>NC_142081.1:191284954-192514954 GCF_054644295.1 Miniopterus natalensis | reverse complement strand
TTCTAAGGCAGATTAGAATAATGAAGGTCTGAGATACAAAAGATAATGGGATTTCTACAATAAACATGGTTAGAAGAAATAGTTCTTATCATTAAAAACATATAGGGGGATTTCCCTAGGAAAAATGAGAGTTAACAATTTGGGATAATAATTTCTCTATGTAGTTTTATCTGGCAAACCATCATTAAGCAGGAAGTACACTAGAAGTAGGAGGGATTAGTGGTTGGGGTAATAAGAGTAGAGTGTTTGGAATTTTGAACCTTAAAAATGAACCTGGTGGAGGAACATTCAGGAAGAGAGGCATTGCAAAGAGGGATTTCATTGGATTTAGGTCTGAGTGGAAACAGAATAGGGATTTGGGTTTGTTTTTATTTTAGCTTAAGATCTATTCAAATCCCTATAAATTTCAGAGAATGATTAGAATCTATATAATCTTTCCAAAGGATTAGTTTTTTTGAGAAATGAGTGCTTAGAAATTCTTAACAGTAATACAGGCAAGAAAGGACTGAAAAATTTGACCCTAACCCTATGCCTTCCCTATATCACCACACTTAGGTACATTATCCTGTGCCATACACATGGGCAAAGAAATGTCAGATGCTAAGGGATTAACTGAGGAAACAAAAAAAAAAAAGCACCATATTCTTTCAGGAATAAAATACCCTTGTGTTAAAACTGTGGTGTCAGGGGCCCAACCTCAGTCCCCTCAATTACTTGTTGAATTACTTGCCCCTTCTGGGCCTCAGTTATTTCATCTATAATATAGGCTGAGCTGTGTGTATGTAATTCCTTCTGACTATAGCATTATACTGCTCTTAATAAAAATGCACCTTCCTGCCTGTATTGGCCATTGGTGTGTGTGTGTGGTTGGTGTGTGTTTGTCTGAATAGCATCTATTGTCCTTCCTTCAGGTAATAGGATTTAGATTTAGTTTGAGAATTTGCTGATACTATGTTCTCTGTTCATTATAACACAAGTATTGTAAGTGCAGACACTGTGGGATACATCTAGCATATGATAAGTGCTTAACATATTGTTATATATTCATTGAATAATGTATTTCAGGTGGGGAGGGAGGAAGGAAGGAGGAAGAGGGGAGAGAGCGACAGAGAGAGAGGTAATGATTCAGAGTAACACTTGATGACATAGTTTGAGCACCTAGACACACCTATTCTAGAAGGAAGATATATATCCTGGATTTTTCAGTTATAAGTGGCAATGACTTTCCTATTTTGTTTAACCCTGTTTACTTTTCTGTAATTTGCTCTCTAAAGAATCTCAATTTCTTGAAAAATACTAGAAAATTTAGATGAAACTAGAATGCCTGTGCTTGAGGCAGGGAAATATTCTAAAGTGAAATAAATAATAACTGATCTGAAGAAATTTCCCCAGCAGAGTTCTCATCCAGAAGTCTATTACACTTTGGAATTTGGGGCTCACACAAAACGGGTGCACATACTAAATTCATTACTCATAGGTGGTGTAGCCCAACTCAGGACTTGGCAGCACATAGAAGGTGATTAATTAACTATGTTGAGTAGACAAATATGCAACTAGACAAATAAACTTGGCATAGTTTAACTGTAGGGGAAGGTTGTATGGTTATAATGCTACATTGCAATCTAAATGTGAAGCCTTATGCAAATTCCTGAACACATTACAGAATCAGCATTAGCTTCCCTTTCCTGTGTCTTAGTGACATAATTGAGTGAAAATTATTATATCCAGCTCAGAAAAGAAAGAAACAAGAAAGAAAGAGTGCAAGAATCATGCATGTGCATGCTTGCCCGAGGGGAGGGGGAGATACAAAGAAACAAGTCCACTGCAATATGTCCTAGCTTGGCTTTTCTAGAAAGAGGTCTGCATGTAGCCTTTATATTATTTTTAACAACCTTCTAGAAATACCTCTAAACTTTCTACCCACTTTACTGCATCACTACCCACTTTTGGGTATCGTTTTCTATAGGTGGAATTTGGAGAGGAAACTATATTATCATATAGGCATAGAATTCATAGCCTTCACCATAAGGAAAATTAACATGCTGTTTTGTCTAGAGGGGTCATCTGTATGCACCGCCACCATTCCCCAAGAGTGAGCTATAAGGCGGCATTTACAGCAAATTATACAGTCTACAGACTGGCATGACCACAAGGAAGGTGCTAACATGGAAAGAGTTACTGCAGGTGTCAAACAAAGTGCCATCTATTTAATATACACCCATTTGTGATGTGCTTGTAGATAGTATTGCACGTGGGGAGCTGCTTCGTGTGAAAATTTCTGCCACAGTCTAGTTCCATCATCCTCTGTTGGAAACGCATGTTGATGAATTATTTTTCACAGAACAGTTGTAATACTGCAAAGCAGGTATATCTTGATTGTGCTTTGAAAACAGCCAGTCTTGGAATTGGAAATACATAATTAAAAATAAAACGGGGAATGTAATAGAGTGAGGTTGACTTAGAAGATTTTAACAAGCAGGCTGGAATAGGCGAGAAATGGCCACATTTCACTCTTTATAACTGAGATAGAGGAACAAGGGACTTCCTTCCTGAAGCATCGGGCCAAGGTTTTATTCTTTGCCCGGCCTCCTGGAAGTTTCTATAGGTGTTTATATAAATAAATGTCTCTGGGATTTGGGAGGAGGCCAAGATGCTCTGCAGGACCAGTTTCAGAGCTCATGCCCATACATATGCTCTTTCCTGCAGTGCCAATAAGTATCGCCGAGACCCATCCCAGGAGCCTTGCAGCCCCACCAGTGGCTGATCTGTGTGGCAGGGGTGTTGCTTTAAGTCAGTCCAGGCACAGCCTCCTTCACAGTCACTGGGAGCCTTTGTTTAAATTGTGATGCGTGAGCCCCACACTGAACCTGCGTCATTTCTGGAAGGCGCTGGAGAAACCTGCAGTGTGAACGCCGTTACTAGAAGCAATACAACGTAGGGTAATGCAGGGGTTAAGAGCAACTGCAGGAGCCAAATTGCCTGGCTTTCCATTCGGGTTCCGCCAGGTAGTTATAAGCTGTGAAACACTGAGCAAGTTACCCAGCTTCCTCAGGCCTCAGTCTCCTCATCTTTACAGTAGGCACAGATCTATACATCACATAATAATACCCCTATCATACTTATATTGTGAAAATTAAACAAATTAATAGTTTAAACACTTTCAGAAGTGCTAAGCTGTGAATAAATGTTGCTCAATATTATTTTAGAGGTTACCAAATACAGAGATTCTCTTAATAGACAATGGTTTTTCCAAATTTCCCACTGCTTCATAGCATTTCCTTTATTTTATTTTATTTTATTTTATTTTATTTTATTTTATTTTATTTTATTTTATTTTATTTTATTTTATTTTATTTATTATTTAATTTATTTTATTTTAGTTTCTAAGCTCCATGAATGTAAGGATTATGTTGATTTTTTTGGCCTCCTTTTACAGTGGGATATTGTACTCTAAATAATTTTAAAGATCTGATTTAATGTAGTACTTCCATTTGTTTCTTTATTAGAACCAAAGGCAAAGAGGAATGGTTAACAGCTTTCTGTCTCATAGGAAAGTACCCTTGGTATCTTTGGGATGAGGGAAGTGCTGTGGACTCTTCAAACGCAGGGTGTTTCTGGACTTTATCAAGACTTTTCTTATAAAATATAGACCTGTGTCCCGTTAGCCTGTTGTGGCTTTCCTTTCTCTCCTCCATTTGCATAGAAGGCCTGCACAGTCTTACTCTCCTTATCACTATTGTTATTTCCCCCTTTCTCAAGCTAAACTCCAGCTCTGGGCTCATGTTGTACATGTACCATCATGGGCCACAAACTCCCTTCGCCAGGAGTTATCATCTCTGCCGTACTTTCTAACTGAAATGTTGTTTTTCTAAATGTATTTTTTTTAAATTTATTTATTTATTTGTTGTGGGTCTGTATCTTCCTCTGTTCAATGAACATCTTGTGGTTGGGAGCCTTGTGTCATTCATCCGGGTACACCAGGGCCTGACCCAGGGCATCATACATTTCAAATGAAAGAAGGAAGGAACCAAGACAACTGCAGCCTAGGATTCTTCTATCTGCTTGTGTTCTCTTCTTGGGCATCTGCGTGGACATCGATCTAGATTATTCTAGATTGTCATTATCTCAGTAGAATCACGGCACTGGACCAGTTATGCGCCAGGCTGGCCAGCTAGAAAGAGAGTGATCAGGCCGTGGAGTATACTCTGGGAGGGAGCATCCGAGAAAGGCCCGCAGAAGCTGCCTGGCTCCCCCTAAGCTAACCTCTGGAGTCACTCGACCGCGTTCTGCTCCCTTCTCTTAGCCCCAGGCTAACATGAGGGCTCAGCTCAGATTCAAGGGAAGAGGGCTGAAGAGAACATGCATCGATGTGGGAGACTTGATTCATCAGTGGGGTGGGGCGGTTGGGGGGGCTTTTCAAGACAAGCACCATATGTCCCCTTATCTTTTTCTACCTCCTCAGATAAATTATGAAGTATGTTATCAAGACACTTTTAGATCTGCTATGCCTGGGTTCAAAGCCTGAGTCCACCATTTACCGTGTGCAATATTATCTATAAAAAGGAGCTAACAATACCATACCTATATTATAAGGGTATGTGAGAATTAGAGATAATATGGGCACAGCGTCTGCTGGAAAGTAGGCACTTGGTAAATTGTAGCTATTGTTAATGTTATTTTGATAATTTAATAAATAAACACATATTTAACATGAGAAAGAGATGAAGTATAAGATTGGTTTTATCTTTCTAAATTGACCCCATTCTGGATGTCATTAAACCATATAAGATTATATATTTTCAGCTCAGTTTCAATATGTTTTATATACACATGGCCCTTAAATCTGAAATGAAATCAATAACATTTAAATGCTCTATTGATTTCAATTTGCCAACAACGATGTGTAGCCAGAAGCTTGCAAATATCCTTTGTCCAGATGAATTGTTGGTAACACTGTGTACCAAACTACTTGCCTTTATATCGTTAAAATCAAACACCTTTTTCTAACTAATGAAAGTACCTTGTATATTGAGGACATCCAAACCTATCAGCTTTCATAATTTTTTTATGAGAAAGTGTTAGTAATCCATATTCTTCCTTTATTTTATTAGAAAACTTAGGCTAGAGAGGTGACTTGACCAAATCCATTCTATAAGTTCATGGTAGAGAAAGGATTGGACTTGCGCCTCTATGACTCGGTGGCCTTGTTACCAGAATATAAACTGCTCTACTGGCTTCCTACCAGATGCTACTAAAAGTGAAAAAAAGATTGCCTTGCAAGACATCATTCTACTTTAGCTGTCAAGGTGTTACCTTTCTATCAGAGAAGCAAGTAAAAACCTTGGGAAAACAAAGGGCAACAATGACATTCCAAGTAAAATCAGAATCACTGACCCCTGAAGATGATTTGTTTTGAGACTTATGAAAAAATGAATTTCTAATAATCCAGTGTTCCTCATGACTTCCAGGATGACTCAGAGGTCAATGAATGCAATCGCTTATTCCTAATAAGGACCCAAATATACCAATGCAGCAAAACATTTCTCTTAGATCTCTCATAACATAGATAATAAAGAATCTGATCTTGTATCCAGAAAGCATGCCCTCCTTCCTCCTTCCTGATTTTCTCATTCTGAATGTGGGGGAGAGAAAGTTAGTGTCCTTGTTCAGCATTCTTTCCAGTGCCAAACTTACCACTACACCACACCTCTGACTGTACTGTAGACACCATCAGATACTTCCTAATACATCTGCTATTTGTATTCATGTTAGGAACTTACATTTCATATTACCAGTTTTAAATATTAACTTCAATAATGTCTGAAAGTTTTGTATGGACAAGAATCATCTTTTCATCACTCATTCCCAGTTTCCCTCACAGTGTCTCTTAGATGGAAGGGTTTCAAAATATGAACGATAGATGAAAGAATGGAAAAAATGCGTGAATTAATTACCTCAACCTTACTACTAGTATGGTAGGCAGATAATTCTATCTATGCAGCTCTAATTTTTCACATATTTGGCATATCCTGAGGAAATGACAAGCTTCTTGGGCAGAATAAAGAAACCCTTTGGCCAAATAGGTCATCACTATTAAGAAATCTCTCCTTTTATTCCAGCGTTGCTTTTTCTAGGGTATCTTGACCTCATGGCCTCTCCCATAACTTTGCTAATGGCCACCATATACTATGTGCTCAATGTGTGGCAGGGACTGTGAGAAAAACCTTATATATACTTCATTTAACCCTCACAATAACCTTATTGAATAGATTTTCAGAGTCTTAGTGGCTTATCTAATATGACATGAAAAGTTACGATGGGATTAGAAATTGATTTTATGTTTTCTTGTTCCAAAGCCCATGTCCTTAGACATGATACTCTTCTGTCTTCAAGCGTTATTGATTGAAAGATGCTTTTGCCCACTTTTAAGATGGATCTCTTACCAAGTCCTGCTAAGGAAGGCAGTATTACTGAACTGGTTGATCAGAATCAGAGAAATTTGCTAGAACACATAGAATACATGGGCTTGGTTCTTGTGTCTTAAAGTTAGTAGACCTTTCTTACAATCTCAGTTTTTGTGACCAGAGGTCAGTGAGAGGACTACATTCATTTTTTTATGGGAGGAAGTGTTACATCTTCCCCTTACTTTTTCCTGAGTCTTGCTCAGAGCTTAGTGGTATGTGAAGGGTAATGATTTGCCTGGACTTGCTCCAGTTTATGCCATTTCCTCTGGTACTGGTGAGTATGGTAGTCCCCCTTTATCACCTGCGATATGTTCCAAGACCCTCCAGTACATTTCTGAAACCTGGGTATTACTGAACCTTATATATACTATGTGTTTTTTTCCTATACGTACATATGTATCATAAAGTTTAATTTATAAACTAGTCATGGTAAGAGATTAACAACTAATCAAAATACAATATTTATAGCAAAATGTTACAACAAAAGTTACCTGCCCCCCCCTTGTTCTCTCAGAAAACTAGCATGAATGTTTTTCCTTCTTTACAACTTCACGGATAAAAGATTTGTTTCATTGTAGATTTTACCAACTCAAAGTACACTTTTCTTTTTTTTTCTTTATTAAGTCTAGAACTTTTACTTTTTCACTTAAAGGTAGCACTTTACGGCTTCTCTTGGCATATCCACATTGCCAGCGTCACTGCTCTTGAGCTTCAGGTCCATTATTAAGTAAAATAAGGGTGACTTGAACACAAGCACTGAGACACCACAACATTTGACATGAGATTTCATCACCGTAGTCTGAAGAGCATGCAACTTAAAATTTATGAATTGTTTATTTCTGGAATTTTCCATGTAATATATTCAGACCAAAGTTGACCATGGGTAAGTGAAACCATGTAAAGTGAAACCACCAATAAGGGGAGACGGCTACATGTTCTTGTCACAATAAAATGGTAAAGTTGTTCCTGAGGTCAGAGAGTGGAGAGAAAACAAGATTTAAGATCAGGAAGGAAGAGAAACTCACTTGTAATATAAACCCCTGAGAAAGAGAAAAACAGCCCTGTTAACACCAGAGTGCAAGATTCCCAATGAAACATAAACAAAATTCAAACAAGGAAAAGGCATATAACCACTATTACCATATTTGGATCAGACACATGCAAGGCTCATCATAATCACAGAGATGACTAAATACCCTCATCTCATCATATGCACTGCCTTTCTGTGCCTGCTGTTCCTTTAGCATGGCCATTCTAACTCCACTTTGTCCCACCTGCCTCCTACATTAAGTTTATTATGATATTGGGTCATTAAATTGCCTTCACTTTTTAAAAACATCTGAACTCTGCTTCCTTAAGCCTTCCTTAGATCCTTCTAACAGAAACCCAAAGCCTATAAGCAGCAATTTCCAGTTATCTCTTCCCACCTAAGTTCCCCCAAGGTAAATCATTAATTTCTGCAACAAGCTAAATAACCTAAATATTCTTTTGACTGGAGGTGTGTTCCTGGTGGCCTTCAGAGGTGGGCTTCCACACCATGTTCTTCAACCCACACCACATTCTCAAAATGTTACAGCAGCTCTGTATTGGGGGGCTGTGGATCCTTGCTAGGTGGAGTTAAATGTAAGCCCAGGGTGCTCACCAAGATGGGATTTCTTTCCTGAGAATGAAGCCAACGTGGAGCAAAGCAGGCCCAAAGGATAGAGGTGGACAGATTTCCGACAGTCTGTTTTGAGCACTTGATTTTACCTGTGTCTTAAGCAAACACCTCATTTACATTTTTTTTTTGGTTAAATCAGTAAAAATTCCGTATCTGAGTTTGTTGTCAGTTTGAACAAAGTGCCTTCTGTCTAAAATGCTTTAAAGTCCTGACTCCACCTGAGCGCTTTCTGATTCGCAGGCTGCTCAAGAAGAGATCATTGTGCCTAGTATCACAAACTGGCCCAGAAGAACGCTGCTGAGCATAGTTATTGATAGAGCACATATTTTATATTCCTTCACAAAAGGGGATCTCTCTCTGTTCTTAAGTCAGCTTGGGTCTATTGACCCAACAAGGCAGAACATTTGCAACCTACCAAAGGCCTCTACTCCTGGTGTTCCCCATGTATGGGCCCTTTTGTTTTGCTGGATTTTGTCAGCCTCTCTAAGTTGCCCCCTTCTTTTTCAAGGAAATGAACCCATAGCATTTGTTCATTTATACCCATTTTTAATTATCCTCCTTTCTTGTCCCCCTCAACTCCCGTTTCAATCTTTCTTAGACCAATTCATCAGTGAGATGAGTTTTGGCTTCCAGTAGAGACTCAGATGGACTCCAAGGGAAAGGGGAGCATGAAGAAATACTGAAATAACAACCAGGATCAGTGAGAAGAAAGAGCTGATATTAGGTGAACTGGGGACCAAGATGGAAAGGTGTGGAAATTCAATGAGAAATTCACGCTGTAGTTTTCTGTAGTAGCAAAAATAAGGAAATTCAGCCAGCATTTGCAGCAAAGGGGCAGAAGTACTTGAAGGAAGAAGACAGATACAGCTAGAAGCTAGGAGCATTGAAATCAGAAACAATCAAATTAACTGTTGTATTTGGTCAGCTGTGTTCACAGACTATATGGAAATAAAAGGGCTTGCTTTGTTCATATAATCTCTAAAAATGTTTTCAATGTTATTTGGCTTTTCTTTCCTTAAGAGATGTGGGTCTGATTCGCAGCTCTTCTACCTACGAACTGCATGTATGGCCTTGGAAAACGTTCTAAACCTCCCTGGCCATCAGTATCTATGATATAGAAATTATTGTCATCATTTTCCCAAATTAGAGGGCTATTATCCAAACTCAAGAAGACTCTGAATGTGAAAACATTTTCAAAATAACGAAGTAACATAAAAATAATAATTGTTCTTATTAGTATTATGACTATCATTGCTATTCTTTTGTGGAACAAAAGTCAAACTAAAGACGTAACCGAGTACAGTAAACATCACACAGATTGTTTCATAGCTTCTTGTATCGGTGGACACATTCTTTTTAAAATGACAAAAAGTATACATCACAAATCTGAATCACTTTTTCCCCAAGAGGAAGGTACCGGAGTTTATGATGATTGATTGTGTGACCTTGAAAATATAATTATTTCCATGGTACCAAAAATGCAATTTCTTTCTTTCTGTATTTAGAACAGTTGGAGGAATTTCATGTTGACCTGCAGCAATGATGGTGGGGCATTTTCAATTCAAAATACAAAAGAGAGCATTGTAGACCTATAAAATTGATCCTCGAATGGTGTTCTGCCAATGGTTTCAAATGTTATCTTTAAAATGCCCATATTTTTAATCACATAGGTTATTTAATGTTGAATCTTATCAATCAACAAAGTGAGATAAAAATATATCATAGGCATAAGCTATATCTATGTATTTTCAGCTAGGTCTGACATGACCTACAATGGACCTGGACTTCAGGATCCAAGAGATTGAGAAAACAGATGGGGTTCCAAATATTTACCCTGAAAATACAGTATAAATACATGGTTTCAGGCTTCAAGATAGAAAATATAGGTCCAATATGCTATGTTTGCTTCCTCAAATTTAAAAACAACTACTTTGAGTATCAGTTATCTATAGCTCTAATGACTGAGTTTATGATGACAAGGGAACACTAAAGGCTTCTTTGCAGAGGAAGCTCCATATATAGAATAGATGTTCAATAGATAGTAACTGCTATTATTAGCACTTCCAAACTTGAAAAACAGAAGGGAAAATTATTTTACTATTCTTTCTCTAAACTGGAATCAATCCTCTTTTTTAACCTTGTAATAAAGAATGGTATTTTTCTTTGTCTTTCTAAAGCCTTGTATAATCTGACTCCACCACATTAGACCCAACTTCCAGTCTTCGGATATTCCTTTTATGCAGATCCCTGAACTCTCATTCATTCCATACCCTACACATTTCTGACTCAATGACCTTTTTCCTTGTAAATTCTCCAAATATTTTCCTGCTTGCGTGCTCTTCTCCATCCTTTCTACTCATCCATATTTTACACATCCTTTGTAGCACTGATTCCATTTTTATGATTGTAGCAAAGTCTATTTCTCCTTTAGAGAAAGAAAGTGGTAGAATGAAAAGAATAGATTACGTAGAGTATGGAGCAGGAGTTCGTGTGACAGGCTGAGTAATGACTTTTTGAAGATTGCCTATCCTAAACCATGGAAACTGTGAATAGTTTAGATTGCATGGCCAAGGGAAATGAAGGTTTCAGATGAAATTAAGATTGATTAGTCAGCTGCTTTAGGATAGGGAGATTATCCTGGATTTTCTATAAGGGCCTAATAGAATCACAAGGGTCCTCAGATATAGAAGAAGGAAAAAGAAGAGTCGGCATCAGAGATACAGCATGAGAAAGACTTGACCAGCCACTGAGGCTTTTGCAGATGGAAGGCGGCCACAAGCCAAGGATGGCAAGTGAATTCTAGAAGCTGACAAAGGCAAGGAAGCTGATTCTCTTGCTTTGGGTTCCTGGCCTTGCTGCACATCAGAATTCACTGGAGAATTTAAAAATACACACATCAAGGTGCCACATGCAGGGAGCCTGATTTAAAACAAGTGAGCTAAGACTGGGCATCAACCTTTCTTAAGACTCCCGGTGATGTTTCTGTGTAGCCAAGGTTGAGAAACATTGGTCTAGCTCTGTTCCTGAGTCAGCCCATGGGACCCAGGCTGTTCTGCCCTGTGGGCTCTCCGCCTTTTCAAATGTGGGTCACCAGAGCTGTGTTCATGGGCCTCCTGGGGCTATTATTTCTGTGGCATGCCTAGTGTTAGTCTCTGTGGTAGAACCCTAGAGCCTCTGCCAAAAAATGCATCCCTGCTAACACCTTGGCTTTAGCCCAAGAAGAGCCATTTGTGACATCTGACCTCCAGAACTATTATGGTTCTAGAAGATAATAAATCTGTGCTGTTTTAAACCACCAAGTTTGTGGTGATTTGCTACAGAAGCAATAGGAAACCCATGCAGTTAGCAAACTTCTTCTGTAAAGGGACAGATAAAAAATGGTTGAGGCTTTGCAGGCTACACAGCTTTGTCACAACTACTGAAATCTGCCATCGTAGTGTGGAAGCATCACAGACATAAATCAATGGGTATAGCTGTGTGCCAATAAAACTTTATCCATAAAAACAGATGATAGGCCAGATTTGGCTTGTGGGCCACAATTTTCTGGGTGACAGCAAGGTTTGCCTATGAACCCGCAGTGCCAAAACCTGACTCCTTGGAAAAGTTACTTTAATGTATTTAAGCATTTACGCATTAGTTTACTTATATGAACAATGGAGCCACTTATACTCAGGTATGTCAGAGATAAGCCTTTTCTAAAAATTCATGTTTCCCTTTTCATATTGGAAATTGTACCTGGGAAATTGTACCTGCCCTGCCAGGACTACCCTTCCTGCATTCCTTATAGTTGGCCCAGCCATGGGATGTGAACTGAAGTGATGGGCACCATTTCCATGCTTGTTTGGTATAAACCTCCCACATGACTCTCCTTGAGGGTTTTTTCTCCCCCAACTGGATGTGATCTTCAATGCTGCATATTAAAGATGGAAACTCTCTGTTCTTGGGACCTTGAATGACAGCATAGAAGACAGCTGCTCTGCATAACTGTTATTGATCTGAAAATATTGTGTGAGCAAAAAGTAAATTTCCAGTCCTTCTGAGCCATTGCAATTTCTGGAGACTATTTGTGTAACAGTATACTCTACATAAACCTGATGTTTAAAGTTAAGATGATGAAGATTACATAGAATATTATGTAAAACACTACACATAACACATGGGATTTAGTAGGCATTCAGCAAATAATAGCTGAACAGTCTTTATTTCTTAATTTCTCCAACACTCTATTTTGCACTGCACAATGTAAATTTAAACCGGATGCTAGTCTTGTCTCCCTAATTTGACAAGGAACATTGTCTTCAATTTTTAGGTAGCATAACATAGTATTAAAAGAATGTGCTTTGAAGTTTGCTAACCCAGGGTTCATTCCCCTGCGTCCCCACCATTCTGCAACTGTTTATTCTCTAGATTTAAATTCTCTCAACCTCTGTTTCATCATGTGTAAAATCATACTCAAGAAATGACAGCTAGCTATTGTGTTTAGCATTCCTGTTTGTAGTAATATATTTCAGGATTTTAGTACATGCCAGTAAATATTCATTGTCATTCATTCATTTATCAATTATTCAACATTATGAAAGTTTTATGCAGTATCTAGATAAAGTTGTTTAATTTCTTTAGTATTTTTGTGACATACTATGACATTGACAAAAATATGAGAAAGATAGATAAACATGAGATCAGCTCATATTCTTTGAGGATGCCTCTTTGTTTTACAGTGTGGAGAAACAATAACTTTGTAGGGAGAGAACTTAGGTAACAGTTTTATGCTCCTATCATAACAACCAAATGACCATATTTTCATGTAGTCACCCTCACATAGTCTCCCAACTTCAATCTTTATGTCTATAATGTAGAGAAACCTAGATGCACTTTAAAGAAAATCAAATGAAATGTATAAAAACTCCTAATATAGAAGGTGTAGAGTAGAAGCTCAAGAAATAATTTTTATTCTCATTATCATTATTATGATTGGGCTTGAGTGACAAAGCTTGCAGATAATCATTATATTTAAGAATGAGTTATCATAAAAAATCATATTGAGTTTCTGATATTTTCTAAATGCTCAGTTCAAAACCCAAAATCCTGTTCTAAGAGTTGATGTAATCCCATTGCAATATGCTGAACACTGCAAAAGAGTAACAGGCTTGACTTGTACACGTATTGGCTAAGTCCCGAAGATGATAAATGATTTTCATTAAAATGCATCCTACTCTATGTAAACCCAAATAATATACACAGTTAAATCTTCTGATAAATTAAAAAAGTCTATGTGAAAGCTGAATACAAAACAGGTCATTTGAAAAGTGAGACTGGTTAATCAATTCATTTGCATATATATATATATATTTAGACATTCTGCTTAGTTAGCCGTCAAGTAATCATGGAAATATAAATCATTGTTTCATGTTAGTTTTATATTATCAGACACTACACAGCCCTAGCACTAAGAAGGCAATAGATCATCACCAACAGTATTTATTGAACCATCACAGTCTGAAGAGGAAACTAAAGAACCTACCAATAATGTCAAGAGCCTCAAGAAAGTTCTGTTCTTTCTCAGTTGATCGAGACCATAGTTTTAACATTTCTGCAGAGAAGACAGTGGACAACGCCATAGCCCCAGTTTTGTATTCTTTCTACACCACAGGTCTGAGTATCCATTAGCTTTTTTTTTTTTTTAATTAAAAATATTACAGGTGTCCCCTCTTTCCCCCACTGCCCCCCCACTGATCCCCTCCCCAGGCCTTCACCTTATGCATGTATGCATGCAGATTCCATTTACTTTTGTATGTGCATCTGAATGTTCTAGGAAGCTGAATCATCTTCCTGAACTTCTGCTTTCAATTTCCAGGGCTGTCATTACTCCATTTCCCACACTCCATTGTCATAGATAAATTTAACTTCATCTTTTTTTCTTCTCCGTAAAAACTGGCCACACACTTAGTAGTTCCTGGTTTTAAACATCGGTCACTCTACTGCTTTATTTCCTCCATCAACTTCCCTGGTAAGGTCTTTAACACTTTAACATTATCATTGTCCTGAGGTGGCCATCTAACCTCTAGCTACTACACTTATTTTCAGAAAATACATACATGAGTAGCAAACACGAGTGACTCTAGGGTGAGGCAAATAATGTAAAGAGTGGTAGATAAAAGCACATTTTTCAAATTATACAAGAGGATATTATCCATTGCACAAATATTATGGTCTCTTCTATTTTTCTTGGAAATCAGTGTTTTTGCCAGTTTTTTGCTTACTAATTAATTTTGTTTTTATTAAATTACATTTACATAGTTTAAAAAGTTAAATACCATTAAAAACATCATAAAGAAAAATAAAAATCTACTTCCTGAACCCTCAAAGTAAACACTTTTCATAAATTTACCTCCTCCATTTGGTGTTTATATCTATATTAAGAATATTCTTAAATTACTGTTCTGATTATTCTGTTTTCCATTAATATCCTCAGGAAGATGAGTGTTTGGTTTTCATACTCTTTTCCTCCAAGACCACTCATACCCTCTTAATACAATTAGAGCAGAGGGTTTCAAATGTTACTATGCACCAGAACCAGCTGAAGGGCTGGATGAACAAAGACTGCAGGGCCGCATTCTCAGTTTCCGATTCAGCAGTTCTGAGGTAGGACCCCATAATTTGCATTTCTAATAATTTCTCAGGTGATCCTGACACTGGTAGTCTAGAATACATTTTGCAAACCATAGAATTTTTCTAGTTTTATTATTGGTCATCAATAATAAATTGAAATCAATCGAATTTTGATGATTTCATTTTAATGACCCAAATAGTATTCATATCTGTGCCACGCAGTGTACAATAATTATATTTTCATTATTATGCAGTCTTTTCTTATTCCTAGAGTTAATGCTTCTTTCTATACTCTTATTTTCAAACTTTTCAATAGAGCTAATATTTTTCAATGTTCAAAGACATTCAATAATATGTCAATTTATTTTATGTTTTAGAAGTTTATCTTCTAGAGTATTACTTTTTTTTAATCTGCCAAATTCCAACTGTTTCCATAGTCCTCATTGCAGCTCTTTTTGCACAACATCTGGCAATTTTCCTCGCCTCTGTCCCAATGGAATCTTCTGTTTCCAGAGCCGTTGTTCTTTGTTCTTTCATGCTTTTCACTTTCATTTTGCTGAAGCACATCCTCTACTAGCTTCCCTAAGGTGATTTACTTTATGAATGTGACCTTGTTACGTATACGCATTGATTGCTAGTTTGCCTAGTTACAGATTTATAGGTTGGTAATTATTATCTCTCAGAATTTTTAAAGCACGGATTAAATTTTCTTTTTTAATGTTGCTCATGAGAATTCTGACACCATTTTTCCCCCTGGAAACATTTTGCATGGAGCGCGTGTGCGTGTGTGTGTGTGTTTGTGCCCATGTACACGTATGCACATGTAAACTAAAGATGTATCATTGAAAAGCTGTGACATTATAAACCAAAGACGGTAAGGCAGAAACTTACTAGATTTGTTAGATGTTAATAACACAAAAGAGCAAAACCTCTGAGTGGAATAAAAGGAAAATATATTCCTTAGACATATACCTTTCCTAGTGTAGCAGAATATAGTTGACATTTTGTGTGTGTCCTGTGCATGCTTTCCCATCCTCCAAATTCATGTTTCTAAAAAAAAAAAAAAATTGAATAAAATTTCCCTGTTTCCATGTGGTCTCAGTGGGCCTACTGATGACAAAATGCTGCCATTACCTTTAGGTTGGGGGAGTGAGCTAACTGACTGATGAAGCAGGGTTTCTATACACCAGACTTAGACATGGGAACCTGACTCAACACAGCCAATCATGCCAGTATTTGGAGATTAGGAGAAAGTTTCCTTTCCAATGGGTTTGCGAAGGTGGAAAGATTAAAAAGCTCCTGGTGCTTAATAGGCTTAGCAAGTGGCAAGAGCCTTTCTGAAAGGAAGACAAGTAGAGGCAAAGAGAGAAAACTCATCTTATAACATATTTGAGGTCCAGAACCCACTTCTGTTCTCAATTGATATATGAGAAAATAAATTTCATTTTTACTTAAAGTTACAGTTCACTTTCTGACATTTGGAATGATTAAAGCCAGAACAACTTTCCTTCCACCTCCATGTGCAAGACATGTGTGCCCGGTCTTCAGCAGAATATTTAACATGGTGCTTGGATTCCATACTTGCAAACAATAAAATCTTAAAACATTCATCAGAAAGGATTTATGCACCCCTATGTTCATAGCAGCACAGTTTACAATAGCTAAGATCTGGAAACAGCCCAAGTGCTCATCAGTAGATGAGTGGATAAAAAAGCTGTGGGACACTTACACACATGGAGTACTACGCAGCTGTAAAGAAGAAGAAGCTCGTACCCTTTGGGACAGTATGGATGGTCCTGGGGAATATTATACTAAGTGAAATAAGCCAGGCAGCGAAAGAAAAACATCACATGATCTTGCTTATACATGGAATCTAAAGAACTTAATAAACTGACGAGCAGAATAGATTCAATGACATGGAAGCATAGTTGAGACTGACAAAATGTCAGAGGGCTGGAGGGGGGTGGGGGGTGGAGGGGGAGAGAGTACCCAAGGAATTTATATGCATGTATGCACAGCCCAAGAACACGGACAATGGTGGGGAGAGTGACTGGGGAAGGGGAAGGAACGGGGGGGAACGGGTCATTGGGGAGAAAAGGGACATCTGTAATACTTTAAACAAAAATAAAAATTATAAAAAGTTTAAAATAAGTAAATAAAAATAAATAAAATCTTAAGAGTCACAGTGTCTCTTAGTAGCATGTTCTCAAATGTTCATTTATAATCCAAAGGAGCTTTTTAAATATAAGTATAAACTAAAAGCTAAAGTAACAAAGTGATGTAGCTAGGTGTTTGGTAAATTATAAAATTAATAATTATTTTTTGCTCTATTGTAATTATAATTTTTATAAATATCACTACTATTGTAATGCCACAGATTTATTATTCTTCATGCATCTACAGGTTAGAGCTCCTGACACATTGTTCAATGTATCTGATGTCACACTGTTTTTATTGTACCATCATTTATTAACATGACTATTACCATCACGTAGGACAAATTATATGACAGACCATTATATTCCTGCAAAGTTTTATCATAGCCAATCACAATGCCACATGCTCCTCTCACTGCTATTATTCCATTGAACGTTTCACTGCCTCTACTTTGTATGCCTTTCCTCTTATCCCCTTCAATC
Source organism: Miniopterus natalensis (assembly GCF_054644295.1). Classification (NCBI taxonomy): domain Eukaryota; kingdom Metazoa; phylum Chordata; class Mammalia; order Chiroptera; family Miniopteridae; genus Miniopterus; species Miniopterus natalensis. Next base: position 192,497,582 of record NC_142081.1, on the reverse strand, counting down.
ATAATCTCACTTTAATTGCCTCTTCTCTGGAAAATACAAACATTATCTTCCTAACTCCTGGAATTAATAACTTCTGTGATGGGTTATCATCTCTTCTGTTCTCCAGTGCACCTTTTCCAATTAAAATGGAAATTAAATGGAACCGAATACGACAGTCACAATCATGTACACTTGGTGGCTTTGGATTCCATTGCATGCTGAATAGACTCTTTACACTTGAGTCTCTTATTATTGTTTCCTACATGCCACTAGGCAAGAGGTAAACATATGCTAATTGTCAGTACAGATTTATTGTGATAGATAATAGATAAATGATAGAAAGTTAGATTGATAGATGATAGATAGAGATATAGATAGATGATAAACATAGATAGGTGATAGGTAAATGATAGATATAGATGATAGATGATAGATAGATGATAGATGATAGATGAGATAGATAGATAGATGATAGATGATAGATAGATAGATAGATAGATAGATAGATAGATAGATAGATAGATAGATAGATAGATGATAGATAGATATAGATAGATAGATAGATGATAGATAGATAGATGATAGATGATAGATAGATATAGATAGATAGATAGATAGATAGATAGATAGATGATAGATAGATAGGTAGATAGATAGATAGATAGATAGATAGATAGATAGATAGATAGATAGATAGATATAGATAGATAGATGATAGATCCTGGAAGGCTTATTATTCATTGGCATTTTCATTTCTCAACCCTGAATTTCTTAATCTATTTGAACTATTTCATTTTCCTCTTTTGCTTGCTTTTATTTGTTTTCATTTGTTTCAATCTTTCTTGTTTGACTATGATTCTTAAAACTATCACCTATGTTTCTGAGGCTTCATTCATGTAAACATGAAGGCTGCCCGGAGAAGTGTGCCTCATTTGCTCTGCCCATGTCCTTCTCGGTGCCCAGCCCTTCCCCTCCTATGCTCAGGAGTCTCATGGCTTGGCCCTCTGATGTGCCCACCTGCATGCTCAGTGAGGCTTTGACCCCTGGGCCAATCTTGACTAACTCAAGAGTGACATAATATGCTTTACTGGGAACTTGACTTCCTCTAGACTACAGGGGATTCTAATAGTAGGTCACTCTACTAACCCTGGAGGATAATTGACACCCCTTGAATTCTCTCCTCATTCCCTTTACTTTCACTCCAGTTAGGGCATAAGACCCACAGTTGAGTACTGGACTTGTGTTACTTACCCCACTGCCCCATTTTATGGGACTAGAACACTTTGATTTGTTTACATTTCAAAGTAAATTTGCCCATTTACCTCCAACTATCTACTATTATTTTTTATATATTTATATTTGAAAAAAGTAATCTGTAGTCACAATTAATAAAAATTAAACTATAGTAAAGGGAAAGAGAATAATTAAAATCACCAATAATTCTAACATAAAAAAGATGCACTGTTTACATTTTGAATGTATTATCTCTTTAAAAAAATATGGCACAGAATATCTATTTTTCAAAATTCAGCTTATGTTGCATGCAACTTTTAGTTAACTTCTTTGTGCTTTTGCAGTAGATTATGTATATTTTCTTAAATTAATGAACTATGTAGTAGTCAGCTTGCATGACATAACAAATCCCACTCATGATTGGCATAAACAACAGAAGTTTATTTTCACACTATTCTGGAGTATAGAAGTCCAAACTGAGGGTGCCATCAGGGTTTATTTCTAGTGACTTTTCTTGGTTTGCCGATGACCACCTTCTAGCTGTGTCCTCACATTGTCTCTCCTTTGTGCACACAGATAAAAAAAGATCTCTGGTCTCTTCTAATAGGGATACCACCAATCCTATGAGATTAGGGCCCCACTATTATGACTTAATTTAACATTAATTATTTTTCTAAAATCCCTATCACCAGGTACATTCACATTGGGGGATTAGAGTTTCAACATAGGAATTTTGTGGGGAGCACAATTCAGTCAATAACAAACTCTTTAATGTAATTTTAATTGCTGCAAAATTTTAAATTATGTAGGCGTTTCATAATTTGCTTGAAAATTCACATTTTATATGCTAGGATCATGTCCAAATATATCACTTTTTTTTTTTAAATTAAAATTAACGGTGCAGTGAGCATCCTGTGTCATATGTAATGATTTACATTGTTTCTCAATTATTTTCTTTGGATAGAATATTACTAAAAATAAGATTACCTTCTCAAACTATTTTTAAGTTTTAAGATTTATACTACCAAACACCTTCCAGAAAGGGCATACCAATTTGTTCTTGTAATAATTCTGATAAGCACGTCATTTTCCTTCCACTTACAAGCAGTGGCTATCAACATTTTATTTAAATACATGCCATTTTGATACAAGAAGGACATTTTTCTGTAGGAAATTTTTCTTTTCATCTTGATACAAGAAAACTGTTTTCTTGTGTCTTATTCTTTTCATTTACTTTATTTGATTAGTAATAGAGCTTATTGTGCTTTTGCAGTCTTCTCAAGTGACAAAAATAATCTGTTCTTAAGGCAGAGGTTCGGCCGCTTCTAATCATACCACCCTGATAACAGTCCCTGCCTTGCTAGCTCATTAGGACTCCCTAATACCTGGCTCTGTCACCTGTGTAACCTTCACTACTTCATCTTTGTCACTTGCTGCTAGTTTACTTGGCTAATTCATCTCGTTAAGTCTTTGTATAAACCATTCTCTCTGTCAGGTATGACTACCTCTGCCTTATACGCCTCCCTGAATTTCATTATTCCTGAAAAAATCAAATCAAATATTACTTTCTCTGAATACCTTTCCTGATTTTTCCATTTTTATTAAAAAAACAATTTCCTTAACTCTGACCACATATATCTACACAAAAAAGATGCCCTATAAATTGCAAACAATATTATTATTTGTTATTATCATACTCAATTAGTGCATCTCGTAGAATTTATCTCACTATAATTTAATCACTGCTTTTCTTCCATCTTATTGTTTAGACTGACTCCATGGTCCTTGACAGCCATGAGCATATCTTCTTATAGTACAAGACATTGGGCATGACAATAAATATGTTTAATAGGTTAATACATGAACAACGTACAGAAATAGTATCTTGGTTTAAAGTCACAATATCAAGATTAACTCACTTACTGACTGCCTTCACCATTAGGGGCTAAATTTGCCCCTAAGACTGACTGCTTGGGAACTTGGTAGTTGGTTCACGCCTTTTCTTTCTCACATAAGCCTGGGTCCCACTTTTTAAAATATATTTTCTTTTAAATCTTCACCTGACGATATGTTTATTGATTTTAGAGAGGTTCGATCAGAGATCAAACCTGTAATCTAGGTATGTGCCCTGACTGGGAATTGAGCCTACAGCCTTTTTAGTGTAAAGGACAACGCTCCAACCAATTGAGCCACCCTGCTGGGGCTGGGTCCCACTTTTGAAATTTACATAAACTTTTAAAATATTTTAACGTAGTTTTGGGTTTATAGGAAAGTTACAAAGTACAGATAGTTTCCATGTACCCTCACCAAATTTTCCCTATGGTTAATTTTGTGTTAACATTATTACAATGGTACATTTGTCACAAGGAACCAACTAAACTCTAATCTGTAGGTAAGACCTTGCTAGCTCCTCAGGACTCCCTAATACCTGGCTCTGTCGCCTGTGCAACCTTCACTACTTCATCTTTGTCACTTGCTGCTGGTTTACTTGGCTAATTTATCTCTTTATGTCTTTGAATATGCCATTCTCTCTGTCAGGCAGAATTATTAGAATTATTAGAATACTAAGTGTAATTATTAGAATTACATTTTTCCCCCCTAATGTTTTCTTTCTTTTCTTTTCTTTTTTTTTTTTACATTTAGTTGTCATGATGCCTTACCCTTCTCTTATTTTGATTATGTTGACAGGTTTGAGGGGTACTGATCAGGTATTTTGTAGAATGCCCTCAATTTGGACTTGTCTGATGTTTGTCTCATGGTGGAGCTGGCTTTGCAGGTTTTGGGGAGAAGACTAGAGGTGAAGTGTCATTCTCATCACCTCCTACCAAGGATACATACTATTAACATCTAACTTAATCAGTTGGCTGAGGTTGTGTTTGTAGAGTTTCTCCAGCATGAAGGTACTTTTACTTGTTTTCCATATTTTGTTATTTGGAAGTACATCACTAAATGCAGCCTGCACTCAAGGGCTGGGAATTTTAAGTTCACCTCCCTGAATTGAGGAGTATCTACATAAACTAATTGGCATTCTTCTGTATAAAGAATTTGTCTATACTCCCCCATTTATTTATATTTTTAATCATTTATTTACATCAGTGTGGACTCATGGATATTTATTTTATACTTTGGATTATAATCAAGTTCTACATCATTGATATTTTTTGCTCCACTTGTTCCAGTTTTGACCATCTGGAGCTCTATCAGGCTGGCTCCCAAGTTCTCTTGTCATGACCTCACCCTTTTGTCTCTTTGAGTACTTCCTCACTTTCTGGCAACACAAGTTGTTCCAGACTCATTTTGTGTATTCCTTGCTCCAAATCAGGGATCAGTCATTTCTTCAAAAGCACGGAGTCTTGGTTTTGGTGAATGATACAAGAACCAAGATCTGGGTGCTAGGTTTCTTCTCATGGTTGACTGGTTTCCTGAGTTGGATAGATAGCCAAGGCCCACTGCCCCTATTTCTCACTTCTGCCTAAAATTGCCTCTGTGCTCTGGTCTTCAGATGGGATTTAATGGCACTAGTGAAGCTTAGACTGGAACCAGCTATGATTTGAGGGCCCTATGTCTTACCTGTGCCACTGCCTATCTGAGCCTTAACTACAAAGCCAGGCTGGCTTCCCTGTTCTTGCCCTTATCTTAGTAAGCTTCATTTATTTTATTCTTAGTTCATTTTTCTTCCAAATTATGACTGAGTTCCAATAGCTCCATAGTGTATGGTAATGGGCAGTTATGTCTGGCTACAAGGTTGAGATTTCTGGAAGGGATACACAAATACAGTTACTCTTGCAGACACAACTAAGACAATCTTCACTGATTATTTGGACCAAATTTATAAGAATTAAAAGATCTATGCATTTTTTAAAACACTTCTCTAATCATGAGAAGATCTCTGAACAGTAGTGTTTCCTACAGGTAGAAATGCAAAATTTGAAACAGTAAACTGAAATAATAGGTCAGTTGGTAATGCTCTTAAAATTTTCAGTTTACTTCTTTTTAATGTTATAACTTCACACAAGTTGTGGTCAGTAGATTAAAAAATTAAACAGCAGTTAACAAGAGTGATGGTGCCCAGTAAAAACTTAATATGTATGCAAGCTTTCAATTGCCCCCAAATGCCTTTTCAGAATTTTCATAAATTATTAAAGGACATATCCCTGTATTTTTATGAATGGCTAGCCAAACCAGACAACTCCTAGTTGTCTATTTTGGCTCACGTAATGAGAAAATTAATTATATCCCATCCCTTACCAAAAGATGATTTACTTGGAATTCCTTATAACTTTGGATGCTTCACATTATAGTTGCATTGAAATAACTTAAAATTCTCCAAAATTACATAACATCTCCCTTTTGAATATATTTATTGGCCACATTTTATTCCAAAATTTTATACATTCTTTTCTAAAAAAGACATATAATTTTGTTTAAATCAGTCAACTTCAGTAAAAATAAAAATGATCATACCCTTGTGACAAGTACAGTGGTTATCTCCCAGGAGAGGATTCTTAAGTGTTTACTGCTGAAATTGAATCAAAGATTCAAAATTTCACAATATACATCGAGTTCCTTATTTAATAAAAGACATTCAAATAATAATCATAACTCAATTTTAAGAGAAATAGTTTATTTGTATCTGCTGGGTCATTAATATTTTCCTTTTCTTCCTAGGTACCTGAAATGATGAATTTTTGTTACATTTCAACAGATATTTTTCATGTAGTTCCTGAAATGCCCCATAGGAAAAATGTGCACAAGCAGAAAAACATTATTATTAAATGAAAATATCATCTCTTATAACATTATATAGAAGTTTCTCACTAAGTTGTTTGGATACAAATTAGTGAGAATATCAATATAGTATATGATTAGTACCATGAGCTCAGGTTCCAATCCAGGGCCTTTCATTTACTAGGGCTGTTACCTTGGGGAAATTACTTAACTTCTCATCTGGCAAATAGAACCAATGCAAATGCTAATAGCTTCATAGGATGGTGGTATGCTTTTTACAAGAGTTTAAAGCTAAAGTGTTTATCAAAGTGCCCAACACATAGGGTATGTTCAATAATTGTTAGATGCTAGTATTTACTCACACAATAATTCATATACGAGTTATGATGGTTGATTTTGTGTGTCAATTTTACCGGGCCACCAGGTAGCCAGATATTTGGTTAAATGTTGTTTTGAGTATCTCTGCAAGGGTTTTTTGGGGGGATTATGTCCATACTACTCAAAGCAATCTACAGATCCAATGTAATCCCAATCAAAACATGAATGGCATTCTTTTAAAATGATACTAACATTTAAATCAATAGACTGTGTAAAACAGATGGCTTCCCCAATATGGGGTGGCTTCATCCAGTCAGTGAACACGTGGATAGAACAAAATGCCTGACCACGCCTCTGAGTAAGAGAGAATTCTTCCTGCCTGAGTGTCTCTGAAATGAGACATCAGTGTTTCTTCCTGCCCTTGGACTCTGACTAAAACATCAGCTCTTTCTGAGTCTCCAGCCTGTCAACCTCAGACTAGAACTATAACATCATTCACTCTTCTGGTTCTCAGCACTTTGAACTTGAAATGGAACTACACAATCAGCTCTCCTGGGTCTTTACCTTGCTGACTCACCATGGAGATCCTGAGACTTGTCAGCCTCCCAAATCATATGAGGCAATTTCTTATAATAAACTTTTTTCTATATATATCAGTGTAAAATAGAGGGGAAAGGAGAGCTGAGATCTTAAAAAGTCCAAGTATGCTCATTTCTATCATTTCCCTTCATTGTTATCCTTCTACCCTGTTGACCTGTCAGTGTCACCGTCATTAGAGTGCAGCCGGTGTTGGTGTAAATTTATAATTGGCGCCATCCTTATTGCTGACATGTCAATATTTAACTTGCATTAACCTTTCCTTTGAGGCTGACAAATTGTGCATCTGTGGCTTGTTCAGTCCAATTTTTCATGTCATTGCCTTGCAAAGCATACAGATTTATAATGTCACTGCATGATGGATGTAGGCCCTGCCTTTGCCTTCCAGAAGGGTTTCAACCCACTTAGATTATCCACTGGTTTACTTATTTATTTTCTGATCCACCCACCACCCATTTTTAAAGGCTTTCAGTGAATTTGCTTCCCCAAGGCCCACATTTTGAGGACAAATGGAAGGGTACCCCTGTCAGGACTCATTAACATGCTGCTGCTAAGGAGTCAACACATTGTTCTGGCCTGTCTCAAACAGAACAGCCTTCGTCTGCATGTGCATATTGTCACTGCAAATTTGTTGACGGAAAATGAAGACCGGTGAAAGAAAATTAGGTCAGAATGGTGTGTGGGAAGCGAAGTGACATTCTTGTCAGTTTTACCTAATCTCCAAGAACAGAGCTGCCAAGCTGCCAGAGATAGCATTTCCTTAGGACACGGACAGCTGAGACGTAAACTCAATTATTTCTGTGTCTCCTGCGTTTTAAACCTAGAGCTGTTCCCTTCTCCCACTCTCCACATGCTTTGGTTACAAAAGTGAACAAGTATCCAAGAATCCTCATCTGAAATTCTGGGACTTGCAAGCTAAAGACTTGGGACAACAGGAAAGTTAGGAGGACTGAGTCACCCCATCACCATGTGTTTCCAAGCCAGGTTTATATAAAAATCAAAAAGAGGACTTGCAAGCAATCATTTCATCCAAGTTTCACAATATGATACAAACTAACTTTCTCCACTTCAATGGAGTGTTTTAGAGCAGTGGAATTATCTAACCTCCCTACAGCAAGTCTAGTAAATTCATTTAAAGTTACCTAAGATAAAGTTGAGTGCTACCCAGACCATATATTTAGGGGTAGGTGGTTATTTTCATTTACATGTGATGAAAAGTTTGTAGAAAAGCCAAAGTAATTGATGCTGAAATTTTTATCTCAGTTCACCAAAGGATCTTTTACACATGTGTTATTAAATTTATATATGAAAAAAACAAACTTAGCTTCAGAGAAATGGAGCGATTTCAGCCAAAGTTTTAATATGTGCTTGAGTTAGCTTCAAACGTTGGTTTGTGTGGCTATGAAGCCTAGTCTTTATTCAGTTATTTATCACCTCAGTGGTAGAATATTATAAAATGATATCTTATCTGGAGCTTATTGGTTATTTTAGCCCTAGGAAAGTGAGTTAACTGAAGGAAGGGAGCCATGAGCAGTATGCATTGATGTGGAAGAGAGCAACCCATACCCTGGAACTCCATGTGATCAGTATTATTGAGGTCAATGTTATTCATACAATTATTTAGACGTTTCACTAAAATTATTACTAATTAGCCCTGTAATCAGCTAAGTACAACATCTTCATTAAAAGTGGAAATTTTCTACATGTTTCTCCATCTGTAAAAAGAGACAACATAAAGTAGGTAAATAGACTTCTTTGTAGCAGCCATACTTCTCTAGATTCTTCAAAATTTAGTTCACTATAAAAATGGTCACTTTTCCAGTCAGTCAAGAGATTCACTGTCCAACACAGTAGTCACTGGCAACATGTGGCCATCTAAATTTAAACTAATTAAATTAAATACATTTTAAAATTGACTTCCTCAGTCTCACCAGCCACATCTGTTGAACAGCGAAGATATGAAACATTTTCATCCTCACAGAAGGTTCTATTAAAATATGCTATTCTATAGCTTTGTCTCCTATTTTTACAAAGTTCAACACTTGTGGGATGGAACAGAAGTTAAGTTTTGCTTCGTATCCACCTGATCAGTTTTGCTAGAGATGGAAATCATCTGACAACGACGGTACCACAACTGCCCAGATACCAGGTGTTTTATGGCATCTATGAAATAGGCAGATCATTGCCATGGTTACTGCATCACATAATATGAGCTAATGAGAAGTAATTCACTAGTAAAAGGCAACACAAAAAATGTGTTTGATTAAAGCAACTGTTTTCCATATGTTTTCCTTGTCAAAGATTCTAGTTATTTTGGAGTGAGGGGAGTGTTTGTGATTCAAGCCATTACCCCTTATCATGGTGATGTACCTTCTAGTCCTCAAATCAAATCCATGATATGGCTCAAAGTGGAGATTAATGAACAGATGGAAAAACCAGTGATTCTTTTCAAACCTCAGGCTAGCAATTTGCTTTCAAACTTACTTCTTTTGGAAGAAAACAGGTGAACAAATAAACAATAATTTTCTCATGAGGGAAGCTGAGGTCAGCTAAACATCTGTTTCATTCTTGCCATGTGGCACAATTTTCAGAGGAAATTGCTATGGTTTTAACCAGAATGTCAAAATGGCTTATTTTCCAGCTCCAGTGGGTGTTGTGTTCATTTGATGGAATTTTGTTTTCTGTAGCATTTAAGCTACAAACACTAGAGTGGGAAGGGACAAGAAGGTAAAGAGAGAGGAAATATATATATATCACTGAACTCTTTGTGTTGAATCTATGTAATATGGTTAAATTATATCAGGTCATTTCATGTTCACACCAATCATTTGCTATGTTTTGTTTTCTTCTCAGTTTTATAGGTGAAGATACTTAAAAACATAAAGATCAACAACCCTGCTCCTGTTCTCAGAATTGTTGGAGGTTGGAGTCTTCCCGATTCCAAGAAGCTGTCATCATCTATAACAGAGGTAAATATTGCATGCTGAATTTCCCAAATAAGTCTGTGAACACCTTGAATAGATTGCTTTATTTAACCAGTTAGGTAAAGACCCAACCATGTAAGGGGAATGTATAGAAAATTGCCAGTGGGGAGGAATCAAAGATTTATCGAGTAGCTACCCTCAGTCATGTATCAGATTATTTGCCTTAAAAATGGACTTTTTGAATTTCTATTAAATTTGATGCGGTAAGTATTTTTAAACAACATTTTGATAAATTAGAATATTCAACTTTCAGGGAAGCTAAGGTTAAATACAATTACCGCGGATTCCTACCTGCTACTAGGAAATTACTCTAGGATAGATGCTAATTCTATCAATGTCAGGTAGCAAGACACTTCTGACATTCATGATATAAGCAGATATCAAACGAAGCCTGATAAATCCCAGCAAGGCTGATTGCTAATCAGTGGGTAAGGCTCTTGAATGTTCAGGTGAAGAATAACATATCAAAATTCAAAGGCCATCAGAAATGAATCTGGGGGAAGATAAAGAAGGAAATCAAAGAAAGAGAAATGTTCAGGCTCTTGCATCTGACAGGAGCTTGGGGCCACTCGGGAACGCTAATGCTACGTGAGGACAATTTATTCTGTTGCCAGAAAAGCTGGTTATCTTCTGCTCAGTGTGACCCATCGAAGTTGCGGGATTTCAATGGGTCACCGATCATTTAGGGTCATCCATCACTTTCAGCCCAGCTGCTCCACCTTTACTAGCAAAGTGAGTGGCAAATTGTGAATGAAGCAAATGGCTCACTTATGCAATGAGATACTTTTTCCCAAATGACAATTTCTTTGATGAATCAACTGGCCCCTTCCATTGCTCATTGGAAATGGCATATAGATATGTCAACAAAGATTTCCAGAGTTTCTGGAAACAATCAACATGAACCCTGAGGGAGACATGGCCCTTGTCTTTTGTTCCAGAACCAAGCAAAAGAGCAGATGAGCTCAATTCAACAACAACAGAGAGAAGGAGGAATGATGGTTGTTGGAGTCATTTTTGTTAGTTAACTGTGGTAGGTGTATATATGTAATCTCATCGTTAAACTCTATTGTGGTACATTCCAGACTACAAAATCCTGGTGGTAGCTAGTGAGACATTCTCCAAGTGTGTATATCATCAGACCTTTATTTCAATTCCCCAAAATATTGTCCTAAACACTTAAAGACCATAACATGATACAGTTTCAGGAGAGGATTTTGCCAACTGTAATTTACATCTCAAACTCCTTTCACTTGTGGTTAATCCTATACTCTTGAGTAGCTTTGCTCAAGGTTTGGCCACTATCTCACCTTCTCTCCCAGGGGTTCCTGCCTAACACTCAATCTTATTTTTTTTTACCCTCCACACCCATCCAATTCTTTTAACACATGGAAGGGTTTGCTTTCCCTTGAGCCCTGTGTCATTGTCCATAAGTTATAGGATCCATTGTCCTAGGATATAGAAGTCAGGGTTTTGGATCCTGATGCTGGGAGAAAGTTGGAGACTCTCATGTCTGCCTGACTTTTAGGTGGAAAGTCTAAGATGCCATCAGATGCTTTTCATAAAGAATACTAACTAACTTCCAGCCTATCTTGTGCCCATTATGCTCAGAGATGACTTATGTCCCCTCATGCTTTAAGCTACTTAGCCAAAGTGTCCCTTTTACTCTTTCTGGGGTGCCAAGGAACCATCTACCCTGGATGTAGGTAATGAGGTGATGCATTGTCTGTAGTTAATTTATCATAATAACAAAACTTACTGAAAGTCAGTCTGCTTTTTAGTATTTGCCCTGAGCCAGCAAGTCTAAGCAATGCTAGCAATGAAATATTTTTCCCTGCTGGGTCAGGACTCTCCTCCTGCCCCACCTCACAGCACTTCTGAGGGGGGTGTAGAACTTCCTCAGAAAGAAGAGATGATTCCAGCAATGGAGAGGCCATACCTGATTTGCTCAAAGCTGTGTACTTCACAGTATCTTGCAGAATAGTTGCCAAATAGTAGGTGTTCAATAAATATTCATTAAATTAAATGTTTACATTATATGAAAGGCCATTATAGGCAGAGGGAACAAAATATGCAAAACAATGAATGTTGAACTACATGATATGTTCAGAAAACTATACAAAATTAAAATTCCTGATGCATAAAAATACAAGGCGAGTCCAGCACATAAGATGCTTATAAAAATGATGAATATAAATGGGCTTGTCAACATAGGTAACATATAAAAAGGCAATAAAGAGGAAGGGGAAAGGAATAAATTGACTGAGATGGAAGAAAGACATTTATTCGATTACCCAAATATAACTTATGCACTTTCTATGTATTAGAAATGGTTTTTTGGCCCAGGAGCGGTAAGATTTATGAGATATTATTTGTTCCCAAGTAACTCACAGTCTAGAGGAAGAAGTTGAAGGTATTAATAGGAAAAACTGAGTGGATGTTTTCTGAGTGCCTTCTGCGTACTAGGTGTTTTCCAAATATTAAGTATCCTGAGAAGCCTGCAAGGCAGGCTTGTTATTATTAATCTTTTATCAATGAGGAAGCAGGAGGTCAGAGAGGCCATTTCACATCAGTTCAGGTGGGAAAACTGATGGTCATCCTATCTGTGTCCCCTGGACAAAGTAAGCAGAACCAAATCAGCTCTGTGTGGCCGCAGTGTGGGGTTTACAGAGGAGTGGAGAGAAGAGAAGACGGGAGAAGACAGTTGGAGTCTTTCAGCGGTTCTGAAGGCCTCAAACTATTGATGAAGTCCTCACAGGGGAAAAAAAGCCATCTGTTAAAAAAAAAATAAAAAAGGAAAGTGGGTAGAATCAAAACCTAACATTTCAAATTTCTCACAGAATGAAGAGGTATTTTGTCATTTTCTCTGAGCTTGATTTCCTTTAAATCCTGGTTTATTGGTATATAGTATAAAAATAGAAGTCTGAGTGATATTTGGCTTAGTTCCATCAGAAACGCTTGAGACCTCAAATCATCTGAGCTTACTAATATTATAAAATGGATTCCCAGAGTTTCAAGTAGATTCTCTCCTTAAACAGAAAACACTTTTTAAAATAAGCAAATATCATAACTTAAAAGCAATACATTTATCTAAGTCTCCATGTGGCATGCATAAATACACACACATACATGTATGTATGTAAATGTATGTATACGTATGTATATATACTCATTCACACACGCATACATATATACGTCTACATACATGTGTGTATTGCTGGTTTAGTTTCTGTAATTTTGCAATTAAATATAAAAAAGAACAGAACAACAGGACAGTTGTATATGACTCTATGTCAAATAGTCAGAAATGCTATATATCTTAAGTGGATTTCTTAGCATTTATTTGCAACTCGAAGTTAATATAAATAATTAGAGAATCTTAAGTATGCACTTGTCATAACAATCTCTTCAAGTGGGTTGTATAGGAAACACATTAGTGAATTACTGTCAGATTTTCAAAAATATGTTGTATGTGAGTCACAGTGAGAAAGATGCGTGGATATTGGAGTTCATTCCCTAGGTATCTGCTTTGTTTTCCCTGGTATTAGATGTTTAGTTCTCTGGGGAGCTAAGGAAGGAAGGGGCGGTTTACAAAGGCCCAACAGAAGCAGGCCTGCCTTACATTACAGAGCCAGGGAGCTGAGCACTTGCACTGCGGCCTGTTTTATCCTGGGGCCTTGGGGATGAGAGCTCTTCCAGGGTTCTCTTCTGTCCTCTGGCTGGGGTCATGCAAGACCTCCGGATAAGAAACGCAGGGCTCCAGCAGTCTGAGAGCAAACTTGATTGATCTGTACAGATTACTAGATAAATTAGATTATAATTCTAATAGACTATTCTAGGGGTCTTATACCATTTAGGAAACTTGAGCCCAACCATTTCTGAAATACACTCAAACCGCTCCCCTTCTACTTTGTATTGGGGCTCAGACACCACTAAGAGAAACTGGATACCCCAAAATATAGTCACTTCTTTTTATTGAATTGATGTTTTCTCTGCCTGGCAAGCCTAACTTTAATGCATTTCATGATCCTCAGTTCAAATAAGTCCATGGATATATGTCTGTTCATGATAAAGAACATATAAGCAAAAGTTTAAATTAATATAGAACTCACATTTATTATTTTAGAGAATGTCTACCAAGCTTATAGACACATTGTCCCATCTTGAAGAGTCAGAAACTGAAACTGGAACAATTGGTGATGTCTCTGGGTTATTGATGAGTGCCCCATATTTCCTGAGCCTGAACACCCTTTGAGATCTGCAGTCCGCAGGCCGACACTCTAACCACTGAGCTAACTGGCTAGGGCTGTAATTCATTTTCTTTGTTTTCACTGCAACTTATGGTGGGAAAGGTCATCCCATCACAATTAACAATAAGAGTGCTTAGAATGTACTGTTCTCCAGTGTTTGCCACCACAATTGGTACTGAAATTGTAATTAGCCGAAAGGTGTTGCGTTCATATAGCAAATGGTGATTCCACTCTCTCACATCATAATCAGTTCCAATTTAATGGAAAGCAGTGCCTTGAAATAATACAAAGAGAGGCTCCCAAGGGCCTTATTCTCACCACTTTCCTCTATTAGGTCCTCAGTCTCCAGCCCCTCAACCACCATGTTCCGCTCACACTGATCAACCTCAGTGCTGTACTATCTAGTCTCCCTGCCTCTGCCCGGGTTGCTTCCTCTCTTGGAAGGCCGCCGCTGGCCCTCCCATCCTCTGCCCAACTGAAACACACTTTCAGCTTTTATGAGGAAGTCTTGGGAAAGTCCAGTGAGTAGAGTTTGCTGACCCTGTCCACATTCCACCCTGGCTGTCCTAGAATTCACCCCCTTCCCAGAGCCACAACCTCAGGGGTGGACAGTCACACAGAATCCTCTGAGGGGATGGGATCCTCCTAGAGGCAGCCTGCCCTCCCCTTTGTGCCCCTAGCCCCGGCTTCCTTTCACCATGCAGATGTGAAGGCCAGGGCCTGTACCCTAAAATAAAGTGTTCAAGGGTCTGTGGTAAAACCAGAAAAGAAAAAAAAGATGAAAACCTGTGATTTAAAAAAAATAAAGCCCCATCTGTCAACTTAGGAATCTGACTTTATTCTATGTTCTTACACATCTGCTGTTAAATTGTTTCACAGTTTGTGAAATGCAATAGTGATTGGGTTTCTTCAATGTCTGTGTTTGGCAAAGTCAAAAGTTAGCAGTCAGATTTCAGTTTTCAGGTTAAAGGGAATGCATACATACTGCTTCATAAAACCCACGCATCTGCCGCAGCACCTGTCCACACTTACCGCAAGTGCTTTTGTGTGTAGATGACGCCTCCGCAGACTCCTGTGACAGCAGGAGCCAGGCCTCATTCACCCGGACACCAGGGCCTTGTTCAGCACGTGTTTAGGGAACATTCTTTGCAGAATGGAAGCAGGGAAGAAAGGCTAAAAAAGAACAGTAGAGCATTTGAAATATCTCCTTTTAATCTTCTTTTCTTCTGGGCATTGTTTAAGGAACTGTAAAAGGTTCCTCTCCAGAACAGAATGATACTTCAAGACATGAATATTTGTCCATAATGAGCATTTTGGTCATTTACGTCTGCTTGTTTATATCCATCCATATAAGTGTATGGGAAATGGGTGTATGGAAAAGAGGGAGTTTATTCAATAAAGTAAAACTGATCACACATGTACAAATAGAAGCCTTGTGCCTGGGGAATCAGACTAATTTGAAAAGAAAGTAATAACAAAACCAGTATTCATTTTATGGTAATTTATAGTTTTTTCACAAGCATTGCCTCACTTGATCCTCAGAAGACTCAATGAATTAAGAAAGATCGGAGAGCCCCATTTCCGAGTGGCAGAGTGGAAACTCAGAGCCATATATTCTGTCCCCAAGCTCAGTGTCGTGTGGTTTTGTTTTGCTCTGTTTTCCCCCCCGTTGCAGCCATGTACCAAGCACGATGCATCCATCAGAGAGGTCTCTGTGTCTCCTATGCTCCACTCACTCACACATGCAAAATGCTCTTCCATCACGTGGGAAGGAACGCTTTATAATTGATATTGTTCACATTTGTCAGTGTGTGGAGACAGTAAAAAGTAGACTGAGTTTTATTATTGCTGTTTTAAAATTCTCAACAGATCACACATCTGCCTCCTTTCTACACCCTGGAAGGCAACCACTGCCCATCATTGGGACACCCATGTGTATTGGACAGACAAAGCCAACTGCAATGGGAAATACTCCTAAATATCAAACTATTTTTTTGCACAATAACAGCTTATCTGTCACATCACAGTGTGTATAGGTCTTTCGGGCCTCAATTTCATGCGGTTGTTTAAAAAGCTAAGATCTTTTATACTGTGCCTCTGTACCCTTTAGGGGCTATTCTCTCTACTCATCTTTCAGATAGTGAAAGAGAGTGAAGCATCATGTAGAAGATTTTACGAGTTAGCCCTTGAGTGGCATCCATCACTTAGACTCAGGAAGATGGTGCACAGCACTGAAAAGGGAACTGGCAGATACGGGCCACATCTTTACCTGGGGACAGGAGGGATCTTGGGTTTGGAGAGCACACAATGTCTCTACCACACCCTGTACCAGGCTTTGTTCATTCCCAGGGTTAGGCTGATAAATAGGTCCCTGGTTGTGGTGGATGTCAATTAATCATGCATTTGGCACAACATTTTGGAAGCCATTATTAAAATGTAAGTGCTATTTTTTGGGCAATCAAACTTCTCTAATGCCAACTCACTTGAATTATCATTGTAAGAGAAATTTAATTTACTTCTTGACCATTTTATAGTTTGCAAATAATTTTCACATTCCAGCTTTGCCACTAGCCTATGGATGGTGACGATCCATTTCTCTCCCCATTTTATACATTAACCGTTGACGCTCAGGAAGGTTAATAGCCTGTGCTCCTCATTTAGGAGCTGATAAGGACTCTCAGCACAGAGTTCTGCAAAGGGGAAGGGTGTCGGACTCTTTCTAGTTACCCAGTCAATACTTATTCACCCAGTTTCTTTGTTAAAGCATTCTCACTTCATTCATGTTGGCAGCTGATGGTAGTTATATGACAAAGTTTAGGGCAGTGTTATATAAGTAGGAGTCCCTTCTAAGATGGGGCAGGGAGAGCCAATTCTGCCTTCTCTTTTCTTCTACATTGATCAGAGATGACTCAGACCTGCAGACCTGTTTCTGTGACATAATACATATCTGTCAATGTCACTACAACAGAAATTTCTCCTCTCATAGTTCTGGAGGCTAGAAGTCTAAAGCCAAGGTGTCTGTAGGCTGCGTGCCCTCAGAAAGCTGTAGGCGAGGATCCTTCCTTGACTCTTCCAGTTTTTAGCAGCTTCAGGCCAACGGGCTGGTCTGCATAATTCTAATCTCTGCCTTCATCTCCACATGTTTTCCCCCCCTCTCCGTGTCTTCTATCTCTTATTAAGATAGTTATCATTGGAGTTAGTAGCCACCTGGGTAGTCCAGATGACCTCTTCTTCAGACCCTGAACTTCATTTCATTGCCAATACAAATTCATGCTTACAGGTTCTGAGTGTTAGGATTTGGACACATCTTTTTGAGGGCCACCATTCATCCCACTACACCATGTCTACAGAAATAGTTTCCCATTATTGCTAAAATAAATCACCACAAACTTAGTGGCTGAAAACAAAACACTTCTGCCATCCTATAGTTCTGGAGCTCAGAGGTCTAAATCAGGTGCCATCAGTGCTGAGTCCCTTCTGGAGCCTTTAGAGGGGTCTGTTCCCTAGTCTTTTTCAGTGAACAGAGGCTGCCCTCAGTCCTTGGCCCGGTGACCCAGGCATCATTCCAAACCACTGACTCCATCATCACATCTCTTCCTACTAACGCCCGCCCCCCTCTTCTAAGTGCCTTTGTGATTATATTGAAGCCAACCATATAATCCAAGTGATCTCCCAACCTCAATATCCTTAACTTAATCACATCTGCAAAGTCCCTTTTGCCGTATGAGATCACATATTCCCAGGTTCCCAGGACTAGGATGTGGGCATGTTTCTGGAGCATTATTCAGTCTACCTCACTTACTCCCTTCTCCAATTAAAAAGGCTCATTGAGTACTTCAAGCTCTGGACAATTAGATTGAATTCTGGGGTTGACCTAGTAAGAAATGTTAGGATAGGGGTGATGTCCCATCCTCTATGGGCCGGAGTTGGGCACAGGGAAAGGCCCACTCTGCTGCTCACAAAGGAGCCAGAGCTCAAGATTACTAAGGCTCTGGTTTCTGGCCTCTGGTGTCTGGTATCCTGCTCTCAGAGCAATGGATTTTAATTTGCTGCTCTCTCCCTTGTGGGGAACTTAAAGTACTCTCCAAGCAGTTGGCTTATTAATCTTCATAACATCTCTGAACACCCTGTGAAGTTATCAAAGGGCAAAGGAAAGGGCAGCCATAATTTTCCTTATTTCACAGACAAGGGAGATTGTGATAGGGAAGTGGTTCAATTAAGTTCTCTAATGAGTTGTGGAGAAAGACAGAAAAAGGACCCAGATCTCCAGAAAAACCCATCCGTTCCTTATCCCCTCAGTCACTATTTTGCTTTTACAACTTCCTGACTAAGGGTTTTTAGAAAACATGGTCTGGGCTTTCTGTCAGCAGAGTTAGTGACACAGATGAGGCCATGTTTATTTAGCTGTCTCTGTATCTGTCTGTGTCCTGTGTCACTGCCTTTGAGGGGAAGCTTGAGACCTATATATCCCAAGAGAGATGAGGCCAGAATGAGCCAAACCCATGGGAAGCTGAAAATGATATATAATCAGGGCTCTCAGACTCACATTTTCCATAGAAATTATGGGCTAATGATGTGGGTTTTTTTCAATGGGCAAAATAGGTCTCTTTGCAATCTCAAGTATGAAATGGGCAAAGGGTACAACAAAGTCTATTGAATTCACCCAAACCTTGCACATTTTCTAGAAAGTTTGCATATGCTCCTGAAGCTATGTTGATTTAAGGGAAAACAGAGGGTAACCTTGGGGATCATTCTATGATGGAAGAAGACAAGGGCCTAGGTTACCGATGGTTCCCCACTCATATTCCCCAATCAGACACTAAACTGACCTGATCAAGACCCTCACTCTTTTTTTTCAGCCCATCCTTTGTGCTCTATGATAATATCACTTCAGATTTTGTGTCAGGCAGATTTTGTGTCCTCATTTCTGTGAGGACAGAAATCTGGGAGGTTATGTGACATGAAAGGGGAGAGAGCAGGGGTCACGTAGGAATCTCACTTTGTTGTGCCCCTTTCCAATCCCTCTCAAGTAAGGATTTTTAAATCTGGCCTCTGTCATCCCCTCCGTCTCCCGTCTTTGTTTATATTAAAATCCACGTGGTCTTCTCTGTGAGATACGCTCTCCCCTTGGACAGTCTCCTGTTATACTTAATTCTTCTCTGGGCTCCTACTCATTTGTTGTCTGTCTTTAGAAGCCCCCTCTCCCTCCCCGCGCTGGATTAGACATCCTTACATTGTCGGTGACACCTAACGCGTGTTCCCAAAACAGTTGCTAAATAAATACAATGATCAATATTCCAATAGTTTTAAAGTTAATATTTAAAAGAATCATCAAATTAAAGTAAAACAAATTGAAAAGGAAAGGCAATCCTCATCTAACATATCCATAGTTCTTTATCCAGGAATCTCATTTCTAGAAAATTTTCTTAAGGAAATAATCTGAAACTGAGAAGATAAAGCTTTGGCAAGAGATATTAATAACAGCACTATTTATAACCATAAAATATTGAAAGCAATGTAACCTTTCAAATATAAAAGTAAGGATATATTGTTAGGTGGGATTTTACTCACCCATTAAAATTCTTCCAATCCAGAGTTTACAATAACGAGGAGAATGTTCCAACTGTAATCCTAAATGAAGAAAGTGAACTATAAAATTATATATAACAAATAATAAAAATTAAATATTAAAAATATATAATCACAAACTTGGAATAAGAGAGAACGAGGGAGAAGGGGAGAAACAAAACCAGATACCCAGTGTCTTGGGTAGAGCGATGGATAATTGTTTTTCATTTATATTTCCTATTATATTTTAAAATGTGATAAGCTGGCATTAAAAATTAACTTTATTAAAATATTATTACTTTATAAGGAAAACCTCATATTTGCTAAAATATGCAAAATAAACCCCACATACATCTATACACAACAGACTAGCAGTAACACCTAATTATATTTTAAAGGGCATAAATTAATTAATAGTAAAAAATTAATGATTTTATCTTCTTTCCTGGCAAGCCTGTGTATTTTACGAGCAGTTCAACTGGCAATAGCCATAAAAGTAACATACTTCAGGAAAATGTCTTAATTTGCTTGTAGTGGACATCTGTTGTTTTTTCCTGCCAGTATTTCTATCATGTGCTTTGGAGATGACATCCTGAATTTTCCAAGGGGACCACTTGTGTTATATTCGTAGTCTCTGGGCTTTGAGTGGAGATGGGCACAGGACTTGGAATGGTCAGTCATTTTATTCCATTCCTGTCAAAAATAATTGATCCGGAGATGGGAGAAAGCCAAGCAGGTCAGTGTGAGCAATTCTTATGGTTTCGCTGAAACTTCCAGGATAAAGATTCACATTTTTCCAGGGATCCCAACAGTAAGAGCTGTGAACACCAGAGCTGCAGGGCCCTGTCTTTGCCAACATGAGGAGAAAGTCTGCCAGAGAATGACACTGTCACAGAAAACAGGGCTGGGAATGGAGAAAGGGATGGTTGGGGGAGAGGGGTAAAGAGAGGGAAAACGACAGATAAAGAGAATTCCACTTATTTTTTTTTAAGTTCTTGGATCCATTTGTGTCTAAAATAACTGGAGGAGGGATTCTCCGGTTCCCACTTTTGTTTAAGCTATTTTGTTTAAGTTATACGTCTACCGCATGCAATCTGAAGACTCCTAATCCTTCACCATCAGCCAAGGCCTTCGTAGGTCCGCTCCTTCTGTCTCCCCACAAACAATGCCATCTAGAGAAAGAGCCTAAGGAGAGCGAAAGCCTGAGTGCTCCAGCTGGGAGCCACGTAGAGAGCCAGCCCACTGCGCTAAAGCGACCTGTCCCGTGATGTCAGGTCACTGCGGGCCCCACTTATGCTCGACTAGCTCCACCACCACCACCCTTCGGCTCACAGGTTCAAATATGTAAGACACCTTAAATTTTCACATCCCTTAGGGATCATATCTGATTATATTCTCAACTTTATGTAGAATATTTTTCTTTTTTTATTATTTATATTTAATGCCATCAGTCGTTTTCTAAGTATTCTGTTCAAAGAAGGTTGGTTTTTTATGATTAATTGCATTATTGCAGTATGTGTTTTATTGAATTTATGTTAAAAAATTTATGTTAGCATCTTGTAAACAGATTCCTTATTTACCATATCTTAGAGCTCTTCCAACCATTCTTTGTTTTATTTCACTGTCTTGAAATGTTTATATCAAAAATTATTTTATTGCTTTAAATGGAGACCAAATGAAACACATTTCTTTATGAAATAAATATTTTGTACATTTACTTATAGAATTGAATGGGAACTATCAGAGCTTAAGATCTGAGAATATTTATGTATACATTTAAGCATTTGATTCTAGCTTTACAGATGAACAGAATAAGTGCCCATGTTCTCTAGGCCAGTAAGAAGCTGCTGAGGATTTTATCTGAGTCTTTCTTTGAACTATATTTTCTACATTAGGTTATTCAATTAGTGCCTTAAGTAATAAATGACTATTCAACGAAGCTTCAAATGACAGATGATTTTCCTGCAGATTTTTATCCAAAATAAATAAATAAGTAAATTTATAAAATCGCTTTCCTCTGGGACAGGAGTTGGAAGGTACTGGATGCAGCACCTGGGGTGAAGAAGGCTAATGGAGTTTATAATAATTAATTCACAGCAGCTATTCTCTAGTGATCAAAGATTGAATCATATGCAAGTGTGGTTTTAATTTCCTCCTGTAAATGTAGAACAAGCAAAACTATAAATCACGTATCCAGTTCTGCCGTAAATCTCACTGGTCCCGTTGTCTGCCGACAATCTGAAAGAAATATTTTATTCCTTGCATTCCTTGTCCATATCAGGTTCATTATATTTTATTCTTTCCAGTGATAAGTAGGCGCAGGACGTGCACACTCCGAAATCGTTGCAATGATTTCTCTGCTGCCCCCAAGACCGATGCTGACAGGCAATCAGACCTGCAGCGGGACCGGCTGTCCCCGCACATCCAGCGGCGTGGGGAGGAGAGACTTGGGCCTCCACGCTGAGGGGCACCGCACGGTGACCTGTGACTGGGAGGGGAACAGTAGTCTCAAGCAACCTCTAGTTTTAGAAAATAGATTTTCTTCCATTTGGAAGCCCCAGAACTAACCAAATTCTTTTCACCAGCGCTTTGGAAGTCCATATACCCAGCTTCAGGATCCACTGACAAGCAGCTAAAAAGACACAAAAATGTCCAAAACTTTTATTTTTGAGTCTTCTAGAAACCAAGGTTTTCGGCAAGGTCTCGGATACTTCAGAAACCGAGAGAGCAAGGGTTTTGAGCTAGATTTGGGATGTTTGCTTTTCTCTCCCAATCCTGCTGTTCCTTTGAAGTTTTGCAGACCTACATATAATTTTCTCTTTGTTTATACTTTCAAATGTTTGATATATTTTTGTGGGTAGATAGCTTTTGCTATGGAAATGGCTCCGCTTGATGTAATAACTTAATAGTAGATAACACGGATGACTTTTCCCTT
Source organism: Miniopterus natalensis (assembly GCF_054644295.1). Lineage (NCBI taxonomy): Eukaryota > Metazoa > Chordata > Mammalia > Chiroptera > Miniopteridae > Miniopterus > Miniopterus natalensis. The sequence goes on along the minus strand of NC_142081.1, from coordinate 192,474,993 downwards.
TCTCTCCGAAATAATGATTTTGTCCCAGTTACATATTTATATGCTGAATTAGAAGTACAACATTCCAAGAATAATGAAAAACATATGCAAGATATCTTTAGCCTATATATAAAGATGCACTTAACGGAGAAAATTATTAGAATGTTGATCATATTGTGCTGCAAGTTTGTTTGTTGATCATAAATTTGAAAGTAAGATATGACTCATCTTGAACATGTACAGATATGAATTTTTGTATAATGTGCCCCAAAGTCATAGCTCATTACATTGCAGGCAGGGAAACAACTTTCAAAAAAGGAGTCAGGGATTGCAATCCTAGTCTCTGTCCCTTTGCAGTGTTGTTTTGTGTGAAGCATCTGATTTATTAGCTGTGTTGGCCTTTCCTCAGGGAAAATGGTCTTTTCTTCCCATTTACACTCAAGGGAAATGTTGAACATCAGGGACATGGGCTAAGATAAGGTAGTTTATTTGAAGGAACACCAAACCACGAGTAGACTTGCCTAGGATGAATTATTTCAGTGTATCCTCTTCCTGGAAATGAGGTCCTCAATAAATAGTCACACCTCTAGGTCTCTGTTTCCTAAAGTATAAAGTAAGGGGTATTAAGTAGTGGTGGTCTACATCTCTTTTAAATAATAATAAACTATATTAAGAGCTTTGGCTTTTTCCTGGTCTATGAGAAGCAGGCCAAGGCAAATTTGAGATGAACAAATGCATGTATTGAGCGGAACATAAAATTTATAATACTGTATTATACAAAATATATGCCAGGCAAAGTTCTCGGCAACACACACTCACACACACACACACACACACACACACACACACACACACACACACACAGAGCTCAGGTCACTCTCATAATTGCCTTCCTTGTTAGGTACCATTATTATCTGCATTGTACAGGTGAGGAAGCTGAACCACAGGGAATCAAACAGAGTCGCTTGGCCAGTCTCAAAATCAGCGTCCGCATTAAGCTTGGGACACACAGGCAATTTGCCGACATAGTTTATGTTCTTAAACTCTGAGCTATTATGTCAGTCTTTCTGATTGCAATGTGATAGCCCAAGATCTTTACAAATGTGGTCAAGGCCCACATCGCTCAGAGATATCTGAGAGACTCCCTCTGCTCATGACCACAACCCCTATGGGGAAGCCTTACCTTCGAAGGATAACCCCAGAATTCCTTTCCATCGTCTTAGCATCGTCACGAGGAAATAACTTGCCCCTGACGGCGGAGCCGCGTGGGGGGAGAGGGCCCGAGTGCTCGGTTTGCCGCAGCGCATCCGTCGCCGCCGTGGGAAATGGTCTCGGGCGTTTGCTGGGCTCCGGTTTCCTGTGCAGCGCGCCCTTCTTTCCAGGCGTCTCCTTTGGAAGGCGTTCCTGAGGTTTCCTGTGGTATCGTAATTCTTGTGGATTTTGCAAAGTGGTTCTGTGACTTCTGAGACCTGAGGCAGAGTAAAAAAATATTAGCTGCTTAACTTCCCTCATAGAAGGAAGGGGCAGCTCCCAGGATGATAGCAATAGAGAGAATGATGAGGATTTTTTTTTATCCTTACACAATACGGAGTTGGAATATTATTTTCATTTCAGAAAGTTTACTGTAGTTGCAACGTAATGTCTCATAGGGGAGGCGCACTTGAGTCACGAGGAGGGGACTGTAGCAGGAGCTCAGGCCACAAAATGATAGTGAACCGAACTGACGCAATGGCTATAGGAATGGGAAAAAAAGGTGGTTGTTTTTTTTTTAAGTGAATTTGAGAAATACTAAAGAGATGAACTTGCCAGAACTTTGCAATTGATTGTGTTTTGGAAGAAGATGGAGAGGAAGTTGTCAAAGCACTACCCACATTTTTCGCGTCAGACTTAGGAGGTGGGGAGATTATTGCACCGCGCTGAGCCTCGGCGTCTTCCTAAGCGAAGCGAGGCGCGTGCCTGCCAGCACGTTGGCGCCTTCCAGGGAGAGGATGCGAAGCACCAGCACAGAGGCAGAAACAGGCAGCTCCCGCTGAAATGAAAAGATTAGTATTCGGAGCCATTGAAAAGCAATGATTAGTTTAGCATAGACTTGTAGTAAACAGGAGAAGGCTTCACAAGGCCCAGGGGCAGGACAGCGCATGACCGACTCCTATTCTTTCCTGGAATCTAAACAGACAGAATATTATCAGAAGTAATTCGAATTTATGGCTCTTTCTTGAAACTTGAAACTTCCTGAGAGAAATAAGTAAATGATAACTAAACATACTTCTCACAGAAATAAAGTTTGAGAAACTAGATGTCTTACCTAACACAAGACCATGCGTAGGTCATCCAAGTGAGCCAGGGAATCTCACACGAGGCACCTCCTACGCTCGCAATGCAACCCTGATACAACGTGAGCGTCAGTACCTGCGTGTAGGGCATCGGGACTGTCATTACTCCCTCTGGGTCTGCAGGCTGGAATGCCAGGGCCACAGGTTGATGGCAGAAGGCATTTGTTGAAGAAGTCAGAGCCATCATCAGCCTCGGTCTCTAAGCAGCTGCAGAGAGAAGAGCTGGCGTGCCTAACTGCTCACCACCCAGTTTTACTATTTGAGAAAGAAGTAAACCTCTATTATGTTAAATCACTGAAATTTTAAGGTTTATTTGTTACAACATGTTTTTTTCCCCCTAATAGAGCATCCATTTTCCTAATTGATTTTTCTGTCTCCCCCTCTCTCTGGGTCTGCTATCACAGGACTCCTGCCAAGAGTCTGGCTCCTTGATGACATCACTGAACAGCTGAAGCAAAGCTAGAGATCACCTACCTCCAAATCCTTCGATTAGAAAAGAATCTACTCCTGCGTACCGGGTCTGTTCAAACAGGAAGAGCAATTACAAGAGCATGGGTGCATTCATGGAAATATAGTATTTTAATGAAAATGCCTTCGATGTTTGAATCTGGCAATCTTGGAACTTGGAAGTCTAAATGAAAAGATGGCATTTTATGTGATTTGGTTCATTACAAAAAAATGCTTTCCCACTTCTTTCGGTGTGACAGGCATTTAGCTTGTGATCTTTTTCTGCAATAACTGAAATACTGACCAAATAACAGGTGTGCTTAATATAATGTCACATAGACATTACATTCCTTCGATGGGAGTTAGATAGGTTAAGATTGAGATGGCATTTTAAATGTTCATAGTGTATATTCACAAAGTGACTTTTAAAAACGTTTTAAACCCCAGTCAGCTTATTGAGATGTCATGAGCCTCTTTCTGTTGAAGAAAAACAAAAAAAACACACAAAACCAAAAACAGGAAAAAAAATTCTGGCCAGTTCATTTTTCTCACTTGGATTCAGTTAAATAAAAACATTCTGTTTTCCAGTCCCAGGCTACTGAAACCGGAAAGATTATGTAAAGCAATCTATACAGGTTTCCAAACAGGCTGGAAACGCTCTGCATGTTTTCTCCCCGGTGGAGATGATCACGTGGAGCTACCAGGAAGCTTCCACCCACCAGGACATTCCTGGGACTGACGTCGAGCTCGGTCCTTCGCTCCCGTTGACCTCAGAACATGTAAGGAGGCTTTGACACTCATCTCCTCACCTTGTGCCCTGGCCCCACATTATGGATGCGCTGCGAGAAGGTGAGATAGTGTATCAAATAGCTAGTTCAGCTCCGAGGCCGGAGGAGACTCCGAGCACGTGTGTTCTGTTCTCAGGGAGTTGACAGTTCATCAGTGGCTACAGGACAGGCCACCACATGCAAAGGAAGCAAGCGAGAACCCTGTGAGGGGAGGGGACAGCCGGGGGGTCAGGGAAAGGAGGGTTGGCAAACATGACACGTGAGCCCAGCGCTGAAAAGCAGGATTTGATCCGAGCAGGGAGAGATGCCTGGGCCTGGCTCCCGTTGCCCCTTAGGAAGGAATCGCTTCCTGCTGCTCACCCGGTGGAGTGACGCATCTTTCTCAGTATTAACTGCACATCAGCTTCGTTGATGTACCGGATGATTTCAGTTCTTTATTACCCTCATTATTTGCTGTCTTGCCCAATTTAACCTCATTCATCTGAAAGCTGGGAAATTATGTTTAGAGTCTTTTGCACTGTTGTTTGGGTTAAGCAGGCTTGAAACTGTTGAATCCTTAATGACCCATCTTCATAATGTGAGGAAATTGCATAAGGCTTGGCATTTCACCTTAAATTTTAACTCTATTATTTAGTCGTTAACCTTATGTTTTATATGACCCCCGTTCCTAGGATGACCAATAGAGGTTCATTCCTGCATTATTGTGGGATAAACTCAATTAAATTCGGCAAAACTTCCTGGTGGGCTCAGGAATTTTACATCTCCGTCTTCATATATCCAAGCCCTACCATGGTAGCTAGTACATATGAGGCACGCACTGAATGTTTTTTAATGAATAAATGCTAGGGACTCTGAAGGGTACCAACATGACTATAATGGCATTTTGCCCTGGCCAGGGCCGCTCAGTCTGTTGGGCTTCATCCCATGCACTGGGAGGTTGCCAGTTAGATTCTGGGTCAGGGCACATGCCTGTCTTACCCTTGATTCACAGTAGGGAGTGTGCAGAAGGCAGCCCATGGATATTTCTCTCGCATTGATGTTTCTCTGTCACCCTCTCCCTTCCTTGATTTTCAAGGATTTTCTCAAAATGATTATGAGGCTGTCTTAGTCTGCTCAAGCTGCTACGACAAAAATACCATAAACTGGGTGGCTTATAAACAACAAACACTTGTGTCTCACAATTCTGAAGGCCAGAAAGTACAAGATTATGGTGTCAGCAGGTTTGGTGTCCTATGACAGCCCCCTTCCTCTCTGACAGCCACCTTCTCACTGTAACCTCATACAGCAGAAGGGCTGAGCGTGCTCTGTGGGCTCTCTTTCATAAGGGCACTAATCCCATTTTGGGGGAGAACCAGAAGACTTTCTGCAAAAGGCAATGTTAAAGGAATATCCACATGTGATTAAAGAAAGAATGCTTTGAGATCCTCATGTACTACACTGTGCTGTCTGGAAAGAGAGGACCAGGCCTATGAGATCCAAATCCATCTTACATTATACAGGCATGAATAAGTCCAGCCATAGATAAACAGTAAATAAAGACTATATATTTTGTATTTAACACTGGCTGGATTGATAAGACTGATCAACTCCTATGAAAAAAATGTTTTTGTTGTTTGTTGTGTGGTTTTTTACAGTTAAAGGAAATTGCACAGAGAAAAATTATATTTTGCCCAGTACTTGCCTTTGTATTCCAGTGGAAATTATCCCAAACATGCTGTGCATGTTAGAAGAACTGTCATGACGAGCATAAGGTAAAGGTGTTTGGATTTAGAAAATCTGGTTCCGAATCCAGACCCATCACACTCTAGCTGTGTAAAGTGGCTATGTGTGCTCTCTTAGCCTCCATTTAATGTTACTAAAGTAGCAATGATAACCTCTACCTGTTCGTGCAAATTCAGTAAGATTAATGTTCATAAACTACTTACAAAATTTCAGAGCCTTAGTGCTTAAAATAAATCTAGTTTTTTTGTACCAGTTAAAATACCTTGGCTTCCAAGTAATAGACATTTTGAACTCAAATTAAGATAAAGAATAAAGAAAATTTTATTGCATATAACAAAATGCTTGGGGAAACATATTTTAACTTGGATCATTCAGGGAACCAGGTTCTTTCTATACTGACAATTGTAATGAATTATTTTGTATGCTGTCAAGTTAGCTCTGGTTACCCTTGTGGCCCAATATGGCTGCGCCAATTCCAGATATCACATATAGACACAGTAACAGCCAGAGGCATAAAGTGACTGTCTTTTCCAGTGTCTTTTGATAAAAAGGTATTTTCTAGAACAAACTTAGTAGCTGTATTTCCTGTCTCTTTGGCCAGAAATGAGATGTATGCATACCTAAAAATAATTTGCCAGCAAGAGGATGAGATTATTTTTATTAGTATGGACAATTCATTTGGAATGGAACGGATTTTGAGAAGTTAAAACCATCACCACTGTCAAGTATGATTTACTTTTTAGTTTAAATTTTTAATTTAATTTTACAAACCTGGTAGCCACTCTTGAATTAATTTTTTAAAAGTAGTCTAAAAGGAGGAAAAATTGCTAATGAAATAGCAGGCTTCAAATGCATATGAAACCTATTTAAGTACTTGTTTCTATCTAATGAAATAGCCAATTCTATTTATTCAATAGGAAAAATAGTCATCTTACCTTTGTACACTTTAGGAAAGCACTAAAAGATATTAATAACAAAGTCAATCTTATAAATAATTCTAAATAAACTATAGCAGATGAACAACTGCTTTTTAAAAAAATTTATATTCCCCCAAAATCCATGGACTCGCCTTTGGAGTATGCATTTTCCTAGCTTCTTCACCATATATGTGTTTGATTTTCATGAAGTGGAATTTAACCAGAAATGAAATATGTATTTTGAATTGACCCCCAAAGAGACATGACATCATTTAATGTCCAAATATGGCTTTAGTAACTTCTAGCAGTATCTCCAGAGCAGCTAGCTGCCTGCCAACCATTACTCACATTGTATGTTCCTTTTACACTTTTTATAATGCTTGAATGTTATGAGAAAATTTTACCACAAGACAATGCACAGGGAATCATAATTTAGTAGAGCTATTATTACCTTGAAATACTATTTACAATAAGTATATGAAGTTCTCTGAAGAATTTGATATTTTGTGAAGAAACAGAATACAGCAAGTAGGAATGCATCCTCTAAGATTTTAGCATTTTGGCCTGTTTTTACCAGATGTTTTTATTTTAGTGACTTTTTTTGTTCCACATAAATGACAATATTTTTCTCCAACTGTAAAAAGGACGAATATTTATGGGGAAAAAATAGACTGTGAAACATTACATTTGGTATTTTTGTTTAGTGCCAAGATTTAGTGATGTGGTAAGAAAATTACAAATTATTAATGTGTTTATCCCATTGAATGACCATAAGGTTTTCCTTTTATGGATCAAATGTCCCCATTTCCAATTTTATCTTTAAGTTTTTGTCATGCAATGTTCCTCCATGAACCACATAACCCACCCCAAACAGCTAAAGATTTACATACCCCCAGATGTTTAAAACCATGTGGGAAAAAAGAAAGTCGCAGGACCAAACAAGTGAACCACCACTGTTGTGACTGTGAAGCTCACTGGTAGGTTCTTGTATTTCCTGGTGAGTGACACATGCTTGAGTGTTGAAAATCGATATTACAGCGTTTTATAACTCGGTTTATGCCAGGACACTTTGAGATCACATAACAAATGCTGGTTTGCAGGTAATCAAATAGAACTGCAGTTAAAATAATCAGGTGACTTGGCAGGAAAAATAAATCTCAGAATAATGCTATTATGGCCTTCTACCACAGAGTACATGAAGATCATTAAACATTCATCACATTTTCATGTTATCATATCAGGGGAATCAAGACAATAATAATTATCTGGAATGTTACATGTGATTAGAAATATATCTGACATTTAAAAATTAATATCAAGGCATTTTCAATACTATGTTTAGTCAATTCGGTTTAGGATTATAGATAGCTTAAATTTGCTTGTTGTAGGAAAGTCAGAGATGGCTCTGATTTCACATGGGGAGACAGATGATGGCATAAATAAAGGGTGGCAGGTGAAGGCTAATTCATTTTTCAGAAAGAAACCTCATAGGGCAACATCAGCTTGGAGCCTCACACACTCCCGTCGGTGTCGCAGCATTCACAGATGTTGGATTGACTGAATTACGGCCATTAAACACGTAAGAGAAAGAACTATGTAAACCATCCACCAGTAAATTCATTTCAAAAAGGACATTCTTTCCAAATGACCAGAATTATTCTCTTTTTCATCCAGGGAATTTCCGTCTCAGTTTGTAGTTCAGGGGAAACTGGATTACTAATCGGACCGTTGCTGGGACAGCGTGGAAACAAAGCAAAGGCAAGGGGCGGCCTGGGCAGGGTGAGCAGGTCCCGCTCTAAGGCTGATGGAAAATCTGTCTCTTTTTTGGACATCACTGATCCTGGATAAATTTGCTCACTGTGTCGTCTTTGGGATGTCCTTCAGCTCTTCCAGGCAACTCTAGGTTTTAATTCACAGTCTTTCTGTAATAGAAATTATTAGTTAGCCACTTTCCAATTTAAATCACAGTCCAGTTATGCTGCTCTTAAATTATTCCCACAACACCTTCACTGGTGTTTTGTATGTTCCCAACAGTTTTAACCACATATTTGTAATCTCAGGTTGCTATCAGATTTGTCTGGTAACATTAAAAGTCCCATAGAATCACTGTATTTGCTTGTTAACTTATTTACTTATTAATTATAAGGTACTTCTCCCAAAGTCACCTTTCTTTTCCTTTTTGAAGCCACCTACTTACTCCTTTCCCTTGCTGTGCTTTTCATTTTTTTTATGGCTATATCCTGAGAAGAATGCTGCTGATGATAATTAAGATCTACTGCCTAATCACTAGTAAATCAAATGTCACAACAGCTCTAACACTGACGAAGCCAGGATCTGAAATCATGTTTGTGTGGCCCAGAGGTCTATGAATTAATCATTAAATGGAAGTAAACAAAATTGCCATCAAATCTGTAATTATAAATAAAAATAAATAATTACAGTAAGTAGTAAATATGCCAAGGGTTAAACCAATCTTTCCTTAATGAAATTAACACCACCGGATAATGAATTCACAATGAAAAGGTCACTGGTTGCTTCTTTTAGCTTTCAGCTGAAATTCCCAAATGCAAAGCAACTTCAGGGAATAGTGTCGAGAGCTCATAAGCTCCAGGAAATAACAACACTGTTGTCCTGACAACAATAATATGATGTGAACTTTGCCTCTCAGTGATCTTTTCATCCATCTCTTACTAAATCATTTTTTTATTTCCCATAAATTTTATTTTCATTCATTCTTTTTGAGCCCCCAGCTTCCACTTTCATCCTCTAATGAGTAAAAGATAATCTTTCCCCTACTTATTGTTCATAGAAATAGAAATGAATGAGAAGGGGCTACCTAACTGTTCGTATTACATCTGGAACTTTTGCAACAGATGGATTTCTGTGTCACAGTTCTGAAATTATTTTAAATAATTTCACTGAAAGTATACTCTCTCTAGACAATGAAGAATAAAAACAGCTTAGGGAATTGAACATAGACAAAGAAAATGATTTTTTTAAAAAGAAGATTATGATAGATTACAAAAAATAAGATGAGAAGCTTATTACTAATATAGTTAAAAATTGTGTCCAATTATGGCATTGGACATTATGAATTTTATTTTATATGTAAATATTATATGCAAAATTTTACATTTTAAATTTTAGAATTTTGATAAATTTAAAAATTATATATGAAAGTAAAATCACCCAAATTTGAAAATGAGAGTAAAATGTGAAACAAAATACATAAATCAATAATAAATAAAACAATAAAGAAACATAAAAACCCCACCTCACGGTGGTAGCTTTGTTCAGAATTGTGCCCACTGCTCGCTTTTGCCGTAGCACCTTGCAAAGAAGAGTTTTCCAGGCCACTGATTTGGACTTGTGTGTCTGACTTTTTTGGTCAATGAGATGTGAGTGGTGTGGGTGTGACGCTCGAGCAGCAGCTTCTGGAAGCAGTGCCAGTTTTCGCCAGCCTTCTTGCACTCTTGGCATGCACATTGGAGGGCATCATTGGAATCATTTTGCCCTCTTGTGTTAGTGCCCTTCACCAAAGGGGAACCCACAAAGATAGCGCTCTTTCAGAGGAGACCTAAACCTGATCTGCAGACCGAAACCAAGCTCAAGGGCACCGGCCAACACCAGCAGGACCATGGTGTCTTAGGATGCTTCGCGGTACAACACTCAGCCTTCCTGTGGTATTCATATGGTGTGAGTGAGAAGCACATGTTACTTGTAGGCTAATGAGAGTACGTGTGTTTTTACTGCATATATGCTAGTAAATGTCAACTCAAACATGTACTATCCCATCTCCTTGTCCCTTCATCAAATGGGATGCATAGGGAAGAATCATTGTCAAATATCTTAATGCATTTTTATACAAAATTTTATTGTTCATATCTTTTATGGATGGTTTGAGGTGACATCTTAAAATGTAATTTTATGGTCTGATATATATGTGTGTGTATGTGTTTATTGATTTTATTTAGAGAGAGAGGAAGGGAGAGGGAGAGAGAGGGAGAAAGAAACATTGATTGGTTGCCTCCCACATGCACCCTGACCATACATGCAACCTGGGTATGTGTCCTGATGGGAATCGAACCCAGGACCTTCCGGTGCACAGGACAATGCTCAAACAACTGAGCCACACTGGCCAGGGCTAGCCTGATAGTTTTATTTACTATTGTCCATGATAGAATAATTTTATAAAGCATATTTGTAATGGGTGCATACTATTCTGTCATATAAAGACGCCATTCATTTGATCATTCCCATGTTGTCAGCCCATTAAGTTGTTTTCAATGATAAATGAGACTAGTATGAGCACCCTTGATCTTAAAGTTGTGTACATATTACAGGCAATAAGGATATGAGAGTTTCCTAGAATGGAATCAATTTGTCACAAAAGTATATATTTTAAGCTGGTGATGTGCATTGTTATCCAGTAATTTTGAACCAATTTACCCCTCCATCACCAATATGTAAAATTATATGTTTGTTGTACTCTCATCACTATTAAGAATGGAAACTCTGAAACATTTCCTAATTGTATAGACAGAAATGCCATATTGTTTTAATTTGGATTAGAATTTAATTTTTTAAATATTGAATTATAAGGATTAAAAGAGAAAAGGCTGCTCATCAGGAATCAGGCTGTGAATACTGTGAATGTTACACCGCATTAATTTATGCCACACTGACATTGTTTACTTTGGAAGACAGTGTCACGGAAATGGTATGCAGGGGTTTCTAGAGACACAACACATTGGCATTTTGAAAAATCATTTCACAAAGGCTCTTGGTGAATAAAATTGAAAAGACATGCACTTAAGACTGTTACAGATATGTGAGTTTGTAATAGATCAGAATAGTGATTCAGATGTGCTTCTGTCAACTAGAGACATTTTAAAACTCTATTTTGAGTTGTCACAATAAAAAAATAAAGGTGTTGCAGGCATTTAGTAAGTGGAGGCCAGGGATGACATTTTTTTTTTTTTTTTTTTGGTATTTCAAAGAAAAGCCCTTCACAAAAGGAGCCTGCCCCAAATGCTGAACACAATTTCCTTGAGAATCATTAAATTATAGGATACAAAAAATGGATCAATAGCAACCTAGAAGATCTCTATTATATCTATCATAAGACTTTTTCCTTGACTTCTGTCTCACTCACCCTCTTTCTTTTCTTTTCTCTCCTTACACACACACACACACACACACACACACAAGTTAAATATTTCCTTTTGAATGCATTTAATGACTTGAATGGGGATAACACAGCCAAGCAGTTCAAATTTATGAATCGCAAATGCAAGAGTAACAAAGAAGTAAAACAATGCCCTGGCTAAAAAAACCCACAAAAACAAACTCTGAAATATTAAAAATCAACTGCAACAAGTATTTTTAACAGGGAGACATTTAAAGCAGGAGTAGTCACTTAAAAAAACAGTCTGACCCAAAGTGAGTGAGAATCTGTTACTTCCAGGAATTTGGGAGGTACAGAAATTGATTGTAGACACTGTCAATGATCTCAGTAGGCAGGTGATTTGAAAAAAATCTACGTTTCTACCAGGTTCTGCCACAAGGTAATGACTATGACTTTTCCTTCTCCTCTATGTTCTAAATCTCACGAGTGCCCCTTGTAGGCAGACCCTAAGCTGTTGTCCAACCAGCCAGGAAGTCAGATGTATGTGGTTGTCAGGTTTCAAGCCCCTGTGATGCAATGAAAATATAGAAAAAAAGGCAATGACCCTGAGATGTCAGTAGTGAATATGGCGCGCTAGACAGGATTTCCAAATTTTCTATATCTTCACTTTTTATTTTGTGCCTTGAAACACAGCATAGCTACACCATCTGTACCAATTTATTTCTCTTCCTTAACTACATTCATGTTTTATAAGAAGGACTATAAAAGGTGTTTGAGATAGAATGCAGTTCAGAGTCATAGCTATGTTGGAGGTATGGCTAGGAGGTGGAGGCCACAGTAGGATCTAGGTCCTAAAGTCCATAATTCAGCAACATCAACCACATGATGGCCTATGTAGGACATTGTGAGATGTCAGGGGGCTAGAAAAGAGACAAAGCCAAAAAATAGGCATAGACTTAGCAGTACATACCAAGAGCAAGAATGTGTTTGTTGGCATTGGATACAAGTCAGAGAGATTCATAGAATATGAAGTAAGAATTGTGAGAGTGAGGAACAAAAGGTTTAAGTTTATTTGGGATGGGCGGGAGGAATGGACTTCCAGGTAAAGAGAAGTCATCAGGAAGAGAAAGGATATACGCTGGACACCTTGAGATGATTTTGTTGGATAAAGTAGTGCCACCATAGTGGTCCTTTCTCATTAGTCACTCCTCATGTTACATTGCCACTCTATGAATACAAGGGCATTTTGTAAGACATAATATATATATGTCCCTTTCATTTTTCCAATATTTTTGTGCTTTTTGAAACAATTCTTTAAGCCATTTTCTATTGACATGTTGCATTTCTCTCTCTAGAATTAAAAATCCTACTCTTGAACATCTGGGATGAACTAACTGGCATTTGTCATAAATACAACGTAATCTCCATATTACATTATCTAATGACTTTATGGGCCATGATGTAGTTCACAATTTATATAAGGATGGAAGAAATGCCAATGTGTTCACAAACTTTGATTCCTTGTTTTAGACCAATGTTTGGCAATGCTTTTCTGTAAAGAGCCATGTGATGACTTCAAGGTGACAGAACTTTAATAGGAAAAAGAGGAAGAAATAGGCAAACTCCATGGGTGTAGTACTTTACAGAAGAAATATATAGAAAATTAGTAAAATTATTATATACTTGAACAAAACTATTAAATCACTTGACCTAATTAACATTTGTAATTCACTCCAACAACAGAATACATATTCTTCTGAAGTATACATGAAACTTTCATCGAGACAGATCATATTCTGGGCCATAAAACAAGTCTGAATACATTAAAAGGATTAATCATCTAAGGTATGTTCTCTGTCTGCAATGAAATCATTAAAAACCAATAGCAGAAAGATTGCTGAAAAATTCCCACGAATTTGGAGTTTATCAACAGGCTGCTAAAAACGTCTTAAAGGAAATGAGATTGGCAAGGTAGTAAGTCTCTCCCTTGTTTCAAGGATGGGCATGTAACTTGACCCTAAACTAATCAGTTCATACAATCCTCCTGGCCTCAGTCATGGATTCAAAGAAGAATACATGCAAAAAGTTTATGCATCCAGGGACAGTCATGGCCACCTTGCTGCATAGGTATTAGAAAGTTTCTTTCCTTCTCTTGCAATTGCCAAGAAAATAGGTCCCAGGCTCCACATTGCTGCTGCTCTCATGTTATCTTGAGAAGAATACTGCCTAAAAGTAGAGACAATCTCAAGAAATGAAAGCCACGAGATAGAAAACAAGTGAGCACTGATGACATTGTTTGAGTTACGAAGTCATCAGAATCTGAAATTAGAAATAGTTCTGATCTTTGCAGTTATAGGAGTCAACAAAATTCCCTATTGTTTAAACCAAGATGAATTGTTTTTCAGCTTTGCATCAGATCAAGTATGAAGTAACACAGTCATCAAATGTTCTTTTTTTTTTTTTTTTTTTATCTTTTCCTACTAACAGATATAGAAATAGCCAATTCCCTGGCACTGGCTTTGAATAACACATATGATTATAACACAGATTCAAATGCAAGCAGAATCAGTATCTGACTTCTTTTCCTGCCCTACAAGTAGGGTCTCTAGTTAGATACATGGAGGAATTGGAGAATCATAGAAACTGGTAAGAGGTTAATTTCTTCACTGTAGGCTAGGCTTCTGTGGCTCAAAGCTAAATGTCTCTGAAAAATGAGCTCTGTTGCAAAAGCAGTTATTTGTTTCTTATCAGTTACATTTTCCAGCCAAATTATCTATGTGGCAGAACAATAGTCAAGTGTCCCCAGTGTGTGGCCACTATATTTTTCAACGTTTTTATGGGTTTAAATATTTTTCTTTTGCTAACTATAGGATATTTTCTTTAAACTGTTTAATTAAACAAGCCAGGGATTGGAGAGATAATGTTCTCTAACTTCCTTACTGATGAATAATAAATGTCACTAAGGAATTAGATAGTAGGAGGTAGTTGCTGGGCCATCTGCTGCATATGGGAACAGAGGAAAGATATTAAACTTTAAATTAGGTATTGCTTCACAAAGATAAAAGGAAACACACTAAACTGGAAGATACTCATTCATTCCTATTAGGAGAAGTTGACTTACTTCTTTGAAAGTATAAAAAAACATAATTATCCATTTCAGTCTGTGGCCAACATATTTTGTATTGAGTTAAATACAGGAAATCAGTAATAACACATCTCTTCTCCGGTTTAATGTATGTTCACATTTCTACAAATAAAATGTGCATTTTTAATACACAGCTGAAGGACATCTAAGAGCAAAAGGAAAAGACTATTTTTTCAACCAAATTTGCATGTGACATACTAAAGAAACAGAGCATTATTTCCATGGCAACTATTTCATAGGCCAAAGAGGTAAATAGAACATTGAAGGCTAAGTAAATTTTATAGAAATTATTCACGTCGTCTTGATCCTCAACATAACAGTTGATTGTAATAAAGGACTTCTATGTTAACTTCATTTTTAAATATAAGTATTAATAAGAAAAACAACATATGTTTATATGTCTAGCAGGTGGACCGAAACTAGGTTTACAGTTGTTTGTATGGAAAAAAATGCTGTAATTAATAAACAGTAATACAAAGACTCTGTGTCTTGCATACTCACAACTGTAAACCTACGTTCACCCCATCCTGTATAAATTTCTCTATTTTGATATGATTTCTTTTTAAACAAGATTTAGGGGAAATAAGTTTATATATGAGGAGTATAAATACTGGGAAGGATGCTATGGAAATAATTTAATATAGTAGTTAATAGCATAGCTACAAAGTTGAGCAAAGAGATCAAATTAAAATTGTATTTATGGCAGTTGAACAAGTTACCTAATTTCCTTAACTGTCAACTTATTCATCCATAAAATGGATAAATGTTATTCATTTTGCTTAATATACAAAGTACAAAAAATAATGTGAAATAAGGCACATCAATAAATTTTGAGTGAAGGTCGTGAAAAAGCTAATCAAAGGAGAAAGAATATACATAATAAACATGTTTAAAACACTCAGCTTCCCTGGTGATTAAATAAAAACACATTTACCACCTTTCACACTATTGAAAAACTTAAAAAGATTTAGAATATTTAGTGTTAGTAGAGCCTCAGGGATGAATAATTCTCACTCTTGCTGGATATATGATTGAAATAACATGTTGGGTCATTATCTAGAAAGTACCTGAGAAAATTATAGGTGCATCTACTTTCATGTGCTTATTTCATGATTAGGAATCAATCCTGCTGAGATGTGCCTAGATCATTGTGCCCAAATCATTGTCTCACATGATTTCTGTTCAGAGTGGTGTGCTCCCAGCATGGAACAACAGAAATAGTACAGAGGATATGTAACAACAGAAATAGATAAGAGAATATGCGGGTAGGTTTAAGTACAGGCTCACATTCTGCCTTGCCCACCTGGAGTACTGGGCAATTTGCTTAACTTATATGAACTCCAGTTTTCTTATATCTAGAATGGAGACAATATATTATTAAGTTTTAAAGTATCCAATTACAGTGCCCAGAATGTAGTAGTTTCAGATTCTCCTCAGGTATACATCCTGTTTTTGAAACTAGTTTAAATAATGAACCTATACTGAAATTTCTTTAAATTGGTTCATTGGCATGGATCTAGCAAAGTAACTACACTTGTAAATAGCTCCATTATATCTAGAGTTCAGTTTGAATAGTTGTGTTTGCAATTACAGACCTGCACTAGCTCTTTGTAGTCATGCTTTCTTGAACCTATCATCAATCACATTTATCCTATGTCTAAAATACCCTGAGAGCAATATCAGTTGGAACCTTTGCTTACTGGATTTATGATTAGATTAGAAACACAAGCAAACCAAGAAACCTGGCAGAAGAATGGAAACTGTTAAAGCATCAGAGTGGGCTAAGACAAGTCAGTGGAGCCACAAGAGAAAAACGGGGAAATAAAGGCTATATCACTGGGAAAAAGAAAATAAATGGAGCAGGTATTTTAACTCAAGGGACAGGATTTTGTAAATATTTATTTCTGAACATTATAAATTCCTTATGGAGTAGTTAGGTAGTTTACTAGAGAAGTAAAGTTTTCTTTTTCTCAAAATAATTGGCAAAATAAAACATCTGGTTCACTGAATCAATATGCATTGAGGAAATAGTTATTGTGCATTTTTCTGTGCCAGGCACAGTGTCCATAATTGAACATTACTCTATTAGTAGTTGAAACTTGTAAAATACTGGCCAGGTCTGATGGTTTGTCAAAGAATCAGAGTGCAAGCAAACTTAATTCACATAAAGAACACACTGTAATGATTTAACAGCTTTTCTGGAGGCATTTCAGAATTCTTTCACTCATTCAATAATACTCACCCAGTTTAAGACGCTGTATGGTGTAGTGGGGATATTGTGTTAAACGATTTGTGCCTCAGGTTGCCCAAAGTTTGGAGTGGACAGAAATAGATACAGACTTGACAGTGACAATGACAATGCAACAGCTGCTCTATGGTTGAGGGATGACCAACGACCTATGCAAATCCAGGAAGAGTAATTAATTCTTCTGAGATATGCTGAAAAGTGAGATGTTTGAATTTTATCCTGAGGGATAAATGTGAGTTAATGAAATTTTATTTGGGAATGGGGCAATATGACTCCTGGCAGAAAGAAACTGATTGAAATAGTTCAGGGTTATCACTAAGAGCATTCAGGATCACAGAAATTGCATTGACCTTATATCAAATACCAAGATCATTGTGAGATAAATATCTAACATCAGCTTGTTTTCTATTTATCATTATTATTTTTTCTTGTAAAAATCTTGTCATTCAAGAATTAGCTTGCATTACCTTTGGTTAGATAGGCTCCCTGGTCCTGCCCACCAAACTGGATTAAGGACTCCTCTGGGCACTGCTGGTACAGTGGTGAGCATCTCTGCCTTCCTCCTCTGAGCTCTGACAAGCATTGTGTGCTACGTCAATCACAGGAAGAAGTTATTAATAATAGGGAAGGAGCACAGGGAAAGCCAGATATAGGCATGTCATTTAGATAGCTTCACCAGGAAGCTACAACTTTACACTTCCCAGGGGTTTAACAAAGGGAACATAGGGGCATGCCCAGTAAACTTGGGGGGACTAGCAAAGGTGCCTGCTGATAGAGATGGTTGGCCAGAATGGGCCTGCGGAACTTGGGAGACTTAATTCCCTAAATAAAGGAGTTCACTCTCTTGTGCTCTTGTGCTATCAGGACCTCTGGGACTCTTATTGCTGGGGCCCACTCTCCTGGATTCTCCCTTGTGGCCCACGGCCATGCAGGCCCCACACACAATGGACTAATGGACTGCAACTAGCCTGCTGCTGGACTGCACCTCCTCCAACATGGAAAGGAAATCCTGAACACTGGCTTTGCTCCTAGCTTTACTGAAACCCCAGCTACACTTCTATGATGGGGCTAAGGGAAAAGGGACTTTAAAAACCCAAGAATTTAACTCCATGCAAATAAAAATCATTCCTTCTCCCATGCGAGTCTCAGAACATTATTTTTCTTGAGATGTTGTAAGAACTCTACCCCTAACAGCTCCCAGTGGGCTACAGGACCCCCCCATTTTCTCTAATAACACTACCACAGCCTGTGCCACATTCAATCGGCATAATAGATATTTGTTTATGTTGCCCCATAGGCTGTGGGTTCCTTGTGAACAGCTCTTATCAAAGTGCCTGTCATATGGCAGGTTTTCCATAAAGGTTGAATGAGCTAAAAAATTCAATGAGAAAAACATGGAGATTTTCAATTGTTTCATTTTGCAGTGAGAGTTGAATAGATAGTTAAGCACAAGTTTCCTGTTGCCTGAGAGATTGAAGACAAACTGCTTAGACCAGCATTTCATAGCTCCACAATCTCCTCTTAATCCATATTTTTAGCCCTACTCCACTGATCTCATATCAAAGCCTTATGTACCATCCAAACCAGGGCCTTCCTGAACCTTTGCTGGGCTTGCCATACCTTCCTACTCCTTTGTATTCTCTCCTTCCTCCATAATGACTATGAATATTTAGTAAGCATTGATTAAGATTTGGAAGACACCGGTTCTAATCCTGGCTCAGTCAGTCATCCCTGTGACACCTAGAGCATGCTGTTGGATTATTTTGGCTGTCCAGTTTATTATCATTATATAGTTATTTGTCGCTATAAACTCTGTCTTCTCCAAGTCTGCTGCCAGGACCTTAGCTAAAACAACCTCTGACAATCGCTTTGCCCAGCTTTAATTTCCTTTACAGCATGTATCACTACCTGGTGGCCCAGAAACTAGAACAGTACCTAGCACAGAGCATATGCTCAAAATATACTTGCCAAAAGAATGAATGTATGAATAATGAATAATTAAGTGATCTCAATCTTATTTCATAACATACCCCTGAAGTCCTTGAGTCAATTTTTGTGCACTATACCTTTTTATCTCCACCAGGCTTAACTCGGAACCAGGCATATTGTGTTGCTTCCAGGAAAATTTTTTGCATGGTGACTGCATGGATAATGCTTGAATAAATGGTTCTAATTTAAACCTGCAGTAACCATAGCACAGAGGGAAGTTCGGACTTGTTCATTATTGTATAAAAACCATGAACTAAATAGAATTCTAAAAACAGTATGCAATATGTTGTTGAATAATTTTATGTAATATGTACAAAGATGTAATTAAGACATTGCTGTATAGTACTGGAAAAGAGACAGTGTCACACATTTACCATAGAGGAAATAGCATGCCTTGGACTCTCATTATATATATATATATATATATATATATATATATATACACACACACACACACACACACACACACACACACACACACACACACACACATTTAAACATAGGATCAAAGACTTTAGAAAGTTTACTTAGAACAAAATTAGACTCTAACTCTAGGAAGCGATTTCTAGCAGTTCCTTCCTTGCAATAGAAAACTGCAAACACATCTCACCACTGCCCTAAAGTTCCACCAGGTTGTACTACCTGTTCTCTGAGATCACCGTCAGACCTTCATATCCTTGCCAGTGCATTTCCTCCCACCAGGAATTCTTTGACTTCAGCTCTACTCACCTTCAAACACTCTCCTTATCCATCCTGCAAAAATCATCTTTCAGGTGCCTTCACTCCTGAGAACTGAGTTTATCCAATGTGGCTGTACTCTCTTTGAATGCAGTAACACTCTGTGGACATCACTCCTATTTCACATACCTGATTCTACCTATTTTAGTACAGCCATTGTGTCTGAGTCTCATTCCTTTTATTAGCTTGTACGACTCTTAAGAGCAGTGGCTTCTTTTCTGGTCTTTGCTTCCTAGCAGAGTGCCTGGAATACAAACGGCATCGCTATTGTATGCAGACATTCAGTTCTATTGAATTGAAATGGAACCCCCAGTTTCCCCTTAGGGCTGACCTACTCCACTTAAAAGGGGAACAAGGGAGGCTCTGGATTCTTAGGGTGTTCACACATATATTCATTTAATCCATACACTCTCTGCTCATTGTGGCTTTATATTAGCTGTTGGTGGCCATGGTCAGGAAGATGAGCTAGAGGGATACACAGAAGCTTAACTTTATAGCTTAGCTGCCCACTCACTCCTTGCCCCTCAATGCTTATGCATGCGTGATTTCCAGGTCCAAGGCATAGTAGAGGCTGGCAGTAGCATTTGGGACATATTCTATGCCACACCCTCAGTAACTACAGTAATAGTAATAGATAAATTAGATGGTAGGACTGTTACTGTACAGCCCCCTGGCTGTCCCCTCCACAGTTCTTGCCAGTCTCATAAGAAAGATTTCAGATAAATGACAGAAAGCAGTGTTGTAGCAAAGAAAGCAAATTTATTAAAAATACAGTTGGCATAAAGCACAAGAGGGCAACCCAGCTAATCTGAGCTCTCTGCCTATTGGAGGTTTAGAGTTTTATACTTTTTTGTCTACAGGTTTCAAGGTTCCTCTGCTGGATATTTTGGGCAACAGACAGATTTCAAGGTTCTCCTTTTACTTTGTTGTGGCTTTTTCCCAGAATTTATGTGAACATCTGGAGATTTTATCTTGATAAATCCTGAGACTGCTGACTTCTTTGTTCAGTGGGTGAGATAAACTCCCCTTGATTCCCTCTCCCCCTCCTCCTGCCTTAGCAGCCCCCAAGTGATATTTGTCCTTTGTTCTCTATTTTCCCAGGCTAGGGTGATTTAACTTATGCCTTCTCTGGTTAGGGAAGAGATGTATTAACCATTTGCTACCCAGTGTCCTTGGTTGGGGAAGATAAGAACTTATGCTTCATAAGCTGGCTGCAAGCTGCCCAAACTGTTTGGCCTTGTTTAATTTTTTTGTTTCAGTTTCTCCATTCAACTTGCCCAGGGATTTTTCTAGCTTCTTATGATCCTGCCATAAGATTATATTATATAAATCATCCAGAGATGGTCTTCATGTATTGAGTCTTAGGTGTTGATTTCTTCACTATAGTCTGAGACTTGAGAACTCAAAAGCCTCCTGGTGCCAGGATCAAATTTTTACACACACAATTATTTTAAAAATAGCCCAACAAGTGGATATTTAGTCAATTAGAGCATGCCTCCTGGGTAAGTTTCGTCTAACCTTATCTCGTATCTGCTGGCCATTGATATAAAAAGCCTATGGTTGTAAGACTCCTAGCTCTCCTCCAGAGTTCTCTGACCCAGAGACTCCCCACAGGGTGCTGAGCAACATTCCATAGACATGTGAGTCCCTTAGGATCCCCTCTCTCCTAAGACCTCCTTTGCTCTTCTCCCCTTTTGGGCCATGGTCCCCTGGGGGCCTCCCCCTCATGCAACCATGGCCAGGGTGCAGCCAACAAAGCTTGTTGGGTGTTGTTGCCTATCTTAGTCATACTTTTTCTCTTGGATCAGCTCCAAATCCCTTGAACAGACCCATCATCAAACTTATTTCTGGGGAAAAAAAAGTAAGATAAATCTATTCCTGGGGGAAAAAAAAGTTATCATAATTATACTCGTATTTTAGCCTTATGAATAAATGCATTATGTACTAGTCATTAAAAGAAAAAGAAACTCTTTCCCTTTTGTCCAATATGTATATTTTGTCCAAAATACGTATGTGTGTATATATATATATATATATATATATATATATGTATGTATTTCTCTTTTTCCGTTGCTTTGCTCTGTATTTTATTTTAACTCACACTTTGATCTCATACCCCTTTCCTTTTTAAACAGTCTCATGGGCTTTTCTTTCACAGTTTTATGCATTCTCTTGGGGAATAGATAGAATCTTAAACAGGTACAACTTTATGTAACACATAAAGATTTAAAAATAAGCACAGAGCAACTGGCTAGAGTGTGAGCATGGTGTTCAAACACGCACATCCTAATCCACAAGTTACCCAGCAAGAAAATCTGCTGAGCAGTGTTTCTGTGATCTGAAGCTTATACAATCTTTATCTAGCATGGGGAGATTATGGCTGTTAGTATTACGTTTTTTTCCCCTTCTTTATTTAAACTATAGCCTTGATAAACACTGGCTCACACAGGCTTCCTCTGGGCCATCTTTTGCAGGCTCCAGATCTGGTCATTTCACTTGTCCCTTAGATACCACTGAATACTTCCATGGCTTTCAATCACAATTAGTGTTAATAACGCCTTGGCCTCCCCCTGTGTTCCTCTCCTCCAGCTGTGACTGAGTGTGGGCTTCCCCCAGCCCCAGCCCCCCATTGCATCCTGGAAGGAAGCTCTTGACTTTCATCTAGCCTGATTATGCAGGTATGAGTTTCCCATGGCAGCTGGCTGAGATCTCTGTGGCAGCTTGCCTCCCCGTGGCATGTAGGCTCTGTCACCAAAAGGCACTTTTAAGTCTTTCTTTTCTGCTACACATCCTTTATGGCTCTTTGCTAGACAAAACAAATCCTTAAGAGAAAGAAGGACAGGGAAGGGGGGCAGTAGGCGGGGCCACAAGGAATCAGAGGGGAGGAACAGGAAGAATAGTAGGCGACAACTTCCCTTCTCATCAGTGTCCTGATTTAGCATGCTTCTCTAAAACTATTAAAGGGAACTCACAAAGGTTTGTGGAAGAAGAAAACCAACATTTATCAATACTTTTATATAAAGAGGTAATTACACTGAATGCCTACTATTACCCTGATACAGTAGCAAACTTTAAAACTGAATCACTCATTAAAAATTGACCACAAATTAACTTGAAGGTCACTATTTTATTTTATCAAAGAGTACATTGTACAAAGTTATACCAGCTACTTAGTGAAGACAGGGGCTTGGATTGTACTCCTGACACGGGCAGCTCTCTCCTACCCACATTCACAAGTTTATTCAACCTCACAGTAACTATGAGATAGGTATTAGATGCTTTTAGATGAAGACTCAAGTTTGGGAAGTTTGCTCTTTGTTCCCATAGACATATGAGTGCACTATCTTTTCAGAAGCACTGTGGTATCCTGCAGAAATACTAGAAGCAATAAAATGAAATCCTCAAAATTTAGGAAGTTGCTCTAAATTTAGACAGTAAGGTGATGAAAAACATTTAAGTACAAAATATGTCTAGCTTCCAAACTCTCTCACCTTCCAGTATAGCTATAGACTCCCCAAAGTAGCCTGGACAAAAGAAGAAGGCCGTTGCATGCTAGCAGGATATGTCTGGGTGACCTTTCTGTTGTGTTACTGATTTGTAATTGTTCTAACCTCAAGTGGTCATACTCACCAGAGGACTCTTATTAAAGTTATTTAAACCCGGATATAGTCGCAGATATAGTCACATAGGCAACAAGAACAACAAAATGGAAAATCTGAAAAGTAACAGCCTATTCCATTAAGAAATAAGGAATAAAAATATTCTTCGTGTTACTGGTCATCAAAAGAAAGCTGTATTTAAGGGCTCCGGAGGGCAGAGGCATTTAACAGGATTGACACTTGAGTTTTAAGTTGTCACTCTGGGTGTTGGCTTTCTGATCACCAATATGAGGACCCTCACCGAATAACTGCAGAAGGGAAATAATACTGCCTGGCACAATGCCAGTGTGAGAGTGAGGGGATGGATTAGGGAAACTATGGAGGAAGCAGGAAAATGTGCTCGAAGCCAGATTCCCAGGTTAGCATATGGTCATGTTATTGGGGCATTTGGTGTGTGGTTAATAAGGCCCGTTTTTCTTTACTGTAGCCTGAGTTTCTGGCTCCATCATACAATTGACTTGCATCTGACTGAAATTTGACACCAACTTCACCATCCTGGTAGGAGTATTTTTGCTTGCTTTATTTTTATTTTATTTCTTCTTAAAAATATATCTTTATTGATTTCAGAGAGAGGAAAGGAGAAGGAGAGAGAGAGAGAAACATCAGTGATGAGAGAGTCATCATTGATCGGCTGCCTCCTGCAGGCCCCTGACTGGGGATGGAGCCCGCAACCCCGGCCTGTGCCCTGGCCAGGAACTGAACTGCTTTCTCCTGGATCCTAGGTCAATGCTCAACCATTGAGCCATGACCGGCCGTGGCTTTGCTTTGTTTTTAATGGGCACATCTAATCCAGTATTTTAAAGCAGTTACTTAGACTTTTCTAGGAAGGTTTGTTTACCTGTCCTCTGTTCAGTGTATTCATATCAGTATCATAGCAATTACCAGAATGCATGTCCTTGGAATTTTAACTCATCTTTGTTTCCTACTAAGTGATGAAATTTTTCAAGACACTCTACCTTTATAATCTCTCTTTAAGCTGTTAGCTTTGCTCAGAGGAGTAAGTTGTGGATAAACAACTGGTAGTTAATTTATTAGGCAGGGCACATTTTATGTCTGAGAAACACTGGGTGGCTTATTGGTGACATTGTTTCCAGTACTACAGTTTGCAAAAGGGAAAGAGGTGTTCGATATATTCTGCTTGCCCGTGGCGTCCCCTCTATGCTGCAGGTCACTGGCTACTCAGAGACTGCACTGAAGTGCGCTCCCTTCCTGTTGCCTGGCTTTCCTTTGGGTGAAGGTCATGGTGAAGCCCAGGCAGGCATCACGAGGAGGGATGGGAAGCAGGTCAGGGAATCTCCTAACCTGGCTTCCTTGACCTGCGTCACTCGGCTGGATGTGTGCCTCTGCGATAGGCAGTCACTCCTGCCAGCCCTGGCCCTCTCCACGCCTTCCTCTTGCTGGGTTCTACAACCACCCCTTCATTTATTTCTTCAGATCCAAAGGTGGGAAGATGCCCCTGCTGCTATGTGCTTCAGGAGTACGGCCACCCTCCCTTTCTCTCATCTAAAGCCCCCCACACCCTTGAATACAGTCCCTTCTTAAACTCTCCTCTACTTTGTAGGGCAGGAATGCTGTCTCTGCTGACAAAGAAGATACTGAAAGTACCACATGTAACACTGACAATGATTTACACAGT
Organism: Miniopterus natalensis; assembly: GCF_054644295.1. Lineage (NCBI taxonomy): Eukaryota > Metazoa > Chordata > Mammalia > Chiroptera > Miniopteridae > Miniopterus > Miniopterus natalensis. The sequence continues at coordinate 192,450,264 of NC_142081.1, read as the reverse complement.
GCCCCCTGCATGGCAGGTGTATTGAGTAACAGGAAAATGTAAAGAGGAATATCTGTATCTTTATAAGTGAAAGCCAAAAATGGAAAAATTCAGATCCTTAACTCCTGGCTTTTGCACATGACCCCAGATGATACCCTCTACTTTCTGCTGCTGAATTGCTCCAAGATGATTTGAATTTTCACTGTGCTGGGCCAAAAAGTAGAAATAGGTTTATGAAAGTAGCCACAAGTCTCAACAATGGGTCACAGGCATCTGAAAGTAGAACAGTGCTCCCAGCACCACCATGCATTTCTAATATCAGCCGTATTTTTTAAGCGTGACCATTCTTCCCAGCGTTGGGTTCCACTATGAACTCAGTTTCACAGAGACTGAGGCACAGGTGACTGCACTCTAAAATTTCATTTCAATGCTATGAAATTGTACAACACAAATGTTAGTTTTCTTCTCTCAGATACCTTCTTGGATGCTTCCTCATGTGTTATGAGTACAGGTTGAAGAGTCCGATGGAGAAAGACCTCATAAATGTGTAGAATTTTTTATTAGAAAAGCAACTTGGGGCGTTTGGCTTAAGAATGGGTGGAAAATAAGTTTTTTATAAGTGTGAGGGAAACCTTGACTAGTATAAAAGGAAGTTATGTGTTACATGGAAATCCATATTAACTGCCTTTAAGACTTATTAAATTGTTCTTTTGAGAACATATGGAGAAAACATTTCACTGATAGCGAAATCGACTGTGAGTTCACTTTTATGTCACAGGGACTTGACCTCTATTGAGCTAACTGAGCTAAATGTATTGCTATTGATTCCATCTCTCTTATTTCTAGTTTCACGGGCCCCGCTTTTGACAATATAAAATTTAAAATTGTATTCTATTGAATGTATATGTGGGCCTGAGAGAGATTTAGTTTTCAGGCTATAAATATCAAAGTTAAGTAATAATCAATTTATATTATTTTATTTCCCAATTACTTATTATTTCAGGTAGAAATGATACATTTGTTTGACTGCCATTAAATGATCATAAAATATGCAAATTCCATAATTTTCCAGACCATAAAGGTCAATAAAGTAACATTTAATGAGTAGTTGCTTTTGAATAGTGTTTATTAAAAAATCACATTTTAGTTCCTACTATATGCCAAGTAATGACTAAAAGAAAATACACAAACCAAATCTTAAAAATACTTGCAATTTAATAAAAAAACAAGTATATACTGGATAATGATAGTATGAGGAGGTGCCAGCTAAACATAAAAATATTTACAGACACAAATAAATTAAATTAGAAAGATTAGAACAGCTATATCGGTCAAGATAAGTTATGCTGTGATAACAAACAATCCCCACCATCTATGTGACTTAACATAATCATGTTATTTTATTTCTCATTCATTCTGTGGGTTAAATGAAGGTAGGCAGGTTTCTCTAGTTATTATAGACACTCAGGGATGAAGCTAACAAAAGCTCAATCTTGACACATGCTGTAATAATCACCATGACAGGGCCTACATGACAAGTCACACAATGAATCTTAAAGCTTCTACCTGGACCTGACACATTTCACTTCCCCTTATGTTTCACTGGTCCAAACAGGACATATGACCACACTTAAGGAGTGGGAAGCTCAGTGTGGTTAGAAAAGAAGAACTGGAATATTTAATAGCGCAAATGATCAACACAGTGTTAAGAATGAATATATAACTCAGAGAACATTCCACAGGAAAGGGAATATTTGAAGTAACTTCTAAAATAGAAGTAAGCCTCTTTTTAAGCAGATTAGTTATTTTGAATAATTTTGTACTCAGATCTGTTCTACATGTCCTTTTAATTTATTTTTATTTAATAGCTTGTGATCATACACAAGGATTTGCCTTTATAATTATTAGCTAATATCTTTATGACATATCCACACACACACATACTACAGAAATATAATGATTTGATATTTGTTAAAAACCTAAAATATTTCAACAGTATTTTTTAAATTTTTTATCTTCTGTGTCTTTTGTCACACGTACACACTAATACCAATGGGTTTTTGTGTGTGTAAGTTTATAGTGTATTGTAAATTATTTTTGAGAGGTTTGGGCTTTCTCTCACGCTAAATATTTCCCTCTGGTTGTTTGTTTTATGTCATTTTCAAAGCAAAACTAGATGCTATGGTTTTTATTTATTTATTAAATGACCTTTCTGAGTTTTTTGATGTCCCAATATACTGGAAGCCCTTTATATAAAAAAAGAAAGAATAAAAATAAATGTACAAAGTTTTTTGTTTTTTTTAGATACCAGGCCATCATGATTTGTTATTACTGACCAGAATTTGAACTTGGTCAGGTTGGTGTCTTCTTCAAGATTCAGAAGTGACAGGGCTAAGGGACACTTTGGGCTTGGGAAATTCAATTTCCCATCCAATTTTAGAACAGTCATTTGAAGGTAAATGTTCTACTTGAGAGAGTTCATCTGTGGAAGAAACTATAGCAGATTTGATATATTTTTTAAGTGGTCTAAAATAAATCCCCAGTATAACATTAGAAAGGTTTTTGAAGGCCATAGATTCATGAGAAAAGAGCTATAGTCTTATTTATATTTTCCTTTGGAAGATAATACTGGATGATGGGACTTCCAGTAATATGTTCATAGTTTTCTTTAAAAGCCATACTCTTTCTTCTTTCCCAACTATTAAAAAAAAAAAAAAAAAAAAAAATGCTGCCAAAATCCTACCCATTTTTCCAGAGGAATTAAGTTGATTTCCATCTTTAACTGCACATGCAGCTCCCTTGTCTTTATGAAATTCCCTCTTCTCACTTTATTGCCTAGTCCAATACTCATTCTCATTTCCTCCAACGACCTGCTGCTTCTCTCTCTAGTCAGACTACAATTTCCTGCCTGAATGTCCTGAGCTTTAATTTTGTTTTCAATTCTATCCCTTGGGTTTACAATAGTTTTTTTTCTGTTGTGTTTCAGTGAAATGCTACTGGTTTATTTTTCAAATTCCCTGGTTAAAAGAAATCAGAAACTGTAAGGCACTGGCTCCTGGATGCACTCAGAATGTGTGAGTACACGGCCCCTGGAATGCTCACAGAGATGTATTACTATATGTTTGCATAGATGAGGAAATTGAGGTTCAGAGATATAACTATTATAAAAATAATTATAATAGTTAATGTGTTTTTTCTAAGCAGTGTGATTTATCTGTTAGAGACATGATCTCATTTAATCCGTACAATAATCCTAAGAGGTAGATTAGCAGTATCCCCATTTTACAGAAACAAATGAAACTAAAGAATATTTAAAAATTGGCTTCTAGAGTGTGGACTTTTAACAAATACTCTATAAAGAAATGTTTTGGTATTCACAAAATGATTCATAGGAAAATGATCTCTATGATTTTTATGAGAATTTATTTATGAATTGACTAGCTCTCATATCAGATTCATACATCATATGCTAAATATTGCATATGGATGTTGATGAGTCCTTAGGAAAAGATGGCATCTTGGTCTTTTTGGGTTACTATAACAAAATACCACAGACTAGGTGGTTCATGAAAACAGGAACTTATGTCTCACATCTGGAAGCTGGAGGTTGGAAGAGGAGATCAAGGTGCCCGCACACTGTGTCTTGGTGAAGGCCCTCTTCTTGGTTCACAGCTGGCACCTGCTCTCTCTGTCTTCACAATGGTGAAAGGGACAGGAGATATCTCTGAAGCTTGTTTTATGAGCACTAATTCTATTCGTGACGGCTCTACCCTTAATTAACTCCAGACCCTTTTGAATGTAGCTCTGGATGATTTCAGTTATGGGTGTAGCATACTTTCCAGTGCCGTGATTCTGGCTTGGCATGTGGCTTTTTTTGCTTAAAGTAATCTTAGTAAAGATGATATGGGCTTAAACAAGCGGGTATAGTCTGCTGCAAGAACATGGCAGAAGCAAATTCTGATTAAAAAGTAATAGTGTGGAGAAGGCCTGGTGAGGGGGCAGACGCAGGGTGGAGGGGATCAATGGGAGGGAAAAGGAGGACATCTTTAATATTTTCAAAAATAAAGATAACTTTTTTTAAAAAATGATATTTAAAAACACATGCAACACAATTGAACCGAACTCACCATTCAGACCCAAGATTAGTTGATCCTAAATCAGAGTCACAGAGTCACAGATTCATAGGAAAATGATCTCTATAATTTTTATGAGAATTTATTTATGAATTGACTAGCTTTCATATCAGATTCATACATCATATGCTAAATATTGCATATGGATGTTGATGAGTCCTTAGGAAAAGATGGCATCTTGGTCTTTTTGGGTCACTATAACAAAATACCACTGACTAGGTGGTTCATGAAAACAGGAACTTATGTCTCACATCTGGAGGCTGGAGATTGGAAGAGGAGATCAAGGTGCCTACACACTGTGTCCTGGTGAAGGCCCTCTTCCTGGTTCACAGCTGGCACCTGCTCTCTCTGATCCTATATATTTCATATTGTTATGTAGCAAATAAATTAATCAATCAATAAATAGAACCCTAATACTGACATCAAGCAGTATTCAATGGCTTGTTGAATAGCAAGTATTTGAAAATGTAAACATAAAAACTCAATTCCTTCAAGAACTATGAGTAGCCAGATATTAATTTTAGTATATATGCTGATGCAGCGAGCACAGAGTAGCCAGATATTAAAATGTTATCTTTAAAGGACTTGGAGGATTTGCAGTTACACCCTGCCCAGTTAGAACAGGGATTTCAGCTCATACTGATATCCTCTCATAAACACTGATTCAGAACTTGACAATGTTTTTGTAATTAATTTAGCATATTAGTTATTCAGGAAATCTTCATTTTACTCCTGTGAATTTTAGTCAGCTCCCACATGGTAGGCTGCCAATCCCTTCCCCCTCTAATCTACAATGCCTTTATAACTTAAATAATTCATGTCTGTAAGTTAATTGTTAAGTGCCCAATCAGATAAAATTTAATTGATGTCACTGTGTTTGTAGTTTCCTGTTTACACTGGAAACATATATAGCATATATACTATTAATGTGGGTCCTAGAACTAATTTAGCCTGAAACAGAACTGTAGGCAAAAATGACCAAATGGAAGCTGTCCTACTTTCAAGCACATCATAAGAAGGTAGGGTTCTTTGAAAAAAAGCAATAATGCTGGAAAAATGGAAGGCAGCAGGAAAAGAGGAAGACCAAATATGAAATGGGTTGACTTCATAAAAGAAGTCATAGGCATGAATCTGTAGGAGCTGAGCAGGGCTGATTGAGGACAGGATGCTATGGAAATCACTCATTAACAGATCACCAGGAGTAGGAGTTGACTCAACAGCAAATAGCACACACACATCCATGTGGGTCCTGTAATTAGACTGTTTGGATTCAACCACAAATACTTAATCTTAAGCTTCAAATGCCCATTTTTGCATGGGTTAATATTAGTACTTGTCTTACAGCTGTTGCCAGTGTTACAAGTCAACAGATTTTTTAGCACAGTGGTAGGTACATAGTAAGTGCTCAATGGATAGTGTGGGAGGCTTTGGGAAAGGGAACTACAAGCCAAGAGGCCACCTCTTTGGATACAGGGGCCATTACCTGTGGTCCAAACCTACCTTGATCAATCTGCGCTACCAGACACCATCCTTGTACACTGAACGCCGTCCATACAGCTCCTCCTCACTTTAGTATATGCTTTTTAATTCTGTCTGTAACATCTTTATCTTCTTCCTCTTCCTCCAGCAGCCCAACTTCTCTTTTTTAAAGATTCAATTCATGCAGTACGTCCGCTGAAAAAACCTCTGTGATTTCTCTACAATGCATTGATCGCATCATCCATATCATTCATAAAGCACTTGTTTTTACGGCAATTATGAGTTTGTATGTGAAACACCCATAAAACAGTTAGCAGCAAGAACATTTGAGGTCACTTTTCTCATTTCCATAACACTAATGCCTATGACCATGCTTGAGATATGTGTATAAAATAAATGAATGAATGAATGAATGTATGTATGCAAAAATAAATGATAATAATTTCTCACTTTCGTGAACAAATACCAACATGTAAAGAAGACTCCATGCATGTGTGTATTTCCTACCAAAGCAAATAGATACAGAATCTTCCATAAATTTAATTTTACATGGGTCCACATGTCCAGAGATCCAGGAAAACCACAGAAACCACTGCAGATATTCCTTTATGTAATTTTAAATGGGTTCATCTGTAACGCTTAGTTATATAAATTCGATATGTTGTGTCTCATCATTTTATTAAAAACGACTCCCTCAATCTGTCATATTTGACATCTCAGATAAATATTAAGCATTTTAGAGTTTCTGTGCGTTGCAGTGTTCCTGCTATACTCTCTAAATTGGATATTCTCTGTCCACATTTGTAGAGCACAGTTGGATACGTCTTCACAAAGTCTTGAATAATTGTGGTACTAATTTAACAGTGAAAGACTAGCTCCAGCTTCTTGATTAGCGTCAATATTTTTAGTGCTCAATGAGACATTTTTGTCAATGGTTTAAAGATTACAAAATTCAGAAATGAACATCTGCTATTCTTTCCATCTTTGCAACAGACAAAATTTAATTTCAGAGGAAAATCAGAAAGCCCTCCAGCATTAGGTTCCTCTCCACTTGATTTCACTGATGTCTTCAACTGAAATGTGTCTACAGAGTTTAGTTATAATAACAACCTTGTCAGACTGGTTACCCATTATGTGCTAGGCATTGTGTAGACTTTAGATTATTTACTCATTGAATTCTAAGTTGACACTAAGAACAAGCTATCATTATTTTTATCATATATAGATAGATGGATAGTCAGGTAGATAGATTAATATGGAGTCTTAGATAAAGTAATTTACCTATCGACATTTATTTAATAACTGTCCAAACCTGGCTTTGAATTCAGTTCTGAAATAGTTCAATTCCCTTAATCTTTTCACTGTACCACATGGCCCTCTCTGCTCTTTTGTACTTAAAAGAGGAGCTTAGATGTTCACTTAGAGTATGTAATAAAGTGTTTAATAACTGTAACAATTCCAGCCATACACACACACACACACACACCCATAGACTGACTTTGGTCCCCACTTCTCAAACCTGACACAGTCTTGATATGTAATTATAATATGCCAGGCATACCCTACAAGGCCAGGGGGTAATTTTCTCCTGATGTTCTTTTGATATAAATGAGCAGGAAAGGCAAAAATATTCGGTCTGCCTCTTATTAACCAAATGAACATCTGAGTGACCTGCTTGAAACAAAGTCTTCAATGTAATTTATGAATCTTAGCAAAGTTCTGCCCAAAGCACTGTTATAAAGATGAATAAAGGCATTATTACCAAGTTAACAAAGATACAAGTCCTTGATACGGTAATTTAAACAGAGTTTGTGATATAACTTAGGTACATGATGAGTGTAAAATGGGGGGGGGGGAATGATGAATTGCACATATGTTGGATAGAATGTCACCTTTTTATCAAATTAAGCACATTAACTGTTTAAGAAGGTAAATTTTGTCACTGAAATAAACTTTTAATGTCCTTATTTTATAGTGGCCTGTACATTTCCAATATGGCATTCATTATATTAATAAATTATATAAAATGTGCATTGTTTGGCTTAATGCTTGTTTTTCATTAAAAATAATATTTTCCAGAGTAAGAACTAAGTTTATTATGTATCCCCAGTCCCAAGCACATAGTAGATGCTTAGTAAGTGTGTTTTGTGCATAAATCAGGGGATGGATATATTTAGATAGCCTATTTACCACTTGTCTAATAGATGATAACCAAGGTAAAATATCATATTAGCTGAAAACTAATCTTCACACCCTGTACTGGGGGGATCAAGCCCATAACCCAGGCATGTGTCCTGACAGGAAACAGAACCAGCAATGTCTGGGTGCACAACACCCGTACTGGCCAGGACACAAATCTCCTATTCTTATAAGGATACCATTCTTATTAGGTTAAGGCTCACCCATCCGAATGACCTGATTTTAACATAACTACCTCTTCAGTACCCAAATACTGTCACATTCTGAGGTCCTGCTGGTTAATTTTTGGAGGTCCCAACTCAGCCCAAAACAGATGGCAATGAAACTGCAAAGCAAATACTTCTAAAGGGAGTTGTATTTTAAAACATCCATATATTTAGTTAACAAAATTCAGCGAGCATTTCCTAAATATCAACTTGGAGCAGAAAACTACATAATCCTTTGTGAAATAATAATGTGGAGACACATATAAAATAAAAATAAGAATTCTATAATTTATCTTCGTAACAACCCTGAGATATTATGTCCATTTCAGGAAAAAGTAAACTGAGGTAAATGAGGTTAAGTTACTTGTTCAAAAGCATATGGGTGGTAGGTGGTTGACCTAATGACTAATTACAGAACTATTAGACTCCAAAGCCCATAATTTATTTTTTTATTTTTGCTCTACCTTGCTGACTCCTTAGGAGTGTATAAAGAGGCTACAGTAATCAACTATTATTGGGGACCTCAAAAAATGAGACACTTACCAAGGGATTCTTTTCAAGTGTAAGCTTTAGAATAGGACCTCATACTCATACACAAGAAACTGAACTCCCAACAGCCCTACATTATGCAGCGCCATAGTTCAAAATCTTTTCTCCTGGACTCAGAAGGTTGGATAGCTGGCAGTAGGAATCTCTGGTGTGGTTTTTCAGCCTGAACCTTAGAAGATGACTCCCAAAACTTCGCAGGATAGCAAGGAATTCAACAATACACATTGGAAAGACAGTGAAGAAAATCACAGGCCTGGGAGGCCAATGTGAGGTCATGATACAAAGAAGAACCTGCCCCATCAATATGCATGGAGAGAGATGGTGTGAAATGACCTCAGAAAACCAGCTAAGGGGCAGATTTCAGAGGACAACGATTGCCATGTTAAGGGACTTATATAGTAGATTGTAGGCCAGTGGATCTAAATATTTGTTTTGCAAAAAAAACAGCCAAAGAGCTTGAAACCTATCCCCAAAGTTATTTTTCTTGCACCCTAGAGAATGTTGAGACTAGGCTTCCAAATGTCACACTTTGAGAAGCCTGTCTGTAAGCAGTGTGCAGCAAGGGGAAGCTGGTGAACAGAAGTGTGACAGGTCCTGCCACAGGAGGACTGGGAAACAGAGAACAGTTAGATTATTTCAGTGGCTGTGAAGAAGATTATAAATCCCAAATATTTCACATTTTAATACACATATGCTGTTCTTTTCTTCAATTTAATGGAAGGAAAGTTGTTTGTTATTTTAAGCTAAGATTGAAACTGTGTTCAGTCTCAAATAATCTCAGAAAGCATTTTAATTCTCTGTAAGTATCTTGGCTGCTTATCGGATTGTTTTTCCTTTAGCTTAAATCTAATAAGATAATAAAGCCACTAAGAAAGGATTAGTGATCCCTGACCTGTTCCTCTAAGATGCTTTTACCACCAGTATTATGAATCAACTGAGCTGACTTAAGTAAAATAAACGACATCCTTCACTTTGTTTAATCTGGCAGTCAGAAAGACCAAGGCCTTTCTTGGAGTTCCTGCCAAGGTTCCATTGGGTTCATCACAAATCCTTTCTCCTCTTGAAGGGACATGGCCTCTTTTTCTAGCTCTCTGCCCTGTTCCCAAGAGCAGTTCTGAAAGAAAAGTAGGTGGCCAGCTCAAGAGTCTAAGTATGTAATCGCCCACAAATACAGGGGAGCCTCAGTTCATCAGAATTCTGCCAAAAAAGAGGCTGCCAGTTAACTAGATTTTTCTCATTAAGGAAAGGTTTATCCTACACTTCTTTTGGTGCAAGATGGTCACAGACTTATGATGGTTCACCTTAAGACTTTTCTAATTTGCAGTGGTGCAAAAGTGGTATGCATAATAAGTTATATGAGATATTCAACGCTTTGTTGTAAGAGAGGCTTTGTGTTAGATGGCTTTGCCTAATTTTAGGCTAATGTAGATGTTATGAGCACATTTAAGGTAGCCCAAGCTAATCTATGAGGTTCAGTAGGCTAGTTCTGTTCAACACATTTTCAACTTACGGCATTTTCAGCTTGCAGTGGGTTTATCGAGACATAACCCCATCGTAAGTCGAGGAGCAACTGTAATTTTTATTCATGACTATAACCATCCTCTGAGAAACAGCACCTATAGAGTTTCACCTAGAATGGTACACAAACATAACAAAGCAAAACAACTATTAACTTGGACATCTGTTTTCATGCATTCGACCTAATGAATAATATTTATTCTCCTTGCAGTACAGAGACTCTAGTCTCTGTCATCTCTATAGCTCAATGAAAATCTTTTGTGAATAAAACTTTATTATGATTATGGAAATAGTATGTATGTTTTAGAACATTTAGAAAATATGGCCAACAAAATTAAGAAATTAAAAATACCCACATTCTCACTAGAAAAAAATAAAGATTTTTATAATATGCGTGAAGTATTTGTTTAAAGATACGCATTTTTGCATAACATTCTATTCATATATTCAAGCAGAACTCATGTATGCATATGTATGCATACAAAGATGCACATACATGTTGACCACAAACAAAAGGTTGCCCAGGTATTCTTCAGCAAAAAGGATTCATTTACGAAAAGGAAAGGATTGCAGTCCAGCATGTGCAGCCTGTTGGCCACCTGCGGGAGGAGTGAGAGATTTGTAAAGAGGCGAAGAAGAAGTTAGGAGAGGGGCTTTCAGAGAAATAGATTTAACCATAGAGTTCTTGGGTGAGAATTCCTCCTACAGCCCCTCCCGATTCCTGTCTTGGTTAAGGTCTCTGTCATCAATTTTAACACATAAATCCATATAGTTTATTATACAAAGCTGTAGTCTATATATAACTTTTGCTTCGTATAGCAAGTTTAAGCAAGGGGTTTTACATGGTATTATTGATTAGAAGTAATAGCTCACTTTCAGGCTTATATCAAATAGTGTTTCATTAAAGATAATGTATCCATTAATTCATTTACTTATTCATTCAACATTTATTGACTCACTGCTCTATCTAAAACCTTGTGGTCAGCATCACTGGAGATACACATATGCAAAGTGCACACTCCCAAGCCTCAAATAGTTAGCTTACAAAGGCATTTCTAAGCTTGGGAAAGAGCCAGTTCCATCTTTTACCCAAAGCCTCTTGCTACCGCTGTGCAGTCTACCTAACTCATTTGCTTACAAAGGCTTATGATCCTTCAGACTAAGAGAGAAAATGTCACGTAACAAGGAAAGGTACTCCCAAATCTTCAACTTCTGCTGAATGGTCCTGTGCTTCCTGCATTTTTTTAAGAGTATCTTGCAACCATGAAAGTAGGAATGCCTCAAGAATGGATTTCTTCTTCAACGTGCCTTTATTTGAGGGTTTGGTTACCAGATAGCTGGATACATCAGAGAAAAATTCAGGAGCTGGAGAAGTTGTTGGGCCACTCAACAGAAAGCCTTACCATTTAGGAGAAGAGTCACATCATTCTCTGGTCATTACTTACTGGGACTATGGGGTATGGGGTTTAATAAAATAGAGAGTCATTCTATTTTTATTTTTAAGGCCAGAGAGAGTATCAAAGAAAACATGGACTTTTGTGCTTACCAATGGCACTGTTATGATTTATTTACTACTGTTCTGGTTGAAATACACTATCTTTTAAGGTATTAGGTTGTTTTGTATCAGTTCAGTAAGATCACTTTTAAAATGAATATACCTGGTTTCAGTTTGAACTCATTTCTGGATTTTTTTGTTTGTTTTATTGTAGAAGCTTGGTCTAATTTTTGTAATTTAGATTATTTGGGGATTTGACAAAATATTTTATTTCAATCTTATTTCTGGTCCTTGATTTCTTAGATAGTTGTAACCTGACAGTCGCTTTACCCTGATTTGTCTTCAAAGATAGCATGCTAAAGCTTGAGGAATTTTCTATTCAATTGCGTAGTAAGCTTGCTGGATAAAATTCACTATTCATTCATTCCCTCACTCATTCATTCGTGCATTATTTTTTCCATGTATGCTTACTGTGTGTCTTCAATGCATCAGACTCTGTGTTAGATACTGGATGCTGGGTCAGTTGAATAAGACATGATGACTCAAGATGACATAGGACAAGAGACTTTACATAAGTACCTGAACTATGTTAATAGAGCACAAAGCAAGGGTGTCTGGTGAAAACCATGGTGCCCTGGAGCTGGATTTTGAGAACAAGATGTGGGTGGCATTGGGAATTAACTTGCACGTCACGTTTTGGGATTAAGGAGTAGCACAGTATGGTAGGTGTCAAGGCTGGGCATGTGGAAGTCCCAAAAGAGGAGAGTGTTAGGATGGGGCAACATTATCAAGGGCCGTCTCTGCAGGCTACGTCATAAAGGAGCTGCAGAAACTAGGAAGGTCCCATTTTAATCAGCTTTGTATATAGGATATTGGTCAGACTTTATATACTAAGGTGGTGATAATTTACAATGACTGGATTTAAATAACGCTTCTCTACATTTTTCTCCTGGTGTGCCTTTTTCTTCGAGTGACTTTGTCCACTATTTCTATGTGGAAAATTCCTGCTCATCTTTAAAACTGATTTCAAGATCCTCAAGATCACTGTTCTAGGAAGCCTTTTCTTACCTCCTATTTTCCCAGGCAAGCACCTCCCCCATTACTGCCTTTTAATGCCACATTAATACCCAATTCATTGCAATCACACTGACATTGCACCTGTCAGGTTCCTTCTCGGATCTATGAGATTCATGAGAAAGTGATTGTGACTAATTCATCTTTGACTGTCTTGTGTCCAGCTTATGAAATGAAATGAAATAGAGAGTCAATCAAACGCTGTGGAAAGACTGAGTGAACCATAAGCCTTTTTAAAGAAAAACTGGCCCCCTAATCATGACTGTTTTACCTCCTTTCTCCTTTGACATCAAAAACATCTTCAATTGGATTATTTTAAAATAAAATGTATACTCTGTTTTCATATGGTTAATAAATAATGCATGTATATTGTCAAAGATTAAAAAGTTTTTAAAGAGCAAAAGGCAGCAAAACATACCAGAATTGTACTACCTTGAGAGTCAGTGATGACACTTTGGAATATGTGTTGACAACTTTTTAAATTTGATTGTAAGACAGTTGATTTGTTTTAGACTCTAGATGGTACATGGCAGCCAGTTTAGTTAAACTTAATGTATCATGAAAATGCCCAACTCATTAACATTTCTTTCTCATTCAGTTTTTAAAAGGGCGCATGACATTCCATCCTATGGGTTTGCTATAAGGTATTAGCCAGTTTCCTTTTACAGACATCCATGTTTTGTTTTATTTTTAAAGAACTTATTGTCCTAATTATGATGTGGAGATTTGTTTACCTATATGTTTGATGGCACCTGTGACTGATTTTTTGTGAGGTTTAGTAGAAATGACATTGATAGGTAAAGGAAGTGCCAGAGTTGAAGTCTTTCATTGATATTGCTAAATTGCCACCGGAAATGTTAAATATTTTATACTGCCATCAGCAATGACTAAGAACATGAATTTTCTTAAACAGCATTTTATTATTATCATTAAGAAAAAGCCTGTCAGTTCAATGAAATAGGCATATCATTTGCAAATTTGCATTTAACTAGTGATAGAGAAGTTTGAGTATTTGGATACACTCATATTATTAGACAGCAGTTATTCATTGTAAAATTATATGTTATTGATGATACAATTATTACTTTTCAAAATTACACTATTAAATTGTTATCAGTGCTATTTGGTGTGATTTTTACATTGTAAAAATAACTTCATAATATAGTGCATAGAATTTTCCCTATTTGCATTCTAATGCTGATGGCTTAGCCACAAGTCACTAAACACAGCTAAATACTAGTAATGACATTGGGTGTCGTCGAGTTTTTCCTTGAGTCTGACTCTAATGTGAATGTCTTTATAGCATTATTCATAATTTTATTAGCTTTTAAGATCTGAAATAAGTTATATCTTCTTTCTTACAAGGAAGTAGCATTTTACTCTTATTTTACTAGCTTTATTTTATTTAAGCAAGGAGGATGTATTTTATTAAATGTTTTATACATTCAACTAGATGTAATTTTTTATAACTGAAGAAATTAATGACATGAATCAATTTCCTAACATTGAAACACATTGCATATCAGAATAATTTTCTATAATTTCATGATTCTCTTATTCTTCCAAGGAAGTAAAGGGCACATATATTCACCTATAATCAAAAATTAATTTGCTCACTCATTTTCTTTTATTGAGATCTTTTGTCACGTTGTGACTTTAGGGTTGATTGACTAGATCAGTCTTGTGATTTGGAAATTTGCAGACTTTCTCTTCTCTTTGAATTAAGGTAATAATCTGTAGGTTAGTTAAATTTATTCCTTTTTAGAAACAGAATGGTCAGCTGTGGTTATTACCATCAATTCAAGCCACTATCACATTTGCTGGTACTGTTTTCACAGCCTCCTTACCAGTGTCCTTGCAATCACCCTGTGAGCTTACCTTCTAATTTCCACAGCCAGTGATCCTTTCAAAACACAAATCAAATTATATCAGTCTTTTGTTTAAAATCCTCCAAAGGCTTCTCATGTCACTCAGAGTAACAGCGAAGCATGTTTACCATGAATTCATAATGTACAAATTGTAATATAGAAAGTAGTAGCAGTCACAAATTAGTTTCCTGAATGCACAAATAAAGCTTGAATGTAGCATGGTTAGGAGGGGTTATATCCAACCCTGCACAGCATTACCCTTCAGTCATCAACCGCAGATAGAACTGGCATAGAACTCCCTCCCTCTGGAATCTCAATGTATCTATTCAGTGTCATCTAAATGTTATAGGGGTGATGGGGGGGGGAGTATTGTGAGCAACGCAATAAGTTATGGTATATGATAAAATATTATTATAAACTAGTATAAGTATACAAACACATGCATACATGTATTTAAACACATGTGTGTATATATGTAATTTTATTAAAGCAACACATGCAGCCACACACGATTTTTTAAAAACACATGAATTATAAAATATTAACTAAGGAAATATTTGTCGTCCAGGAATGTAAAGTGAAAACTCTTTTGGCTGATAAAAATCCAACGCAAACAATGCCATACCTAAAATTCCATAGAATGGTCTGCCTCCCTTGTGCTTGGTTCTCTCCCCAGCTGCATTACTGTGGTTCATTTATGCCTCTGCAATTAACTTGCTTCATGTGACTGTAAATCACATCCACGTTAAATCCAACTTAGACAATGAAAATATCTTGCTTTCTGAATGTTTACGAGGCAACGTGAGATGCAAGTATAATTTCAGGTATCCGTTTACTCTTTACACCAAAAGAGAATGTTGAAATCTACTAATGACTCTAATTAGTTAATTAGTTGTTCCCTGCAGGTTATAAAATAGAAGGTTAGAACTGCGGACATAGGAAAAAAATATCGGTTTTCGTTGGTAAATTGCCTGCGACTACTACTGTACATGATCTTTGCTTTTGGATTTGCCTTGGAGAAAATGTTTAACTGTGAATTTCCATTTATATTCCTGATACTGGATTAGGGCACTACAAAATAAGGTCTCTCAACCCATTCAACTACAAATTATAAACAGCATATAGAATGGCAGTTTCTGATTTTATTTGGTTTTTAGACCTGATCAACAACATGCAACATGTCCATGGTATGGACAATTGAGGGGATATAGATGACTGGGATGGGAAATTCAGTCCTAAAGCTTGTAAAAAGAAAGTAAAATTGGCTCTTCTGAAACACGTTATCATGGTAGCAGCCCCTGAACACACTTAGCTTAACCCACGACTCCATTCACGCTGAAAAGCGTTTCTTTTTGCAAAGAAACACTCGCTTGGATTTGTTTTCTGTGCAAACTTATTCACGTTTATTTCCTTTTCTGTAAACAACATGGGAAATTGGAGACCAGGGATGTCTTTCTATTGGAATGGAAGTTGGAAGGACAAACAGGCAGTGGGGAAAAGACAGGCTTCCCCCCAGAAAATTTATTTCGCATTTTTTAATAAACATTTATCAAGGACCTACTCCGGCCAAACTGTGCTACAGTTCAGTGAGGCAAATACACATAGAATCCATTGTAAAGTAATAAATGTCTTTAAATTATCTAGAAATAAATGCAGGAAAAACTGTTTGTTTTTGCTCTTTTTAAAAAAGAGACTTGCCACCTCAAAGCTTTGCTACATAGATACTACTTTAACATCAGGTATATTTGGCTACAGTTAGTCACCAATCATGTTTGAAAAAGTCTTCTGAAAACAGGATTTTAGTCTGTTTTTGTAAGACTGTCAGTTCATACTCCATGTTGAATGAACAACCATGTGAATGAATGGATAGTGTGTTATTTATTTATCTACTTGGTGTCTTAGGATTGTTGGGTCTGTTTAGCTCTATCGATACTGTCCCTTTAAGGTTTGTTTTTAGCAAGATTTTGTTTTGAGGAGCTTTAAAACTCGCTCCTTTCCCATGCAGTGAAAAGTGTATTGTGTTGAGAAATGGATATCCAGGTCCCAGTCTTGGATTTATATATAGCACTTGCCCATGGAAAAAGCTCCTAACTTTTCACAGCTCCCATTCTCTTATCTGACAAATAAAGGTTTGTATGGATACTCTTTATGAGACCTAAGCATTCGACACTTCTAGAAAGCTATTGTAATAATCAGAACCCGCGTGCCTTTTTCCATACAAACAACTGTCGACCTACTTTTCCCCACCCCTGCATGTGCACAGTTCTAGGTATCCTGAGATCCAAACCATTTTTGCACCTTTGCTAATTCACTCGCCACTAAAGGATGAAAGTGAAAGTCTTCACTTAGCATAATGCTCTCGGGGTCGATCCATGCTGTCACAAAGGGTAAGATTTCCTTCTTCTGAAAGTGAAAATTCTTGAATCAGACTATACTGATTTCAAATCCTGGCTTGGCCACTTACCATCTACATATTCATGAAAAGTTTGTTGTTGTTTTTTTGTTTTTTTTTTAAATGTATCTTTTTATTGATTTCAGAGAGAGGAAAGGAGAGGGAGAGAGAGAGATAGAAACATCAATGATGAGAGAGTCATTGATCGAGCCCGCACCCCGGGCATGTGCCCTGACCGGGAATCGAACCCCGATCGCCTGGATCCTAGGTCGACGCTCAACCGCTGAGCCACGCCCGGCCGGGCCATATTCATGAAAAGTTTACTCAACCTCCCTAGGTTTCTGTTTCCTTATTGTAAAACAAAACAATAACACACAGCTCCTCAAAGGTTGCAGGGGTTAAATGAGATGCTATATAGGAACTGCTTCAAACGGTCCCTGGCATATAAACATTAGGTATGATGTTATATGCAGAATGCATTTCACTAAGCACTAACTGTGGCAAGAACTACACTTCAAGCCAGGGATACAGTGGGAGCAAAGCATCTCTAAAGAATACTTGGGGGGAGAGAGAGGGAGAGAGAGCGAGAGCATTACAGTGCCCTTGTATTTCACAGAGTCACATTGCATGTTGTATGAGCAATGGTAATATGCAATCCTGGAATTTAGCTAGCACGATTGTCATTTCAACATTACTTTGTGATTTAAGATATCAGAAGTTTTTTTAAAAGACTTGAAAACATGAAATACGTTGACTTGATGCTGTTTGCCTCTGTTGAATGGAACAGGTCAACATTTCCACGTTAACAATATATTTTTAAGGTCAATAACAAAAGTTGGATTAGTGAACACTAGATGGCGGCATTTATGAAAAATTAAACTGGAATAAGTTGCTGTGCCACATTAAAAATCACCAACCTCTCCTACACAACAATGACTAGTTTTTTCATTTGGTTGGTTGTTTTCACTATTGCAAATATAAAGTTTTAAAAGTCCCAGGGAAAAGAGATAGGCAGGACACCACTTAAATGTGTTTCTCTGGTTTTCCAGATAGGATTCTCTGGACACTCTACTTCTGAACGCTCAGATGCGCGTGCGAGTTGCTGAACTATTCCTAGCAGAGGGATTAAAGATTGAAGCACAGTGCAGAAGGACAGATGGACAGGTGGGCATTTGCTGAGAGGAAATATTTTTGGGGAAAAACTCATTTTAAATGCAATGGCTGGGAGTTAGGTTCTAATGATTCCAGAAGTGGTTGTGCTGGTTTTATTATTATTATTAATATATAATAATGACTATAACTAATTGAGTGTTTAGGAAAGTTTCATGTACAGGATTAAAATTTTGCCCATATGACCTCATATCTTTCTACAGCCTAATGCAGTAGGTACATTTTTGGTCCAGTTTTGTAGATGAAGAAACAGACTTTTAGAAGCCTTAAGAACTTCTGAAAGGCGACACTTATAAATTAGGCAGTTGAGTTTCAAATTTCAAATCCACATTCATTCTGAGTCTCAACTGAGATTTTATCCATTTGGTTGTACAGGTGCTTAAACCGCAGATTTGAGCTACTTGACTCCTGTGAAACCCACAATGTTGAGATGCAGTGACTGCATCAAGAGAAGCTGAGTGTGACTTGGAAATTGTTTGACCTGCAGATTGGAACCAAATTACTAACCAAAAATTTGAAGATGTTTTGGTCTTAATGTCCAAAGAAAATATTTGACTTTTTTGACTTTGTTAGATGAGGGATGTCAATTAAAATTCATCGTTTTATTTTTCAGTTCTCTTAATTACTGTTTTGGATTGATTCCAAGAGTTATTTGTGTAAATGGAACTAACTTACTACAGAGGAAACAGATATTTTTCATTATCCTTAAAAGTCAAAGAGTAATAAGATTAAGCGAAAAAAAGAAATAATTTATTTTTTTAAAATATAGATAAAAGTTGCATGATTTAGATTCCATGTAAGTTATAGAAAAACTTATAATTTTCATATTTTCAATGATTAAGTGTCATGTCATGCTATAACCTCTAAACTTTAAAAATTCATATTTTGAACCTTAACTGCAACAATGAGACTATTTTATAAATCAGTTGTTTACCTTTATGTAATTATATTAATATTTTTTAAATGAGAAAAACTAATACTAAACTCAAATCCTTATAAAATTATGAGAAAACAATTTCTAATTGTCAACATTTCTTTTTTGTAGTAGAAGATAGAGTGAATGGGAAAAAAAGCAATTCCATTCAGTTATTTAATTAGAAATTTACATATCCCAGCTGACCTATCACTTACATATATTAAGGTTTTCTCTTAATTTGGTTGATAGAAAAAGATCTTTTTCACATAAAATTATAGCATCAATCTGTTAGACCTATTTAAAATATATTTTATCATGAATTGTTACATACTCAATATAGAAAATTTTGGTAAACAAGGTGTTTTTAAAATACACATACTCCTCCCAATCCAGAGATAACATTATTCATATTTAGTATCGTTTTCTCCAGTGTTTCCTTGATGCTTTAACTGTGAATGTGGAAAACACAGATGCACAGGCACATAAACACAAACACGCATATATCGTATGCACACCCATATGTCTCAAAATTGGAATAACATTCAATATGAAACTTTAGATTCCGCTGTCTTTTTTTTAACTTAAGAGTATTTTGTATTCCTGTCCCATTGGCAATAAATTTTCTTTGATAAACTACTAATGCACCATTGTTTTCAATGAACAAAATTTATTTAAACATTCCCATATTTATGTGCACTCAAGTTGCTTTTTATTATATTTTGTAATAACTAATTACAAGAACAACCTTATGCATACCCTTTAAGTGTTTTTTCTGATTATTTTGTTCAGGTAGATTCCTAGAGATGAAAACACTGGCTAATGGAGTATGGACCTTTTTAATATTCTACGTAGATATGTCAATATTTTTTCCAGAAAATGTAGATTTGTTTTTATTTGCACAGATAACACACACTCATTGAGTTTTAGCATTTTTATTTTGAAAATCTTAATTCGGTGAGTAAAATGTAGTATCCCATTGCTTTAGTTCCCATGCCTGATTTTTAGTAAGGATGAACAGTTGTTCGCGTCTGCATTTTTTATTTGTGTTTCTATTGTGCACTCCCCATTTGTGTTCCTTTCAGCAACTTTATTGAAATGAACATAAAAGCAGCATCGAAACAACGTTGTTGCCACACAACGACCAATCAGCTTGAAGCCAGCTTAGGTCTTTTTGTTTAGAATATGAATAATGTAAAAAGAAGACTGAAAAAAAGAAAGTACCTCTAGGGTAGAAACTGACGCTAATCATATCACTGTTTTTCACGAAAAAAGGCATTCTTTGAAGTGCTCTTGCTACGTCCCTCCTCTTCCCTCTGCTAAATTTTGTTTTCATAATGTTCATTCAGTTCACCTTGGTATTTTTAGTACTAGTGCAGTCTTGATGCTTTTTCCAGACCTCCTTCCCTTTTTAATGCATGTATTTTGGCATTTCTTGAGTTGGTTTATCTCTGTCAAAAACTACTTCATAGGGTAATGCACTGTCTACAGAGCCATTTCTTGTGGCATGATTATTACTTTAGGAAAGTATGTTTCGTGTGGAGATAAATATAAATATTTGCAATCTTTGAATAGTGTTTTCCATATAAACAAAAGAAAGCTAGAGATTTAGAAAAAATAACACTGCTTTGGCCTGGCCTGGAGGTGGACTTTTGTAGCTTCCCAATATTAGCTCCTGTGCATTTCTGTACAACAAAGATGTAGGCACACTGACACAAGTATGAACTGAAACTTTCATTTAGATACGAGTAGTAAAATGAGACTTCTTCTAGCCTTATATTTTATAAAGAGAGATATAAATACATATATGTATACCTATATGTGAAAATTTTATGTTGACAATGGAATGTTCTCTTAGTTGAAAGTGTGTAGACAACACTAAAAGAGAAAGGAAAGATCTTTTAGTTTGATCAGTGGGTAATTGGGAGTAATAAAAAACAAAAACACTATATGACTGGGAACTTCTATTTCCTTCTACAAATGATATCTGAAATCTGAAGTAACTAAAATTTTCCAGTCATTGTCTTGTATCACGTTGGGAAATAATAAAGTCTCTTAACTGGTTCTGTGATGCTTGATGTAAAAGGCAAAACTCTGTAGACGTTGATTTGAATTGAAATGTTGAGGAGCTCCTTTAAGATTGAAGACTATTTCCTCAAAGATAAAGAAAAGGAGATATATCATGGACTGGAAGTGAATAGATTCTGCTTTCTCAGGGGCTAGACAATTAGATCTGTGTCTTGTGCACAAAGAGATGACAATTAAATCTATGAGAGTCGGTGACAACTCGGTGGTAAACATTAAGGCTATTAGCTCTGACTTGAAGCCAAACAGATCAATCTGTGCCTAAGTTAGACTTAGTTTAGTTTCTTTCACTATCTTGCAAGTTATTAAACAATGTTTTTAGCATCTGTGTTTTTATGAAGTACATTTAAAATGAATATCATTTTGTTTATGCTGCTACTTCAATGTCCATCACTTAATATTTTCCCTAGAATAACCCATATTCCCTTAAATGACTAAAATAACATACATTTTTGTATGTTGAATAGTTAAGCAGGTAAATTAATTTGGCTGGAATGGTTGTTGTCTGCTGGGCAAATGGACATGTTTTTGCCAGTGTATGATTTATTATTATTATTATTATTATTATTATCATTACTATTGATTTGAAACAACTTCTGACAAAAGTGGGGAGGGAAAGCACCAAAGCAGGACTGCATTCAAATATCAAAAAGACAAAAATCATGGCCACAGAAGAAATACACAACTTCAACACAGACAACAAATGCATTGAAGGTGTTCAAGACTTTGCTTACTTTGGTTCAGTCATCAATTCAGATGGAGACTGCAGCTAAGAACTCAAGAGAGGGCTGAGGCTTGGATGGGCAGCAATAAAAGAATTAGGCAAGATCAAGAGCCAAGATGTGTCATTAGAGACCCTCATATTCCCACTAACTCTGTATGGATACAGAAGTTGGACAGTGAAGAACGTTAGCAGGAGTTAAAAATATATTGATTTGAAATATGGTGTTGGAATAGAGCTATACAGACACCCTGGACCACCAGAAAGATGAAGTGAGTCTTAGAGCAAATTTAGCATGAAACATTGCTGGAGGCAAAAATGACAAAATGGAAGGTGTTCTATTTCGGGCATATCCTGAGAAGGAAGGGTTCTTTGGAAAAGATAATAATGGTGGGAAAAGTAGAAGGCAGAAGGAAAAAAGAAAAGCCAAGTATGAGATGGATTCACTCCATAAAGAAGCCATTGGCATGTTTCTACAGGAGCTGAGCAGGGTTGATGGAGACAGGACATTGTGGACATCGCTCATTCACAGGGTTACCAGGAGTTGGATGGCATGTAATACACACAGGTGATCCATTATATCAAACAGAAAATTACTTATGTGTAATTTCTTTTTTCCTTCATAAACCCTAACAATTTTCTAATAATATTTCAGGAACACTTTTAGTATTACTGCGTTTACCCTTGCTATCATCATTAGAGTATCTCCAGAGTTCCGTAGTCAAAGGGAAACTAGAAAATCTCAAATCTTACCCATGTTGTTAAGTATGTTTCTTATACATACATATGTTTTCATTGGTCATGCTCTTCCTTTATTTTCCTTTACAGGGCCTTTAGCTAAGGAATTGGGTGGGGCAGAGAGAAAGGTTCACTGATATTGCTGATGGATTTGTTTGTGCATTTGGGCACATCTCCTTTGTGATAGCCAGAGAATAATTAATTCATTACCAAACAAAAATGATCTCAGGTGTTGGTTTGTGCCAGCTGAAGTTTAAATTATCCAAAGAATATTCTTCTTTTAATGAACAGAGCATCCATGCTTGTTTGGGTCACCTTGGATAATTTTTTTCAGTCATCAAGATTAATCTTTTTGTAAAAAATATATATATCTTTATTGATTTCAGAGAAGGGAGAGGGAGAGAGATATATAGAAACATCAATGATGAGAGTCATTGATCAGCTGCCTCCTGCATGCCCCCTGCTGGGGATGGAGCCCACGACCCAAGCGTGTGCCATGATAGGAATCTAACAGCTACCTCCTAGATCATAGGTCAATGCTCAACCACTGAGCCAAGCTGACCAGGCTCAAGATGAATCTTTGAGTGGGATGCCAGATTCAGTAAATATGAATAGATGATATCTAGTTAAATTTGAGTAAATAAAAATACATTTTAAGTATTGGTATACCCCAAATATTGCATGGGACATAGTTATACTAAACAAATTACTCATCATTTAGTTGAACTTCATATTTAACTGCGTGCTCTGCATTTTATCTGGCAACTCATTCCTGAAACCAGCATGGACACAGCTGGGGGGGGGGTGGGCACTTGATCCTACTCTTCCTAATCTAATTGTTGCTGTCCTACTGGTGAGCTTTGATAAATATACAACGGATAAGAAATAGATAGGACCCATTGTTCTTTCACTTTGTATTCTATTTCTACCAACAAGAATTTTATGTTCCGGGCTCTAGAGGAGCTCTATCCCCAGATACATAACTGCAACCATATCCCCCCATTCCAGGGAAGGAGTCAGGGGGAATGTCCCTCCTCAATCTAGACTCAGCCTGCCAAGCAAAAGCTCTGCAGACAGTCATCTAGAATGTCACGCACTTCTTTTCAATGATGTAAAATGCAAATATACTTGGATAACTGCAATAGTAGCTGCTCTTTACACTTTCAGGTTAAACTGTTTGTAATACTCTGTTTTTTTGAGTGTATAACAAAAACTGTAGTTTCTGCCCAACCTTCTGTAAGTAAACATGATAATATTATTACTAGCATGCATTCAGGGATAGATGCATGGTCAAACTATTGTCTCAGTCCTATCCAGACAAATAAATCAACTAATAAATGAATATTTGAGAGGTTAGTGTATATCAGGCACTATGCTATGTCCTTGCCAATAATATGAGATTTCATGTTATCTCATTTAATTTTCAACTCCTTATAGTTGTCTTTTAATTCTAGGTTTTCAATCATGTCTCTGTCTCTGCCTTTCTTTAGACCTCTCTTTATACCACCTCCCTTTACTCTTTGAAACTTAGTTCAAGCATCATCTTCTCTAGGTAGTCCTCCAGACCCATTTCAGATATCCATGATCCCTTCTCTGGAATACCGTCCACCCACAGAGCTCCAGGTGAAACTTTACTGCATAGAAGAGGTTATTTTCCTACCAGGTGAACCACAACCAGCCCACAGTTGATTTAGATGAGGAGTTCTCCCAATAATGAGGGTCAGTCTATGGGTTGCCTTAGACACATTTTTATATGAGTGCTTTTCAAAGCATTTATTAAGCTGTTTGGATGAATTAGATCTTCTTAATTCTGAAGCAGAGGAGAAGACGACAGCTGAAACACAGTAATGCTAGACCTCTGAAGTGAAATGTGGTAAATTCTTATTGCCGCTGAGGAGATGGAAAGAAGACTGTGTAAGTAAAGCAACTTGGAAGCTGGTTCAACCCTTCATTTCCTCAGGAAAGCCTCCTTGACCCTAGACAATGTTAGACCCACTGTTATGTTCACTCCTGCTAAGTTCCACCATTTTCAACTATATATTTAATTGCACAATTATTGTCTTCCTCTCTTACAAAGGTGTAGAGGGAACAGCTAGATTTATATCTCCAGAGTAGACACTCAGAAATATATACACCTGATAATTCATTTGAATATTTAAACTGTCATTTTCAGAGGCATGGATACATGGAACAGACTGACGGGTGTCAGAGTGGAGGGGGGTGGGGGGAACTGAATGAAAGAAGTGAAGAGATTAGCCAAAGAGCGTATGTGCATAACCCAGAGCCACAGACAATAGCCTGGGGATGGCCAGAGGGAAGGGAGGGAAGAAGAGGTGGGTGGGGGTGGACAAAGGGGAATGGGGACATCCCTGATAGTGTCAGCAATAAAACAGAGTTAAAAATATAAACCGTTTTTCACTGTATTTTTCTCCAAACAGCTGGCAAACTCCTGCCTACTAAATGTTACTTAAAATAAAGGTCTCCCTGCTGAGATTGGTTTTAGAAACAACTGCTGAAATAGTTCCGTAAGTGAAAGCAGTCATCCCCTGCCTCCCTGCGCTCGCCTTCGCAGTGCTCCGAGCCCAGTGTTCTTCTTAGATCTGTGCACTCACAACAGTTTGTTCTTACTTTTTTGAAGTGGGGAATATTGTCTCTTTCCTTTATGCATTATGTCCATAAAAATAGAGAAAAAAGAAAAACAAGTGTAAAAAAGGAGAGAAAAAGAAAATCAATAACTTCAAGGGCAACAAGAAGAAATTGTTATGGAAACACAGAAGAGTGAGCGAGATATGATTATGAAAATTATTAGAAAAAGTTTAATAAATGAAGCAATATTTTTAAAATGTAACAATAAATAAGTAAAACAGTAGATAATTTACCTTTAATCTGCAACTATCACAGACGTTCATCTAAGTAGTATGCAAAATATATTGTTGACTGAAAAAAATGTTAAAAATGGAGCGTGATTCTGCTCTTTTCTTTATGGAGTTTTCAGTAAGAGGTTGTATGGTTTCAGAGCTCTAGGAGCTGAAGAAATTATTGAGTCTAATTTTCTAGTTTTATATTTAGGTTAAAAGTCCAGAGAGGATGTGACCTTTAAAGGAACAAAGAGAAAGCTGGGGAGAGTGGAATGTTACAAGTGAGAGTAGCAGAGATAAATGTGAGACAGAGTGGCCTAGGAAAGCTTTGTAGAAGGAGGAGAGGCATTTGGGTCTTATTTTAACTTGAGTGAAAAACCATGAGAGGTATGTATATATCTGTATATATGTACACAAATCAATGTTTTTATATGGTTATAAATACTTATTAAGCATAGCTATATATATATATATACCAGAAACTGCGCTATACAGCAGAAATTGTTTTCAACTATTGAGGTCAAACATGATTTTGACAGGCACCCTGTTTTGTAAAGCCTCACATTCCACTGGGGAAGCATATAAAAACTATATATTTATGACCGAATGCAATCAGTGCTCTAATGGAGGTACACTAAACTGCTCACCCTGTGAGGATAGGGATGTCCTCTGACTTGTCCTCTGCTGTGTCCTTAGGCCATAACACAGGGTGGCACACAGCAGGTGTGCTGTAAATGTCTATGGCAGTAAGCGAGGGGAGGGGAAATACAATGGCCGGGTAGATCCGTAGGGAGGTGTGGATTCTGTCCTCTAAGAACAAAATACCTCCAGCTCTGTTTTTCTCGGTGCTTTCTACCAGGGCTCATTCTGCGAAGTGACAGGGACTCTGTCCAATCTTCACTTCTCCTGCCTCAATCACTCCCACAGTCACTGGGGTGCTGCCCTTACAGACATGGCTTTTTGTGGTACATGTAGAAAAAGCTGCCATGGGGTGCGAGGTGGGAGACTGCACCGGCCGGCAGCTCCTCTGGAGCTTGGATGACACTCTTGGACCCCACAGGCACCGGCGATTTGCTTGATGGGCCTGTGGAGATGCTAGCAAGCCTGATACGGGCTTCATCTGGAGGGTATGGCTGAGGGTGACAAAGCGGAGGGACATGGTAAGAGAGTGGGGATGCAGTGATAGTGTCACTGAGAGAACAGAGTCATTGAGGAGGGGTAGGAAGCAGGGAGAAGGACTGAGGGTTGCAGGGGCAATTTGGGAAACCAAGATTGTCCTGAATAAGTGACCAGAGGAAAGGAACTACTTCTGTAATTCTTGACCTGACTCCTTCCAGAAACCAAACACTGGGGAGACAGATGCTTTGCGAGCAAGTCACTGTGATTTTACTAGGAGTTCAGAAGCAGCACGTGGTGGAATTATTTACCATCATTTTCTTCTTTCTCCTCTAGTAACAATTTTGGAATGGCAGCAACCCTATCTTGGGAGGGGGCCAGAAAGAAGCGTGTTTATAGGCCCTCAGAACTAGAAGAGTGTTTAAAGATCATCTATTTCAAAACTTCCAATCCGCAGACAAGGCAACTGAGGTTTGGAGACTTCAAGTGACTTGCCAAGGTCGCTCTGCTGTTTCACGGCCAAGGCAATAACAGAATCCAGGTCTCTTGATTCTCAGTCAAAAATGTTTCTGCACAACAGTGGGGTCCCAGCTGCTTTTTCAGGCACAGTGTTCAGAAGGTGGTTTGGCCTGAGGCAGAGCACGGGTGTCACTGGGCTCAAATTCATCAGCCAGCTCATTCATCAATAACCATGCTTGTTGTCCAAGGAAAAGGGTAAATAACATGAGTCGGGGGTTAAGGGTACAGGTTCAACAGTTGGGTGAGAAACCAAAGCTTCTTGGCGGCCATTCTAGCCAGCAACCTTAACTGGCATGGTTTGCTTACCAGATATGGAGACTCTGAGTTGAGCTCACCCCATGCAAATCTTAAACTTTTCCTGGCTTAGTGGGTACTAAATACTCAACGTGCGGTTAGCTAGTGAGTCTGTCATAGGCGGTGAGAAACCACGGTGTATGTGATGGATTTGGCTTCAAGCAGACCTGTGCTCCAAGCTTGGCCCTGCCTCAAGGGGAAGGAGGCAGGGGTGGGGAGCGGAGGAGTTATGAGCACCCTCAGTTCCTGGGGGTGGAAAGTGATCATGGCCTTGACGAATTGTTGTATTAATTGGTTATCTTATATAAAAGGATAAAACACATACACACACATATACACATGTATGGATGACAGTCAATAGTAGGTTTAAAGATATTAATTTATAATCATAAAAATAGGGCAACACCAGACTGCTGGGTCAGTAGCCATGTGGGCAATATTGTCTGGGGATTTACAGAGTGAACTTTCAAATTATGAAGATCTACATTCCCGGTTCTGTCCGTTACCAGCTATTTGACCACTGGGCAAGTGACCTAATTATGTTAAACTTTCCTTATTATTAAAAAAAAAAAAAAAAAGGTAGGGGGTAGAAACGAAAGTTTAGTAAGTACTCTAGTCTTAAGTTAGTTAGTCATGTAAAAACTTAGTGCTATGCCCAGCTCAGTTAGCGACAGCTATTATTACTACCGTCACTATTATTACTCATAGGGAGTAGCTTCCCAGACCTGGCACCTTCTGAGATAGCAGAAGGAAGGTGTGACAGGGGAAACATGACTCGGAGACCCAGTTTCACTCTCTGGCTCTGCTGCTCTCACTCATCATCACTAACGCTCTCCTGTTAGGAGGGTAGTTCATGGAGAATGTGCCAGGGCATCATCAAGTTGGTTCCCAGACTGTGACCAAGCTGCCAGTGAAGAGAGTTCCTCCATGGGACTTGTTATGTATGAGGCCCAGGTCATCCTGGAGACGATGGGTGAGCACTGTGTTACTCTCCTCTTCCCATAGTGCCCAATGTAAAAAACACGTCATCGCCTGGCAGTGATTATCGCGCTATCTCCGATCTAAGGCTACACACCGAGGAAACGACAGTAGGTGCTTCTCTTCATTTCCACAGGACAAAGAACTGACCACATTCTGCACCAGTTAGGGGCGGGGCTGGAGTTAAGTCTGAGATGCCTCTAAGACCTATTTACTGAATAAGGTTGTATTTATTCATTTCCGTTATCTTAAATATTTACACTGAATATAATTAGGTCCCATAAATAAACATTTAGCTCCATGCATATATCTTCACTTGAAGATGCTTTGTGATCCTAGTTTATTCACACAGTGAACCCAGGACCCTGAGCTGAGGAATGGAGCTACCATCCTCTCCCTACCAAGAAGGGCGTTGAAGCAGAAGAAACCAAGGGCCGACACCAATTTCAAAGCCATTCAGAGGAAAAGAAAGAGCCTGGGCTCAGAATTTCTATGGCCCCAAATCAAATGAATCCCCTGCACTAATATCCCTTCCCCTCAGGAGAGAGGAAGCAGGGACACAGGGAAAAAAGCCTGGGTTTTAGTGCCAGTGACACCAGGGTTACATGTGCAACCTCATCACTAACTATTTGTGGAATTCCTTGAGCCTCAGTTTCCTCATCTGTAAAATGAAGACAATACCCATCTCACAGTGTTTTTCTAAGGATTAAACACAATATAAAATTACACAGCATAATAATATGTGTTAAATAAATGCATTTATGTGTCCTTCCCCTTTCCCTCATTCCTTGGGGACTCAAGGCTGTGTAATTCCTTCCCTTCCCTGGTGTTTTTTTGTGTTTTTTTTTTGTTTTGTTTTTACAGCAGTCCACAGACAGCATTCTTTGCAACTGCATGCTTTGAACTTCTGGTTAATCCCCCCCAGTGACAAGAACCATGTCAGTTTGGGGCTTAACATTATCATATCTGTAATCACCAATAGCTGTTTGGTTTCTGTTCCACTATGGTCATATTTATGATGATCCCTTCAATTCCGGGCTCAAGGGAAAGATGTCTTCTTCACTAAACATGTCCTTTGGAGAAGGACTTGTAAATTGTTAGTGTTAAAGTAACTACCAGGGAGTAGATACTACTTAACTTTCACTAGAAACACTAAACTCAGAAGCCCCCATGGAGAACTTTAGGCATTCCACAGTGAAATTTTCATATAAAATTTCACCTTATTGTATTGATTGAATTTCCAGAGACTGGCCATGTAAGGCATAAGAGAATTACCAGATCTAGGTAGGGGGAACATTCTGAAGTTGTAGTAAGAACAAATTAAATGGCTTAGAACCACTTACTTTATGCTTGGAGGCAGACCTTGGAGTCATCGAGCCCTATGGTGGCCAAAACTTCAACTGTAATCAAAATAGCTACTTCTTAGAAAAACTTGAATACATCTTCTAGAACTTAACAGGATTTTAAAATCTTGTTAATCTGTATCTAACAAGATTTTTAAAAAATCTCCTGTTCCTTTCATGATAATATTTAAAATAATATAAGAATATTTAGTGTCATTTTACTGACAATATAAAAAAAAAAGTCTCAGGATTTTAATGCCAAAATATACTTTTATATTTACAATTACATTGGCCCCCAACTAAAGCACCTAAATGACAGCATTTCTATATGATTGCAGTGTTTCTATAAAACACAGAGCATGTGGAAGGTGGCTTGTGCAGAGTCTGGATTTTCATTTTTCTTTTAAAAGGCACCAACCACATTACTCAGGCATTCAAAGCACTGCTCTAAATATTTGATCTACTGATTGCTAAGTGGGTGACTTCAGAATAATTTATCAAACATGCAAAAAACTTAGTAATCTCATTTATAAAGTAGTAATAGTAATAATTTTACAGACTGACATTTAATCAAACGCCGTGATTTAAAGCATTTAGCTTGTGGTCTCACATAGGAGGCATGCAATAAACTTGATTTACCCTTTCCCTTCCTCTGAACTCTGCTTATATATCCCTTCCTGAGGCCACCAGTCACATGTATTCCATATATGATTAAATAAACCACATAATGGATGACTATTTTTACTAATAAAATAAATGCAAAATTATCAGTATATAAAATAACTCGAGTCTAGGTTTTATCAGGAAAACATCTCTAAAATAGATAATTAAGGATGGGTGAGATATTTAGGGCAATGTTAGCCCCTTAGGACAGTTTTCTGGTCTGACTTGGAAAGGAGACACCAAAACTCTATCTCCTTCTGGCAGATGTATCCTACGATTCTATCATCTGTAGGCAAAGCACCACCCAGGAATGGAGCCTATTGTTAAAGATACATAAAACTGGCCAGGTTACTTCAGGTACTATGTCTAATGAATTTAGGGTAAGTCCAAGGTAACTTTTTACCAAAGGGTGACTGCTTTGCCCAACTTTACCTTCTCTTTTCCCTAATGATGTCATCTCTTGAAGTATTGGAACAGACCAGAAATTATGTTGACATCTCATTTTTGTGTGTGCCGCTGAATTTCATGGTGTAAGTGAAGGTCCATCCTATATTTTATGGCTCTCCCAAACTATTTCCTTCTCTGGGAAGACCGAATCTTGCTCCTAAGTCTCCTAAACACTTAATGTAGAGGCACAGAGTAGCTTGATATGAAGAATCCAGTTACTGCCAGCCCACATTCATTCACTCTACAAGCTGTTATTGAACATGCAGGATCACTTTGAGGATCAAATGACCAAACACTTAGGTTGCCTACTAGTACAGTGCCTGGGACACATAGCAGATATCCTTAATTATGCTTGTTCTAATTCATCTGCATTCAATTAATGAAGCATTTATAAATCTCAGTAGGAATTTAGCATACTATTTAGCTCTTTCTCAGCTCCCCAGCACCTAACATGATAAGAATCTGTGGATGCTGTTGTGATAGGGGAAATATCTAGTCCAGTTCAAATCCTTAATAGAAACAGATGAGATAGAAAAGTGCTGGATTTAGACAGATGTAATCTATTTGGTATAAAGTCTTAATCCTTAAAGACTGGAGGGTAAAGATAAAGGCCAAAATTGTATCCACATTGTAAATAGGGAGAGTCACAAATGGAAATCATCCCATAGAGAATGTCCAGACCCTCCAAGAGGTCTGTGGAGAGGCAGGCCAGATGGTGGCATGGAAGAGCCTGGAAGAGCATCAGCTCACCTGCAATAAACAGATAAAGAGGGATGGATCATGCGAGTGATAACCAGTGAGAAGAGGTTGAACAAAGAGACAGAGGAAAATCCAGTTGCATAATCCAAGGTGACAGCATCCAGGCAGGGTCTGTGCTCTGTAGGCTGAGTGTCTGAGAAGGGGTGTCTGGAGCACAGAGAGAGTAACTAGCTTAAAGATTTATTGTAAACAGAGATTGTCCAAACTGATTCGTATCATTACATGAGCCCAAACGACTAATGTTGGCTGCTTCTTGTCTTTCATCATCTTTAATATTATATCTCCAGTGTCCTCAGTGTCAAAAGACATCATTGTTTGGGTATAAAGTCCAAGAGCAAGATTACATTCTGGAAAATTTGGGTAAGATGTGAGACCAAAATTCTGTGCCTGTGGGAGTGCTTAGCCTCATTGGGTGACTTTGCTGACACTTACATGCAGCTGGGATCTTCGTGTGAGGTAGTGGATGAGTTATGAAGATAATGTATTAAGTCTGATTTTTAAAAACAATCTGGATTGTTTTTTCTGTACCCAAAGATGTTCTATATTGACAACAGTGAAAGTAACGCAATTAATTCAGTTATATTTGCTCCTCAAAACTTTCAAAATTCTGGCGAAGCACTTTTTGAACCATATATATAAAAAATTGTTTCAAGTTTCTACTTAAACAAAAAAAGAAAAACAAAAAACAAACAAAAAAAACCCGGTGCTGTTCAGTTTAATCACAGCACTGTTTGGCTAGGAGTCACTCTGATGAATGTTTAGTAGTTTCCAACAGTCAAATCTACCTTCAAATGGTGATGAATTTTACCACTTGGTGACATTCAATATAAGATGTGCTGGGAAAATGTTTGAATAATTTTCAATGTTGAGTTATAGAAGATGTGAATCTAAGTCAGAGCAAAAATGTGTATCATGCCTGTGGAAATAGCCCCTTTATATGTGATTTTAAAGACTCATCTTGTATTCCTTTCATTTCCTTTGCTTTACTGACACCTTGAATATTTTACACGCCATAGGACAGGTTTGATTCTACATAAAAAAAAGAGAACATCAACAGGGTACAACAGTCAGTATGAAAGCAGTCACCTAGTTAACTCAGAAGGGTCTATATCTTTACTTGGATAATAATTGCAATCTGTTGCTCTTGTTACTTCTTTAGCATTTGTACAACCTCTTCAATTTGATCCTCAAAAGCACTGTAGGACATTCATTGTAGGCTACAAGGTATTTTCCATCTCTATTTTCAAGATGAAGGTTGAGTTCAGGGAGTTAAAATGATTTACACAGGTTACATAGTAAAACGGGAGAGTTTGGCTTAAATTCATTTCACGAAAGATCTGTTTCCACTTTGCTATGTGAGGCTCTAAAAGATTCATCCGTCATAAAAATGAACACTAGCATAAAAGACCAAGTCAGAAAATTCAGCAGAGAAGAGATCCAAGGAATAGCCGAGTCCAGGGTAATTTGTGTATGAGTCTGTTTCATGTGTGTGAGGGAGTGTGTCCGTGTGTTTATTGGGCAGGGATATAGGTAACTTAGATGAAATGTACTAAGTGTATTCTTACTTCTGTGATACATAAGCCTTTAGAAATGATCTAGGGAAAAGACAGAAATAACATGGCCATTATTGGTGCTGTTTCTGAGCCAAATAAGATTATGATTTTGAAAATACAGGGTTGGCAAAAGTGGGTTTACAATTGTTCATAGGGAAAATAATATAATAATTAAAAAAATAATAATACAAGAATGAACTCTGTTTCTTGTACTCATAATGGTAAACATACTTTTACCCCACCATGTATATATCAGTTAAACTGTCATCATTTCTCATAAATTTCTGTGTATTGATGCCCACCCTTGGCTGCTTTCGTGCTATGTTTGCTTATCTCACTTTTCCTGGCCTACAGCCCATTTTTCCATAAAAGGCTGCATTTTTAGGTTTACTTCTTTCAAGAACATTTCACTTTTTGAAGTGTAGACACTGAGCTTTCCTTACTTGAACTCTAATAGCTTAATAGTTCATGGATTAATGCTTTATTATTCTTAAATTATGTCTCATCTATCAGTTTTCTTTCACTTAGAAAACACTTATCGAATGACCACCACATAGATTTAGACACAATCCCTGCCCCCATCTCAGCCCCATATTGAACAACAAAATACCAAAAATCTGAATAAAAACCTTGCAATTTACATTGACAGGACCAATACAAAGCTTATCATAAATTAGGAAACAGAATTATTGCTTAATTGATTGATTATAATGGTCTATCCAGCACCTTTATTAAATTAATATTAGCTATCTCACATCAGAAGAAATTATTTCATGACTAGTTGTAACTGAGTTATAATTGATGTAAAAGTAGCTATAAAACAATAAAGATATCTAAGGGAATTTAAGACAGTTTGTTCATATAAGGTTAAGTATGTCTCCTAAAATATAATACTGTCACATAGTTACTTTGTTCATCAGTGCATTTTTTTTTTCTCATAGATCAAGCATTTTAGTTCAGTTCCCTTTTAGATTATCACTTACATATGTAGGTATATAATTAACATGCCATTGTGTATCTGAGTGTATGTATATGTGAGTGTCCGGAAAAAAACTTCTGATGAAATGCTCATAAAGGGATATAGAGAGCATATGAACTTCCTTTCCAAGTCACGTGAGTGAATTTTCATGGTATTTTATGGTCCAAAACTTTTTCATGAGTAAACATCAAGAACTCAGAATGGATTTTAGAAACTGCTTTGAAATCATGATTTGCCTCATCTTCTACACAAAGACAGCCATGCGTCAGACTTTGGAAAATAAAGAGAAACAAGTCTAGTCACTTGGTTGTCTGGGTGCTCTGGATATATGGCAGAGAAGAGGAATGATAAAATAATATAAAATTCCACTGGGATAGAAAGCGCTGATGTACAATTTCAAATCCATTTGCATTTAAAGAAGCACCATCTAAAATGATTTTCTCTTCAAACATTGTTAAGCCTGAATTTCTTTGTATAACTCTCATGGGACACTATGCTGGTAGCAGTTGAACATATTTCCTTGCTCTAATGTTAAAGCCAATTTCTTGAGCAAGTTGTACCAAAACACCCATCAAAATTATTGTGAGGTATAAAAATATTGTGTCACCTGCTTCTAATTCTAAAGGAGTCCAAGTTATAGTTTATTTAAAATTTCTTGTCAAAGGATTCAATCAAAGCAAAAATATAATGATTAGTTCAAACTATCACCAATGTTTATAGACAGAAAGAGTTTAAACTGGATCCACACGAGAATTACAAATGTTTCTGTTGGTTGATGATATTTCCATTGTTTGAGATTCTCAAGCACCCACATTTGTACGGAAAACACATAATTCAAATGCCATAAGTTGTCCTGCGTTTTGCTATTTGAGAAAAGTGAACATTTTTCAGCTGAAAAGTATATTCAGAATTTCCTGTCCCAATTTTTCATTTTAGTGATGGGGAAATCAAGGCCCAGAAGTGTTCACTTAGTCCCACATGTCATACAGCAAGTACAATCCAAGTTTAAATCTATAAATGTAATTAGGTTCAACCTCACATTGATTGACTGAGCATTTAAAATGGACCAGGCACTTGGTTCAGCATTATGTAATTTGTCTTGGTTTATTTAATCCTCAAAATATCCCTATGAGGCATGTATTATTATCATCCCCATTTCAGAAATCATCAAAAGGGTTCAGCAAGGTTCTGTCACTTGTCTCCAACAACATAGCTAGTAAATAGCAGAGCTGGGAGTTTAACCTCTTCGGTCTGAGGCCAAAGCCCAGGTTCATAATAATTTTTTTGTAATTCTTCATTCGACTTCCTTCCACTGACCGGGATTCTCCCTTTAGGTCTAAACAAAATTCTTCTATCTCTTTTCCATTAGAAGGTCTTCTACATACTTTAAAGCAATTATCATTGAATGTTTGAATCTTGGTTCTTTGTTTCTCCAGCATAAAATAAAATAAAACCAAGCCAAATAACCTCACACCCAAATCCTTCAGCCCTTCGATATTTACATATATGGCATCATTTCAAATCTTGTCAATACTGCTCACTCTTCCCTTAGCAGCTGTGACCATTTTGTCTAGGTCCACTAAAAAAAGAGAGCATAGGAAACCTACTATTCTACATTTGCTTTTTTCCCCCAGCAAAGAGTAGAAACACACAGGCATGTTGATTTTTCTATATTTTCATCTGATGACTTCACTATTCTTTTCTTGACATTCACTTTATAAGATTAATTATAAGAAAACCACATTGCACTGAGAGATTAATTAAAATTTTAAAAGCATAGTGATTTATGCTTTTCTATTGGTATTATTATAGCAATCATAAGAGGTATGAAGGACAGGCGGTGTAAGCACAGCTATTTTATCCATGCATTCAATAAGTATTTATGTAGCATATGCTATGTGAAAAGTGATGAGCTAAGCACTGGAGATAGGATGATGAACATGTCTGCAGCCCAGTAAACGCACGAGAAAGTGAAGAGGCCTTGTTGAAGTATTACCAATTTCATAATAGAAGTCTGTGTGTAATTTTGTGGGGACAGAGGAGAGGAGGATTATCCCACATTGAGAAAATCCAATGAAAGTAGAGGTAATAATATTTTGGCTGAATTTTAAAAGATATGTTGCTGATGAGGAAGCCAACATAATGAAGTTAGGGAGAAATAAAGACTGAGGCCCAGCTAGGGTTGCTCAGTGGTCAAGCGTGGAACCATGAACCAGGAGGTGACAGTTCCATTCCCCATCAGAGCACATGCCCAAGTTTCAGACTTGAACCCCAGTAAGGGTGTGCAGGAGGCAGCCAATCAATAATTCTCCCTCACCAGTGATGTTTCTATCTCTCTCTCCCTCTACCTTTCTCTCTCTGAAATCATTAAAAAGATATTTAAAAAAATAAAGGCCGAGTCTCAGAGAGGCAAAAATATCTGCCCTGATCTGCATAATTAACTAGCAATAGAATTAATATCAGAGCCCACTGTGAACTCATCCTCAGCCTCCTCTAGACCTCAAAGATTGCCTCTACCTTCTGACACATGCTCTTCTGCTAGGTCTCACCAGGTAGTTCTTAGACCTTTCTGGGCTTCCTTTCAATATTGGAGCTACTTGGAATCAAGACCCTACCCCACTGCAAGTTGAAGTCCTGCCCAGGAGTAGGTCAGAGGCAAACTTCCCAGTAGGAAAGCCTGGGCTTGGTTCATCCAGACTCAAATAGGCTTTCCAGAAAGATTAACCGAGCCTTCTGAGAGGACCGATGTTAGACAACTACCTAAACCAGTACAAAAGAATCTGCTTGGGCACCGCTGGAAGATTCCAGGGAAACCTTCCATAGAGGGAATCCTGAAGTCATGATATATCTGATTCTTTCAAATGATTCCCTTGGGAAATCAAAGTGGGGGTAGAGAAGGGAGATGTAAACCAAGTGGTGAGAAAAAGGAAATGAATATACAGTGAGATTACAGTGAGCATCTACTGACATTCAGAAATCAGCAGCTAAGTAAGGGTGTATCATCCTGTCCTAGCTGTCTAGTTTTAAAACATATCTACAAATTCTTTGACACTCCTCCCACAAAAGGTGAGATCTAATTCTCTTACCCCTTGGATTTGCATTAACATTAAATAACTCCCTTTTAATGAATAAAATGCTGTATAAATTTTATAGAATTTTTAAATGGTTCTCTCTCTCTCTTTTTCTTTCTCCTTCAGAGCACTGCACCTCCACGTAAGAAGTTCAGATACCCTTAATTCACCAGTAATCATATGGAGATACAGACCCTTGCTCAAGGAGCCCCAGCTGTTCTATCCCACAGGTGCTTAAGCCAAAGTGCATGTGAGTGAGTGAGACTTTAGATATTCCATTCACCAGCTTCTGAGGTGCTCCAGCTGATGGTAAGAAGAGTAGAAAAACCTTCCCTGACTGAGCCATGTCCAGATTACAGATCCATGAGTAGGTCCTTTTGTCCTGTTTTGAGCCACTCAGTACTGGAGAAGTTTGTCACAGAGCCACAGCCACTGGAACACCACCAGCACAGATGACCCAACTGAGTCTCTGGAAATGTCAGCATTTGCTCTCACAGAGCTAGGGAGCAACAGAGCAAGGATGGCCTCGGTTTTCCTCACACCAAAACCACTGCCTCTTTCACCACACTCCATGGACCCATATGTTTCATGTCAGCTGCTGACTCTTGGTTTCCCATTTCCACCCCATGATGCCCAGCACAGTGCAATCTGAATGTATAACTGAATGATTCCTGTTGGAAACAGCAGTCACAAAGCCATTATCTGGATGGCACAGCTCCTGCGCCAGTGATATAGTAGCAAATTACCCGTGTGTATAGACAGGCTCCTTCCAGGGAAGGCACTTACATGCTCCCCCTTTGAACCTGTGGTTGATTTGACCAATAGAAAGTGCGGGATGTGGTATTCTAGGACCTCTGGTTTCGGGCCACTGCTTCATTCCTCCTGAAACCCTGAACTACCACAGGAGCAGCCTGCACAAGGCTGCCAGAGAGAACAGGCCACGCTGAGAGTCAGTGGAGTGCAACCCACCATGTGAAAAGAGGGCCAAATGGAGGAGTGCAGGGTAGCAAAACATTCACGCGGGTCACCGCCACCACGACTGAAGGACATGACGGGCCCCGTGAGGCCAGGAGAGAAAGACCCCAGGTGAGCCCCAGCCAACCCATGGGCTTACAATATATCATAAAGTGATTACTGTTTAAGCCTCTATGTGTTGGGGTGAAAATTTACTCATCAAATAGCTCATCAGAAGAGTACCCATTGTTGTCATTGTGGGCCATGCACAGAATAAGACCTACCAACTAATGGCTGTTGCTGTGTCAAGTGCTATCTAATCATTGATAAATTTTAAGATGAAAACAATTCTTTATTATTAACATTTTTTAATGGGAAAACTGCAGTGTTGAGAGATGAGGCGTGTTGCCTAAATTTGAACAGATAATAAGTAACAGGAGCGGGCTATGGATGAAAATTATTTGGAGTCCGGAACCTTTTTACATCTGTTTCACTATCCCTCACAATAAAAATCTGTGTTATTAGCTTTTGTTTTGCTTTTAGTCACAGCGAACACCATTTTTCCCAATAGTAGAACATCAAAGCATAGAAAAATTACTGGGCACCTCAAAATAACAATAAAATAGGTAAATAAATAAAAATAGTAAATGACAGAACTGAAAATTGAACCTAGAACCTTTATTCAAAGTCATTTGTTCTACTGAGCCATGGCTATGTTTTTATACTCTATGTCCCTACGCTATGCTCCTGCAAATCATTTTCGGGCCATTTCAGGCTTCTTGGACCATCCCAGATATAGGTGGATTCTGAGAAGTATTAACTCTCAAGGTAGCCTAATGCAGTAATTCTCAGATTTGGGGGACTCAGAACCTTTGACTCTGTTAAAAATTGTTGCAGGTCCCAAAGAAATATGGCTTATTTCTCTTACAATCGTTGTTATATACAACAGCAGGTATTAAAACTGATAAATTTTAAATATGTATTAATTCACTTAAAAGTTACAAGTTAACATAAATGAGAATTATTTTTTATCAAAAGTAATTATATTCTTCCTAAAATTAGTTAGAAGAGTAGCATTTTACATTTTGGGGGAATTTCTTTAAAGTCTACCTAATGGAGGACAGCAGGATTCTCGTATCTGCTGCTATATTCGGCGTGTCACATGATCACCTCTAGTAGCCTCTAGGAAACTCTACTGCACACTTGTGATGCAATACAATGAGCAAGGTTATGTTTGTATAGAAACATTGCTGAATTCAGATCCCTTGAACGAGTCTTGAGGAATCCTCACAAGGGATCCTGAAACACACTTTGAGAACCATTGGTTTAGGGCAACTTTGCCCAACATATACCCTAGGGAGACTAATTGTTGCTATATGAAAAAAAAAAAGTCATAAAACCACATAAATTTAAATAAAGTGAACATATTCCTTCACTCCATGGTCTTCTTTAAGCCTCTAATATATCAACATGTATTTAATTTTGAGGATAATACTTTGCTGTGAGGAACTCTCATTTACGGGAATATGGAACTACCAGTCTCTACACCCACTGCCTCCTCTGCATCTTTTTCTCAGGTCACTTAGTAGAACTGGCTTGCAAACAGAACATGCAGGCAAGTGCTTTACAGACATGTAGGGAAGCAGGTTGTCTTGGGGCAAAGGTGCTTTCCTAGAGGAGTCATCAATCAAGTTTTACCACATCCTCCAGGAAGTGAGATGGTCTGGAGCTGACGAGAAGAAACTGTGTTCGCAAGAGGAGGGAGGTTTTTGAGTGACTTGGGTAGTCTGAGCGCCAACAGAACTGACTAGACTCTTAATCACACAGCTGCCACCCAAAGATGAAGCCTTGTGGGTGTTCAGAGGCCCTGGCCAGAATCTAGAGGCACATTTGTTCAGGATAAATATAGTATATCAATCAATCAATCAATCAATCAATCAATCAATAGACAGCTCTCCATCTTATTAAGTGAACACAATAATAGGCATCAACCTGGGAAGACTTTCAGTTTGAACTGGGGAGCTCCAGCACTAGCGTTTGATCTGTATTGTTCTATACTTTTAAAAATGTGTGGCCTGAATTATTGCCTCCCTCCCCTCTGTGTTTTGAATTATAGAAATTATCCACCCATCACACGGACTCCAGCTTGACATCCTAAGCACCTTGATGACACATTTATCATTAGGTACTGCTTTCTAAAAATTAAATGAAAAAAATTTTGTGAGGAAAATGTCTACATTAGGGATGACTTCCTTCCCATTTTATAGTTTTCACTTTTAAAAAAATTCATTCACGTTTACTAAGTCTCAGTAACTATTTTTGACCCTGAGGATATATTAGTAAATTAAATTAAATTAAAACATTTCCATTCATTAAAAAGTTTCATTTTCTAC
Source organism: Miniopterus natalensis (assembly GCF_054644295.1). Classification (NCBI taxonomy): domain Eukaryota; kingdom Metazoa; phylum Chordata; class Mammalia; order Chiroptera; family Miniopteridae; genus Miniopterus; species Miniopterus natalensis. The sequence continues at coordinate 192,409,818 of NC_142081.1, read as the reverse complement.
TTTAGAGGCAGGATTTTTCCTCAACTACACGTGACTTCAAATTTTAGGAAATCGTTATAGGTGACAATGTGTCTCTGTGCCATGGATAGGGCCAAAAAAGACTGAAAGAGAAAATGAGTTTGTTCATGCAACAATTTCACAGATGCAGATTATCATAAAAGAGGCTTTAGAGATAAATACTTCCCAACAAAGTTGAGTGAACTACCCAAAACATCTAATGTTCAGTATCTTTCAGAATTCAGAACCTTTAATATTCTGCTTAGCACTCTTTCCTTACAATTAAGAAAAAAATCTTTACATATAGCATGACTCTTTCTGGGCACAGTAAAATGTTACTTGTGTTATGAAAGCATTGCATGGGTTACTCCAAGTTACTATAGAGTGGTTAAGATCACAGGCTTTGGTGCAATAGAGCCCTGGTTTCAAAAAATGACCTCTCTCTACTATGGCATGATCTTGGACAAAATGATAAATTTCTATGAGCCTCAGTACTCACCTTGTTAAAATAGGAAGATAAACATTGACTCTTTCTGGCACCTTCAAATTACTAATTTAATGATAGCCATGAATTAGCTGTTTTCCCCACTAGCATTTCCATTTTATGTTTTACCCTTGAAAGTGTTTTATTTTCATAAAAGCTCTCGGTTGTAAAATAAAGCAATACTCTCGTGGTTCTTCATGTTCTCTCTCTGGCACTAATGGTTATAAATAGGTGATTTGTGAATGAAAGTTATTTTAAAGAGACATGGGACCCCCACTCAGAAAAAGACATTTCTGCCTCCATTTGTTTCAATATTAGTTTGTCAATGTCAACAATCACTACCAATTTGGGATAAAAAGAAAGACTGAGAAAAGTTATGAGAAATAATTTATTCATAAAGCGATGGATAACCAAAGGCAACTGGACATTGTCTAAGGGCTCAGAGAGAATTTGCCCAGCTCCTCTGGGAATGTCAAGGACCCTTTGATCATATGGCTTTCACATGTACTTTAACTCTCTGTCTCCTGGGAAATCAGTCCCTGGTCTTTTCTTGTATCTTCTAGAGTCCAATAGGGAAAACTGGATTCTTAGCCCAATGTGGTTGTAACTTTTGTATTGTTTTTGAATTTTTCTCTTCACATTAAGTGAAAATGTCTTTATTTCAAGTTAGCCAAAATAACAATGCTAAGTCATATGCTTCAAATAGTTCAATGTTAGTAAAAGGACTTTACTCAATGTTAGTAAAAGGACTTTGGCTCAAAATATTTATTTTCTATAAATAAGTTAGTTTGATTTGGATTGACTTAATTTTATTATTAGCCACTGTTTTAAGGACATACAATTAGGTTTTTCATAAACTCACAATATGTACATACCCAGGCAGCTGTTCTCCTACCTGTAGTTACCTAGGAAGGCTCTAAATTTTTATAATGACAAGGTCATTGCTAGAATCATAGGATGGTGATTAAATGTACAAGTTCTAGACACTAGTTATCTAAGCTCAAGCCCCAGTTATACTATTTTACCAGATGTGTGACCTCTATCAACTTACTTGACCTTTTCTGGGCCTCAATTTTCTCATCAGTAAAATATGAGTAATGATTGCTCTTGATTTTAGTGTTGTTGTGAGGAGGAAATGAGCCTAGATCTTAGAAAGTTCTCAGTGTATGATGATGATGATGTTGATGTTGATGATGATGATGATGATGATTCTAGCTATTTGAAAACACCTTTAGTTAGAGAGAAGAGAATTAGTCATTTGCCATATCATTTCTTTACTGTTTTCACTATTATTTCTTGTGTTTTAAAACCTTATAAAGTTGAGGTCTGGAAGATTCAGTCTCAGAAGACTGTGCAAGTTAAAGAAACACAATCTAGTAAAAATAAATGAAACAAAACCCATAAAAACAAAAAACTAATTGCAAAACATTATCAAGTATTTTCTTTTATTTAAAAAATATGGGGAAGAGACACAAATATGTTATCTAAGAACATATACAATAGTCCCCCTTTTTAAATTTGCTTCTGTCACTGACTACCAGGACTCTGGGGCATTTTATTCCCAGTAGCCTCAGGTTCCTTCTCAGGACAAAGCCCCACAATGATTCTTTAAATTAAATTTATTGGGGTGACATTGGTTAATGAGATCATATAGGTTTCAAGTGTACACTTCTATGATACCTGATCTGTATACTGCATTGTGTGCCCACTGCCCACAGTAAAATCATCTTCTGTCGCCATATATTTGGCCCCCTTTACCCTTTCTTACCCCCATCCCCTTTCCTCTGGTAACTACCATAGTGTTGTCTGTGTCTATGAGTTTCAGGTTTATATCCCACTTATAAGTGAAATCATACAGTTCTTAGCGTTCTCTGACTGACTTATTTCACTTAGCATGATATTCTCAAAATCCATCCATGTTGTTGCAAATGGCAGTATTTCATCTTTTTTATGGTTGAGCAGTATGCCATTATATACATGTACCACATCTTTATCCAGTTCTCTATCAAGGACACTGGTTGTCTCATGTCTTGGCCGCCTTGAATAATGCTGCAATTAACATAAAGGTGCATACAACATCGAGAATAAATGTTTTTTGAGTTTTTTGGGTAGATACTGAGAAGAAAGATTGCTGGGTCATACGGTAACTCTATTCTTGATTTTTTGAAGAACTACAAAACTGTTTTCCATAGTGGTTGTACCAGTTTACATTCCCACCAGTAGTGAATAAGGGTTCCTTTTTCTCCACAACCTCTCCAACACTTGTTATTGCCTGTTTTGTTGATAACAGCCATTCTAACAGGTGTGAGGTGATATCTCATTGTAGTTTTGATTTGCATTTCCCTAATAGCTAGTGAAGTTGAACATCTCTTCATGTACCTGTTGGCCATTGGTATGTCTTCTTGGGAGAGGTGTCTGTTCAGGTCTTCTGCCCTTTTAAAAATTGCATTGTTTGTTTAATGTTGAGTTGTATGAGTTCTTTATATATTTTGGATATTAACCCCTCATTGGGGCTGTTGTTTTCAAATATCATCTCCTATTGGGCTGGCTGCCTTTTTTTGTTTTGTTGTAGGTTTCTTTCATTGTGCAGAAGCCTTTAGTCCCATTCATTTATTTTTCCCTTTACCTACCTTGTCTTTGGGGTCAAATTCATAAAATGCTCTCTAAAACCAAGGTCCATAAGTTTAATATCTATGTTTTTTTCCACATTACTTTTTTCTCCTAACATTCATTCCCCTCTCCATTTTTAAATGTTAACCTGCTTTGCTTCTCACCATCAATAAAGAATACTGTTTCTTGAAGAGGCATAGTGACAGGTGGGGAAGGGGAAGAAACTGATGAGAAGAGTATTCAGTTCTCCTTGGAAAATGGAGAAACATACCAATAATAACAACTCATGTCCTGTACCACCTCATGTATCCTTTTAACACATTCATTACCACTATTTTATTGATGAGGAATCTGAAATTCCCCCCATATCTTTGTGTATTAAGCCATAGACCTGGAATTTAAACTGATATCTTTATAATTTTTAAACTCTGTGTTTTTCTTACTGGGCCATTTCATGTAATGATTGTTACCCTATGTAGGATATATATGTTGAGACAAGAAAATTAACCCTCAGAAATGTCTTCAGCCAGAAGGCATGTAGTCCCACTCAGGAGTGCACAATTTTTTGATGCAAAAGTCTGATGGAAGCAAGCTCTCAGCTCAGGTCTCTAAGTGTTCACCCCTTTTCTGCTTCTTAGTCTCCATGTCCTTGAACTTGGACAAAGTTTCATTATCTATTTATATCCATGACACCGTCTTATCATATCCAGGTTTCTTATGCTCTTTGCCCTCCTTCCCCGTGTGCAATTTAGACCTGGTTTCCTGTCTGCCATCTGCTCTTCTTTTCATTTGTAAAGGTATCAAGGCCAGCGGTGCATCAACTAAAACATTTTCCCTTCCCATTTAGGATACAGTCACTGGAAGATAGAGTGAGATGAGCGTATGCAGCGCTGCTAATGTTTTGTGTCTTGATCTGGACATAGGCTGGACAAATTGGCTATGTTCCATTTGTAAAAATTTATTAAACTTTACTCTTGTCAAAGAGGCCTCTTCTGGTACATGATTTTTTCTTCAATACAAAGGGCGGGGGGAGGGAAGAACTGAACAGTTACAACAAAAACAAAAATCACTTGTACCGAAGACTCCATGCAGCTAATGATGTTCATGTGATCAAGTTTTGGATATTAAGATATAAGCAGAATTCTGCAGGATGGGGCTTGTGGTAAGAATATTGCTTCCTTCCTCCTGCCAGACAAAATTCAGTTTATCCTCTGCTCAATCCACTCCTATGCCCTCTCATCTCACTCATATTATATACATAGGCTTTATTTTAATATAAAAACACTTTAATCACCTGGCCCACTGCTATCAAAAGTGCATGCTACCACTTTTCTCTTTAGCAGGATATGCTTTTGATTTAGAGAGTCAGTACATGCTGTTTTCTCTTCCTGAAACAATCTTATCCCAAGTGAGTTCTTGACCTACTCCCTTCTCTTCTCGTTTAGATCTTGGCTTAAATGTTCCCATACCACGCAACTGTATACTGAATGCTCTAAATAAAACAGCTAATAACCCTTGAGCTCCTTCTTCTCCCTCTATCCCCTCATCCAGTTTATAATTTTGTCATATATATCATGAGGATTAGTATATTTTAATTTAGCTAATTGTTTTCTGTCTAAAATGCAAGCTCCACAAGAGCAGCTATTTTGTATATTTTATTCACCAAAGTGGTATGTGCAATAAAAATGGGCTGAATAAATAATTATAAGTAATTTAATGAGCAAACAACATAAAATTCTGCTTCCTCTTAGGGTGATTGCTGGAGCAAAAGTTGGGGAGAGAAAAGAAAGAAAACGAAAAGGAATCTGCTTCCCTGGGATTCTTTGTGTAAGACATTCTGACAATTCCTTGTCTCATGCCCAATGCTAACAAGGCAGTTACTTAGGACACCATTCATCTTGGTCAGCATTCCACATGCAGTGAGGGGAGGGAGCCAGCGGTCTAGCTGACAAACAAGTCTCCCCGTGTGACCCTTGGCATTGCCTCCTATCACCCCTGAGTATCCCAGCCCACAAATGACAGGCCCTTAATTTCAGCCAGGAGACACAGGAAAGGTAGAGAAGTTTTTGCTGCTTCAACAGATAAAGAAATGCCCTGAGTCTCCTGGTTTAAGATTTATGGTTATGAATCTGATAAATCACCAGAGATAAATGTAGTTTGTTTTTCTCTCTCTTGCCAAAGAGACTGCCATAGACTGCCTCCAGACTGCCATAAATGTCTTTAGGTTGTCCCATCTTATCACTGCAAGAATGGTCTAGAAGTATGTAAAATACTCATTTAAATCCCATTCCTGTATCCCCATCTTCCTCAGGCTCCCCTTTCTCATGATCATCCTTTCTTTTTCTTTTTCCCCCTAAAGCATGAGCGCACACACACGCACACATTTTTATTTTTTACTTTTCCCCCTGTAGTTTTGGACAAGCTTTGCATGAGCAGTTTCAGTTGTGAACTCTGACCTGCTTGTCCAGCCAGTGCATTCCAGGTTTCAGAAGAAGGGTTTTTAATGAAACCATCATCTTTAGGAAAGCAACTGATGGTGCTTTATTCAAACATATCTAATTCTTAAAAGGTTACGTAAATAACCGAAGACATGATCACATTCAATCCTGTTTTTCTTTCTGCAAATGAACTTTTTTGTGTGTTATTTCTCCTTTGCATGTGGGGGTCATACCATTAGGAGATCCATGGGATTAAAGCATAAAAAATTGGAAAGAGGCCAAGCATATTGAGTTACCATTCCAGTTTTCCAGCTCTTTCAAAGCAAACCATTGAACACATCACTTTGTTATATGAATATTAGATCTCATAAGCTGTAAATTATTATTTTAGTGTTTTATTTTTAAATATTTTAAAATCATAAAATTCTAGTTATTCCAAGGACAAATTTGATGTGCCAATTGGTATGGAGAGAATTTCCACCTTTTCTAATAATAGAGTGTCAATACTTTAATTTCGATTTATTGGACTAGAGGTGCTTAAACATTGGAGGACTCAATATATATGTTAAAGAGAAGTAAATTTTAAAAAAGGAAGCCAGACATACAAGGTGCTTTACACATATTTTGTCACTTTACTCTTACAGTAATTCTATGCAGAAAGATTATTACACCCATTTTACAGATGAGGAAACTGAAGTTCAGACAAGTGAGCTGATTTTTTTCAATGGTACCCAGCTGGCACATGGAAAAGTTACTGCTAAAAGATGGGTCTGACCCTCAACCTTTGTGCAAGATACAAGAAGCTCTATGGAGGTTCTGACATGGAACTCCAATTATTTTATGATGCTTTGGTTCCTTAGACAATAGAGTACGGGGAAATTTAAAGGGGAAAGAATCAAGATAAGCCCTGGCTGTTGTGGCTCAGTTGGTTGGAGAGTTGTCCCTTGCACCAAAATGTCACTGGTTCGATTCCCAGGTCAGGGCACATACCCAGGTTGTGGGTTCCATCCCAGTTGGGGTGCCTAAAAAGAGGCAACTAATCAATGTTTGTCTCTCACATTGATGTTTCTCTCCCTCTCCGCCTCTTCCTTCCTCTCTCTCTCACATCAATAAAAACACCAACATAAACACAATAAAATAAAAAGAATCACTATAACAGTGCAATTAGAAACCTGTCACAATACTAGACCAAATGGTTATAGTTTGGCAGCTTTGTGGATAATGTCTGTATAATCATGAGCAGAATATTTTGTATATCAGATAAAGAGGACAGTGTATGCCCTGAAGTTTTTGTTGCCATGCTTGTATTCATGTTTTTATTACTGTTGAGTGAGCATCTCCTCCATTCTCAGGAGTTCGGAATTCATAATAGATATAATCTCTGACCTCAAAGAGTTTAAAGTCTAGTAAGAGGGAACAACAAGTCACCAGACAGTGGCAATATGAGGTATTAATTGCTATAAAGATGGCAGGTATGGGAGTTATTGGAGCATATGGGAATTCAATACAATTGCAGTTTTACTGAATCTTTGATTCACATGTTATTTAGGACTATTTTGAACTAGAATTTTTGGTTTGACTTTAATATCCAAGCGCTTTGTGAATGAATAATTATGTGAACAAATGAAATGGTGAGAAAACAAAATCAGAGATCTGATCACGCTGGATGAGCAAACACTCTGGAAGTTAGGTGACTATTTTGGACAACAGGGTAGCCTGAGCAGGGAGTATAAAATCCTACATGCTCCCAAACTGCAGCTCTGGAAAGGTCCCTAGCAGTGTTTGGACAACCAATAGTCACAGTTGTAATTTAGGAGCAAAAGCAATTATTGAGAAGTCTGAATAGTAGGAGTTAGTTTTCATGGTGAATTAAAATGCCTTGATAATGAAATAGGTATTTCAAAATAAATTAACAATTGAAGCAACTCATGTTTGACATTTAAAGTTTCAATAAAAAAATAGAGGTCTGCAGCTATATTTTTCTTAGGATGAATGTATTAGTTTGTTAGAAGCAAATGAATAATTACAGGATGAGTTTAAAATAAAGTCGAAGGTAGCATATCGTCTGGCAGAAACAAAACAAAAACCAGGCTGAATTGAGATGTCAGAAATCTTACCCTGATTATAATGATATTCTAGATGACCTTGAGAACTAATCATGCTCTAATATTAACTAACATGTGGGGAGTTTCCTTTGTTCTCTGGTGCCTCTCATTGTCTCCATCTAATACACCTGTTCACTAACTTCTCTGCCTCCCTTCCCTACACTCTCATTTACCTCTGTTAATATTTCTATGGAGAAAGTCGAGACAAATGCTTAAAAACATATTCAAGGTGACTTTTCATATTTTGTCGCTCCCCAATGAGGATTTTTTCATTCATAAAGGGAGGCTAATGATGCGTTGCTACTTCCTAGAGTAGTTTTGAGAATGGAAGGGATGATGTACATGAGGTGCTTAGCCCAGGGCCCAACCTATGGGAAGGAATTAATCATGTTTTTTTATTATTGTTATGTGCTAAGTACTTAGAATTGATCCCTCAATTTAATGTCTCATATATTTTCTCAGTTATAATTATCTGTAACATTAAAAAATAATAGTAACCTCCTTTTGACTATAAAATTCTGCAACTCAATGCTATGTTTATGCATTCAATGTACTAAGATCCTCTGAACTGCAAAGAAAAATAAGGATGAGCTTTCCTCTTGTATACTTAAAACTCTTAAACTAAGAATACATGCATATCCTCCTGTCCATCTATCCATCCACCCATCCATGAATCTCTCTCTCCTGTCCATCTCAGGTAAGATAAATGCAATGCCTACATTTCATTACATATCTTATTCTCCTGATTGCATTGACTTATTGATGACTAATTGGTGAGAAATCCCCAAAAATCAGCACTGGCAAAGACAGAAGCTATTCTCCTGATCTGTGTAACTGACCGTGTTTGGAGCTTTCTAGACAGTCAGCTACTTAGTTTACTTGCCCTGCTTTTAACATGGTCCTGCTCATGTCTTTGGAGGGAGGACAGGAACAAGGAGAGTAGAAAAGGAAGTGAACAGCTGAGTGACAACGCCGTAGGCATTCATTTTTTTCTTTTTATAGGATATTTTAGATGAAATGGGAGTCAAAAGTATAAGGAAACTCCAAAGAATTTCATAAAGATTAATTCCCTACAACAAAAAAGCATAGATGTGCAGCATCAAAGGTGGGCTCCCCAAACATGCTACATTTTATAGCAAATGTTGTAATAATTTGATTAGAGTTCAAAATAGCTTGTAGTTCACTTGAGAAAATAGCACGAGAGCTTTTATGTCTAATGAAAAGAGTCAACAATTCTTCAACTTTATAACAGGACTAGATAAGTTTTAGCTATTTTTTAATTCAAGGGAAGCTTTTCCCTATAAAATGTTTAGATCTGGCACTCTCCTTTGAAGTTGTAACATAATTCAACTTTAAAAGCATAGACTCATTCATTCTTGTGGGGTGTCTACTCCTCTGAGTATAGGATAAAAGTTAGAGACCGTGCCTCATGAAGAATATACGCACTTATTTTCATAATATTTTCAAGTTCAATAACTTAATTTCCCCCTTTTCTGAAATGCCCTCATTAACCCTTGTGAAGTCATGAACCTCTACCTTTTGAGAATAATATTGTCTTCCAAAGCTAAATAATCATCTCAGGAAATCCAAATTTTTGCTTCTCACTCTAGTGCATGACACAGTCAAGAAAGCTTGTGGAATTTCAGAGATGATGGCTTCTTAGGAGCATGCTTCAGTTTGCTAATTCAGAAAGAACAGCGCAAACTAAGTCATTGTGAAGGATGGAGATAGTTGTGCTCATCAAAAATTCCTTCTGTTTCCTCTTGGAGATGCACTTTAGCTTTGTATAAGCTTTTTAGAGATAAGGCTGAGGCAAGCCAGGAGTTGAACAAAAACACACACACAGAGTTTGATATTAATTGTATATGAAACCCAGCAACGGGTCAGGCCCAAACATAACAAAAATGGGACATTCACAATAGAAAATTTTGGCCAAAGCAAACAAAGCCCTACGACTCCCTTCTGGCTCCTCCACAGTGCTCGGTGTGTACTCCTAACGTCATGGTTGGCTGAGCAAACATTCTCAGGATATGAGTCGTCCCAAGAAGGCCAAGGCTAAGCCACAAGCCTCCAGCTTGATGAAGCCAGAGATTTCACAGGACTGGCAAGGCTGTCACCTGTTCTTTTTGTGCCACACCATCTTTCTTATTGTCTCCACGTCAACTCTTAAACCAGCCAAGATCTGGTTTCTGTCCAGGGAGGGCCAAAGTGTTGCAGATGGCTTTACCACCTGTGGCCATGGAGATCCAGCCAAGTCAATGCTCTCTCTGGACTGCCTGGCTGGGGATTTGAATAAATACTAAGAGAGGACTCAGAGACAGGAGCGGAAGCAGACTGTTTAAAAGGCGGGGAGAGAGTAGGGAGGGTGAGTGAATGGCAAATTATACATATGAGTGATTCTCTTCTTCTGCCTGCCTCCCACTTCTCTTACATCTTCATTTCCTTACATGATGGATGGTTGATGAGATAAAGACTCTCTACTTTAAACTGCAGAGTCCTACTAAGAACAAATAATTAAGACCTAGGTTTTGTATATTTTTGTTTTTAATTGATTCTTGAGACTGCTGCTACTTTTCTTTATTTCCCACTGACTCTCTCTTGGGTTTTAAATTTAATGTTTTCTGTCAGAAAGAGTTTTCTATATCTCCCTTCCCTAGGATGACATTACAGGCCATATGTTCTTTGCATATATTAACATTTTTATCATCAACAGAATTATATGAGATAGTCCCATTTTAATAGATGAGTAAACTGAGAACTCAAAGTAAAGTTGATAGCAAGTGTGATGGCTGATTTTATGTGTCAACTTGACTAGGTTATGGTGCTTGGTTTTTTTGGTGAAAGATCAATCTAGATGCTGTTGCAAAGGTATTTTTCAGGTGTGATTAACATTTAAACCAGTTGACTTTGAGAAAAGCAGATTGACCTCTCTAATGTGGGTGGGCCTCAGCCAATCAGTTGAAGATGTTAGAGGCAAAGGTTGAGGTTCCCTGAAGAAATTCTCCTCAAGAATACAACATAGCACATATATTTATAAGTAGAGTCAGTTTTATAATGTGTGTGTGTATATATATACATATATATCTATATCTATATTGACATAAATAACAGATGGATAGATGGATAGATAGATAATTGACAAAAGGAAATCACGTCCAAGCCCAAAGGCTATCTGTCTCCTGGAAAACATGACAAGTTGAAGGCAACAAATGAATAGTTATGAGCCAGTAATGCAAACTACTAGATTTTGGGGTCCATAATCTTTGCCATACAGCACTATCAATAGCTATGAAAGAAGATGAACATCATCATATTTTCCTTCTAAAGCTACTTAACTAATAGAATGATCAATTGATTTTACAAGAAGGCAATCTATGTCATTATTTGTAGAAAAGACCTGTATTGAAGACAACATTTTAAAGTAGGAAATTGGAAAGATTACAGGCCATTTTTAAGGAGGCACCTAAGTCATTGTAATACAAATTAAGTATTTTTCTACCTGTGCAAAAATATCACAAATATTCCTGATTTAAAGTAATTTTTTAGCTCTCCAAATTTTACAATTTCATATGTGGTCACATATACGCATTGAAAGTTTAATTGCTAGATATGAACCTTAAAAGGTTTTGAATTTTACAATTGAGATATTTGGACAAATCACTTCCATTCCACCCATAATCCTCAACCAAGACTTTCCTTCTCTTTCTTCTCCTTATAACAACTGGATAGAGGAATACAAATATCTTATTGAAAGATATTTGGTGAGCATAGCACCCATGGTTGAAGTCAGTCATATAATTTAATTTACCTACCTGGTGTTAAAACAGTAGATCATTTGATGAAACTCAATTTGGCATCTGCCTTGCTTTCCTTTCAAGCTGGAGGTGTGTGTGTAAAATATCCTCTAAGTTCCAATTACTGATATCAGTTAATTTTTTAAAAAAGTAAACAATAACGTCGACTTAATGATGGCTGATTGGATAAATATTTCACATCTCACTCAGATACTCAGATGTTGTGGTCGTATATAAAGACATCGTATAAATATAAATTCATCTAAAATTAATTAGACATTTAGACATGTAAAGAATATATAGTTTAATATTTTAATTGGTTTTCTTTTATTAATGGTGAGCAGGGGTATATAGGCTCTGTATTAAGTTTAAAAAATGATAGGGGGTGAGGGAATGGGCACTTGTTAATAAATGGATATGAGGTTTCAGTTTTGCTAGATGAATAAGTTTTAAAGATCTGCTGTTTAACATACGTTATACAATATAGTTAACAATATGGTATTATGCACTCAAAGTTTGTTAAAATGGTAGATTTCACACATACACAAAACCAAAGTGACACAAGGAAACTCTGGGAGATACTGGATGTGTATAATTTGCATTACCTTGATTGTAGTGATGGTATTGTGGGTGTTTGCTTATGTCTAAACTTATCAAAGTATACACATTAAATATGTGTGCATTGTTTGTGGTAATTCATTATGGCAGCCCTAGGAAAGTAACACAGGAGGGATAATAAGGTTAAAACATGGCTTGTGCAAATTGGGAAAAGACTTCTATCTCTGAATGGATAGTACTTTACAGACAACCGGTATGGAGAGGAAGTTACCTGGGATGGGTTTTAGCTTCCACTTACAGCTTCACAATATACCTTTGTGGCATGAACAGTCTGCACTGTATGTGGCAGTTCTGAGAATGAAAGAATGAATGTGATTCTGGATTTACAGAAAGTCAGAACTTTAAGAGAAAAAATGCAGAAACAAGAGTGAGGTGGCATGGAAATCGCACTCCAAGAACAATGATTACAGGTCTCACTTCAGCGTACTTCTCAAAACTGCTTCATGTAAATCACCTCTGTGCCCTCACAATATATATCTCGGTGAGGGGACATGAGCCCTGCTGCCTCTGAATTCTGCTGAATGCTTTCAGCAGATTGACTTCCAAATATTCTCCTCTGCTTCTTGGTTTCCTGTCACCATTGGGTTGACTAGGCATAGTCGTTTTACTTTTATAGAGAGTTTAATTAGGCAATCCTTTGAGGAAGCCTATCAAGTCTAGATTGATTAAGATTGCTTTCAGAATGATATTTAATTGGGATAATGGTTTAAATTGGTTATTGACAGGGGAAGATTTGACTGTGACTAGCTTAATTCCCACTGATGAGAGCAGAAAGCTTGCCTCAGCCAGTCTTTTACTTCCAGGGACAACTTGAAAAAATACATATTAGGCATGAAAATTCACAATTGAGATCATGCTTGGATAAGGTGAGCCAAGAATTTAGGGAAAGCATTAGGAGTGTAAACTCTCTAGAGGAGACACATTCTAAGTGACAAGATGATCCATTTCCACGGAGCGGGCTGTGAGGTTCATGCCAATTCTCTGTTCTGTAATGTACACCAACGGTCAGAGGCAGGCATGTGCAGGGGAGCAGCAGCTAAGAAGCCCAGAGCCCTGCCAGGGATAGAGTTAGGCCTTTGGCACGCCGTTCCTTTCATTACTACACTGCTCTGAGCTGAAGCTTTATCATTCTCATTTAACAAGGCTCTGAGATATCAAATAAATCATCTGAGACCACACAATGAGTGAGTCCTGATTGGCACCTCAAAGCTCAGGTCCCTGGAAGTCTAAAGCTAGTTCACTCATTCAGCAACTACTATTTAATACAGTAGTTCCCCCTAACCCATGGACGATATGTTCTAAGACTCCCAGTTGGATGTCAATTGGATAAGGTCCTTGGCGAAGAGGTCTAAGGCTTCCTTCTTTCCCCAACTCCCTCCCAGCTTGTCCTGCGATCACCTCTCTTCCTTATACGTGTGTGTTGCAGAAGCCATGTAGTTTAGTCCTGGCCCCTTCTCACACTGGCAGAGCATTTGCTTGTCAACTTGAATGTCAATGCCCTTGAGTTCTGGCTTTGCCTTTTGGTGCCTGTGTGGCTTTCAGCAAGGTTCCTAACCCTCTGGGCCTAAGTTTTCTTGCTTTTCAAAATCAAAATATTGACTCTTTTACAGCATTGTGATGGACATCAATATTGCTAACACTATCTTATATTTACTGATAAAGTATTCTTATCAAGCAGTGGGAAAATACAAAGTATCTTTTTTTTCTTTTGATTGGTCACCTCCCATAAGCCCAATTGAGGATCCAACCAGCAACCTGGGTGTGTGCCCTCACCTGAAATCAAACCCACCACCTCTCGGTACACGGAAGGATGCTCCAACCAACTAAACCATACCTGCAAGGGCTATTGTTTTTTCTTCACAACAACCAGAGAGTATTACTTTTATTAATCAGGTTGTACAACTGAGGCTTGGTAATTGAACATGATATGAGATTGAATATGAAAATGTAATGCAAAATTATATAACAATAGAAGTAATGTAACAAAAGAAACAATGATATAATTTCCTTTAGAAGACCTGTTAGATTTGCTATCATTATGTACAATTTCTAAAAGGTATTACTTTAAACTTAAATAGAGATTTAAAGAACCCAAAGACTGATCAGCCAAGGTAGCAGAAGGTGCTGATAGAATGTGTAGTTTTTAATTTCAAAAACTATACCCTATACTTTTTTTTTCATACTCCAAACAGCTCTGTAAAATAAGTATGTCTTAAATTAGATGAATGAATTTTAGGCCATGGTATTTTTTTTCTTCTAAAAATCTATCATCAAAACAGTAATTTTGTGGGTTTTTTCTTATATTTTTGTTTAAATAATTAAAGTTATTTAGAATCAGAAAAACTGGAATTATTCATGTTTATTATGTGTATCTCCAGGAAGATGTTTTCCCCCAATTTACTTCCAATAATAAAAAACATCCTCTGCTTTGAATTAGTTAAAGAAGCAGAACTGGATTTCTATGTATGTCAAATTCTTTTGGATTTTGTATCAGGAGATCTGGCTTCAAATCCTTCCTTTCCACTCATATTGATATGACTAAGGTCAATATTGTACCATTTGAGCATTGGTCTCCTCTGCTGTGAAACCCTGATAATTTTCCTGTCCAACTCATAGAGTTGTTTCAAATTTAAAAAAGAGAAACTCTCTTGACATCTTAAATATTTCACATTAAATGAATGTCTTTCACAATTTTATAAATTGTCTTTAAGGCCATCAAAAGCATTAAATTTATTTTCTGTACCTTTGTATCTTTAGGTCGTATTGGCCTATTGAATGAATACATGATTGAATGGTTATTACGGTTATTATTCTACCCTTTGGCAGAAGGTAAAAAAACATAACCAAACAAAAGAACCACACACAAACACACACACACATTATTTTTCAATCAACTGCTGCAAGCTGCAGGACCATCTAAATTGTATCCCCTTACTCCTCGCTGCTTATGTACTTCAGACCGTGTGGCCCACTCTATGCTAGAGGTGGGGAGGCACAGTGGGTAGGAGAGACACAGTCCTGCCCACATTCGCCCTGTAGTCTTGTGGGGTTGGCTGCATCTGCAGAGGTTCCTTAGAGGCAGCAGCAGATTGTGTGGGTGGAGGGAATCACATTTTCTTTTAAAAGGTTATTTGGTATGAAGTGAATCATTCTGATTATTCAGGCAGCTTTTCACAACTTTCAAGTAAGCAATAGTCATAAAAATAGGAGAAGCTACATTTCAAAAGTTGGCTAATACCTTTTTTGTTTTCTGACCATGAATACTGCAGATTCGTGCAAAGACAGAATAATGACTTAGATTCACTAATCTTTACAATGATATTTTATTTTCAAAAACTGGTAACAATAGATGAGTTAATTTTAAGACATTTCTCATGTTACAATTTCATAGAAATATCCCATAAAACAAAAGAGAAAGAAGTCATCTAGACACTGTCTGTTTCTTTTCATGATTATTGAATAACCATAGTGAGGTTTTCTTTCAGACTTAATAATGAAACTCTCTAGATTCCAGCAGCATTCCAATGAGCAAATGTGTGCCTAAGACAATAGATTAATGAGAGCTACCTGCACGTGTGTAGAAATCCTGTTTAACGTTTGAATGATTATATAGATGTCATTCTGGTAGCAGACATTCTGGAATGAGCAGACAGAAAATCACCTCTGGAGAGATATGTTTATCTTGAGACTAATAAGCAACATCGGAAAAGAGGATTCTATGCCCATGGCTTCAAGGACAGTGTTTTTTTTCCTATTACAGTACGGATAATTTCTTAATTATTCTGGATTGGTTTCTGACATAATCAACCAAGCAAATAATATGTTCGTTCACTCCCTTGTCAAATAATTTCTTCATCTTACTGGATTTGTTATTGGTTGAGAGTATCTCTTTGCTTTTAAATAATTCAGATCAAAGTAAAATAGAAACAAAATCTCTGCCAAGAGAATAGCTGAGTGATTCTTGTAAAATAACTGAAGGTGTATTTGTTCAATGCTCCTGCCAGAAAGCCCCAAAAGAAATGCAGAAAATGTATTTAAACAAGATGGCAGGGCAAGATCAAACATATCTCTCATATCAAATAGTGAATGAAAAACACAAAAGTGTATGCTATGTAAAAGCAAAAATATTGGAAACAATATGATTCCAAAAAGTTCAAAATTAAAAGATGGGCAAACAAAGAAAATACTATGAAAACTACAAGGAAATTTAGGAAAAACAGTATTATGAGATATGAATGTTTTTTACATTCACTTGTCAACTGAAGTAGACAAAGATTAACAATACAGAGAATAGCCCGGCCGGGCGTGGCTCAGCGGTTGAGCGTCAACCTGGGATCCAGGGTATCGGGGTTCGATTCCCGGTCAGGGCACATGCCCGGGTTGCGGGCTCGATCAATGACTCTCTCATCATTGGTGTTTCTGTCTCTCTCTCTCCCTCTCCTCTCCTCTCTCTAACAATACAGAGAATACCATTTAATTGCCCATATAGAGGACCAAATAAAAAAGAAAAAGTGAGTAATATTCATTAAAATTCTAACCAGTGGGATTAGCACATCGTGGGCGCTTTGACCAAGTGGCCTATTTCCCACTCCAGCTCTGCCACCATGGGCAAATCGCATAATTTCCCTGTGCCTCAGCATTCTCATTGTAAAATGGAAATTACAATGCTACCTGCCTTACAGGGTTAGTGTGTTTTAAAGGCTAATACATAAAGAACCTAAAGCATTGTCTGGCACTATACAAATGCCAACGTTTATCATTTCTAGTATTCCTTTTCTCAAATAATTATTTCTGCTTTTTATAAATCTCTTTTCTGCAATTATTTTCTTTAGTTTCCTTTTGCTTCTGCATTCTGGGGGTGGGAGGGCTCTTTACAGCTCTGCTTGAGTGCAAATATATTCCAATTTTGCTAATACATTTTTCATACCCTTATATTATTTTCACAGATTAATCTGATTCTTTTCCATCTCTGAAATGATTTCATCATATTTCCATATGATATCTTAATCTAGGTTTATTAAAAATGCATCTTCTTGCAAATATTTTAAGGTACTTGGGCAATGCTTTCTGAAAGTATAACTTTTAAAATAAAGAAAATAATTATTTCCAGGGAACCTTATTGTCCTCAATTTTAGGACAGTGCAATCTTTTCATGGATTTCCTTAGAAATAATCAGAATAGCTATGATATTGTTTACAGTCTTTATCTATTCACAGGGGGAATAGTTTCGTCCCTAGTACTCTTCAATGTCCAATTGATGACTAGATTTTTTCCCTATCAGCTATCCATTCAATGATCAAGAAAATATATATTGAAAAGTTACTATTTTGGAGACACTGTTCTAGATGATGGGGACACATGAAGCACAGGCCAAAAAATGATTACTGCTTATATGATAGACAGCTGACCAACATATAATACAAGCATATATAAAATAACGTTTGCATGGGAAAAATAAAGCAGGGTAAGGGGCTAGAGAGTTATAAGGAAGAGAGTAGAGGTGGAATGCACTTGGGCAGTAACCTAGATGGAGAAAGGGAGGCAGAATTGCAGACAAGTGCGCATAGAGCATTATAGGTAGTTGTGCATGGCCAGTGTAGAGGCACTGAGGTTGGCCTAGTTGAGAAATGACAGAAGACCAGTGTAGCTAGAGCAGAGCTATAAACCCAAAGCTCATGTGCGCAGGTGTTAATTAAATTATTGATACCCCCAAAATTACTTGACTGTTTGTGTTTGGGAAGGTATTTTCTTCCCCACTGTTAGGTTTTCTGACTTGTCAAGGATCAAATACAGTTTGTTAACTTCCTGAGGACAGAGGTAGAGGGAACCCCCTCCACCTCCCAACAAAATCCAAGTTTTGGTCAAGTATGCTCTCTATATTCCACAATTAAACACAATAGGGAGAGAAAGGCAAAACATTTCTCCAATTTCTTTGAGAGTACATTCTGTTTTGCATTAGGCTAAACATATGGTTTTTTAGAATTATGTGTTTCTCAGTCTATTAGCATTCACAGCACTGATAGAAGGTTTATCCATACTGAACATATGCTCTTTGCTAGTTTTTAATGCATAGATGTGTTGTATTAATCTTTAATTTTTTACGTTTCTTAGAAAATATGTTAATAGAGGGTTTCATGGAGACATACCAGATCATTACCTCCCTGTGTTCATCTGTAAGCTTTTAGGGAACAGCTTTGGAAAGTAGATGATGGGTTTGACTCAATAGACCTTGAAACCTTTGCTCAAGGGGAAAGTCAAGTTCAAAATGTAGATCTTTGAGGGTTCCACCTAGATGTGAGAGTTTGACAACACTCAAAACCAGGAGAATATAGTTTTCATTGCAACAGTTCCTGTGCTTGGTGAAAGCCATGTCAAAGGGGCCTGATCTATATTTATCACCTTTAATTTTCTTAGATAACCCTGCTCATCCTTCAGAATTCTATTCCAATATTATTTATGATAGAGATCTTCCTGGTCGAACAGTCTACCACTGGGCACTTTGCATCTGCTCACCTTACAGTGATCCTTTTCATGTCATAGCACTTATCCTATATGTAACTGCATACATTTTTGTCTGTGTGTCTGTTTAATAGCTGTCCCCATCATTACCTTGCAAGTTTGCTGATGATGAGTTCTATGTCTGTTTTGTTTATCACTGTACACTAAGCCTATCGCAATGTGTGCCCCATATAAAATGTCGATTATTATTTGTGGAAGGAATGAGAGAAAAACCAAATACCATGGAAAATGCTTGACAAATATGTACTCAATGAGCACATTACAAATAAAAGGAAGGAACAGGAGACAAAGGGAACAGTGGAAGGAAATCATCGCCAAGGAAAGGGACACAGAGAAATAAATGTAGAAGAATGGAAAAAGAACTGGGCTTGGTCAACCTAACGTTAACCAACCCTGGCTTCCCTTTTTGCTAGAAAAATGCCTAAAAATATATATTATATTTAAGAATAAAATTTATATTTTATTATCATGAAACTTCTAATGGGCATAATTATTTCCCTCATTACAACAGTAGACAATCTCACGAACAAAATAATATTTCATGCTTCATGAGTTTAATTCAGGAGGGAAAATCACTGAAGATTTATGTCTTTTAAATTATGTATCTATCTAAAGAGGAATTTGTTTTGTTTTCTTAAGATTGTGGGTGAGATCAAAGAAGTATAGTGAGGTGAAAGGATATTAAAAATGTCAAGTTGCTCCAAGCTCTCTATGAGACATCAAGGAAAGTAGAGAATATAGGTTGCATTAAAAGATAAATGGAAGCATATTAAAATTTTGAAGAGTTTATTTGAACAGAAATTTGAAGAGGGCAGCAGCAAACCAGAATAAGTGAGGAACAGTTTACCTATAGGAGCTGGGGAAAGGCTTTTATAGAGAAAAGGTGGAAGCAAAGAAAATCATTGATTGGCTATAGCTTAAAGCCTGGCTGGCTGTCAGCAATGATTATCCTTAGGTTTCCATTTTATAACTTTGATGTGTTTAGATGTTGTTTCGCTTATGTTGGCCACCATGGTATCAGATCCACCTCAGTTTATTGGCCTTCTTGTTTAATTAATTTAACATTTGAAAGCACTGCATTTTTTTAGTGAAAGAAAGAAAGACAGAGCAAGAAAGAATTACTGTTATCTTATAAAACATCTGGCCAGTAAGCAGGAACTTTTAAGCTCCCCATTAAGTAAACAGGTCAAGATTTCTCTTATCTGGCTTGAGGAGAGTTGGACAGAGAGACTGTTTCCTAAACAAACACAATTTCTTTTCCTCACTTAGGGGATTCATGCTTGAAAACTAATAGAAAACAGGAAGCACTAGGAAGTTGAAAGAAAAGACAGTTCTTGCAAAATTTCCAGGCCTCTCCTGCAAATTCAAGTACTTCAGGGCTTTCCATACAAACAGAGCCTCCAGCATGAAAATCTGGTCCCAGGGGAAGGACAGGAATTCGGCTAAATAAGCAGGGCCCTTGTCGTGAATGGTCATCCTAAGAGACTTAAGTTAGGGATATTCTAACAGTATTTCTTTTCTGTCGTTTGCTCAATGAAGGCGCCTGGGATGTAGGAGCAGTGGAAGCAAATTCAGCAGACAATTCTCATTAGTAGCATCTCACTAAGCGGCAAAAGTAGCAAAACATTGTCTCACCTTTTAGGATACTGAGGAAAGAAGTATTACAAAGTCATTGTTAAAAGTCAATCTCAATAATCAGAGTGGGAAATCAAAAAATGAAGGAAGAGAAGGGTCTTCCGAGAGAGAAAGGGGGTGTGGCAAGTGCATGAAGATATTCGCCTCCCAGAGAAGAAGAGCCTGAGCCAAACCCACTGTTCTCCGTACCCTTTACTGTAACTCGATCTCTTTATATCCGTGCTGAGGAACACGGACTGTTGGGTTTTCTAACTGCATACAAAATGTCGAGAACAAAAATCAGATTTAGAGTGTAAGAAAAAAGAACATTTTTCACTTGAGATAAGGTATTACTATTATTCTTTTACCTGCTGTGATAACAAAGAGCTTTTTATTTTCCAAAGGAAAGATTTTACTTAAGACTGAAACTGGAATTAAGGTTTAAATTAATGGAAAACAATGATGATAATATTAATTTCCGGAGCTACTTGACAAATTCCAGGCGCTCTTCCTTTCGTCTGTTTCTGGAACGAGGGAGGGAGTTTTGGCTGTCCTGAGCTCCGAGCCTCCGAAGGGCTGGGGCACTCCTGCCAGAATAAACACGGGGAGGGCTGGGACTCACAATATGGCCCATGTGGTTGGGTGGGGAGGTGAAGGTTGGAACCTCAGCAGCCACAGAATTCCCTTCCCAGATTTTTGACTGGGGTGTGAAATTGCAAGACTTCAGAGTTGGTCGTGTTTGTCTGGTACAACTATTTCCTTCAAATATTTCATTTATATATTTATTTTAGCACAACAAAATACCACAAACTTAAATCCGGGAAATCAGAAATCTCTAAAAATACAATCAACTTCTGTAATTCATGGAAAAGCCAAGCCTCTGGGATACAATTTATGTAAGCCAAGATTATGAGTGATAATTGAAACCTCGTGTTAATTGGCATTTATGATATCCACTATTTCTGGTATAGCCTCTTAATTACATTAGAAACGCCACAGTGGGCTCTTAAAGTCCAATAATTGCACTAAAGGTTTAGCTAGATTTCTGGTTTTCTTCGCAGATAAAGAACACTCTGACCTCTGCTCTTACTGAGAAGATGGTCCTTTCATAATAATCTACTACTTAAAAAAATCTCTTTAGCTCACTCCTCAGTCAGCTTAATTTTGTTATTTGAAAAAGATCTTTGCCATTTAAGTCAAGTTAATAGAGTATTGCTCTTTGGGGCAGTTTATGAATTCCTGATAAGGACTCCTTTCCACCTTTTTTAACTGTAGAGATTAGATAGGAGAGTGACCTATAGGATCTTCAGCAAAAGTAATGGTGACCTTCATAAAGGGCTAGGGCATTACATATTTAACAAACACGTGAGCAATTGCCATCTGGTAAACATCTCTGGTGCAGCTGTGAGAAGTACAAAGATCATATGGACTAGAAGCACTGCTTAGAAGCTTACCATTGGTAATGGAGATGAAATGTGTACATAAATAACTCTAATGATAGTCAGAACTAATATAAAACCACCCTAAGCAAACTCAATATGAGAACACAAATCAGAACATACTGAGTTACACTGGGGAATAGCAGCTTTAGAAGTTGAAACAAGGAACATTTCTTCCTCCTATAGGATATAGGATTTTCACAAGGAACATGGCAAGTTCTAAGTGGAAAGACAGGATATAATATGTGAAGGAAAAGTAAGAAATATTTTTGAGATAAGGGACAATTCAGGCAAAAAAGCAAGAAATGATAGGAACAAGAGATGATAGGATTTCTTTGGATAAATAACAGAACTAGAATTGCTAGGTCATAAAGTAATTCTATTTTTAGAATAAAAAAAATAGCAAAATGTTTTTTGAAGAACCTCCATACTGTTTTTCCATAGAGGCTGCACCGATATGTATTCCCACCCACGGTGCACGAGGACCTTTAGCACAGGTTTCTAGGGCTGTAGAACATGTCCTCACCGAGGCCTGTAGGGATAGAAGGTTACTTAACTGGACCATGGAGATTCTTGGGTGCATGTGAAGAATTAGCAGTGCTGAGTGAAAGCTTTGAAGGAAACTACCTGAAGTTTCCTATATTTTAAAAATATATCATTAGAATGTATTACTATTATAAGGTATTTGTAATCAGAATTTGAGATTTCTCTTTGTAGAACATAGTCTCAATTTAATTTTTATTTTTTAATTTTTATTACTTTTTTTTTAAAATATATCTTTATTGATTTCAGAAAGAGGAAGGAGAGAGATAGAAACATCAATGATGAGAGAGTCATTGATCAGCTGCCTCCTGCACGCCTCCAACTGGAAATGGAGCCCGCAACCTGGGCATGTGCCCTGATGGGGAATCAAACTGTGATCTCCTGGATCCTAGGTCAAAGCTCAACTGCAGAGCCACACTAGCTAGGCTAAATTTTTTTAAAATTAGGAATGACAGAAAAATGATTTCTGATTTCATGTTGCTACCAGCTGGAAAGCTCTCTGACCATCTTCCACTCCTCTTCCAATGGCCTCCAAGGAAAAGTCAGAACCAAGAGGTGACTAGGCCAGTCTGAGTCAATGGAAGCATTTGGGAGATGAGGTGACCTCATTAAGGTAGGGCCTGATGCGAGAAAATCAATCTATGTGTGGATAAAGTTCTTCATACGGAACATCATCAAAATTGTGGTTGCACATTCGCCTGAGTTGAAGAAAGGGGATGACATTTTGCTTTTAGTTAATTCACCATTCGCTTGTATTTATGTAACTGTTTCCATTTTGCATGTTCCTTAAACTGCCAAGAGAACCCCACATTGCATTTCTTTTACATATCAGTGGGCATTAGGACACTAAGAAGTAGTCTTTGCAAGGCAGCCATGGTGAATCTGCTGTAATCAGTATGCCTTCCTCAGAGTTCACCATAGCACCACCACGCTTCTCAGAAATCTCTGGGCTCCAGGGAGAAAGTCCATTGCAGACTGTTGATTTGTAATCCATTAATTTATTCTTTTGTTGCTCTTTATTATTTTGTTGTATGACTAGGAACCAGGGACCCATTTTAACATATACACCTTTAAAAATTAATCTTGGCTAAAGCAATAAGACTTTGCTTTCAAACAACTTTATAAAACACTGTCAACACAATCACAGATAAAACAAAGTTGTTCAGCGAGTTGCTTTTCTTGTTCTTTAAATTAAATGATTTGTTTGAACCACAAAGGAAAGAGAGTTTTACTTTGTGTGACTATGAGTACTTTCGGTATTCAGGGAGGTTTTGAATATTTAAAATATGCTTTCTTTCCTTTTTCTATAAGTTAAAAAATTATTAACTCAAGCATTAACATGCAGAAAATTTAGACCAAATATAATACAGAGTGGGATATCTTTTCAAAACAAGGAAGAGAGATACTGTTACTAAGAATACACAGTAGGAAAAGGAGAATCAGTAACTGACAATTTAAACTTTTAAGGATCAAGAGAGAGCCATCTGGATTTAATCAGCATAAATCTATAGCTTGCATTAGCCCCACAATTAAGATACTCATAAAATCCAGTGTGTGAGTAAGAGCTTTCCTGAATCATAATTTAACCACAGGACTCTATCAAATGACTGCTTCATGCTTCAGTTTAAGACCACAAAGAAAATGCATGAAGCAAATAGGTTCTGAAGAGGGAAAAAATGTATCAATTGTTTTGTTACTTTTCTTGTTAATATAACTGATAAGAAATAATTAGTTTAATGATGTTTATCATTATAATTTTAGAAAACCTTGATATTTATTAAAATATAGTACTTATTGATGACAATATCATAGATTAAATAGACTTACTGTACATTTTATAAATCAAATTGAAATAAATTTTGGGTATTATAATTTTAGAAGAAGCAAAAATTATATTACCATAATATATGGGAAACCATGGATTCTGTGGTCCCACAATGCTTGAATTTTAGAAAACAATTTGCCATTCATCTAAACTGTTGTTTCAATTTATTGCAATTTATATGTATTAAAAATTGATAGTTTTGGGAAATATAGATCTATGGTGAACTTAAAAGCACAAAGTCTAGGAGAATCATTAAATTTGAAAATGGTGGGACTCAAACTTGAGCACCTGAACAGTAGATTGAAATCAGTTAAAAGCATCTATCACATATTTCTGTCTTTCAAAACAGAAAGAAAAATCTAGGAAATGAGGCAAAAATGAGACCTGGAGTTTAGCAGAAACCGGGAATTAGGAGACTCCAGATGTGCAAAGAAATATTGGCAAAGAGAACGATATTTTCAACATTTCCTAAGATCATGTCACAACCTAATTTTATTTCAGTCTCTAAAGGTAAAATACCTTCCATGGGTGTCTGGGTTACCGAGTGAGCAAAAAGCCAGGAAGGACACTCAGCCAATGAAGCTTTGAGAGAGAAAAGAAGAGAGAAGCTATGAAGAAATGAATGAGACCCCAGGCGGAGGGGGTGGAGTGATAAAAGCTCAGTACAGAAAGATTTGGATAAATAAAGAGGCTGCTCCCTGTGGCTGAGACATAGATGAACAAATGATTTTCTCTAAGCAGAGGTTAGGATGCTGTCACTGGTGGAGTTAGTGAAGCCTGAGCTCTCAGAAGAGTCAAAAAGAAGAGGGTTTGCCCAGCTGGGTGTGGCTCAGGGCTTGAACATCGACCTAGGGTCCAGGAGATCATGGTTCGATTCCCGGTCAGGGCACATGCCCAGGTTGCGGGCTCGATCCCCAGTGAGGGGCGTGCAGGAGGCAGCCGATCAATGACTCTCTCATCATGGATATTTCTCTCTCCCTCTCCCTTCTTCTCTCTGAAATCAATAAAGATAAATTTAAAAAAAATAAATAAAAGAAGAGGGTTTGTCAGGCACAGTCAGAGACAGTCTAGCTCCTCAGTGGCTGGGTGCTGGAGTCTAAGCGCTATCCCGTGCCTGGGTTAAGAAAGGCTCTGCACAGTGGGATTCTGGAGAATACTTGCCAATGAAAATGTCTGTCTTCCCAATGAAAAGAAAAGTCGTTTCTATACGCAAATATGCCGGAAAGTGCTGTCTATCTCTGCCATACTCCTTCATGGAGATTCGTAACTCAATGAGCACAATGAAACTCCAGACAAACTGTGCATTAAAAAGTCCTTTTAACTTTTTTACCTTTATTTAACACGTTATTAAACCCTCTTGCAAAGGACACACTTTATTATCCCATGAAAGTGTGAAATGAGGCTCCGGTAAGGTCTTTCTCCCTTTGTTTCAGAGAATCTACTGAAAGAGTTTCACAAGATTCCTCATCTCCTACCCCCAGCGGAGACATAAGGGGATCTTCCTTGACTCTTTATGGTGAGAACTTAATGAGATGCTGGGAGGTCAAATCCACAAAAGTAAGGGGGCACCTCTTAGGCTGTAGCCCCCAGGAGTTTCTCGCTCTCATTCTAGTGCACACTGAGTCTCCTACCAGCTGTCTCAAGAATTTGTGACTTCAGCAGCTTCTGCTCTAGGTAAGGTAATTAGGGTTGTGACCCTCTTGGTTCTACTGTCTCCCCAGATCTGTTCAGCTTTTCTTGTAAAGACAAGAATGATAACTTCCAGCTCTTTTCATGTCCGAGCTGTAAAAATGAATATTTTGATTGGGCCTTTGAAATAAATGTCTTCCTGGGACCCTTCCAATCCCTATATCTTAGGAGGCCTCAGTTTAAAACTCAAGTACACTATATTTCCATTTTGGGGAGGGGGAATTCTTCACTGAGATATTTCTGTAAAATATGTTCAAATTTACAATCGATGAATTATCCTTCTAAAGTGACAACTGCATTTTTTAGAAGTGCCATTTTTAGCTATAGTCTATTCTTTTGAAAGTGGATTACTTTCTAGAGTTTCTATATACTTATTTGGACATGATTGACAGTTCCCACTGATCAAGTCATGTCTCCGATACCTTTCACAAGTTTTGTTTTTTAAAATAAACCCAATAATTTTTGTCTGCTGAAACCCATAATTCTAAACAAAATCCAAAAAATAGCATCATGTTATGATCTAGTATGTGTGTCTAAAATATTACCGTTTCCTTCTTATATCTCTTAAAGAACTCAAGATTTAAAGAAAAATAATAGTTTTTGTAACACTCTATCTCATGCCCCTCAATCCACTTACCCATTTTCTTTCTTTCCCTTTAAAGCCTTATAGGCACTTTTTAACCCAGGAGTGACAGTGATGCCTTAAGCCTTTGCTGACCTCTGGTTTTTGGAAAACAGAAGAAGGAAAATGTCCTAACACATTGATTTCAACAGCTGAGCAGAGGTCTACTTTCTTTATCCACAGGGGGCAGAGGCACTGACACCTTTTCAGCCTTTGCATGACTGATTTTTTCATATCGCTAGAAATGTAGTTTATTCAGTCTAACATAACTATAAAAATCCCCAGGATCTGTTTTGTCATTCAGTGGGGTTGAAGTTTAAAGTTGCTAAAGTTACTTTTTGGAAGGTGGCTTTCCACGAACTGGAAAGCCAAGTAGTTAGTAGATATCTGGAAGTTAATACACCTCATTCGTTCACAGTGAAGAAAAATTTAAAAACTGTAGACATGGAAACTTTTTTGGAATTTCATTTGAAGTGAATGGATTTACTGCAGAATCATGAATATAGTAACCAAATAACCACTAGGCCACCCACTACTATTAAGAGTTTCAAAAAATAGATGAGAATTCAGGAAGGAAAGGGAGACTATATACTTTAAAATTAAGTGCTAAGCTTTTGAGCTCAGGGAACAGGTTTCATACTTTCTTAGTGTTTCCATCAACATTATCTACAAGGTGCTAAGAGCACAATAATTTCTTGATCAGTACAAACTGCAACTAGCGTGTACCAACTGGGTAACCAGAGCTGGCTGGGTAAGGGGTTGTGTTTCCTCACTGGCTTTACAGACAGAACTTGGCTATATTTCTTAAGAGAGAGATGAAAAAATGGGTGAAAGAAACAGTGTGGGTGTTTTAAATAATATTTGAAGGCTTCTTTGATGCTCCTTTTATTGAGATAGGGGATCTATGTCCCCTCTCCTTGAAAGTGGATGTATTTTTGTGACTCATTCAAAAGAGTTCAACAGGAAATAGCATGTGACTTGTGAAGTGAGGTCATAAAATATGATGGGGGCTGCCAAGCTGTGAGGAAGTTGAAATATCACAAATGGAGAGACCACACAGAGAGGCCTTGAGACTACACACACATACACACACACACACACCATACACAAACACGCAACAGACACACACCAGACATATACCCCTCCACACGCACACTACACACACCAAATGGACATACCATAAACACACACCACACACATGTACACACAACACACACCACACACACCACACACATACCAAACACACATATCACACACATATACACACCACACACACATGCACAACACATACACATGCACAACACACACATACCAGAAACACAGACTACACACTCATAACACACACACACACAGAGCCCTAGATGTGCCGGTCACCTGATGTTCCAGCTCCAGACACAATTTGATTTTTAACGATATGACAGAAGCCAAACCAGAACTGCTACCCGAGTCCCTCCCCATTTCCTGACCCGCAGAATACAAGACGGCATGACAGATAACATACTGACGGCTGTTGTTTTAAGCCACTCACGAGTTGTTACACAGCAACAGGCAGGTAGAACAGTATATTTCTTATTGTTTTTTCTTATCTTCATAGGATCTCAAATGTAACGAGGTGTGATTACATGCAGTGTCTGAAATAAGTGCAGTTAAAGACTCGTTTAATTATACAATAACCAGAAAATGTCCACCTGCATTAGTGAGGGTTTTCTAGAGGAACAGAATCAAGACATACATACACACATACACACACTCACACTTACACTCACACTCACCCCTCCACACACATTTTGAGCAAACTGGCTCACAAGATTGTGAAGGCTGGTAATTCCAGAAGCTGCAGGGCAGGCTGATAGGCTGGAGACGCAGGATAGAGTTGCAGTTTGGGTCCAAAGGCCATTTGCTGGGGAACCAGGTAGAGCTGATGCTACACAGTAAGTTCAGAAGCTGTCTGCTGGCAGAAGCCTCTCTTGCTCAGGGGAGATCCTACTTTTGTAGTCAGGCTTTTACCTGATTAGATGAGGCCCACATGTATTATGGAGGGCAATCTGCTTTACTCAATGGCCACTGATTTAAATCCAAAAACATCCTCATAGGAACATCCAGAATAATGTGTGACTAAATATGTGGGACCACAGCCCAGCCAAGGTGACACACAAAATTAATAATCACAACAATTGAATAAACTGCAAGGTGGTCTGTTCTGAAATAGAGTCAGATTTCCTCATTAATTGGTTGAAAGACGGAAGAGATGTTTCATATTTCTGTGCCTCACTATTATCACATTTGCCACGGGTTAAAGTAAAAAGTATATATTGGCTGCTCTTCCCTGGAGACTAATGGCCATACTTGTATTTTGGAAAGAGAAATTGTAATAGTTACAGTAAAAAGAAGAGATTGAGGTTGGAAAGACCAATAGGTGAAAAACACTGAGGACCTGAACCAAAGCTATAATGATGGCAGAAGAGAGGAGGTGACAGATTGAAGAAGCTTTCAGAAAACTAAATAATTCAAGAGGGGAATAAAAAGCATGATTCAAACATGACTCTGAGGTTGCAGACTCGAGTAACTGAATGTTTTAACCAGACTACACCCACTTACCAGAGTAAAATATAGAAGACTTTGGAAAAAGAAAAAGGTAGAGATTTGGAGACTAGAAAAAGAAGTTGAGTTTGGAAAATGTTCAGTTTGAGGCTCTAAGGGATTTATTCCATGTCATCACATGAGTGTCAGTCCATCATTTCAGTCCTGGACCTTTTCAAGTATCTGTTTTTTTTTCATCGGAGTTCTGAGCTATGTTCCTGGCTGTGTTATCATTAATGATGAGACATATGAGAAATAGAATGGGATTGTCTTTCCCTGATCCCCTTCTTTGCATCACACACCATTCTGCATGATATTTATGTATTTATTTAAATCTGGCACATCTATTCCGTTGTGATTTCACAGGTGAGAAAAAGGAAGTTCAGAGTGGGTAATTAGTGGAACCTAGGTCATCATGAAATGTGCCCTTTTTTAGATCAATGATCCTAATCAATATATTTAAACAATCCCCATAACCAACTGGATGTTGTTAATATCCTATGGCAGACAGGAAGAGTTCCAGTCAATATTTTAAGGAATGGTAATTTGAGACACGCAGAGAAATCCTTCTGGTTAAATACATGTTTTCTCCTTTCAAGTACATTTCACATCTTCTCAATTTCTTTTGCTCAGCTTCTGCAGGCTACCCCATTTCCTGAGCTGTGGGGATGCTCGCCACCTCTTTTAAGGAGGTTGTAGGAAGAATTGCGCCTTGGTGTTGTAAAGCACTCAGAGCTTTCTGGGGAGAGTAACTGTTACCACTTGAGGGCATCCTGTCATTATGTTCTGTAATAGTCCTGAACTGCTAAATCCACCTCAAAACCAGGGCTCTCTGACAGAAGGGACCAAGGAAGAAAAACAGAGCCTCTGCCGGAAACGCTGAGGCAGCACTGAAAATGGTAATTTACCATGCTAAATTGGTGTTTCCTGGAGTACTAGGTCAGGGAAGACTGTATTTCAGGAAATGCTAAGTCAACAGAGGAGGGTAAGTGGCAGAGGGGATGGAATCTTCCTGGCAGGGACCGAAATAGGCCTTTCAGACACACGGAGAGCTCTGCCAGTGAAAGGGTTTGGGAGGAGGGATCTGCATTTGAAGCTTCTTTTGAGCAGAGAAGGCAAGGAAAACCCCATTGGCAGTGGCATTCCTTCAGGTACTAGTGGCAGCAGTCCTACAGTGAGCCCGCCAGTTCTGGGAAGATGTTGAGAATGAATGATATATCTGATTGGAAAACTATAATTAATAGTTTAATCCTAAGCGTTAGAATTTGTTCCCTTGGGTTTTCAAAAAATATGATTCAACAAATGCATTGAATGTTCAAATAGGTCTGAACACTTATAACTGCTATTAGATTTCAAAACATCTTTTTCCAATGTAAAATAATAAATAAAAACATTCATACTTAGTATGACCACTTAATTTTTCTTTGGTGTTTACCCATAGGAAAAAACTGAAACAAAACAAAGCCAAACACTAATAGATTCTAAGGAAAGAGAAGCGTTGTCTCTGAAGAGTCACAGTCAAAATTAGAATGCAGCATATAAAGCTATATTACATGATATGAACTCCAGTAAAACAATAGATTTCACTGATGTGACAAAATCTATAAATTTTTTGGAGCATCAGAGTAATTTATGAAAAACAGTGTAAGTTTGTAGTTTCATCCAACTGTTAATCTTTTTAGCAGTCCATTTTACAATTGAAATAAATAGCAATGCTTTGTTGTACACCAAATTACCTTCACTTTTGTTGGAAGAGTGGTAAAATATATCACACTTATGAGAAAGGCGTGGGGGAAACCTATATCTTGTGTTTCAAGGATACTGAACTTTATTTTTTCCTGTTAAGTTGATTTTGTATGCTGTGTAAAATGTAAAGGAGAAGAAATATGTTTACACTAAGGAAGTCCATTTCAGAACTCATCTTAAAGTAATTATTCCCAAATATATAATACAATTAATATACTATAATTAATAATATAATATATATGATATAATTAATATAATTAATATAATTAATATAATTAATATAAAATAAAATAATAAAATATATAATAATATAATATAATATAATACAATACAATACAATACAATACAATACAATACAATACAATACCTTAAGTGAACAAGGTTATTTATATGAACAGGGCAGCTAGTTAGATTTTTGCTCCAATATCGTTCCTGAGAATTTTTTAAACTATGTTTTTATTGATCTGAGAGAGAAAGAGGAAGGGAGAGGAAGAGAGAGAGAGTGTGAAACATCGATGTGAGAGAGAAACACCACCAGTTGCGTCCTGTAAGCACCCTACTGGGGACTGAACCCTCAACTTAGGTATGTGCCCTGACCAATCCACAGCCTGGGTATGTGCCTGGATCGGGAACTGAACCAGCAACCTTTAAGTGCATGGGGTGATGCTCAACCAGCTGTGCCACACAGTCCAGGGCCCATTCCTGAGTGTTTTTAAATAAAGGGATCATGAGTGTCAGACTTTTTTTTTTGTCCTCATGGCTTAATCCCTCACCCCAGTAGCTGCTGTTAGGCTATTAGCAGCCCCAGCAGGTCAGCAGAGGAATGAGCCATATCAAGTAGTTCTTGGTTTAGGGCCAATGTTCTTTAACAAGCTGTCATGACTGCTTCAGAGAGACAAGATAGCATCTTAAAAAGATCTGAAGGTAAACTCTTCTTGTTAAAAGCTAACTATCAACTCTCCCAGCCAGGAACATTGGTCAGGGATTGACTCAGAAGCTTGGTCTTGGATTTTCACTGAAAATGGAGTAAAGTCTTACTTATACTCTCACACACAAAAAATTCCCGAGGTCAGAAACAGAGGCTACTACAGGATGCATGATATAACATTTTCTAGTTTGGATTTTCCTGCCAGTATCCAGATGACAGGAAGCTCTGTTGGTGGTAGACTAGAGGGAGCATTCATTGGGGAGTTAAAAGCCTTTTATTGTAGGTGAACCTCCAAAGGGGTGGGGGAATCTAGTGAGGTCTCATTGGTAGTGAATTTCAAGCAAAGCATGTGTATGTGATGCACAGTAACTACCCTAAATAGGCATCCTTGAAGGTGAAAGTAAAGGTTTCTACTCAATAGACTTTGAAAGTAATATCAGAAAACATGCACAAAGAGATCATTACTATGAAATTTCCAATCACCTTATTATAAATGGAAAGTAAAAAGCATCCTATTGCAGACCTCACTTCTTTTTCATCTAACCGACAAGCTGCTCCTGTTCCATGAAATGGAATGAAATGAAGCCATGGCCTTTTTAAGTGGCACAGGGGATCCATTTACTGTGAAAAAAGATTTGCTGAAAAACTGTAAAATGCAGAGATAATTTGGGAAGTCGGCTCGCAGCTTTGCCGTGCCGTTCCTCAGAATCCACCTGGCCACAGTATCTATTTCTCCCCCAACGGGTATCTCATCTATTGAAAATCACTTTTCTTGTCATCATCAGCCAACACATCTGCCCAGCTGTAAAGGGACTTTAAAACAGCTACATTGACGATGACATGCGGTAACTCTTGGCATGATGAAAGTTAGGGGCACGGAAAATTGTCATTCAGTCTCTATTCATTTCATTGGAAAACAGAAGAGCAAATGCGTTTCAGATCTTTTTCATTAGCACATGTCCGCTTGGTTCTCTGTGTGGGTGACACAACAGGTACCAGATGAAAAAGCTACAGTGTTGTTGGTAGTCTGTAAAGGTATCCCTCCCTCTACTAAAGAGACGGATGGATGGGCTTATTAAAATATGTTGTTTTTATTAACTAGAACGGCGAATGAGTTTATTAAAAGATGTTTTAAATTTAATCTCTAAGGCTATTTTGCATATCAGTTATAAATATTTGGGAATGCAGTTTCCTGAAACTACTTTTACCCTAAGTTTCAACACAAATTACACTTAAAAAATGTAGCACTTGTCTTTGTAGCAACTATTTACAGCAGAAATAATGAAATTCTGATAAAATATGCATAAAGACACCCAGAGACATAAAATATATAAAGTCATCCCCGTATTTAGCCAACTAAATCACATGAAGTGGGAAAACAGTAATGAGACTTTAACCTAATATGTTAGGCTCATCTGGAACTCTCCCATTTGGCCCCTAGTTTTCATCAAACCAATTGTATATATTCTGTGGTAAAATGTGCAACTGAATTTTTGAGGGTGATTAGAGATAGATGCATTTCAGTGTGGAAGATCATACTTTGGAGTAAAGGAGTGAAGGAAACACAGAAAGAAAGCAGAGATCCCAATTAGAACATGACAGTAACATAATAAGGGGAAGTATATTTCCTTGAACACGTGTGACATTCAGTAAAGCCAGTTATCAGCCACTGAAGAGGGAAATACTGACCTTACTTAAAATTACATGGACGCAAACATTTATTGATCTCTGCACAAGCAGGTATTCTCTTTTTGAGTTTTGACTTATGGGAAGACTTCTATTTCTGGTATCATGATTGTACACACCTTGATGACCATCTCAATAAAACCAATAAAATGTTTGAAAAGAAAATAACCTTAATTATTGCACGGCTCGGCAGGCATAAAAGAAAACAAACAAACGAAAAATCATCAGAGACCCAAAGTAAAGCAAAAACAGAAACCCTAGAGAGTAAGTAATCTCCAAAGCCAGAGGGGTCCTCATAGGGGAGGCCTTGGCATAGAACCTGAACCCACAAAGCGCTATATCCGTGTCTTCCAAAGCTGCAGGGACAGAGCTTTGGCTGCTGGAGACACGGTGAGCCTCCCCGTGTGAGAACACCATAGACGGCTTCACACGGCCTCCAGAAATGGTGTGGCTGCGTTTCCTGATGCCATTTGTACCCAGGGAAAAAAAGCTTGGCTTTTCAACGGCTTTAGAGTTTAGGGGACATTTTGACATGCGTTTCCTATTTAACCTCAAAAAAGCTCTATGATGTCAGAATCTTTTATTACCCTGGTTAAGAGATCAGGAAACCCGTGGTCAGCAAGAATAAAGACATGCAGTTTGATTAAAAATAGCAGAGACAATGTGAGGGAGCACATTGTAGTGCTCTGGCTCATTGCATTGTAAATATATGATAACTTCAGCATTTTATACGAGGCTAAAGTAAATATGGTATAATGGTGAAGAGAAGACTTCCAGGTCTGCCTGGGTTCCCCTGATTCGGCCACCTAGCGAGGTTACATTTCTAAACACTCAGAACAGTGCCTGGTGCGTAAATAACAGCATGCGGTTCAAGTGTTCCTAGCACCGTTAGGCATACAGTACCTTCTAGATCAGTTGTATTTGATATACAGTCCGCCTAAGAATGGCATAAGGAGGCTTCTAAAAATATGTTTATGAACTGCAGTTCAGATTTGTTCAATCTGTTTGACAAATTGCAGCCCCCAAATTTCTATTTTGAATAAATTGGTGATGTTCATGCAGGGGTTCCGATGCGGTGGGCTGAGGACAATACTCTGAGCAAAATTGACAAAGACTTTTTCAATGCAGATAACGCTAGGTCCTTAATGTTATTAAATCCCCACATTTGCAAGGCACTGCACTAAAACTGCACAAAGATTCCAGCCTTGGGTATTTATAAAATATCTAACTCATATATTATAGTTTGCTTTGTTTTCCAGCTGGAATAGACATGGCAGTGTTCACACTGACATCACAACCAAATGTAGAATGTTTAATGCCATCCGAATTATCTCCCCACCCTGCCATTAGGACCCCTGGGGGTACATAAAAAATGAAAAGAGGGAAATAAATATTTTAAAAACATTAGCAGGAAAAAAAAGACAGTAAGAGAGCAAGCCACTCTTCTGGGAATCTCAACATAGGGCTGATGTGGGGTTTCCCTGAGCCACCTCCCCCACCCCAGTGTGACTGTGGGAGTACCGATACCCCAGGAAACCCTTGAGCAAGAAAGGAATGAAAATTCAATGTTATCGCAGATCAGAGATGCATTCTTACAGCTGGGTAAGGAGAAATGCCAATGAGTAACCAATGCCCTGATGCTAGGCCAGATCAGTCTGAACCTGAACTCCAGCAGAATTAAGTAAAAGGAACAAATTAAAAATGTAAGCACTGCTAAAGAGAATGTGTTAACCATTACAGAAGATTTAGAGGCCAGTTAGCTCAAGAGGTCAGGCACAATTCTCTCAGTTTTGCTTACAGGCAGCCAGTCAGGCTACTTAACACTTCATAACATGAGTTGTATTCTCTGAAGATGAGGAATTTAAGAATGTAAAACTGGGGGAGGGGCAGTGATACTTATCTTAGCAGGTTGTGAAGGTTTAGGGGAGAGTATGTTGAAAAAACATAGAAGAGTCCTTCACACATGGTAAGGGCTACATAAATAGGGTAAACTTTACACCTATAATATTTTGTATCACAATTACCTTCTATTAGTAGTGATTTTCAAAGTGTGGCCTGCAAGCACCTGGGAACCACAGAGAACTTTTAGAAGTTCAGAAAGGTCAAAACTATTTTGTTTTCATTTGTAATTATGGTTAAAAACACATAGAATGAAGAAATAAAATGTAGCATATACACACAACATTTTATGTATTCATCTATCCAGTGATGGACACAAATGGCTTCCAACTTTTGGCTCTTGCAAATAATGCTGTTATGAGCATAAATGCACGAACACCAATTCCAGGTCTTCCTTTCAATTGTTCTGTGTACATACTCAAAAGAAAAATGCCTGGGCCATGTGATATTTCTATAATTTTTTTGAGGAGCCACCATACTGTTTTTCTTAGTGGTTGCTCATTTTACATTCCCAGCAACAGGGCACAAGTGTTCACTTTCTTCATATTATTACCATAACTTGTAAATGCTGATTTTTCTTTTTGGTTTTGTTTCGATGGTAGCTGTTCTAATGGGTATGAGGTGGTTAGCCCCCATTTTTAAATGATAGCTTCACTAGAGTGCAATCCTCTACTAACTGTTGTAAATATTATTTTTTAAAATTCAGGTTTCTAATACTGCAGCTAAGAATTCAGCTGTGAACATAATCATACTTCATTTGCATGCAAATCTGCCCTTTCTTTCTGACCACTTTTAAGATAGTCTATGTGTCTTTAGTGCTGAGCACTTTGATTCAGATGTGTCCAGGTATTCACTGATCTATTGGAATGTCTGTATCAAGGCAACTATGACTTCCAAAATAACAAACAAAATACATCAATATCTATTTTCAGTCTTTCTACACACATTAGCATTATTTACCAGAAATAAATACTCCCATATATATTTAAAACACTCTAAATGTCTGGATTCCACATTCTTAGAGCTTTCCTTTTATCCAACTGATAATTCCTGGTAAGAGTTTTTGCACATCCCTTATTCTTATCTGACCTTTAAATGTTTGATATTCCCAATATTGGTCCCAAGTTTTACTCTCCTCTCTCTTTATACCTTCACCCTGGGTGATCACCTCCAAGTTAATGGCTTTAAATATCAGCTATATGCTTATGGCTTCCAATTATATATCCCCAGTGTAACTCGCTCTGAACTTCCTATAGCCATGAGAGATATGCTATATAGAGTGGCCTCTGAAATGTATTAATAAGGATATTAACAACTACCCTCACTATTCCAACCCGTTTCTTACTCAGCACAGTCTTATCCATATAAATAAATATTACCATCAAACCAGATGCTTAAGCAAAACCTCATAGTTAGCCCTCTCTCTCCATCCCCTACATCTAAATCTCAGCATTTTCTACAAGTACAATCTCCATCTTCACTGCATATCCCTAGTTCCAACCATTCTCATCTCTCACCTGGTTACCTGGAATATGGTCTCCCAACTGGTCTTTCCATCTTACCTTCCTATAATGGGTTCCACTTTAACTAGAGCAACCTTTTGAAACATGTAAATCAGATCAAATTTCTCCCCTACTCAAAATCTTCCAATGTACTTAGAATGAAATCCAAACTTCCTAATTATAGGTTGTAAAACTTAGCATGATTTTTCCTTTGCCTGTCTCTCTAACATCTTCTGCTACTGCTCTCGCCTTTGCTCACTGGGCTGCAGTCAAGTTGTTTCCTTGCAATTGCTTGGCCAGGCCAAGCTCATCTGTGCCTGGCAGTCTTGGTTCTTGTCTCTATGATTGGAATAGTCTTTCTGATTTCTTTTCAACTTAAATTCTGTTGCGGCCAAACCTTAATCCTATCTTGAGTGGTGCCATCCTCCCATCCCCAATCACTACCACTCCAAAGTTTTTTATTTTCCAGGAGGCACTTATCAATATCTAATATTATTTCATATACTTAATGTCTGCTGCCTTCAATAAGAACATACATCCCATGGAGCAGAGTCCATCTCTACCCAGGACCTATCATGGTGGCTCTCATAACTTACTCACTAAACATTTGCTGAATTAACTTTAAATAATGAATTCAGGAATAAATCGTGATTAAAATATGCCCCTGACATTATTAAAGCCTAACGGTGGGAATGGCATGAAAGAAATATTCTTCCAAATAATACTAAACTATGATAGTGATATAAAAGATAACATAAGATTTTATGTGCAAAAATACATAAAAGTTTTATTTTCTGTAACTAGTTTTGACTCTGATTTTTTACTTATTTAATATTCAGAAGAGTAATTTTTGTGAAATAAATGACCACATCTAATTAGATAATAGAGTCTAGTGTCAGAAACATCTGACTCCTTGTAGACAGACAAAGAGGGGTTGGCATAGCAGCTTCTGGATCTTCATTAGGAATTATATTGCTGAAGCCCTTATCTTCTCAAATCAGTTTGGTCTCTCCTTTTATGTCTTTGAGTTCTACTTGCATCCTCTGGCTGCCGGTCTCACCAAAGACATTGCTACAAGCATTGCTTGACTCTAACACTATTATCTTTACCCACATCCTCTATGACTCCTCTCCAGCATTTCAGGACAAGTTTTGTATTCATAACTGCTCCTTTAGCACTGACTTCAAGCGTCACCTCTAGTTTCACCTTCAGAGGAGTAAGGCCTGTTTAGAATAGTGGTGCTCATATAGTTCAGAGAACAAAGAGAGATGTGTGGGCTGGAGCAGCTGGGTCTGAACTGCACACTTGGCTCCCGATGTCATGAACATGGAATAATGAGTGCACTTCCATCTCTTTAAGCCCAGGGCTTTCATCTTACATGCAAAAGAATAAAAGGCACTCAGGCAAAAGGAAAATCACACCATCTACTGTCCTAAAGTGCATTTAAATTATTCACATGTGAATATCTACCACAAACAAAACTCATACCTTAAAAAACAACTTATTGAGGTGTCACTTTCTTTCAAGCACTATTCTAGCACTGGGTAATGTGAGAAAAAAGGGCCTTTCCTTCATGAAGAGTATATTCTAGTGGGGGAAGATAATAAACACCTAGATACCTGAGATAAATTAATACTGATACATAATGTGACAAAGACTATCCTAGCTACTTGTATTGCAGAAGTTAGAAAAACAACTTCTATGAAAAAATAAAATGGAGTAACAGTGTAGAGAGTGATAGTGAAGGGTGTAGTTGGTCAATAGTGCATTTAGATCCATAATCAGGGAAAAATATCAAGTTAAGAATAGATGTTCCTGAAGAGACAACCATGCAAAGATCCAGAGGAAGAACTGGCAGAGGAAACAGTCCAAATGCACCAAGAAATGAGCTTGAAGAAACAAGCTTGGCTTCACCAAGAAACAGCAAAGAGCATGTCTGAAACATAATGAAAGGGAAAATGTAGGAGATGAGAATGTGTAAGTCTCAAGCTCAAGATCTTATAGATCATGGTTAGAAGTTTGGATTTTATCCAATCACACTAAAAAGTCATGAATTATATTCTTCATAAGGATGTGGGTACAAATAACTAGCTCTGATTGGTGCATCCAATGTCCTTGCAGGTAGTTGTTTTACAAAGGGTTGACCAGCTACTCCTGCCGTCAGTCAGAAACCTTAGCTGCATTCCTTGACAGGGCATTCATTGCAGTTAACAATGAAGCCTGAAACCCCCACAGAACAGGGACCCTGGGGGGCAGGCGGGGGGTTCACAGCTGACGTTCACTATCTGGTTACAATGCTAGTGGACTTTGCAAAGTACAATATCTGGAAGTTCCACAGGTGAGTTAAAGGGCAATCATTTTCCTAATGCTCAAAGCAGAAAATCATAGGAAGTTCACTTTTATTTTGTATTTTAAAAATTTGGTTTGGGTGAAACATTTTACTTGCCCTCAGGTAGATGGATTTGCATAGAAACTATTTTAGTAAATGTGTCTTCTGGCCACATGGTCTTTGAAACATTATTAATTAGTAACATCAAGGTTAAGAATGCACTTAATCAAGTTATAAAATTGTGAATAGAAAAAGACCCTGGGGAGGTTTATAAACCCATCTCTAAATATGCTCCTCAATATATGCCTAACCTCCACACTTATAGTAACCCGTACACCACTTGAGACAGCTCAATCATATTTTCATCATATTTCATTGTTAGAAAAAAATATTTAATGACTGAAATTTTCCTTGAGGCTTCCACTACATGTGGTCCTGATTTCATTCTCTGGGAAGCTTTATATTCCATAGACAGCCATGCAAGATTGCATGGTATGCACTGGCATATCTCAGCCTAACTCCTCTCTAAATGAAAAGCATAACATTTTCTCAATATTTCCCCATTCAAATGAGTTTGAAAACCTATTTTCTATTTGATTGTTTTTTGGGGATACAATCAAATTTATCAGTATTCTTTTCAAGTGTTATGTCCAGAAAAACAAACTAGTCCTGATGTGCTCTAACCACCACTAGTCATTAGGCCCTTCTTTCTGAAACTCTCCATTCCTTCTGGAAAGCTAACCACTGAGATGCTTGTTGCTCTAGAACGTTCTCTTAGAGAGCTTTTAATATTTAACTCTAGTTTTGTGTGTTCATGCATGTCCCCCTCAAGACCTATGGACCGTTCTGTCTTTAAAAATAATAGGCAGTAATGACCATAATAAACAACAACTATGAGTTGTTACTACGCACCATTAACCATAATTCATGTGCTAACTTACTTTATGCTCTTCTGTATGAGTTGAACACTTTTATCCCCATTTTGCTGATGGATGATTGGGTGAAAGGATAAGTAAATGAATAAATGGTCTATTTTCCCGCCTGTCTAGAGCCACAAATGGAGCTTAAATGTCATTTCTATTCTTGCAAAATCGGGCTTTCAGATGCTATTAGCTGACTTGATAATAGAGAATATTATTTCTCAACTAAGGGACACACAGATGCAGGAAAAAAACTTAAGTATAAAAAAATAAAGAAGTTACAACGAATTAAACAATATGCATCTCACTGATTTCTAACTGGAAGTCCTGTTCCCCTTAAAAATCACTCCATTTAGGCAAAATCTTATTTCCTGCACACTCCAGGAGCCCCACCTGCCCCCAATCCACTGGGCACACAGGCAGTCTCTCAGGGACTTGGTCACTGTAATTATATGAGGGAGCCTTCCACCCTTTCCTCACTCTGTGTGCCAAACACCCATCCAGTCAGTCTGGCTAGTTTCTGGGAACTATCCCTGCTCCCTGCAATTCCCGTAAGGCAGCAGCCTTCATATTCCTTTTTTTACCCCCCTCAGCATCCAGAAGGTTCCCCTTCATTTGCTGTCGTGATTTAAGAACAGCACAGTCTAACTCCCAAATTTAATTTCAGACACATGTACCTTGGATCAAATATCCTGCTGGCCCCTGTCCAACCTTCCCCCTCCCACCTTTGTATTTCCTGACTTAATTAACTCAAACTCAGATAAAGCCAGGTCCAAATTGTATGAAAAATCATATCATTAGCCGTTACGGAATGGGCTTCAGATTTGAAACAATTGCAGAGCATGAGCTGCGGTGCAGTGAGGGCCCACATTCACCCCTCAATCCGGTTGCCAGCTCAGCTTTGCACTAGGTGTGAATTCGTTTTAAATGTATTTTCCTCTACGTGCCACCTTGGTCAGTTCCCCAGTAAATATGTCCCAAGACCTGGACTGGGGGTGCTGAAGGGTGGCTCCGTAACCGCCTTCATTATCCCGAGAGTGGGTACAGAAAGGATGGGGCCAGCTGTCCTCACTCCCTGACAAGGCGAGAATGAGAGAGGGGCACACGCCGCAGCTGGAGGGCATCAGGTGATGTAGGGGACCCTGGGGCAGCAGGCGTGTCGAGCGCAGGAGGGGCCAGCAGAGCCGGTCCTCTCACCCCTGACCGCGCGTGTGGCCTGGTTGGCGAGCGCCCCGTAGGCAGGGGTGCGCCCAGAGGACTTGGACAGGACTTGCTGGTGCCAAGATTCTGCCTCCCTTCCTCACTGTGCGTTTCAGCCGGTGGCCCTCGCAGCCGACTTTACGATGCACGTGATTCACAAAAATTACAGCAATGGAGACTTTTTAAAAATTAGACAGCTATCGGAGTTACACAGTGAAGAAACTACAGAAGGAGGGTGTTAGAATCAGGCAGATGGGAAGAGTCCAGGCTCAACCATGTATTTTTTTTCTGACCTCGGGCAAGTTGTTTAACATTCTTGGGCTTATTTCTTGGTGGTGTTATGAGACTTGGATAAAATGTCTGTAAAGCACAAAATACAAACCCATAAAAATATTCCTACTTTAACTAGCACATCTTGGTGGGCTTCATAATTATTTCTTTAGAGCATGCATAGGGTTTATTTATATCTCATCGCTTGATTTTCATGATAACTCTTGAGACTGAAGATTAGTATTTTATAGTTCTAGAACCGGAGCCTCAAAGAAATTGAGGGGATTGTTCAAGGTCATGTGGGTAATAAAGATGATTTAGAAACTGGAATTGAAACTATGCCCAGCTTCTCCAGATCGAGGATCAATTGTTTCTACTCTCTCATTATTTATCAGAGTTCACCTAATAAAACCTGTACATTTACTGTGACAAAAGAAGGGACTAACCGCAACTGTCATAACTGTGACCTTTTCTCAGAATGAGAAGGCTCTTTAAAACAGCCTGTCTAGGGATATCTTAATCTATAGATTTTTAAAAAAGTCCAATAGTGTTTTAAGACAGTTTGTCACTTGCTAAGTCTTTACTTAGCAAGTTCCCTTTTCTCTATGAATATACCTCTGTTATTTCACAATAATCCAGTGTTGCTGACGGTAACCAATGAGACCCGATGCACCATCTTTATTGGCCAAATTATATGATCATATATCTATATAAGGGTAAAAGATACTGTGGGGAATGGGAAGACCTATTAAGTAGCCTCCCCAGGAGTAAGATTCTCCAAAACCCAACTTTGACTGGGAGAAATGAATTCTCATATGTACCAGTCTCCCCAAGTCCCTAAATTGGGGGTGAGCATTTGCTGCTCAAATAATCTTTCGCACATTTTTTTTGAGTGAAAGAGTCATGGAAACGTGCTATAGCTTTCCCGAACTCCTCATTTGGGGTTATCTATATTGCCCCATCAAGAAAATATTCTGGTGACTATTATCTCAATTCTCTTGAAGATGATACTCAGGTGGAATCATACTAGATGCATAGAAGAGAAGAAAACTATTGGGTAAAATAAATGCCTCTAAAAGCTTCAGGGCTTAATTCTCTTGCGGAGCCCTTGTGTGGAAAGGCCGATGAAAGAAACCAGGTAGTTCCCCTTTCCTCACTCATCCAGATCCCTAACAGTCTCAGTCTTTTCTAGGGTGTTCCACCTCCATTCTCCACTGGAGAAGACCAGCTAGTACCAAGTACCAAGGGTCCCTCACCATCGATGGCCTGCTCGGGCTTTGTTTCAGCTCTCACTTGTAGTGTGAAATAACAAAATGAGTACAGAAAAGCACCAAGTATGTGAGTAAAGATGTTTAGATAGATTCAATTCCTATCTGGTAAATTTTACAAGCATATAACTGTGCTAACTTTCGTAATGAAAAGAAGGCATGGCATAATCCGGGACCAGCCCATCACCTAGATTATTGTTTAGCCAGGGATTTTGATTATGACATATTCACAAACAACAGAGGAAGATAGGACACAAGTGCCATTGTAAAAATTATTTCATAGCAATTTTCAAGATAAAATATGATGCAGGTGTTCAAGTATTGGGTGTCCCCCAAAATGGCCAGATTTGGGATAGACTATGAATAGAATCTGAATGAGTGTCTGGTTGACAAAAATTTAATTTATTGTGGAAACAATATAACTAAATTTATATATAGATAGAAAGATAATATATATACTATCTCTTTCCATATATAGATATATATATGTATGTATGTGTATATGTGTGTGTGTGTGTGTGTGTGTGTGTGTGTGTAATTTAGTAAACATAAATATGTTTCCAGTTAACTGTGGGAGGCAGGGTAGCTGACCTGGAAGCAGGTTAAATTGCCTCTCATATTCTGGGCTCTGTTGGAAGTGTAAAAATGTCAGCTGTAATGGGTGCTTTCCTCAGCTTGCTGTGCAGTGAAGCAGACTTTCAGTGACCTCACCTGGACCTGCCTTTCTCCAGCTTGCTCAGACAGAAGGTTGAGTTAAAGGGGCAGATGCCAAGGAAAGCACTGTAGATCCTGACTGATGGCATCTTTGCCCTGCCTGGAAAGCACTGTGCTTAGGTACAATTAAATAGACCGTATGTTCTGTGCATGTACGATGTATATATGCATAGATGCTGGGTTGTATCAGCAGAGCAGAGGCTCCAGGGAACCCACCCAGGAGTTGAAGATGAAATCCCGGCTCTTCTGCTGAAAGTGATCTACCTGTAGGTTTGTTGGATCTCTGCTTTCTTATCTGAGAAAAATGAGTAACACAAAGACTTTCAGTGTTTGGAGGGACGATCAGCTCTCAGGTACCTGCACTGCGAATGCCTAATAAGTGGCAGTTACTTTCTTCATAAATACTTCAACTTCTTTTTTTCCTAACTCTAACAAAAATGTATGCAGGGGTGGGCAAAAGTCAGTTTACAGTTCTGAGCATGAAAAACACACAGATTATTCTTGTATTGTTACTTATTAATTATTGTATTACTTTCCATACGAACAACTGCAAACCTACTTTTATCCACCCCTGTCCTATATATAAAAAACCTGCCTTCATCTTGATTTGGGTAGTTTTTTTTTCCTCTTTGCAATTATCTTAGTTTTTCCCTCTCATGAAGGTAGGAGGTAAGGCAGGGAGATGTTTGGTACGACTCTTAGAAGCAAAACACACAGCACTCCCTATATCATCTTTCAGAACGGCCCTTTGTGGAGTAGGAAATACAGGGTGTCTCCCAAAATGTATACACACTTTGAATAATTATTCATTCCAATGGGTTAAATTGAAAAGAAAGAAACATCAATTGAGCGATCAGCTGTTAACGTGTGTGTACATTTTTTGGGTCGCCCTGCATAAAAGCAGGTGCCCCAGAAAGGTGATGAAAATGCCGCACCTGTAGCACCGCGGTGCATGCCCGGGGTGGGCAGCCCCTTCCCTCCAGATGCTGCGAGGCAGGGGGGTTGGAACAGCGACTTAATTTTGCCCTGCTCTGCGCCGAACCGCAGCTCGGGTCCGGATCCAAGTCACTGTAATTGGATAAGAAAGGGAACAAGCGCGAAAGGGAGAGAGCGAAAGGGAACGTCGGGGACTTAAATTGGTAATAGGCTGAGAGAGCGGGAAATCGGTAATAGACTAGCAGGCTGGAGCGTGTCACTGGGCCTCGCGTAAATTGTGACTGAAAGTCATTACCACCTGCGAGCTGCCCATTCCGCTGTTAGGACGTGCGCTCGGCATTGATTCAGTTCCTGCTGATCGCAGCCCACCGCAGGATCTCATTACCTGTGATGCCTTTGCCAGCAAACAGTAAACAGCAAACAGCAAAAATTAAGTAAGTAGA
This sequence comes from Miniopterus natalensis, assembly GCF_054644295.1. NCBI lineage: Eukaryota > Metazoa > Chordata > Mammalia > Chiroptera > Miniopteridae > Miniopterus > Miniopterus natalensis. The sequence goes on along the minus strand of NC_142081.1, from coordinate 192,365,100 downwards.
TAAAAAAAGAGGGAGAAAAAATAGTGAGCCCTGGTCCAGTACAGAGAGAGGGCAGCCCTTTGCCCTGGAGAGGCCGTCTCTGCGCGGGGCCACCCGCAAGGCAAGGGCGCTCTGCTTCAACAGAAATGACCGGGCAGGTCCAGTCCCATCCACGAGTAAATGAACAAAAGGCCAGCATTCTTTTCTTCCAGTATATCTTTTTGAAACTTCTATATCCTTCACGTATTCGGAGGAATTATAGATGACCTCTGACTTTTATGCGGATGGCGGGCAGGAAAAAGAAGACAACTTCGGGGATATTCCAAAAGAGAGGATACATTTTAAATTAATAATATTATAATGTATGGAAAATCTCCTATGAGATAAAACTTTACATGCCTTATCTCATTTAATTTCTACAACAATTTATTTATATAACTAAATCTTTTCCACAGGAGAGGAAGGGGAGTATTCTATGTTGGGCCGTGTCCCTCCCCCTTCCTGCTTCATGTATGGAAGCCCTAACCTCCTCGGAATGTGAAGGAAGCAGGGGCATTTCAGTGCCATTGCTTAGGATGAGGTCCTACTGGAGGAGGGTTATGACTGGGGAAGTTTGCACACGGACACCCAAGGGGAACACTATGCTGGCTGCCACATGCCAAGGAAGTACCAGGAGCTGGGAGGGAAGCCTAGAGCAGGCCCTGCCCTTCCTTCCGAGGGAGCTGAGCGCTGCCAACACCTTGATCCTGGGCTGCTAGCCTCGGAAGGTTGAGACAATACATTTCTGCTGTTTGTTTCCAGTTTGTATGGCAGCCTATCAAGGTAACAGAAGGAGATGAAGCGCGATGAAATATTTTGCCCAGTCCTACAGAAGCAGTCAGTTGCGGGGCTGGGATTTGAACCATGACCTGTCTGACTCGTCTACATGCTTAACTCTTACGCTCTCCTGTTTCTTCAACCCAGGGCATGGCGACGTTGAAAAGGGCTTCAAGCGATGACTGGTTCAATCCTTCCCATACTTACTATGCTCTACCAGTAACATCCATACCAGCGGCTCATTCCATCTCTTCCTCAGCATCGCCAGAAACAGGTATCTTCCTCCTTCCAAGGCTGACCGTTCCGAGTTTGAATAATTTGTGACATCAGAAAGCCGTACATCTTCCTCAAGGCTTAGCTCAAACCTTAGCCTCTCTGTGGCGCTTCCCTCAATTAACCACATCCCAAATGAGGAAGAAAAAATACATGCTTTGGAATTTTTTCAGTACAATTTTTAATGCTGCCATGAAATTTCCTCTGCTTATTGCTTTCATCTGAAGCAAGACAAATTTAATAATTTAGAGCACTTGTTCTCAAGCTGTGATCCCCAAACCTGCAGTATCAATGGCCCCTGGGAGCTTGTTGGAAATACAGATTATCAATCCCAACCTGAAACTTACCGAATCAGAAAGTGTGGATGAGACCTAGCCATTGTCTTTTACCAATCCTCCAAGTGGTTCTAATACATGCCAGACTTTGAGAACCACTTGTCTAGAGCATGAACTTTACTGATGTATAAAGAATTCTGGGGCTCAAACTACAATATGCTGACTGTGTTTGTTCCCACTCTTTCATAGAGTCTTCCATAATAATATATTTTAATAAAATTATATTAATTATTGATAGAATAAATCACAACATAGCAGATTAGTAGATTAAAGTTTTCCTAAAAATATGAAAGTACAACTTATTCAGAGTGAAAAGACATCCCAGGCCAGGTAAAATGAACGAACAGCGACCTATACCTGTAACAACCAAATATTGTGTTAACAAGAAAACAAATGCCCACAAAAATATAATTATGATGTCCCACAATTACATTCTCCAACTTAAAGTTTTAAGATACAATTTTGAGGGGAAAATATGGATATGTAGCCTAGTGGATGGCATGTCTAAGAAAATAAAATATATATATATATCTCCTGGGATTTATAAACCACACAATGGTACATACATGTACGATTATTAAACACACACATGCCTACACACATACAACATGCTTTCTTGATAACATATCCCTATTCACAGAAAGAAAAAAAATAGAAAACAAAACCAAATGTTCAAAAAATGTAAAACCATAGCATAAAACCCCACCTGGGCATTCAGCACCATCTGGACTTCTATTTGCTTTCCCTGGCAAGATTTTTTCTACCCTCTCATTGACCACTGACCTTTCCTTTGCTTTCTTCAGATCTCCAACATCCTTTGCCTTTTTTATTCTCTGCTAATGACCCTACCTTACATTTCCTGCTACAGTCTCAAACCACATAGAAATATTTGTACATTCCCAGACGGATGCACAGCAGTCCTTCATCGCAATCCAGACCCTCACCGCTGCATTGCAATGGAAGGTGTTCGTGCATCCTGGTGGTGGCAGATCTTCCACATTTTGTCCAGATCCCATCTCCAAATGTCTCCTGGCCTTATCGGTTGCTTTTCCTATGCCTCCTTTCCTCCATTTGTATATCGGTATTGTACTTTTTACAACATTTTTTGGAAAATATTAATTCTCAGGCTGTATTTTTTCATTTCCATTCTCTCTTCTACTCAGTCCAAACTGGCTCCCTATTTGCTGAAATTTGTTATGTTCACAAATGACCAAGTTGCTGAACCAAATACATACTTTCCAGTCCTCATTTTACATTAATTTTGTGGTGTGCCTTATTGGTTGCCTCTCTGATATCCCATTCTTTTCTCTCTTTCTAGCAGAGCCTAGTTATTTTAGGCACCTAACTTTTCATCACCCAGCCACCTAGTCCAGGTGACTCTGACCTCACCCTTAGCACAATCATGATCGGTCTAAAAGTGTTTCCATTTTTCTTGCTCATGCAGAAAAGAGGAAGTGACCCAATTATAATTAATGGAACATAAGGAGATGTTTGTGGGAAACCTCAGAAAGGTCTCATGAAAAGGGAAAGATCTCTTTTAAGGGATGCGACCTCACGTTACTGCTTTCCACTGGCAGAAGGGGAGCCGGCCTTAAGATGAAATTTTTCACTGTGGATAGAAGAGTAAAGAGGTGAGAAAACCATGCTCTGTAACATCCTTGTTGAGGTCCTAGATAAATCAACCACAGTATGCTATCCAGCATAAGTTCTTGTTTAAGCCAAAGATGCTGAGCCCATCTAATGCAACCTAGAGATGTCCTTCTCAACAGCATTGGTGACGGTCTCCAGGATGGTTTCATCATACTCCTCCTCTTTGGCCACTTTTCCACATTATGCTTTTCGTAAGCCCACTCCTCTCTTACCCTAAATTTGAGTGGTCCTGAGGCTTCATCTCCAAGACTGGAGTAGTACTGGCCTATCAGCATTTCCTTGCATTTGATAGGATTTGACATTCCTCAAGGTTTCTGAACATGCTGATTATTTTTGCCAGGACATTTCTTTCATGGTCTCCATCTATTGCCTGTATAGCTTCTATGTATTTCTGAAGTCATGTATTAAACATCACACCCTCCAACAGTCTGTCGTTCACCCCTAATCTATATCAGTGCCCAGCTATGGTTCCTCATAGGTTCCTCCACATTTCGTTCATAGCATTTGTCCCATTTCATTTTAAATCTAGATACCACTAGTGACAAAATTTTTGCAAATAGAAAGATGTTAAAATTAGGCAATATCTCAGAAAAATACAGATGCAAGTACCAAATAGTATAATGATATGTACATATAGAAAGTGTCCCCCCAAAATGTATACACACTTTCACAGCTGACAGCTCAATTTTGAAAATGAAATGTAGTTTAATAAACACGGCCTTTATAATTCAAGTTGTGTGTATACATTTTGGGGACAACCTACATATCAGGCATTTTAGTATGTATGCAAACAGAAGGAAGGTAAGAAGAGTTTAAAAGAGTAAGATGTGTGCTTTCAAATTTCCAGAGAAAAATAATTGAGGAGCAAGTAACAAAAATTGGTAGAACATTGGAAAAGCATAAAACAAATATAACAGTAAAATAAGATGACAAAATTGAGACCAAATATAGCTGACATGATGATAAATGTAAAAGTGTTAAAACCCCCTCATGTAAAATTCTCAGATTAAATTTGAAATACTTAACACAGCTATCTGCTGTCTGTCTAGTGCAATGAATGGGAAATGTGCCCTGTATATTGTTTATTATCAAAACCACGGTACAAAAATGTGTGCGTGAAAGGAGCTCTTTCGGAAATGGATGAGGTGCCAATTGAAGCCACTTCCAAATGTCAATCATGATGGTAGATGGTTTGAAAACTACAGACGTTTTATTGCCAGACCAATCTGACAATGCCAAAAAATTACTTACTTAATTAAAAGCCTCTACCGCCTTATGCGTTGAGTCTACCATTTCCCTTTCATGAACAAAGCCTCTGGATAAATCATTGTATAGAGGGGCCTAATAAGTTGTTCCTAAAAATTATCACTCATTTTCAGAAGGCGGGTTGGCAAGGTCTTACATTTGCCAGGTGAAGTGTTCAAGGGTTTTATACTAGAGAAGCAAATGCTAAAAATATACGTGCGTAGCAAGCTAAAGGGCTTTTGTATCTACTTGGGCTCCAAACAATCAGGACGAACGAGTGATCTCCGTGTTGCAGCAAAGGTTAGGGAACTTACGGACAACTGCACGAGAGAAAAGGCTTTTAATTAGCAGAGCGTTATAGTTAGAGCAAGGGCTCTTGGAAAGGTCTCTGGGGAAAATGCCTTTATTAGCAAGGGCCCACACCCTAGGGTACATGTGTTTATTTTCCTTTGTGCCTCTCCTTTTTAATAGCAACTCATGCACTAGACTTTCCTGGATGAGCTGGCCTCTCTCCACTTTCCTTTCATTGTCCTCTTCAAATTGTAATGGCATCATTTCAACGGACATGAGTGGCCACTGCTTCCTTTCCTTTCTAAAAGCTTTTTAAAATTTTGTATTTATTTGCTAATTCCATCAAAAAGGGATGATAAAAATCAAGTTTCCTATTCTTTCTCTTCCTTAGAGATTTAGTGTTTTTCTAATTTTAAGTTTCTTTTTTTTTTAAATTTTCGCTATCATTTTCTTTAGCCACAGAATATGAGTTCTTAACTGTTCAAATAGCATTGCTATATGGTACACCTTCAGGAACTATGAATTAATAAAATTTAAAATTAATTTTGATTTCTAAATAAATTTCCACTTTCATATTGTCAGTCTATGGGAACTTGCTTTATTTCTCTTTAGGGACTCTCACTTTTAGGGCAGGTTTACTGAATACATTAATAACCCAGTCTTTGTGATATAAACTACTCAATATGTGCTAGAATAAAGTAAACCTCTATAACACTAAAACTTCAATATTTTCTTCAACATGAAACTTTCAATATACAAAACTACATAGAGTAAATGTGAAATCATATTTTCCCCAATAAATGCTTTCCTTTTTAATATTAAAGTGGAAAGTCAACATAAAAAGTGTATTAATTTCTCTTGCTTGAAATTCTTTTAGTAAATAGTACTCTTTCCAAAAAGGAGAAAATGTGGAATATTAATTCTAACCCCAGACTAAATCACTCACCAGTTAAGAGTATCTGTTTCTCAATTATTTCAATCATTCTGAAACTGCAAATAAAAATATGTGCAGTATTTTTAAGAATCACAAGCACTTTGAGATTTATGAAATGGGGGAACCTTAGCCATTTTTCCATTCAGCTGCTGCAACCCTGAGAGTTATTGATGGATTAACGATATGTGTAAGTGGCAGCGATATAAGTAGGTGGAAAGTTTCAGAAGTCTGGAATGTGTAAGTTTTATGTCAAGTGACTTTGAAATGGAGAACTCTTGCTGTTCACTTACAGCAACATGAAATAGCTATTCACTTAGATTCCAATTTTAGCCACTATAATTGGTTCACTGAAAAACAATATACACCAAAATTCTTATTTGAGCAATTTTTCTATAGCAACAAGGCTTGCTTTTATTACCTGTGCATTTTGGTTTAGTTTTAAACAGTCAGGTAATTCCCAAAGTGGTTTGTATGTTTCCACTGAATTTTTAAAAGTAATGAGTTTTCACTTTATAAATGAAAGATAGGATGGATGGTTAATTTTGCACTGGGAGAAGTTATAAGAACCAATAGGCTACCTTTGTATTTCAGTCCAGCAGACAACAATTTGCTTCATTGGTTCAGTGGGGGCCAAGTGTTTACTTCCATCAGTAGTTAATTAGCAGGAAATTCAGTTTAATAATTCACTCATTTTACAGGTCATGGCAGCTGGTCAATGAAGTTGACCATTGGGCTCTCAATATCGCTATGTTTTGTGGGACCACCTGGTAGCCAGGAAAAAAACAAACAAAACAACTAGTTGTCTTTTTTGTCTTCAGTTGCCACGGTAGATAATACTACACAAAAAAATATTACTAAGAGGACCTATAAAAACTATAGGGATTATGAAAAAGCAAAATTCTCCCTATAATAAAAATACATGTAGGTCATAGCACATAGTCTATAATCTTAAAGACAAATCACTCAATGCTTCATGTAAGGAACCCAAACAAGTTAAACATAGCAGACTGTAGACCCTCTGTGTGAATGACCACATTTTGAAGAAGCTATCCAATTGATCATGCTATTATTTTCTCTGAACTGAGGTGCCATTAAATAAATGAAAATCTGGTTTGCTAGTTTTTAAAAGAATCTGTTGCCTTAATAAGCCTCATTACTTTTTGAGGAAGTATTGTAGGTGTAGTTCTGCACCTTCTGATGGTCAAGCACTGGCTTGCTCCCTTCACCTTGAGTGTGAGCACGACCCCTGACTTGTCTCTAATGAAGAGAACACAGCAAAGCTCCCCGCATGCATGTAACAAGGTGCACATGATGATGTGCCTAAAACACTATAGCATCTGTCTTCCTACAGCCTCTCTCTCCTCTGCAGGATTTGAAGAATCAAGTGGTCTTGGGAAACAATAACTGTCAACAAATTGTCAGCAGTCTCTAGAGCTAGGACTGCTTCTGGTTGACAGCCAGCAAGAACCTGGAGCCCCCAGTCCTACACTGTGAAGAACTTATTTCTGCCAAGAACTTATTTCTGCCAACAATCTGAGTGAGCTTGGAAGTGGGTCCTTCCCCAGTCAAGCCTCAGATTAGAATACATCCCTAGTCAATGTCTTGCTTATAGTATTGTAGAGAACACAGCTAAGCTAGGCAGGACTCCAGACTCATAGAAATTGAAATATATTAAATGTGTGTTGTTTTAAACTACATTTGTGTTAATATTGTGGCACAGTAATAGATGAGTAATACAAAGAGCCATTTCTTTCACCTGACTATCTGGTAACCTATGCTCTTTGGCACTTATACCAATCAAACAGCAAGAATAGTCACATGACAGAAACTCAGTAAAGGGTGCTATAGATAATTTAGTACCATGTGACTTCGACCAAGAACAAAGTAAAATCTTTTGGTTTTTAGAAGTCCATATTTAGGGGCTATTCTATGTATCCATTTCCCTGGGTAAGAGGTATGTGGTCACAAAGTGGTAGCCAGTGAGCAAAATTTGACTTGCATATATGCTTAGTGTGTGGATTACACAGGCTTTTTTTAGTTAAAAAAATTAGCATTAGAAAACACCAACAGCTTTGCAGTACTCATGTAAAATCAGACTCGTGGATCATAATGAAATGTCCAACAGCACGGTGTTTGTACTTTACCTAGAAACAGGCAACAGAAGCTAAGCAGCTGCTCTTTAAATCTAGTTCAGGACAAACCCCTCCCTATTACCTTCCACAATGAGGTCAAATCTCATTTGATGATAGTTGATTTATGATTATTCAAATCTTTTCTTTTTTACTATTGGTTCATTTCATGCATTTACATAATTATCTGATCCATTTTGTAATATTAATAAGTGTTGCACTTCAGTTGTAACACCAGCAGTCACTGTGTGTGGACCATATTTAATTAGTTTTGTCCATTCCCTCAGAAATTTGTTACTGAGATGTGGTATCTTTGACTTTCGTTGAAATACCCATTTTCAAGGAACTCAGAGATTGCAGTAAGCAAAAGATACATTCACATTTGCGTGGGACAGCCGAGTTTTATAACATATAGCATTTCCTTTTGTTGTCACTCTGCCCTAGCTCAGATAATGAATTATTCAGTCCATTGGTTATGTATTGCCAAGGAAATATCCATGTATAAAATAACCAAATCCCCTCAGTGTGACACAAATAAGTTGGTAGGGTTCAGCTGATCAGCCTGGGCAAGCTATCTTTGCTGAGCTTGCTCATGTGTCTGTGCTTAGCTAGAGATTGACTATGAGTCTCTTTCAGCCTTGGCTGAGCTTACTCAGATGTCCAGTGGTTGGCTGACTATTGTATGGTTGAGGATGGCATAGATTGGAATGACTGGAGTGACTCAGCTCTGTTCTCTGTATGCAAGCCCAGTAATATTCTCCTGGCCATGTAGAGAAGCAAGAGTGAGCAAGCCCAATCATATAGTTCTTCTTTGTCTGCTTTGCCACATTTGCTAGCATCTCAATGGACAAAATAAATCACATGGTTAAGGTCAGAATCAGAACTTGAGAGTAATAAAAGTTACTTAGCACAGGGTATTCTTACAAGAGCAGTTGAAGAATTAGGGCCATTAATATCATTGATCTACAACAAGTGTTACTCTCTGCTTATCTGTTTTTCCAATCTGGTAGCAATAATTTTAATTAAAATGTATACATGACCAGGTAACTTATGAAGTATTCTGGCTTAAAAAAATTATTGGGGTTATATAAAACCAATGGAATGGATTAATTCAGAATGTCTAAAATCATTACATTGTGTAGTTAACTGTGCCTTAACTATATTTGCACATTGAAAAATATTAATATCATACTCTTTGTATTTTTAATAAGTATTTAAAATTTATACCGGATATTTATTAGCTAAATCTATTCTCCTGAAATAATTAAGAGATTTGCCTTTGTCAGGATTCTATGCTGATCTACTTTCATGTGACCCATTTGGTTCTCACTTCATGTTCTTCTGCATTAGCAATAAAGTATGTGTATGTGTGTATGTGTGTGTTAATGTTGAAGACCTTTATAAAAATTGCTCAAAATTACTTGAAATAAAATTTGAAGTTATTAATTAGGATAAGAATAATAAAAGCTATCATTTAGAACTGAAGGTCAGATAAAGAGCTTCACCGGTAAGAAAAAGCTAAAGGAGTTCATCACCACGAGACCAGCACTACGTGAAATGTTGTAGGATCTTCTATAAGAAGCAGCTAATGAACAAAAGAATCTGACGAACTAAATAGATCCAGAGACATTGACGCAGGCAACAGATGGTCATATTTCAGAGGAAAGAGGGAAGGGGGTGGAGGGTGGGAAGAGATTAACCAAAGAAGTTATATGCATATATGCATAACCCATGGACAAAGACAATAACAGGGTGAAGACCTGGGGAGGGGGTGGGAGTGAAGTGGAGGCGGTTAATTGGGGGGAAAGAATGGGACACCTCTAATACTTTCAACAATAAAGATAATTTTTTTTTTTCTTAAAAAGGACTTTTGTTGGTTCTCAAGCAACCAGCATTTGATGAGTTTTCACTATGCTCTCAGTAGACTGCGAGGCATGGTGTGGAATTCAGAACACTATTACAATCTAGTTGAGAAGATGATACCGACATTTAAAAAACATAATTGAACCATACAAAACAACAACCTTTTCCAGAAACATGTTTCATGGAATTGACTGAAAGCACATAGGAATTCAGAGAGCGACCCTTCAGTAGGAGAAGGAGAGAGAGGGGAAAGGGAAAGGAGAAATGGGATGGACAAGAAAAGAGAATGTTATATAAATAGACACTGCGGATAAGCATAGTACTGTTCCCAAGTACCTGCTCCCCCTTGTTGGAGCATCATTCCTGCCTGTTCCTTCCTGTATAACCTTTAGCGCCTTCCTAGGGAGCAGCATGTCCCCTGCCCCGCTGGCAGCCTAGGCCAGGTGACTTGACTTGGCCGATGGACTATACTTGAAAGCGATATTTATCTGTAGCATGATTTTTGCTGCTTCTCTTGCTTTTCTCCTTCTAATTTCCTATTTCTGTTTACTTCTGATAGTAGAACATTATTAAAAATAGCATTTCAATCTTGTAAAGTTCAATTGTACAGGAAAATCATACCTGTGGACTTCTGTCTTCAATTGAATTACTTTCAACGTAATGTTATTTCAATATTTATGGTATAAAACTTGCATAATTTTATTTTGCTTATATCAACCATAAAAGATAAATAAATTTTTACATCAAATACAAGAAAACTGCAAAATATTAAAATTTAACTTTAAAACATTAATACACTGTGTCTGATATTTCTTTTTGCATAAACTACCTTACTTATGTCAAGATAAATTGTGGAAAGCAGAATTATCTGGCCCAGTTCAAAGGATAGTATTTCGACTGTAATAGTCTACTGTAATGCCTATTTGCATTTGTATGTGTAAAAATGACATTAATTAATCTAATTTACCTTTGTATCTTGCCAGGATGCCTGGTTCATAGTGGATGTAAAGAAATTATATTTTAAACTTGATTTACCAGCTCAGGATAATCAGACCCCATATTTAACAAATATTTAAGAAAATGATCTCTCAACTGTTTATTTTAATGAGTGCCAGGCACCCTGTCAAGCACTGAGAATGTAATGGAAACAAAACACTATTTCTTAGCCTGCAATAAATAAAGGGGAAAAAAATGTGCTACATACTAAGAAGTAGATTTATCTGTTGCTCAAGAGAATTTAATAGGACAATTAATATAGTTGAAAAGATCAGAAAGTGATGATTGAGATAAGATATGAAGGCAAAAAAGAGTTAACTGTGTTATGGGGGAGAGAGAGAGAGAAAGTGATTCACTTGGTTGGAGGGGACACAGTGCTTCAAATAAGGCCAGACCACAGGGTGCTTAACTCTTTCACCTTAATTGTAAGCAGACAATCAACCCAGTGAAAATGGGCACATTCTTTGAATAGAGGTTTCATGAAAAATTTCATAGTCTAAAGCTACTAAGCACATGGAAAGTGCTCAATAATATTAGCTACTGAGAAATGCAAATTAAAACTTCAATGAGATGTCACTATCCACAAACTAAAATGGTTATAATAAAAAGGATAGACACTACCAAGACTTTGCCAGGATGTGGAAAACTGAATCCTACATCATTGCTGACTGATGTGAAATGACACAAGCGTTTCGGAAGACCATTTGGCAATTTCTTAAGTAGTTCAAGTTTCCATAAGACCCAGCTATTCCCCTTCTAATAATCTAGCCAAGAGAAAGGAAAACCTTTGTTTCCCAAATGCCATGTTCAGAGCAACATTATCCATAATAGCCCAAGTTTGGAAACAATGCAAATTCCCACCAACTGGTAAATGAATAGGCAAAATGTGGTAATATCCGTATCAAGCAACACTATTCATCAAGAAAAGGGAATAAGCTACTGATACAGACTATACTATGGCAGAAACTAAACCATTATGCAAAACGAAGAAGCCAGACACAAAAGGCAACATATGGTACAACTGAATTTTTATGAAATGCCCAGAAAATGTAAATTTATAAAGATGAATAGCAGATAAGACATTGGATGGAGTTAATAGCAAGAGTCACTATGCAATGTAAACAGGTATTGGAGAGATTTGAGGATTTATGGAAATGTTCTCAATTGTGTTAATTGTTAAATAACTATAAATATGCTAACAATCATTGAATTGTATGATTACAATGGGACATTTTATTTTATTTTTTTAATATATCTTTATTGATTTCAGAGAGAGGAAGGGAGAGGGAGAGAGAGAGAGGGAAACATCAATGATGAGAGTCATTGATCGGCTGCAGCCTGCAACCCAGGCACGTGCCCTGACCGAGAATCGGACCCTGATGGCCTGGATCCTAGGTCAACGCTCAATCGCTGAGCCATGCCCAGCTGGGCTACAATGGGATATTTTATAGTATGTCAATTATACCTTAATAAAGCTGTTGAAAGAAGAGTGATTTCAGAGAAGAGAGCTGTGTGGTGGGTGGTGGATAAGAGATTAGATACAGAAGATTCATTAGAAATATTTCGCACAAATCCGGGTTAAATAATATTAAGTGAAAGCACCACGCATGCACCAATGCACAGTGTTAGAAACAGAGGTGAGCCTAGCGATCTCTGCCCTCCCACACTACTGGATTTTAAATTAAAACTCAAAAAGAATGAGTTTTGTCTTTTCAAAGAGCAATCCTGGGAGAACTAAAAGTAGATCCTTAGGTCTGTTGAAATATCCAGCACTCATTATATGATGCATTACAAGAACTGGTAAAAACTCAGCTGAAATTGTTAAAAGCAAAGTTTTTTCTTTAAAAACATCATTGCTCTTTAGAACTGGCACATAAAAAGCAAATGATTTTGTACAAATTGTGCTAGAATATGTATTGAAAAAGACAATAAAACCTGCTAACGGTGTTTTCCAGAGCTTAAAAAAAAAGAAAAAAATTGAACGCTGTTTTTCCAAAGGAAACACAATGAATACCAATTTGTCAAAAAAAGAAAAGAAAAAGAAAAAAAGAGAGAGAACTCTTAACAGAAGAAATTATTCAAAATGCTCAGAATGTGAGGGATTTCCTTGGAACCATAGACAAGATCTAAGTCTGATTGTTTATGCTCCACCAGGCAAATCAAGAAATGAGGTTGGTGGGTGGGGTTGAGCCATGGAGATTTTATCAGTGAGATCAGTCAACTTCAGATAGTAAAAATTTTGGTGCACAGTTTAATTCATTCATTTTAACTGATTAAGGATTCAGTTCCCCTAGGTATAAGATTAAAAAAAAAAAGTAGTTCATTTGCCCTGAATTAATGTTGAATCATTAAATTGTACTTCTGGAAGGAGCAAGTGATCCACACTCAACATCACTACAATTTCTACATGCTGGGACATCAATCCAAGGAAATTTTTTTTCCCTATAAAGCAGATGATGTTTTAATAATTAACCTACCATCAAATGACACCTACTAATACAATATACCTTTCTTACAAGGAACATCAAGAGCTCAATATATAACATAATTCCCATTCTACAAGCACCTACTCTGGTGAGGAGTGAGTGTAAAGATTGTTAATGCAATGCCTGCTGACTGAAGGCATGGAAAGATCTGGGATGGAGAGATTTGAAATCAAGTTCTGGTAGAATCACTAGTTACCTCTGGAAACTTAGGGAAATCATGTTAAATCTTAGAGCCTTAGTTTGTCCTACTACAAAATGGGAGCAATTAGACTTGCCATTCCTATCTCAAAAGATCTGTATTTATTAGTTCAGGCGAGGCTATGTTAAGGTAAAAAAGAAGTTAACCATCACATGCCTGTGGTTTATTTCCCACTCATGTAAAATTCAACATAGGTTATTAGACCACCTGCATCTTGTAGTCCTGTAATCTGGAACATGTGGTATCCAAGGTCACCGTGGAAGGGAATGAGAGAGATGAGACAGAAGTGCTTATCTCTTAATTGCCTCGGTCTGGAAGTGATTAACATTATTGTCCCTCGAGTCTCATTTGCCAATAGCGATCACGTGGTCCCACTAACTTGCAATGGAAGCTGGAAATGACTACCCGATGAGCAGATGAGCAGTAACTGTCACTGCACAATATTGTTCATGACTACAATAATAATATTATAGCTAAAATAGCCATTATTTCATGTAATCTACTCCACAATCCTCTCTGGAAAACACTATTATGCTTCCATTTTGGAGATGAACAAACAGAGGTTTCATCACTGTTTCTGCCCTAGGTCACATCATAAGTGCTGAAACTGCTAGTCAGCCTCAAATGTCTGAGTCCAAAGCTTTCCCTGTAAACCACTAGGCTATACAGTACAGACATATGGGAGACAAATTTAATTTCATGTTGCCAAGTGCAGTGTTGTTGTTGCTGAAACTTTCCCATGGTCCGCTGACAACTATCTAGGCTCTAAATTCAACTGCAGCAGATCCAGTCCAATGAATTTTCATGAGATTAGAAGTGAGTGACTTTTCATATAAAACTCTTGGTGGCTTTGTCAGTATACCCATCCCAATTGTCATTGACATATTACCCTATCTTCTCCAGTACTCATTGTGAGCTCAAAGCAGATCTTGGCACATTCAACTTTATTCCCATGTGGCAGCTGTATCACATCTGGTGGTGACTTGAATGGTGGTGACTTGAAAAGCAGGGACTATAGTGATATTTGGTCGATTGAAATCGGAAAGAAAAACAAAAGGAAAAAAAAAAGAGAAGAAATAGAGCTACAAAATGTGGAAGAGGTGATGCTAAAATCCAGCTACCACTCATCTCCAAATTTTTCTTTGCCTTTATACGGCTATGCCATAAACTAATTATCATTTTTCAGCACATTTAGGGAACCAGGTGAGATTAATTTAATCTTCACCTTCTGCACTATCTTGGTACTATAGCCTCTGGTCTTTCCTCTGGATCACCTGGACAGTTATAGGAGCCTACAGCAGTTTTTCTTTGAAGGTATTTTCAAAAACTGATAATTTTTAAATAAGGTGTTTTTATATGTTTTTTGTTGTTGTTTAAAAATATATCTTTATTGATTTCAGAGAAAGGAAGGGAGAAAAAGAGATAGAAACATCAATGATGAGAGAGTTGTCATTGATTGGCTGCCTCCTGCACGCTCCTGACTGGGGATGGAGCCCGCAACCCGGGCCTGTGCCCTGACTGGGAATCGAACCCCGATCGCCTGGATCCTAGGTCGATGCTCAACCACTGAGCCACGCCTGGCCGGGTTTATATTTGTTTTTTAATGTTAAATATTGTCGATGTTACTTAATTTAATTGAAATAAATTGATAATATTTGATGCTCTACTAATAGGTTTTCTTCTTTATGAAAATGTAAATCCTTAATAAAAGTATTTTAATAACACAATTGAAAGGCAAAGTGACAGGATAATAACTATTGTCCTGTTGTTATATTACAGCACTTTACATATGCAATTAGATTCTATTTCAATTTCTTGATTAATGTTAGACTGGAATATAGTATGTGTCATTTTAGCTTTCCAAAAGAAATCCTGAATTCTGTCCTACTTTTAGCACATGACAACTCGCATTTGTACCACTAAAAGGGCATCTCTCTTCAGAGATTACAAAACAATGAAATATGCTTTAACCCTGAGACTTAATAAACGTGCTGCTGTTGAGAGCATTATAATAGAGAAAGCATATGGGCTATTAAATGATCTACACTTCAGAAAAGTAGGCTGTAAACGACTAAAATATTCCTTGAAATTATTTAATTGGAATTCCTTTTTCAGGCATTCAAACACAATGCCCTTTATATAAATGGAAAGAAGATAGCAAAGCAATATCAATTTACATAAAAGCTGGTTCATTAATAATGTTGCCGATTATGTTGAGGTCAACTATTCAATTAAGTTTCACTATAATGACCATTCTTTCTACTGGAAATCTGATGCTCACCTGTCCTGAAATAGCAAATGATACAATTTTGGGAATTAGTGGGGTTGTGAGCAGTCAGATTAACATGTTTGCATTGTGCAATAAAAACATTGGAAGAAAGAATGCTTTTGAAAAATATTCCAATTATATTAAATTTTATCGAATTGTAGAACCAATTGCTTAAATGTTCCTCCACTTGCAATCCATTCTAAAAGCTTTACATTTATAGAAGGTATTTGTAGTTAGATGAATATATGTTTACTATTGTCTACCAGTGACATTTTTGCTTGTCTTTCTTTGCTTTACATTTTTTTTGTAAACAAAATGCATTTATTTCCTTAGGCTCTAGTTGTGAATTAGCATTTGAATTCAAATGACAGCCTGTTCTTTTCCTTTTCCTGTTCAATTCTTGACAGATATGCGATTTTAATGGCAAATCAGCTAATTAGAGATGGTGTGAGGTAGAAAATAAATGGAGTTAATTGAATCACTATTAAAACTTAGTAATTAGTCACTTCCTGTATAGCTATTATTTAGAACTTAAAATTGTTGGCAAAGCTTATTATTCTCCATATGTTTTCTCAATATCGCTGGCATTTTTTAAATAACATATCCTAGGCATGTTCTAAACATCCAAACATTTGCAAAGGAATCATGAATTCATTTAAAATTGTGTAAATCTATGTAATTTATCAGGTTACTAACTCTTTCTTGAGATTCTATATTTAAACGTTAACTTTTGTATAAACATTTAATAGATATTGAAGACCCTGGGATAAAATATTACTGTAAGTACTCATTTTGAATCATTAATGTCCCTTACAACTTGTGGGCTACTAACTGAACCCCAGCTGTTACTTACTCTCAGCACCTCTGACTTCTAGGTTGATAGTGATGTTCGGATCTCAGATCTCTCAGTGATTTTATTCAACTCGCCCTGCTTGCCCAACAAGTCAACACCTAGCTCACATCTTGCGAACATTTCCTCTAGTTTCTGAGTCAGCTTAGAGTGAGCTTCCCACTCCCTAATGTTTATAGTCTGTTTTCCTTTGGAAACACAGGGGTATATGGGAAGAGATAAATTATTGACAAATCAGGTAACTGAGAAAAGAAGTTTGGCATAATGAGGTTTTTTTTCAAATAATGGCTTCAGTTCTGTTGTAGAAAGGCTTCAACTTTGGTTGCACAAATCAAAGAAATACGCTAACCTGATTTTTGTACAAATCTTTGATGCTATTTTTTACTCATTCATTCATTCATTCATTCACTCACACATTTATTCAATTAATAGTTCTACCCTGGCTGGCTGGCTCATTTGGTTGGAGTGTCATCCCATCCTCCAAAAGGCTGCAAGTTCAATTCCCAGTCAGGGTACATATCTAGGTTTTGGGTTTGATCCCTGGTTGGAATGTGTAGGGGAGGTAACAGATCAATGTTTCTCTCACATCGATCTCATTCTCTCTCTCACTGACCTTTCCTCTCTCTCTAGAATCAATAAAAACATATCATCTGATGAGCATAAAAAGAATAGTTCTATACTGGTAGACTCAACTCTCAACCCTAACTGAGGAACTGAAACCTCTTTAAACTATTTTAAAAATAGACGCGTATGACCCCTCAGAGATTCTTTATCAGTAGGCTTGCAATGGGTGCAGACAACCCTATTATTAAGAGAATATAGAAGATGAGATCATGATACACACCAGAGTTAAGAACTGCTATTCCAGATGTGCGTATAGGCACTGGAAATATAAAGACCAATAAGAAAAGATCCCTATAGGAGCTTTCAGTCTAGAACAGTTATGAACTACTAAGTAAAATGAGAATAATGAACCATTTTATACATCACACTGAGAGGGAGCAACTGGCCATAGAAATATATACAATGGTTGAGGGAAATTTCCCTCCAGAACTCACTTTTATTTCTAAATTTCTAAGTTTAAAATCCAACTTAAGCACATTCATTTTATTATATACACAAGAATACGAGGCCTGATTAGAGGTAATAGCAAGAGAAGTAATGTTTTCTCAATTATAGTCATAGATTGTAGATTTAATATTCAAAGCCATATTTTAAAAGTCAATTAGACTATGGCATATGAATGTCAGTCCCAGGTTTTATTCACCATTTTATTGCAGGACCAAATGAGTGAGAGACACATAGAAAGCACCCAATAAATTTTTGTTGAATCAATGACTGAAAATGAATTATGTAGTCTCTCTGATGATTACATTGTTTATCCCTTTGCTTCGACTAAATTAATTTCACTAATACCCTCCATTCTTTTATTGAAAGTCAAGGAAACCTTTTAAGTATTATGAAAGGGGTTTTCAATTTGCTTCCCAAAATCATGACAGCCATAATGGCTAAAAGAAATAATTTTCTCACCTGCTGAGCAAACTACCTCACCTCTTTAACAATCTGTGCAAAGTCGAGCACACTTGCTGCCAAGATGGAATTTTGAATTCTACAAATCTTGGATCCTTCTTCTTAGAATATATCCAAAACAAGATTCATGAAACCAAGCAAAATGCTGCCAAGGCAATTATACGGCTGCTTTCCAATTCCTGACTCTTTTAGAAGGCAAAGAGCATTGGGAACCAAATTCTGTCAAGAATTAATTATGGAATTAGGTGATAATGACAAAGATGATAGGGAATTTGAGCCAATTTGTAGAATTAACTGAAGAATTAAAACTACAGTAATATGGCAATAATTGAGAGGATTTTAGTACTCAAGGAATAGCTTTTGCCCAGATTTCAGCACATGAGTAAACAATGAAAGGTCTGAAACTCTAATGATCAGTCCTTGGACAGAAAGATGAGAGAACTTACCTATCAGAACCAACTCCCAAGAATAACTTTAGGTCACATTTATCTAACGTAGTGTGTATAATATGGCTGATCTGAGCTCCACTCTCAGAATGTTATAGCTCAGCTGGCGTTGCTCAGCGGTTGAGCATCAACCTAGGACCCAGGAGATCAGAAGTTCGATTCCCAGTCAGAGCACATGCCAGGGTTTCAGGCTTGATCCCCAGTAGGAGGATTGCAAGAGGCAGCCGATCAATGACTCATTCATCATTGATGTTTCTCTCTCTCTCTCCCTCTCTCTCTCTCTAAAATCAATAAAAATATATTTTAAAAAAAGAACGTTACAATATTGATCCCTTTAATCCACCCAACAATCTTATAAGGCATCTCCAGTTATTACTGTTTTTCTTCTTAATGCTGTTATGAATGAGAGACAGATCTGGTCAATGTCAGAACCAGGATTTGAACCCAACCTTTTTGGTTGCAGTGTCTATGATTTTACCCACTGTGCTAAAGGAAGGGAATTTCAAAACACCCTGTTCTGAAAAATATGTTCCCTGCAAGTTCCTACATTTGGCTGTTCAGAAATCATGAATAAAATATTTTACGTATCATTTAGCTTCCAGAAAATACTGTCATATTTTCAAACTCCTCTGCCTTTTATTATGACACTTGTTTCCCATGATTGAAAAGTCATCCGAATCAGCATTAGCCTTCCCTCCAGACTATAGTAACATTGGTAGATCTTCTGTTAATAAGCACCCGCTTAAGGCTAAAATAGCTGATGTACAAATGTGTGCAATAGACTCTCGAATAAACTGCTTAGAGTCCATGACTCTGTAAAACACTTAACAGTTTCAGTGATGATATCTTGACAGTGTGTTACCGGTGGGAATTCTTTTCAACTATGTGGTTAATATATTTGGAAAATTGCCCTGTATTATGGGACGTCAGCTTAGACAGAGAACTGCTAAATGAAAGCATGAATTTAATGAATCAGGTTGTGACTTCTGACAAAAA
This sequence comes from Miniopterus natalensis, assembly GCF_054644295.1. Lineage (NCBI taxonomy): Eukaryota > Metazoa > Chordata > Mammalia > Chiroptera > Miniopteridae > Miniopterus > Miniopterus natalensis. The sequence goes on along the minus strand of NC_142081.1, from coordinate 192,345,813 downwards.
AAGTAAATAACTTAATAGAAAACTAAACTCCACTTGGGTTGTTCACTCTCTTTGAATAGCAGAAGGTCTTGTCCAGATAGGCCTGTTACAAAAACTGATAAAAATATTCTCAAGCCTTCTCAGACAGCTGCTTGACCTAGAGAACTCAGAAGTCTCTTCCCTTTCCTCTTTGGATTAACCAGAAGGATAAACCATGTGGGTTTATAAGCTTGGCGTGATGTCTTGAATTTTGAACTTTGATAATTCCAGGCCTCATTCCAACCACAGACGTGGTTGTCTCCTACAGGTAAGATGTGTCATTTATTGATCCAGAGGAATTACTTTCCTCTCTACTAACAAGGCTGTAAAATCTTGAAAACGTGACATGACTCTGGCATCTCCCAGCTGTAGTCAATAATAGCCTTCACCTGCAGCCTCAGTCCAGCCAAATTCTTGAGCACTTGTGAACTTTTCATCAGCAGCAGCAGCTTGTGTCTCTTCTTTTGGCTGAATTTATACATCCAGACTTTCATTTCTGGGTTGAGTGTTTGTATGGTAAATGGGAACATGGGCCCCTTCCCATGTTCCAACTCACCCTCCCACCTTGTGGGAAATACAGTGAAGACCATCTGTACCTGCACTGTGAGACCTTGGGAACATGGTCAGAAGAAAGGCTAAGTAGAAACTGCTTCTAGATGTGAGCCTGAATTGTAAACAGCTAATGTTTTGATCTCACATAGCCTGTCTCCCTTCTTCTGCATGCCCTGTTTTTCTCTGTTTTCTGTAGTCTATAAAGCCTTGTGTTGGGACAGTCTGAGTGGCAAGAAACAATAGCCACCCCCCGGTATGCCCCATGCAGCACATATGCATGGAAGTTCAGCTTCATAGGTGGCAGTTGGATTGGCAGTAAGTTTCACTGGTCATCTGCTGCTGGTGTGCATGCAAATCCTAATAAGCTTATGTCTTTCACAACCAGTCCTCCTGGTGATTTCTTTGGGAATCCAAGAACAATACACTGAGTTTTCTGGGATCTCAGCACTTTGCCTAACAGTGCTCCACAGCCCTTTTGGTTGGAAATCTTTCCTTCAGCCCTAGACTACTTGCCCTTTGTCACCTTGATTTCCTATTTTCAATGTTCCTGTTCCCTGGGATCTGTGTGAATAGTTTAAATTTAATAAACATAATTGGCTTAACTCTGGCATTTTTAGCCATGTGATCCTTGGCCACTGAAGGAAAGGCAATCCCTTTGTGACTTCATATATGATTGCTAACATCTTTCAAGCTCCACCCCCTATCTGGAGTAGCTAGTGACAAGAAAGCCTACTTCCTCTCTCCTTTGGTGCCAATGGGAAAATCAAACCCCATAAACACAAGCTACTGCACAAGAATCCTTTCCCACAACTTCATCCCCTAACCACCCTGACACCCCAAGTTAGTCTTCTTTTCCTGTTCTCTCAAGCTATTCTCAGATCATCTTGAGAGCTCTCCCCCCCAAAAAGCCTTATTATGTGGTTAATAAAACTTTCATAATTTCTTAGTGCATATATGACTTCATTAGGATTGACATCTAAACCAAATTTGGGGCATGGGCTTATTCTGCTCTCTGGAGTGCCCCAAAAGATTCTTCATTCTTTATATGACCCATTTCACTCTTTTACTTTTCTATTTCTCCAGCCTGATTTCTTTTGGTTTTTACTTTATTTCTGAATACTTTCAACTATTTAATCTGGAACAAGAGGGCAAATCTATTTCCTCACCCTCTTCATGGGCTTGTTTCTCTACCGCCTTGCATTCTCTTAATTTTGGCTCTGCCTGAAGACACCACTTCCTCTGTATCACTCACTAATGAAGAATGTTTATTTTACCAAATTCTTCGTGGATAATTCCACCTGGTTTTTAGCATTCCCATAATTTATCATTCTCTTCCTACAATCAAATTCATGCTGAAGAGTTTGGTGCCTGGTTTAAAGTTTCATACTTTATCCCCAATGCACTGTAATCTACGAGATATTAATTATGAACAAGATCCATTCAACTAATCAAGTTCCAAATTCCCAGGCTTCCTCCATTTATTGGCTTTCCTCTGTGGTCTGCTTCATTATTGTCTCACTGCACCTTTTCCTGAACATTTCTTAAGGCAGAATGACATTATAAGAGAAATCTTAAATCTAACACCATATTCTCTGACCACTAAGTCTTTTGCTTTCAGGAATCTCACACTCAACTCACTAAACTTTCTAATTAAAGTACCAAGGCCACCAATCTTTTGACCTCCCTTTTCTTCTGTTGACTCAGTGGAAGCTTAGTGATGTTAAGTCAATATCACATAGGTAATAACTGTACAATTTATTGGTTCACTTTGAAAATAATTATTCACAGTTTCACTCAACTTTCCTCCCTCTGTCTGATCTTCATCTTCACTACCATCTATGTTTATTTATTTATTTTTTTTGTAATTCCAGAGAATAATATCCCTCTTCCTATTTTTAGCCAATCTCTGACTCTGCTGAGGCCTTGACCTTGTCAATCCCTGACTCCTTTGGGATCTTGTTCCATCAGTGTTTCACCCACTCTCTTCTACTTTCAACCTCTTCTCTAGTCTAACAGGCCCCTCAGCCTGTAAATATCTGCTGGCCTGAACATCTCCTCTTTGAATCACTTTACTATCAAGCTGTTATCCTCTCCAAGCCACTTGAATCCATATCTTCAAAAGAGTCATCTGCAGTCTTCATTCCCATTTTCTCCCTTCCCGTTCACTCCACAATGAATATCATGAAACCTATTGAAATTGTTGCCACATCATCACCAATAACCTCAGTTCTCAAATTTAATGGACATTTTCTACTGTTTTATTCTTTAATATTCATTCTGTGTTTGACTGTCAGCTCTCTCCTTCTTGGAATGCTTTCTTCTCTGGGATGCTGTAACATTATCTCTCCTGTGCATCTTCATAGCTCTGAAGACACCTTTTTTATCTTGTCCATGCCCTCTCCTTCCTTTCCCTATTATGCTTCCTTTTTTCCATATACTTTCCTAAGACCAGGGTACAGAATTATATAGTTTCATGCTAATCACACTCATATGTATTGCTCAAGCCACCTTAACATATCCACATCAAACTCTGCTGGATCCTATCACCTGAATGTGCTTCAATCTTTATATATTGGCCATGTACCAATTAAATCTCTAGTTAATTATTCTATTTGAGTTGGTCACCTCTAGTTTATCGCTCAAGAACTTAGCTGTCACTCACCACATTCAATTATTTGCTAAGCCCTAAATATTTCCTATCAAATACATATGAAATAAATATATATTTCACATTATCCATATCCATCTATCTATATCATCTATATCTATATCTATCATCTATATCTATCTATATCTATACCAATATAATCTATATCTATCTATATCATCTATCTATATAATCTATATCATCATCTATGTCTATCTATATCTATAATCTATATCTATATATCTACATCATCATATATCTAATCTATATCTATATATCATCTATATCTATATCTATATCTATATCTATATCTATATCTATATCTATATCTATATCTATCTATCTATTTATCCATATCATCTATATCTATATCTATACTCCACTGTGCTCATATCAATCTCTGCACTGGTTCATGTCCCAAAACTCTCAAAAATGGATTATTGCACCAACTTTCTAGCTAATCTCTCACTTTCATTCTTGACTCCTTAGATCATATTGGTACCAGGGTTCTATTAAATGCAACCCCACTGTGTTACTCTTATTGAAAACCCTCTAGTCACTCCACACTTTCTAAATATTGCTTAGTAGGCATTTTGAGGTTTGGGCCTAGTCATGTGGGCTGACCTCCTGCTATCCCTTCCTTCATCTTTGATACTCCAGCAGCAATGAATTGCTTGTATTTTCTCTATACCTCAACTCTCCTAATTTATCGCACTGCTTTTTCTATGTCTCTCTATGCCTGGCCAATCCTTTCTTATGAACAGGCCTTCTCTTATCCACTACCCCCACCTCCAGTCTGCCCAGCAAGGTCTTACTCCTTTCATTCCCTAGGGCCCAGGTTAGAGGTCCACCTCTCCAGGGCCTCTGCGCTGACCCCTTGCAGCTGGCTTACATGTCCCTCTTCTGTATGCATTTTACTTATCAGATCCTATATGATATTTTGTGCCTACCTTTACCATTAGACTGTGATATCCTTTAGGGCACGGGCTATATCTCATAAATCATGGTTACTGCAGCACCTAGAAAAGTTCCTGACATATGGCCAATAAACTTTTATTGCATAGGGAGTCTTCAAGCCATAAAATAATTCACAGGAGAATTAATGGAGGAGTAACTTGGTTCAAGCACTCCTCTGGGAGTCCAATTCTCTGTGTGATGCTGGCGAGGTCACTTAACCTTTCTGCGCCTCTATTCTCTCAGCTGAGAAGAGACTGCTGATATTTTAAGGTTCTTTCCAGCTCCATATTTCTATGAAATACAGACTCTTCATGCTGCATTTACGTTTTTGATTATGGAAATTTAAAAACTCCCTTGAGATACTTTGCAGATACTTCATACAGAGTAACTACATTGAAGTTAAGAAGCTATTGTGAACTAAGTAATTTACAGAAAGGGATGTAAGTAAATGTAAATTTTTGTAATTTAAAAATGTCTGGAAGAAATATTTTACACATATAATAGAAATTCATATATATACATACATATGTTTCTCCAATAAATTTTATACATAAGATCATATATACAACCAGATGTGTATCTGATTTTAGTCAGTGAGCCATAAAGTCCACTCAGATATCCATGAACACACTTTCTATTGGGGGGAGTATGAACAGTTCTAAAGATATGCACTAAAATCAAATCAATATTTATGAAAACTCCTTTTTTTGAGAACCTAATGAGTGCCAATACTTTTATTATATTCAGTGGGCAATCTAATCATCAATAACAATTATATCAAAGTTATCCATTTAGTCCTGTTTCCATGCCACTAAATCATTATTTTCTGAATGTCTGGGGAGCTTTCTTACTGACCCTCCTCTGCTCCTGGTAGAGTGTGTGTCCTGGAAACTCACTGCCAGAGTGAAGATTCGGGCCCTGCATTTCCTACCTTTATGGGTCCAGGAGAGATATCTGACTTTCCTGTAGCTTAGAGTCCTCTGCTGTCAATAGATATGAATATAAGAAAACTTATACACCGATCAGGTCAGGTATATCAGATAAGTTACTACATGCAACATAAAAATATGTAAAATTGAAAAAATTAGAACACCAGGTAGTTCTTAATGTGTTCAAATGTGGATAATAATAATCTAGCAGATAAGCCAAATACACAAAAAGTCCAATGAAAGGTTAAAACAATAATAACCTTAGGGAAAGGCAAATTGCATTATAAGGAGTTAAAGTGATTAGTATCATTTTAATTGTTCTAAAAATGCCATGGTGTAGGTGCTGGAAACACAGTGGGAACCAAACACATAGTTTATGTCCTGGTGCTACTTACAATGGAGGAGAGACACATTGAATAGCTTTTTGCACTGGTAGGATATCAGGATGAAAAAATCTGCTGGAAGCACGTAAAAATAAATCCAATAATCTGTGCAGGAAACACTGTGGAAGAAGCACATTTTGGCTGAAACTTAAAAGGTAGTTATTGAATGAAAATGAAACATGGTGGAAGAAGAGAAATATTTATTAAAATCAGCAATATTAGTAAAAAGTAACCTGACAATATCAAAATTCTTTCCATGTGACTTTTCATAATATCCAACCCTGAACTTATTTCCTGCTTTGAAATCGCCCTTCATAACTACTGGAATTTAGGGTTCTTCTGGGTTATGACTCAAAGGGCTCCCTAGAATGTGCTTTGGGAATCATCCACACACTGTGTCAGAAAGTTCTTGTGAATAGCTAATGGAAAAATTTATACAATGATAACAATATTTACATCAAATTTTAAAACATTTTTTCATATATACATTGTCTTATATATACAGTGCCCTGGCCTTTGTGGCTCAGTTGGCTGAGCATCACCCCCTGCACCATAAGGTTGCTGGATTGATTACTGGTCAGGGCACACACATGCCTGGGCTGTGGATTCAATCCCAGGTCTGGGTGCATCGAAGAAGCAGCTGATCGATGTGTCTCTCTCACATCCATATTTCCCTCTCTCTTCCCCTTCCCTCCGCTCTCTAGAATCAATAAGCATGTCCTCAGCTGAGGTTTAAATAAATAAAAAAATCACAGTTTAGTGGCTTGCATGTGAATTTTTTCATTTTACTAAAAAGGAAAATAAAGCTGACTGGAAATAAAGCTTGTACAAAGTCACACAGTCAATGTTGCTAGAAACCATGGGAGCAAACTATAGATCCTGAAAAGAATGTAATACAGAGAGACTCTGCATCTTTGTACTGATCAGGGCTCAACCTGCAAAGCTAACATGAGAGAGAACCACACATTCAACAACGGTTTAAGGGAGACCCACCCAGCACCAGGCACAGTCAGGTGTTGGGGATAAAGCACTGAACAGTCCTAGCTACAGCCCTGTCTTTGTGGAGATTGCCTTCTGGATGGGAGAGGCAGGAAATAAACAACATTAATGAGCAAAATATATAGTCTGTTAGTGGTAGTAAGGGCGCAGAAGGAAAATACAGTGGGGCTGGAGGTGTCGATATGCAGTTTTAGAGGCTTGGAGAAAGCCTGGCAGGATGGCAACATTTGATTTATGGTCTGGAGGCGAGGAGGAGGGCCACACTCAGGTCTTGAACATGAAGAAGGGCTTCTGGAGCAAAGGCCATCCAGTGCGAAGGCCCTAGGCAGGAGCTTCCCGGGGCCAGGTACGAGTGCGGAACAACAGGAAGGCCATTGTGCAGAAAGAACAAAGGGAGAGGAGGAAGCAAGGCAACAAGGGCCTGGTTTGGAGGCTGCAAGGGCACTCTAGTGGCTTCGGCTATTTGCATGAGATTGCTGGGTTCAGAGCAAAAGAAAGACAATATCCGGTTCATATTAGAATAAGAATATTGCCTAGTCAATTGTGTTGAGATGAGGCTCTGTTGGCCAAGGCAAATGTAGAGCAGGCAGTTAATGCCATGGAAATTACCCTTGGCAGTGGGTGTGGCCGCTGAACCCGAGGTGGTGCGACTGGATGGGATTCAGACGCCTCTTCCAGGGTGAGAAGGCGGGACCTGAGGCAGGGGGAGGTGTGGGGCGTGAAAGGAAGACGGGCCCCCATGAGTATAGGTTTAAAAGGTAACCGGCCATATACACCCCTCATTTATTTTCCCACTAGCCCTATGGGTATGTGTTGTTGTTTTGTTTTTATTGTTGCTTATCTGTTTATTGGCTGTTTTGCATGAGTGGTTGGAGAAAGAAGAGAGAACAAGAAGGATGAGGGAAATTATTTGGAACTTGGGAGAAGTTAAAAGAAATGATAGGTAAGTTCAAAAAATATATATTTTTCATAGAACTATTTTTGTAGCAGATCAGCAATAAAAATATTATTATAGGAAGCAGCGCTTCAATGCCTGTTTCTTCTTTCACCTAGAAAATTGTTACTGTTACATGGGCAGAAATGAGGAGAAAAAGCAGAATTTGGTTATATTGTTAGTGGAATTTGGCTTATTTTTTATTTTTATTGATTTTAGAGAGAGAGGAAGGGGAGAGAGAGACAGAGAGAAACAGAGAAACACTGATTTGTCATTACACTTATTTATGCATTCACTGGTTGATTCTTGTATGTGCCCTGAAGGGGGATCGAACCTGCAACCTTGGCATGTCTGGAAAACACTCTATCTACCTGAGCAACCTGGGCAGGGTGCAGGATGAATTTGGCTTACTGTAATCAAATTAATAAAAATTATCTTTACACAGCACCCTTTAAGAGAGAACAGTTTGGCTATCTAAAACTCTTCTTTGAAATATTATATTTTTTATTGATTTTTATTATTTATGTATTTATTTATTTAAATTTATCTTTATTATTGAAAATATTACAGATGTCCCCTTTTTTCCCCATTGACCCCTTCCACTCAGCACCCACTCCCCACTCCAGGTCTTCATCACACTATTGTTTGTGTCCATGGGTTATGCATATATGTGTATAGATTCTTTGGTTAACCTCCCCCCAACCACCAACCACCCCCACCTTCCCTCTAAAATCCCTCAGTCTGTTCCATGCTTCTATGTCATTGAATCGGTTTTGTTCATCAATTTATTATGTTCTTTAGATTTCACGTGTAAGTGAGATCATGTTTTTTAATAGTATTTCACCTGGAGTAAAAATAAAAAACTGTGTTTACACATAGAATGATATGTTTTTCAGTCTGTAATTTTCCAAACTTGGAAGTCAAGTCACTTTGAGAGCAAATGCCTTGATGTGAATAGTTGGAAAGTGTGTTCAAGGAGTAGCAAGGCAGATATTAATCTGAACAATGACAAGTATGACATAGGTGCCAGGCTTCACCATGAGGGGTCACCGCACATGTTATTTCACAATGGCTGCCTCCGCAGATGAGCTGACATAACAACCCACTGCCGATGTCATAAACAATTGCCAATTTCATTTTACAGGCGGCTCATGGGTGAGCTGAACCAGAAAAAGTGATGATGATAGGCGAAACCAAATATGTATGACTCATCCAGAGCTGGCTTATTAGCCCAGGAGCACTGCACAGATTCAGCATTGGAGAGCCCAGGTTCAAACCCCAAGCCTGCCATTTATTAGCTGCATGACCTTGAGCAGACCACTGAGCTGGTTTCCTCACTTTAAAAAGGAGGAAATTACTGCAGACTTATACAGGGGAATCATCTGAGTCAAATGAGATGAGGCATGTGTAAAATGGTTTAAAGTACTGTATAAATATTTGATGTTACTATTGAACAGGCTTCCCCTTTGAAAGAGGGGAAGAGGGAGAATGGGAATGAATCAGTAATTATTAAATAATCCCTGGCTTCAGGAATTACCCATATGCTACTCCATTTAATGTAAACAACGATGTCTATCATCTCTCTATATCTATCTATCTATCTATCTATCTATCTATCTATCTATCTATCATCTATCTATCTATCTATCATCTATCTATCTGTCATCTATCTATCATCTATCATCTATCTATCATCTATCTATCTATCTATCTATCTATCTATCTATCTATCATCATCTATCTATCATCTATCTATCTATCTATCTATCTATCTATCTATCTATCTATCTATCATCTATCTATCATCTATCTATCTATCTATCTATCTATCTATCTATCTATCTATCTATCTATCTATCTATCTATCATCTATCATCTATCATCTATCTATCTATCTAATCTATCATCCAGCCATTCATCCAACAACTCTGCTGTGAATCTTGTCCAATGTTATTGTGTATGTTCTAGTTAAGATCCAACTTGGATCTGTCTTTGTCCCAAGCCTGTATAATTCCTGTTACCACTTATGTATTTTACATGGAGCCACACTGTGTCAAAGATGGAAAAAGTAATGGAAATCTTCTAGTGGAATGGTTTTCAGATATTTAGTGACAAAGTCCTACTGGGAAACTTGGTATTTGCTAGAGGGGCTGCCCTTGTCAAAGCAGATGTGGGCCTGCAAACTTTCTTCTCCACTGCCCCCCCGATTTCTCTTCTTGGGGTTGTGGGTAACTTAGAGTACGAAAATCATTAGTTTAGCCCATTTCCTTCAGTTTAGACTGAAATACAGAGGTTCAGGTTGTCTAAACGGTTAACCTGAGAAAACACAACCTTTAATTGTAAAACAAGAGCAAGGAGCCCAGTTCTGTGGAACTTAAGTACTATAGGCCCCCATACATTTCCCACATTAGTCCTACAATGTTGATATTTGAAGTGTATCAGTAAATAATATTCCTATCTGCCATCCAAGTAGTTAAGATCTATATAAAGGAGTTTGTCATGTGGAGATAGATTCACATAATTGGTGGAGCTGCTGGAGAGCATTGCTCACCGGGTGATAACATAAGGCTGCTCCCCAGAATTAGGGCTTATCTTGTCACAGGTAGCACCTCACCCCCAAAGAATGAGCCTTTACTAGTAAACTTACCATTAGGAACAAAAATGGACCAAAGTACAAGCTCCTTGGAGGCCATATCCCAAAGTTGAATGGGTAATGGGCTGAGCTCTGCCTACCTAATTTCTTCTACCCAACTTACCAGATCGCTTACCCACCACAGGAGTAAGGGGGCAGGGAGAGTCCAGGGCTATCTTAACATAAGACCCTTTTAAGGAAATAAAACATCACAGAATGGGCTTATTGACCCCACCTAATGGAATACAAGGATCACAGATCTGATAGGATCACCTGTAGCAATATAAAGTTGTATTTTGTTAAAACTTCCAGTTTTAAGTTCTGATTTGTTTGTAGTACTATTAAGTACTAACATTTTTATAGATATAACTGAGAGTCTGAGCACTTATCAAACTTATAAATGTTACATACTTCCTGGTGGTTTCATAATTAACAGAAGAACTTATTTCTAAAACTAAGTTATTGCAGATGAGTTATTGAGATGTTATGTGAGTCAAAACCAAATGTAGATAAATCTTGAAATGCCATTTTTTTGCTACCACACTGAAAATGCAGAGTCAGAGTGATTGCCATATCTTCAGAACAGGGGACAGCCCAAGGACAGGGAGGAAATTGGAGTCTTAGAGTCACTAAGACCATGCAGGACTTACGAGAATCAAATAAAGAGGCTGCAGATGGATAGTAATTGAAACATACACTCTCCAGGTAATATTAAAGAGCTGTTGAAGATCCTAAGTAAAATTCCAATATATCTTGAATCTTTGATTAAAAGAGGATTACTAGATGTGCCTTTAAAATAACTATTCAATTTTGTTCAAAAACAGGTTTAACATTTGAGAGCACATATTTAAAAGCACTCGTTGAAAAGTCAGAGTACAGTGGTGGTTATAAATATCATCTTACTATATAATTATAAGATATAATTTCAATAGCTAAGAGTTTGAAATAAAGTTACCATGATTTTAATATACAATGAATATAGATCCTACCTTTAATTCCCCTAAAAAGAGAAAATTACATATTCCTTTCCATTACTCTGCCCTTTCCGCTGAATCTCGGATCTAGTGTCTATCTGTGGGATGCAGGTCACTCTGGTGAAAGAACTGTCTCCCCTGATGTTGCTGTTGTCACTAACTTCACAACATCCTGTAATTTTCAGCTTCAATAGCAATTCTGCAAGGAGCCCTCCCATGGTCGTCAAGTGATAATGAGTTCTTCTGTGTCTCTCATGCCACCCTAAGATTCCCCTTGTCCCTTTTCAGAGCAGCCTGCCCCATGCTTGTAATTTTGTTCATTTGGTTAGTCAAAAATATTTATTGAGCAATGATTACATGTCAGGCACATTTCCAGGCTTTGGATATACAGTAATTAGTAAGAAGGACTAGATTCCTGTTCTTATGAAATGTACATTCTAGTGGCAGTACTCCAAGCCATCAGGGATCATTGTGGCTTCATTTTTTTTCCTCCTGATGTTTGCTGAACTTCTATAATAGTTTTTGATTTATTGTAGGTCCTCAATAAGTATTTATTGAATAAATTAATGGATAAATAAATGGAAGTTATGAAGAACAAATGAATTACTAAATATATGAGATATTGATAAATACTCTGAAGAGAAACGATACTGGATGAAAGAATTCGTAGTGAATGACTTAGTCAAGATTAATTGTTCATGGAAGACCTCTTCGTGGTCTTGACATTGAAGCTGAGATATGTATGATAGACAGAAGTCAGTTTTATGTACTATCCAGAAATTGCCATGCTCTGAGAAGCCCAAGCAGTGCTGAGAGGCCTGAAATTTGGTATGTCTCATGGGGAGAGGAAGGAGAGAGGAAGAGGGGGGAGGAGAGGAAAGGAGAGGAGAGGGGAGGGAAGGAGAGGGGAGGGGATGGGAGGGGAAGGGAGGAGAGGAGAGGAAAGGAGAGGGGAGGGGAGCCAAGGCAACAAGCATGAGTAAAGAAGCCATTTGGAAGTAGATCTTCCAGCCATAACTGTCACCATGTGGATCTGAGATGAACCATCTAAATTCCTTTCCCTACAAAATTGAGGGCAAAGGTAAAATGACTGTTTTAAATCATTAGAGTTGTTTCACAACAACAAATAATTGAAGCGTGTGTCTTTCACAGCCACTGCAGCATCTATAGAGCTCAATTACTGGCCCATGCTAAGTGAGAAAATAGGACTGAAGAAAGAATCATTTAACGAGGCGAGGACTAACATCACCAGCTGCTTCTCAGACTCTCTGAGCTTCAGTGTCTTTACATGTAAAGGAAGGATGGTATATAATTTCCCAGGTGAGAGAATTATATCAGATAATATGTAATATGTTTAATACTATGCTTGCACACTGTACTAATAATGTGGTACAAGTACTTTGCTCATTTCCTTTGCTCTTTTATGCACAATTCCTAAAGCATTGCTTATCACAGAGTCCACGTTAGTAGCCTTTTAACTTAGGAGGGATGAATGCACACGGTAACCTATCAGGCACTGTTCAAGTCACTAGGCCCATGATGAATAGGAGTTCGGTACTCTACAGTGGGTCTAGAAATGCTGGTAGTTAAAATACGTTATTATAAGCACTGTAGGCATGATCTGTGCAAGGGACTGTAAGAGACAAGAACGGAGCATCTGATTTTGCCTGGAGAGAGAGTCGGGTAATATTCTACTACTGCAAGGACTTTTGTAATGAGTCTTAGAGTGTGCCTAATTGCTCATCATGAATACATAAAGTAAGGGCACTCTTTTTTTAAAAAAGAATATATCTTTATTGATTTCAGAGAGGAAGGGAGAGGGAGGGGGGAGAGAGAGATAGAAACATCAATGATGACAGAGTCATTGATGGGCTGCCTCCTGCACACTCCCTACTGGGGATCGAGCCCTCAACCCGGGCATGTGCCCTGACCAGGAGTCGAACCGCCATCTCCTGGATCCTAGGTGGATGCTCAACAGCTGAGCCATGCCTAGCCAGGCTTTGCTTTATTTTTAATGGGCACATCTAATCCAGTATTTTAAAGCAGTGACTTAGACTTTTCTAGGAAAGTTTGTTTACCTGTCTTCTGTTCACTGTATTCATATCAATATCATAGCAATTACCAGAATGCATGTCCTTGGAATTTTAACTTATCTTTGTTTCCTACTAAGTGATAAAATTCTTTAAGACACTATACCATTATAATCTCTGAGCCACATCCGGCCAGGGAATAAAGGCAATCTTAACCAACAAGCTTTGTCTTTGAAGAGACAAAAATGAGACTGATATATGACATATCAAGGGACTTCTGATAAACAGACTTGATAGTTAGGCTTGGGTACAGGATGTACGTGGGAGAATGACATGGTAGTCAGATAAACAGAAATGAGATGATGAAGGGTCAAGTATGCTATAACAATATGTTGTTTGACCTGCATCATATAAGGAATAGAGAGACAGTTACACATCCCATTCAGGGATCCATGCTCTTAGACTTGCATTTTAGGAAGGTTACCCTAGATCACTGTAAATAATGGATTGGAATGATTGAGATGGAGCCAATGCTGCTAGGAGGCTGATGCTGTAACAAGGGGAGAGGTGATACTGACCTGAACTAAAGCAGTAGCAGGTGATTAGTGAGTGAGGGGGTGAGGGACAAATATGGAGACATTTAATAGGGGTGATTTATAAGACCTTGTTGACTATTATACGTGGAAGTTGAAGAAAATAGTGGAGTCAAAGATGATTTATTTTGATTTATATGACTGAGAGCATAATGATGCAATCAACAGAAAAAAAATGTATGCTTTGGATATTACAATAATCAGATATGGCCTTCCATAATAGTACATAAATACAACCTAAAAGTACCAGTGACTAATGAAATAAACATATACTTTCATTGCTCACACCACTACCTGTCTGCAAGGGATTGGTCCAGGTGGGGCTGCAGACAGTAGGGAGAGCTCTGGTCTGTTCTATGTATCAATCACTCTCCTTAGACCAGAGGCTACCTGGAACATGTATGTCTCATAAAAAATGCAGGAGTCCAGGGTAATAAGCAGAAACACTTAGGGCCTCTTATGGTGTAGGTACAGAGACCACACACTGCCATTTCCATCTATAGGCCTTTAGCCAAAGTAAGTAAAACGGCCAAGTCCAACATCAACAAGGCACACACACTCTGCTCTTGAAGCGCCATGGAGTCCTGTGATGAAGGGCATGGCGATACAATTCAAATACATGGAAAGGAGTGAGGAACCGGGGACAGTGACCCAATCACCGCAAGTCATGTTGGTACATTGACTGAGAATATCCAAGAGTAGAGCTGAAGGGAGAAGCATTAAAATGTTCCACACTGGGTATCTGTTTTGCCATAGAGCTTCATTACCTTCTCTTCATGGTCCTTTGAAATCATTGCTTTATGAAGCTTCCTATATCAAATTCACATTGAATTAATTTGGGGGCTCCTTCGTGTAAAAAAAGACTTTCATAATAAAAAATCAGGCCAACCTTCTCCAATATGGACAAGTGAACAATGGCAGGTATAGATGAAGGTTGGTACCTCACAGTATCAAAGGTAATTCCCCAAGAATAACCCTTTCTTTGGGAAATCAATACCACTTAGGCTTTAAGGTTCTGCTGTTTTTCTGAGTCTCAAATTTGGACTCACAACTGTTTTCTTACTGCCTGCAAACATGACCAGCACAATGAGGACTGAGATAGACAAAACTTTGCTAAGGGTCCAAGAGTGGCTAAAGGTATAGTCCAAGAAAATGTCAAGATAAATCTAACTCCTCTTCATTTTATGATCCAAGCAGGGACCCTTTCACTTGGCTCCTAGATCACCCTCTACCCAGCAGAGGTAGTTATATATGTGTACTTGAGAGTCCACCAAAGCCAGTGTTTATAGCCAAGAGAAGGGACCCAGAGGTTCTTGGTCAAACCTCTATGGTAGGCAGAATTGAGGCTTCCCAAGTGTGTTCATACCCTAATCCCAGGACCCCCAAATAGGTACATGGCATTTGGGAATTAAGAGTTGCAAATGTGATTAATTTTACTAATCAGCTGACTGAAAAATAAGATTGTTCTGTATTTTCTAGATGGGCTCAATGGCATTGCAAGAGAAGAGGGAGACAGAAGAAGGGATTAGAGTCAGATTTGATGGTGCTATGCTGTTGGCTTTGAAGTTGGAGGGAGTGGCCACCAACTCAGGAATGGAGCTGGTCTCTGGAAGCTGGAAAAGGCAACAACCAGATGGTGCCTTAGCACCTTCAGGAAGATGCATCCCTGCTGGCACCTCGATTATAGCCAGTGAGACCCATGTCAGACATCTTACCTCTAGAACTGTAAAATAATACATTTCTGTTATTTTTAGGCTGCTAAATATGTGGTCATTTGTTACAGCAGCAATAGGAAATGAATGCAGCCTCCAAATCTTTTTCAGATGATCAATACCAGAAATACTAAACCCCTTTAAAGAAAAAGCTCTCCAGCAGAGCATTAAATTTATCCTGTGGATAATCACACCAGAATACAATTAGATAATTAGCTTTTTGAGAGTGATAGCCAACAAACTAATATGATGTCCCCCCTTAAACCATTTGCCATTTATTCTTCTAGAATTTCCACAAAAATACTGACACTCTGAGGCAAAAAGAACAACAAAAATGATGTCCATTTATTGGCTAGGTCCTGAAAATATGACTTTTGTTCCCTCTGGTAAGGAGATAGGTTTTACCAGGGGAAGAATCCAATCTTCTTTAACTAAGGTACAAAGTTAAGTTACCTTATGGGATTGTAAGCTACCCCTAGTTAAAAAAAACATATATATATATATATATATATATATATATATACACACACACACACACACATACACACATATATATAAATACATATATATATAAAACTGTATATATATATATACATACACACAAATATATATATGTGTATATATATGTGTATATATATACTGCTTTTTTGTATGTATCATAAGGTAGAGATCTATGCTTTATGCATGGTAGTAATATTTATGCCTTACCACTCCAATACCATCAATATTCTTATCTCATTCCAATGTCAAAGAGCTCAGATTAACTTCCATTTCATTTCTGGCTCTCTAGAGTCTAACAAACAGGCCTGACATAGAATTCCCACTGCATAATTATTGCTGGATTAATTAATTAACATTAAATGCTTGCTGAATTGACCCACAGCATTTCCAGATTTATAAATAGATCTGGGAATGAGCTTTTTCAGACCAGATTCTTTGAAAAGATCGTCAGGAGTAATGGACAAGCCTGTTAGTGATATTAACATATCCACCATGTTAAATTTCTTGGAAAATAAAAGACAATTACTAAAGGGAGGAAAATATTTGTGGGCGCAGTTTTAAGAGCAGGATGACTTATCCTAGAATATATTAAAATTGACTGGCAATAAGAATTTACATAGAGCATTTGGCTACTTTTAACCCTTTTTTCATTTTGATTCCTTTTCATTAGGTAGTATTCTAGAATAACTTTCTAGTGATGTTTTCCCTTTCTTTAGAACTATGAAATGTAAGAAAAAAAAACAAAACTGAATCAATATGCTCAGAGGACTAATTAATTGTAGATACCTTCAGGACATTCAAAACTAAAAATACTACAATTAAAAAAGAGACTATACTATGAGCGATATTCCAGGAGTGTTATTAGAGGAAATAAAAGCCGTTTAAAACAAACAGGCTTTTTGGCAGCTGAATGCACATGGGTTTCAGGTTATATTACTATTTGGTTGGACTAAGTTAAGTTTTCCAAGCACAATAATGACTTGGCTGATAAAATGCCCCCCAAGTTCTCATTTGCTATTTCCAGTCCTTGACTGTTTCAGGATCTATAAGACTTACAGGACTCACAGTAAAGTACTGAATGGTAAAAAGCAGGTAATGGGGGCTTGGCAAACAGGGGGCAGCTGGACATGTAAAAATTTACATAAAATGAATGCAATTAAATTATTTTAAATTGAACAAAACCATTTCTGACTTTATAAGCTGGCTGCTGCTCCACAGTCTAGAGCCCCTACACAGTGAGATAAAAGTAAGACATGCACATATTTTGGAAAGAGATGCATAATCGCTGTGCTCATCTACAACACATGAACAAACCCATCAAAGGTTACAGTAGCAGAGACCTGTGCTGGTCTTTTCTTTTTACTGAGGTTGCAGCTGTCAAGCAACCAGTGGCTCACAATAACTCACAGCAGGATGCAAACAGCTGGGGCTCAAGCTGGAAGGAGGGCACCAGATTTAACCACCCAGATTTAGGAGAAAAAAAAGGGTGATCTGTAGATATTTGTGGTGGCTGAGACCTGGGAATGCAATTTGAAGAAGTGGAACCACATCAGCTGCAAAAATGACAGCGAAATGTGAAATGAAGGGTGATACTAATGTCATTGGACAGCATCCTCAGATGTGGCTTAAACAGTGTTGAGCATGTTAGTAGAAAGGCATTATATGGAACTCAATCCGTGTGTGTGTGTGTGTGTGTGTGTGTGTGTGTGTGTGGGGGTGTGTGTGTGTGTGTGCGTGCAATCATCTCGGCTCTTGCCTATATCAGTTTGAGTTTTGGGCAGGTATTTTAACTTCTCTTAGCCTCCAGAGAACACTGAAAACTAACTCTCAGAGATGGATTTTGCCAGAACCTGGAAAGATTTTCTAATTATAGCGGTGACCTAAGAAGCACAGCTGGTTTCTAATGCATATTTTGCCATCAGGAATGGAGAAAACCTGCTGGGCTAGGAGGGAAAAAGACATGTTATTTCTCCTGCATTTTTTTGCTCTTGTCTCAGAGACTGAAGAACTGTATGTATTTTTTAGAACAATAGAGTATTCTCCCTTTCCATCAGTACTCTTGTTCTAAGAATATTTAGTGACTTCCATGAAAAGCATCAGGATAGGATTAAAGGAAGGAACTGGGATGTGTTGCATCCTTAAAATGTGCATTTCCAGAAACAAAGAATTAGTGAAGCAAAAACCAAAAGCATCCTAGAAGTTGTGCAAGCTGTAGAGTGTAACTTATGAAATGTATCTTTCCCTGTGTACAAAATGAGGAAATGGGGATGGACCTGGTTCCAATTTTACTTAGAAAGCCTCCTTTAAATCAATGTATTTTCCCTCCAGTTTTATTGAATTATAAGGACATGCGATATTGTGTAAGTTTAAAGTGATGAATTGAAACATACAGTGAGAAATTTTTTAAACAGTAAGGTTAGTTAACACATTCGTTACCTCGCGTAATTACCCCTTTGTTGTTGCTATGGTGAGAACATTTAAGAGCTATTCTCCTAGCAACTTCCAAGTGCACTGCAGTCAGCAGGCTGCACATTAGATGCTCAGCACTTACTCCTCCCGAACTGGGTGTTTTCACACTTCGACCAACACGTCCGCATTTCCCCACCTCGCAGCTGCCTGCAGACACCATTCCATTCTCTGCTTGTATGAATTTTGCTTTTTTAGATTCCACTTACAAGTGAGACCATGCAGCATTTGTCTTTCTCTTTCGGCTATATTTCACTTAAATAGTGCCTCAGTTTTAATCATGTTGTTACAAATGCCAGGATTTTCTTGTTCTGTGATGCTGAATAGTACTGTGTGTGTGTGTGCACCATATTTTCTGTCCCCAATCCCTGTTGGTGAACATTTAGGTTGTTTCCAAGTCTCACTTATTGTGAGTAATGCTGCAGAGAACACGGGGGAACAGGTACCTCTTCAATATCCTGCTTTCATTTCCCTCAGAGAAATGCTCAGTAGTGAGGTTGCTGAATCGTGTTGAGTTCTACTTTGAAGTTTGTGTGGAGCCTCCACACTGTCTTCCACAGCCAGTGTGCTAACATACATTCCCACCAACATAACACAAGGGTTCCCTTTGCCTCACCACCTTGCCGATACTTACTGTCATTTATCTTTTCTAACAGGTGTGAGGTGGCATTTCATTGTGGTTTCTATTTGTATTTCCCTGGGATTAGTTATATTGAGCAGCCTTTTATGTGTTTTTTGGACATTTGTATGTCTTCTTTGAAAAAAATATCTATTCAGATACTTTACCTATTTTTTAATCCTATTATTTGCTTTTTTGCTAATGAATTATATGGGTTTCTTATAAATGTTGGATATTCACCCTTATCAGGTATGATATGGGGTTATATCTGATATGGGGTTATATCAGATATAATTTGCAAATATTTTGTCACATTTCATAGGTTGCCTTGTCATTTTGTTGATTGTTTATTTTGCCCTGCTTATTAGTTTGATGCAGTCCCACTTATTTTAGCTTTTTTGGCTTGTGCTTTTGGTGTTTTATGTGTGTGTGTGTGTGTGTGTGTGTGTGTGTGTGTGTGTGTGTGTGTGTATTTAAAAAATCACTGCCAAGTCTAATGTCAAGAAGACTTCCCCCTATGTTTTCTTTTTTTTAAAATTTTTTAAAAAATATATCTTTATTGATTTCAGAGAGAGGAAGGGAGAGTGAGAGAGAGAAAGACAGAAACATCACTGATGAGAGAGTCATTGATCGAGCCCACATCCCGGGCATGTGCCCTGACCGGGAATCAAACCCCGATTGCGTGGATCCTAGGTTGATGCTCAACTGCTGAGCCACGCCCGGCCGGGCCCCCTATGTTTTCTTATAGAAGTTTTATGGTTTCAGGCCTTGTGTTTAAGTCCCTAGTTCCTTTTGAGTTGAGTGTTGTAAGCAGAGTAAAATAGGGTATATTTGCATTCAGTTCATTTTTTTTTTTTTGTATGTGAATAGTCAGTTTTCCCAACATGACTTATTAAAGTGCTAACATTTCCCCATTGAGTATTCCTGACTTCCTTGTCAAATATTAGTTGCCTAGGTATGCATGGATTTATTTCTAGGTCCTTAATTCTGTTTCATATGTCAATGTATCTGTTTTTATGCCAGTACCATAATTTTTTATTACTGTAGCTTTGCTATATAGTTTAGAAGTAGGAAGTGTGATGCCTTCGTCTTTGTTTTTTCTCAGGGTTTCATTGGCTAATTGTAGTCTTTTGTGGTTCCATGCAAATTTTAGGATAGTTTTTGCCTATTTCCATGAAAAATGAATTGGAATTTTTACAGAGATTGAATTGAATCTATAGACGGCTTTGGGTATTACAAGCATTGTAACCATATTAATTCTTCTGATTCATTTACATGAGATATCTTTTCATTTATCTGTGTCTCTTTCAATTTCTTTCATCACTATCTGATAGTATTCAGTATATAGATCTTTCACTTCTTTGTTTAAATATGTTCTAAAGTATTTTATTGTTTTTGATGCTACTGTAAATGAAATTATTTCTTTTTCATGTAAGTCATTAATAGTGTATAGAAATTCATCTGACTTTTGTATCCTGAAACTTTATTGAATTTATTAGTTCTAAAAGTTATTTGGTGAAATCTTTAGGATTTTCTATGTATAAAATTATGTCATTCTTTCTTCCTTTTGTGTAATTATTCTCAGGTCTTTGTTCCATTGGGTTGCTGGAAGCAGACATTGAACCTTTTCCAGAACTGTTTTCATTCATGGATAGCTAATTATTGATCTTTTGGGGGGACAGAGGCTGGAGTCTCCTACTCTGCTATATTGGTAAATTTCTTTGTGATGGTGACTATAAGACTGTCTTTTCAATTGAACCCTCCTGCAGTTGTAAACCTGAAAAAGGATTTGTAGTGCCTAATAGACTAGTAGGCAGTAAGGCTGATAAGTCTATGCCATTTTTCCTGTTATGCAGGAAAAGTGTTTATCAGACATTAATGTGTCTATGTATCACTGTGGATTCAGCAAAACTACAGGTTTGGGGCAGAGCCTGAGGTGGTATAATTCTGATAAGCTTCCAGTCCCTTGGTGCTGGAGACTAGACATTGGTGTGATGAGCCACACAAAATAGATGGACTCTCTTAGGTTGAATAAACGAGGGGAGGGGGGAGGGGATATGACCAAAATACTATTGGATAAAGGGCATAATGCATGAGCAGTACCTAATTTATTTTAGGGGGAAAAAGGCAGAAAATTCAAAAGTTAGGAAGTCAGGAAGGAAAGAAGGAAAGAAATAAGTTAGGAAGAAGAAAAGAAGAGAGGAACTATAGGGAGCCATGGAAAGAGGAGAGAAAATAGAAGGAAATAACATAAAAAAGACCAAGAAAAAATAAGTCTGAAAGGAGTAAAAGACAACTCAAGGAAAACTATCTTCCTAAAGAGTATTTCCAAAAGATTAGAGTTTGTTAAGATTCTAACCTAAAACAAATAAATAAGCACTTCACAGTGAGATGTTAAAATGAGAAAATGGGTTGAAAATAGTGACTGCAAAACAGAAGAAATTAACAGAAAATATTATTACAGAACAAAGGCATAGATTAGACACAACAAGAAATAGAATGTACACAACTGAAAATGGAAAAAAAAAAAAAAAGCAGGATATGTAATGTGTAGCTGAACCTGGATTTGAAATCTAACTCAACCACTACCTAGAGGTGGACTTGGCCAATTACCCAACCTCTCGGAGTCTCATTTCCTTGCCCAAATAATGGCAGTAAGAATAGCAACTCCTTTATTAGTTATTGGGGAAATTTTAAAAAGAGATTCCTGAAGACATGTTTTAAAGAGTAACTATGACATTAAGTCAATCCCTGCCACTGGCTTGCTTGAACTTTCAGCAGTGCCCCATGTCCCTTAGAGTACAAAGCAAGGCCCCTTTTCCCTACGATAGTCACACTTGCTCATTTTAATTCGGCCACAGTGTTCTCCTTGCACATCTTAGCTCAAGGCCTTTACAGGGATTCTTCCCCTTGCCTGAGATATGCTTCTCCTGTGGCACGCATGGCTCCCCTGCTCCTTTTCATGTCTTGACACACAGCTTAGGTTTTCACCGATGGCCACTCCCTCTAAAATTGCCACTGACTGCATTTTCCTAAGTTCCAGTTCTTCCATCCTTGCTCTGGAAGGCGCTCTGCATCTCGAGTACCTTGATGTATCAGCATAGCCACAGCGCTAAGTCCGTATTTGTTTGTTCTGTGAGGTTGAGACTTTGGCTGTTTGGGTCACTGCTGTATCTCTGGCACCTAAACAGTACCTGAGACTTGATAGATATTTGTAGAAATAATAAATTTTATGCATAAAGCTATTATTGGGATTTAAAATGAGATAAAACCAAATTTTGTGACTTACACACACACACACACACACACACACACACACACACACACACACATTTATTGATGACCTAACACAATTTATTTGATACTTTTTACATATTATTTTGTTTAATTATAACAGCAAATCTGGGGTAAGGTTTATTATCCTTATTTTTCAGGTTTAGGGAAACTATGTCTCAGAAATTTAAGTAATGCAGCCTGTAGTGCACAGGCTGTAACAACTCCTGGATCTGGGTCTGTGTGATTCCTGTCTGTTTGGCTCATCACATGCCTTGCCTGATACATGCATTTGCACTTGATCTAAAAATGAGTTAATACATCCACTCGGACTCTATAAATCAAGTCAGTCCGATTCACACAAATAATATGTACCCATTTTAAAATGAGCATTGCTTAATAACTGGTCAGCAGAGCTCTTGACCTGAGATTGAATTCACTGGCTATAATTTTCTTTACAAGCTTATTTTCATCAGAAATATTTGCCCAGCCAGGCGTGGCTCAGCAACTGAGCATCGACCTAGGATCCAGGCGATCAGGATTCGATTCTCGGTCAGGGCACATGCCTGGGTTGTGGGCTGCAGCCAATCAATGACTCTCTCATCATTGATGTTTCTATCTCTCTCTCCCTCTCCCTTCCTCTCTCTGAAATCAATAAAGATATATTTAAAAAAGAAAAGAAATATCTAAACAATTACAAAGGAAAGCAAAAGTTGGCTTATTTTGCAATTTTTTAGATAGTGCGTACCTATTTTTTTTCTTTTTTCTTTTTTTTTTTTAAATATATCTTTATTGATTTCAGAGAGAGGAAAGGAGAGGGAGAGAGAAACAGAAACATCAATGATGAGAAAGTCACTGATCGAGCCTGCAACCCGGGCATGTGCCCTGACCGGGAATCAAACCCCGATCGCCTGGATCCTAGGTCGACGTTCAACCACTGGGCCGTACCTATTTTTTTTTAAAAAGATACGTTATTAAAACAGCAGTTGGCATTTTCACATAAATTATGTAAAAGAAATAGTTTAGTAGAAAGATTTAAGTTTGATCCATTTCTCTGCTTATTAAAACTCTTGGAATCTTCAGTGCGATTGGATTTGGGCCCTTGCCCCCTGACAGGACAGGTTTAACAATCATGTGTCAGTATTCCAAGAGCCTCCTGCTTAACAGAAGAGCAGTGTTCCCGGGAATACTCCAGTCACCTCCCATCCACTGACCTTTCCCCTGGAAACATTCATCACCGGTGACACTGACTGATGAGCAGCGTGATCCCCTGACCTCCAATTTATTCATGTTGATGGTCTTGACACTCCTCATAGTCTCCCAGGCTCCACACAGCTGCCTAATATCGTCAGTGGACCTTTACTTCCCAGAAATACTTTCTGTTTCCTCACCATATGACAGTATTACTTTCTTCTCCATCCAGCATGAACTGTCACTTTTTTTTTTTACTTATTGCTTTTCAAAACCTTCAGACTCCCTTCCACCCCCACTGACATTTCTAGGTCTCTCGTTTAGTTACCTGCAGTTTGTCTGTCTTAGGGGATTATTTTCTGAGCAAGGGGATGCTCTTGCTGGTAGAAATCCTCACCAGCTGGACGAGAATTTCTACGTCAGTAATGAAGGGACAACTCAACCTAATTAGACCCTTTCCATCTTTAGATGACAGTGACCATTTTCAGGCCCTCGCTTAGTAATGACTACTATTATTAATTCCATGTCCCTTTCTTAAGAGGGTTCAGCAATTCATGCTGCTAATAAATATACTCTTTACTATTAATAGTAATAACTACCATTTATTGTTTTTGTACTATTTTTCAAAAAATAATGAAGAAACTAATTTAATATTAATAGTATTCAAATATCTTTTTGAACATTGACCATGGGTTAGATACTGTGGTCAGTAATACATATTATCTCATCTAACCTTTCCATCAATCTTGCAAGGTAAATAATATCACCATCCTTATTGTACTAACAAGGAAATCGAGACACAGTAAAGTTATTAGTTTAAGGCGCCCGAAGTCACATGGTTGGTCATTGGCAGAACCATGGCTTTGGTAGATGGTTCAGTAATTATTTCATATTCAGAAGTTTCATCAACCAAATCTTGTTCAAAGAGGAAAGAATGGTAATAATAATGATAATGATGATGATAAAGAAATAATAATAGTAAAAACTATTATCTCTTGTGCCAGACAATGTTTTATGTACTTTATATACAAATTCTTGCTTGTTTTAATCCAAGAGAACAAAATGGTTATCCTCGTGCCTATTATTATAGATCAGGTGATTGATAATTGGAGAGGTAAAGTCTATTTCCTGAGTCAGTGGAAGTGAATCTAAGCAATTCTGTTTGCCATCTGAGTGCTTGCTTTGGTGCTGTGTGAGTGTCCAGCGCATGAATCAATGAGGAAAACCTTCACAGCTGTAGCAGCTGGTGGGCAGTTGGGTCAAAAACTCATTACAGTTAAGCATATAGTTGTCTCATCTTTCCTTTAAATAGACTAAAATTTTCTTAACAGCAAGTGCTCTTGTGTTATCTGAGAATCTAGTCTATACACTCTCAAGAAATACTTGTTGAAGGGAAGCTTAGAGAGGTTTAGAGGCCTGACCAGGCTTCTAGGGCTGCTTGGTGGATGAGCCAAGACCTAGTGCCCTGATTTGTGTTCTGAAGCTCCTTACACAGTCACCTTGTGATGAACTGACAGATGGTGAATTAAAGTAAGAAATGGAAAATGTGCTTGTGTGATAGTTTTTCAGTGGTTTGCACAAATCAGAATATGGCCTCCTAATTTCCATTCTAATCTTTATTTCTTTACTATTTATCTATAATTAATTATGGAACATGATATTTATTCTTTACTCATAAAAATATCATTTTTCTATCTCTGTTGTCTTCTTCAAAGTGTTTTGTCATAGCTTATTAATC
Source organism: Miniopterus natalensis (assembly GCF_054644295.1). Lineage (NCBI taxonomy): Eukaryota > Metazoa > Chordata > Mammalia > Chiroptera > Miniopteridae > Miniopterus > Miniopterus natalensis. The sequence goes on along the minus strand of NC_142081.1, from coordinate 192,320,665 downwards.
ATGAAAAATATAAAAATGCATTTATATACTTATAAAAATACAGTTCATTTAACTAAAGGTTTTGAAGGACAATACATTTTAGATGTGTTGCATAATTTTGAAAACAATACTTTCCTCTTAAATATTTTTCTATTTGTAATGGGTGAAAAAAATGAGGTTGTCAATGATCCCAAAGATGCTTATACTCCTGTGTGACCTCTGCTGATCACATTGTGAAAGAGACACTGGTTACTTTGTGTTCCACACAAGAACTTAATTATATCAACGGCTGCTTTACATCTCTGAGTTGGAAGAAAGGTAACTAAATACTGCATACTCTACACTGGTTTACCCATTGTAAAGCATATGTGCTTTCTCTTAAATATTTGAATATTAGGATATCGGAAAAATTTCCATTCATTAAACCTCATTTTCCATGAAAAATGGTAATTATGTGAGGAAATGAAGCTATTAATTAACCTTATTATAATCATTTTTCAATATATATGTATCAAGTCATCACATAAGTTATCTGTCAATAACAATTGAATATAAAATCTGGGGGGGGAAGAATTACCTGAAGAATTGATCCATAGTTCCAATTAAACAATCACATTCAAAATCTACCTGCACATGTATCAGCATGGATTCCGTGTTTCACTTCCCTAATTGCATGCCTAGACATTAATATTTTCTCAGGGACAGTTTAACTTCACAAGTAGCCTTTCCCCAGCAGAATGGCATTGATTAGCAATGATTCTAAATCACAGGATGAACATTTGAATTAAGCAATAGTGTTCCTCTGCAGGTAATACAACACAGAACATCAATGTGCCTCATCCATTGTCATTTGATATTTATTGGGACTATAAATATCAGGTGTCATGCAAGGTGCCAGGTATATAATAATGCCTAACATTCTCATTACTCTATGCAAGTGTCTAGGCCAACTAGGGCTGCAAACAAATATACAGAGACGTTCAATAGAAAGTGAAAATTAGTATGTGCAGGGTGATTGTTGGGAGATTCAGCCCATAGGATGTTAGCTGGGTTTGGGGGTCAAGGAGGGTCCCTCTGATAATATATTACCTATAGCAAGTTGTAAATAGTACTTGGAAGTTAGATAGATGAGGTGGGGTGGGAAAATTAATCTAGTTGAGAAAAAGTAGATGTGGGAAAGCTAGGCAAGAGAGTGCTGGGCATTTCAAGATGATATATGCATGTCTGTAACAGACCAGTGAGGAGCTAGTGTTTGCAGATAGCAGTGGAGAGGAGATTATTATGCAGGCTCTATGGGACTATGATCCCAAGGGTAATACGGCCATGGTGAGCATAAATTAGGAAGGAACTCATTGGGTTAATCTGGATTAAGATTTCATCACATTTTAAGCATAATATTACTTCCACTATAGTTTAGTATCTTACAAAAGCTTTTTGTGCAATATGATGGCAAAAGAAAAAAAAAAATCATAGGCATCTAAGATCCTTTTTTCTACTTTTTATTTATACTTAGCATATGAGGATGAAAATAGGAAACAAACACACATCTGTCCAGAATTTAAGAATAGATATATAGTAGAAACAAAGGAATCAGCCTAGATTGATTAATTAAATTATTCAACAAATATTTACTTAGTTTTCATCATGTGCTAGATACTGTGCTAAAGAGAGCATTCAGTGATGGACAAAGCAGGAATAACTGCCATTCACATGGAATTTACAGTCTTGTCCATGGAAAAAAGAACCATGAAAAGGTGCTGTGTGTAGCATTCTGTTTCTTAGGGATGGTAAGTTTACTGGCAAGAAGGCAAAATGGTCAGAAATTCCGAAGCCCACAGGTGTGAAGCAAGGTAACACAAATGCATAAAGCAACCTAGGTGCCAGGATTGATTTACTGCAATCGGCATTAATGTGCGTCTCATTATGTGGTTGTTTGAAGTATCACACAGGCCAAATAAATAAAAATTCAAATCAAAGATTGCTCATGGCCCAGCCGGGCGTGGCTCAGTGGTTGAGTGTCGACCTAGAATCCGGGAGATGGGGGTTCGATTCCCGGTCAGGGCACATGCCTGGGTTGCGGGCTCCATCCCCAGTCAGGGGGTGCAGGAGGCAGCTGATCAATGACTCTCACCATTGATGTTTCCATCTCTCTCCCTTTCCTTTCCTCTCTCTGAAATCAATAAAGATTACATATATCTATATATATATTTATATCTATATATAGATATATATATACATATATATATATATATGTAAAGATTTGTTTTAAAAAAAAAGATTGCTCATGATCTGAAGTCTAACTCCTCGGCTATATGATGATCTGAGGGAGACCCCACAGAGCCCATCAGGGAGGCTCTGTGACCCTGGATCATCAAGATTAGAAGATGGAAGTACGTAGAGGTCCCCAAACTCACATTGATTCAGAATAATTACCACATCAGTCAGAGGAAAAAGGTGCAGCGGAGAAATATGTTTATATTGTACATCAGCCCCAGAGGGCAATAAAAGAAAAAGTAACCATCTATCCTAAGACAATAATCATGAATGCAGCCAAAAAGCCTTATGCACCAGGGGATTCATAACAATAATATTTATAATAATGAGTAATCAGAGAAAATATAATGGTCTGAAATAGTGACCTGGTGGGCAATGTACAGCAGATACCAGTAGGACATATTATGCTGCGGCTGAAACCCCTCGTGTCCGGCTGCCTTTCGCAGAGCCGCTGTGTTAACACCGCTCGTGCTGAGGGCCTCATTTGCCAACTTTTACCAAGTCTCTTCTCCTGAGACCATTGGATTTCAGTTGTTTGTTTTGCCCTGTTCCTATTTTTAGTAGCATTTGCCCTGAACTTTTTTCGGTTCCTCTAAGCCCGGTGTCCTTTGTTCTATTCTTATCTAAATCCCTCTCCTGAAAGTTAAAGATGTATTTATCAGTGACTAATAATGATTTTTTTCTCCCTGCGGAGAAGTACATCCTAATGGGCATTAGAGTCTCAAGCTTAATGTGGAAGCATTGTAGGCAGCAAGGAGTAAAATGCCAGGCTTCTGGAGATCGGGTCTATACGGCTGAACCCGAAAGCACCACGGTGTGCAGGTGGTTTTATAAAAACTGGCCGTCCTCACTGCCTTCTTGCCCACCATGACCTCATTTTACAGATGAAGAAAGTGAGCCAGAGAGAGAAGTTCAGACAGCTGGGAGCCTAACTTTGTCTGCTTACCGTCCCCACTCTTACGGCCTACACCGTGCGGCCCCCCTTCCTTCTTTTGCAATCATTTCTGATTGTTCCTTACTCTACAAATTCAAGTAAGGCCACAGTCCTGGTCACCATATTTCAGATTTTCTCTCTTGCTCTGCTGCTCTGCAATGCCAAAGGCAGTGTGTATCCCTAGACACTTCCCACTCTAGCACTCTGTGTCTGAAGTCAAGTGTGTTACATTTATATCTGTTGCTAATAGAGATACTGGAGAGGAAATGCTGATCTCTTGAGAAAAATCATACAGTTCATATATCACCTGGAGGGAGCCTGATTCAGTCTGCGCTAAAATTCTTTACTATCCGTCTCAATAGCTTTTAATTTCCAGAAAATGACTACAAGCACAATAGAACCATGGCCATAAAGACTCTCAACGTTTGTGCATTTTCAGTACCCAATTATAGTTTATTGATTCCCCAATATTTGTTTCATCTAAAACCTGCTGTCTGAAATATGCATTCCACAGCAGAATTGTAGATCATTTTGATAAAGTAAAAGATGCAACTGATGACTGCAAAGGGGGAGACTAACTTTTGAACAAAAAGGGGCACTGTGGAATAGCAGAGTGTTTTCCTTGGTAAGGAACAAAGATACGCTCCCAGACAACAGTAAGGCCATGAAAATTCAAGTAATCTTTGTCTCCACCTGGCAGGTGTATTTTCATCTCAAGCTTACCTTTGCTTTTGCTTCTGTAGTAAAACTGTTGTGTTTTTGGAGGGTTAAGTTCCAAGTGAACTGCCTCCTTGTACCTTTTACTAGCGTTAGAAAGTGCATCCTCACATGAATGATTTAGTGATTGCTTTCATGTCCACGTTTGGCTGTATTGATTAACCTTCAAGATGGAGGCTATTGCTTCTGCTTGGATGGCAGATGGTACCAGTGCTCACTGGGCTTTTTCTCCTTCTGAGTTCATCAGAAGATTGAATGCCCCTGTTCCTATTAAGTTAGGAGTGGCCATGGGATTATTTTAGCCGGTGAGGTTTAGGTGGAAATGACATATGTCATTTCTGGGCCAGAGTATTTAATCACAGGTATGAGAGGCCACAGCATTCTGTGTCCCTGCTGTCATGGACAGATATGTGGGGATGGAACAGCAATCAGGATGTCCCTGACTGGGTATGACACAGAGTCCCCCTGGAAATCTACATTAGACGAAGAGAAAGAGCAAGTTAGAAACCTTTACTTTATTGCTTTTTTTTTTTTACTTTGTGTGTTTTCATCAAATATGATCGTTCTCACTGGTTAGGCTATTCTGACATGTTGAGTAACCACTGATTTCACTACAATACAACAATTCATCAGTGCTTACATATGCTAAGCATTCAAGGTCTATTATGAATTGAGTTTTATTTCTCACATTTTATAATTGCTTATTTATTAGTTAGGTCATATATGTAGTAAATTTTAGGGGATTTGCTTTGTAGACTTCATAAATCTTATCAGCATTAAAAGGATTAAGTTTGAACAACATAGACTATATATAAATTTATTTGATGTAGGCACATGGAAGTCTTAGAACACAGAAGAATTTTACCCAGGCATTTTTTTCATTACTATTTCCTTGCCACCTTAACCAAAAATGTTCATCTAAAGTTTCAGGTTTTGTATTAGAATCCAGAATTGTGACATTCTTTTTAGAAATAAGAAAAAGAAAAACAACTTTATTTCTAATCAAAATACTCTTAAATGTTTCTAGTATTTACTAGATGTTGAAATATTCCACAGTAAATTTCAGCCTCAATTAATGAAACATAGCAAAGGCTACACTCCAATTTTTTTTTTTTCCAATCATGGTTTACTTTAAGAGTTAATCATATTGAGGCTAAGAAAAACTTCATCCATGTGCACAGAAATGCAGGGTGCATATGTGTAGTTAAAAATAATCTTGATACATTTAGGTGATCAAAGACTCTAACAAGACCTTCATATATTGTATGTGGGCGGTAAGGTCTCTAACTGGAGCACTACGTATGATCACCAAATTCACAATCCCATAGGGACAATATTTATTATCATAAAAAGTACTATAGCATTTGAAATCTGAGGTTAAACATTTACGACCAGGTTTACGAGGAGACGATGAATCTCAAGTGAATTGACTGCATGAGAAAAGTGAATTTATTATCAAGGGCATGAAAGGAATCAGTCTTCTGAATGCTTAATAACTCTGTTAAAACCTCATAATAAACTGTTCACCTCATTGCACGCTGTTCCAAAGTCTACAACGCAAGACATGTCTAACCTCGAAATGAGAGCCTTTTCCAGGCCCTGCCAATAAGGTAACTAATTCACATATATTCATTACGAAAAAATCTGCCAAGGAATAGCCAGTATTATACCAGAGGCATTTCTAAGTTGTTTGGTAATAACTTCTACTGTAAAGGGCTTGCCTTTTAATATGCAGTGTGCATCACATACAAAGTGTTTTAAACCTCAAAGGATCATAAAATAGCAAAGATAAAGTGATGAGTGGAGCTGATAATTTTTTAAGGCATCTTGGAGGATACAAAATCCATTCTGGATGGTTCACAAAAACTAAATTGATTACTATGTGATATGCTGGATTTTAAAAGACAAAACTGCCTTAAAACCTTGCCACAGGAAAGGTCAATGAAACTGAGCTGGTGATATCATGAAATCTTTGCCGGAATCTGATTAGCACCAAGTGCATATTCTGAAAACATTTTTGTTAGACTGACAAGAAGCTAGCAAAGAAACAGAGGATAACTGAGCAAGTTCTTTTCCTGTACTATATACATACATATGTATAATTTCCATTATGTATAATCAGAACTTCATACGAGGAACAGTGAAAGATAAACCAGAACATATTTTCTTCCTTGAAAAGCACTATTTCAGCAGCAACAGAACAGACTGCTGAGGTCAGAAGGGTCCGGGAGCTAGACAGTGTTTGCGAAGCCAGGGAACAGGTTTCAGCGTGAAAAAAATTCCCCCATGGCCAAATGATGGAGACATAAGGAAATTATTCTGATGAATATGAAACATCTTAAGCATTGTTTACTTCTTATCATAAAATAGCAAAATGGGCTTTCATTTTACAACATGTAGCTTTCGGAACATACATTTCTTCAGCAAATAACAAATGGAAAACCAGGTTCGACTCAGGCGGGCCTTGGGGCTGGCAGAAGGCGAAGCGTCCACCCAAGCTGTGAGCTTGCTGTTGAATTAATCCTGCTACCAAGTGAATGACAATTATAAGGCGAGGGGAACAAAAGCAAACTTGTAAGCTGCGTTAGATGGCACTATTTTGATCTCTAAGTTAGAACCAAGCACATCTTTTTCTTCAGATACTGATATCTTTCAACAAAGAGGGAAAACGAATGAAATCAGGTGGCAGTACATTCAGAAAGAGTAACGAGACGTTCATCACGATTCATGTGACCCTCCAACACCGGGCTTGCCTACTAGTTGCTCTTACCTCTGTAAGACTAGATATGATGTCTATGGCAATAATTGTCTCACCCAACTTCTTCTCCTTCTACACAGCAGCCTTCCTTTGGAGAAAAAGCTGTACTTTCTCTGAATTCCCAGAGATAGCTAGGATATCTCATGCACAGTAGACCCTGAACCCCTCAACTCTTGCTTGTTAACCAAAGTGGATTAAATATATTTAATGTTTGATTCTAGTGCTTCGGGAGAGGGAATGTTAGTGTCTTGTATCCTACATGCTTTTACACTTTGTACCATTTTTGGTCTAAATAAGAAAAAGATTAATTAAATGAGACATGGGTTAAGCAAAGTGTTATTGAAAACAAATCCAAAATATTATTATGAACAAAGGGTTATATATTTCTACACGGGCTTTTTTCTACAAAAATTCTGCTCAAAAGCAGCACGTCCTACCCAAACCTGTGTAGAAAAGAAAAACAAAACTGAGTGTGAAATGAGTGAGAAAAAAGCAACCAGAGGCATGAAATGGCCAGATTGAGATTAGTCCTGGAAGCTGGACAGAATCATCAACATGGCACCTCCCTGGGGTATTCAAGGTGATCAAAAAGGAAATAAAAGATAATCAGGTAACGTTGGGAGTATTTGAAAAACTGAAGACACAAGGCTTGTCTTTAAGTCACACAACAGAAAAAAATAATTGAGATGTCTGTAAAAAGAGTACTACAGGATATCACTAGACAAATGCTAGTGTGTGCCACAACCTGGTTTAGTGATTGAACTTCAGAGAAACAAACTTTACAAAGTGTGAATGTCCATAGCAAGCTTACGTAAAGAACATGAATACATTGGGTTCAGAGTTAGAAATGGGTATAACAGAGAATTGAGACTTAAGGATAAAGAATCCCTAGATAAAAATTGCAGAATCAGAAATGTCTAGAAGTCGGCCATGCTGAAAACTAAGAGTACATAAGCCTGGTACCCTTAAGTATTTCACGTAACACACACAGGAGGGGCAGGTGTAGGCATGTGAATGGAAGTGGATCTTCATGGTGTCCAGGTGCATTATTCTGGAGATGTGGTTTTTGCCTTCAGATGGTTTTATATTATTGTTTTCTCTTGTTCTGTTGCTTTTGCTCCCACATCCACACTACTAGAAGGGTATACAGTGGGGAGTAAAGTGTGAGAAAATCTGATACAAGAATCCATTGATTCAAGGGACTAATAAAGTGTAACATGTCAAAAGAGAGTTACGTGAGAGAAAATGAAAATATGGAAGATGGAGCATCCAAATTTGCTTTCCTGAAACTTTGCCCATCATCAGAAAAATCATAAAATCATGGGAATTGGGAGATGGGAAAGTAGACTCAATAACAGTGGCTTAGAAGCATATGGGTATATGGTAAATGACTGGTTGATGAGTGGTAATTGGCAGTGCCCCATTCCTCTGGCATTGGGGTGGGTAGGAGAGGAAGCATCTGTACAAGGGCATGGAGGGAGTGGCTAAGGAAGGTTGAAGGTAGTATTGGAGAAGCTGTTAGATGACGTACATGTCAACTATAGAGATGGCTATAAATCAGAGATACTCTGATCAATGAAAGGCAGAAACACTAGTCTAAAACATTTTAAAACATCTTGCACTTTACTCTTATATGTTTGCTTATTCATGATAGCCAAGATATGGAAGAAACTTAAGCAGTCCATCAACTGACAAATGGATTAAGAAAATATAATATTTATGTGCATAAAAAGTAATATTATTCAGCCTTAAAAAATAAGAAAATCCTGCCACTGGGATAATGTGGATGAACCTGGAGGATGTTATGTTAAGTGAAATAACTCAGACACAGAAGGACAAATACTACATGATACCACTTATATGAGGAATTAAAATAGTCAAACTCAGAGAAGCAGAGAGGGAAATTCAGGGGTTGCCAGGAGCTGTGGGAAAGGGAAAATGGGGAAATATTAGTAAAAGGGTAAAAAATTTGGTTATGCAAAATGAATGTCCTAGAGATATATTATATGTCAAAGGGCCTATAATTAACCATACTATATTATATACTTAAAAATGTGCTAAGAGTATAGATCTTATGTCAAATGTTCTTATACAAAAAAAAAAAAAAATGATAGAAATAATAAATAAGTGGGTGAGAGGAAGCTTTTGGAGGTGATATGATTATGCCTGAGATCACGATGATGGTTTCACATGTGTATATGTATCTCCAAACTCACCCAGTTGCATACATTAAATATATACAGCTTCTTTTATCTCAAAATAAACTAATTAAAATTAAACTAGAGCCCGGCCGGGCGTGGCTCAGCAGTTGAGCATTGACCTAGGATCAAGGCGATCGGGTTTCGATTCCCGGTCAGGGCACATGCCCAGGCTGAGGGCTCGATCCCCAGTCGGGGGCGTGCAAGAGGCAGCTGATCAATGACTCTCTCATCATTGATGTTTCTATCTCTCTCTCTCCCTCTCCCTTCCTCTCTCTGAAATCAATAAAGATATATTAAAAAAAAAAAAGTCATTAAAAAAAAATTAAACTAGATTTGCATTTCATCAGAAAATAGAACTGCATGGTCATATAAAATAAGAGCATTAAGGAGTGTCAGATGGCCAACTAAGGAGACAGTCCCGGGCTGGCTCAGGTTCAATTGGAGCAAATAGTCTGCAAATCCTCAGTATCATTAATCTTCTAAATTTTTCACCCACACCAAACCATGCTCAATGGTTTAGACTAGAGAGAGAAAAAAATATCCATAATGCTTTTTAGAATTGTTTTCATCTAACGTGACTTCACAAATTCTAACACTTGAAAATATGCCTCCGGCAATTTGGATAATTCATGACATAAAACCGTCATTCCCTGGCAGTGCTGGAAGCATGAGATGTCACTGACTCATGCAGCTCCTCCTGCATAGGATTCCTCCTGGGTGCTGCATCACCGAGATGTTGAAGAATTTACATGCAGAGAAAGCAGAAATCAGCCCAAGTTCCCAGCATTCACAACATGCAAACAACATGCGACATGAAACATCCCCATGTTTCTCCAGGAAAACAATCCTTTAGGTAGAGAAGGAAAATGTCATGGTCGTTGAAATTTTGCTCCTATGCTACATTATTAATACATGATCAGGGAAATTTTTAAGTGAAATTGTCAAAACTTGTGTTAGATATGGCTTTTGGTGTGCTAAGGCTATGAGGAACATGACTGAACACACTTACATGTTGAGATTTTGATTGTCATTTTCTCCTGAAAGTCATTAATTACCAAAGAAGTTTCATGAAGAAAAGTCAGATCTCTGACCTCAATCCCCTCTGAGGTCAATGTAACCAAGTAAAGGAATAGAAGGATAAGGTTCTGGAATATCATTCAGAGTATTTTTCATTTAAAAAAAAAAATGTTTTCTCCCTGAAATCATCTTGCAATTAAGACTGGGCCAAGGGGACTAGGTTTCTTGCCGTAGATAGGAGGCTGGCTGACACAGCCTAGGAAAAAGAATCAGTGCTCAGCTTTGAACTTCAACCTAATTGCCCCAGGTAGAGTTCTTTGGAAGCAGATGTTGAGGGAGAGTTTAGCATGTGAGAAGTTTATTCGGGATCCACACCTGTGGAAAAGAGAGAGCAGAACCAGCAACAGGCAGAGGGAGAAGTGGATTTGCCATGCGGGTCAGAGAAAGCCTAGGATAGGTCAACCCCCAGGGAGCTGTGGCTGTAAAGCCCCACAGTGGGTTGTGCACAAGACAACCCGTGGCTCTAAGGCAGCTCCCTGCAGCTGAGGCTACAAGTCTGTCCTTGAAGAAGAATCTGACAGCACATCTCTGAGCAATACAGGAGGCTTTTATAAAACCTCAACTACAAAGTTTTCAAATTGAATAAGGAGGATTTTTGGACATCCTAGAGCTGGGTTTTTACATATCAATGACCTGCATTTAGAGGATTAATCAAAGAGTGAGATAAGAGCTAGAGGGAATGCGAGGTTTAAAGTGGAGGAATTTACCACAACACTGACAAGGTCCCGGGGCTATGGCTGGAGAAAGGCTTGGAGTTGGACTCCAGGCTTCCGCACGGGGAAGTATGCACACCAGCCTCTGCAGTAAAAGGAGGTCAGATTTTTAATTCCCAAGAGTGGAGAATCAGACATTTTTGAGAAACAGAGACTATGAATAGGCCTGGGGTCAGAAGAAGGCAGAAGCAAGATCCACAGTCACGTTTAGGTATTAGCACAATTGTTAAATGATCGGGGGAATGACCATGCCTCAGCCAATGCCACCAGCAGGCCTCTAGAGGACCAGAAGGACTAGTTACAAAGCACACTGGACTTAGTTACAAAGCAAAGGATTCAGGACAACAGAGGCTGAGGTCCAGAGACAAAAAATAATGACATACCCTAGACAAAGACGAGATGGCATTCCTGCAATACTATAAGGACACCGCCCCAACACACACACACACTATATTCCAACTCTCAGATCAGAAAGGATTGGACAGGAGCAGTCTTGAGAAAAAATTCAGAAAGATTTAATATGTGTTTAAGTGAACAGAGTCGAGTAAAAATTGTTATTACTGACTTAGGATCAATATATCAAGCAAATAATAACTTTTGACACTTTCATGGCAATCAGCAAACATTTACCTTTTTAGAAACATCTTAACTTTCTCATAGTTAATCTAGTTCCCCATTTTAAATACATACAGGTTATGTTTCTCAGGTTTATATTCCTACCACTAACACTTCCGTGAGCTTCAGATTGCTATATCCCAAACCGAATATTTGTACTTAAGTACTTCAAGTTTAAACCTTCCCAAACTAGAATTTCTGAATTCCCTTTCAAAAGGTTTATACCTTCAGAAGTAATCTTCATCGTATTATTGGCAGGGTCACCCATCTAGTAACTCAGGTCAAACTTTTAGGACCCATTTCCAATACTCCCTCACCCGCACCCCCTACATCATCCAGTTCACTTAAGCCATGTTGGGTATACTTATAAAATAGCTCTCGAATTTAACATTTTTTTCCCTCTTAACTGCTCCTCCTCTAGTTCAAACCACCACAACCGCATTGCTAAGTTTCTGCAGCAGCACCTGTTTTGCTCTTTTTTACTCTTGTTCCATTTCCATGCTTCCTCTAGACAGCAGCCGGAGCGACCCCTGAGAAAGGCGGACCAGATCATATTATTTAACTGCTTAAATGCTTCCATTGCCTTCTCACTTCAGCTGGAATGAAATTCAACTCTTTTAGAGTCTTCAAGGCCCTCTTTGTCTGTTCACCTCTAAGCATCTCATTGATGTCTTTTAGTAGCACTTCAATTCTTGTTATATCTTGAAAATACCAATGTTTTTCCTGCTGAAGCCCTTATTAACTGTGGAGCCTTTTTTGCCTCAATAGTCTTCTCGCCACAGGTATTTGAATGGCTGGCTCTTTATTATCACTTTTTTAAGGAAGTGCTTAAAGAAGTTTCATAAGGACAAAGGAGGCAGTTTGAATGGACATTCACCACCCAAGTCTAGGGTAATTTGAGCATCAAAAATAATGGAAAAAATAGATTACAAAATTAATGTGTCCATATTAAAAGACAGAAAGAAAAATAAATAGGAAGAAAAAGAGGAAGAAGAAAGAAGAAAGAAAGAAAGAAAGAAAGAAAGAAAGAAAGAAAGAAAGAAAGAAAGAAAGAAAGAAAGAAAGAAAGAAAGAAAGAAAGAAAGGAGGAATAGCTTTTTTTATAATGCCAATGCCAACCAATAAATAAAGAAGAAATGGTGGAGTTCAAATATTGATTATTTTTTCAACTATTCATAGAATAAAGAGTCAGAGATGGATACTAACGCTAGTAATCAAAGCTTGACAAGGAACCAGATACTTACATAATTTTAATGTATTTTCCCACAAATTATTTGCCAATTACAAATGGTAAAATGATGTTAGAGAGAAGAAAGCTGGCAAACACCATCTATATCAAGCTATCAAAGCCAACTTCGCCAATAATGGGCAAACCTATATCATGTTTTTTGTAAGATGCACTAAGGATACAATCCAACACTTACACATGATGAGTCACTAAGCACAACCTGGATCTCATCACAAGGAAATGTCAGACAAACTCAAACTGAGGAACAATCTACAAAATCAAAACAAAAATATTGCTTGCATTCTTCAAAAATGTGAAATTTCATGGAATAAAAGAAGTCTGAGAAATTGTGCCAAATTAAGGAAGATCAAACACACATGCCCCCAAACTTGGCATTATGTCTACAGTTTACTCTGAAATGGTCCAGGTGTATGTACATCAGACTCATTGTGAATTTCAAAACAGTCTGCTGTTGGACTCAACTCCTTAAATTCTGACTTGATTCATTTGAACCACATTACCTGCCTCCATGTTGTGTCTCTCCTTTTTGTGGATAGATTTCTGATAATTCAATGGGCCTAATGTATGTTCTAAGAGAAATTTTTCTATTATAAAATGATCGAAATGCCAGAGTGGTAAATAAAAGAAAATGCCCATCTATGGAAGCCAAACATGTGGCAACCACCTGAAAAACTGGTCAAGAAAGTAACCACAAGTGTGACTACAGCTATAAGAACTTTAAAACTATCAGCATTACTTTCTGGCTTATAAAAATAATGAAGGTTGAGAAAACTCTACAGTAAATATTTTGTTGATTTCTCAATACAACTTTATAACCCTCTTCTGTTTGTGACTTCAAAGGAACTGTTTTGCACTTTGCAATGTTTCCAATAATTTACCAGTTGTAAATAAAATTCAGCTTTATATAGAAATTGCTAAGAGGCTAGACTACGGATATTCATGAGTGGTATTAACTACACTAAATAATATGCAATGCTAAAGGTTTGATTTAAAAATCAAAGGTTTGACGTTAAAAATGTAACATAAAAATACAGTTTAAAGGTGTGCTCATTTAGAAATCAGATATTTTTATTGTTAAATTGCTATGGAAAATATATAAGCAGGTTAAGAAAAATAAATGCCTAATCAATATCATACTGATTTCTTTATTAAAAAGTATGTTATAAAACATAATATTTTGTTTACTTAACAACAATGTTAATAAGTCACCAACTGTGATAAGCTCTGAGCTGTATTCTGAGGGTTGTGGTTCCTCACATGTGACCTGGCATGGATGGGCGTTTCTAAGCTGAACAGGATTGCATTCCCAGGTCTGGAGGAGAAGCTGAAATGCTTTATTCTTATGATTAAATGGCATTTCCAATCCCACTACAAAATTCAGAACTTTAAGGAAATTAGGCAAATTGGAAAAAGCCAGTAGAGCACCATTGCTTTGTTTTCATAACAATGTTGATGCAATTAGAGTAAGAGAATGAAGCCGTGTTCCTGTTTATATCATGCCATTTCTCAAACCTTTCGGTCTGGCAAGATAGAGCATGTGGTCCTCTCAGAGCTTTTCCTTCCTTAGTTTGAAACCCAGACATTTTTCAGGGAAATTCAATCCTTATGCTGTTCGTTCCTTTCCACTTAACACATCAATGAGTGGCTTTACATGAGATATTTGACATTCAGTATAAATTTCATTTTTTCCCCCTTAAACATAGGAAGCTGTGTTTTGCTAAGGGTAAACAAATCAAGGTATTTAACTTCAGGTTGACTTCATCAAGTAGTGCGTCTGCGTGTGTGCCTGTGCGTGTGGAGGCTACTTTTGACGAAGCAGATTTCTTCCTTGGTTCTAAAAACCATATTGACATGATAGCGAGTGAATGGAAGAGTAAGGAAAGAGAGAATACACATTCAGCATGAACAAAATCAATCACGCTTGAAGAAAATGTCAAGACAATAATGAATATGCAATGTACATAAATAATAGATTCATTCCATAATCTATTTCTTCTAAGTTGTGTTCACTGGTACTAAATAATTTATAAATTAATATTTCAGGAAAAGTAACATTTAATACTTAATAAAAAACACCTATGGTATTTTTTTGTATATACATATTTCTTAATTTTCACAGAATTTTGAGAATTAAGAACAATTGTTTACATTATGCGAATGGGAAATTTAAGGCATTGAGGGGTTCCGTGTTTTCCTTAGTTGCGCACCTTTAGTTAGGTGACTGAGCCAGGATTTCTTTGGATTGCAAAATCAAGGAATTTTAGAATACTTTATGCTTTCTCATTCCGTATGAACCACTGTTATTCTCTAATTTATTTTAAAAATAAATTAGTTTGATTTGGCTCAATCTGCATTGTACTTTAGCTCACTTATATTAGAAACATGTAAAAAATCACCTATTAGTAAAATTGTATACTCCTTCACATGATTTTAAGTAGTTTGTGATAGTACCAAAATGGGATCGATTCAATATCTTCCTGGCTTTTCCATTTAAACATTATTATTTTTTGCAGAAGATTAACATCCTGAAGTTAAAAAAATCTGCTATTCAATTTATTAATGAGACATATATGATCATAAATATTGAATGAACATTACTGGTAAGGAGCCAAGGGAGTTCACTTGGTTAAACATTCTGTATCTAGAAGTTTGCATAAAAAATTATATGAAATGTATTTTCCCATGATATTTTATTTACATACACATTAGGAATTATTATGTGTTCTTGGAGAACTGACTCCTTTATCCTTATGAAGTAACTGCATACATAGTCATACTGCTATTTAAATTCAATTTAGGGCCTAAAAGCTACATTTGATTTTCATTGCAGAAACTTAAAGAATATGTATATTCATTGACTATAGAAAAGCTGGGGAAACTTGTTCCCTGTGGAAAGTAATCATTGAGTTAGGTAAATATGTAGATACTTTTTTGGCCATTTTTTTCATAAGAGCATGGCCATATTTTTCCAAAAATAAGATGTGAGCCTTATTATTATATTAGAAAATCAGAAAGCAATTCTGTCTCTCCCACGGGTGATGACCTAGTCATGGATATGCTTAAATGCACACCGAGTCTGTGGCAGAGTTTACAACTGAAAGAAGACTGGGATGAAGGCCCTCACCCAGTTGAAACAGGTAGATGCACAGACACGGTGAAGCAAATACTCTACTTAGTGCTTCAGGTTAACCCAAAGGTTGGCATCTCCTGCTACATTCAAAAATTGTTCTTTGTGATTAAATAATGTATTAGATAGAAGTTACAAGATATACCTTTTAGTTAAACTTTGAAAAGATCACTTAAGGAAACAGCTACCCCAAAATAAGAAATGGGCCACTAGGGGCATACATCCCACCTCCCAGAATAGCTGTATATTTTATGACTTCTTCATACCTCTCATAGCACCCACTACAATGTATTTTTGCAGTTGTTACTACCTGCTGGATCTGTCTATATTTGAGAGATGGTGTTGCTGTGTCATCTTGTAAGAGTAGATTCATCTATTTCCCCTTGCAGTTCTATCACTTTTTCCCTCATGTAGTTTGATGCTCCATTGTTAAGCACATACACATTAAGAATTATTTTGTGTTCTTGGAGAATTGACTCCTTTACCCTATGTACTGCCCTTCTTCATCCTATTGGAGTTTTCAGCACTCTGAGTTGTCCATACTCAGCCTCTAGCAATTTATCAATTACAGTTCAGACTTTCCTGCCCCATCATTGGTTCCCGTGGAGGCTTCTGCTCATGGGTCTCTGCTCTAGTAAGTGGCAACTCCTCTTATTTGCATGTCTGTCCCTCCAATTGTTGATTTTTCAGTCTGTTCAGCTTTTTACTGGATGTTAGGATGGAGTGGTGACTTGCAATCTCCTTACATGCACAACCAGAAACAGTATGTCTATTCATTATTTCTAAATATCTTTAAGACTATGATGTTCCAAAGGACGATCTCCCTGTTTTATTCAACTCTGCCCTTCAGTGATTTGAGTCTCATGGAAGGCCACCACCTTAGAGAAGTTTTGTGAATTAAAGAATTATATTTAATTATAATTAAAGAATTAAAGTTGCTAAGTCATTATCATGCCTTCTTCCTTCTGCTCATTACACATTATGAAATCAGTTTCAACAGGTCCTGTCTGGGAGGCAGGTGAAAACTTCCTCTTTGAATGGAATGCAGGAGCAGATGGACAAGAAGCACTCTGGAATGTCATCGTAAGGACTTCCAAATATCTACTCCTCCAGAAAAGCAACAAGAATGCTGGCAAAAATGGAAAAATTATGGTTGACTTCTTGAACATAGTGTATTCCAGGATGAAATGGAATGGCATCTTTAAAGTTACGGAAAAAAATTTTCAACATTGAACTCTCTATCAGGTAAAAATATCCTTCAAAAGTGATGGTGGAGAAAAAGACTTTTCCAGGTAAGTGAATATTGAATGAATTTGTCACCAGCATCAAATTGGAGCACAGTCATAATAAATAAATATAACTCACTGTGTATAAAACGAGTCTATAAGCTACATTTATGTAAGTAAATAAATGAATACAAAAGTGAATGTGAGAAAATGGAACACTTTCTTACAGTGTGATGCCATTAATATAGAAGAAATGATGAATTAGGAAATCATCACTTGATGCTAAAATTTGTTGGTGAAAGATTAATGAGAAAGAGGGTAATTACATAGTCTTGTGATCGTCATGGATTACATATTAATAAAACTAGAAAATCAGTATCTACAGTGGAGAAAATTTGCAGACACCTCATTAACTACATTATCAAAGGCATCATTACCAACTTAGGAGCAAAGCAATCTTATGCCTCCTACTATTATGTACTGAGAAAGAAATATAACTTTGGGGACATTTCTTCCAAAAGTGCATTTCTTGAATTTCATCTTGAAAAAACATTAGGCAAGCTTAAAATGCGAGACATTCCATAAGGTAACCAACCTGAAATCTTAAAGAATATCAATCAAGGTGATGAAAAATAAAGCAGGAGGAAATGACCCAGGTTAAAGGAGACCAAGGAGACATTATGGCTAAATGAAATGCATGACCCCAGATTGCATGCTGAACCAGGGGAGGGGGCTAGCTCTATACCTGCAAGAAATGAGATTATAATATCAACTGTGGGTTAATCAAGAATATTTTTCACTGCCAAATTTCCACATTTTAATAAATTAACTGTTGTTTTGAAAGAGAATGTCCTGTCCTCGGAAGGGTAAAGGGATACAACTTCTCCAATTTATTCTCATTTTTTTACACACACCCATACAAGGTGTACAATATGCATTTTTAAACTGTCAAAATCTGCTGACAAATAATATCGTATCATTTCATATATAACATAAAACCTGACAACAGTACACATTGACTTCCCTCTCCTATTCCTTGTACTAATGCTTCTATATGTTTAACTTGTACACATCTTATAAACTGTGCAATTCGTCACCATTATTTTTGTTTCAAACAATCAATTATTTTTAATGGTATTAAAATTCAAAAGAAAATATATCCACCATCACATTTAATATCTTGCTGCTCTTCTTTTATTTGTGGAGCTCTGAGTTTCCATCATTTAGGCTTTTTCTGTCTGATGATTTTTCTTTACTGTGTTCCATGCTGCAGGTCAGCTGGTGATAAATCTTTTGGCTTTTGCCTATTTGAAAAGGCCTTCGTTGCACTTTAAACTATAAAGTATATTTTGGCTGGATCTAAAAGTTTTAGGTTGATTTTTAGGTTCAATACTTTAAATGTTTCATTTATTTCAATGAAAGGTTAACCACCATTCTTATCATTGTTGTTCTTTGTCATATTCCCCAACACCTGATAGCTTTTCAGATTTTTTTTTTCTTTATCGCTAGTTTTCAGCAATTTCATTATAATGTTCCTTGCTCTGGTTTTCTTGTGTTTATACCACTTAGACTTTGCTAAGTCTCTTAGACCTGTAAGTTTATTGTTTTCTCCAGATTTGGAAATGGATTCAGCCATTATTTCTTCAAATAATTATTCTTCACTTCCTCTCAACTGCCATTTTCCCTTGGGACTCCAATTACATGTTTATTGGATTACTCAATATTTTTCCACAGGTCAGTGAGTTCCATTCACTGCTCTCTATTGTTTCCTGTCTCTCTCCTTTAAAAAGTAGTTTCCAATTCTTTGTCTTCATGTTTATTGATCTTCTTTTCAGTATTGTTTTATTTGCTTTGAAGCCCATTCCACAAATTTTCTTATACATTTCAGTTGTATTCTTACTTCTATAAGTTAAATTTGCTGAGTGTTATAGTTTCAATTTCTCTTCTAGCTGTATGTTTTCCATTCATCCTTGAGCATTTTTATAACTGTTTAAAGTCCTTTCCTTGTAGTTCCATTTTCTCTGTCACTTCTAGTTTTGCTTCTATAACTGCTTTTTTTATCCTGACTATGGTTCACATTTTGTTTCTTTGCTGGTTTAATACATGTTGGTTGAATGACAGACATTGTGTTTATGTTGACGAATATGAGTATTATGTTGTTCCTTCAAAGCATGTTGAAAGGTTCTTTTTTCTTTTTATTTTTGTAGATTCTCAAATTACTTGCAGCTCACCTTGATTCTTATGAAGTTTGATTTTAAACTCCATTAAGATGTTTCTAGTATAGCTTTTACTCCCTGCTGCTTTAGACTTACCACCAAAGTGGGACCTCTGGGATCTCTACTGAATTATCCAGATTTAAGTGTAGTCTCTCTACTATGGTTAGCTGGGATTCAAATGTCTTCTAGCCCTTTATATACCCTGAAGACTTTTCAGCTAATAGCCACTTGATAGGTTGGTTGGTTGGTTAGTTTTGCCCAGCCTTGTGGACTTTCTTTATTCATGTGCAATTTAATATTCAGACAGAGACTCAAGGGGCTTCTGCAGATCTCTGGAACTCTTTCTCTGAGTGGCTCCTTTTTGGTCAGTATACCGGCCCACAAACCCCAGCTGTTTTGTCTCTGAACTCTCTTGTCTTCAGCTCAGTGAAGCTTCTTCCCATGACCTGCCTGTTTCTCCCTTCTACGCACAACAGTATGGAGCACGTGTCTCTGGGAAAAAGACAAGCTTACTTATCTGTCCCCCTTCTTTCAGTGGCGCCAGTCTTCTGTAGATTATTCTTCTTTATCTGAAAGCAGTTTCTCATATAATTTTTCCAGTTTTCTAGTTCTTTGCAGTGGGAAGGGGAAACCCAGGTCTGGTAACTTCGACATAATTTCAAACAGAAACTGCTCTATGGATTCATACAAAATTAAAATTGTATTTACTTGGCTAGTGTATTTGGCACTCTGAGCATGAAGACTATGATCCCTCATCTGTAGACAATGGCTCTAAGTATTTTCTATAAGACCACCCAGTCTTGTTGTCTAATGCTTGGTCCTGTTTGATATTTTAAACTCAGTATGATTTTTAATGTATTAGAAATAAGCTTCCGCTTTCAACACCTTCAAAAATTGTTTAAAGCCACATTTATTTATGAATATAGGGCATGTTTTTAAACTAGGGGATGGCTTTATTTGTTTAGGACAACTTATTTTATAATAAAAACCATTTTTTACTCTAATAAAAAAGAATGTAGTATTCTCAGCTAAGACGAACATATGGACTTTTGAAGATTGTCTCTTTTCTGGACTGTCATTGGGATTGTCCATGTTGTATTAATTTTCTTGGTATTTCTTGGCTTCATGTGTGTCATGACTGGCTATGAAATTTTTGGACTCATCACAGTCTCACAAATGTTCTTCTCTTCAGTTTAAATGTATTTAGTGAAGTGAGCTTGTTGTGAGTCCTTAGGGTAAAGGAAGAGGGGACAAAAGATGGTAAGGTTTCTAAACTCTCCAAATTCTCCAGCGCAACCCCAATTCTCCTCCTCCCCCCTCCCCTTCCTTATTCTCCCTCCTCCTCCTCCTCCTCCTCCTCCTTCCCCATGTTCTGTCATAGTGTAAATAAGACCAGTTCAAATGTCTACCTTTTTGCCTACCAATGTCCATTTTAGCTCTATATAAGACTAATTAAGAATCTTAATTGTTAGGTTATAAAGCATCTCTAAATATCAGACATCTTTGCTAGAAGATATTATAGTGTCTTAAATAGTGTTCTCGTTCCTTCTCACTTTATGTAAAGAAGTAATCTCTCTGAAGATGTAATTATTAAGGATATCGGGATAAAAACATCACAGATTCAGAGTGAGCCTTAAAGCCAATGCCTGGTGTCCTTCGAAGGAGAGGAAGGGAAAAAATGAAGAGGAGGACAGGACACAGAGAGACACACAGAAATGAAGGCCAGTGAAGATGAAGCGGAGACTAGAGTGATGGACCCACAAGGCAAAGAATGCTCAGGACCACCAGCAGCTGGAGGAAGCAAGGAACAATTCCTTCTAGAGCCTTCGATTTTGACTTCCAGCCATCCAAAGAATGAGAGAATAAATTTCTGTTGTTTTAAGCCACCAAATTGTGATGATTTTTTAGGGAAGCCCTTGGAAACTAACACAGGTAAGTTTCAAACAATTATTTCATATACCTTATAATTAACCTGTACATCTTTAGGAATCACAAAATACACTTCTGATGACAAAACATAAAACAAATATAAATATCTCTAAAGACAGAATTAAATAAAGTAATAGAAAACATTGTCCACTTACCTTCTAACCATGTATTTTGAGGTTGAGTTTTGATAAGTATCTGATGTCTGGCTGATTCTACAGCTGAAGCGTCCATGGTGACTCTATGAAAATGTCAACATTGCCATTCAAGTCCTTTTAACTCTTTGTTCTTTCCCCAAATAATGTATGATCAGAATTCTAATTACAGGCAACTTCAAAATGGCATTTTTCTGTGTGGGTATTTTCTGTGTGAGAGAGGCTGCTCTACTTTTCCCAGCTTTCCAAGAATAAAATACTCTTTAAGTTGATCCACTCAACTTAAAATTACTATATCAAATACTATGGCTAAGTGCATCTTTATATGACACTAATTGAAGAAGAAACTAGGTTTTGGTACCATCTCATTATCTGCAGTGAAGTGACCACCATCCAGTGGAATAACATTACTTAAATTGCAAACTCCACAAGAAAATAATAGGTATGTTCTCAAAAAAACTGGTTCTGTGGTGACAAATGTATAGTTAAATAAATTTAAATGTTTCTTTAAGAAATTCTATTGTCTTTAAGAAACTAGTATATATAATGATTCTTTACTTAGAAAAATACGCACTCTCTCTCAAACTTATTTGCCCTTTTAACACAGTTCTCATAGTATATAGCACCTCTGAGTATGAGTGCTCTAGGGCAGTGATTTACAACTGTTGTGCCACAAGAATTTTTAAACAGCAATACCTAACTCTTTAGTCAGGGGGGCACTGACCTCTTTTCCCTTAGATTGTCAAATAAAAAGTGACAACAGCCAACATAACAATAGCCATTCGGTGTGAATGTATCAAAATTATACCTATTTTTTGTCAGCTCAGCAAAAAATATATCTTATGGTATGCCGTAGAATTTTAGTAATAGTTTATATGTGGCATGAGATGAAAAGGTTGACAATCGCTGCTCTAGGGAGTATAGCTTGGAAGTAATAGTACCAATGACAATACTTTCTCTACATAATTCGTTCTTAATCTTTTATAATACATATACTAACTATGACATTTATACTCTCCTTATTCTTGACAGAGTTCTAGGCACTTTATTTTCATTACGTCCTTTAATCATCTCAAAAATCTTGTGAGATAGGTAATATCAGTATCTCTATTTAATAACATGCCTAGAGCTGGTACCAAATAACATACTACAGATAGTGTGGGAATAGGCTTTGGAGCCAATAGAATAGGCAGTCTGGCTGCAGAGTTTACGAATTTAACCTACAACAAGAACTGGTGGCCCCAAATTGAAGCTCGATGAAGGCAAGAATAAACTAAGAAAGCAAATTGATATTTCTCAACTATTTTTGTTAATGGGTTCATTTGGGAATCCAAGGAAAGCCATAGCATGTATACTCATAAGAATGTATACACATATATATCTGTAAATGCATATGTGATATCCAGAGCATTGTCAGGCTCTTAAAGCACCCAATGGATGCTAGAATAAGAAGCTGACTTAACTGTCTTTAAATATAACTAAATTAATGGTGCCAGATCCAAAAAAAACCCAAAAACCAAAAACATCGAAGTAGATTAGAATGTAGCAAAAGCATAAAAACCTTTGAAGCTGCTTCTAGAAAAACACATATTACTCCATGCTATTCAATGGGCTGATATGGTAATTTTGTTGTTTGCTCTGATCATTTCTATCACTTTTTCAATTCATTTTTTCTCAAAAATTCTTTGGATAACTGATTATTCATAATCTGAACCAGAGTAATTACTAGTGATCTGATGGGATAGGATAGAACTCTGATTTACTCTTTTACTATGATTTGATTAATGTTTGGTTTATGTTATTTTTTATTTGACTTGGGTCATTAATTTATTCTTATATAAAATATGTAAGTTAAATTCTGATATACTTTCAGAAACAAATCAAAACAGTTAAATAAATTTCAAATAAAATTAAATAGGTTTTTATTCAATATTAAAACACAAGGGGCTAAAAATAAGGGTTTTCATTTAAATGAATATATTACTAGGATAGAACTTGACTATGCCAAAATGTATAATTCATTTATGATAGACTAATTAATATTATCATAATAATGGCTGAAATGTGGATTATTTGAGTGCAGCCTAGCATAGTGAAACGGCATGGAAATTGGAGGAACATGGGCCTGGGTTCCAAATCATTTATGTATTCAACAAATATACATCAAGTATGTATTGAGTAATATAAATCTTATGCTACTGAGGGAAAAGATTACATCTTGTTTTCCATTGTATCCTTCCAATACCCTGCATTTAAATTCTTTATTTATGACTCATATTACCTAAGGAAAATCATTTCACTTCCCTTTATGTGAAAAGTAATAATAATTTTTACTTGTCTAATGACCTCTTTTAATTACTTGTTTATATAAATCACATGAAAACATACAGACAGAAACTCATCAGCATATAGCACAATCTCTTTGGTTCAATAAGAATATGTTAAATAGTTGTATAAATGAAGAATTAAATAATTGTTCTGAGAGTTAATAAATATTAAATTATGTTATGGTATATGTCAGTGTCCAGTACATAGTAATTGCTCAAAATATATTTCCTATCTTTCCTCTTTTTCTTTCTGTATTATTTTGGAATGCTTAGAAAAATCTCAGTTTAAAAATAAGATTTTATGTGCATGATAGTTACTAAATTTGAGGTTAATAAACACCTCTGGGCAAGTGTACTTTCCTGAATGTCTGTTCAGTGCTTGCTTCACTCTAAAATGCAGTATTCTCGCATTATATGTTTATGTGTGAAAGAAACAGTGATTTATCAAGTCCCCAACTCTATAAAGAACATTGTTTTGAGTGCCATGAGCAGTTATAGCACAGGAAAGAACAAGTTCCTCTCAAAAAGAATAATATTTTAGGGGAAGAAAAACAAACTTAGTCCTCAAAAATATGAGCTAAGAAAAATTATAACCAAATATGGCTTTGTAGTGCAAAAAGGAATGCCAGAAAACTGAACTGCTTGGAACCAGATGAACTTACTTTGAAGACATTAATGGAGATGAAATTTCTTCTTTCCCCATTAAATATGATATCCATTTATTGTGCAACTGGTACAGTACAAGTGGTTTTTACATATGATATTTTGTTTAATTCCCACAATACCCAGAGTAAGCATTCTTTTATAGATAATTAAACTAAAACTCAGAGAAGTTAAGTCATTTTCTCAAGATCATACATCTTGAAATAACAGAGCCAAAATTTGAGCTTAAATTCCATAACCATGCTACAGCCATCAGCTTTGGTAGAAGCACAAATTAGATGCTTTTGTTTGAATACGAGTGAAGACCTGCCTCAAACTAACATATACAGTAGAGAATTTATTGGTTCTACAAACTGGGATTCTGGAGGTAGGGCCACCTACATGATTAGTAGATACAGCTGACTTAGGGATGTCATCAAGGATCCAGTGTCTTTCTTCCTCTTTGCTCAATTGCTCAAAATCAATTTTTCTGTCCTTGTGTTTGTAGAATGATTACAGCAGCAATCAGTGCTAAGGGTTTTCAAAGATAGAGAGGCAGAGAAAGAGAGAATATGTTTCTAAGACCACCCAATAAAAATATTCTGTCGTCTGTTGCTTGAATTCCCTTGAACATAATTTTATGGTAAAGACCATACAGGTTGCTGATTGTCTTAATTCAAGAAACCTGAGCTAATCACTGGGCATGTAGATGGGACTACCTTGATTGTTTTAGACCAGGGAAGGTCCACAGCTAGATTTGGAGTATAGTCAATCCCACCCAACAGCAGGGCAACTAGACAATGTGAACAGAATGAAATGGATGATAGGGACAGAACCACAGAGCCATGGAGCCCACTACAGTGAACACACAATTAGTTTTTATTTGACTAACTGAAAATATTACAAGTCCAAAAAATGAGAAATTATCTCTGCTTTAATGAATAATTATTTTTAGGTATTTCACTATTTCATATGAAGAAGGCTTTGAATTTCAATTGGCACATCAAGGACCTAAAGAAATTTGAATCTCTCCACATATATCAGTAGTTATAGAACCCACAAATTTAATCATGTGCTTTGGGGGAAAAATGAAAGAAATGATAGGTTTCCCATGCTATGGAGGAACAGGGTAAGTCTGAAGAGTCTAGTAATATTGAAAATTTGAAACAAAATATGGCAAAGTAGAGGTGGGTGATAAGCACATTATTTATTTCACTCCATCTTGAGACAATAATATTTCCTCTGGGTTACCTACAAGAGGAATAATAAGGCCTTTTCCAGAAAACAAATGACTTGGGTGTCATAATGATACGCATTCAGATACGTCTATGCTTGAGTTCTGATGAGGCCATTTCCTAGCTGCATTATTTTGGACAGGTAACAATTTATCTCCCCCTTTGTTTCCTCAGTTGTAAGATGTTCATAATAATAGTAGCTGCTTTGCACTTTTGTTGTAAAAAATATTGAAGGAGATAACATATATAATGTTCGGTGATATAACTAACATCCGTCACCTCAGCGAATGCTTGCTATTAATTTGGTTTAAATGAATCAAGTGTTAGACTCCCTAAGATTTATGCATGTGTATTCTGCAGAGCCATCTATCTGCTTGTTATTTCTGATACTCAGGTTAAATTACTCCTATTCAGTGTCATTGTTTCTGCCTGTGAAGAATGAAGGGGAGTGATAGGAACAGAGATAAACACATCGTTTTGGCATTCTTATAAACAAACTTTCATCTTTGATTTGCTCTTTTGTTCCAGGCATTTGTTTATTTGCATAATGACAAAAATTAAAAGCTACTAAGAACTGAATGCCATGCAATGGGAGGAAAACTTGGCATGGCTTTGAAATTTAATGATCAAAGCACTGGGAATATGTGGTAGCAGTGCCCAAGGATCTTTGGTTTTGTGAAAAGCTAATGATGGGTTGCATGTGATATTAAGAGGCCTTAATTTAAAGACACAATATAGCATGGACTACACAGAAATCTGACCTAACATGTTGAAAGGTGCCTCATCATTCCTATTTATCATCTCATGAGGTTATAACCACTACTGACCTTCAAATATAATGAACTTCAAGTAATAGTAAAGAGTTGGCCCATTTAGAATTTTCACAATTAGAGACCTTTTGGAATCACACACAGCAGAGCCTTCTGCTCTGTCTTCTTGGACAAGCTGCTTAAAATCTATGAGAACCCTTCTCCTCATTCGATAAAATGGTTGTAATAATATAGATCTTAGATCTCAGGGTTTTCTCTTTTTTTAAAGCATTAAGTAAATATAAAGCATGTATAACATTTAGTAGGTACTTAATACACACCTACTTTATTTTGCCTATGTTTATTTGTTCATTTATATCACTTGCAATAAATGGGACTTAACAAGCTTATTCTATCTTAGACAATATACGCATATATAGGATACATTTTAAAAAGAAAAAAAAGTAAATAAAGAAGGGCTGAGACAAAATAGACAAGAATGATACGAATAGAAAAATGGAAAACCTGAATTTCCTGCGTACATTCTAAGGGTAGGCTGGTTTGTCTCTGAGGTTTTTATTGCCAAAGGTAAAAAAGGAATTATAATCTATACAAAAATTCACAGAGCCCATTACACTAAAAAGACAACTAGTCAGTAAAGCAAAACTTTTTACTTATTAGGAGCTCATTCTGCCTGTGAGGGACTTAATTTGATTTTTAATAAAAGGTTAGCCACATTTCTAGATACTATTTATCACGTTGTATTTTTATTTTTACTAATTTAAATGTCATTTTTACTATATAGCTCATTCTCTCATAATTCAATGTTTTCCTTGCATGTCCCATTAAGCTGAATACATATTTTTCTGCTAATACATTATTCAATTTTTGTTGCTTTAATCCATGTTTTTATAACAGACAAATCTCTTTTTGTTGCTTGTCTTTTTAATAGTTTTCCTAATTTCCTTCCATATTTATAGGCCCAAATTCGATTTAAAATTAATTTATCAAAGTTCATTAAAAATACAAAATATTTTTCAATTTTATTGACCATATAAATTATTTTGAAGAAAGATGACACCTTTATTATATTGTCTTCCTGTCCATTTGCTTGCCTAATATTTATGTTGTTAATGGTAGTAAAATTTTTCATATTGTCCACATTTTATGAAGTTAGTTCTTAGTTTTATACTTCCCCTTTTTATTATGCACCTAATTTTTTCATTAAATGCAAGTTTGCTTAATTTTAAATTAATTTTTAATTCTTAGGGTAAAAGTTCAGTAAATGAGAAAATATTTTTAACTGTTACTGTTGAGATAATTGCTATGTAAATTATATCAATTACAAGTGAATGAGTTTGGGGTTCTTTCAACTTATTTCTTAGTTAAAGATGAGAAAACTTAACTTTTACTTTTTGTATGGTGAACATAACTCCTTTTGAATGAGTAATTTTAATTAGGTTAGGCCAAGTTATTAGTTTAATAACTTCTGTTCTTGCTAGGCCATCTGTTCCTTAAGATAAATAAGTCTAGTCCATTCTATCATTTACTTCTATGCATGTAGAAGAGAGTTGGAAACAGAGAGAGAGAGAGTCACAGACAGGCAATCAAAGGAAGAGCTTGAAGGAGACGAGTTAAACTTGAAGAGGTGGCAGAGACACGTACACAGAGAAGACAATTTAAATAGTAAAGTGATTTCCCCCATCATTCTAATAAGTGAGGCCTTGGGGTGACTATGAGCTACAGAAGGCTATCTGCTGTCCCTTTATTCACTCTCCCTTTGCGTTTCTCATGCTCATGTGACCACTGAATTTGATTTCCCCAGGACTGCTGAGTACACGAACAGACTTCACAAAACTAGATGTATTTAGAAAGGAAAGTGGGGCACTCTAGGCAATGCTCGGAAACTTATGAAGTGGGATACCAGAGCTTCCAAAACATTCCAGTGCTTGATGTGAAACATACAGCAACTGGCTCTGCTCAGCATAACCTACACTCTTCTAGTCAATCTTAAGAGCTGTTAATAAAAATATTATTGCATTTATTTTAAGTGTTAACTCCTGTTCCTCAATATCTTGCTTATCTTACATCACAGTGTCTGTGTTTTGTGGTTTTTTATATACAGTCTTTCTTCTCTTGGGGTTTCTGCCAGTATTTATCCCACAGAAGTTCGTTTTGGTTTCATAATCTATTTCATCTCTCCTCTAATGTTTCCTTCACTTTTTTTCCAGGGTACCTCTGAAATCTTACATATGGTTCAGCCATTTTACACTTCCTAAAACATTTAAGCCCTTGATTAAATAAATAATCTGCTCAAAAGAGCATAAAATACTTTGATTAAGTACATAAACACTCAGAAAGACATACAGTTCTTATAAACACTTCATGTACTGTATTAAGTTTAAAATTGGTGACATGTTTAATGTCACATTTGAAGAAATTCAAAGCTTAATGTAAAAAAGATTAAGTGAATACATGTCAGAAACACACTTTATTATGGAGGACAACTTGTCACCTGCTAGCGACAGTATTTATAAGTTATCAGGTATGATTTGCATGATTATTCATTGTCCATTATTTGGAAACATTTTATAAAGTTCATCACTACTTAATCATGAAAAATTTAGCAAACTGCTCTGGCCGGGTGGCTCAGCTGGTTGGAGCACTGTCCCACACACCAAAAGGCTGTGGGTTTGACTCCTGGTCAGGGCACACCCCTAGGCTGTGTTCCATCCCTGCCTGGGGCGCTTTGGGCGGCAACCAATTACTGTTTCTCACATCACTGTGTTTCTCTCCCTCCCTCCCTCTCTCCTTCTCTCTCTCTCTCTCTACCCCCCTTCCTCTTTCTCCAAAAATCAATAAAAACATATCCTCAGGTGAAGATTAAAAAAACAAAACTTTAGCAAACTGAAAATAAAAAGAAATGTCTTTACCTTGTTAAAGGTGTTCAGTGAGTCTTTAGAAATATCAAGCTTAAATAAGATATAATAGAAGTTCTTCTAAATTTGTGCAAAAAAGCAAGTATGTTCACCATCATCCTTACTACTGAACATACTATCAGAACCCCCTAAACAATGAGACAGTTTATATAACAATTGGGGGGAAAAAAGACACAATTGCTACTTATTTTCAAGAAATAGGATTTAATTCATAAAAAATCCAAGAATATCTATAAATTATTAAAAGTAATAAGACAATAAAAATGCTGGGAACAAATCAGTATAAAAATCAGAGTGTTCTCATACACCATAAATAGCCAATGAAAATAGAAATAAATTACAACACATAATAACAAGAACTATTATACAGCATGTAAGTAAATCTAAAAAATTAAGAGTGTAAAAGTATTACAAATAAATTTTAAAATTTATTAACCCAAATTAAGAAAAAAAAGGATAAGGTGCATTAATGTTTCTGAATAAGATCCAACATCATAAAGACACAGGTGATACCATATTAATTTGTAAAATCAATGCAATTTATATTGAAATCCTTCTAGGGTTTAGTGTGGTGCTTGACAAGTTCATCCTAAAATTACTATGGAACCATAAAGGACTAAGAATACCTAACATATATTTTAAGAATAAAGTTGGGCAATTGGCCCTCGCATATATCAACACTATTTTAAAGGCATGTTAATTAAGACCACATGATATAGAGGCAATAATAGACAGAATAGAAAGCCTGTAGAGTCAAATCACACATTCACACACACACTCACACACTCACACACACAAAGTATTTCTAGGGCAGAAGCTGCATTACAACCAAATGGGGAACAGCTATATTGACACTAAATGGTGAAAGGAACATTGCTTTCTGTTAGGGAAAGTAGATCTCTGTGTCATACCATGAAATAAAATAATTTCTACATGTATTATAAGCATGAATATTAAAATGAAATTATCAAACTGTAAGAATAACATGTAGGGGAATGGCTTTATGATAGTAGTAGAATAAATTGTTTCACAAAAACTAAGAACGACACATTAAAATTATACTGATAAATAAAATAAATAACTTCCACTCAAAAGACAATATACACACATTTAAAAGATATCATAGGCTATGAGGAAATATTTGCTAAGTATAGACAAAGATTTAGTGTCCAGAAAACATTATACCAACCTACATCTTATTTTTTTAAAGACAAACTATACCCCACACACAAACTCAAAATAGGTAAATCATATAAGTAAATAATTCACAAAATAATAGAATTGGATGAATAAAACATTATGTAAAGGAACACAACCTCACTGATAATCATAGACAGGTGAATAAAAACAATGAAATACTCTTTCATCAGACTTACAAAAATTAAAGTGTGTTGATACAAAAACAGAAGTATGAAAAAAAAAGTATCATGATGTCTAATAATTTGTAGATGCGTAGAACTTATAACCCAGCAGTTCTGCCCTTCAGTTCAATTACTGAGAGAAGATACCACATATCTGTATGTTCTGGTTTCTTAAATCTGCTGTAGCAACCACCACTAATAGGGAGGCTTAAAAAGGACCCACTTACACTACTGATGGGAATATAAATTGGTTGAGCCGCAAGGGAAAACAGTATGAAGGTTCTTGATAAAATTAAGAATAGAGCTACCATACGACCGAGCAATCCCTCTTCTGGGTATCTACCCCCAAATTTGAAAACATCCATTCATAAATATGTATGTACCCCTATATAAATTGCAGCATTATTCATGGTAGCCAATACATGGAGAAAACTAAATGTTCTTCAAGGGATGATTGGATCAAGAGATGTAAAGTCTGTTTACAACGGAGTACTATACACCCCCCAACAATAACTACAAATGTTGGAAGTAAGCGGATCAACTGGCATTCTCACACTTTATTGATAAGAAATGGCCCACCCACTTTAAAAATAGATTTGGTAATTTAAAATTTTTATTTGTCCAGAAATGAATTCTCTATTAGAAAAATAACAAAATAGAGGCTTCTCATCTCAGCCACACCATGAATATTTCATGTATACCATTCAGAGACTTTCCACACCAGTAGTGTTACATTCAACATTTTCATTTACTGCCTAAAGTCATGCCAATTATAAAATCATGTACAAGCCTTTGGTGTGTACTGGGGTGTTCATATATTCTGAAGGGTGTTCCAAGATCAGCACAATTAGAATTAGAATTCAATTTTTCCAGGTAAACAGTTGTATCTGCATCATTACTTTTTAACCATACACTATATAGGATTGTTGTTAGATACAATAGATATGGAGTCAATTATAGTTCAATAAACAAGTATGATAACTCTTCACTTAATGATGTATGCCTTTCAAAGAATTTCCATGAGGACAAAAATGCCTTGTGTACCATTGTTTCCCCAGTGCCTAGAATAATACCTAGCACATGATAAAAACCTAATAAGTATTTGTTGAATGAAGGAATAAGACTGTCACAGTGTAATATTCGCAAGACTGTAAGTGTTTTTGAGTGTACTATCTGTGTGTCTTCGTAAATGTGGACATTTTATGAGGCTATGTGACTTGCTGAATATCGATAGTTAATATATAATACTTCGCTGGGAATTAAAGACTTTTTTTATCTGAGTATATTTGTTTAGGTGCTTTAGAATTTTACTTCAAAGGCACTGTAAAGCATAAATTTGTATTTATGGATTTTACTAACACAAGCTGAATTACAATTGAGGGTGCAAAGGCTAACATAAATGCTTGGTGAATTTTATGTCTGCACATTTCCTATTCAAATGATTTTCATAGCTTATGGGGCCTTTGGCTAGATGCAGTCGCTCTTTATGTTTCATAGCTAAAACCTTACTCGGGGAATAAGGCCTGAGGGAGATCACTTTTCCCCCCACCAATTAATTTCTTCTCACTCTAGGTCGGCACTGCATTTTTAATAGGTTAAGAATTACATTTTATCATTGTTGCTTTTATGGTATATCTGTTATTTTCCATTGTATTATTAGGAATCAAAAGCTTTGATTTTTATATTAGGTATTTTATATAGTTTTTTTGGGCTATTTAGGTGATTTTCATATATTAGGTTTTTCTTTGGCAATTTTCTGCTACTTTGGATGAGTATTATGTAGTGATTGTAGCATCTTCCAAAATTAGATAGTCATGTATCAGGAGGTCTGTTTTTCCTTTATCACTTTTTGACCATCATGTATTCACGGGCTTTGAATCTCACCTTTGAAAGTCAAATCCTGATTCTACAAGTGTGTTTTACCTCCCTTGACCTGATCAGTGGAGGTTTTTGGCAGAAAGCCAAGAAAGGAAATGACTGCTTTCATGTTTTCAGATTTAGGAAATACATATCTGGCTTGAGAGATACTCAATATTGAATCCGCAAATAGCTCTTACAGTAAAAATAAAAGAAGAACTTACAGTATCTGCCATAATTACACTTCAAAAATTAAGTTTCACAAGTAGCGTATGACTAATAAGTTAAGCAAAGCACGTTCATTATGAAAATGGGGGAGGGCATAAAATGGCATAGGAAGAAGGCAAAAGATCTCAGGTAAATCCACTGTTAACACCTGGGTACCTGGTTCCACTATGTACCCATTTATGTGGCAAGTTAATATCATATTGTATTTATTACTTTGTTATCTGAATGTATTGGTTTTCAATTAGCAGTAATCTTGAGTGATTAAATTCATTTGCAATATTATTTTTAATGATATTTTAGTATTCTATTAGTTAAATGCAGAAACCAATCACTAACAACTGGACATTTGAGCTGTTTCCAATTGTGAAATCCACGTCTCTACTTCTATATCTGATGTCCTTTTTATAGGAGATTTTGGAAAATAAATGGGACTTTATGATAGTTAAAGTATTCATAGGAATAGCTGGTAAAATGATTATCATTCGTAATGGAACAAGCAGTGGTATGAATCTGGTTCTGATACAGAGACTACATCAGGGAACTTGTAGTTATGAGAACTTAAGAAAGTTCAGTTCTTTGGTCCCTGTTTCTTCTTCTGTAAAGGAGGCATTGGACTGGATAATTACTATCTCTCCAACTCTAATGTTTTTGTATAGCTGTGAATGTTTTTTGAAGATTTGATGGCATGCAATACCTAAGTACAAAGCAGGAGGCAGTTTTGTCCATGGTTTTAGAATTGATCCAATCTTAACCTACACCCTATTTCATGCTTTCTGACTCTGGGGATCCTGGCAGAGGTGGTTCCCATCTGCAGGGGTAAGAATAGACGCAAGCAGTCATGAGATGAGTGCGTCATGCTATTCTGATCCATACTGGAGCTGTAGTGGGTCGCTAACCATGAGGATGCCAACGCTTCGACAAGGGGTATCTCAACCAACAATGCAAGGGCACACTAAATACTTTCATAGCCTTTGAATGTTTACTTGTTTGGTATTATTTTCCTCATGTTTGCTTTCCACTTATTTTTATCCTAAGTTGTACTTTACAATGGCCAGCAAGAGGCCAGGCACTGGGAATTGTAAGACTAGTAGAGCAAGTCACACCACAGTAGAACCATTACACAATTCACCCAAGCCAGCCCTGAAGTGACCTTTATGTATCCCACAACTATAACAATAGATCTCCCACATATATGCAAAGCACGTCTTCAGATGACTTGAACCTAACTCCCCAGTGCCATTCCCTTTAGATCGTATACTTAATTTACTGGAGCTGTGATCTTCCCTAACACCTTCTATCATCTAGTGCCTATGGGAAATTTTTATCTAATGTATTTCCTGACTGCAGATTTTTACATGTTTCCTAACTGTTGGATTTTCAAGGCTGATTGTTCCAAGAACAAATTGAGATGGCCTTGCCTCTCTGTGTGTCTGCTGGGGAGCTCTTTTACCTTGTCAGGAATTATATTGAGTAACATAGATCTCTCTAGAAAGAGGAGGTCTATGAGAAGGACGTTCTTATTACCTCTAAGATAGGGGCCTTGGTCATCTCTGGGAAAAGGCTTATGACAGAATAAACAGCTAAGGTGAGGTCTTCCAATATCCTGTCTCTTCCAGGAATACTGATTATTCTTTTCATGGAACATCAAAAATAGAATTTAACTTAGTAATATTCTAAATAGTAACTGAACCCTTAGGGTATCCTAACTTTTACTTACTTCTACTCCCAAGAATGGACATCTATTAGAGCCCACTTCCGTACCGTTTACCTGGGGATATGCTGTAGACTTTCCCACTTCAGAAGAATTGTTAGATATAGTGTATCTTGGCCTAGAGGGGCCAGCAAATTAGATCTAAGTTTAGTTATTCTGATAAAAACAGAAGCTTAAAAAGACACTTTCAGAGTCCAATATTGTTCATTACAATTTCTTTTCATAAACACACAATGTCCTCATACCATCACTCTCTTGTTGGTAAAGCAATCACCTGGGTTAACTCTAATTAATACCTACCCTGTCCTGATGCAGGCGGATGAACACAACTGAAGAAAATATAGGAGCATAATAACTGCTCAAGATCTACATTCATAATCCTTGATCTTGACCCTATTGCTGTCCAGCAATCATCCTCTATTTCCAAAGTCTATTCCTTCTTCAAATCTTTTAAATACTATTTCCCACCTTCTCAAAACTCCAGTACCTCCTCCCCATCATCACTCACATGATCTTGTTCTACTGTCATTTAGACAACTATACGAATCAAAAGATAACATCTACAATCTCCCTCCACCACATCTACCATCAACCTGCCTCTGCCAGACACTCTCCCTCACAGCCGTGACCAGAGATTAATTACATTCACTCTCACACAAGACTAACTCCCTATCACAAACAGAAATATGTGACTCCAGTAATTCACCGCTTTCTCCCACATCATAAATTCTCTCCTGCTACATTATTTATATCCAAACATACTGTAAATTCTGCCATCCTAAGAAATCTTTCTTGTCTTGACTTACCATCCATCCATTGCCTCATTTTTCTCCTTTTTGCAGTACAAATTCTAAAGAGTTAATTATACTGATATTTCCAACTTGCCTTCCCCAATCTCTCTTGAAACCACTGCAAACAGGTTTTGCTCCCAACATTTCTCCAAAGATATTACTCCAAGATCATCTGTTTAAGTTGGTGATCAGGTTATAATATTCATCTTATCTCACTTATCAAAAGCATTTGATACAGCAGAACTCTGTATTGGCTTTTCAGGACCTATGCTCCTGGTAATTAGTTCCTCAGGGCTTGATCTTTTATTATATGCACATTAAAGTCGATGCATGCTCCGTGGCGATAACATCTAGTTTCATGGTATTAATACCATCTATCTGTCTATTTATATCTACCTATGTACCCACCTTCCTACCTACCTACTTACTTTCCTATCATCTATTCATCCCAGAAAGCTCCTGAATTCTAATTCATGCAGACAACTGCATGAAAGTTCTTACTTTCATGAAAGAACTTACTAAAAGTTCTCCATGTAAATACCTAATATCTAGGCATTTGACACCAAATGTGTACAACTGAGTTCCTATATTTTTCTTCCCATGCACTGGTTCAGTTCTTTCTCGTTTTAATTAATGGTTAAACCATAGGCCAAAACTTGGGTTCATGCATGATGCTCCTCTTTTAATATTTACATTTAATTCATCTACAAATCTTGTAACTCTGCATTTAAAATACTGTATGTCCAGAATACAGTCACTTTTCAACACTTCCTGCTTCCACCATTTCCTAAATACAAACAGCTCTCTCCCGGATTATTGTGATCATTTCTTCCCTTGCTTTTCTCTCTTTTTAGAACATTCCCTCAGATCTCTATATAGTTCATACCTTCACCTCCTCATTTTCACAGAGGCCTTTCCCGACCAACCTAGTTGCAGCCTCCTTTAGCAATTCCTCTCCAGTAGCCTGCCTTAGTTTTCTTCAGAGAACTAATCACATTCTACCCTGATCTATATTTTAACATTTCATATCCTCATTGTCTCTCTCCACACAAGAACGTAAGCTCTCTGAAACAGGATGTTTCCTGTTTTATTACTAGGCACACAATAGAGGTTCAACAAATATGAAAAATTTAATGTAGAATACTTTTTTTGCTTGCAAATAAATGTTTTTCACCTAGATCGGCAATGTTCAACCTTTTTCATTTTGTGGCACCCATAAAATAATTACTAAAATTCTGCAGCACACCAAAAAATGTATTTGTTCCTGATCTTACAAAAAAATAGGTATAATTTTGGTTGATTTTCAAAATAATAATAACAACAATAATAAAAATAACCTACCCTTTTTGCTCCAAAGTGACTTTTTAAAAAAATCAGGTGCCTATATTTGTCTATAAGGATTTCTGGTGCCAAGAATTAACAAATCAGATGCAATCATATTATGGAATGTGAACGGTAAGTGTGGCTCTGTTACATGACCTATATATTTATGGTTCAAGACAAGGCATTCACACCAGATGGCTATTATTGTGTTGGCTGTTGTCAGTGCCCTTGACTTAATAGTCAGGTATTGCATATTTTAAAAATTCCTGTGGCACGCCAGTTGAAAAATCACTGACTTAGATCCTAGAATGTAGGCTAGTTGGATATTAATATCAGGCTTTATATAAATTTTTCACATGATACGGTTATAAGAAAACTAGAAAACACTCATTTTCTTACATTCAAGATTTTTAATCTCTATCTTTAAGTGGGGAAAATGAATGATTAGCAGTGTTTTGGCCATCACTCTTAT
This sequence comes from Miniopterus natalensis, assembly GCF_054644295.1. Taxonomy (NCBI): domain Eukaryota; kingdom Metazoa; phylum Chordata; class Mammalia; order Chiroptera; family Miniopteridae; genus Miniopterus; species Miniopterus natalensis. Next base: position 192,283,863 of record NC_142081.1, on the reverse strand, counting down.
TTCTGCTAATTTCGGGAAAATATCTGTTAAGATTCCTAGCTCTCTTGACTAAAATTTCCATTTTCCTTCCGATCCTAATTCACTTTTATGACAAGTTAGACATGATTTGTCTTATTACTTTACATTCCTCCAACAAGGCAAATGCAGTCTGTTCAAACATATGGTCTCTTTTGGACAATATATTAACTTTAATTTATTCTGCACACCCTTGTGACTTGGCAAACTCTGTGGACCTTGAATGCCTGGATAGGAGGCAGGTCTGATGAAGGCCTTCTTGGACTCAATGGCTAATGGTTGAGTTGCTTACCATTCTTTCAGAGACAGCAACATTAATCTAAACTGAAAATTTCATCACCAGCATTTATGGCTTTGAATGGTAGCACATGTTAATCCGGGGGTGGGGGTACCTTTACTACTACTCTGTGGGCCAGTGACCTATATATTATTAAAGTCCTTCCTTTGCTCTCTAGGAGCCCAGCTGCCAGGCTTTAAACCAGAAGCAGGTCTAGACTTCTGGAGGACGAATGGTAACATAAAGGGGAACTGAAGCATCACCAGTGTAGCTACTACCAGCTGAGAGGCCAGTAAGTTGGTCTTTCACCTTCCAACCCCCAGGGGATCCCCACTTGAAGGAAGCTGCAGAAGCAACCTGAACCAGCACCACGTGAAGCAGAACTATAAAACTGAGCCTTAGCTAATCCACAAAACCGTGAGAAGTAATAATCAATGGTTGCTTTAAGCTCCTAAATTTTGAGGTGATTTGTTAAACAGCAATATGTCATAGAAAAACAGATTGATATTTTCCAATAAAAAGAGGTTTTTAAAAGTAAGGTGAAAGGATTGAGAGAATTTGTGCATGGTCGTGATGATGATGGAGGGGTGGATGCTGCAATTGTCACTTGATCCTCACAACAATTCTTGAGATAGATATAATTAATATCCCATTTCCCAGACAAGCAAACGAGGTTTACAAAGATTAATCAATGGGTCAGTGGTACCTAGTGAAGTCCGTATTAAAATCAGTGTATCTGTCTACATCACTGTATCAGATAAACTATTGGGAGTGGGAGGAGAATAGGTCATTGGTGCTGATGAAGCATCATCATGGAATTCACAATGAAATTAACTTTTGAATCTGCAGTCTGAGGAAAGCCAATTGCCCTCCCTAATGTGGGTGGGCCTCATTAATCAGGTGAAAAACAGAATAGAGCCAAAAGGTTGACCTCCTGCAAGTCAGAGAACATTTCTCCTGACAAACTGCGTTCAAGCTTGGACATCAGTTGTTTTTTTTCCCTGCCTTTGGACTGGAACTGAAACATCAGCCCTTCCTGGGTCTGGAGCCTACCAGCCTTGAAACCTGAACTGCACCATCACCTCTCCTAATCTATAGCTTGCTGACTGCAAATCTTGGAGCCTGTCAGCCTCCATAATTGTGTGAGCCAATTCCTTATATTGAATCTATAAATACATATCCTGTGTTCAGTGTTTCTCTGGAAAGCCTTGACTAATAGCAAAGGTATTTTCCATTTCTTCTTATTTAAAAAAAGCACACAACTATTAAAGTTGAATAGAATATCAATGCTTCCATCCTAAAGATAAAATATAGCTGCTTTGTGTTTGAGAAAGAAGCATTGTTTTTGCTGCAGATGATGGATAAATATGGCATCAGGGGTTTAGAGAGCAATTTTAGAAACTCAGTCTGAAACAACTTTTTAAAAAGATATTAAGAAGGCAAAAGGAAAGTAACCCTATGGGCCATGACGAGCCAGTATGGATAGGGTATAGCGTGCTGAAAGCTTGCATGGGACTCATATCCAAACTCAGTTTCCCATCTGACTGTTGTTATATTTTCAAAGATTTTTAAAATAATATGTTCATGAAAAATTGAAGAAAAAACATCAAGAAAATGAGCTACATATAAGCATGCACATTAGACATTTTATATTTTTTTGTCATGAAGTTTGTTCTTTCATAACAAGTTAGCTTTACTTCTAAGCAAGATTGCATGAGAGAAAATCAATTTTAAGAGAGAATGAAATAAATTGCTTAGGAAGTTTTAGGTTCTTAATAACAAAGGCATGTGTCACATCTTTACCTGTATTATATTATGGTATAGGAAGATAATGATTTAAGCAAAATTCATCCAATAAATAAATAAGGTTCTTTCCTTTGTCTTTCAGTTTTTCAGATAGTCTTAGTTTCTACTTTTATCTGGACCTATTTTTTTATTTCAGAGAGAGGAAGAGAGAGGGAGAGAGGGAGAGAAACATCAATAATGAGAGAGAATCATTGAAGGACTGCCTCCTGCATGTCCCTACTGGGGGCCAGGCCAGAAATCCGCGCGTGTGCCCTGACTGGGAATCAAACCATGATCTCCTGGTTTATGGGTCAATGCTCAGCCACTGAGCCACACCGGCTGGCATTGACCTCCTAATTTTAATTTTTGCACTGTTCATAATCACCAAAGATAAAGCAAAAGTAAAACTGTATTAAAGGCTTAAATATGAAAAAAGAAAAGAAAGAAGAAATGCTAACACAATAATAAGCTGAAAAACACCTCTGTGTTCCTATGTTTTCCTCATGGGAAAATAAAATTACTATTCTTATATTCCCTGGATACAGATCTTAATTATAGAGCAACTAGTAGTCATCTGTGTAATTCAAATAATGTTTTCTTATTAATCAAATTCCAATTATTCTATTTCTCTTTGAAAATTCACTGTATGCCCAGCTGGGCGTGGCTCAGTGGTTGAGCATTGACTTAGGGTCCAGGTGATCGGGGTTCGATTCCCAGTCAGGGCACATGCCCGGGTTGCTGGCTGGATCAATAACTCTCTCATCATTGATGTTTCTGTCTCTCTCTCTCCCTCTCCCTTCCTCTCTCTGAAGTCAATAAAGATATATTTTTTTAAAAAGAAGAGAAAATAAGAAAATTCACTGTAGGAGAACTCATTCTACTTAATTTTGTGTAGCATTTGTCTTGCAAATAAAGTGTTTCCCCATACCTTTTAAAAAGAGAATTAGAAAATATATAATTTGTGGTTTTCAGTCTGTACAGTTTCCATAAATTTTGTCTTACAGAGAAAACAAAATACTTCATGAGGGAGTTTTCTCCTTGATGAAAAATGTTAGTTTCATCACAGGAGGAAGACGTGTGGATAATGAAGGAAGAGCTATTCATGTGGCCTAATTTGCTGTGTGACTTTGGTCGTATTGTACCAACTTTATGAACTTACATTTCCATTAATAATAATAACAGCAATACCTCATTATGAGGGTTTTGTGATCACTAGAGGTAACAAATGAAAACTTACTTAGTTCATCTTGAGTGTTTTGCTAACATTAGTTGTCTAAGATACCATGTCTCTTTTTGATATTACTATTACTATTATTACCAGTCCCATCCATTTTAATGACCTCAGTAGGGAAGAGCCAGGAGCATTCCTCCACCCTCAATGGCCTGGTAATATTGTAGGTACCACGGGCAGTAACACATCCATGACGTAAGCACTAGCCGGCTTGATTCCAAAGTTCATACCTTTATTGCTGTAAAACTCTTTTTGGAAGAATAAACATTTATATAAAATAAGAATGCCATGTTTGATTTTTTCCATGTAGCCTACAAGAAATTGAACCATAAAGATACTAATTTTATGACTATGTTTTGTTGCCCCTGGAAACTCCTTTCTAAACTTCAGTTTCCTCATCTTGAAAAAGCAGATGATGTTAACTATATTAATATTTACAATATGAGGCCGGTATAAGCAACTGATAAGATTATATATATGTTTATGTGTATATATATATATACATATATATTTTAGGAGGGATATTTCACCTTAAAGCTGTTTTTATTTATTTATTTAAAATATATATATATATATATATATATATATATATACACAGACACATACATGCTTACATGTATATGTGCTTTATAAACAGTAAAAACAGTTATGCAAATACAGCTAATGGAATAATAGAGCAATTAAATCATATATAATACAGGAACTTATTCAGTTACATGAATATTCAGTACATGAATGCTAAGTAAGTTCAATAATATAAACTATGAGTTTAAATAGCTTTGAAGTGCTGAATCTTATGATAGATAAACACATTGGTTTTCCATCACACTACTTTTCCATAGCAGTGTTTGGGAGGTATTCAGGTCTTCACATTAGCCTTGCAGATCCTTATATTTAAGCCCATTATAAAATCATATTTCAATCTAGATACAACTGTTAGAGAACTATCAACTTACCTTATATACTTTTTTACATATATATATTAGAGAAAAAAAGGGAGAGGTAGAGAGAGAAACACCAATGTGAGAGAGACATCAATTGGCTGCCTCCTGCACGCCCCCTACAGGGGACTGAGCCCTGACTGGTAATTGCACTAGTGACCTTTCGGGGCATGGGACGACTCCCAACCAACAGAGTCATATGGGCCAGGGCAGCAAGACAATCTTTTTTTTTTTTTAAAATATATCTTTATTGATTTCAGAGAGAGGAAAGGAGAGGGAGAGAGAGGGATAGAAACATCAATGATGAGAGAGTCATTGATCGGCTGTAGCCCGCAACCCGGGCATGTGCCCTGACCAGGAATTGAACCCCGATCGCCTGGATCCTAGGTCGATGCTCAACCGCTGAGCCACGCCCGGCCGGGTGCAAGACAATCTTTACTCTCATGAGCAGCGATAGCTCTTCACAATGACACTACTGTGAATCCTTATCATGTGGAGAGTTTCAACCTGACCAAAGATTTTATCACTAGTTATTGTTTTACTGGGAAAAGCTGAATTTGAGAAAAGTGTATAAAAATTCTGACACCATCTAAATAAATTATACATACATGAGCAAATGTGGAAGCCATTTACTGTAGCATAAAAATCATCATAACTACATCCAGACAGAGTTTTGAAACCTCAAACCAAAAACCTGCCATGTATTTTACCTGAATCCTAGTGATGGTTTTAGGCTTGTTAGCAAAGATAGTTTTTGTATTTACATGTAATTGACTAGTCTGAGCAAATCTCTATCCCTGTTTTTGAAAGTCCCTTTTGGTTAAATTTTTCTTAGCAATTTACCTGTAGTTGCTGAGAGAATTAAAACAGTAAGCTTGTAGGCCCTGGCCCGGCAGCTCAGTCTGTTAGAGCACTGTCCAGATTCACCACGGTTGCAGGGTTCATCCCAGGTCAGGACACATACAACCACCAACCAGCGAATGCATAAGTGGATCAGCTTGGCCAGCATGGCTCAGTGGTTGAGCAGCCACCTATGACTGGGTTCTCTTCCCAGTCAGGGCACATGCCCGGTTGCAGGCTAGATCCCTGGTAGGGGGGCGTGCAGGGGGCAGCCGATCAATGACTCTCTTTCAGTATTGAAGTTTCTATCTCTCTCTCCCTCTCCCTTCCCCTCTCTGAAATAAATAAAGACATATTAAAAAAATAAGTGGAACAACAAATCAATCTCTCTCTCCTGGTAGCTCTCTCCCTTCCTCTTGCTTTCTAAAATCAAGCAATAAATTTCCTTTTTAAAAAGACAACAAATTAAAAATAGTAAGCTTATAAAGCACTTAGAACTGTGCCTGGCACAGGGTAAGAGCTCAATAAATTATAATATTTTTTATTAATACATTAAACTATACTGCAAAAGATAAACAAAATTTCTCATTTCTTCCTGACCTTGCTGTTTTTATGATATCAAAATAGCTTAAACAATATAAACTATAAAAGTGAGGTTCGGTTTTCTTCTCTGAAAAATGGAAATTACAGTATTATCTTTAAGTGACTCTAGGAAGTGTGTATAATAAACAAACAAACAAAAAGCCTGAGGCTCAGAGAGTTTAAGAATCTTTCCCGAGACCACAAAGCAGGACAGTAGTAGAAACAGAATCAAACCCATGCTTTTTCTCTTTTGTCCTGTAACAAATTTCCTTTTTTGCAACTTAATTCTCTGCTTTCTCTCTTAAATTAACAAAACTGAGCAATGAGGAGCTCACAGCAAACACTCTGTAATTATTTCCTGATCTATATAATTAGGGCATCACTTGCATTCACCACCCAGGGTTGTAGTGCGCTTAATGGCACAGAGTAAGTCACACAGGCTTTTAAGGCAACGCCTGGTATGCAGACAATGCTCCATTTAAACAGCTCAGATCCTACTCTCTGTTAGTACCCACGTGGTTCCATCTGTCCTCCAGGCTCCTCTCTGAATTCCTTTCTAGGTCCTAGGATTTATCCCTGTACCAGCAATTTTCAAGCTTTTTTATCTCATGGCACACATAAACTACTGAAATTCTGCGGCACACCAAAAAATGTTATATTTTTGGCCAATCTGACAAAAAAATTGGTATAATTTTGATTCATTCATGTGGGACAGCTATTGTTGTGCTGGCTGCTGTCATTTTTTATTTGACAACCTAAGGGAAATGAGGTCAGTGTCCCTGACTAAATAGTCAGGTATTGCATGTTTTAAATATCCTTGGGGCATGAAAACCACTGCCTTTTGCTTCCTGTCACTTTGACTCTCCTGTCCTCATCATGCTGGAAGGCAGAGTGAGCCGGAGAGAGAATTAAATCTGAAAATAGGAAATGTGGAAGATGCTCAGTGGGCTACCAGAAAGAAAAAGCTCTTTGGCGTCCAATGGTTTCGAAAGGGAGTGATTTCAACTCCACTCCAGGCTTTACGAACTATGTGAAGACATTTTGGGCTTCATGGTTTCTGGGGTTACAGGTATTTTTGCCCAAAGCTAGAAGTGCTAAATGCCTTGCGCTGAACTGGACATTTTACCTTAAATGTCACAATACTCAAAAGACGTCAGTGCACTGAGCAACATAGCAAGAGAACCATCACGCTAACTGGGAGGGGATATGGGAAAACAGAAGAGCAAGCTCTTTGCTCCAGCATAAACTGTATACAAGCATCTTATATAAGTTTGAAATATATTCCTATAATATAATGTAAAGATATAATTTATGTGCTCAATTTGAAATTATGTGATGCTCCCAAATTGTCAAAATTCGTAAAGAATCGCATAATTTCCAAGCTTATAATGTAAGTGAATAGTATACTGTGCTTTAACATTGTCATAAGATAGTGTTAAATACACAAAAGTTATGTTAAAAGACACAACAACCCTTATCAACATTGCTTGGCCTACACAATTATTTATCTGTATTGGAACTTCTACAAATACTTTGGTGACTCAGGTTCTGCACTCACATTTTTTCACTGTTATTTTAATTTAAAATCTTTTAAAATCTCCTGTAACAGTGCCATGTAGAAGCTAGTGATGTTGCAGTAAAATGCACTAAGAAATCAATAACCCAGAAAAGGAAGTTAAAGGAGATAAAAACCCCACAAAGAAGCCCGAACAAGCTCCATAATGTGCCACACATTTAATTTCAGAGGGAGTATTCTGAGAAATACTAGCAATAATTCCAAGGAAACATAAAAGTACCTTAAAGCAACTAAACCCTTAACTTTCCAAAAACAGTCATATAAATGAGCAATGAAAAGATGCTGGCTACAAGATCAATGCTACCAAAATGTGCTTCTAAGCCTAGTTACTATCCGTCCTAAGGTAGAAATTACTCTTGATTTTTTAAAAGAGATGGCGTATTTAAATAAAAATATTTTTGCAAACATTTATTGTGCATAGGAAGTATGTCTATATGCAAATGTATATTACGATGTGTGTAGATGCATGCGATTTAGAAGATATTTCCCTTTATTTACATTTATTCTATGAGAAAAGTAGCCTTAAATCTTTTCATTCTACTATAGTATTATGAATTTAGGAGTCAGACAGTCTTCTCAATTTTAGCCGTTAAACTCTGAGCTATAAAGCGCTGGGATCTGTTTTCTCAAATACACAGCTCTCCAGAGCCGACTGGAGAGTAAATGAGATGATGTGTGCTAAGTACTTAATAGAACACAGGCCTTGACCTTTGGCACATATCATCAAAATACTAACAGAAGATACTACTATAGTGCTAACTACCTGCCAGCCTCTGCTGGAAAGGCTGAGTCTATGTTAATACGTCAAGTCCTCAAAGTACTTATCTGGCTTAGAAACTGTACCATTACTTCCATTCTACAGAGGGTTAAGTAGCTTTTGTCAGGTCCCATAACTCGAAAGTGGTTAAATTGGTATTTGAACCTAAGAATCCCAGTACTAATGTCTGTGTGCTTGTTAATTTGAGCCTGTCGTTGACAAACACCAGCCCTTGATAGAATCCCAAGGAACTTGTAAGCAAAATGTCACTTCAGCCTAGAGTTTTACTCATCATGTATTAGTTGTCCAACCAGCCTTTAAACTGAGAGCAAATTAGGTATTTAGTGATGCTCCACAAAGGAGTGGTTGACCACAAATCAGTCACTAGTTTGCATTCGGGATGACTGCATAGCCAGATGCGGGCTTCAGAGATAACTGTCGTTGGTTGTCTTTCTAACCAATAGAAAAAAAGCACAAACATAAGGTGATAGAACAGGCTCGAACGAGAGATACTCAAAAAGAAGATGATATTCATCTAATGGTGGTTATGGTTGGGGACAGGGTGAGGTTGCAGTAGGTAGGGCCCAAGAAACATCACGGTCCTAAAAATTTTAAGATAGCTAAGGAAAAATTAAGGCATGAGCAGTATTATGCTTGCAGAGTGCCTGGCATTTTACTGGAGAGCCTTGTCTACAGTTGGAGAATATTGAAGCGTAGCGCGGCTGGCCCAGAGCCAGGTGCACGTGACCACCCCACGCTGTCAGCAGTGGTAGGGTTGTTATTTCTACCTGGGGTAGAGCTGACCAGAAAAATGAAATCTTTTAACCACTTTGCTCTTTAAATAGCACTTTGGGGTTTAGACTCAGAGTGAACTCACTATACCACCTGTGTTTTTATTTTACTTAAACAAAAATATTCTTTCCAAACTCTAATTAAAATCTGCTGTTTATACCGGCCTTTAATGTGGTGAGTGCGCCATGGAGCATGTGATCCTTTAATGTCATGGTGAGCCACTGCCATTGTTCAGAGAGAGGAGGCAAATGGAAAGAAACAAAAAAAATTGTTTCTGCCTGGTGGTAAATATTTGAAACCACAGAACTTGCATTTCAGAAAGTCATTAAATATGAAATAAAGTGATAAGAGTTTGACGTAGTTCAGACTTGAAGTTGTGTGGGCATCATATAAATTCTTTTCCCAAGCCTGCTGGCACAATGCTATACAAACTACTGAAATTTGTTTAGCTCCTTATTAGCTTTAGGACCACAAGATGCAGAAGTGAAGGGCAACAGCCCTGAAAGTGGCCTGAGTATTAATGAGGTGGATTGACATGGAGTGGGAATAGAGCTTCTGATATCTTCAAAGCGATAATGCCAGCTCCTGACCTACCCAAGCCATTCAAATTCAGAAAGCTAATAGCAAAGGAATGAGAAGCCCCTGAGTTGAAATTTTGGCTCGGCTCCACTTCCTGCTAGCTCTGGGACCCTTAAAAAGTCTCTTAACTTCTCTGTGGTTATGAAACTGCATGGACATGCTGGAAGACAGAATGGCATAACATGCATAGAGCCCTTGGCGATTCTAAATAAGTAGCGTCCTTTATGGTTTAGCTCAACTCTGCCTCCTCTATGAAGTCCTCACTGACCAAGCTGTCACCAGTGGCCATTCCTTTCTCCAATTCTGCTTCTCGATTTGTTTCTGCTGTGGAATTAGCAAGAACGCCAACGCGATGCTTTGGTGTAAGATTCTCTCCTAAGGAGAGCAGTGTCCTGTGCTCATTTAACTCCTGTGAAGTAAAATAGAAAATATACTCCCTCACCACCAAAAAAGAGATTAAGCTAACAGCTCAGAACAGGGTTTAGCAGCTAGGGCTCTTGGGCCGAATGCAGCTACCACCTGTTTTTGTCAATACAGTTTTATTACAAAACAGCCATGCTCATTCATCTGCGTATTGTCTATGTCTACCCTCGTGCCATGGCGGCAGAGTTCAATGGTAACAACGAAGCCCATAGGACCCACAAAACCTGAAATAGCTACCATCGGGCCCTTTACAGAGAAAATCTGCAGGCTTCTGGGCGCGCCACTCCACTTAGCATTCTAGTCTACTCTATGAGCACATGTCCCAGCGTGGGCCCAATAGCTTATATGAATCTGTAGTGGTTGGTTCAATTCTAGTCTATGGCTCTAACTGGGATTCTAATGTTTAGAAGTAAAGCGAGGGTTTTTCACAGCCTGACCACTAAACATAAGGCAGCTCCTTCGTCTGGTCTCAGTAAACCGCCAGCACCCTATACACAGCCTAGGATTGCTGAATGTATCGATAGGTGGTTTGTATAATTTTGGCTTTTGTTGCTGTTTTCTCTTGTTTGTTTGTGTTTTTTACAGTTCTGCTCTGTCACCCAATCATAACACTAAATGCATACAGTCGAAATAGGTTATCTGCTCTAGTAAGTCACTCATTCTGTGCTCTACAAGCGTGCTGGCTCTCATACGTCCCTAGGCCTCTGTCAACCCTGTTTCTCTTGCTTAGTGTAGCAGGAACTGCCAGGTATCGCCCAGTACCTACGCCTCTCTTCTTTCATGGAAATAATCATGCCTGGCCAGCCTCCCTTTCTAGCTCATTGTGGTCATGCAATTAGGTTACCTGAAGGAATGTAAACTTCTGGGTCATACCTCATGGGAAGGAGGCAAGCTTGCCCTCTCGCCCCTGTGGGTCTTGCCCTCTTCTCTGCCTGAACTGTGAATGTAGGGGAATACCTTGGACAGTACCAGAGTACTCTGGGGATACTGACAAAATGATAGAGAGACTCTGGATTCCTCACATCTTGGAGCTGCCTAATTAGCCATAACTATTATGTGCCGGAGAAACATACTTTGGTATTTTTGGAGCCACTGCATTTTGGGTCCCTCTTTTATGCAACAATATTATTTTCTTTTTCTTTCTTTTTTTTGTTAATCCCCACCAGAGAATATTTTTTCCATTGATTTTTGAGAGGATGGAAAGGAGGGGGAAGAGGGGAGAGAGAGAAAGTGGAGAGAGAGATAGAAACATTGATGTGCTCACTTGGATTGGTTGCCTCCCACATGCACCTTTACTGGGGGCCAGGGATCGAATCTGCAACCCAGGTAAGTGCCCTTGAGCAGGAATCAAAACCGTGACCCTGCTTTATGGAGGACAATGCTCCAACCACTGAGCCACACTTGCCAGGGGGCAACACTATTTCTTAAAGGGAACCCAGTCACTGCTCTTATAGAGGTAAGTTCTTATCAACTTATTATAATAATGAATACATAATTAAAATTTGAACCTATGCAGAAAACTTTATCTTACAAATGCATATTTTTTAAAAAAGATTTGATCAACAGGGTGTGAGGAAAGTTTAGTCTTCTGACATATGACTTGGAAACTTCTAGAATGTTATACTTATGCCTCAGGGACTTTGCACTTGCTGTTTCCTCTGCCTGGTAAGCTCTTGCCCTACACACTGCATATTCAGCTAGAGCACAGGAGGGCTCCCTTACTTCCTTTAGGTCTCTGTCCAAACATCAGATGATTAGAGAGGACTTCCTGACAATGTTACATAAAAGTCTTCTTCACAGCACTGTTGACCACCTTAAATACTTTAGTGCCCATGCTTCACACTCATACACTAAATGCCATACTCCAGGTAAGTATACACTGCATCTGTTTTAGTAGCTCTTTATCTACAGTAAAGAAGAATGCTTGGTGGAAAGTGGACCCTTGATAAATTTTGCTGAATAATTGAATTAATCAATGAACAGATGTCAAGGAGACCTGAACCACTCACCGTGGCACAGACAGTGACAGAGTGAGAGGAGCCCAAGAGGGAGCCCCACCACTTCATGAAGGGCTTTGTGAGTCATATGATGACTTTTGTCTTTCTACCCTGAGCTGTGGAGACATTAAGGGGTTTTAAAGGGACCAGAGTGTCCATGATCAGATGTGGGAATTTAAAGAGATCATGCTCTCTGCACACAGAACATAGATTAGACAGAGGTGAAAGTTTACGAAGGGGGAACTGTGGTTGACTGCTGCAGCCATTTAGGGGAGAGGCCATTGGTGGCATAGCAAGGCTAGGCTTTGGAAACAGTGCTGGTCATTTTCCAAGTTGCCCTCACTTCCATTCCTCACCCTTTTTCTCTTCCGTTCTGTGCTAGAACAGGACTTATATTTATAGGCTCTGTGTCCCAGGATCTCATGTTAGTCGGCTCCTGGCTGGTGTCACCAATGGGAAGCACCAGCAGGAGACTTGAAGGTGAGAGGCAGATAGAAACAGTCTTTCTCCCATTTCTCCCTGGCAATAGTGTTTAATGCAGTGATTGTGTCTCCTCTCTGGTTCCAGCTCTCATGTATTTACCTTAGCTCCTTTTTCCATGGACTCAGCTTCCATGGGGCTGTCATCCACCCTGGACATGGCACACGGGGAGTGCTATCATGTCTCCCATTCCCTCCACCCTCAGAGTGGCAGCTGCTTCCTGTGGCTGGTAATCTCTGGGTGGCCTCTTAGTCCCCTGTTTCTCACTATCACCTGACTAATTACCCCTAATATAATACCTATTTGGGAAAAAACTTAGAGCATTTCTGTTTTGCTGACTAGTCACAAACAGACACAGTTCTATATATTCTGCCATATCAATATATTTGTCCAAAAAAACTTTGTTATAGGAATGGCTGTTATATAGTTTTCATGTAAAACAATTAGCCCAAGAAATAAAATACAAATTTTAATATGATGACCAGCATTACAAGCTTCTTGGAAATAAGGTTTCCATCCTTTTACCTTCTTATTTTCCAGGTGTCAGGTCTGAGTTTACATAAAGTCCAGAGTCACATTGGGGACATGATGGCATTGTGCATATGGATGCTCGAAGTAAAGATTTCAGTCCTTGACTCTCTTTACTGTCATCTCTCTGAGTAAAATGGACAACATCATCTATTTATACTTTTCTATTTCCCATTAAATATGATAGATCTTATGACATTATTTTTCTGCTGCAAATTAGCTTAATAGCAGTTATCACAGTGTGTCACTGGTGTGACCCAGCTGCTATTGTTTTCATTGCACTATTCCAGTGCCTCGGGGTAATTACCTTAGAGACCTCAAATGCGTTTCCTACGTAAAACCCATTCTTTCTGGTTCGGTATTTTGAGGCATATATCCTCTGTGTTTGTTTTATTTTCTCTTTTGGATTCATCCACAATGACCATTTCATAATCAGCTTTAGAAGTTCTAATATAATCCTCAAGGAGCACATGGAAGGACACACAAAATGAACTGCGTGGCTTCGAGAGCCGGGGAGGAATTTAGCACTTTGGCAGGAGTGCGGGGCTGTGTGGGAGCCGTGAGTGATGATTCCAGCTCCTGCCTTTGCATGCATTAACTGCTGGTCGCCTCTGAATAATTGGCTAAGAATATTGGTTAACACGTCAAGTGAAAATGTATGTGGCGGTGCCTGTCTCCATCACCCCAGGAGCACATCTGTCCACTTCCCAAATCCACTGAACAATTTGGCTCTCGTCTGTGTGACTGGCAGCCGGTCCCAGGGAGGCCCTTTGCTACAAAGCAGAAATGGGGGAAGTCTGGGTTTGAGTTGTGTTGGCAGGTTTTGTTGAAGCACTTTGGAGACTAATTTTACAAAATGTGCCCTCCGGTGATATTAGCCCTTTATTTTTGTGAAAGTCAGAGGGAAAGAAAGAAAAGAAACACGACTCTTTCTGTGCAGAGAAATTGCTTTGGGAAGCAGCTCCTCGGTTCCGTTCCAGTTATTCTGTGTGTGTTGAGTCCCGCCAAGCTGGAGGCATGACCCATGCTTTAGAGGAATTCAGCGGTGCGTGGGGACCAAAACATTTAAAACAAACACACAAACACAAACAGACACATGCTTTTATAGTAAAGCTACAGAAAAACCCAACAAATGAAAGAAGATTACAATGCAGTTTGATTAAAAGGAAATAGAACAAAAGGATGAGTTATTTGACTTCTTTTGAGACAACAAATGAATGGTAACAGAATTTGTAGCCCAGAGAGCCCATTTTTGCTTTGTTTTTGTTTTGTTGTGTGTATATCAAGCTATACATGGACATGCTATAGTAATCATGAGGCTACTGGCTCCCCTTTGAGATAAACACAGTCAAAAATTAACTTCATTGCTGGAACTGGCATAAGGATGTTTAGATAATCCACCTCTGATATCACCCATCTATATTTTCTATATCACACATTTTCCTGCCCATTTTCCCCTTTCATTAATGATGTCATACCTCTCAATAAAATGGACATCGTCTTACACTTTTCCATTTCTCATTAAGTATGTTAGATCTCATTACACTATATTTGCACTGCAAATTAACTTAATAGCAGTTATCACAGTGTATCACTGGTGCGGTCCAACTGCTTCGGTTTTATTGCACTATTCCAGTTGCTGTATTTTGAACTTTGAAGTCACTTTATAGCTCAAGTTCTCTAAACGGAGCTAGGAAGGTGCACATGACCATCTAGGCTTTTCCATCATGCTTGCCTGAAATTTCAGGGTCTTCAGCCCAAATTTCTGTGGTTTTCCAGGCGCTAGGCTCTCTGATAGCCATTCCTTCCAAAGGTGATTTGGTCCATCCCTTCTGCCTCCATCCAGGTTCATACACATCTGTTGGGATTATCCAACAGATAAGGATCAGCACTCCTTACCCATAAAGTCTTCGTTCTCTCTACTGTCTCTTCCAACATGGACAGAGTAAGTAGGGAAGCCCCAAATGTGGATATGACTTCCTATCACTCTCTAAATTATCTTATCTCTGGCCATAAAGTAATGTCTAGTCTTTTCTGAAGGGCTTCCCAAACATACAATCTACATTTGTGCTAACGTGGACTACTCACTGAACCACAAATATGCACCATGCCCTGTGCGAGTCTTACTCACCCTGCTCTCCCCTTTAGTAAGCTGCACCCCTATCCTGCCTGTCAAACATTATCCACCCTTCAAGGACTAACTCACATGCCACCGCCTTCAGGAAGACTTTTAAATGTCCACAGTCTAAGAGTGAGTAGCCCTCCCTTGAAGTGCCATGAGATTCAATACACTTCTGCTACAATCTACCACATTTCACAATTATTTGTATAATTAACTTATTTATGCAACTGAACTTTGTATGCCTTAAGATGGAAACTTCATAGGGTTCCTGTTTGTACAATTAGCAGTGCCTGGCACACATGCCACTTATTTAGTTGAAGGAAAGAGAAAAACATCCTGATATGAATAAGACCAATGGATACAGTTTTGAAATTACTTTCGAGGTTCAAATTTAGTTACATACATAATAACTATATAATTTTTAAAAGAAAAAAAATAAAAGATATTTGACTCATTTTGAATTAAAAAACAGGATGTGATCATTTTATGTGACATGGAACAACTGTCTTAGAATATGAATCATCTAATTTAGCCACTTAATTATCTCCCAATACTTCTGGCTAAAAAAAAGTATTATCAGCTATTCATGTGTAAGAAACATAGGAAGACAGAGATAAGTAGAGGGGATAACATTGGGCAGTAGTCACCATCAAGACTCATAAAAATGATTTAACTCACTCTTGGCCCAGGTGGCTACAATTGTCATGTCAGAAGACAGAGTAGGGTGTTGAATTGAGTGCAGCTTTAGATTTCTTCTAAGCTACATTGAAAAGTATTGGTTGTTTACGACACGTCACATTCTCTTTCATTTGTGGGCTAAAATGTCATTAAATGGTAAAATTTGATTATGATTGAGCACATGAAAAATAATACCTAAATAATATGGTTGAATGACTAACTTGTCACCTACATGATGCTCAAATGACTGGCCTATTCTTTAAAATAAATTAAAAAGTAGTTGGAGATACCAGACAAAACATAAGGATATAATTGTATGTTTTGCTATCGATGTGTTGCCTTGGTTTTGCATAGATATAGTCAAAGGCCAAGATATGTCATCTGCACTCCATCCTGAATGTGCTACATGTTACTGGGTATTATTAAAGAGAAGCAGAGCCAGATGCTAGTTAAAGCTCTAAAGACAGGTTTTATCCAGTGACTATTGCAATAGGGCAAAAGAGACTATTATAGAACCAAACTCAATTCCAAATATAAGAACAAGTGGGGACTTACAGCCAAGGAGCAGGGTGAGAAAATCACTAAAAGGAGACATCCAGAGGGATTCTTGCTGAAGACAGGTCAAAGTGATCAGATACCAACGGCTGGGGGATTCTTGCTAAAGTGACTCAGTAGGGTTCTTGCTATAACAAGACTCATCATGCTGAAGACAAGGCTCAAGGTGGAGGCCTAGTAAAAAACAGGCCTGGGGGAGCCCAAGGAGAGAGTCTTTTCTAGTGGCCCTGCTTTCACTAACCTTCAAAACAGAGGCAATAATGTCACATGGCTTGTCCAGGTGGCATTACCTCCAGAGAAGTATAAAGGTATAAAAATAATGCCTCAGAATTTTAAATGCTAGATCCTATTTTTATGAAGAAAAAATAATAGGAGGTATGTTTTTAAAAAAGATTCTACTTTATATTGACTTCCCATTGCTACTGCAACAAATGACCACAAACTCAGCAGCACCAAACAACACACATTTATTATCTCTATGTTTTTCAGGTCAGTCTGACACAGGTCTCACTGAGTCAAAATCAAGGGGTCATCGGGCTACATTTCCTTCCAGAGGTTCTCAAGACGAATCTGTTCCCTTGCTCATTCTAATGTTAGAGGCAGCCCACGTCCTTGGCACATGGCCCCTTTCTTCTGTCTTCAAAGCCAGCAAGTGGTGCGCACCTTCCTTACACAGTATCACCCTCACATATCTTTCTCTGACTCTTTTCCTCTTCTCCTAGCCTCCCTCTTTTAAGAACCCTGTGATCATATCGGATACACAATGATAATCCAGGATAACCTCCCTATGTTATGGTCATTTGATTAGTGACCTTAATTCTCCTTTGTTAAGTAAGGTAGCACATTCATAGATTCCAGGAATTAGCACATGGACGTCCTTAGAGGCCTTTATTCTACCTACAAACTAACAATTTGTGTGGAGTCTAAATATAACAACATATACTAAACATAATACATAATATTAAAAATTTTTAGTTACTTAAAATTAGAAAAATAAACAAGATGTACAATTTCCCCTATAGAGCATGACAACTCTCATTTACTGCATCCTGTCATACAGAGGGAGTGAAAATAACTAAAAGGTAGATCATCTTTTAGAGGTGATAACCTCATGGCAAAAGAATTTTAGGACACAGGAGTTTATATTTGAAAAAAAAATAAAAAATAAATAAAAAGCTAGTATCCCATTTATGATTGCCTAGCATTCATGCTTTGTTATTTTCTGTCCCTGGTATTGGACTGACTTTGTTTCATTACATTTCATTGCCATAATCTGGACCCTAAAGCTAGTTTAAGAGGTCTGCTTGCTGCACTGTCCACCCGTAAGGGAGGCTGTCCTTGGCAAGTCCCTGTGCTCCTTTCCCACATGTCAGGACCGTGCTCGGACTGACCGTAAACCGGCCTGAGCACCAGCTCCTGGGGCTGCCCCGTGTTTCACGGGCAGTGGAGTTCTGTGCGCTGGTGAGGCTTCCTGCAGGCGCCTCTCCGGTCGCTGGGGACACAGCAGGCTACATGAAGTTATTCATAAAAAATACTTAGGACAGAACATGTCACATAGTAAAAATGTGCTATGTGATGCTTATAGTTACTGCTCTTTTTTCTCTTCTGCCTCGTTGAGTTCAGGATGCCCTGCGATGTGTTATTTCACTCTCGGTGCCCTCGGATCAGCTTTACCTTGACCCCGCGCCTGCCTTCTGCTGCTCTGAACTGCCTGCATTGCTCAGGGTCCTGGGAATCCCAGCTTTGGCCCGGGGTGTTTGCCCATCAGCCTAGCTGGCTTACTTTCTCTCTCCCATTCATCATGAGGGATCAGAGGGTCAAGGACTATTTGGGGTTCACCTGCTTCGTAAATTGCACTGCATTTCACCTTATTCAATATTTTTGTGAGCAATTGTGGAGACAAAAGAAAGGAGGGTGCCTGCATCACTCAGGCTGCTCAGGGATGTCTGTGATATTGGCAGTCACACTGCATTCAGGGAGAGTAAACTTCGCTCTCCTATGCCTGCCAAATCTGGACAAAAGACGCCTGTCATTGCCATCCAGTCCCAAGAACATCAATATCAACAATACGTGCAAGTTCGGAGTTATCTGAAGCCAGGGCATTCTGTCCTTTCAGCCAAGTTTGCGAGAGCAGAGGGTGTCTGCTATGCCAAACATGTGGGACACACAAACATTCTCCCCAAGCCCCCTCTCCAACCTGCTGCAATCTGCCCGCAGCCTGAACTTGAGACCAGAGCTATGCAGAGCTCCTGCACCAGCTCCTGTTACGTCTCCTGGCACCAGCCTTGCTAATCCAAACACTGAGCTCGGAGCAGTGGGCACAGTATTTAGACACTTCCTGAGTTCCGATGGGAGCAGCTTGAGGTGGGGAGCACCTGACCCTCTCAAATCCTGATTCTTTTATTTAAAGAGGAATGACCTTTGGAAATATTTCCCATGCCTCTGTTTCCTCATGTGCAAAACAGAAAATTTAAGGTTGCTATGCCTTACAGTTACTGTGAACGGTAAATCAGGTTACTTGTCCACAAGTGCCTAGGACAGGTCTCAGCCCACAGTGAGAGCTGCTCATAAGTGGGAGCAGGGTCATTTCTTCTTACACATAGGGGCCTCTGCAATCCCACTTAATACAATTCAGAGTGGAGCTTTCTGGGCAAAGCAGATGGGAAAAAAGGAAGACAATGAGTGTTGCTGGTGATCTCCACTCTCTCAGTGATGGCTGCTTTCTCCAACTTACTACTCTGTTCTCAGTAACCCTTGTGTGCAATGACTCCCAGGAACTTATCTGAAATTCATTTGCACAGATATGAAAAGATTACTGGAAACTCAGTGAGACTTCTTGTAACAGGAATATTTCCTTTTTTAGTGAATTAATATGAACTTTGGACCTGGAAAGTATTATGCTAAGCGAAATACTTAGCCAGTCAGAGAAACACAAGTATCACATGAATCTCACTTATATGTGGAATCTAATGAATAATATAAACTGATGAACAAAAAATAAAATGAACTTTGGTTTAAAAAAAATATCTAGCTGGAATTCCATTCATTCATTCATCAAACCTTTCTTAACCTCTACCACAGTCAAGCACTCCGCTAGGTACTCCCTGATACAGAGAAGATTAAGACAGGCTCTTTCGAAGCCTGGTGGGGGGACCTTGTATCTAAACAGATAGCTATGTTGTGATATGATGACTGCTCCTATGGCTTATGCATAAAAAACTGGAAAAGCATAGAGAAAAAAGGGGCTTTCCTTATTTTTAGTAAAAGAAAGGAATTGGGTTGGAGGAACTAATTTATATATTCTAAGAAATATAACATCAAACCACCTGAGCATTCATCCACTTCTGCTACTATAAAGGCGCCAAACATATCTGATCACTGGCTAGCATACTAGTATATCTTAGACAGTCCAAGTGTGTGCAGTCAATTTCTGTAAAATGGGTCTGAGGAATGAAATCACGTTGGAAAAGTGGGCTGGCGCCTTGTCTTAAAGTAGCCTTAGTCTGGTGCTGACACGTCTTGTTTGGATTGTATGTTTGTTGGAGTGATTTGTGTTGCTGCAGAAGGTGTCACAGTTCTATTAGACTGCATGATACTTTTGCATATGTCCCTCCCATTATGCAGATTGGGTGTTAGCAACTAAAACTAGGTATTCCAGCTTCAAACAGCAAGTTAGATAAAATACTGAGTAAATAGCTTCCAGTTGGCTGATTTTTGTTTCTTAGTAATTAATAATTATATTTTATATTGTTTTCTTTAAAGCATTATATTTCATATACCTTTTCTTAAAGACTACTAATAAGGCTGGTTATTGGCATAGAAGATTGTGCTTTGTTATTTAATAACTATAATTCCATATATTATGCCCTTGCATCTTTCTAACATAATTGTGATATTGGTAGGCTTACCTCCATTTTACAGATGGGAACAATGAGGTTCTGAGCAGTTTAACTTTTGTATCCAGAGATACATAACTGAGGGATTTGGAGGTAAGTTTCAAACCTAGGTTTTGTGAGTCCAAATTTTTTATCCTCTCCCTTAAAATGATTTAATTACAATTTATCAAGGAATAAAACTCTAAATTTCAAAAGTTATTAGAGATTATGGAGTCTAACATATTAATTTTACATATAAGAAAACAGTTTATGTAAGTGACCAAGGTCATAAAACTTAGTTTCAGAGGCAAAATGAGAACTCATATCTCCTGTCTTTTCCATTACGCTGAGCTGCCCGCCTCTTTCTGGCCATGAACTTCAGACACAATCAAGACAGATTTCCTTTCCCATGTATTTTATTCCACTTGATTTCCTCTCTGTTTGAGTTAGCAACAGCTTAGGTAAGAGGAAATTCTGGAGCCAAATCAAGTTTGCTATTAATCATTTCTCTGAATTCAAAAGGAAATTAAGATTAGCATGTATTGCTGGGAGATAGGGAAGATGTTTTCTCCTGTTTAAATCATAAGCACTCTCCTATAATCATCTGCATTTAAAAGGGGGTAATTTAGGCTAGAAACTACAACTGGAAACCTGTGGCCCAGGAGGGCTTACCCTATTTATTTAAGATATCGGTGCATATTCAGAGTCACAAAACCGAGTTCTAAGGAGGCCTGCTATCCCGCAGCTGGGAGGGGAAGGGCAAGGGGTGAATTGTATTTTTTAAGCCTGTCACTTTGAAAACTCCCTGCTTCAAACTGCATTTCCAGGATCGTCAACTTCACAGCAGCAGTGAAGCGGGAGAAGCAAAGGCATCTTTGGAAGTAACTGCACATCGCAGTACTTAATCTCTCCCCAGGCTTGTGAGAACTTGCTTATCTGGCAGGTTTTCCAAGCAGGCTCTGCACTGTGGACAATAGAGTTGGCAATCTGGAGACTGTCGTTTCATAATAGAGAGGCTTTGGGGAGATACGCTTCCTTTTAAAGGGATCTAAATGGATAAGTATTAAGTAACTTGCCTGAAAAAGAAGTTCAAATAGTTATTGAATATATTCAAGTTCCATTCCGATCGCCTTCTTTGAACCCTTGAACCCTCTTTCTGTGGGTATTACGCTGCAATTTTATGGTAGGTTAAATCATGCCGCCACGTGCATTGAAGTTATTCTTAAAATGGTTATTAGGGCATTTCTTGTATAGCACTGAACACTTCGTCCATGAATGACATCTCTATTTCCCAACCATTTTTAGAATAGCCTGTGGTACATAGCACGAGAAGCCCACATGGATAACCTATGTTCCGGCTATAGTCACATCGCAAGTGAACACTGTTCAGATTTCAGTCTAAGCTCTGAACTTCAAAATATATCAATAGAGCTTAATTCAAGGCCAGTGCTATTCTCAAGGAATAGAAACACGTGAAAAAATTTTGCTTTGATTTGTTTTGTTAAGAAACTTGTTTTGTGAGAATACAATAAAAAAATCACAGCAAACTTAGGTTAGGTTCTGTTGAGCTACGTGGAGACCAATTCACTTGAGATTGAAAGCTGAGGACATAAGATGACTGATAAATTAAGAAATGTATCACTATTGAGATATTGTATGCCCAACTACTATGGATAGAAAAAAAGGAATATCTTTTATCATACACATCATAAAATCTAAAGATATATCAGCTGTTGATAGATTATTTTACAACTTAATAAAATCAAGAGACCGAGGTCTTTTCTTGTGTCTATGCCATCTTCAGCGTGGAGGCTGTGGTCCTGTGGTTTGTCACCTCAGGGTTACAAAGTGGCTACTGTAGATCTAGTTATGATATCTTTACCTTACACCTTCCAAGGTCAAGAAGAGCAGTCTCTTTTCTTATATATCTCTTAGATAAGAATGAAATCTTTCCAAGAAGACTCCATATCTTCTCTTGGGGTTTGTTGGCCATTATTGGGCCACATGCTTACTCTCCAGCTACAAGGAAGGGTGAGGGAGTGAGTGGCTGCAACAGCCAGTAGAGTAACTGCTCTGCTAGAATGAGAATACAGAAGGGATATGGGCTTGGAATTCAACTAGCTAAGGCTGCCATTGCTTTCCTCTCCCTCAGAGGCCACATGGATTTTCTGTAGTTCTTTCTGTTTACATGGACTTTGGGCCAGTGCATTGTGGTTACTGTGCACATGTCCATGCACGAGGCTGTAAGCTGATTCTTCAGATCTACTCATACTTATTTAACTTTGGTCTCTCAGTGCTCCAATTTCAAACTTCTGAAACTCTTGATAGAAGGTAATCTCTGAAATGTAGGTTCCCAAGTCAAACAGACCCACTTCCTCTTCCAGTATCTGGTCATTTCAATGCATATGATTCTGGTTCTCATATGATCAGTCAGTCAAACAACCCTTATCGTGCATATCAAATAACATTTGTGCTATGTATAAATATCCTTATAAATACCATTAAGTAATAGATATGAGTGAACTTTGAAAAGTTAACAAGAAAGCTACAATCGTAAATTATTATATTGCATCATTAGAATAACTAACTCAATCATACTAAATTTTTAGACTGAAATACAGGCTCAAGCATTTTTTACTCAGCGTCTGGGATGAGAACACAAAATAGACAGGGCCTGCTGCTTTTGCCTCCTTCAGAATGCAGATGTCAGTTGTAAATGAGTAAGAATCAATGTCCTTTTTATTTACTGGCACATCTCCCATAATTCAATCTGGACTACAACTAGTCAGTCATACAATTAAGAAGATCACAGTAATGACTCATTATATTGTAGACTTAAAAGTTGGAGTTGCACTTAAAAATATTAGGGAGAAAGAATCTAATAACTTTGAGATATATAGATATTTTCTGTTTAAAGAATTCTCCTATGATTTATCACTAGATGTTAACAGCTTCACTCTGCTATGGATAGTATCATCCACACTCTACATTTGAGGAAACTGTGACACCCCAAACAAAGAGCTTCTAGAGAATGTAAAATAGTGGGAATGTTTAAGTAAAATCGTGGGATCTATGAAAGACTGTTCTTAAATGAAACCAGCAAGCACCTCGAGATCTAAAAGTATATTCTAGCCATTTTATAGCACCAGAGTCCAGCAGAGTTTACGCATATTGTTGAACTGAAGTGAAAACAGTTCATGATTTACACATTAATTCACTAGTCACTACATCTGGCAAGATCCAGTGGTAAGCTGTGTTTGGGGTTTAAAGGGTAAGATAATATTTCTGCTCTCAGTGGTCTTTCAACTTGGGTGAAGGGATACATTATGGATGAATGAAAATATAGCCACAATCAAGGCTGTCTATGAGAAAAAACAAATTTGTGATGCCTAAAATAAACACTAAAGTTTCCAGAGAAATTATTTCCTGTTCTCTGAAGGACTTAGAGAGGTATAAGAATCTAGTTTGTCTCTTTTCTAAGCCAAAAGAATTTGTAGAAAGACATTTTAAGAGTAAAAGAGTTATTGAAAGGCACATGAAAAAGAAATAATAGCACACGTTGGAACCATATTTCTGAAGTTCTCTCTCACTCATTCCTTCTACTTTTAATCCATCTATCCACTCATCTTTTATTAACTATAAATTTTGTATAGAATTATGATCAATCTATCCTCTCATTTTTTTATCACTGACTATTTGGGGATGTGATGACTTTAATAAACCTTGCAACCAGAAAAATCTGCATATTTCTATACATGAAATGTGCATTGCTATGGAGTCAAGAAAAATCCTGAATCCTACTCATGTACCTACATTAGACTCATCCTCCCCCCAGATAGCTTAACCTGGGTAAAGTAGTATTTTGTTTGTAACCATTGGTTCTAATAGCTCTGAGTCTTTTCTTATATATCCTTAAAAGCACAGAAAGTAAATGATAGTAACATAATTGTATCTAACCTAATATAGCCTATTGAAAGCCTGATATTTTTCTATTTTTTGTTTTTTTAAAAAAATTCAAATAAATTTTATTATACATACCACCTATATATGTTTAGCACGACATGAAAGAATCATATTGTGAATTATTTACCATCTAAAAATGTCATGTTTATATTATGACTTCATTTAACATCTTTGCGTTAATCAATATCACCACCCCACCCCTTTGCCACCCACCCTGTGGACCTAAGAACTAAGTTGAGAACTGCTTGGTAGGGGCTAGGTTCAGATTATGCTGAAGTTCTTCCCCTTAGCCTGACAGGAAGAATCTCCCATGATCTGACTCTTCTCTGGTTATTTCGCTTGCCTATCCTTGCCCAGCTCTGAAGCATCTACTCCAGCCTCAAACTAGTTCTTGACCTTCCTCCATGTCTTTGTTCACAATGCGCCCTAGGCTTGAGTGTCCCCATTCCCTTCATTGTGCCATCTCCTATATATCCTTTCAGACACATCCCAGAGTCTCTTAGTCGGGAAGCCTTTCCTCAGTCTCTAGGTCTACCCTTGTCATTACATTTACCTACTGCAAATTAACCATCTCTATGAGTCTGTTTCTTCTGCTGGCTCCATAGTCCATCTGCATACCTCTCATTGTCCCAGAATAGTGTCTGGAATATAATGGGTAGTCGGTAAATACTGGTTAAAGTCAACTTAATTGAGGATGGTAGAATTCACCTAAAATTTTCCAAAGACAATGTTGACAGAAGTAATGTTTGAAAAAGTGTATTCTGGAACTGGGGAAAGGGGTACATAAGTGTGGAAAGAAGCCAGGCAAACCAATTAGGGTGTTACTATAATTGTTTAAAGTTTAGGGATGGGTTAACACAGGTTAGCACTAAGGTGGAAATAGTGGAAGTGAAATGGAAGAAAGACTTTAAGAGTCAAGCCTGGATCAATGCCAATGAGGCAAGAAGGGGATCAAAGATACCCTTGAAGTTTCCCGACTGAATGATAATGAGAGTGGAGGGGCCCTTAGTTTTGTTCAAAAGACCTCTGCGTGTCACTCTGGAGGAAGCAGTAATGGACAGAAATCTTGTCTGAAGGAGAGAATAAAAGTTAAGCTCTGAGGTCAGCCTCTAGGAAGTCAGGTGACTTTAATAGTGGGAGAAAAAACTGAAGGCCAGTTCTAAAGCCAACCACCTTCCACTGGCTGGGAGAGCCAAGTTGAAGGTGAAACCTAGTGACATCAAGAAAGAAAGCAGGTGTCCCCTTGGATCAAGTCCCATTAAGCACTGCAACACTGCAACACAACCCTGAACAACCAGTGAAAATGAGTCTAAGACTGCTTGGGGGTGGAACCCCAGAGGTTTGTAGTTACACCCACACTCCCAAGGCACAGCTCAGCAAGAAGTATCATTTATAAGTACAAAGGTCCTAGGATCACCACATTTTTATGCCATAACATCTGTAAAATCTAAGTATTAACTTCTCTTTGTTTCAGTGCCAAAATTTTTAAGACCAACTTAGTCGTATATTCATTATTATAACCTATGTTCTGTTTCCATGCCATGGTTCCAGGTCCCTCCAGTTAACAAGAAGCTCACCCAACTAGCCTTACCATTTGCATTGAACCAGTACAACCCAGAAAATAAATCCTTTTATGGCCAGTTACTTTCTTAACTGTAAACTAAATTGGCTGAGGCAAAACACCAGGTGTCTCCCATAGGCTCATTCCAAATGGCAGCTCTTGCCCATTACGCCTGAGGACATCAGCCTCTGCTAACAATCTCTTGTGGGTCCCTCTCCTGCCTGCTTCCCAATCATGTCTTCTTCCCTGCTGGACTTATTAGCAACACTTTCTGCTGGGGTTTTACTTCAGCAAGCCTATGCCAGAGCTGGTCTGGACCTGAGGCTGGACAGTCCCTAAATAAGTGGAGTGATAGAAAAACAACTGTAAGTGCTCCTTGGAGAGACTTCTATATGTTCATTCATTCACTCATCATTTTTTAATTCTTAGATTCATTAATTCTCTAAGTCATGCATTCCTCCTTTCTAGTCAATAGATCTTGAGTGTTACTTAAGTCCCAGCCATTGCATTCATGATATATCATAGACTTGAAGGATAAGAGAGGATATGAGATACATACATAGAAGAAGGAACTTACATGCATATATGCATTGCCCATGGACACAGACAATAGGGTGGTGAAGGCCTGAGGCAGGGCAGGAGCCAGGTGGAGGGGGGCAATGGGGGCAGAAAGGTGGGGGAACATATGTAATACTCTCAACAATAAAGATAAAAAAAGAATTCAGAGTAATGAACTCAAAAAAATAAAATGTAGGAAGTGAAGTGGTACTCAAGGTATGGCCTATGACAGACAACCTGAATCAATATCACCTGGAATGTTTTTTTTAAAATTCAAATTCCTGGGCTCAATGCATGGTCAATTGATTTAGAATCATTAGGATCAAAACCCCAAAATCTTCATGACAGTCAAATGTTCTCACCACACATTAAAATGTGTGAACCACTGCAATAGAGAAAAGAGTGTTTATTTTAAATATTTCTTTGGAAAATTCTAGTGTGATTAGGGAACAAGTTTGGAAATATGTAATGTTTAATCTTTAATATATATATATCTGAGAAGAATCACATAATTATATACATTTACGTGTAAATATATACACACATACGTAAATATATATAATTATGTGATTCTTCTCAGATGCATATATATCTCTATACATAGAGAGAGAAAAAAGAATCATGGTCACATGGTTTCATGGAAATATAAAGCAGGAGTGGATCCTCTTATTTTATATATGAGGTGAAGTGATATATTTAATGTCATAGAACTCTTACTTTTCATAATTTGTTTTCAAATATGAATAAAATCACAGCTGGAAAATTATTTTATCATCTCATCTAGACAACTACCAAATACAAAAGGCTGTATTTAAGTGTTGGTACATCTTTTACATTTGGGCACTCATTTCATTTTTTTAAAGTCTTCCATAAATAATATAAATCTATATATCAAAATATTTTGGAATATTTGTCTAAGATGCAGGTTTTGTTTGGAAAAGCTTGGAAAATAATGACATTGCACTTTTGTTTAGTCATTGCACAAGTGGATATCACTCTGGTGTTACTGCTTGAGGTTAAATTATCAATTTAAACTTGATAATTTATCAAAAACAAAAAACAGCATTGAATGAGCACTATTGTAGATCCTGGGCATCTGATGGTGATGGACTCATGGTCCCTGGCTTCTGGAAGGAGACAGATGGGCAGGTAAATAAAATAAAATTGGGAAATTAGATAATGGGAGGATACCATGGGAACTCATCATGAGATGGAGTTAGTTGGAGAAGCCTTCTTGGAGAATGTGATGCCTCAGCTGAGTTTTGAAGAACAGGTACATATTAACCAGAAGAATTGGGCCCATGTGTGGGCCGGGGGTTGGGGAGTGTGTGAGTGTGTGTGTGTGTGTGTGTGTGTGTGTGTGTGTGTGTGTGTGTCTGATGTGGAGGAAGTAATCGATGGCAGTGAGAAGTGGAATATTTCCACCATAGTCCATCTTTGTTGTTCACCCCTCTCTAACGCAGCTTACCTGCCCCCATGCCACAAGTCTGATCCAACTTGTGAGTTTGGCCCTGAAATAAAAACCACCACAAAACGTGTGTTTGCCTGGGCTTTAAATAACCTCACTTGGAAATCTGCCTCATGGGTAAGGTCTTCTGCCTTCAGTTTTATGTAATGCTCTAAACCCTGCCTGGACTCCCAGCACCTTCCTGGGCAATTGATTGTTCAGTTCTGGGTCCTCTCTGGCTTCTAGTCTACTCCTGTTTTCTGTTTAGGTCTTAGGTCCTGCCTCGGTCATGCATAGTTTTTACCTTCTGAATTCTGCTTCCCTTGGTTGTTTATATTCCCAACTCATATCCTGTTGTAAAATATAAAGTAGCACCATACAAATCCTGGCTCTTTCTGGGTTAGCAATGAAAGTAAAAAGATAATTCTTTTCCCCCTCAGGCATGTTGTTGGATGAGTTCACTCATATTTGTTCTACTTCAAGCCAGTCTGTACCAGGCGTCATCTGATTACTTCATTCTGCATGTGAGCCAAATACATAATTGAGTAGGTGTGACCACGGAGTTGCTAAGACTCCAGGGATTGTCAGGTATTCATTTGGGGAAATGCACTATTGAAATATAATGCACAGGGATTAACAACACAAACAATGCTCCTTCAAATCTGCTTCTTTCTCTCAGAAACAAAACCAAACACGTCAAAATGACTGCCTCTGCTTCTCGAATGAGATTGGATAGAGAAAAAAAAACAACTAAGAAATATTAATTTCTCAATGAAATTGTCAAAACATTGAACTGAAAAGCATTCCTACCTGCTCCTTTGCCTAACTCTGTCACCAAACTGCTGCTCCAAAGTAACAATCCTACTGTGCCCAAGAGGATATTTGCTGTTCTAGAGGCTGAGGCCCACCCATCCTGCCCCCTTCTTCTGGTGAGCTCATCCTCCGCACTCTCACCTGACCCATTTTCATTTTTAGTGACTGAATCATGGGTGAATATATGACCAAATTAAGCTCCTGAGAGTCAGGCCCAGTACTTTTACTTAATTTTTAAAGAAAGAATTCACTTGTTACAAACTTGGATTTGGGATTCACTGCAATGCTGGGAACCATTCTGCCTGAGAATGAGTGGAGCCAGCAAACAGAGAGGAGAGCTGAGAGGTAGGGAGGGATCCTGATCATACCATTGAGCCTGAGGACCAGGCTACGCTTTGAAATGAAAGCTAAGGCATGCGAAACAATAATTTTGTTCTATGTTTCTATTTGTTTTTTGTTTTTTGAGTCAGTTTGATTTACATCTTTTCACAAAATGAACCTTAAAGACTTGCTTAACATACTTGAAAAACCCACTCGATTCTGTCTTCAGCATGGTAAAATCTCTTACCTTGGTCTTAATCTCCACTCCTGTTTTATTACTCTGTTAGAGCATTTTATATAATTAGTTGTATAAGATAGCTACATTTTCATAATCCTGCTCCAGTGACTTCTGACAATTTGGTGGGTAAGAACTATACACATTCATCCACCTTTAGGCACAGCAACAAACAGGCATAACTTGAATAAAATAGACTCCAAGGGTTTCTTCAACTGCAATAAAGTAATTTATTGAACCTTAACAGTCAAGATTGAGTTTCAGCACCTGACTTGATAAGAATCACTGCTGCTTAACTCTGTCATTTATTGTTAATTTTATTTGCAGAAGGTTAGGGCTGGGGTTTGAGGCTTTTTCTCTAAGCTTCTATGGTGGAGATGAATTTATTAAAGGGAGATGTGGGAGGAATACCACCATTTTGAGCAACACTAAAACCAACGCATCAGAATCAGGAACTCTCAGGAGTCAAGACCAAGTCAAGAACAGGAAAATAAAAGCAGGACTCAATTTGCACTAATATTAAGGGACTCAGGAGCTGACTCCAGTTGATAATTAACAAATAATACACATTTCACTTATGGGAAACATTTTCTGAGCCAGTCAGTTGTATTATTTCTAATCCCACAGTAAAATTGCAAGATACCTATTATTGATCATATTTTATATGTGTTAGTTAATTTTTGCTATATAACAAATCACTCCAAAAATTAATGACTTAAAACAACAAGCATCTCTTATGTCTCAGAATTTTGTGGGTCTGAAAATTCAGCTGATCTCTGCAGTGAACTGATATCTGGTACTAGACGGTCTTCACTAGCTTTACTGACATGTCTAGTCCTCTGTAGGCTTTTGCTCGGTCCTGTGTAGACCCCTCAGGTCTCCTCCATGTGACAGCTCTATCTCTGCTTGTGTTAATTTCTAATGTCCTACTGGCCATAGCAAGTCACACAGCCATGCCCTGATGTAAGAAGTAGAGAAATAAAGCCATGTCATGATAAGAGAAATGGCAAAGTTGCATTTCAAAGGGATGTGCATATGGTCATAAGAGGGATTATTGTGGTTATTTTGTGGGGAAGGGGGTAAAGAAAATCTACCACAGGAGGAAGAAAGTAACTTATCTAA
The DNA here is from genome assembly GCF_054644295.1 of Miniopterus natalensis. NCBI lineage: Eukaryota > Metazoa > Chordata > Mammalia > Chiroptera > Miniopteridae > Miniopterus > Miniopterus natalensis. The sequence continues at coordinate 192,253,810 of NC_142081.1, read as the reverse complement.
AGGTATAGAGCTCAGAACAAGGCAAAGAAAGTTTAACTTAGAAAACATGGTACTTTATATTCCATGAGACTAACAAACTGAAACAGCTGAGGCAGAGTTGTAGTTCATTCACAGAGAAGGTCCTCACATATTTGCTCTTCTTTGGGGGCTCCTTCTTCCACTGCACCCATGAATATGCCTTCCCTGATCAAATATGTTCTATATCAAAAGACTTAGTTTCCATAGTCTTTGATTAATAAACACCTCATCTGTGATGTTGTTCAGTAGCAAAATTTAATATAAGAGAGGCCCAAATTCAAGTGCCTGAAGGAGCCAGGCAGGTAACAAAAGGTGTGAGCCTGACTGGATATAACTGAATATAAGACAAGAGAGAGATGTAGAGTCTGGAGCAAAATGAAGCTGCAGCTCCATCCAAAAATATTCAAGTAAAGAAAAAATACACATAACTTATATAAAATACACACACACACACACACATATATGAGAAACACTGTGCTGAAGAAAAAAATTCTGTCTCAGGGCTAGAGATAGCCAAGAACAGCCTGTTGGTGAATCTCTACCCTGTAAACGCCTACCCATCTTCAGCTGGGATTAGCAACATTGCAAAAGGAAGAATTCCCGCAGAGTCCTGTCCTTCTACAGCTGAGGCAGGAATGTGCCATGCCTTCTAAAGGAACCCCATGGGTTTTTGGTAATGAGATCAAGGGCCTGTCTATCTCTTCCCAGGGCTGTGGTGTTTGGTGCTTCCTATAGGGAGAGGGACTGTCTGACCTGTGCCCAGGCTGCATAACATCATTGTCAGCCCTGAAGATGATGGGTCCGTTGTCCTGAACCCTGACATGTGAAGAAAATGCCCACAACAATAAAAAACAACTAGAGGTTCAGGTTGTCAGCAAAGGGCAAAGGAAAGCTGTGTGTTTTCTTTCTAAAACTGTGAAAATGAGGCATTTAATACCACAGTTCCAACTTCAAACCAGTCAAACATTGGCAGTTTGGCGACTGTTTTATTTTGAGCCTTTAGCTGATCTCCATAGAATAAAACCCTTTCCAAACTGGTTTTAACTAAAAATGTCATCATTCCCAGCTGCTCACTGGTTAACAGAAACCCTGGTAACAGAAGGCCCCTTCTGATAGCCCTCATCCATAATATCATCCAAATTTGCACGGCAAAGATGTGGGAGCTATTTATATGTTGATTATTACAGTGCTGCAGTTTATATTTTTCTCAGCACAGTTGAAAATTATATTTAGAAAGGCTGACATCATCTTTAACTATATATGATAGCTCTCATTTGGTGGAGACGAGCTGTTGAAATACATGCCACCTACTCAACTTCTCAGAAAAAAAGGCCTAGATTTTCACACATGGTTATATATAAACGCATACACTGGCAGAGAACTGCACTGGCACCTGTAAGACTTAGAGGGAGCTCTGTGGGCTCTAGTTTTTGCCTTCTCAGTTTGTCCTTTATTTAAAAAGAAAGACGGGAAATGCAATTTAATTTCAAGAATATGGGTTCTGTAGCCAGAAACTCTTAATTCTGAATTCTAGTTCTGCAACATAGTAGCTGTGTGATTTTGGAAAAGCTATCTATTCACTGTAAACATCTGCATTTCTCAACTACAGAATGTGAGCAAGTCAGCTCATCTGAAAAATATTAAAAATAAATTATGCAGTACTATTAATAGTTAATGAAAAAGAATGACTACCACTAGTACACATGTTCCCAGCAATAAGACTGTACTTTATACGGACTGTGATGGTTAATTTCATGTGTCACCTTGGTCACAGGTGGGTCATGGGGTGCTCAGATATTTGGTCCAGCATTATTCTGGTTGTTTCTGTGATGTTATTTATAGATAAGATCAACATTCTAATCAATAGAGTAAAGCAGATTGTCCTCCCTAATGTGAGTGGGCCTCATCTAATCAGTTGAAGATTTGAACAGAACACGCTGAAAAACAAAGAATTCTTTCTGCCTGACTGCCTTTGAACTTGGCCATTAGCATTTTTTCTTGCCTTTTACTCAAGTGGAAACATGGGCTCTTCCTGAGTCGGAAGTCTGCCGACCTTTGGACAGGAACTCACACCATAGAATCTCAGGCCCTCAGACTCCAATTAGAAATAAACCATGGGGTCCCTTGGGTCTCCAGCTTTCTGACTGACCCTGCAGATCGTGGGTCTTGTCAGTCTCTATAATCATATGACCCAATTCCTTATAATAAGTATCTTTCCATACCTACATGTCTTATTGGTTTTGTTTCTCTGGAGAACTCTGACTGGTGTATACGTTATCCAGGTATGTGTTAAATTCCCAAGAATAGCTTGTTGAGGAAGAAGATAGATATTGCTTCATTTTACTTACCCAGTCAACAGATTAGAAAAAAATGAGGCCTCAAGAAGCAAATTAATGTTTTCACATCGTAGAGATATTACATGGTGGAAACAAGATTCAAAATCTGAAAATCTAATCCTCTTATTTTACCCTTGTAACAATTATTTTTTATTGTTTACAGGCTACATGTTAGGTAAATATCAGCTGTATTACTGCCCTGAGAAGTTTCTGGAAGCCTGATGTTCACAGTGGGAGAGAATCAAGCATGCTATAAGATCTCAGAGTTGCACAGGGAACCCTGCGAGCAGCATTGCACTGCATTGAGGGGTGCAGAGGAAGCCATGAAAACTGAAGGCATAATTCTGTGGTTGGAACTGGGTTTTAGTTTCCTTGGCCAGTCGACTTCCACCATCAACTAACTTGAACCTAGAATCTGACTGCTTATACCAAGTAGATTTGTGTTTGTAATTCTGTGGCACATCTGAATGACCATGGCCCTAGAGGGATATCCATGACTGAAAGGGCATCTAAAATGTTTTACTACTATAACAAGACAAATTTAGAGTAATAATTTCCTTATTAGCTTTTAAGAGTGAGAGTCCAAAATTTCACCAAGGGAGCTTCATTAGACTGATAAAAAATGTACAGTTTCATATAATAAGCCAACTTTCACAGGTCAGATGAGAAGAGCCAAATATTCAAGATAAACATAACTTTTTGAAGGATTATGTGACCACCATGTTTAATAACTTGGTCCTCTAAATGACACTTAGATATAGTATTTTGCCAAATTTAACTATTATGAAAAGTACTTCGAAAATCATTTCCCTGTGAATGGAAATAAAAATACAGCTGCAAGTGCTAAGAGTAGTGAGATGACATTTTGTTTTTTATAAGCTACTTGGCAAAAATTCAACTTTCATAAGCACATATGCTTGTGTCAAGCTTTTACGGAGTCAGGTTTATGTTTTGTACCATTCTTTCTTCTTGCCTATTAAGCAAGCCCCAGTTTGAGCCAAGATCAGTTTTTATATGAAGCTCAAAGGTAAGTCATTTTATATAATATTTGCATAGGCATAATTGTTTCCACACACTCTATCCCTAATTCCCCCGCCCTCCTCCAGACTGCATGGCTATAAAACTAATTGGTTTGAAACCTCACTCTCAACATGTCACACCCTTGTTCAAGGAAAAAATTCTGTTTCATTAAATCAAAATGCTTCAGGCTGGTGTTCACAGTCCTGACCCCACTTTCTTTGATAGTTATCATGAGGATAATATTTTTTTAAATACTTTTTTTCTTTTTGCCTTTCTTTTTGCCTTCCCAAAAACAAAACCTTAATAAACAATTCTGTCTTGCCCTCTCCTGGTTCAAAAACAATCAAGAATTAAAATTTGGCTGCCATCAAGATTCTGATCAAAGTGTCAACTTTACTCTAAAAAAAGTAAATATGGAGAAAAACATATCTTGTTACTTTTGTCATGTATTCAAATTTTCTCTCTTGTTCATTTTAACTTAACTACTACAACTATGGACACTCCCTTGACAGGGCAGACCCAGCCATGATTAGCTCACCACACCAATGACAAACAAACAAACAAAAAAACAGAGTTTGCCCTCTTCTAGGAAAACTGACCCAAAAGAGTAAGAAATGAACTAAGTCAAGCTTACCTTCTTCCTCCTCACATTCACCAAGGAAGAAGTCCACCTCTGGCATGTGTGGGTAGAAAGAAAATGGGTGTGTTTCTCCGTCTATCTCTGTATTGGTTTTCTGTTGCTGCATATCAAATGACCACAGACTTAAAGCTTTGAAACAACAGTTGTTTATTAACTCGAAACTCTATATGTCTGTTCTACTCATGGTCATAAGGCTGAAATCAAGGTGTTGGACAAAACAGAGTTCTTATTTGCAGGTTCTGGGGGAAATCCACTTGTAAGCTCATTCCTGTTAGAAGAATTCAGTTCCTTATGGTTGTAAGACTGAGGTCCTTGTTTTCTTGATGGCTGTTAATCAGGGGCTACACTCAGTTCCTAGAGGTCACCCTCATTCCTTTCCAGACATGCCCTCAGTTTTCAAGTCAGCAACAGTGCATTTGCTATGCCTTGTGCTTTCAATCTCTAATTTCTCTCTCTCTGACTTCTAGACCTAGGTCTTAAATATTTAAGATCAACTTTAGGTTTATAGGATTATTGTGAAATAATATGGAAAGTTCCCATATACCACACACTTGGGTTCCCCAATTATTAACACCTTTTGCTATTATGGTATATTTGTCACAATTAATGAACCAAGTTGATATATTGTTAAGAACTAAACTCCAGTTTTAATCAGATTTCCTCAGTTTTTCTCTAATGGCCTTTTTCTGTCCCAGAATCCCATTCAGTATACCACATTCCATTTAACCTTCTAAGTTTCCTCTTAGCTATAACAGTTTCTCCAATTTCCACATTTGTGATGACCTTGACAGTTTTGAGGATTACTGGTCAGGTATTTTGTACAAAGTCCCTCAGTTAGGATTTGGCTGATGTTTTTCTCATTAGACTGAGGTAACATGGTTATACTCAGAAGATCACAGAGCTCAAGTGCCATTCTCATCGAATTCTATTAAGGGCAAGCGCTATCGATGTGATTAATCATTATTGAGATTAACTTTGATCATCTGGCTTGAGGTAGTTATTGTCAGTAAAGTTGCTCTCCCACACCCTTTTCCATACTGTACTCTTTGGGAGTAAATCACACTGTACAGTGTACACTTAAAGGGTGGAGAGTTATTTTCTACCTCCTTAAATAGAGAGCATTGATGTGAGTTATTTGAAAAACTTATGCACAGGATATATTTGTCTCTTCTTCCCCACCTATTTATTTGTTCAATCATTTATTTATATTAGTATGAACTAATGGATATTTATTTAACCCTGTGGGTTATGATCCAACATTTATTTAGTTAGTTACTCAAATTATTTTAGCTTTAGCCATTCAGATCTCCTTCAGTTGGTTCCTGCATCCCTCTGACATCCATCTAGAATGCCATTCTTATAGTCAATCATGCTATAGATCATAATCTAATCACAAAAGAGTGAGTTCTATCATATTTCTAGCCTCAAAGATTGTGCAAAATATGTACATCAAGGAGCAAGAAATCATGGGGGCCCCCTTACAGTTCTGCCTAGCACAATCCCCCACCTAGGAAGTAAAGTGGAAAGTTACTAAATCCTACAAAGCATGATAATTGGGAAGTAACTCTCCTCTACTCCCATATTATGCACACACTTATGGAGAAAATGAGTTTCCTTGTTTCTGTGCACACACGTATGAATTTACTTTTCCGTCCTTCCCTCCCTTTCACTCATACCCCACATTTAGTCTACCACTAATGCTTCCTAGGTCCGTGTCCAAATACATTTCAGCTGCTCCCCACTATTCTCATGGTCTAAGATACCATCTTCTTTACCTCCACAATAGCACAGCCTTCTTATTGTCCTCCCCAGAACAGTTACACAAACTAGAAGTTTTAATCAACCACGTAAATTACATCCCATCTCTCCTCTGCTCAAAAACTCCAATAGCTCCTAAAGCTATGAGAATATAATCCAAGAAATTTTATCATGGCCTCTAAGGCTCTAGGTCAGCACTTTGAACACTACCTGTGGAGAAAGACCAATTTTCCTCACTAGCTCTTTGCAGGTCAACATCAGTCCGTATCTCCCACAACATGGAATTGACCGGGTAAGTGCAATTATACCTGTGCCTGACCATGTTCTGCTCAGTGAGGTGAGTTCACCAGTCGCTGCTCAAATGCTGTGTAATGTGAAGGCGCTATAAACGTCTCCTACTGCTTGCTTTCCATTTCATAGACATGGTGAGCTGGTAGTTCAGAGGTGGGAGTGGCCAGAAGACCACACTTTGATTAGCACGGCTCTCACGATCTGACTCCTCGCCATCTCCTACCTCCTGTTTTTCCCACCAGCACTTTCTCAGCAGCAAATCTTTCATTGCCGCTCTCTCTGTAACACACTGCGTTGGTTTTCCATTGCTCTGTAACAAGCTATCACCATTTTAGCAGTTTAAAACAACACACATCTGTTATCTGAGTTCCCATGAGTAAGAAGTCCAGACAAGGCTTACCCTCTGCTTAGAGTCTCCTGGGACTGGAATCAAGTTCTTATCTGGACTTTCAGAGCTTCTTCCAAACCCATGTGGTTATTGGCAGGATTCAGGTCTGTGAGGTGGTAGGACTGAAACCTGCAGGTCCTATAGCACGCTGTGGTCCTTTGTTAAATGGCCCTGTCCATAGAGAGCTACAATACAGAAGCTTGCCTCTCCAAAACGAGCAAGGAACAGTCTCTCACTCCAGTCTGCTAAAATGGAGTCTTATGTAACAGCATAAACATGGGAGTTACAACCTATCACATAACTTGGTCATAAACATTCACTTAATCAAGAAAGCAGCCAGCATCTCACAACCTTTCCCATGTTCATTAGTTAGAAGCAAGTCACAAGTCCAATGTCCATTCCACAGGCGGGGATTACACAAAGTCATGAATATGAGAAGTGGGGAACCACAGGGGTCACCTTAGGGTCTGTCTGATGTACACTGAGCCCGTCCCAGTGCCTCTGTACTTGCTTTCCCCTCCCTAAAGATTCACTTCCCCATTTCATTCAGGCCTCAGCTCGGACATCACCTTCTCAAAGAGTCCTTCCGGAGCCCCGTTTCCTGAAACAGCCACCCGCATCACAGGCATTCCCAGTCCCTTACTCTACTTTATTTTTCTTCTTCTGAGCACGGGTCATTCTCTGACATGAAATGATAATTTGTTCAAAATCTGTCCTCCCATTTAAACGTAAGTTGTTCTCTAAGCTCTGGAAAATGAACTTATTATATAGTAAATGCTCAAATTTATTTGTTGAATGAGTCAGTGAAAACTTTCCTTTTGCAGTAATGGTCACCAAAGCCTTTCTAATTTGATCCACACATTTTACATTAGATTATAAATAATGCAAGTTGCTTTAATGTTTAATCTTTTCTCTATTGCAAGGCTGCAAATAGGAACATGATAGAATAGATATAGCATGTACTCTGGAACAGTACTGACCAAAATCAGATTCAGACTATCGCTACCTCTGTGATCTAACAGGTTAATTTCTCTGAGTTTCAATTATGATACCAGAGACCCATGACTTGCTGGGGTGGCTTTAGACTAGTTTCTCAGGCTTCTGGAGGCACAGTGGCCTCATTTGTAAAATGAGGATAATAATACTAAATTCTCCCAGGTACAGTGACTGTGAGGTGAAAGGAGCAAATAAATTAAAAGCACCTCTCTTGGTGATGGGCACATTGTTTGCACACAGTACAAGTTAGCTTTTATTGATATCAATGCCTTTATATATATCAATTAATATAAATTATATTATTAGTATCCATATAAATTCTGTAATATACATTATATTAAATAATATTTACTTTTTTATGTCTTTGACTTAGACTTAGTGTAGAGCTAGATATAACAATGATATTAGTGATATCTAACTTTTGTGAGCAAATTTTATTACAGGTCTTAAACAACTCTTCACAACATGTGATCAAGAAGCAGGTGTTGATACTGTACGTGGAGCTAACCACACTGGGTTACGTTGAAGAAAAAATACACAAATGACTCCCTAAGAGTTTTTCACTATGGGGAGTTGCTGTTCAATGGGTCTAAGTTTCAGTCATGTAAGACGAAGACATTCTAGAGATCTGCTGTATATCATTATGCTTATAGTCGGCAATATTACGCAGTACATTTAAACACTGAAGAGGGTAGATCTCTTATGTTTTTTACCACAATTTAAAAAATGCATGCAAATATATATTTATATATTTGTTTGTTTGGTTTTTGAGAGTATGTTTATTAAAGCTGGGGGCAGTGAAACAAAGGGAAGGCTTAAGATAGGGAAAGCAAGAGGAGAGGGAAAAGTCAGAGAAAAAGGAGCCTTGGAGACAGGTTCAGGGGTTAGCCCGGATCAAGCTGCAGCTGCCCACTGCTCCCCTCATTGCAAGTTTTGTGGCATCCCTTAGAGTTTAGGAGAAAAGCAGCAAAGATACAGGGTGTGGGCATGCTCTTGCGAGGGAGCACCTGCAAGTATATTTTTAATATATATTTTAAGATTTTCTCATAGCACTTCACAAATGATGCATTTCTATGTAAGAATGGGTTAAACAACAAATTAAAAGAGGCTTTTTGTTCTTAAGCTATAGGAAGTACTCATAATATCATGATTAAGAAGAAATATTTTCCCTTTCCTTAACATGTAATTATATAAAGTCCATAAAGTTATCTATTGCAACCTAAAATATGAATTAATTAAAAATCTAATATTCTGACAAAGAAGGAATGCAAACTCTCCAAATATACTTCGTTGCAGCTCTGAAATTAGGAATATATACATGTTATACATAGTGCAAAATAAAATTAAATGGGAATTTAAAAATCACTATTTGGTGTCCTCAAAAAAAGTAATTAATTTAGGCAATCATCATGAACGGATAAAACTTTAGATGAAAATTTTATAATGGAATCCTCAGGCAGTCACAAGCTGAACTACCGATTGTGTTAGCCTCACTGAAGGCGAGGTACATAGACATGTATGTGCCTTGATGTGACCTGTCACTTATGAACTATTCTTCTAAAGCAAAACAAGACACAAATCCAGTCAAGCCTCTGGAGCTAACTTGCATTCTAAAAGACAACTCTTTTGACATTGCCTGCAGGTTTGTGACTACAAAGATGTCTAAGGACCTAATAGGCCTTCCTCAACCCCCTTCACATTTTTTAAGTCAGAGGAAATACTCAGCCCAACCTATTAGAAGAAGGTGGTCAGTTTGCACAAAATTTTGCTAGAATCCTTTTGACCTGTGCCCAATCTGGAGTATAAATGCTGTGGTAAAATGTTAAAAAGCAACATTTCCTTGAAATAATTATTTTCCCCAGTTGGGGAGTTCAATATCTATATATTGGGCCTCTGTTTTTGTCTTGGAATTTTAAGGGAATACAAAGCACTGCCTGGATTTCTAAGTGGTCCCTTCAGAATGCCACCTGAGCCCCTTGGCAAGCACAATGCTGCTTGTGTTGCCAAGTCTGGATGCAGCAGGTAAGGGACTCATGGTAATTGCTGTTGCCAAGCCTTTGGAAGTTTCCAAGCTGTCTTTGGCATCTGTTCCACTCATGCTCCACTGGCAGCGAGGGGGTAAGGGATTTTGGAGATACTATTAACATTTTTTTGTCAATTAGGAAATGTGTGATCAAATAATTGTCCTAAACTATTCAAGATGGCTCACCTCAGAGTGCTGGAACAAAGCAACGGATGGATGATTATATTTCACTAGAGGAGTTTACTTATGGGATTGTGCTGACTGAAATGTCTAAATTATGAACAATTCTTAGGGGTTTGTTTATCCACATGGCTTGGAAAAATCTGCTAATTGGAACATCTTTTGTCTAATTCAGGCTCCTGGCAAAATGAACCATTCTATTTTCTCCATATATACCCCGGATACCCTACTTCAGTCCCCGTAATGATGCTCCTTCCTCCACAGGGGAAGCCTCTTTTTCCCTTCTCCATCTTTCTAAATATTATTTGTTTCATCTATACCTGGATCCATTCCTGATTTTTCCATTTAACAGGTGAGTGGCCTTGGGCAAATCCCTCAACCTTGTTAGACCTCAGCTTTCTCATCTGTAAAATGGAGATGATGATCGTACTTAACAAATAGAATCATTGCAACACTTAACAGAAATAATGTCCGTGAAGACTTTGCACATAATAAATACTTACTATAAATTACTATTTACTTACTATAAATTTTGCGATATTAAGAGCCTCCTCTACTTCATCACTGTCATAGAATCATTTCTGATTCTCTACAGAAAAGTTCCCTCTGCCTGCTCTGAATTCCCACTGCAGTGTACCTGCACCCTCTCATGGAGTGTGCTCTTTCTTCCCTTAGGTGTCCATTAATACATGTATCTCCTATCTCCCCTGTGAATTCTGAAGGTAGGCGTCCATATTTGTTTCACCCAAATGGTGAACTACTTAAAAATATTTCACATTTTGAAAGTACTAAGTGACTAACATATCCATTTAAATGAGGTCTCAGTGGGACCATTAGCTACTCTTGCCTAGAAGGCCCTCAAGGTCTCCTGACTCAAGGTCTTCTGACTGGCCTCCTTGACTTCAAGCCTGTTCCCTCCAACCATGCTCTCTGGACAGCACAGATCTCATGGGGTTGCTCCCTTACTTTATTTGTTTCAATGGCATTCTGAGGTCTACCAATCTTCAGCATTGCCATAGAGAAAACCTCATAATCTTCTGACCCTTCCTCCCTCTTTTCCAGCCTCATCTCTCAACACTCTTTTCACTTCATACAATACATGGTGCCCATCTTGGACCACTTCAAACATGACATTTTTCATACTCTCTTTGCCCCTGTCCTGTGCACCTTTCTTTTTGTCTGGAATAAATGCCTTACCACTCTCCACTGTCACCAAGCTTACCATGATTCATCCTGCAGAATTCAGTTTAAATGTAACCATGTCACCTCACTGAGAAAGCTTTTCCATTCCCTCTCTGTTTCAGTCATTTCACTGTCCTATAGGCCGCCTTGTCACCTTGTATCTTTATTATAACACTTAAAGTAGAGTATTAAAACTTGTTATCTTACCTATAGGTTTCACATGTCAGACCATGAAATTCTTGACTGTAAAAGCTCTCAACCATCTTGTTCATTCTGGGCACTCCGTTCTGATAGTTTCCAGACCTCCAATGACCAAGAATCTCCCTCATTACCTTCCACCCTCATATCTACCCACCCCCTGCCTCACTTTCATTAACACCAAACTGTGTAAAGTTTCCTGCAGATACCAACCTATTTAAAATTTTCATGCATTTTTGCATGCAGTCACTCTTTCTATAAATCCCACTACAACTTTGTTCTCTTAATAAATATTGACATTTTATCTCAGGGGCTGTTTCTTCTAGAAAGTTTTTATGAACTCTCAGTTTGGGTTAAGTACCCTTCTACGTTCTCAGTCACATATGTATGACTTCAGCTTCCCCAAGAAAAATCTACTGACTTCTTGGTGTGAATCTGGTAGTCTTCTAGACCATTGGGCCTCAACCTTGGCATTATTGATGTTTTAAAACAGGCTTGAAAGCTGTCCTGTGTATGTAGTACATTTCGTAGCTTCCATAGCCTCTATGCACTAAATGCCTGTAGAATATGCCTCTGCTTCTGCAGTGACAAATGTAATCCATTGAAGACTACTGTGTGTGTGTGTGTATGTGATGTTATCACATAAAGAACACATGACTAGAACTTAGGAAATGAACACCATTTCCTATTAGTGTCATATTCTCTTATTTAAAAATGTTTTCTAGACTTAAATAAATCAAGGCTTTTCTATTTGCTGACATATACACAAGGTAAGAACCAAAGACTATCATAACATAGTACTTATATAAGTAATAGGCAGGAAGCACCAAGGATTGGTAAGTGTAAGATCACCCTAAGTTTTTTTCCAAAGGGTTGAGGCAGTGGGGAAGTTTCTATTCAAGTAATACTATTTTGCATTTATATTAATAGTGTGAATTACATCAATATTAATTACTCTATTTCTTTAAATCCTAAATCGCAATATCAATTACTCCTACTTCATGATCTAGGCTATGAAAACCAGCTGATCATCAATTTTCAATTTACTTCAATATAGCTGAGTTTTATGCAATTCGACACATATTGTTAATCCCCTTCTGTATGCATAACTCTTTGATAAAGTTTTAGGACCTTGCTCAAAGTTACTTACATTCTGGTGGTTGTTTGAGATCTAAAGGAAGACTAGAATTACAGGGGGGCGCCATGTGTTTGTAGAGGCCTCTCGGGAAGGAATGCAGATAGTTGGTTTTGAGGACTGAGTAGGGATATTTCAGGTGGACAAAGCAATGGGAAGGTACCAGCGGATGACACCAGAATGCAAACCGATGCGGGGCTTCCTCCCAAAAAAATTGTCTTGCTACAAGAAACCAGCAAAGTAGATGATTTAGACCCTGGGACAAGCCTCTTACTGTACTTTGAGGACTGGTTACAAAGATTCTGTAGACCAGAAGAGGTCCATTGGCTATGCTTTGAGTAACTCTATTGTAGGCACAAAGAAAAACATACATAGACCTGAGTGACGATATTTTAGTAAGCATAATCCATCAGAATTTTTGAAAATCTAAACTATGGCATAACATTGAGCATAATGAGTGTAGGAAAGAAATTAGAGGGGGAAAAAAATAAAACAAAACATAAAAACCTTTTCTTCGTATAATGAATTGTGTCTGTATCCTGGTATATTCTTATTAGTCAATATTTGAATAAGGGGTACATGTGAACTCTCTATACTATCTTCACAACTTTTCTGTAAACCTAAAACTATCCTACAATAAATTTTTTATTTAAGAAAAAAAAGACAAGCCTTGGCTGGTGTGGCTCAGTTGGTTGAGTGTCGTCCTGTGCACTGAAAGGTCACAGGTTTCATTCCCAGTCAGGGCACTTGCCCAGGTTGCAGGCTCTATCTCCAGTCGGGGTACTGGAGGGAGGTGTCTGATTGATGTTTCTCTCACATAACAATGTTCCGCTCTTTCTCTCCATCTCCTTTCCTCTCTCTCTAAAAAGTCATTAAAAACCATACTTAATAAAAAAGACCAAAAAAAATGAACAATAGCCTGAATGATGGGGGAAGGTGGGCAGAAAGGAATTGTAGGGCAGGCAGGGCACTGAAATATTGGAAGGGGACTGAGTTCCTTGTGTTTTTGCAATTATAGATCCCTGTCCTTAGCCCCTCCATGATCCCTTTCTGACCACATGTGCCCTTGCTCTCACTTCCTCCTATTACTAATTAGGCTGTTTTATGTGAATTTCAGCATGCAATATTTTATACTTAATAACCTTGCATCAGAAGAAATGGGAAGTCAAGGAGGCTGGGATTTATTTCCAGGTGTTCTGGAAAGCATCTAGGGCATTTATAGCGAACCCGCAAAATGCCTCAATACCCTGAGGAATCTACAACCCACACTTTCTGGAATCCAATAAGTTTCAGCTGAGATTCCCATAAATACCACAGGACAAGGGCCATGCCCTGATCAGGCTCATTCACTGGATATTCAGGTGACAGGAAGTTGACATTCAGGGGGAGCCATAATTGGCCTTTGCATTTAGCACCTTGTTAACATAAATTGAGGAAATTCACACCTCTAATCTGTTGTTACCAATGTCAGCCTGCTAGAATCTGAACTCAATAAGATGAGGTTGGCTTGTGGAAAAAAAAAAAGCTTATTTTTTTCAAAAAGAGGAAAGGAATCTAAGTATTTCAACTGAAACACATGGAACCTGACATGGGAGATATCTTAACTCTGTGGGCAGTTTCTAGAGCTAAAGGTTAAAATCATGAAGTCACTAAGGTTGTTACTGAGAGTCTCTCTGATTTCTCTTTTAAAAACATCACTTTACATTTTTTCTTTTCTTGTACGTTATACTAAAGCCAAACTGATTGATGTAATATATCCAAACACAGTCCCTGCTCTGCCTTTTCTCCTTTGCTCACAATGTACCCATCACCTCAAGTACCATCCCCTCTTGTCATCAGAAGTCCAAGTCCTACTACTCCTTAAAAACCCTATTCAAATACATCCTGTTTTAAAAATCACCAAAGGATTTAACCTCCTATGTCTCCTTGAAGCTTTCTTTACGCTTTCAAATATCATTGTTAATTTCCACGTGATGATTACTTTTAATAACACAATTTGACACCTAAGGTTTGTCATTTCTTTTTCCTTGGCAAAATAACATGCTTCTTGCAGACAGCTACCTCACATTTCTTTATTCTCACTGTACCTAAGATAGTGCTAGTGTTAGTAATGGCACCCCCAAAAAGAAAGTCACCTTTTGTCAAGCTTCCTGTCTGGGGCATTTGGACAGCAACTATAAATGATGTTTATTTACACCAGAAATAAGCCTGTCTTTACAAATGCTGGAGTTTGGATCTTTGTAAAGGCAATAGAAATGGTATCTAAAAAGAAATGAACAAAGACTTGAGGATTAATATAGCGGGATAATGCTGAGTAACACAGTTCCTCTCCACCAGCCCAAAAGCTCATGAAATGAATAAAAAAATCTAGATAGTGAGAATAAGGAAAAACTTGCCATCAGCAACCATACATGAAAAAGAAAACCATCTAATGCTTCGGAAATTAAAGGTCATGGAATGAAACAGAAAGTTCTGTAGTAGTTCAATGCCTTTACATCTCCGCAGAGCTGTTAATCTTTGATGTCTTACTAACAACAAAAGGCGGGTCCTGAGTCTTTTCACCATTACCCCAACATTTTGAAGAAAGCAAACTAAGTGGATGTCCTTAAATTTTTTCTGTTCTTACTGGTGATGTATACGGTCACGAGTAGAATAGTGGATGTGCCGGCTGGAAAACCTGGTGAAAGAAGGAACCTCAAGACTCCAGAGCCACTCTGAGCTGGGGGAGTAATGCAGACACAATGGTAACTGTGCCACGAGAGCGGGTCCTACTTTACAGGGGGGAGAAATGAAACTCGATAATGGACACTCAACCAAACACTAAAAAGAAAGAGCAGATAGCATATAAACACCACACACCCACTATTTCAGCCACTCCTCTCCCCATGCTCTTGGCTACAGAGGCATGGACAGAACACCAAATACCTACGCCTCAAACTACGCACTCTTTGTAGGGAAAGCAAACTAGTCCTGGACTGTATTCAAAGACTAGTATTCAAGGAGTCACTGGGCTGCCTGGGAGAGAGCAACCATACAGATGGAGCTCAGATAAAACAAAGAGCAATAGCTACAACATAGCACTTCAGGGACAAGTAATCAAATCTAAAAGAAAAAAACAAATAAAGGAATGAAAGAAAATTCTTCATAAGTACTACATTTTAGAACAAATATTACTATATGAACATAAGAAGTCAAAGTCTGAAAGACATGCAGATACTAACAACAAAAGGTGAAAAGATATATTGAAAACCTGAAGAAAACAACATCATTACTGAATTGTTATATAAATTAGAATTAGCAAGGAACCAACAGAGCCAGCTGAAAATCAAATCACAACAACAAAACACACACAATTGGGATAATCGAAATAATGCAGCTAGGAAGGCAAAAAATGATTAATCCAATTAGATGATAAGAACAATCGATATACTTGAAATAGGGAAAAAACTGAAAAGCAACAAAGAGTATGTATTCAAAGCTTTCACAGAAGAACATCTCCCTTACATAAATATAAAGTTGCAGATACTAAGAATAGACATTTCAGGAACATGTGACAGGGAAAGATCAGCACCAATGCGCATCAGGTTCAAGTTATCGAACTTCAAGTGCAGAGAAAGCTTTCTTTGTGCATTTGAGCAGAAAAAGATAATTACTCACAAGTTAGATGTGACCAAGCTGGCTTCAGATGTCTCTCCATGAGAACGTTCAAGGCCATGGGACAATCTGTCTCCAAAGATCTGACGGGAAGAAATTATATAGTAAGAATAATATACATTTATTAATCAATGAAATCAATGGAAAATATTTTATATGTTTCATTTCTAATTTATTTAGATTATTAGCACCTATAAAATAAAAACCCTAGGTAATTACAGTAGGTTCATGTCAGATTATACATACAAAGACTTACAGAAATTTTGGAAGAAGTCGTGAGGTGTTATTAAGTTTCTATTATCAAGTAACTTTGAATCAGGTAGGAGAGATACATATTACAATAAAATGTGAGATAACAAAATGAACTCCTAATGATGGTAGGTTTAGAAAGAAGATATTGATATACTTGGGTTGTCTGACAGACCTTGAGAGTAGTGGCTTTTAAGTGCAATAATGAAGGAAGAGTAAACCCTGAAATGATGGAGAGAAGGTAATTCAAGCTATGGACCAGCCTAAGCAAGGGCATGGAGGTGGAAGCTGTCTGATCCACTCTAGATAGTGT
Source organism: Miniopterus natalensis (assembly GCF_054644295.1). Lineage (NCBI taxonomy): Eukaryota > Metazoa > Chordata > Mammalia > Chiroptera > Miniopteridae > Miniopterus > Miniopterus natalensis. The sequence continues at coordinate 192,237,429 of NC_142081.1, read as the reverse complement.
AGGTCATGTCAGGGAGGCCTAGATGACAAGGACGGGAGAAGGCAGTAACAGAGGAGAGGGTTGACACAAATCTGTGAAAAGCCTGTGCACTTCGTATATGTTATCTACTAAGCAGCATGACCCACAGATACTTTTAGAAATAGGGAGTGTATTTCTGGGTACCTAGTTTATAATCCACTATAAAGGGTTAATAGAGCTATAGTTTTTGCACTAAATAACTACCTTAAATATAGATCCTCCCTTGCCTCAAGAATAAATCTTGAGGGATAGAAGAAGGGACATTCAGAGGATGTCCTAAAATTATTTTAGCGTTGGTAGATATTAAATATCTACCATGTGGGAGATCTTGGTTTTGGAGTAGGATCAGTAAACGCCCTATACCATTTCTGTATTACAATCCTATATTATAACCATTAATTTTTAGCAGTAGTAAAACCTTAAGTTTTGTAAGTAAAAATACTACCAGGATTAGTAAGGTAAGGGAATCGTTGGGTTAGACAGATTGTCAAAATAGTTAGAAACCATAAGGCTAAGTCTCAGAAATCAAGGAAATTTAATTACACTAAGCATCATATTTCTTAAGCACTATTCTGGTTTTCTGAATTCTACTCTAGTGAGTACAGCACTGCGACATATTGGCTCTTCCTCCTTCCACCTTCGTGGTTGAGAATATCAACCATGTGAATCATTTTCAAACTGTTACACCATGTAGGAATGGACAAGTTGTTTTCTTCATGACCTGAGAGTAGTATAGCATGTTGAAAAGAACATGGATTAAATCTCAGGATGTAATTATTAGCTGTGTAATCTAAGCCATGACAGCCTCAGGACTGTGAGCTTTCTTTTCTGTAAACAGAAAGAATACAAAATAGCACCCACGGTCAATATAAATATTAAGTAAATTAATGTATAGAAAGGATTTGCAATGGCATATCTGTATATACAGACTAAATAGCAGATGCATTTTTTTCTTCCTTTGTCACTGGTCTTAGAATCAAGAAACCTGATTTGTTTTATTACACATTCACAATGTGATCTTGTACAAGCATAAGCAAGTATGACTCTCATCTATAATATATCTCTTCTGTTCCTTCCAGCACTGAAACCTGTGAGGCGAATATCATGTGAAGCTGTGGTAAAGAGCAGTTATGGGATGCAGGGGAATAAAATCATTTACCACTGCTGCCCAAATGGCGATGAAATCTGGTCTGCAGGATGCCTAAGACATAAGCATCACTTCCCAAAGAATGGGGAAATCGCAAACGCTATGGGGAGCATTGTGATTGTACGTAGATGACCTTGACTCTCATTTGTCCACTCTGCTGGGGGTGATGTTCTTCATATGTGGCAACACCAACAGCAATGTGGTAATTGTCGAGGGGAAGGGGGTGGGCGGAGGTGGAAGAGGGCATAGAGAGGATAAATGGCAATGGAAAAAGTAAAATAAATAATAGTAATAGTAATGAAACTCAAGTGACTCACAGACACAAATTTATTCATGTTGATCAGTTCACTACCTGGAGCTTGTGCCTCCCAATTGCTGCAGTTTAGGTTTTTTTGGGAAAGGATTAGTTTGGAAATAATTCATCCAGCAGCAAATTAAGAAATGGTAGAACCTACATTTTCCATTTCTCTTTCCTCTTGCTTTCTTTCAAGAGCCTGGGAAGTAATGAGCCATGCTTGAGCTGGCGAGTGGCAGGAAGTGAGTCTGAGTGCCATTTTGAATTTTCTCAACCCCCCCTTTATTTTTTAGGATAACTGATGACATATTTAAAAATTTGAGAGCACTCCATTATACATAGGTTTAAACAATTATGAACTTGTGGTCTACATATGTGAATGTTGATCTCAAATTTCAGCCAGGATACATTTTGCAGGCCAGTTAAGAAACAATCATACTTGAATAGTAATAATGACAGTGGAAAGGACTACGTTGTACATTGTCTATTTAACTAGGTTTTCTGGCATTCTTGCCAAGTCTGGTTCTCATAAAAGATAATTTATTTCTTCTTTGGGTAGCATTGGACTCTATTTAGGCAACTGTGATCTGGATTTATAGTCCATGGAGCTGTCACTCTGATTTAAATGCCTTGGTCTTATATGGAGGCTGCTCAAAATAAATATTGGGCATGAAATATTCTAGATAGAAACACCACTATATTGGGAGTACTGTGAATTGTCTTGTTAGAGTTTCTCTAAAATTAACCCTTGGCCTAAGGAGTGTTGGGGAACATTATCTCTTTATTTAGATCCATGCATTCAGTAGGGTGATGACAGCAACTTATTTCCAATGTAAAATATCACCTGCGAAGATCAGCAATATTCCCTTGCCAAACAAAATTGCATTAAATAACAAATTAGACTAAATAACAATCACATAAATCAATTAGTTTCTTTTTTGTGTGTTTTTTCTCTTTAATATATATCTGTTTCATTTTCTTTTGGTTTAATTATTTGAATAATAACATGGTCACTGTATGGACAAATAGGCAGCAAAGAGTTCCCCCAACTGCTCAGTACCTGTCTGCTCCCCCCACAGGTAAGAACTTTCTAATACCCACTTCCATGGTTTCTGATGCATATACAAACAAGTTCAGACACAGTCTCATGCCCACCTGGGTTTTAAAACTAAAGATAATATTTTATAATACTGTTTTATATCTTTCTTTTTCCACTGAATATATCTGGGAGATTTTCTGAGAGTTCATAGACACTCTGTGGTGTTTTCATAGCTGTGGAGTGTTCACCGTGTGGGCACAATCCCCTACCAGTGGGCAGTTGGGTTTGATCAACTCTTAATTTTTTCAATTGAATTTATTGGGGTGACATTGGTTAATAAAATTATATAGGTTTCTGATGTATAATTCTATAATACATTATTTGTATGTTGTACTGTGTGTTCGCCACCCCAATGCAAGTCTCCTTTCGTCACCATGCTTCCCTTCTATTATTCTCTTCTTCCTTCCCCCATGCCCTTCCCCCTGGTAATCTGGTAATTACCATACTGTTATCTGTGTCTATGAGTTTCTTCCTTTTGTTTTTGCTTAGTGCCTTTACCTTTTTCACCCAGCCCTCCAACAGTCCTCCCCTCTGACAGCTAACAGTCTGTTCTCTGTATCTATGAGTATGATTCCATCTTGTTTGTTAGTTTATTTTGTTCATTAGATTCCATGTAAAAAAAAAAAAAACCCATATGGTATTTGTCTTTCTCTGACTGGTTTATTTTACTTAGCATAATAGTCTCATGCTGACATATAGAGAAAGATTTTCTTTTTTCTTTCTTTTTTTTTTTTTTTTTTACAGCCAAGTAGTATTTCATTGTGTAAATGTACCAAGCTTTTTTATCCACTCATCTACTGATTGGCACTTGTTTCAGTTTTTAACTCCATTAGGAGTATTATTCATCATGGCACGGCCAGGTAGAGCTGTGCTTCTTCAGACTTTCAGGGGATTAGATAGTATAACCTGGGGTGCCAATTATACAATGATGATGCAGACACTTCAAGATTAATTTCTTAATACAGATAGAGTTTTTGAAAAATAGATTTTTTTTTCCCAGAAAATGCCTTTATTCCAAACTGCATTTTCTCATTTTAAGTTTTAAAATGAGAGTGAATCTATAACTTATACCGAGTAGTCACCCCTTATCCATGGTTTCAGTTACCTGGGGTCAATTGTGGTCCAAAAATATTAGAGAGAATATTACAGAAACAAACAATTCATGTGTTTTAAATCACATGCCATTCTGAGTAGTGTGATGAAATCTCTAGCTATCCTACTCCACCTTGTCCCGCATGTCCATGCTCTATTGCTCTTCACCTATTAGTTGCAGAGTAGCCATCTGGGTTACCAGATCAACTGTCACAGTGCTTGTGTCCAAGTAGCCCATATTTTACTTAATAATGGCCCCAAGGCTCAAGAGTAGTGATGCTGGCTATCCAGATATACCAAAGAGAAGCTGTAAAGTGTTTTCTTTAAGTGAAAAGGTGAAAGTACTGAGACTGTAGGAAGACTTCAGGAAGGGATCCCTTGAAATAAATGACCATGTCCATATAGCTGTTATTACAGGGTATTGTTACAGTTTTTCTCTTTTATTATTATTGTAGTTAATCTCTTACTGCATCTAATTTATAAATTAAACTTTATCGTAGATATGTATGTATAGGAAAAAGCATAGTACAGTTGACCCTTGAAAATGAGAGGTCTAGCAGCACCTACTTACTGTGCAATTAAAAATCCACATATAATGACAATTGGTCCTTCACATATGAATATTCCCGACTGTGGAGTTGACTCTTGAACAAAGTGGGTTTCACCTTCACAGGTCAATTGAACTATGTGGATCAATTGCATTTTTGTCCATTTAAAAAAAGATACATGGACTGGCCGGTGTGGCTCAGTAGTTGAGCATGGGCCTATTTGATTCCTCATCAGGGCACATGCCCTGGTTGTGGGCTCAATCCTTAGCAGGGGGGGTGCAGGAGGCAGCCGATCAATGACTCTCTCTCATCTTTGATGTTGCTCTCTCTCTCTCCCTTTCCCTTCTCTCTGAAATCAATAAAAATACATATATTTTAAAAATCTACATGTAAATTGACCCATGCAGTTCAAAGGGTTGCTGTTCAAGGATCAACTGTACCTATAGGGTTTGGTACTATGTGTGGCTTCAGGATTCCAGAGTATACTGGATCAGATTCCCCATGGATAAGGGGGATTCCTGTAATTTGATCTACACTAACCTGTGGGCTTTGGTGATTATCATTCCCTTCATGAAAATCCAGTGACTCCATGGCATATGCCCTGCTCCTGGAACTCTACCAGCATCAGTGTCCTGGGCTTGGGGCTAAACCCTTTTTTTCTGTCTACAGTATTTCCCTGTGTGATCTCATGTTCATAGCACCATCTATGTGTTAATGTCTCTCAAATCCATAACAACAGCCAGAACCTCTTCCAGAAACTCCAGGCTTGTGTATCTAACAGTTGACTAGCTTTTCTGATTGAATGTGGTTAAATGAAACCCTCGACTCTGCCCACCAAGGTCACAGGCAATAGATCCAGAGGACTTGAGTTAGTTGCCCAAATCAGAAGAGTGTCTTTCACCTAATAAATTCTTAATACGTGATAATTATTATTCGTTATTGTTTGAGTAGTTGGAAATCTGATGCAAACTTCCAGTTTCTCTTCACTAAAAAACTGAGAGAAATTTACAGCCACATATAACTAAGAACAGCTTCCTACTGCTACCTAAATATCTCTTGTTATTTTGCAGATATCCTTCAGGTTTCTTTCATGTGACTCCCTGTTTTCACTTTCACATCATTGAGTATGTATGCTACTTGCTTGTTGTACAAGACACTTACTACCATTCTTAGATTTTTTAGTCACTGTCTGTTATTACCTGAAGTCCAGAGTGAGCACTGAACACCGAAGTATCCCCAAGGAACATTGGCTCTTATTTAACAGAGTTCTATGTTCTGAAATGTGAAAAACCCTGCACTTGATAATTAGCCAAAGACTTTGGCTGCCATGGTTGTAACCTGGCACTGGGATGCATGAGCCTTCTCTGGGCTTCTTCTTTGCTGTAGCATTATAGCAGCTACTCCAACTATTTATGATGAAGGACAGGCATTTATTTTCTCCTAATCTATTACAAACTGACACTTTAAAAAAAACACAATAAAGTAATTATTAGAAAAATGGTCACACACTTTTTTGTCACAATGTCAAATTGCTACAATGCTTTCTAAATTTGTACTCTAGATTTCTGTACATACCTCATCAAAGATCAGCAAAAACAATAGTGGGTGAGCACCAGTTGAAGGACCACAGCAGCAGAGTGCTACAGATTCCATGCAGGGTATGAAGTCACTGAAAAGAGGGAAAAAGGGATTATCTGTAAATATAAGGGCCATTTGGATTCCTAGAGCGACCTAAAGAATGAATAAATCCCTCCCCGTGCTTTCAGGACCCTTAAATCTATGTTTCATAGAGACTAGGTCTGGGGACTAAGGACTACCCCTCTTCAAAAATGCTTTCAAAGTATGTCCAATAACCACTGCATTCACATAGTCATTCATTCATTCATTCATTCATTCATTCATTCATTCATTCATCAAATAGTTTTGGAACAGGAACTATTCTAACTACTGGGGATATAGCCTTGAGCAAGACAAAAATCTTTGCCCTTAAATATTTACATCATAGTAAGAGAAATTAGAAAATATGCATGCAAATAAATAAGCAGAAATGATTTGAACAGTGATTTAGTGTTTTGCAAGGAATTAAAAGAATGTGACTTGATAGATAGCGACACAGTGGCAGCTTTTTTAGGTAGCCAAGAGAACCCTAAGAGCGAGCCATGGTTAGAAAAAAAACATTCCAGGAAGAAAAAGAAAACAGGAAGTGGAAAGTTCTCAGTGTAGCCATGACCTTGGGGAGTTACAAGCACAGAAAGAAAGCCTCTTTGGCTAAACTGTTGTGGGTAATAAGGACAACGATAAAAAATTAAAATCATAGAGGTAATTGAGGGACAAATAGCACAGGGTTCTTTATGCCAGTCAAAGGAAATTGGACATTACTTGACATTAAATGGAAATATTTTGGAAGGTTTGAATGATGTGACATGTTTTTAAGTGTCACCACAGTGTCTTTGAAGAGAAAGGATGGCAGGTTAGCCAGAATGAAAGTAGTGCATATCAAGAAGCCTTGGCCTACGTGGGGATACAGTAGCAACAGTGGATCATAGTGAAGATATTTGGGATATGGTTTAGAGGTGGATCTACATATTGATCTTGTGGGAAAGAAAGTGAGAACGGTTAAATAAAATAGTCCTAACCGTCTGCTCCTAGAAAAATGAAACCACTGACATTTCCAAATAAAAATGGTGTGGGGGACAGGCAAAACAGTGCTTTTCAACTCATACTACTAGCACATAGGTCACTGAAACAACTAAATTCTCAGCAACTATGTAAAGTGTTAACTCATTAACACTGTCAGTTTAGGAAAATAAAAAAATATACCCACAACAGAAGCAGGTTGTGCCAGTTAAAAACTACAGCTCTGCCCTAGGGTATTCCTCCCCAGGCACCTTGATAGTTGCTATTTGTCTCAGTTCTTCTAACTCTTAATCTCTGAGTTGTGTGCTCATGATCTGACTGCTGAAAACTGGTTCCTGCCCTTTCATTTTACCATTATAATAATAACTCATCTTCTTAAAGATCGCACCGGATAACTTAGGTGCCCATGTCACATCTCCTAAGACTTGCCTCTGATTTCAGCTCAGACTCCTGGGGCCCTGACAGTGTTTAGCCTCAACCATACACACGACACCTTTTCCTTCTGTGGTGGAGGTTCTACTTAATAAGAGCCTGATCTGAGTGTTTAGCTCACTGAGCCAGGACCACAAGTGTAGCAGAAAATGTTGAGGGGCTTTATCATTGAGTGCAACACCAACCAGTAGAGAATGGAAGCCCTGGCTCAGCCAATGGAGAAGACTGGGTGAGTGTGCCAGCCTTCTGCCCTTTAAGTCGCCCATTCTGAAAAACATACCGCTTGCTCCCTAGGCTGTGTCAGCCCAGCCAAGTCCCTAATGTCCACAGTGGTAAATGTTACAATGCCTCCTTGTATTAGCATTTCTTTTTTCCCCTCTCATACTCTTATTGCCCCTAGTTCCTCCATTTTCCTTCTGAATAGATCTCCCAGATGAGCTACCTGGATACAAGTCTAGCTTGAGGCTTTATTTTGGGAAAACCCTAAGATAAGGCAAATAATTGCATTTTGTAACTAATCTCTAAAATATTTTAGCTAATTTTTCTCTAATTCTCACCACAATCTAAAAAGCATGTCTTATTTTTCTCATTATGTGTTAAGAAAATTAGAATTTCAAGAAATTAAGTAACTTGTCCCAAACCCCATAGCTAGGAGACAATGAGGCCACTTTTCCAAATACAGGTTGACTGCAATGGAGAATGTTTATTGCCCTACACCCTAGTGATGCTACAAGATAAATTTCATTCACTTTTGGCTTAGAATTTTGGCATATGCTTTCCTACTCTGGTCTTGCTCTCTGCTGTAACTCTGGTGTTCACTCTTGATTTATCATTTCCTGGGATGTCTCTAGGCTCTGGTTAGGATGCCTGAGATCCCCAGAAAAGCTCCCTCCACTCCTACATGCCATGGTTTAGATTCCAGGGCAACCAGTGCTTGTGGACTGAAAAGAGCCTGCCTTTACTGACCATAGTCTTCAATAAAGACTGACTATGCCTATTGTGCATTTTTGGCTCTGGTGGGCATCAGATTAGTTCTTATAAAGATTGTAAAGATCATAAGCAATTTTTTCTATCTCTCTATATGAATTAGTTTAGTTTATTATACTGACTCTAATACTATTGAGATAATATCATTTTAGAAACCTTCAATGAGTATAACATTATGAGTTCTTTTTTTTTCTTCCTCTGGATATAATAAAAAATAGGCACGGTGGAATTTAAAATTCATTAAGTACTGCCTGATAGTTAACTTAAATTATGTACATTTTTTTAAAATGAGTTTGAGGCTGTGAAATCATATTTTGTTAATTTCCATGAACTAAATAAGTTCCTCCCCTCAAATCTGTAGCTAGGAGCAGCTACAGTGTACTGAGTCCTTACTCAGTACTAACCACTTCCCTTGCACGTCCAAGGAACTGCTGAGTGGCTAAACCAGCATCCAAGACTCTTTCTTAAACTCGTTTTCCTACCTCCGCTACAGAAGCTAGAAATATAAGCACATTTCTGTCCTCTGCAGGATAGCCATGTGACATAATTCTGGCCAAGAAACCTAAGTGGACATTTATTGGTGAGGAGATTTAGAAAGGTTTTTGTTATTCCTGATGAAGGGAATGAAGACTGGCATGACCAACCATCCCTCCCTTTTCCTGTTTTGAATATGAATTTTATGCCTAGAGCTGCAGCAGCTATCTTGTGCTCATGAGGAAAAGACCAAGAGGATCACATTTATTTCTATCAATGGAATAGTTATAAAATGTTTCTTGTACATTAAAACATTATGAGGCACTATAGGGAACATAAAATCAGTGTTAGCATGACTCCAGCCCTAATGATACTTGCATTGTATTTTAGGGGTATGGAAAAGAAAATAGGAAGGAAGAGTATGCTCAATGTTTTACAATAACTGGGTGTCATAGTAGCTTCCAAAGGCAGTCATGTTTCCCAAGAAGATTCAAAGATCTTGCTAGTGCCAAGCCCAGCGAACTGGTGTTATATTGTGTTGGTACTGGGCCCCATTGGTAGATGTGCTGATTTAGGGAACCATCTTTTTCATCCTGACCCTCTCCTCCTTGGGAAGAGATATTTATTCCCTACCCCCCACCCAAGGAACAGCCCAAACAGACAGGCTGTGCATTTCAGATCAATACCATGGAGCCATGAAAAGGAGGGAGTCTGAAGTTAAGACATGAAAAACACTTATTTTCTCCAATGGCTAAAAGCTCAGAGAGGAACAATATTTTCATCCAAATTGTCTGGCTTTCATTGTGCATATTAGAGCCAGACATGTAGTAAACCAGATGCAATTTGAGACTTGTGGAATTTATTTCTCAGCCAAGCGAGAAACTGAATTAATAGACTTTTACTTTTAGTTTTGTTGAAATGAGAAAGCTGAAGATTTTCCAGCATATTCCTACCAGATGGCATGCTCTGTTGCCTACACTTTTGCTCCCTGCTGTGGATTGCCTCCAACTTGGTCTCCTCAAAGGTGAAGGGAAAAAGACATATCTGCCTATTTGTATGGTAATCAAAGCAAGAAAAAGAGAAAATATCAGTCTGCCTACCTCCAGCTATCGCTCAACATGACCTTACTGTGCAATTCTTTCAGACTCTGGTAAGATAAAATATGTTTTCTTGAAATATAAAAGCAGGGAATATTAATCAATTTTCAAATGACAAAGTGAATGGATATTTGATGGCTAATGACCTAAATATAAGAGATTGTGGGAATATTTATAAGACCCATAAGTGATGACAGAAAATGACTTAGTATGTTGATCAAAACCAAATGAACAAATTCAAGAATTACAGATGTCCCCCTTTTCCCCATTGACCCTTCCACCCTGCACCCAGTCGCACCCCGGGCCTCACACTATTGTCTGTGTCCATGGGTTATGCATATATGCATATAGATCCTTCGGTTAATCTCTCCCCACCCACCACCCCTCCTTCCCTCTGAGATTCATCAGTCTGTTCCATGCTTCTATGTCACTGAATCTATTTTGTTCATCAGTTTATTATGTTCTTTAGATTTTTTGTTACTAATATTTTCACATGGGATCCCTTAGAATTTTCTCGGTGTATGGCAAAACAAGAATATACTAGAAACTGATCATCTTTAGAGTTATTAAAAATAGTTGAATCAGAAAATAGTAGCATGAACAGTTATATTTAGATCTGCCTAGATTAAAACTCTCACATTTTACAGTATAAATAAGCAGTCCAGAGAAATGAGAAATTTAACAGTAACTTAAAAAGAGAACGTTTATTCCATGGATTCAAATTGAATCCTAATCTCCCCCAGATAAGTGATCGTCACAAGTAGAGTATTTTTGGTAACCTCTACAAAACTACTAGTAAATGTCATAGGGATAGTTTTCAAAATAGCTGGTGATTTTTCAGGATGGCACAGCTTGGTTAACCCCAGCGCTGACCCACTTTTCATGTCTGCTTGCTGGAAAATGAAATGATCATTTATTTACCAGTGTAGAAACGGACATCAGTGGAGGAGAAACCATCCCATTACAATGTCCTACTTGTTCTCACATTGATCTGAGTGGCTAGAGACCATCTATGACTTATTTCACTTTGCCTTGAAGGGTGCATGGACATCAGCCTTCAAGGAGAAACCACTGGAGATGATAACTCTTGGAATGTAATGAATATTTAGTTCAGTATTTTATAAGTCACACCCATGAACATCATCTCTCTTGAGGTCCATAATGCCTCTTTCATTTCGGGTCTGTGTCTCACTCTCTCAGGTGTCAAAGTCCATGGAGGATGTTTCTTGTGGGTCCTTGGCTTATCTGACTGGCCCTGGCTGTGACAGGGCAGGAAGAGTACCTTCTGGTTCCTTCACAGCCCAAGCAAAGGATGTTCACTTACAAGTACCTTCCCCATTAATACATACAAGAGAAGGCACGAGGTCAGGATACAAGGGATAGATGCTGGAAGTCACAAATGAAACAAAATCTAGTGTATCTACCACAAGGCAAAATTAGAACTCAAACCCCTGTCTTCTTACCACTGTTCTTTAGCAATTTCAGTCCCTCCATAATTTTTCACATTTTTTAACACAGAATATTTTCATGTAGGAGTTATGGCTTTGGGACTTGACATCCTCATAGAAGTATCTCTTTCTTTTTCTTTTTTAAAGGATATTTTATAAAGCATCATAAACTCATTACAGGATCTGGTCTGCTATGTTAGAACTATCGCATTTATCAAGTGAGCGGTCTGCGTGGTCTCCTATTGTTCTACAAAATTCCCTTGAATGTAATATTTCATATTAGGTTCTCCTTTTCAAAGTGCCTTATCACACCTACCAGTTTTTTTAGAGACTTCATTCTGCTGCAATGTCATATTATTAATATTAAAATTGTACGTGTTAAGCCTTTTTATTTGGCAAGTGATTGAAGGCTTGCTTTTTATTACAGTCCTGGTTCACTTCTTCCAATAATTTCTCAATATGGACATTAAATTAAAGTTAATTCCTTTTTTTTTTTCCATGCTGTGGGAGTACCGATAATTTGTAGCAATAGTTACTGGGCAGAAGGAAACCTAAGGTGCTAAACTGCATAAGACATTGAAACACAGTGATTTATAGCTTGAAGGGAAGGCACTGGGATCATCAAACACAACTCCCTTATTTATAAATAAAAGGCTGAAGCCATCCCACCCTGCACTCTTTACCTTTCTGTCTCTTTAAATAAATGATATCAATGCAAAGTGGTTGAATTTTTAAAATATTCTTCCCTTTATGTCTTAGATCTTAACTCCTTCTTACTAGCTGACTAGAGACAGAAGTTACCATTGTAGCCCTCCGTCAAGGTCAAGGAGTCCAGCCACTGCCCTCCCCAAGGCTGCTCTCCACGCCCACATGCCCACATTCAGCGTCTCTTATACCCAGGCCAGTGCCCTTCCCGGACTCTCCACCGGCTGTTTACCTGTCTGACCACCAAAAAGAACAATCGTTAACCTCGTCTGAACAAAACTGCACCACAGGAGGGTCTTCCCAAAGGGACACTAAAGGAACCGTGCGCTCTGCAGCCAGGAGCGCATCAGCTGTGGGTCACCGGCCGCAGGGCTGTCTGCGCAGCAGCTTCCCCGGGCTTCTCCGGCGCGGAGGAAAGCTCTGGCTCTCCCGCACGCTTGGCTGTTAAGCTTTCCAGGCGCCGCCAAGGAAATCTTGTCCGACAAGGAACCCGACAAACCGCAGAAAGCAAACCCTGGAACCCTGAAGCCGGGGCTGCGCTGGAAAGGAAGGGGTGCAGGCGCTCTGCGTGCGCAGTGGGCCCAGCCTCACCCCAACATTTCCCTCAGTCCCAGGCACGCCTTAGAAAATGCCAGGGGCTTATGGCCATTTCCCCGCACGCACACCCACCCTCCTGAGCCATGGCCCTGCTGGTTGTAGAATAAATTGCTTCCATTTCGATTTTCCTTCGTCTCTGGTCAAGAACGGAGGAGATTTCGGGTTCTGCTTGTATTTGGTCAAATACACACAACTCACCAAAAAAGCAGAAGAGGAAGGAGGGGGCCAGGAGGAAGGAAAGAGGGAAGGAGGAGAGGAGTCGGTGGAAGAGGGGCAGGTGGTGGTGAGGGGGCCCGGCAGGAGAGGGAAATTTTCCCTGTATACATAAAAATTACTTTATAATAATCGGAGAGATTCACACATATCAAAAGAAAATAAAAATAGCATGCATAACTCACCATCTGATTAAATTCCTCACTGGCTTTTTAAAATTTCAGTTTTATTAAGGCATAATTGATATGCTGTTGGTAAGATATTTAAACTGTACATCATGGTGATTCGATGTAGGTATATATTGTGAAAGCTTTTTGCTCATGTCATTAATTAACACATCTATCACCTCACACATTAATTTCTTTATTTAGTTAATTATTTTTTGGTGAGAACACTTACGTTCTGTCTGCCAGCTAATTCCAATTACACAGTACAGTGTTATCAACTACAATCACCATGTTTCACATGAGATCTTCAGACCCTGCTTGTCTCATAGCTGAAAGTCTGTGCCCTTCTACCAGTGTCTTCCCGTTGCCCTGTACCCCGCCTCTCGCACACACCTTACCACTGTTGCTTTGATTTTGACTGTGTTTTTTTGTTTTTGTTTTTTAGGTTTCACATATAAGTGATACCATATAGCACTTGTCTTTGTCTGCCTTGTCTTAATTTATTAACGATGCCCTCAAGATCCATACGTATTGTCCCAGATGCCAGGATTTCTTGCCTTTCTCGTGGCTGAATGGCAGCCCGCCCTTTTGGACCATTCAAGCACTGACGGACGCACTGACGGACGCCTAGGCCGTTTCCACATCTCAGCGACTGTGACTAACGCAGCAATGAGCACTGGGGGCAGACCCACAACCTTTCGGTGTACCGGACCAACTAACTGAGCCACACCAGTCAGGGCAATCCTATATATATATATATATATATATATATATATATATATATATATATATATATATATTCTTTTACTTTATCAAGAGAGCATTTAACTTGCCCTCATCTGTGGAAAATCAACCAATCCATCTATCCATCTACACATATGTGGACTGGGAGCTCCTCCAAATTCTATTCTTGAGTCTCATCTGGAGATGAATTCTTCTTTATTTTTCCCATGTTTTGTTCATTAGCAGTAAAGAAACACTAATATTTTTGTATCTACCCATCACATGGCAATCCTGATGATTGATATATATTTTAATATTCATGAAATGATGTCGTAGAACATATAACAAAACACATTTAGTAGACTACAAACTGAAACTTGGATCTAAGAAGGATCCTGCCTAGGAGAAGGAGACTGTAATCATGGTAAAGACAAAACCCAATCGCCTTTCTGCCTAAAGCTGTACTTGTGCTTTCTCTCCTGCTCCATCCCACTGAGCCCTTTAATCTCTTCATCAACACACAGAGAGTCTCTGCCAAGGCGTATCTGCCAAAATGCTTGGTGAAGAGGGTTGAATGGTGGCATGTCCTAACCTGAGAACCTACGAATGGGACCATATTTGAAAATAAAAAGTACTTGCAGATATAATTAAATTAAGGACCTTAAGATGAAGTCATCCTGTATTTTCTGGCGGGCCCTATATCCAATGACAGGCGTCCTTATAAGAGAGAGAAGAAAATTCACAGACCAGAGAGAAGGCCATGTAAAGACAAGAGGTAGAGATGGGAGTGATGCGGACACAAGGCATGCTGACAGCCATCAAAAGTCACCAAAAGCTGGGAGAGGCATAAAAATATCCTTCCCTAGAGCCTCTAGAGGGTGCCCAGCTTGGTTTACACCTTGATTTCAGACCTGTGCCTCCTGAACTGTGAGAGAGGAGCTTCTGTGTTTTAAGTCACCAGTTTGTAGTAATGTTACAGCAGCCCTAGAAAACTATTCCCCCTGGGTTTGCAACCTAGTTGACAACTTTTTTTGCTCTCTGATCTACAGAAATATATTAAAGCTCTCTGGGCATCAGTTTCATATCTATAAAATGAGGATGAAAGCAGCGATCCGGTTGTTTTTGTAATTAAATGATTAAATAAGTGCGAAATGCTTAAACATTGGATGGTGCAGAGTAAGCCCTCAGTAAATCTTAAGTAATTTTATGATTGATTTCTTATCCTGCCAACTAAATTTTAAACACATAAAACAGGAACTCAAATATATTTATCTTAACATTCTGACAGAAGAGCCTAGCACTGTTCTTATTCAAAATCTTCACCAACTTGAAATAGGAAACAGCTACGCTTTACCAGCCAATTAAACTGCTCCACAGCAATTCTAGGGATATAGGTTAGTTAATAAGAAAACACCCATTATCTGAAATTAAACCACACTTTAGTCATTACTGAATTTTTACAACATCTTCCCGGTGATTCAATAATGTGGTGCTTATGGCACACATAGGAAGTTAAATGTAAAGGAGACTTTATAATTTCACCAAGTGGAAAAGCTTTTTAACAGTATATTTTTGGAAAATAACTGAAAATTCAATATGGTCTCCTCCCTCTAATTGCTTTAATTATCCCAAGATGATCAGCCTTTGACAAACCAAATTCAATATTTTTCATCAACATTACTTCCCAAGTAGTCACCAAAATATGTTGGGCGTGGCTGCCCTTCACTGAGAGTGAACTTGGGAGCAAGACTGCTCCTCACAAACCAGCCAGAAGCGGCCCTTGCTTGGAGGGCTGGTTATCACAGCCGCATGACATCATCTGTTCTTCTTGGCTAGCCCTTCCACAGACTGGGAGTCTTGGCGGTGTTGCTCTGGCTAGAGTTTCTTGTTTCACCCTATTAAGGAACTTCATTACCAGCAAGTCTGCCACTGTATTTCTCGGCTCCCCACCCAAGGAACTTTTATGCAAAGCCTTCTTGGCCCGTCAACAGGAGCTCGGGAAAGGACTGTGTCTGACAGGAATCTACCAGCCTGGACAGGGGAGTCCCAGGACTGGATTAATAACCTCTCTCCTGGTAAGTTTTTCAGCAAAACCAACTTATGTGGGTAACTGTTTCAGAAATTCATCATTGTCCCTATTTTATGTTAACATCACTAGAAATAACCTAGTGTGTGTCAGGAAAGTATAAAGGGCACTTACTCAGTATAGGATTAAAGGAGCCTATCTGGAGACAAAAGCTCTGAGTTCAAGTCTTGCTCTCTAATTAGTTGTGGGAATGTGGGCAAGTACTTGATCTCTTTGTTGTTCTTTTGCCTTGCATGTAACGTGGGTGAGTTAAAGACAAAACAAAACATGGGCTTACAATAAAAATTCTACGACCTCAGGAATGTATGATACACAGATGGGTAGTCAATAAATGTCAGCTGTTACTTTGATATGTTCCTTTCATCTTGAAGGAAAGCTTAGAAGACATTGAGTCTACGCTCTTAGGCTCCAGAACAGGTATAGTTGTCCTTTTCAGGAATGACTAACTATATATTTTCACAATGGTTGGATTTAACCTAGGTAGAGCCGAGCTCATGGATGGGAGTCTCTAAGAAGAAAAATGCATACTACTCCTTTTCCTTGTGACTATGTGGGGCCAAGTGTGATGCAATAGAAAGGAGTTGGCCATCTCATAAAGACAAGGGTGGTGGCTACGTTCCAGGCTCTCCGTGACCTAGATGTCACCTTGGAGAACACTCCCATGTGAAAGATAGAGTTTGCAGAACAGGCCCAATGCCAGGTGGATGCCTTGCACTAGCTTGATGAGGAGTGCCTCAGCTGGTTCTGGCTCTACAAAAAAAATGCCATAAACTGGGTGGCTCAGAAAACACACCTCTATTTCACAGTTTTGGAGGCTGAGAAGTCCAAGCAACATCAAGGTGCTGGCAGAGGCCCTGGTGAGGGCGCTCATTCTCATTCATAGATGGTCATCTTCTTGCTGTGTCCTCACAAGGTAGAAGGGGAAAGGGAGCTCACTGGGGTCTCTTTCATAAGGACATTAATCTCACTCATGAGGGCTCCACTTACATGACCTAATCACCTCCCAAAGGCCCCACCTCCCAATATCATCACACTGAGAATTGGTGTCAGCACATGAATTTTAGGGGGACACAAACATTCAGTGTATAGCAGGGGGAAGAAGAGAAGGACCTAAGCTATAGCATGTGCTCACTTTATACTCAGAAACTTTGCTAGACTTACCACTGTTTAGAAATGTGGACCAAGGGCTGACCCTCACCAATCAAGCCTCTCTTGGCGGCTCAGGAAGGGCCCAGAGTATTCAGTGGATTAAACAATGAGTAAAGAGCATTGGGAGTAAGACACTGGAAAAGAGCTTCCTAGAGTCACAATGGGGTGGTCCTACAGGAGCTTTTGATCTTTCTAATGACGGCTTCACAAAGTCTCTTCTATTCTGTAGAGATCAAACTAATGCTTGAGAGAGAAGAGACAATTTTTATAATTAAAAAATAATTGAAATAAATGGCTTATCTAACTAATAGGCTAAAATATATTTTAAATATACTAAACCATGATCTCCTAGATGTAATCCCTTGTGCTCTGATGGAAAGAAGAGGCTCCAGAGTTAGTCATTCTGTCTTCACCCATGAGGAGCTGTGTGGCAGATAGAAAACTACGATGACCTTACTTACCCAATCTGAATCTCAGTTTTCACATGTAAAGGACAGTATGAGGTTTAAATGAATGAATACATTACTTAGAAGAGTCCCTAGCATGTAATACCTGCTCAATATTGATTAATAATATTATTGTTCTTAAAATTGCCTCCTCCCCCTTGAATTGCACACAGTAAATTGCACATAGCAGATGTCAAAAAAAAAAAAAAAAATGTTTAATGGGACTATGAACCCAAAAACTTTACCAAATACTCTAGTATTATATTCCAAGGGCTTATTATTATATGACTATAATGGAAGAATTCTACAACTGAGCAAACTGCCATAAATGTAGGCAACCAGCAACTCAAACTTTACTTAGGTAGAAAGAAAACTGCTAAACAAAATTTGTAAAGAAACCTTACAATGAGCCATGTGAAAGTTTAGAATTGATTTATCAAACACATATTGAGAAGCATTTAATCAGGCCAATGTACCAAGATGGAGCAGACATGGCAGTCATCTCCATTTCAGGGAAAGCCATCTCTACGGAAGCCTTGACTTCATTGTGGGGGACAATGTCAATGGAATCACCATTTTTACACTGAAAAAGTGATATATACATGAGAGTCACAGGGAAGAAATTAGCATGGGCTGGGTGCCAGCTCATGCTGGGAAATGCATAAGCACTTCAGATATTCAATCTTATTTAATCCTTACCATCACCCTAGAAAGCAGGTATAATTATCTTTTTATTTTCTTTCTTTCTCTCTTTTTTTTTTCTTTACAGATGAAAAAAATAGATGCTCAAATGATTATATGAACTTTCAAGACCAGACAGCTATTAAGCGAAGGAGCTGGAAGGGGCACTCAGGTTTATTTAACTACAAACATCGTGCTGTTAGCAATATTGAGAGGAAGATAGGAAAAGCGAAAGGAAGGGCAGCATTTTACTACAATTCAAAATGGCTTTTCTGCTTCAGTAAAACTGTGCCTACATGTGTAACGATATTTTACTAAAAACGAAAATGCCATATTTAAAAAGAGAATAAAGGGATATAAATGAGAATTCATGTGCATGTGTTATTTTATGATTTTTAATATTACTGCACAAGAAATCCCATCAGCTGGAATTTAAAATATGAAGGCAGTTGAGAATTCCCATTAAGGCACAATAATTTGAATTCCACTCAATGATAGGTACTCCTTTGAACCTATCCTGCTATTACTAAAAATGAATTTAGCATCTAGATTGCTACCTGGGAAACAGCATCGCTGGTATGCTCGGGAGCTTGGGGGGCAGGTGAGCTTATGCTGCCAAAAATGCTTTTAGAAGACAGTGCAGAAATAAAATAGATCACATCAAATACATAATTTCTAGATGCGGTTATGTAAGTTGTATACATATTTTAGTAGTGGGCCCATGTACTGTGGAGGGGTCTGGAGAAAAAGTAGCCAAATTCTGCAGAGCGAACTTAATGTCACAAACAGCTCCCAACCCTCAACTCAAACTCACCATATATTAAAACCTCACTGACAAGAGTTTAAAACTTCCTCTTTCTCATATTATCACTGTGAGCTTTCCGATAAACACTATGTTATCAAGCGAATTTCCTTTTAGAAAGCTTGCTGGAATAGTGTATGAAGAAAAACTCTGGGGTGATCCTTATGGTCCCCACCTTCTGGTAGCCCCACCCCTGCATAGTTCCCTTCCCTTGAGTGGGTACCTAGCCTGTGACTTGCTTCTAGCCAAGAGAATACAGCAAGGTGAAGAGATGCAATTGTTGTAGGCGATCACTCCATGCAAGGTGTAACCCGTCTTTCCCATTCTCTTTTTCTGGCTTTCGGGAAGCAAGTAACCAGCTTGGGAAGGCTCACATGGCAAGGCACTGACGGAGGCCTCTGGTGGGCAGGGAGGAAGAAACTGAGGCCCTCAGTCCATACACCTGCTGGAAGCTCCATATTGCCAACAACCATGTGAGCTTGGAGCACAGTCCCCAGTCAAGCTGAGATGAGACTGCAGCCCTGGCTGACACCCAATTGCAGCTTTGTGAGAACTGAAGTAAGGACTCTGTTAAGGCAGTCGGGATTCCTAACTCACAGATGCTGTAAAATAAGAAATATACACTGTTTTAAGCCTCTAATATTGTAGTAAAATTGTTTTGCAGCAATAGGTACCCAATAAATTACATATGCATATGCCCTTGGTTTAAGATTTTTGATCAACAGTTATTTATTAAGACCTACCATATGTCAAGGCCCATCCCAGGGTAAACATATGGTCACTGGCCTGAAGGATGTTTATTCTTTTGGAAAAGACCAGATGTGTATACCTCAAGGAGCAAAGCACAATACGAATCTCACGAGATTATAACAGCAAACAAATAAGACAGTGCATGAAAACACTTAGCAATATGTCTGATACATAATAGCTATTCAGCTATTCGTTCACTTAAAGGACTTTTTTCTTAAAATTAAGTGCTGAGGGCACTAAGTAAAGGGCCGAGGGAGGGGAGGTGCTGACAGTTGGATAGATATTAAGGCCCATGTTTGCAAGGAAGGGAAAAATGGCCGTGCGATAGTAGGTGAACCTGTGAATGAGGGAGTCATAGAAGTGCTACCTTTGAATAGCAGCAGGAGGAAGAGGTGGAGTAAGAATAACAGTAGGAATGTGGTTTTTATATGGTGCAGGACAAAGGATAGATAATGGAGTTTTCACTGCCTGAAGCACTAAATATGCAGCCAGAAGTAACCCTGCTAATTAAATATCCTACTTCTTGAGTCATTGCAATTAGATTTTTATTATCTTTAAAAATTTGCCAACAAACATTCACCCAAATTAGAAAATATTCAGTCAGGAATGATAGCATCTTACCTCAAACATCGTGTTTGAACTTTCAGCTGTGACGTTTATTGGTAGCTGCTGCCACATACATTAGTGCTTAGGAAATCCATGCCAGCTCAGTCGTTATTACTCACTCTCAGTTCTGCTTGGGAAATCTATTTCCAATTCAGAGTTATTACCAGGTCTGCCCGATTTTGCCTGGGAAGCCTATTGCCAGCGCATTGGTTGTCATGAATTGGGTTTGAAATTTCAGCTGTCGCACTCAGCCTTCGTTGCTACCAGATACAATTATACATGGGAAAGCTGTTGCCAAATAAATCTAACATGCTGCTCCTTGCTATATGCTAATGAATTTTACTTTGCTTCTTAATTAGAATAGTCAATTTAGCCAATTAACAAATGCTTAAAAATAACACAATATTTTATAAAACAGAGAGTATCTGTAGTGATGGATTTATTTGCAGCAGCCATTCAAATTATCACAGACCCAGAGGATTCACTGAAATTAGACCTGCCCAAAAGAAATCAGGAAGGAGTCAAACATATTATCAATCAAAAGTAATAGCAAAACCAAAAATCACATCACTAAAATAATAATATAATTTATTATCCAAACTGGGATGCTTGTGAGAGTGAACACACCAATATCCAGATGACACCCTGAGTGAACAGGCAGAAGTCACAATGGTCACACAAACAGCCGGATGTGCAGTCACCTTCCCTACTGTTCATTGTTAATGGTCATTGTTACTAATCACATTGTTGGCCCTCAATAGTTTCTTTGTCCAGGATAAATTGCCCCATAGATGTATCAATGGTGGCCTGGAGGGGAGTAACGACAATATGAAAGTTAGAGTTTCTCTAGTTTATTGATATTCACAATAATAACACTATATGTCTGTTTAGTTCTTTACAGGTAATAATTTTAGAGTCAACTTCCCACGAACTCGTTACATATGAAAGTTCTATGATCTAAATGGTCATTCATTCAGTAAATCCTCATTATCTTCTATGTGCCAGGCACTGTTGTAGTTGCTGGGTATATACGGAGCAACAAGAGAGATGAGGTTCCTACACCCCGGAGTTTATATTGCGATGAAAAAGTAGAAAACGATTTCAGTAGAACACGGCTAACCAAATTAACACTGATACCGAAGCATGCATCCAAGATCTATTAATATCCTATGCAAACCAACTGTGGGAAACAACTGGTCCACCTGCCAGCTATTACTGCCGCTTTAGAGATCAACTAATCCTCAGATTCACCAAATGGAGCAGTGACAACTCTTTAACATAATTGATAATGAGCATGGGAACCAAGTTGAATATTAGAATTGAAAAGGTATTTTAGGTATTGTGGAAGAGGCGGCTAGGCTGATCACCAAAATTCATATTTCCATTTTCTTCCTAAGGACACAGAGAAACTACAAGTCCAGCCTCCCTTTCAGTTAGATGTGTCTGAGTGAAACGAAACCCAGGCAGCAGAGAGTGGGTCGAAGCGATGGATGACATTTTCCAACCGGATCATACAAACTCTGATGTGACAACACTCTACAGCTCATCTCTATCACTTCACTTAGAACTGAAATCAAGTTCCCCAGGCTGGGCCACTGAGTGACTGAGTGGGAGCGCCCGTCACACCAATGGGTTCCCTTGTCAGGAGACAAAGTTCTATTGTGTCTCAGCCGGTCTTTGTTGCAGCAGTTCACCTACCTGGAGTAAAACAAATATCTTCTGCAAATGCCTTGCTGTTATATGGCCACTCCTCTCTACACTTCCTTCTTCTGAATCTAGATAAAGCTCAAAATCTTTCAAATCCCAGCACTACAGAGAGCCAATGTCAAACAAATGGAATCATGATACAAAGTGAAACATGGTGGTCATTATATTGACTGCCACTAATTTATACTTGATGGAATTGGGGCCTGGAGAGGTTATGAAATTGGACCTACATCACCTGGGACATGAAGCTAGACATAGAAATCAGAGCCAGCTGTCTACCAAAGCACCCTGAAGGCTCATCCCAAGAGGTAGATGAAGTTTATTGTTAAAAATTTGGGGGTAAACTTTTCAATTAAAGTCTGTTGAAATATTACTTAATCTATATTCTAGAATCTTATTAAAACCAGTTTTCCTTATTTGGGGCCATCAGGAATAGGAAGTAAGTCATATTTCACTAAAATTAAGGTGTTGTTTTAATAGGACGTAAAGGTATCTAATACAGCTTGAAATAATGGAGGAGTGACAAGATCTGAGGCCAATTTTTTTATAAGAAGTTTCTTTTAAAGTGACTGGTAGTGATCAAACTTTAGTTCTGTTACATTATTGAAACATAGACACAATAATAGGAAAGCTTAGTTATAATTTGGCATATAATAAGTTTTAATATATGGAAACTGTCATTTGGAATGGTTATTATTGTGCTATTTTTTCAAGAGAATATGGAGTATGGAGAATGGGTTTCACTATCACCCTACCCCTCTGACACTGACTCTCTGATATTAACAAGCCACGTGCCCTCTGTGGTGTGGTTTCCTCTACTCAAACATCAGAAAACTGAAAACCAAACGACAACATAGATGTACTTAGAGAATGAAATAGAAACTGTATGTGAACTGCGTAAAACAACATTGGACACATAGCAACCACTCATTTAATGGTAGCTTTTATTAATACAAGGGACATGCAAAGGATTTCTTTCTTAAAAGTTGTCTGGAGTATTGGAATATCAACTATAATTGTTGTCATATATTTTTCATCCCAGAAATAACAACAAACAAACATGGGTAGTTCTAGAAGAAATGGTATCATTGTGGGCTGGAGGTTACACCATAAATACTTATTACAATATTAGTGTATTTATTGCAAAAAAAAAAAAAAAAGACAAATGGGAGTTAGAAAGCTTGAGTAACTTGTTTAAAATCACACAATAAATGGAAAACTGGAACCCAAATGCTGTCTTTCTCACTCTGTGATGTACTTTTCTCTGAGATTGCCTCTCATTAGGCGGTGCTGAGATCTCTTGTCTCTTAACTTTCCTGCATTAATCTCTATAGTGCCTTTAAACTTTTTGGTTAACTCTGGCTAAAGCCTAATTCTGGTGTCTATGAAGCTATTAATGTTGTGAACTCTCAATGTCTATTGTCCTTTTAATCCTTTTATTCTTCTCCTTGTATCCACAGAGCTAAAAGGAGCCTACTTTGTAGAATATAGGCCTCAAGAGGAAAACAGTTTTAAGAACATTAAGTAGCAAAACTCTTGCAAATTTTTGAAGTATATTTTGAGCATGACTGCCTCTAGAACTGAATGCATAGTAGTTTGGCATTTGCTCTCCATTTCTAAGGACATTAGAGTAAACTTTTTTTAAAGTGGTATGGATCCCCAAGACCCTTCTTTGATAATTAAAAACACTTAATTAAAAATAATTTTGTCAAGTAGAATGTAATATCCATGTGAATACTTAAAGTAATCATTAATGAGCTGACAGGAAAATCTGTCCTACTAGCACTGACTTTGAGGTTGCATTTTCAACTGGGCTACCTTCGGGTGATTGCAATATTACAGTTTCTGTGAGGAAATAGATATCCTCAGATAACATATCACAGAGGTCAGTTCAAAGGCTATGATTAAAGGGAGAAATTGAAATTCAAATTTATCTTACTTTTCCTTATGTCTTTTTATTAAGTGACTGCATGCAATTGGAAAGGAAGATATTAATCAAAGAATAATTACCATCATTTTTCAAAGATGTTGGGAAGAAAAAAAAAAGTTGAAGGTTGGAAACCCAGCATTTTGGAAACTTTGCTAAGTCTTTGAAATTTGAATGTGAACTATAAGAAGCATGCAGGAAAAGAGCAAAATAAGCAGGTTTCATTGTATTTAATTTGGCCTCTTAAATATAACATGATGGAACTTGTAACCTAGAAATATTTTCTTAGGTATATTCACTGGGGAAGGTAAGCGTAATTACAGCTGCTCAGACTTCATGCAAACTAAATTGGCGTTATGGACAATTAATCTTTTGAAACATTAAGATACCTCTGTAATTTCTCACTTTTGTAAAAAGTAAAAGGAAAGCAACATAAATCAAACTTTAGTTAGGAGGCCAAAATTTTACTTAATTGACAATGTAAGACAAAGCGTCACTAAATTTTTATAACTTTGGTACAACCCATAATTCACAACAGTCTACATAGTCCTGAGCATGCATAATTATGTCCTAATTCTTACCTACCTAGGAGAGTTAAAAAAAAAAAAAAAAAGTGGGAATTGGGCTTTTTTTTTTCTTTCTTTCTTTCATTTTTCTCCTTTTCTTTGTTTTTTAAATAAGTTTGATGGAGATAGCTCACCAAAGGGTTGAGATTTCTTAGAATAAGTGATGTTTTAACCTATTCATCATCTATTCATGTAGAATGTGCTAAAAAATAAAACAAACAACAAAAAAACAAAACAAAACAAAAAAACACACATGGTTTCAGTGGTCTTGATTAATTGGAAATAAGAAGTTAGCTTCTATGGACCTAGCACTGTGCTATAATAAGAAATATTTTATCCTGGCACAAAGCTCCTCAAACCACTGGAATTTCCAAAGTGATAGGAGTGTCCTTTGCCATCATTAGGTGTGACTTCTGAGTTTTGTTAATGAGGTGACTTAGGGTGGGGTCCCTAGACAGTCTCGGAATGGGGTGTTCACCAGAAAGGCTAGTGATTAGAAGGTTGGGACTTTCAGTCCCTGGATGGGTAGGGTAGCTCAGTTGGTTAGAGTGTCATCTGAATAAACCAAGATTGTGAGTTTGATTCCTGGTCAGGGCACATACAAAGAATCAACCAATGAATGCATAAATAAGTGGAACAGCAAATCTCTCTTTCTTCCTCTTTTTATCTCAAATCAATAAATTAAAAAAAAATAAAAGTTGGGACTTTCAGCCCTACCCACCAAGCTCTGGGAAGGGGAATGGGGATAGGGAGGCAGTAAGCTCTAGAAAAACTCTTGAATATTAGTATTTGATAAGCTTCCAGGCTAGTAAACAAGATGTGTCCACATGTCAGGAGGGTGGCACACCCCAAACTCACCAGGACAGAAGCTCCAGTGTTTGGAACCCTTCCAACCTCATCCTATGTATCTCTTCATCTGGCTGTTTATTTTATCATTTAATATCTTTAGTAACAAACCAGAAGTCTAGTAAGTAAACTGGTCTCCAGAGTGCTGTAACCCACTCTAGGAAATTAATGGAATCCAAGGAGAGTGTCATGCAAACCTCCAATTTATAGTCAATCATCAGAAGGACAGGTAATAACCAGGATTTGTGATTAGCCTCTGAATGAGGGGCAGTGTTGTGGGACTGAGCCCTTAACCTATAGGATCTGACACTATCTCCAGGTAGATAGCGCCTCAAATAAGTTAAATTTGTGGGACACATGGTCAATATCTGCTGAAAACTGGAGAATTGCTTAGTGATATGAAACAGACACAAACACACAAACACACACACACACACACACAGTGAACTTACCACTAAAGAAAGAAATTAAATTTTGGTTAGAATTATGCCCAATAGGATTGGGAGTAGATGTGTAAGTGATGAACTTGATATAAAACAAAGCTGAAGAAATTGGCCAAGTTAAAGTAGGGTGGGACAATGACCTATAATATTTCTGACACTTTTATTGACAGTCAAGGCTGCCTATTAGGTGAGCTTCTTATAAAACTCAGAAATATACAGATTAGTATATGCAACTCTTAATTATGTTCCTGCACTTAACGAGAGAAGCTAATTACATTGACCATATGCTTCCTCCCCTTTTCATTGGGACTCTCTCATGTTCTGCCTTTGCCCTCTTCTTGTACACTGCATTGCATTTTATTTTAATTGCCACCTTACTATCAAATGAAAGGGAAATATTGCTATAGGGATGGGTGGAAATTATAGGGTTTTCAACATTCCCCAGATGGGCTGGCTCCCAGGCTTAGTGGCCTTGTTTTCCAGAATGTAAGTTTGAAGGTCATGGCCCAATTCCTAACCTGAGCTCTATGGGCAACAGCACAGTGTGTGGCTTGGAAAACAAGACTTTATGCAAAAGATCTGTAGCTGAAGGAACTCTGGTTTCCTAGTTCTTAGTCTCCATGGCCACGTCGTACAACCTCTTTGTCTCCACTCATTAAAATAAGTTTTGTGGGCTAGTTAACTTCTAATGCCTCTTTTAGTTATAACATCTTTTTCATTTAAAATTTAGATGAGGTTCCACCTCCTTTTGAAGACTTCCTCACACACATCCTCAACCATTCCCAAGACCAAGTTAGGTACGTTTCTTCATCGAAATACATTATTGGAATTCATGTCTCCCTGTGGACCTTTCCCAAGATCATAGACCTGCTTCTTACAGACAGAGACACTGCCTTATTCATCTTCAGATCATCATTTCTTTGCATAATGTCCAGCCCATGGCAGGCACTCAATAATCACTGGTTGAATCAATGAATGAATGAATTAATGAACAAGAAATAGAAATTAATAACTTAATGACTTCAATGACTCAATTAATTTCAAATGGAGAACCCAATTTTCTCTTCCTCATCCTCTGAGTCCAGTATTGACATTGTCGAGGCCTGGAAGGTAAGAGAAGATACACTTCTCATTTTGCACACAAGGATATGAACAATATTAACTAAAATGATTGAGCACTTAGTGTAGACCCATGCATAAAATTAACTTATTGATTAGACACAACAAACCTCTGTAATCAGTACAATTAGTAACATCACTCTAATGACAAGAAAGTTGAGATTTAGTTGTATAATACATTCAAGGTTTCACAGCTTGTGAGCAGGGAAGCCTGAATTTGTGGTTAGTCTGACACCAACACCATTGTTTAATCACATGGAATTATGCCTCAGGCTCCAAGCTTTACAGCCAACCAGTGGCTGAGCTAGGGCTCTAGCCCTAAACCACCATTCCAGCATTTTCTGTCAGTCTTCATGGAAGCAGACTCTACACATAACTATTTCTAGAACTTCCTGCCCACAGATTTTTGCAAGTAGACTAAACTTAATTCAGTAAAATTTGCCCGTGTAACTCATGAGCTAATGAACAGGGGTTGCCTTCTATTCACACATTTCCTCTTAGGTCTAGTCACAAATAACAGCAGAGCATCACTGACTACAAAAAAAATGCAGAAACTAGATGGCCGATATAATCATGATATTTACATTTTATGAGAAGCAAAGGTACAATTAGGAAATAAGATTTGGTGAGATGTTTTGAAATAAGTAAGGTACTTGGATAATACTATAGCAAAGGACACATCTTAAAAAGAGAAACAGGGTGTCATTTGAGAGAAGTAAGTATTTGTGTGTATTGTATTTGTGTGTATATGTGCGTGTATTGTATGGAAACTGATAAACAACATATATATTCCATACATGTGTAGGTACGTCTAAAGGGTGCATGAAGTGAGGTAAGTGCTTATTGTTTCCCTTTATATGAATATCACTATGAATATTTTTTCTCAAGTCATGCATACCAGATGCCTTTGATAATGTCACAACATGACTTGCATTTTTTTTTGGCCTGTTTATGTGGCGAGTTAGCTCCCTCCCCCATGGCAGGACCCTCTCCGTTAAGAAGGTCTCATCACCTGGAGGCAAGGATGCATGTTCTTTTATGGTGGCCTTGGCCTCTTAACAACCATTTGCACTGAGCCTGAAACAGAGGCCTTCAGACCCGCTGTGAATCTCACTTTTCTGCTGCATAAGGCTTACGGTGTTAGAAATGATAACATTCCACTGAGATGTTTTCATTAACTGTCTTTTTTCAACCACTGATAGGAAAATAGTACAAGAAGAAAACGAGAAAAACACAAACCTCCTTTCCATTTAGACTTATTAAATATTCAAGCGATTCCTCAAATGTACTCAGCCTTGCTGCGGCTTCATTAAAGTGCAGCTCCGTTGCATTTTACGATGGATCACGGTACAATATGCTTCCTGCAGTGGCTACCCACAAGCAAATAGACTGCTGCATTCCTCACCAGCCCAAGCTCAAAAGCAGCCCAAAGTCAAGAGTATTATAGTAATCAAGACCTCAGGTTAGAGGCATGGATAATGATGGTAAAATCCACATCAGTGAAAAAAGAGGCCACAACTTCCTCATCAAGTGCAGATGGAAATAACAAACAGCTATTTCTAGTCAAGGGTTAGTGGCCCTTATTCAAGAAGTCACTTCTAAAGACCTGCTTCAGAATCTACATGTCCGTCAAGGGGTCATGTTCAAGAAAGACGGTATTGGAAATGAGTAAAAATGATCATTTGTAAGACTGTAAAGAAACAAAAACCCAACAATCTAATGTCTACTGTGAAATGATAAATGAAAAATAACAACCTAAAGACATCAAGGACACACATAAACTATGGTTGCTATGACTAAAATATGTGGGCATGGGAGAAGAGATGGGCAAACAGAGCAAACTGCAAAACCTGTAAAAATGAGCTTCATTGAGTAATTATTGTATGTCAGGCCTTGTCCAAAGCTTTAATTTATATTATTTTATATCATTCTTAAAAACTATCCAGGAATATAAATATTTGTACACATTTATAGATCAGAAAACTAAGCAAATACTAAGAAGTGAGAGTGATGTACCTACTGTCATATAGCTTGGTAAGAAGAGAAAACTATCTTCTGTTGAACTCTAGGTACTTCGTTCTCTGCTACAATGCTTTCTCCTGGTAAATGATGTTTGGTTGAAGGATGAAATTATATACATTGTTATCTCCTTTATCTTTCTCATTTTATTATACTGGTTTTAAGTTTTTAAAATCTGTTTTGGGCTATACTCCATGCAGTGTTTCAGCCCTAGTTTGCAGAGATTTCTCTTACCGAAATGCACATTGTGAGTCCTGCTGGAGCTAGTTTTATCAACTTTAGCTCAGATTATCTCTCTCTATATATAGAGCAGTCCACAGTCAACAATTAGCCCAGAAGATTCCATTTTGAAGAGGAATGTGCCCTCTACCTCTTGAGATGGGATTTTGAATCTACACAGGAATATGTGATATTCTTTTTCATAGTCTTTTATAAAACCTGATGATATATGAAGATCATAGCTCCTAAGGTTTCATGAGTCAACTTAACTGTGTGGGCAGGATTTATTTGTACAGAGAATACAATAAAAGAATTATGAAATGCATTAGTAATAAGCTCATTCAAAGTATGTAAACTTAACTTCTACATTGCCCCTACCCCCCAAATCTCTAGAAGGAACTAGCTTTAATTTTGGATTGTAGTAAGCTTTACATTCATTCCAGAAATATTTCTTGTGTGCCTATTTATTGTTGGGCATCTTCTAGGGGTGGGGAACGCCCAGCCCTCGGGCCATATACAGCTCACAAAATCATTTGGTCTTGCCCTGCCAAGGCAACTGTAGGCAGGACTCTTAATTCAATAAATTCAATTAAATGTTTGACCAAATATAACAGGCTAACTTTTAAGTTGATAATTTTGTATGGCCCGCAGATGATGTTATAAATAGCCAAATGGCTCTTGGCAGAGAAAAAGGTTTCCCATCCCTGTGACCCTAGGAAAGGAGGTGATTATCATCAATAAACTGACGGAATCAGAGGAGACAGTCAAGCAAACAGGTGATGACAGTTATAGACATGTGAAAAGATTAGTTTGTTGGCAAATATTAATAATATGAGTGCAAAAAAGCAGACAAGTAAACTTACAAAGGCCAGAGGACTTAGATACGTTTTGTTTTCCTTCCCTTTCAATTGGCCATCATCACTCAGGCTCCCCTGAAAATTCAGGAATTGAGTGCAGTTCATAAAGCAAACAAATCGACACATTCAGCCTAAGTGCTCTCAATGCATTCAATTTTTGTTTTTTGCAAAATACCAATAATTATCTTTACAATAATTGAATTCACCTCACCATCTCTTTTAAATATACTAAGACCAAGTAGAGAAAACTAGTGGAAAGTACAAAAGATCTAAACGGATTAAGAACCTTAGCTGGAATTCAAAGGGAACTTGAGGGTTATTTTGTCTGAGCCATGTATTCATTTGTTTAAGCATTCGCTCTCATCACTGAGGCAAGACAGCGGCCGGGCGTGGGCTTACGGGTGAGCACGCTGGGGCGGCGGGTCCTCTGCCAGGCACTCTGCGAGGTCCGGAGTTGGTGAAGATGAGGTGACAATATTGGCTGATGAAGACAAGGCCAGTGCACAGAAGCTAAAACTGGCCTCTATCCCCAAGGAGCTTACGGTTGAGTATTCACACTAGAAATGGGTGGTTACACCATGAGGAAGGATGCCCTAAGCTAAAACAAGAGAATGCCAGTCGAAGCTCACCTGGTAAAAAGTTATGGATGCTATGCAATAAAAAAAACTAACCTCCAAAAAACTTAAACCCCAATGCCACAGATTTTTAGAGGAGAGAGCCAAAGAGGAAAGGCCTTCTTTCCACCTTTTAATCCAGTGATTTGCCCCAAAGCTATACATGCTCCAGGGTAAAAGCAATAATGAAAATCCTTTCTTCTTTGCCACATACCACACTCTATAGTTAAATGTTTTCTAATTGGGAAGTAAATGCTACTAAAGATGGCTATCAAGTTAACAATTAGTGAATCAGAGAAAATTAGCATGTTTAAGATTTCTTTGCCCTTCCAAGCTACCTTTTCCACTGACAAATATAAAAGTATATTTGTGTCATGCTATTTCTCGTTTTACAGCATTATACATGGAACAATTAATAGAGAAAGGCTTTGAATAACATATCTCATGGTTTTGAGATATGTTTTGTTTGTTTAATGGCATTTGGAGGAAATATCTTTTTCCCATTTTTAGTGGTGTTTATTTTTATTCATCCTCATACCCTGAGATGTAAAATAAAAGTGGGTAATAATTGAAAGTACAGGTACTATGTCTAGACGGCATGGATAGGTGTAGGTGCAGGACAGCTGCTCTAATACAGACAGAAGCAGAGCAGGGGGTCCCAGGAATGCTTGCGCTGTGCTTGCTAAGTGCACGGCTTTATTCTGATTTATTAGATGCATCAGCTCCTCCATTCTCCCCACAAGCCTATGAAATAGACAGGTAGGCTCGTTTGCTTTGGCTGCGACAACCACCAGCCACAAACGAGATGGTTTAAAACAACAGAACTTTATTCTTCATTTTTCTGCCCCCGTCTGCTCCCGCCCTTCCTGCTTGTGTCCCCTCCTGTCCCTGTCAAGCTCCCTCTGCCTCTCTCATTACAGCCCAGAGGGAGGGAGCATCCAGGACAAACCCCATCGCCCCAGATCCTTACCTTAATCACACCTGTTAGGGCACAGTGACCGTTTCTAAGAAGCAGGAACGGGTATGTGGGGATGCCTGTCGTTCGGCCCACTGCAAAAGGTTAGGAACCTAAGAGAAGGTCACACCTTGTAATCCGTGGGACCTCTCAGGTGCCCTGCAGGTAAATTGCTCAGTGATTGTTTTTGCTGACCACCGCCAACTGCCAACTGCCGACTTCTAAGAACACTGCAAAGCATTAATTTATTCTAAGGCAATGGTAGGTTTTAGTTTAATAACACGTTTAATTTAAACTTTATCCACTTCACTAAAGTCTGGGATTTTTCAAGACCCACTTTTACCTGAATGTAGTCAGCTTTTTATTATATATATATTTTAAACTTTCACGGTTTACAACTGGCCTGAAAAGGGTGCTGGTAGTGCCCACCTGCCCCACTCAAAAATCAGTGTTCGAGTCCTATGATGACACCACAGCAGTGTAATAAAAAAAAATCAGGATTTGTTTTAATTTTTAAAACTTTATTTCAAAGGCATGTCTTGATTCTAACAACAAGCTCTTTTTTTGCTTGCTTTCTGAATAATTATCTCATGTGGTTTAAGAATATTTTTGTAAATTTTTATCCATCTTATAATGTGAGGAAATCTTACAAAATAATGTTTGTTAAAACCATCCAGTGAATTACACAGACAATTCTACCAAGCTCTTAGGAGTTATCATTGCCATTAATAGCACTTAAAACATTATTTGGGGATATTTTAATACTGATTTTTCCCAAGTCCAGTGAAACCACCTGCAAGACTGGTTGCTTTCATCAACCCCAGGCCAGAGAAGAATGTTCCAAAACCTACTGTTGATGTGATTTAAGTTCCTTAGTGAGAGCACTGCCATGAAAATTAGTCAGAGGACAGACTTAATTTTACCCTGTATAAGCAGCCTGGTATTAATGATAAGGTTCGGTATAACTACCAGTTTATGGATCGATTCCATAATCAACTGAATAATAATTTGCATCTGTATAAGAATCTAGCTGTCAAGTTTTTTAAAATGTTAAGTTTTGTGAATTTTTATTACATATATAGATATGTGTATATATGTACACATGTGATCACATATGCTTTATATATACATGATTGGCTATAACACACATGCACATATAATATACTTTCTTATAAACATCAGTGGAGATTTGACTACTTCTTAGAGAAAACTTGTGATCATGGTATGAGCTGAGTAACAGCATGAAGTCATGGAAACAGGATGGACTGAGTTCCAGTGAAGGATTTACTGCTGGCTCTCCATCAGTTACTGGCTGTGAAATCTTGGCAACTTTGCTGACTGCTCCGAGATTCAGTTTCTTCATCTACAAAATAGTGAGAACATTGACACCTAACTCATTGTATTGTTAATAAAACTCTACTGTATAAAGTGATATAGTCTCTCTAATTGATAAAGAAAAAAATTGAATTTAAGTAAGTTGCCCAGATATATTTAAGCCCAAAACTGTGGCACCTTTACTTGCCTTAGACTGAGCTCTTCCTATCTACCCAGCTTGGAGTTGCCTGAGGCGAAGTAGAAAGAATACATTACACTACGGAATTGAGATCCCCACTCACTCTTTATTACTTTTTAAAAATATATCTTTATTGATTTCAGAGAGAGGAAAGGAGAGGGAGAGAGAGTGATAGAAACATCAATGATGTGAGAGAGTTGTCATTGATCAGCTGCCTCCTACATGCTCCCTACTGGGGATCAAGCCCCCAACCCGGGCATGTGCCCTGACTGGGAATTGAACCTCGATCTCCTGGATCCTAGGTCGATGTTCAACCGCTGAGCCATGCATGCTGGGCCCCGCTAACTCTTTAAATGAATGATAGCAGAATCATCCCCAAAGACCTGATACTTCCGTAACCCTGAATTCACAGTGCCAAGAACCTTGTATAATACAGTATTTGGGGAAAACCTTTAAGGTAATGTTTATGTTTTAACCATGTGATTCCATGGACTGACATTTATCATAAAAGATTTGATCCTATTGCCTGTGGTTTCTTTTTCTTTTCACTAATTTCTGACACAACATGCTCCTTGATGAAACTGTGAAGGGTTCATAGAATGCAGTCAGGGAAAATGAAGTCCCAACAAAGGTGATCACAATAATAAACAAGAGGGGAAACCCCACATAAAAGGAATTGATTGAGATTATTATTTTGGGGTTTTTTACTCCCAATCACAATATCCCATCACTGCTGATCAATAAGAAAACAGTTTCAACTTCTGTCTGTTCTTAAAACTGATTTCCTTTGGAAGCTCATCACAGAGCCAAGACTGGCCGCAGGATGTTACTTGCTGAGCATAGGGTCCCCTCATGGCTCCAGAGACAGTTGTGTTGGCTGTGTTGGAGTTGCCACCGGGCCTAGGTTTGTGGAGCAGGCTCCTGTTCTATCTGTCTAGAATGTCTTTCTTTCTGGAAGCTATTTTTCTTTGACTAGCCTTCCATTTTCATTTGTGTTAGGAAAAATGGAGCTAAAGATTCCTTTGGGCTATTTTCTTACCCTAGAAACATAAAGCAAGTCAAATATGCTAAAAACGTAATAGTCTTTATTTGCTACTCTGTAGTGAAAATTATGGAGTTATAAGTAATCATTTCCTATTGTAACATTACATCTTTAGATATAGATTTAATAATAGGAATAATATATGTTTTAGGGTGTTTTATTTTATGAGTCTATTACTACCTATAAAACAATGTTTGATGAATGTTATTATTACTTAGCACTATGCCATGGGAAAGCCTTCCACCTCTCTGTTTTTTAATAAATTATGTTCCTCGTTTTTGCTGTTTTTATAATACCTGATCATCAAGATAATTTTTAAAGAAAAGAATAAAATGTCTGAGCAACCTCTGGATATTAGGAACAATAAAAAGTTGAATTAAGCTAATAGTGAGAATTATATTGAACAGATCCAGCACAGACGTGTTTCACAGACTTTTGGAGTAGGCAAAATTACCATAATGAATAGACAATTTAAATTTTGTTAGAGAGACCATTTACAATTTTTATGTAGCAGACAGGGAGGTGGGTTGAGCAGGCCGAATGTGGAGGGTAGCAATATAGTGTGGAATATGGTAAAGAAAGAAGGGTGTCAGAGTACCAGTCATTAAAACCTGTACTGATAGCATGCCTAACAGAAAAGCTGGTGATTTTGCAAAGAGATTTCTTTCAGGCCTAGTAAAGGAGCACTATTCAAATGGGATTGAGGTTATAACAGGCCCTGAGCTTAGTCCAGGCTATGCCTGGACCAAAGCAGACTGTGCTGTCCAATATTCCCTGCCCTTGGTTTGCTCGTTGGTGATTCCATCTCCCCCACTCCAACATTCTGAATTCCATTTTATCTAAGGCTCTCTTTGTATTTGTGGCATAGTTAGAAAGCTAGAGGAGTGAGTTGGGTAGTTTTGGGATGTCATGAAGGGCACTCAAAAACTTCTTAAGAAAACATGACTTGTGCCCCTTAAGATTTATCTAAGTGTATATATTTGAAGGGGGCGGTTAGAGTGGGAAGACCCTGCCCAGAGGATCACAATTTTTCTCCTTTGAATGGACACTGATTATTTGGGATTTGATGACAAAGGCAAGGGTTTGATGTAGGAGGTCAATGAGAACTATGTCGAATATCTTTGGGTAGGGGAGGGCTGATGCCAAAACCAACAAGCTCATGTATATGGCTCCTCACCCCACACACATGCAAGCTCACTCTCTCTCTCTCACCCCAAACACTCACACATACAAATTTTAAGACAAAGTATAGAATATAGGTTTCACTATCTGGTAGACCTGAATTTATGCCCCAGACCACTGCAAAGTTATTTAAACTCAAATAGCCTTAACTTCCTCACCTGTGAAAGGAGGAAACAAGTCCTTATTTCTGATTATTGGCTTGGAGATTAAATTAAAAGATAATTGTGTTCAGTGTTTCTAATGGAAGCGCTGTCACAAAGGAAATGGCCAGTCAATGATACCTACAAATATGGTTCACAACGGTAGTAGTTTTAAGTTAACTAATGTAAGCTCGACCCAACACGTATCCTATATTCCCAGAAACATTCATGAGATCAATGAATTCTTCTAAGATTCCACAGCCAAAATCGGTCTCTGAGCTCACTAAGTTTCCACAGAAACTGAAAATTGTTTGGCTATAGGCAGACTGGGAAGAGGGAGGTTCTTTGCAGTCATGTGGCAGCTTGTATTTTCCAAAGATGGTCCTAATATTGCCCATCTCTGCCATGTCACATTGAGAGGAGATGCACCCTTGAATGAGGAGTGGGGCAGAAGGATACTGTAAGCACTTTGACCAATAGAATGGGCCAGAAGTGGGTCTCTTCTATGAGTTGCAAGCGCGACCCTTAATGGGCCTGCCTGCTTTTGCTCCTGCCTCTTGAATTCTGGCTTTTATGGAAAAACTGTGACCACTCTGAGTCTACGATGTCGCAAGAAGCCCCAGCCAGATGGAAAGGTCCTAGAGGATGATCCGCCACGTGGAGAAATAGATCAAAAAGGATAAGGCACCAGATGTAAATAAAGAAGACATCTTTGTGTTTGAGCCTCCAGCCAGCTCCAGATGCCCCAACTGACACAACATGGCTCAGATAAACTGCCCAGATGAGTCCTTTCAATATTCCTGACCCACAAAACTGTGAGCAAAATAGATGGCTTTGTTAAGTTACTAAGATAGGAAGTGGTTTGTTACTCAGCAATAGATAAGCAGATGAATACTATCAGCTTAGTTAGGACTGAGGATAGTACTTCTAATTTTCTACCATTAGACCCAATTATATCAGCTTATCTCTTTTTTTATTCTTCAACTTAAAAATAGCTGTGTTATTACAACCTCTAGGTCTTTACACTAGTGACTGAGCCAGTCCACTTTGAACTAGTGACTGAGCCAATCTAAATGATTGTGAAGAAGAATCTCAAGACAGCAGTGATGAAGATGCTTTTGGTGATAGCAGCTGAGCTAAATTCTTGCCAGGTATTGGTCCCTGCCTGAATAAACCTCTGTGTGTCTTTGAAGGTGACAGGAAACAGACAAAAATTTCA
This sequence comes from Miniopterus natalensis, assembly GCF_054644295.1. Lineage (NCBI taxonomy): Eukaryota > Metazoa > Chordata > Mammalia > Chiroptera > Miniopteridae > Miniopterus > Miniopterus natalensis. Next base: position 192,200,862 of record NC_142081.1, on the reverse strand, counting down.
TAAGAAAAATTGTGTAACATAAGAGTCATTTCCAAATTTGAGCCTCAACTCTGGGTTCCATATAGTAATATTCTGAAATTGTATGAAGCTCGATTCTAGTAGGTTTGAAGATAAGAGTGTGGATTTTGAAATGGATACACTTAGGTTCAATCTTTGACCCACCAGTAACATAAAATTCAAGTCACTTACTTAAATTCTCTAAGCCTTAGTGAGTTTTCTCATATTAAAATGGCTGTTATGAGAATAAATGTGTAAAATGTACAAGGGGCTACAGAACTCATGTGTCATCCTTCCTGTGTCCTAAGATCAGTTCCTGCTACTCAGTCATATAGCTAGAGCAGTAACTGTCATTCTCACTCACCACTCAACAAATGAATTAAATGAACTGTTTCTCATAACCAAACCAATGAATCAACTCAATGAATCCAGGGACAAGAGCTTAACCCAAGGCAGCCCAATCAGAAAACTTGCCCAAAATTTAAGAAAAAAAGTATAATAAAAAAAAAAAAAATCAGTTCAAAACATGGTCACATGAAAACCTGCACATATATTTATAGTAACATTATGCATAATTGCCAAAATTTGGAAAAACCAAGAATATCCTTCAATAGGTAAATGGGGGTAAAAACTGTGGTACGTCAGACAATAGAATATTACTCAGCCATAAAGAGAAATTAGCTATCAAACCATGAAAAGATGTGGAGAAACCTGAAATGCATATTAAGCAAAAGAATTCAATCTGGAAAAGCTGCAAACTCTATGATTCCAGCTAGACAATATTCCGGAAAAGGCAAGACTATGAAAACAGTAAAAGGATAGAGATTGCCTGAGGTCTACCTGGGAGGGCAAAGAGGGAGGGTAATCAGGTGGAGCATAGGGGATCTTTAGGGCAGTGAAGCTATTGTGTACGATACTATGATGTGAATACATGTCATACATTTGCGAAAACCCTTAGAATGTACAACACAAAGGGCAAACTATAAACTATAAACTTTCATCAATCACAATATCTCAATCTTGGCTGATCAATTATAACACAATAATTAACGCAAATTAATATGTACCATATTAATGCCGAATAATAGTCAGGAAAATGGTGAGGGCTGGTTGGCGAGGGGGTAAATGGGAACGCTGTTCCTTCTCATTTTTGTGTAAGCTTAAACTGGCTCTAAAAAACAGTCTATTAAATAAAAAATAAAATAAAATTAGCTCCTCTTTTAGGCAAAGTCAAGGAATATGCTGTTGGCAGTCACTTGTCCCTCATGGGGAGGGATCCACCTGAAAGAGCGTTAGGATGACACACTTCTCAGGAAAGCAGGGGTGAGAGACAAAGAGACAGATCCGGAGCATTTCAGTCCCTGGTTCCAGTTGCTCTGAAGTCCAGATTTATTCTGGACCTCCTTGTAGGTTTAGTGTTCAATGCTTAATTGAGTTCTGGGAGTCAGCATACTCCCGTCCCCAAATTGTCCTCCTAAAATGATTACGATTCAGTTTCTTTTACCTGCAGCTGAAAGTGCTGGAACTGCCCAGGCCCTGTGAGGGTCTTGTGCCCAGTTAGCACTCCACGCTCCACATTAGTTCCTTAACCTAACGACAAGGAGAGAAGTGGCATTTTGCACTGCTTATGTACTGGCAAGGAATTATCTTTCTTCATTTTTCATATTCTTATGTATTCTTCAAAGTGTATTATTATGTAGATTTCCCCCCATCACGTTCACCTAATTAAAGTAACCTCAACCCTAATATTCTAAAAACAATATTTTGATTTCCTAAGAACATTTTGAAGTGCTTAAATGTGTAAGTAAATAGAACCAGGATTATTTATTTTTACCAAAAAAAAAGTAACTTTAAAATTTACTTTACAAAAATAGTGTGTAAGGAATGTCAAACCACAATACATGTGTCTTGGGAAAATGCTAAAGCAGCCGTTTTCAGATGATTAGTGTTAAAAATGGCCTAGAATATGAGAGTTTCTTCAAAGCGCTCCAGCTCACCTTCACATACACTTGCTCCACCGCTCCTCACAACAAGGCTTTTCTTCTCTCCCCTTTACACCTGAGCAAAGAGTGAAGCCCAGAAAGTGCACTGAAGCCAAACCACAGAGCTGAGCTGTGTGATTGCTTGAACTTGACCTCCGCGCTCTCCCCTTACACTCAGCACACGGTCTACTGGCCCACAATGACACTCACAGGTTCATTCAGTAAGTATTTAAGGGACACTGAGTACAGGCCAGGTGCAAAGGCTCCGTTGTAAAGTGGAAAACCTTATCATTTTCATCATGGTCTTTTCAATTTAATGGATAAAAGAATGGCACTTATAAGTAATCATCTAAAATATATGATAACAGTGTCTCAAAAAATTAAACATAGAATTACCATGGGATCTAGCAATTTTGCTCTGGATGTATATTCAAAAGAGCTCAAAGCATGGACTCACACAGATAGTTATACACCGATGCTCACAGTAGCTTTTTCCACAATAGCCCACAGGTTAAAACAACCCAAATGTTCATTGGTGGATGAATGGAAAAACAAAACATGCTACAGACATTGAATGGAGTATTATTCAGCCTTAAAAAGGAAGGAAGTTCTGACACATGGTGCAACATGGATGGACCTTGAAGACATTATAGTCACAAAAAGACAAAATTCGCATGATGTCATATATGAAATTCTTCAGTAGTCAAATTCATAGACACAGAAAGCAGAATGGTAGTAGCCAAGGGCTGGGGAGAGAGGGTAAGAAGAATTAGTGTTTCGAGCACATGGAGTTTCTATTTGAGAAGATTAAGAATTCTGTAGGTTGTTTGCACAACAATGTGAATGTATTTAACACTAGTGGATTCTAGACTTAGTCAAGGTTAAAATGGTAAATTTTATGTTATGTCTATTTTATCACAATAATGAAATAGAATAGCAAACATGTCATGTATCATACTAAACGTGTAATAGATATTGTTATCCTGTTTAGTCACAATAACAACCCTAAGAGGAATATGCCATTATTTTCCCATGTTATACACATGCAAGCTTAGGTGCAGAGGTTAAAAGCTTTGTTGATGGTCACTCAGCTACAGAGCACACAGGACGTGAGCACAGTGCTCTTTCACTCCAAAACCTGGCATATAAGTCACTGTGCTCAATGTTTATTGATAATACATTGAGGTCATCATACTATTGCTTTGTGGCTCCCAACCTTTTGGGTGAGAGGCCATGACAGGTGTGTGTGTGTGTGTGTGTGTGTGTGTGTGTGTGTGATGCTCCTTTGAAAGAAATGTATCTTTTTTTTAATCACCTTTTCTTTTTCATTGCCAAAAAAAATACTATAATGTATCTGGGTATGATTTACCTTTGGTGGATACTGCATGGAGTTTGTGGAACTTTGTCAACCAAGGGCTGTATGTCCTTTGTAAGTTTTGCAAAATTCTTGGCCATTTTCTTTTAAAAAATTGCTTCTGCTAACATAGTCTCTCTTTTTTTTAATCGATATTTATCAATGACTTTAATGTTAGATTTTTCACCATGACCCAGAAATCAGCATTCACTTTGCTCTACCATATTTTTCTTCCCTACTTCAACCTATCTGGGGTTTTGTTGTGCTGTTTATTTGGTTTGTTTTTGAAATTTTACTGCCCCATCTTCTGGTTCACTAACCTTTCAGTCTTTCCTTCAGGCATGGAAAGCTGCTCAATCAAGATTTTAATTTTAGTTATTTTATTTTTCATATCTAGAATTTGGTTTTAGTTACTTTTGTATAGATTCTGGTTTTCTGATTGAATTTTTTTTTCCTGTCATCATGAGCTTATTAGTTGCAGTTATTCTCAACTCTAGGTCTGCAGCAAAGCTTCTTCCATTTCCTGCTGTTGTTTTTTTTTTTAGCACATAAATTTTCTAAAAGACAGTTTTGTAATTTCAAATAAGCACAGAAACTTTTACAAAGCTCTCCAAAGGAGCTACAAAGCCATTACTTAAGACATTTTCATGCCAGGCAGTATCTAAATTGTCTCAAGTGGAAAATAATTTTCATATTTTATTCAGAGAAAGACAGATGCTAAAGTTTAGATTTTCAATGATTATTTACTAATGTTTGTTTAGTATGAATACTTTATGAAGTTAGTAGATCACATTTGAGGGTCTATATATATTTTTTATTAAATAAATATTTGGATGCCAATTTCTTTTATTGATAGTCTCTATTCCTCTAGTAGCAAGAAAGAGTCATAGAGGCATTTAAATGCATTTATGATAAATCCAGAGCTTGTTTTTCCTAGTGGAGAGTCGGGAGGAAAGCATTTTCCTGGGTTCTGGCAGATAACCTCAAAAAGCAAAAACAAAAAATTTTTTAAAAACCCATACACACAGGGAATGATGCATATTTTCCTGTTGCTTAAAAATTTAGTTTGGTCATGAGTCAGATGTCAAGAGCTAACCATAGAGGAAAATTCCTTTTATTGATGAGGCTAATATTCTAAAAAATAACAATCATGTGGATGCTTATAGACACTATATTTGAAAATTAAGATTCAACTGCAGTGGTTTTGTTTTGGTACTCGGTATATGATTAGGAAAATGGTTTAACTCACTGCTGAGTGAGTCATGCAGATGGGTTAAGAGAGGTAAATGTAAGCTTGTGGTTGGAAACCAACAAATTTTATAGTGATGGAATTGATATTTCTTGAGATCAAGTTGGTAATTGGTGGTGGCAGAATCATAATAGAAACACATACTGTATCCATTATGTCTTGGTTTGTGAAGTGTGTGTACATTGTTATCAGAATAGTATTTTGCTTTTAGTACCTTACCTCTGACTTAAGTAGGGCAAACCTAGAAACAAAGACACAGAACTTGCCTGAGATCCTAAAATTAGAAATATAAAATAGAAATAATCTGATTTGGAATTTAAAACAAGCCTTCTATTTGTCTTCAAGAAATTTGCAACTTGAGTTTGTTGAGCACCTACTACAGGCAAAGTAGTGACGTTGGTACTTGGTGACCAATAATGGCCAAGATGCAAAGCCTCAGAGTTTAGGGGTTTCAAAGTCTAGTGAAAGACAGACCAACATAAAAGTATTAAAATTGTATTATGCCACAGGTGGAAGAGATCTTTCACAGTGGAATGCACAGCATTGTAGGAAATGCTAAGTGAAAGGCTAAAGACTAAAGGGTGCTTTTCCTAGGATTGTTAAAGGATTACCTACAGGCAATTTTGTAGAGGAAAAGAGAAAATGACACCTCAGATGGAAAGTGTAGCATGCTCACAGGCACAAAGGGAAAGCATGGCCTGCCTGTGCAAGGAGTAAAGGAAAATTGACATGAGCAGGTTAAAGAAAGTGCATTATGATATATGTTGGTGAGGTGAGATCAGCATGGCTAAAATTATAAAGGGCCCTTCCATTTCCATGTCTATAAATTGGAGATTTTAGTGGCTACACTGAAAGATACACTGATCAGACACCCTTCCTTCAGGAATAAAGAATGGACTTGCCCAATTGCTGGAGGCATCGTGCTTATAGATTTCAGTGGACGTTTGCTGGGAACTGTGCTCTGCTGCACACAGCCTCCTTACCCATGGTCAAGTCTCCAGGCAATTCTTATCAACATGGGAGAATTCACCCAGGCCCTCTTGTCTCTATTTGGGACAACTCTGAAAGGCCACCTCAGCTCAGGGACTCCCTGTAGGATGAGCTGAGGACTTTGCTGTGACTGCCTTGCAGCTGGGGGCATTCTCCTGCCCAATCTTGCTCCCTTATTGCCACATGGGTGCTGATCCCTAGTGCTGTCCAACAAACTTCCAAAACAGAAATCTCTCCCAGAGTTTGTTTTCCAAGTGCCCTAACCAAATTTCCCAGGGTTGTTAAAAATATACAGAAATCATAAATGTGGAAAAATATTTCCCCCATATGAAACACTACATAAACACTAACTGTAAAATGAACTATTAGGTGAAACAAGTAGTGATTGTGAATAGCTGTAGAGGTTAAGAATAATGGCTGGCATATCAAAGACAACCTATATGGCATTATGTCCAAACTTTATTACCTTTTCAGCTAGAATTATAAGACTTTCACTAATTCTTTAATGAAAATTAGCAAAATAATACTTGTACATGTTTTTTAAAATGCATGCAAAAGCTTATGAAAAAAGCAATAACCTCCTATCTAATGCCCTACCACCACAACACCATACACCCACCATTCAGCATCCCATTTCTTACCTACAATCATTCTCAACAAATTTTGTGTTTCTTCTCCTGAAGTTTCCTTCATCATGCTAAATTATATCTTTACTGACCTTCTTTGATTATCAATAATATATTGTCTCAACTTTCAGTTCCTATAATATATTGTCTCAACTTGCAGATTTAACCCTGTCTCCCATCTCCCTGTCTTAACTTGACATGTTAGATGATATTAGCAAGTGTCTCCCCTCCTTCCTTTGCTTCCTTCTATGTTCATCGCCATCTGTTGTACCTGATGTGTTAGTAGACAACCACTGATATGCCAGGTAACCAAAATTCAGCTCTTTACCCCATGAAAATCAACAAAGTGTACATTTTTGCGATTCCCTGCACATGTGTACTACAGACAAAAGATAGTGCCATAGTTGACATTGGGTTTACCACGGTCTCAGTCTAATAGCCTTAATGCTGCTGTGACAAATACATCCCTGGTATCAGGTCAAATCAATAGCAGCCTCTTACCTTCTCAGAATCATGCCACATTTGGGGTTGCATATTATTTGGAAGGTACATATCTCTACTTCTCTTCACAAATTTTACTTTTATCTCTTTGTCTCTATTCTCTGGCATGTGTACCCCCCTTAACAGTTACTTCAGCCTCAAATTTTCTTTCTAGACTCTTCTTTTATGTTTTCTATTCTATGTTTTCTCCACTATTCACAATTTGGACTAAATAATACTACGTTTTGGGGCTGTCATGCATTGCTGGATGTTTACCAGCATCCCTCTACCCACCAGATGCCAGGAACATTCTCCCCTCCTCAACTGTGACAACCAAAAATGTCTCCAGACTTTGTCAAATGTCAGCTGGGATTTAAAATCATTCCCAATTGAGAACCAATGATCAATACAAATTACTGTCAATAATATTGTAATAACTATATTGGGTGTCAGGTGAGTGCTAGACTTATTGGGGTGATATAAGTTATATAAATGTCTAATCCTTATGTTGTATACCTGAAACTAACATAATATTGTATGTCAACTGTACCTGAAAAGTAAAAAAAAAAAGTAATTAAAATTATAAATTACTGATAAAATCCAATTTACCCTGTGCATATTTTGAAAGTGACAGAACTGAAGATCCTTCTCTTTGGTAAGCTTCTTGCCTGGGCCTTTGGACTGGTTCACAGGGAATGGAATAGAGGCTGTTGTCCTCAACAGGCCCTGCACTGGGTTTATTTCTCCTTTAGGAAGATCGATAGGCAGGCTGACGTAATTACCGACAACACTAGCATGGTGCTGAATATGTTTTGCCAACTGAGCAAACTCCATTGATAAGGTTAAACATAATTTTCCAGACCTGCTTTCTCACAAAGGGCCTTGACATTGGTGTGATTCTAGTCGTGGCTGCATGATGTCATCTCCAGGACCTTCTCATTATAAACCACGGTGCTGACTAGAGGCATCAACTAATAATCATCCAGGAGGAGGGTGTTAAGAGTGCGTGTGGTGCTAAAAGTCCCAGCTCCGCATCCTGCCCATCCCCCAGGCAGCTTTTCAGGAATTATAAAGGGAAATCTGGATTTCATTTTAAGAATAGGAAATCCAACTTAATATCCTTCAATTCAAACCAGTAGGCCCAGTGAGCACATTTTCACAACTTTTAATACCCCAATCAAGAGAAAACAGCATACTGGAAATCTATAGAAGGCAAGTAAGACTTCTTTTTTAGCCCCTCCTAAATCCAGATCCTCAGAGAGGACTTTTAACCTATCTAATCCTTTTAATGCTTACAGTGTTTATTCTTGCCCCTCCCCCCAAGAAGTTAGATAATTTACTCAAGGTCTTATAGCTAGGGGCAAATAGCACTTAGGTTCAAGCCCCCTCTTCAGTCATCAGAACCCACTCTGCTGTTCTGCATTGAGTGAGGATGGATGAGCCTCTTCTTTAGGAAGGAGATGACCTTTTATATGCATTTGGGGGTGCCCAGCATAACCCATGTGGAGGAAGTAGTTGTTCCTCTCTGCTTATCTAGAGAGAGGTGTACTTCATGCACTTCTGCCTAGAGGACTTGGAAAAAAAGTTTCTAACACTAATAAACTGCTACTGGTTTGATTACTGAGCCTTACTAAGTCCATTTAAGAACCTTATTTATGAGAAATGGATTATCATTCCTACAGTGCATGAAGTGTGAAAAGAAACACAAGTTCATAAAGAGTGAGAGTACAGACTTTTGATTCTGAAGACTTAACATCTATTTCCTGCATGTCACCCACAAGCCAGACTTTGTGTTAGTTTTATAAGCATAGTCTCTGCATTAGTTTCCTAGATATTTTGGATCAAATCATCAAAAAGGAGGTGACTTAAAACAACACACAATTTTCCATCACAGTTTGCAGCGATCAAGGCATCAGCAGCACCAAGCTCTCTCTGAAGGCTGTAGGAAAGGACCCTGCCTTGCTCCTTCCACCTTCTGGTGGCTCCAGGTTTTCCTTGGCTTGTGGCTGCATCTCTCTGATCTCTGCTTCTTTCCCTCTTTGTTACAGAGGCATGTGGCATTGAATTTAGAGTATACCTAGATAACCCAGAATGATCTCACCTGGAGATCCTTAACTTAATTACATCTGCAAAGACTTTTTCCAAATAAGGTCACACAGGATCTAGGGTTTAGGGTGTGCACATAATTTGGTCAGGGCACCATTCAACCCACCACAATATCTTGTTTGGGGGAGCTTAGAGCTTAACATGGAAGATTAAATAAGCAAAATATATATTATATAGATGCTATGACCGAATTCTGTTGAAAGGCTAATGGAGACACAAAGGAATGAAACACATCACCTGGAGGGATTCAAGAAAGGCCTCACAAAGAAGGTATTCCTTGGGCTTGGTCTGGAAATACCAGAAGAATGAAAATATGGAAGCATAAAAGTAGTTTGGGCTTCTGAAGCAGAAGGATCACACTGTATCCCATCACCTGCAGATGTGTTTCATTTGGCTCACACAGTATTTGTCTACACAATGTTTAATAGTTAATTGAATGAATTGCCAACATTTAAGTCCTGGGACATTTGACACAATAATCTTAGTGTCCTGGTTATTTTGAAAAAGTGAAGTATCTAGCAATGTTGGACCTGTATTAGCACAGGACACAAGCCATATGAGGCTGAGAGCAAGTGTTGCCTTTGGATGGGACCTGTATGCTTCCGTTTTAAAATATTCCCACCATTACCTCTCATTTATCTTACCATTATGTCAAGTGTCAAGTGTCACTGTGGTTGTTAATGAACTTGTTCTGTTTACTAAAGTATGATAATTAGGGGGGAAGAAAATTTAATTTTATCTATGTTTCTGTTAAAAGTAGGAACATAAATGATAGAGCTTTGTGATTTTAAAAAATGTGAGAAATGATACTTGCATATGGAAGGGAAGATTTTGTTTTTTCCAAATGCAAGGTGTGTCTGAGGTTGAAAGTAGAAATTTTATTGTTCTTGCACACTTCATTCATTTATATTTCCTGTGCATTTTGCTTCTGTGAGCATTTAAGCTTTCAGCGTTTGCCTTTACAGCTTAAATCTAGGAGGATATGTTGATAAGTAAGGGGTTTCTGCTATAGAAAATGTGATCAACTCTAGTCCCCATTGCTATGAGGATTTGTCAGCAATCTATAGCCAATTAAGTTTCATAATTTGCACTCATCTATTTCTGCCCCAATCAACTCTCATTACTGACATTTTTAATGTGGTGCAATTTGATGCTATTATCCCTAATAAATTTTCTTCCACTTTCCAGTTCAAGAATCCAACCTGTTGAGAACTTTATGAATCTTCCAAGACATAATCTATCATTTTCTGATTTATAGTAGCGGCAAATCTGTCTTCATACAAGGCATCAATAAAGATGTTGCAGGATGAAGCCCACTACAGCACCCTGAAGACCCAAGTCTCCTTTTATAGATCAATGTGGATCTAAAAATCAGTATTCAGTATTCTTCCTCAGCATTGCCATCTAACCCTACACTTCTTCCTGTTTCCAAAGTTAACCTGATAAACTGTTGAATTCTAGGCAGAGTGACACTAAAACTGAGACAGAGAAAATGGAAATGAAACAGAGACTGAGAGATAGAAGCATTGAGAATCACAAACATCGCTGAGGATCATTTGATATTGTTTACCTTTATTAAAAGTATTTTTGCTTCCTGTGATCGCTCTTTTATTTATGAGTCCTCACAAACTACGTGTACACTTAATGTGGGTTTTTTTTACTAGAAAATCATCAATCCTTTCCCTGGTTTACAGTTTCTAAAATGTATATAGTTTCTTTTTTTAAAGAAATTTGAGAAAATATTTGTATAACAACTTTAACAATTTTGTAAAATACTGTTTTATGAATTACAGTACCTTTTTGTAGTAAAAGAATAAATCTAGTTTATAACAAATATTTATTAGATGCTTGTTTTGTCAAAATATTAGAAAATTAATCCTGACCTAATAGATATTATATTTAACAGCTGCTTTAATCTTTCAAAAATAATTTTAGAATTCAACCTACTATAGAATTTAATAGCACCTCCACTTAATTTATTTAAATGACTCAAATATTAATTTCTTTCCAAAAAATTATTGTATTTGCAAAATAGTCAATTTGCAGAAGATTGGAGGGAGGAACAGGCAGTTCCAAAATTTCAAATGCTGATATTGTCTCTAGACAACTTGTAGAAAAAATGATTACAAACATCAGAAACTTTTTTCATCAATTCTGATAGCTCAGACTTTGGACTCTAACTTCAGTTCTACCCATACAACTGTTGCTTACTAGATATGTACTTTGGCAAACATTTTTAAAACCTTGCTGGGTCTTACCCCTCATTTGCATTAATAAGATAATTAATACTTTATATAACACATTTCTGTAAGATTAAAGGAAAGGGGGTACATTTAAGGCACCTTTCATAGTGCTTAACATACAAAAATAGCTTAATAAATGTTTCCTCTCCATAATGGCTTTCCTAATGAATGAATGACTTCAATTGCTCACTATTTTGCACTTGAACAATTCCCCTGTTCATTGTAACTGAGTTAGAATAGAATAGAAAACCATAACATGTATTTTTCTGCATGCATATCTGTAATCCTCCTTAAACAACTTGGGATCACCCATTCTAATTCAATCCAGATTTGACAGAGGCAGAGAAAAATTAGGTTAGGTGGGGCCTTATAAAGTTCATAATAGCCTGGGGCTGCTTTTAGAGTAAGACTCTGTTGAGCCAAAACACCAGTTTGAAGGAACAATGGGATATGGGCTGAGACTTGGTCCCAAGGACAACAAGCTTCATTAAGTCAGTCCCTTGACCAAAAACTCGAACTATGTTTTTGTTACTTTTCCCCGGAACTCAGAACAGTCTGTAGCTGTACTTATGTGGAATGAAAAGGTGCCCAAAGTTCAAATGAGAAAACTATAATGAAATAAGGGAAGGAAAAGACCTGAACCAGTTGTGGTTTATCTACATTTTATAATAAAGAGGCTTAAATCGTTGAGATTTCTGGCTATCAGACTTCAGAGAAGTAGCTGAAAAAAACATCTTCATTAAGAATAAAACATGTGGTGGCCATATTAAAAATCAGAAAGACTAGTTTCCTCATTCCTTAAGAAAGTGTGTCATGAGGCTTAATTTTGCCTTTAATTCTAGATTATGGAATTTTAAAAAAACAACTCATGAAAGAAACTATACTTAGGTTTATTTTGGTTTGAAATTATCTTTCCATTGTTTTAGGAGAAAAAAATTCAAGAAAAATGCCACATTATTATAAAATTAGATGCCCTTTGAGAATTTCCAAAGAAACTTCTATAATTCCACAGTCATGCTCTGAAGAATACTTAGAAACTTTCTCACTCAGATGGCAGCCCAGCCTGGCTATGATCAGAATAAGTGGGTTCGAATCTCAGCTACAGGCCCTCCTAACTGTGTGACTGTGGATTAATTTCTTAATCTCTCTAAGGCTTAATACTTTTATTTGTAGAAAGGTGGGTAACCATTGTTATTGTGAGCATTAAACATGATAAAGAATGTAAAGTACTTAGCATATGCCTGGTACACATCCTGTCATATTGTTATTGTTACTATATTATGAATTATATATTTATACACATGTATGCATGGAATACATATTGGACCATTAGGGTTTTAAGAAATAGACATATTTTGATATGTAAGAATATATAGTATTCATGTGATTTCAGATGAAGAATTTGACCAGTTAACCAGCTTCTTTGCTCTTATTTAAGCACTAGCATCAAGCCCTCCATGAAGTCAAAGGCGGCATTCACCTCAGACATCAGCAGGGCAACCCCAACCATTTACAGAATCCAGACGTGGCTGCCTTTCCTTTCAGTGGCACAGGGTCACAGGAGTGGAGGCATATACCTCTGAGGCCTAAACAGGATCAGACATGACAGCAGATATCAAGGGGTTCTGGGTTGTGCTGCAATAGTGCTGAGCACGGGACCCTGAATCTCGGAGGCATCCATGAGTTCTTCAATAAAGGCATTTACGTTTTCTATTTGTAACATGTGGGGGCCTCTAAAGTAAGGATTCAGGGAAAAGTCCCTTCTCGCCCAAATGTAAGGCTGATACTGAATGGGCATCACCCTCCACACTGAAAAAGTTGTCGTCAGTGGCCTGAGTGCCTAATCTCAAGCGTGGGCCCCTTGAAGGCAGAGGCTGATATTTTTCATCGTTTTTAACCAAGCAAGTAGCACAGTGCCTAGTATAAGATCTCACTTAATGCAAATTTTAAACAAGTGAATGAATGAATGAATGAATGCCCTTGTGGTAAGTTCCCTCCAACTTCTACAGATACTTAGAAATGATGGGCTGGGCTAGCTTCCTTCTGGGACATTAAAACTCTAATAGAGCCTTCCTCCTTTCCTCCTCATTTCCCACCCCAGTTATTATAATTGACTTTACTGGCATTCAAGAGTAAAATTTCGATTTTTCTATCCATCTTTACTCATTATAGACAGGAAAACAATTTTTCCTCTGTGGGGTTTGGGCTAGTACATTGTTCACATTCTGTTTCCTTCCCAAAACATTAAACATTCACCTTGATCTATACATATTATAGTACATGAAAAATCTCTGTATTATTTTATAGAGAAAATTATTGTATTTTTTTCATGTTTACTTCTCAAACATATACAAGATCATTAGATGGCTTGTAATTTTAAACTCTTTTAAGGAAGGAACTATGACATTATCTGACAAAACCACATTTCAGAATTATTTTCAGAATAATTTTCTGAAACACCAGTAAATTTCTGTGCACGCATGCACATGCACACACACACGCACGCAGAATCCCCTAGGATGAAGACATATCAGTGATGTTTGCCATGAAAATCTTTTGTATGTGTTTGTGCACGACCTGTATTATTAACTCAGCTTTCTTGAGAAAAATTAAGTAAAACCAGACAACGTGTTTTTTTCTGCTTTTTAGAACAGTTTTCCTCTTATAAGATATTCAAAGAGAATAACTGTCAAAGGTTCTTTTGCAAGTTCACCTAATGAATTGTTTCCACATGTGTTGAACTTCTAGCTTACTGCTGACTTGGAGACAAGAGGATATCCAATTGCCAAAGCTTTCCCTGAAAGGCAGTTTTATTCCGTTTCACTGTGGAGCTATTGGGGGACATTCTTATTGAAGAAATTCTCAAAGGTTCCTTCCTGTAAACTGTAGCTTAACTTTAGACAATCTTCCCACTAATAAAGCCTTGATGTTTCATGTATGTGTCTGTTCTGGGACTTTAGAGCATATTGCTTATTTGAATTCTGTAGTAAAATTTACAGTCTCCTAGATCTTTTAATGTGATCATAGCAACAAAACTAAGCCAATATGCAGCCTAAAAGTCCATTAAATGTGTTGCCTACTCAGTGAAAACATTTTGTTTTAGCTCATCACCCTTAATATTTTGTTAATATTATTATTATTACTACTGTTTTAAATCCTCACCTAAAGATATGTTTTTATTGATTTTTTAGAGAGAGAGGAAGTGAGGAAGTGAGAGAGGGAGAGAGAGAGGGGAAGAGAGAGAGAGAGACATCTATGGGTCTACGGGTAGCTCCCTCCAAGCACCCTGACTGGGAATGGAACCAGTAGCCTTTTGCGTACAGACTATGCTCCAACCAACCAAGCCACCCAGCCAGAGCCACCCCTAATACTTTACATATGAGGATCCAAACATAATTACAAATTTTAAATTGAAAAAAAAAAAAATCCAGGTATATACACCCTTGTGACTATAGTGCTCTACTTGACATTTTTAAAAAATTGGTCTGTAGTTGTTATGGCCAAAATTTGTTATGTGTATTTTCAAGTCTCTCTCTCTCATTTCTCTCATTTACAACTCAACAAGTAACTGAGTGCTAAATATGTGCTAGGTGCTATTTTAGATTTTAGGAGGCAGAATTAGAATAGCACATAAGACAAGCAGAGTCCCTGACACAAGGAAGCTGATATTTGAAAGGCGGAACAGCCGGGCTGGTAAATAATCACATTAACATACAGCCTAGAGAATGATAGCCTTAGGAAGAAAATAAAAGTCAGCAGACGGACAGAGTTACTTGGGGACTCGGGGATGCCAAGTGAGACAGAGAGGGAAGGACTCTCTCTGAACTGACAATGAAAGGGACATGCTTCTCCTGTCTAAAGCAGAGTGAGGCCTTCCTCTGTTTAGTAAGCGTCCTCTGACCTGTATCTTCAACTCCTCCTCGGGGCTGGACAGCTATTATTTTTGCTGCCAAGCCTCTCATTTCCCCCCCTTCTGGAAACATTAGCCGTTCTACTGAGTACAATTCCTTCGCTATCTCTACTTGTTCCTATGAGGTTCCAAGGCATAGTCCCGACCTCTGGCCCAGGCTGGTACCTGGTGCAGGCCTGATCAACTATATTTCACAATGCTCCTCCAGTTATCGCTAGTGGCTCAGGGATGGACAGTTGAGCCCGGTCTTGTCTGTCTTCCTCTAAGATGATACATGCTGACACAGAGAGAGAAGTTCTATTATTTCTTCAGAATGTAATACAAAATCAGTTGGATCCCTAGACTCTCCAAGTCAGCCTCACTGCAGAGTTTGTGTTAGTATTTATTTTTAAATTTTCTTTCTTAAGTAATTTGATATGGGTTGCTGTCCTACCCAGAAGAATCCTGAATATATATGCCCACACGGCTGGCTCCTTCTTTCCATTATGGGAATATGTTCAAGCCTCTCCTTTTAAACACAAATCAAGTTACCTAGTCCAATACCACATCTTAGCCAGGCACCAGTAGTCTCTTTCCCATTCCCTTCCCTAGCCCCTGAAGCTTTTTCAATCACCCCTTAATAAAATTGTACATCCTCAATGTCTCTAGTTCCTTACTTTCCAATAACTAGTCAGATTTCAGTCTGCATTCTGTTCTATCACACAATTTTTAACAAAATTATTGCAAATGACGTGGCAAAATCCAATAGATACAGTTCAGATGTTGCTCTTTTTGACCTAAAATACAAAAGTGTTCTGCCATTGCTGGACAAACCATGACTCTACACTTCTTAAACTTTGTTCACATTTAGTACCCATGTCTTTGTTAAATATTGTGGTTCCCCATTGGTGTTCTCTTTGGATCTCTTGATGTCCTTTCTCTCTAGACCATCCCTGGCATTTTCAGGGCTTCAGTTGCCATATATTCTAAATCAATCTTTCCTGCTTAAACTTGACTTCAAAGATACACACACACACACACACACACACACACACACACACACAACATAGCCTTTTTGGCACTGTTGAACATAATCTCAAATTCAACATTTGCCAAACCTCATTGTAGTCTTCATGAAGCTCACCCCACCCCATGTTTCTCATCTCAGTAAAGACAGACACAAGTCACCGTGTTCCAAGGTAGATACAGCATCTATAAGGTGATTAAACTTATAGGACTGTTCTGAGAATCAACTTGCATAGAAATTACCTAACACACTACTTAGCCCAAAATGCTCATAAAAGAACCAGCATGAAAAATATGCTCTGAGGAGTGAAGAGAATTAAACCCATTTTAAGAAATAACAATATACATAACATACATATACAACTTGCTAACCAGGTAAATAGGCTAAAACCATGCTAATTCATTTATTTAGTCTTTCACTGAAAAAAACTGATGGTGATAATATCCACTTCTTCAACACAGAAACCTTCCTGCCTCCTAACGGGCTGTGGGGGTGCCTGGAAATCATTTCTCAGCCTTCAACAGACGTGTCAAGCACTCAGTTCTCATGGAAGCCTCTGGGCGTAGATTCCCAACTCCCTCCCAAGGGCCCCCCCAGCTTCCTGTGCATTCCTCTTTGTAAGAACATTCATCACACTGCATCAATATTATTTGTTTGTGAGCCTGTCTCTGCTATAAACTTTAAAATCTTGAGCTTGAGATCTCTGTCTACCATCATGCACCTCTAAGTTTGATTTGATGTGAACTCTCTATGAAACACACACATTGTAAGTGGACAATGACATCCCCCCCCAATTACACACTCGTGAGCAGTGAGGCATTCCCAGAAAAGTGAAACGACCACAGCATTCGAGTCACTTCCCTTGTATTTAAGAGCCATGTGTAGTAAAGCAACATTTTTTTCAGCTTACCTCCCATAACAATAAGTACATGTAACTATGGTGCATCTAATGATTGGGTCTTCATATTGGGTACCTGCAAACTTGTACTGGGGATTGACCCCAACATCAGCTCAGTCTGAGGAAGCTTGTTGTGGAGAACATTGGCTTATCTCAGCTGTCTTTGATTTACTCTGTAGCTTGACTCCCAAGTGGAACCCTCTGAGTTGAGTTCATTTCATGGCTATGCTCTATGATGCTGATTGTTTGAATTAAAATCTCTTTCCTCCTCATGCCATTCACATGCAATCACTGATGTCAGCTTTCCAAGATGTAAAGCACTCTGTGCAGTGGTCCCTGGCCAGCTCAATAAGAAATGGCAAAGAGTGGCAGCAGGAAGGTGTCTAACTCCAGTGAGCTTCCAAGAAGTGTGTTTTCTAGGTCTTGGTTCAGATTTTTTACCCTCTTTTATAAAGTAATCGCAATACAAGAATCAAGGGACCCAGCCTACCTTTTAGTTCAATGACCACCAGTGTCTTCATGAAAACACATGCATTACTTTACCATAGCTGCCATTAAAAAAATAGCACAACTTTATTGTTTTAAAAGCAATACAAATTTGCTATTTTATAGTTCTGGTGGTCAGAAGTCCAACAACGGTCTCAGGGGGCTAAAATCAAGATGTCGGAAAGGCTGAATTTCTTACCAGAGTCTCTGAGGGAGGATACCTTTTCTTGCCTTTTCCAGCTCTCCAGGCCACTCACTTTCTTTGGCTCAAGGCTCCTTCCTTCATCTTCAAGCCAGCAATGTTGGGCTGAGTCTTTCTCACACTTCCATTTCTGTGGTTCTCTCTTCTGCCTTTGTCTTTCCCTTCTAAGGACTTTTGTGATTACCTTGCGCCCATCTAGTTAATCCAGGATAATCTGCCCATATTGACATCAGCTGATTAGCAACCTTAATTCCATCTGCAACAGTATAACCTCAGGTTCTGGGGATTAGCACATGGACATCTTAGGTGGACCAGTATTCTGCCTATTACAATATGTAAAAAATATCTTTGTTGAATGTTGCTGGGAGAAACACAGGAGCAGATAATGGTAGTTTATCCTACTTCTCAAAGCAATGTTATTTTGATGATAGAGCTAGTTAGGCTCTATTGGAACAATATAGAGATAATTTGTATACATGAAATTTATTCACCATGTATGAATAGAAAATATTCTACATTGTGTATCATGGTCACTTAAAAAATATATACTCCGTTCAGTTCAAAAGTAAACAGTCAAATTATAGAGTCTGTTTCTTTTAAATTAAACTCATTCAAATGCCTGTTGGTCTAATAACACTTGAGGAAACACATCACATTGTGAGTATTTAAAACTGTGATATAATCACGCAGATAACAGTATCAGGAATCGCTGTCACACAACTTCAATGCCTTCGCTAATTAGCAACATTTGTGAGAACCTGGTCATTTCCAGCAACTTGCTCTTTTGATTAATGTCTTGAAAGGAAAGCCAGCTGTTAATTATGTTAACAACCAATTCCTTGGGAATCATCATAATCCATTTTAATGGACTGACAATTATTATTAATCAAACCCAGAGAACTGAAGAAGTGTTAGAGATTTGAAAATTCAGCCTTCCTGAGCATCAGAGAATAAGATATGTATGAAAGCAAAGAATGACAGAATAACCCTCATTTTTTTATGGAGAAAGTAGGGTTGTTGTTTTCTAATTAGATGCAGTCCTTTGATTGTACTATTCAGCTGAGCCTACTTCCATGATGCAAAGCAGTCAGCCAGAGCGTGGAAAATGTAAGTCAGAATTAGTTGTTTGGCATATCACAGGGGGGGAAAGGGTTGCTAGATAGAAGTCAGCAGGAAACATAAAAACAAACAACACCTGACACTTCGGGCATAGGTTCAAGAGAAAGGTCACTGGAAGAAGAAAGACTCTGAAAAGAGTACCAAAAAGAACTTTGTGTTTTTCTTCTTGCACTCCCCCTCTATCATTTACTACTTCTAGTCATTTGTTTCTTGTAAGTGGGACAAATGACATTCAGACCATTCATATCATAGAGAATGTCACATGGATTAATTCCTAGCCCTGGAGCCACAGGCTTTAATGATGATAAATACTCGGTACATTTGAAAAAAGCTCAAGTGAAAGACTATGAGTACATTCTGTCTTGCATTTCCAGTTAACAGATTTATATCAATAGCATTCATTCATTCACTCATTCATTCATTCATCCAATGCTAGTTATCCAGCACCTGTTTTGTAGAAGGCTCTTTGTAAGTGCTGTAGGTACACAAATGGGCAAGAAAGATAAGGCCTTGCCCTCGAAATGCTAATGTTGTGTGGAGAGAGCAGGGGTAGCAAGAGACTAAGTGAATACACAGTTCAAGTAACTCTAAGTTGATAATAAGAACTGCAGAAAAAAATTAAAAGGGTGATGCAATAGAGACTCAGGAGTGGAGTCTCTATCAGGCAGGAAGGTAGTGTTACTGTAGATGGGATAAACAAGGGAAAAGTCCTTGAGAATGTGACATCTGCACACAAGCCTGAATGACCAGAAAGAACCAGCTCAGTGTTCTGGGCAGAGGGTATTGGTACAAGATCGCTAATGTGGAAAGGGGTTCTCTTGAGTGCAAAGAGAGACCTATGGGCTTGGAACCTAGTGAATAGTAAGGGGACAGTGATGAAATTAGAGCTGTAGGCAGGCAAAGCCCTGGTTTCTGAGGGCCTCTAAGCCATACAAAGGGTTTATTGGATTACACTAGAGAGTGATTCATAGAGTGTTTAGCAGGGCACTGGCATGATCTGAAATTAGCATATTCCGAAGAGCAAAGGTTTTTCAGCTGATAACGGATGGTATAGACACAGGGGTAGATTCCAAAATCAAATCATATGTTTTCATCACCTTCCTTTTTGAACAAAGCACATTTAACTTTTAGCAACAACAACAAAAAGACTTCGGCTTTGAATTGGTAGGCATTAATTTATCTAATACTTATTTTTCTGTGAAACTGATTATAGGAAAAATTTTCCTCAATTAGAAAACACGCACTGATATATCATAATGAGCTTGGAAGTTTTCTGGTTGTATATTCAGGGTTCTCAGCACAGACAGGGTGTTAACATATAAGCAAAGATCAGGCACCACCAGATATTAACTTGCCCACTACTGAGTGATAGTTCATCTACCATTGCCCCCTTGATGCCTTTGAGCTCCAACCTCACTATCTTTGCATCACTTGTTACACTCAAAGGCTTTTGATAAGCATCTGACTGCCTGCTAGAAAGAGGTCCCTCCCATGGAAGGTTTGGGGAACATTACCAGGGATTAAAGAAAATGATAAATTCCCATGAGTTATTTTATTTAATTATGAAGCGATTGACATTCAGAATCTTGGAATTGTTTTTGATACTTAAGTTAATTTGGGGCAGGGGTATAACTAGAACTCGGGTCCCTGATTTTTTTATATCATGTACTTTTTAGGAAACCACAGAGCCCATCCTGATTTATTTTTTATAGAAATCCAGGCTCCTCCACCTGCCAGAGCTTCTTCCAGCTACTTTTTTCTTCCTTGTTAATGTGAAAAATAAGCCTAGTGGTCACTTTAGCCTGTGTCTATTAATCTCAATTTAAAACAGACAAAATATTTACCATTTGTAGATGTAAAGATCTTAGGAAAATACCTTATGTAAGAAATAGGCATGCTATACATGAATACTCATTGCTATACATGAATTATAAGTTTTAAATTGTCCGTGGGCTTTGTCATAGATCATTGTTTCGTAGGAAAATAAAGGATATGAATCAGAATCTCAGGGAAATTTTGAAGATGTTGACCCCAATTAAGAAAGAATATACTGCTTTGCTTGATATATAATTGTTCTTCCCTGGTTAGAACAAAATTAGACTTTGATGCTTAAATAATATGTAAGTATTGGGTCAAACTTTTCTTCAATGCTCTTGGTAGTAACAGTGGTAGAGGCGAGGAGCTAGCCTAACTTTTGATCTTACCGAAGAAAACACAATGGCCAGGATACAGGAGACCTGGTTGCTAATTCTAGTCAAATTCTAGAAAGCTTTGTGATCTGGAGAAAATACTGGATCATTCTAAGTTCTCATTTATCCTTCTGTAAAATGAGATGGTTGTAGGGAAATCCTTCTAAAATTCCTCTTTATTTCTATATTTCTGTGATGTTGCATATGTGGAAAGAGTCACAGATTGTCAAGCTAGTCCTAACCATGCCACCAACTAGCTGTGTGACTTTGTGTACATCTCCTTCCCTCTCTGAGTGCCAGCCTTATCTATATACACAAAGGACTAAGACTTGCAATGCCCCTTATAGATTTAAAATTCAGTTTAATAACTACAAAGAAGAAAAGGTTTTCTTTGCTGTGTTGTTTTCCTGATGCCTCTGTGATGTAACTGTTTTTCCAGGTCCCCTGCCCATTAAATATATGTTTATAGATTTAGCAGAATTGAACCAGCCACCTCTTGGTGCATGAATGAAGTTCTCAACCAACTGAGCGACGCTGGCCGGGGATCATTGCAATTTTTCTATTTTATATTCTTTGCTTCTAAATTATCATTCAATTTTCTGTTTTTCAATTTTTCTTATATCTTCTATTATTTTGCTTTTGACATTGTCATCGCGTATTATATACAGTTAATTCATGTATCCAACACTTACTGAGTGCTTTCCAAGCTCCCAGCAACATGTCAGGTCCTGGGAGACCCAATGATGAATAAATAACACTTAGTCCCTACCTCAGAGTTTGCATTTTAGAGACAGGAAAAGAACTTATGTAAAGAATGTAACAGGTATCATTGGACAAATAATAATAATAATAATAGTAATAATAATAATAATGAATTAGGAAAACAAAAAGCAGAATGAACTTAAATCTATTTAGTAGTGCTTGAGGAAAGAAAGAAGTTAGAACTGCATCTGAAATAAGGAGTGGGCATTTATCAGACCAAATATGTGGGAAAAGCATGTATAGGCAAAAATCCACATAATGAAAAATCCACTGTAATCAGGGAAATGTCTAGAATTCCCCAGACTAGCTCAAGCAAGGATTCAGAGTGAGTGACTGGTAATGAGCTAATAAAATAAACTAGAGCACCAGAAAGCCATATGGAAATGGATTTTGAAAAACAGTCTAATAACAAAACTAATGATGAAGATAACACTTACTGAATATTTGCTCTAGGCTAAACACTGTGCTAACCACTGACCACTCTGGGATTTCCACTCTTACTATGCTCGTCTCAGAGGTGAGAACCCTGAGTAACAGATGGAGTAAGTAACTCAGTAGCGCACGGCTACGGCAAAGCTGGAGCTTGACTCCACAGGCACTGTTCTCGCCAGCCTCCTAGCCAGAGCTCCACAAGGCCTCTCTGTCGGCCACAGCATGCCTCGCCATAGGCATCAAAGAACTGTAAGAACAGAAGTGAAAACGCCGAGCTGTACAAAGATCTCTCTATGGGGAAGAAAATATTTGTTTCTTCCTGTGGCAATCTCCCTTGCATCCCATATTGTGGCATTCTTGAATTACAATAAAGAAAACTCCTTTGATTTATATTTAGCTGAATTTGCTTCCCAGCACAGGGCTAGAGTAAGTTCCCTTCAATTGTTTAAAGCTTTGTTTCTTGACCACAGGCCAAGAAAAATGCTTTTCTCACCAACCTCCCTCATTTATCATTTTTCTACTGGGTCCTCAAGCAAATCTCCATAGTTCTCCTGTGATATTAACTTATTTATAGTAATGACAACATTTGCATAGTGGCTTCCCCCATGGATGCCATAGAACGTTCAAGTAATATTAATCAAATGCTGAATGTCATATTCTCAGGACCAAGCCTATTCCTGACAGGTGGACCTTGACTGGTAAATAAAGGAGCCCCTGGCAAGTTCATTAGCATTTTAGTGGCACGCTTCAGTGGTAGGTTTTCAGGAAAAGGACTCTGGGTGTGTGTGTTGCAACCTTTGACGCTGATCTACTTACGAGACCGGGATATATGGGTAAAGCTTTGTTAACCTCCTTAAAGTTACCTCCACCCAGAGTCTTCTTGCTCTTTCTCAAACTGCTTTAACCAGCTGGATTTTTCCAAAAGACTTGAAATGCTTGTTCCACTTTGTGGCTCCATAGTTTTTTGAAGATATAGATACATGAATAACTTGGAAAATGCCTAAGAGAAGGTAATGGGAGTCATGGGGACGTGGGTCATGAAGACAAACCAGGGGAGCCAGAGGCGAGTGAAAAGGAAAAGATGCTTAATGAATTTTTATGTCCTGGGAGAGAGAGTTTAAAGATGGAGGCAGTGACTACGTTTCCTCTCTTCTTATTTAGACAAGGGAAAGAACTTATATGTTTATAAGCATAACCCATGGACATGGACACTGGTCTGGGGAAGGCCTGGGGTGGAGTGGATGCAAGGCGGAGGGGATCAATGGGGGGAGAAGGGGACATCTGTAATCTTTCAACAATAAAGATAAAGAAACTTAAAAAAAAAAGTCATGGCAACAGTGAAGAGGAGGAATTAAGGTCAGACTTAAATAACAAGTATTATGAGGGGAGGGGGAAATGTTGGTAATTCTAAGGATCTCTGCAAGCTTCTACACTGGAGAGCCAGACAGCACATGTAGAGATGTTCTAAAGCTGAACCCACGTAACAGAGGAGATGGCGATAAAGAGGTTAAGGCTTCATTTCTTTCTTCCAAGAGCCAATCATCTACCTGGAAGAGAAAATGAAATGGTGAAAAAAATAGATTATTTTAACACATGACACCAGAATTCATATAATGGGAAGGCTCTCATTTATATGGTTTAAAACATGAGGGATCTTCCTTTCAAATAAAAGGGAAAGACCTTGTAACAATAGAGTATCTGACATCTTCTGTAAGACAATATGAGATGTGCATTTGTCTCTGGTGATTGAAATTTGATGGTCTTTGTTAATATTGGAATGCTTAAATCAATTTAAAATTGTATCTGTTGCCCTGGCTGGTATTGTTTAGTTGGTTGGGCCTAGTCCTGTGCACTGAAAGGTTGCTGGTTTAAATCCCAGTCAGGACACATGCCTGGGCTGTGGGATGGATCCTCAATAGGGGGCATGTGGGAGGCAGCTGATCGATATTTCTCACTGATGTTTATCTCTCTCCCTCTTCCTTCCTCCCCCTCTAAAAATCATTAAAATATCTTAAAAAGAAAATGCTACAGTAGGCAGTTGCAAATACTCTTGGGGAGAAAGAAGACAGAAAGAAAGGAAGAAAGGAAGGAAGGAAGGAAGGAAGGAAGGAAGGAAGGAAGGAAGGAAGGAAGGAAGGAAGGAAGGAAGGAAGGAAGGAAGGAAGAAAGAAGAAAGAAAGAAAGAAAGAAAGAAAGAAAGAAAGAAAGAAAGAAAGAAAGAAAGAAAGAAAGAAAGAAAGAAAGAAAGAAAGAAAGAAAGAAAGAAAGAAAGAAATCATTAAAGATGCAGACAATACAAAATAGAACCAAATTAAAATTTTGAACTAAAAAATGCAGTTACAACAGCCACACCAACAAAACTAAACATCACTGGATGGGCTCAAATACAGAATGAAGATGACAGAAGGAAAAAAATCAGCAAACTGGAAGACCTATCCAATTGAACCATCTAATCTGTAAAACAGAAGGAAAGTAGACAGGAAAAAATTTGAAGAGAATCTCAGAGACCACAGACATCTCAGAACTACAACAAATCTAACATTCATGTGATCAGAGTTCCAGGATAAATGGAGAAAATGTAAGTTGGGAAAGAATATTTGTGTGATATTGGCATAAGGATAGACATGTACAATAGTAGAACAATGTAGTTTCTAGAACACATACATTCAATTGATTTTTGTCAAAAGTACTAGTAATTTAGTGAGAAAAAGAAAATGTTCTCAATAAATGGTGTTGGAACTAGATATACATATTTTTAAAAGATAAGAATCTAATTTTTTACCATACATTATATGCAAAAATTGATTTCAAAATGAATCATGATCCAACCACAAAATCTAAAAATTCTAAAAGAAAACATAAAAGGAAATCTTGTGACCATGTGGTAAGCAACATGTTTTTAGATATAGACCCAAAATAAATAAATATAAAGAAAAATGTAATAAATTACATTTAATCAAAATTTTTAAACTTCTTGAAAGACACTATTCATGGACTGAAAAGACAAGTTGACAAGCCACATACTGGGAGAAAATGTTTGCCAAACATATTTATAACAAGAGACTTTATCCAAATTATATAAACAATTCATAATAAGAAAACAATCTAATTTTGAAAATGGGCAAAAATTTGAACAACACTCCATCAAAGAAAATACTCAAACAGCTAAGAAGCACATGAAAAAATACCCAACAGCATTCGTTTTGGGGAAGTAAAAATTAAAGCCACAGGGGATATCAATATTCCCACTAAAATGGCTACAACTAAAAAGACTGAAAATAGCAAGTTCTGGTAAAGAAATGGAACAACTGAAGTTACTACGCATTGCAGGGGGTGTGAAAAGTGCAGACCAGTTTGAAGTCACTAAGAACTACTTTGGCAGTGACTTAAAAATGTAAATAGACAAATTCTGAATGACAGAATCTCCACTCCTAGGTACATACCAATGGAAATGAAAGCATATGACCACAGACATTGTTCTCCCAGAATGTTCACAGAAGCCTTGTTATTCATAATACTCCCAAGTTAGAAACAACCTAGTTACCTATCAATAGGTGAATAGATAAGTTGTGCTACTCGTTCAATCAAATACCATTGAACAAAAAAAGAAATGTGTATGAATCTCAGGAACTTGACCATGGGCGAATGCAGAAATAGCCAAGCAACACATGCTTACAAAATCCTGGAACAGGCGAAACAAATCAACAGCGGCAGAGTGCAGCTCGGGGTTTACTTCACCTGGAAGGAGACTGTGGCAACTGATTTTAAGGAGAACAAGGAACTTTGGGGGATGTTGGAACGTGGTACATCTCAACTATAGTGGGGGATACAATATTCTATACATCTTTCAAAATTGACCAACTCGTATAATAAAATGAATGCATTTTATTGAATATAAATTATGCCTCAATCAAATTATATACATATATTTACATATATACACATACACACACATACAGCTTGATTTATATATGTATGTATGTGTGTACAGAGAAAAAAAGAGAGTGAAAACTTTATTAGTTTGCCCTAAAGACAGATATTTATAGCAACATAATTCTTCTAGAAAATCCACTAATACACCACACAAAATAAGAGAATGAATGCCCACAGAATTAAATACTTTGAAAACCATAAAAATAATAATTGCATTTCATTATCATCAGTTATGCATTCAGTGACCTCCATTAAGATTTTATTTTAAAATCAGCTATTAAGTGCAGTAAGGAATATATTGTTTAGAGGCACTTACAATAGCAGCTGATGGAGTGAATGCCGCATTTCTAAGAAAAACAATTTTCTCCTGATGTGACATTTTATAAAGCTGAATTATTATTTTAAGGTACCCTTAAAAGTCAAATGTATTTTTAGGTGTTATAGGCACAGATGCAAACAATATATTTCATTTTCTTCTGCAGCCAGAAAGATGGTTATCAATGCTGATTTCCTTTCTAAGAAAATTTGGAATCATCTCTTGGATTAGCCTTTTATAAAGTCTTTGCTTCACTATGAACACGGTTGTGATATTACTTAATAGGCACATTTTTATGTCTTAATTGACTATTAAATATAGAAAAAGACCACAAATTTGATGTGAATGATATTTGATAAGTGTGGTCTTTAGCGACAATTAATTAGTTCAATCCTTGATAACATTCCTAGGTCTCTAGAGAGAGATGGGGAAAAACCAATTTTCTTTTTTTTTTAATTTTATAACATCTGTGTTTGGATTAATGTTCCTTTTAAAGTGAAATTGTGTTGCTTATTTCAGAATCCCTAGTTTTCAATTTTTAAAAAAAGTAATTTGCATTTCAAAATTAATTTGAGACTTCCAAGTCATTGAATTTCCCTCTTTCTTTTTGTATAAAAGTAGAAAGTAACCTGAAAAAAACAAAGAACAAACCAAAAATATGTAGACAAAATTAGGCACCATTTTTACTTTGTAGCTAGCAACGGCATATACTCCTCAACTCACATTTTTACTTCAAATAGATTTATTAACAAAATTTCAAGGACTTAATAATTTTCAAAGACAAATATTGCCTCCGGGAGTCAAGGGCATTTGCGTTGTGAGCCAAGCCTGTCTTTTGTGTTCCAACTACCTCTCTACTTCCTGGAGGGAATTCTGCAACATGCCTTTTTTATTAAGGTTCAGCATTATTGGGTCAAATGTGGATGCAAACCCAATCAAAAAATAAATTAACAATACATATTTGGAAAACATTTATTTTATTTCCCTAATACCATTTGCTCTTCGTTTGAACAGCTGTAAATTCATGTCACTGCAGAGAGCACGTTCCACCTGGGCAGCTATCTTGGTAGCACACCCACTGAGTCTACCCAGAGTCCTCTGTTTAGTGAAGACAAACCAGCATGCTTTGTTTTTGCTTTCTCCTACTGACTCAGGAAATATAAGAAAGGTAAAAAACGAGTGCTCTCATCCTTCTACAACCCACATTTTCACCTCACCTAACCCGGGCCTATCACAAATATCACAAATCTGAGAGTATATTGAATATCTTGGCCTTTTTCTAATTAAAGACGGCTGCCCAATTCCCCAGATAGTGCAAAAACCCTTCAGGTCCTAAAAAGAAATGACTTCCAAATCAAAACCCCTGTAAATAAGTCAGTTTGAAGCCCAAAAGCAATTATCATTACAGGGAAGTATCTTGTTAAAAGTCTATTGTGAGTTGGCTAGTTTGGGTCTCCCAGTAACTGGAAGGCACACAGCAATTTTGATCCCAAACACTCATTCAAAGACAATTTATCCAGCTGGTCATGACAGTTATGTAAAGAGATTTATGCTAGAGATGCCTAAACAGTAACAGTGTTTGTCACTTGTCAAAAATCTGTGGGGAATGAGATGATTTTATTTTAACCTACATTTATTTAACTTGAATTCTACTGACATTTACCAAGAATTTTAACTGATTATATAATACAGTTCAATTCAGGGTCTGAGTCTTCGTTTGAAGTTAAGCACTGCGCTTAAATTCAGAAGGGGGATGATTTTCGAGGTGGTTAAAATACAAGGGATTTGAAATTTCCAAGGGAAGGAGACCAAATCCCACTACCTAAGGCATAAGAGAAATTTTGTAAACAAAGTGCAAAGGACTATGAAGACACAAGCAAGGAGAAATTACAGCATCTGAAGGTGAGAAAGGGCGAAGAAATGAGGAAAGATTTCATAGAGAAAGTCACATTTGAGATGGTCTTTGCAAGACAACATTATTTCCACAGGCAAAGCTGGGACGTGAGGGCTTTCTAGAAAAAGGAAAGAAAATGGTTACAAGCCTAGAGACAGGGCAGAGTGGGGGTGTGTCACAGAAGCACACACCGCAGAAGTTCAATGGGGGAGAGCAAACGAGTAGGTAAAAATAGGCAACGTGTCTTCCCTACAGTCTGCCACAAATCTGTGAAATTTCTCATTTTTAAGGCATGGGCAGCCACAAAATTATTTTTAGAAGGAGTAATATGATAGCAGCTATTTGGGGAGAAATAAATGTACCTACATGGAGAATAGTAGATTGGAGCTGGAGACACCAAAGGAAGGAGAAGCTGTGAATTACCTGAGGTGGCTGAGCAGCGGAATGAGAGGAAATGAGCGCGGATTAACTCTGATGCCCTTGGAATGAAGAGAAGGGAGTAAATGTGAAAGGCACAGTGTGAATAATTTATAAAATGCTTAAAGGCGTGGAAGAAAGAACAGGGGAGTCAGTATGACTCAAGGTTTAAGATGTAAAAATTGGGCAAGATTGGGTAGAAACAAATGTAGGAAATTCAGGTGGTGGTATATGTTAAAAAGAAGTGGCAGTAAGAATAAATGAGCACAATGTTTTTATTGATTTGAGAGAGAGAGGAAGGGAGATAGAAACATCTCTCGACTGCCTCCTGCACATCTCCTACCTGTGATCGGGCCTGGAACCCTGGCGTGTGCCCTGACAGGGAACAGAACCAGTGAGCTTTTGGTGCAAGGGACAGTGCCCAATCAACCTTGCCACATGGGCCTGGACTGTACAGTCATTTAAACCTCACAATTATATTATCTCTATTTGATAGATGAAAAGCTTAGCGGGGCTGGGAAACTTGCTCAAGGACACACAGCTAGTATACAGTGTGGAGTAAAATTAGGTTTACGGTTGTGAAGATGTGAAACAGAGTTTTCCTTGTATTATTATTTATTAATTATATTGCTTTCCATATAATACAACTGTAGATGTACTTTTGCCCCATCCTGTATATCACAAGAAATTTGTGTCCAAAATACCTGCCTTTAGTCTGCATTATGCTATCTAGGTTGCTATTGAAACCCAAGGGATAACTGTGGGTGAAATGATAGCAAGAGTCATCTCAGAAAACAATGATTGCGTAGCTGAATCTTGTGGGATGAAAGAGAGGCAGCTGCATTTCAATAGGTCTAGAGAGAGCCAGGAGAGAAGGGCTTGCCGAGCACTGAGAACAGCCTGTGCAAAGGCCTGGGGGTGAAAATCAAGAAATGCTCAGGGGATTGTAATCCATCATGAAGCTTATTATATTGTCACAGGGAGCATCTCTGGGGAGGACTACACTATTATGTCACCCTGGCATTACTCCATGAAAATGGTATCAGAAAATTATTAAATTAGATCTCAATTAAGCAGAAGCTTTGATTAGTCAGACTGAATCTCGCAGAATATTATTCTTAATAAGAAACTATGAATGACAAGCATTCAACCCTATGTGTGGCAGTCTCTTGGGCACAATGAAGCCTCAATCCTTCATCTGTTAAGTGAAGTTTGATGAGAACTTCTCTGAGGTCTGTTGAAAAGAAGAAAGAAAATGTAATTTCTTTGATTTACCATTTTTTCATAGAAGATCCATGAAAGACATGATTTAAAGTGAAATATGGAGTTCATGACCTCTTTTGTCAGGGTTAGTTTGGGGTGGGATGGTCATGGTGGGCTTGTCGCTAAGATAGGCAACAGGAGGTGTTGGTTAAAAACAGATTCTGGAGAGTACTGTCTGGGTTTGGATCCTGGTTCTGACTTTCATGAAATGTGTGACCTTACACAAATGTATTAGTTATCACCTTCTGTGTAACAAACTATCCCAAATTTTTACACACAATTTATGAAGGCCAGGAATCCTGGAGAGGCTTAGCTGGCTGATTGTGGTTCAGGATCTCTCATGAGACTGGACTAATCTGAAGAAGCTGGAAAATTTTCTGTGAATATTGGCAGGAGATTTCAATTCCTCACTAAGTGGACCACTTCATTATGCTCACAGGCATAATAACATAACTGGAGAGAGAGACCAAGACAGAGGAGAATCCATCACATCTGCCTTGTACTATTCATTGGAAATGAATCACTGAGTTCAGACCAACTCAAGGGGAGAGAAATTAAGTTTCATCTCTTAAAAGGGGAGTATTAAAGAATTTGCAAAATACCTTTATACCATCACAGAAAATTACCTAACTTCTTAGTGCGTGTTTCTCCATCTATAAAATGGACATATCAATAGTACCTACAACACAGGGTTTCTATCAGCCAGAGCTCTCCTGAGAAACAGAACAAATAGGGTGTGTGTGTGTGTGTGTGTGTGTGTGTGTGTGTGTGTGTGTGTGTGTATGTGTGTGTGTGTGTGTAGGAGAGAGATTTGTTATAAGAAAAAGACTCATACAATTATGGAGGCTGACAAGTTCTAATATCTGCAGTTGGCAAGCTAGGAGCCTAGGACAGCCAACGTGTATTCCAGTCTGATGACCAGCAAGCTCAAGACCAAAAGAGGCCAATGTTTTAGTCTGAGTCCCAAGACCAGAACAGACCAATGGCCCAGCTCAAGCAGTCAGACAGGAGTTCCCCCTACTCAGCCTTTTTGTTCTATCCAGGTCTTCAGCTAATCAGACAAGACCCACCCACACTAGGGAGGTCAATCTGCTTACTCAGTTTACCAATTCAAGTGCTCATCTCATCCAGAAACACCCTCACAGACACACCCAGAGTAACCTGACCAAATGTCTGAGCATCCAGTGGCCCAGGCAAATTGCCATATAATTAGCCATCACCAGGTTGCAGTGTAAATTTAGTTATTTGATAGTTGAAAAATTCTTAGAACAAGGCACAATGAGAATTTGTTACTCCCATTTTCAGATGAGACTGATTTCTTTAAAACAACTTGCTGTTTAGCAATACACATTAGGTATTAAATCTTCACCTCTCTTCTATGAATCTTTTTCTGTCACTTTAGAGACAGTCAAAAACCTACAGTCCCCTTGCCCTCTAATCAAAATAGCTTCTGCATTAATTGATAATGATATAAGATATTGACAATTTTGTGCTTTTCTGCATTCATATTTACCTTCTCCAGGTAATTTCCTTATGAAATGAAAAAGGATTCATTAAAGGATATTTATAAATGACTACTACATAAGCCTGACATCCTGGGAGGGAAACATTAGATCCAGCTCACCGTGTTGTGTATTAGCTACAATTGGGCTGTTTTTCCTCACATGAAAGCACTGAGACTCTCAGAGAGGCAAAGCAGAGGTAATATAGGGGTATATAGAAAAAGGGAGCTGGACAAAGGAAGCCTTCACCTTACTTTCCTCAGATTAACTGTCTATCAGAGTGAGGAGAAATGACAAAGCGCTGGGAACCAAAGGAGCACCTGAAGCTCAGCTCCTGTGTCCTAACCACTCCTCTGAAGTCTCGCTCTCACAGGTTTGTGTGGGGCCAATTAATTAAACATGAAGGATCTACCCAGGCAGCTTTCCACCACACAGCTGCGTCTGAATGTCTTGCTTCTGGTCTCTGAAGAGGAAATAATCAAGGGAATGTTCCTCCAAATATATAAAATCTCTCCAAATCCCAAAGCGCTGGTCCCTCTTGCTTTTGGCAGGCAGTAAGATGTTTCAACTTTTAAGCTAGAGTTCCTTCTTCAAGGTCAGCAGGTTATTGTGGAATTGCAGTAAAACAAAGACAGGCTTCCCATGGAGAGTTTTCAATAAAGTCCTCATGAACATGAGGAAAATGCATCAACATATTAGCCCCTGTTGTCTTCTCTGGCTCTTTATTGAAGGGAAACGAAAAAAACAAATGGGGGGGTGGGGGGGGACGAAATGGATCTCTGAGCAGAAACGAATAAAGTCATCTTCCAAGTCTTAAGAACAATGTCAGAATGTCTTTTAACATTTTTTAATGTATCATGGCATTTGAACAAGGCAGGGACACTTGGGAGACTGAAAGCTGTAAAAAAAAAAGAATTGCGTGTAACGTCTGGTACAAAATGTGTATTCAGTAGATATCTGGTGAATGAATCTGATCAATGAAAGGTAAAGCAATAGGGAGTTACCTTCTGCATAAATCAGACTTTCCTTAAATATCCATTTCTTCTCAGTTCTAACCTCTACACCTGAAGAGATCTTTAAAAAAGTCTGGCTTAAATGGGAAGAAAGGCGTGATGCTTTAGGTAGCAAAACAAGAGAAGGTCTGATGTGATGTATCAGAATCACTCGATGGGCTTGTTAGCATAGATCCCTGAACCCCATCCTCAGACCTTCTAGTTCATTAAGTCTGGGCAGAGCCCACACTTATATTTCTACTAAGTTCCTAGGTGATGCCGATGCTGCTAGTCCCAGGAACACACTTTCAGAACCAGTGTTGTAAGAGGGGAAAAAATAGTGATCTGAAAATTCAGAAAGGTGTTTTATCATTATCTGTTCTCTTTTATACGAGGATATATTAGTTCAGATACGCCAAACCTGGAAAATTACTTACACACAATAAACTATATAAGTCTACTTGATGTAATCGTACTTTTTACAATTAACATTTTTCACATATATTAGCAAATGTAATTCTCCAAATAGCGTAATGAGATCGAAGGGGCAGTGTTTATTATAATAATATTTTCAATAGATGAGAAAAAGCTAAACGCAGATGGCATAGAGTAAGCATCCTGAAGACTGAAGACGGGGATGGTCTCTCATTTACATTAGCATCCCTACGACTTAGCGATGTGAACACATACACAGGGCTTAAGAAGGACTTAGTTTACTTTTGCACGTAACTCATAAGTGGTGGAAGCAGGTATCAAACAGAGTCACGCGACTCCAAATCCGGAGGTCTTTCTAACCTTCCCTATTACTGTCATATCAGAGTGTCTCTGCCCCTAATTTCCTTTCTTTGTACAACAGGAGCGGATCGATGAGCACATCAACAACAATAGCCTAAGCCACAGAACTGTAAGCCACTGAAGGGAGGTGCGATGGCATCTTTATCCCTTCCTTCCTTGGAGCTTGGAGGGTGTCTGCGACACAGTAGACACACCACCCATGTCTTTGGGATTGAATATTGTGTCTCTCTTCCCCACCAGCTACAAAACCATGGATGTATGTATCTGCCATCACGGAATTGCTGGCAGGCCTCAACTTTGGAAAATAAGTTTCAGGGAAACCACAAGCCATGGAGGGGAGCCACCTGGGGTTTGGGCCATATGGTTCTGGCTTCTTCCTTGTGGGAGGGAAGCAGCCTCTTTAGACCAAAAAGCTTAGGAGGGGTGCCTGCCAATTCTTCTAACTGGCAGCTTCAGACAGTAACCCTTGAGCTTGCTCTGCTCTGCTTCCAAGTCCCCAAATGTGTTTAAATCAGGGGAATGCTGCTGAATTGAAATGGATTTCCCCATCGCTGCGAGGAAACAAGGCAAGCCTTAACTTTGACTTGTAAGCAGAGTCCCAGAGGGAGTATGCCTAATTAGACCAAGGATCAAACTCCTTCATGCCCTGCCAGAGAGGCCCACAGAGTTTCTGTGGGCTGAGGGCCATAGAATCTGTTTTCTGCTCAAAGTGGCCTGGCTCTCCAGAGAAAAAACATAATGCATGTTATCTTATCCAAATAATTTATAGCGCTGGAAGATGTTTCCTAAACCAGTAAAGGGCTAAACTCTGTAGTTGGGTATTTTTACAAAAAGAAACAGCTCTCTTAAATGTCCCATTAATCATATATGTACACATCTCTTGGTTATTTAAATAATTGTATGCAAAATAAAAAGTTAGGCCTTCTTTATAAATTATGAGCAACTTAAAAAAAATTCCATAAAATCCAGGACATTTGTCTTTGTTTACAAATTTAGCTTTAATATTAATATAAGAGACAATCGCCATATACAACTGAAAGTTTGCTGAAAGCATTTTAAAACTAAGAATCAGATTATGCCTCTTTAGAGAACTCATACCTTAAATAGAAATAAAATTCTTTTTACTAACTATTTTCCTCTCAGGTATCTCAGTGACAAAGCCTTGTATTTACTCATCAAATGAGCATATTTGAGCACTCTATTTGTATTATTAAGCTCCACACTATGGAGCTGTCTGGACATCTTTATGTCCCAACCAACTTAAAAAATCCCAGTTGCCCCAAGAGAAGGGCCTAAATCCTGGAGATTAGAAAGACAAATCTCTAAGTGCCAGGTGCATTGAGCCAAGAGTCCAATAAGCCAGAGTGAAAACGAGAAGTGGAGGTTAGGGGTGATTTGTAAAGGGCAGTTGTAGCTGATGAAACATCAAATTATGGGGGGGGGGGGGGAGTGTATCAGGACAGCAGGGACAGAAAGAAGCCAGATGAGAGGAAGGCTGTGGTTTAGAAAAAGAGATGGGACTGCAGTCAAGGTCCTTGAGCAGGATCTACTGGACAAAGAGTGACAAATTATAACTGCCTTCTCTTGCCTCTTTTGTGGTCTCAACTCCTCTGATATAAAAAGACAGTAACCAGAGGCTGCTGTTGCCTGACATCTGCATAGCTTCTAGGAAAGTGTCTTGTGAGAGGAGACTCATTTATGCAGCAAATATTTATTAAGCATTAATATATACCAGACACTACACTACATGCTACTTATATATCCTGTTTGCTCACAACCTGGTGGGGGAGACAAGCATTTAATATTATTTGACCCAAATAAGTGTTTTCTGAATTACTGACTGAATGTGTTGGTGTATGTGTGCACTCACGCACAAACAATGAAAGAAACCTGCACTTGGAATAATTTCAAGATCCTGAAATAATTAATGCCAGACTAAATATTCAGGTCAACCACCAAAATACTTCTAAGTTGATCCAACATCACAGGTTAGTGCCTGAGAATGAGTAAGGCACTGGCTAAGGAGACAGGAAGGTCGTGTTTCTGTCTCGTTACTGTTCCTCTCCGAGTCGCCTGAACTACTTAGAGTCTCAGCTTTGTTCCATCTCATTGATTTGTAAAAATTAGGTTGAATGTGTGGCACATAGAAAAGGTCTATCAATTATCCATCTTAGTATAATAAGAAGGTGCCAATGTCACCCTGTGAGAGAGCCAAACACTTTATCCAGCCTCTGAATGGTGAGAGCGGGAGGGTCTCATCCACAGCTTCCACGGGGTGGGGATGGTGTCAAGAAGGGACCGTTCTCATTTCTTCTCTTTCATATGTACACTTACCTGCAAGTCCTATCCTATGTGTCCCCTTTGCCTAGGGAAGTGTGTCTTTACTGGTGTGTCCCCCAAGCGTGCGCGCGCGCACACACACACACACACACACACACACACATGCTTGCGGGAGCGACATATCTTAAGACATGATTTTATACACCGCTGCTGTATAAACCTCTGCAATATCACTGCTGCCTGTAAAGCTGTGCTTTTCTCTTTATTTTCAGTGCCTTATTAACAGTGGCTTCTAGAGCTGGCATTCCAGCTCAAGGGAGGACCAGAGTCACCTTGGCATGTTAAATGTGGGGACGGTTCTACAGGCGTCTGAAAAAGCACCGGGGAATGATCTCCTCTGTAGCAATAAGCACAGTATCCCCTTCATCAGCCCCACTGAAGCTTACTAGCACCCTGGCAAGACCTACCAGCCTTGAGACTCAGGCCAGTTAGTACATTTGCCCCGAACACAGTGTCCTCTAAGTCAAATCCAGCTAATAATATCTGTCTTTCATGTTGCTATGAGTGCTTAGAGCACAAGGCCTGGGTGGTGCCTGGCACAGTGCCTGTTTGGAGTAGGCAACTAATGCCTAGAAACTAGAAGGTCATTTACAGCCTGGTTCCAGACTAATAACCAATGTGTCTCTCCTTTATTACTCTCGTGCACATACATGCTCAAGTTACACTTTCCAGGATGACACTTTCTATGTTTCTTCATCACACTTAAGGATATTTCTTTGCTTTCTACTATTTTTAACCTTCATGGTCCAATACAAATGTTACATCTTCTCCTGAGTTCTTTGTTGAAGTTACCCACAAAAACCTCAAGGGAATTAATTAGCCCTGACCTATGCTTCCTGTGTTCACATGGAATTTTCTTTATCTCTCTATTATAACATATATCATAATTTTAGATAAATAAATGTATAGATGGATCCATAGATGATAGAAAGACAGGTTAAAAGACAGATGGAGGGACATCCTGAGTCACCAGGACCTCTCTAAGATCAAGGATAATTCCGTTCTTTTTTTTTTCTTTTTAAATTAATAGAGTGTTTTTAGAGTAGTTTTATGTTCATAGCAAAACTGAGTGGAAAGCATAGAGTTTACACATGCCCCCACCTCCTCCTCCTACACACACAGCCTCCCTTACCATCAACATGTCCCACTACTGTGGCACACTTGTCACAATTGATAATCCACCATTGACACATGATTATCAACTAAAGTCTATAGTTTACATTAGGCCTCACTCTTTGTGTCATAAATTCTCTGGGTTTTGACAAATATATAACAACACATATCTACTATTGCACTATTATAGAGAATAGTTTCACCATATAAAAATGCTCCCTGCTCCACTTATGCATCCCTCCTCCCTCACCCCTGAACCTCTTCAGCCAATAATCTTTCTCGTGTCTCAATTGTTTTTTCTTTTCCAGAATGTCATATAGTTAGAATCATCCTGTATGTAGCAGTTCCAGATTGGCTTCTTTCACTTAGCAATAAGCACTTAAGTTCCCTGTGTATGGTTTTGTGGCTTGACAGCTCATTTCTTTTTATTGTTGAATAATATTTCATTGTTGAATATACCACAGTTTGTTTATCCATTCACATACTGAAGGATATCTTGGCCGCTTCCATGTTTGGCTAGTCATGAATAAAGCTTCCATAAACACTGGTTCGCAGGCTTTTGTGTGGAAGTAAGTTTTCAACTCATTTGGGTAAGTCCAAGGAGACCAATTGCTGAATCATATGGTAAGAGTATGTTTAGTTTATAAGAAACTACTAAACTGTTTTCCAAAGTGGCTGTACCATTCTGCATTCCCACCAGCAATGAATGAGAGTTCTTTTTTTTTTAAATAATCTTTTTTTTAAATTTATCTTTATTCTTGAAAGTATTACAGGTGTCCCCTTTTCCCCCATTGATCTTATTGCTCCACATTTTTGCCAGTGTTTGGTGATGTCAGTGTTTTAAATTTTTACAATTCTAGATTTGTTGTGGTATCTCAGTGTTGTTTAAATTTGCAATTATTAATGATGTACAAGGTTGGACATCTTGTCATATACATAATTGCCATCTGTATATCTTCTTTGGTGAGGTATCTGTTCAGATCCTTTGCACATTTTTAATTGGCCTGTTTTGTTTCCTTCTTGTTGAGTGTCAAGAGTTTATTCTATATTTTATATAACAGTCCTTTATCAGATATGTATTTTGCAAAAATTTTCTACTACCTATGACTTGTCTTTTCAGTCCCTTAACAGAGTCTTTTGCAGAACAGAAGTTTTTAATTTTAATGAAGTCCAACTTAATATTTGTTTCAGGAATTATACTTTAGGTGTTGTCAAAGTCATCGCCAAACACAAGGCCACCTAGATTTTCTCCTATGTAGTCTTCTTAAAGTTTTATAGATTTGCATTTTATATTTAGATCCACTATCTATTTCACTTAAATTTTTGAAAGGTGTAAAGTCTGTGACTAGATTAATTTTTTTGGCACATGGATGTCTAGTTGTCCTAGCACCGTCTTTTCTTGGTTTGCCTTTCCTCTTTATCAAAATCAGTAGACTGTGCTTGTGTGAGTCTGCTTCAGGCTCTGTTTTTTTCCACTGATCCTTTGTCCATTCTTTCATCAATACCACCCTGTCTTGATTACTTTAGCTTTATAGTAAGTCTTAAAGTTGCATAGCGTCAGGCCTCCAACTTTGTTCTCTTTCAATATTATGTTGGCTATACTGGGTTTTCTGCCTTTAAAATCAGTTCATCAATATCTACAAGACACTCACTGGAGTTTTGATTGGGATTGCATTGAATCTATATAAAGCACACGTTCATCTTTTTACTGCCTGAACCCATCACAGTACTTGCACATTTTGGGAGCCCCATTAATTTTTGTTGATGTCAGACATCCATCAAGACAAATTAAAGGCAGAAAATTAAAGGCAGATAATTACTCCCAAATCTTAAGACAATAGGTTTTTAGTGATTGCTGTTGTAATATAATCAATCACTCCCTTTCCCTATAGGAGAGGAGGGAAGAGGGAACCAGTGGGGATGGGTTGTGTGATATTCTCTACAAAGAAAAGAAATCTTCCTTGGTTTGCTAATGGTCATACCCTAAACACCTGGACCACTTCCTGCTATAGCATAAGAACCAAAAAATAAAAAGGTATTTTTGAATGTTGAATGAATATGGTTTTTGGCCAGAGACCAACATGCTGAAGCAATATCACTTTTCAAATATACCACAATTTCTTTGCATCTAAGTTCCTGCCTGAGCTATTTCCTCTGCCTGGGACCCTCTCTCCTTAGTTTCCCTTAGTTTCCATCTAACTCACTCTTAGACAGCTTTCAAGGATCTGCTTACACATTTCTTCCTCCTTGTTTGTATCCCCCAAGTGCGTTGTTCTCTAGGCTACTTCCAAGGATCAGAACATGTTGACATGACTCAACACATAATTGCTGCTTAAAATAATATATCTCACCCTGCTCAAGGACTCACTCAATATCATAAAAACACATATTTATAAATAATTCCTGAAAGAACTTTTTATATACAGGCCAAATCTACACTCTAGAGTCCATAATGTGTCTTTGGATGTAGTACTGCACTCATAAGAGTATTTGGCATTTTCATCTCCCTTATCTATGGTGCAAACAGAATGGGCCCACAAAATTCAAGTTCTCTGTCTTATTGGAAAAATTGCCTCTAATAGAAGAAGGCATCTTGCATCTCATCACTTTAAAGGCAGCTGTTATCCATTTCCCAAGTGTTCCAGTTGCAGCTTCTGGTCTTCTGCTGAAAGGTTTCATTCTATTATTTATAACTCAACCTATTAAATGTCGATGGGAAGATTCCCTGGAAAGGTGTGTTACTGTGGTTACCAAGAGCTTCTCTCATCCCAGGAAGAGTCTGCTTTCTGGGGTGCAGAACTGGCTTTAAAATTAGCAGGAACCACATGTGCTTAAGCAAAGATGTGTGAAGGGCACAAAGAACCTGCTATTACTTTCAAAGCATCCTGGGAAATGCCAGGAAGGATTCTGGGGTTTTCTTTCAAAATGATAACTTATAGACAGTTTGAGGCAGAACCATAGAAATTAAAGGATTTGATTCTCCTGCCATAGATAGAACACTGACTTTTTATTCTATTGCTATCTTCCCCCATCTCAAAAAAAATGCATTTTTTATGAGAAAGTCAAATTGGCCTTGTCTTGCAGGCAAACACTCCCCATAGAACAAATGAGCCTTTTTTGTTAAATTACAGAAACAGCGAAAGATTTATGATTCTGCTGGACAAAATCCTTTTGTTTTAAATAGTTGCCATTTTTCCATGAAGAAATCAGACACCTTGTTGGTGTTTTCTTATAGTAAACATAAGGTCACTGAAAGGAAACAGGCTAGATGAAAGATCACCATGGTATTAAATTACTTCCATCTGCAAACCCTGTAAATCCCGTAGACATAAAAAGAAAAGTTATGGTTTGAGCTCTGAAGTGTCATGTTTTTGGACTTGAAAAAAGTCCTTCTGCTGAGGACTTTATTCTATTGCCAAGATTAAGAAACATGAAGTCGTGACGCAGTCACTGGACCATGTCAAAAGCATTCTACAGCAAAAATCTCACTTGCTTGCTTTTTCCCTGCCCTTTTCCTCCATTCACTTCTTGCACTATCTAACTTTCAAGTTTATATTGGAAGGAATTGCTATGAATTAGAATCAAAGTCCCATAGCATTAGTTCTCAACCGATTTTAAAGAACTTACTCAAAGCATGCAATTATTCTGTTCAGTTTTTCTTTTTACTGATTAAAAACTGTGCTTGGGATAGAACTCAAAATGGTATCTTTTAGAAACAAGGACATTTACATTTGTAATCAATTAACATTACCCACAGTCGCAATTTTACTAAATTGTATGGTAGTCGTTAAGTAGGGCTTAGCTTTTTTCATCCAAGGTTATTAGAAGTGACTATAACAGACGGCTGTGCCTGTTGTGCTCTTCTGGCTGCTAAGCCTCTGAACTTCATTCCCGGGTCTGAGAAATCTATTATTGCGTGAGTCCCACCATCAAAGGCTGGGCTCTTGCTTCTCAGTCTCCTAGAAGGCAGGACGTGGATCTGAAACACACATGCCCAGTGTTGGGATCCGGAACAAGCGATGCAAAGCAGCAGGCTGGTGCCCAGTGCTTCGTGGCAGTAAAGGTGGTGGGCAGCCCTGTATGGTGAGTCGCAGAAGCAGGAGTGACATCCAAAGAAGGATGTTCCTATAGCATGGGCTTAACTGCTGCTCCAGCTCTGCTATTTAATAGTTTAATGTCCTTGGACAAAAGCTTCAATAACTTTGCCTCAATTTCTTCATCTGTAAAGTGGGGATAATAATAGTCATTATCCCATAATACTGACCCAAGGGTTGAATTAGTTAATGCACATAGAACCTTATCCACCCATAGGAAGGTCTTCACTGACGTTACCTGAATGGTAACCATTATTACTTTCCTGTGTGTGTGAATATAGACTGAACCATGTTCCTCAACTTTTTCTTCATCATTTCCATTTTTTTTCTTAAATTAACCACAATAGTTTTCTGTTGAAGACAACCAAGAATCGTGACTGAAGTTCATCCCTAAGCTGATTTGTATTTTCAACAAAAAACATACTCTCACAGTTGAGACTCAGAAGCGGGGTATTTGGGAGAAAATCATTTTCTTTGATAGTGCTTGTTGTTACAATGCTATCATGTAAAAATTCTGTTTTGTTTTGACAATGACCATCCTGGCAATAATGCCACATTTATTTCTTGATGTATAATTAAAAGGGTGATCCAGATTCTTGAAGTAACTGCAAGACCTTCTGAAGTTTTTATGTTAAAGTAGAATGATTTTTAGAGTTCTGCTGCAAAGAGGGAGAGAGGTCATTCGTCTATTTGTGTTGACTTGCGAGTCCTCAAATATGCCTCAAGGAAGGAGAAAGAGCCAGCCAGAACAACATGGACCTTCAACTCCCGAAAATGCGGGGCAGAGGTGAGAGCTCTGTTTGGCTTTTATCCACACAGCCTGAAGACATATGGAGAGATCACCAGGGAGAAAACACCAGTGCAAACTACATCACGACTGTCAGGAATCTGGCTCCATGTTTAAGAATTCCAGAAAGCTGTCTGGGAAATAGTAACACCAGAAGCTTCCTTTGATTCCCTCTTTTATATGATCTCTTCTCGGAGGGTCTGAAGCAAAAGAGAGAGATAAAAGATGATATTGACAAACGTTGTAGTGGCTTCAAAGGAAACCCATGTGGCCTGCACGCCTTATATAGCTCTTCCTAAAAAAGGCAGACAGCTGTCTACTGTAGGAAGGCCCAGACTGCTGCGGCCAGTAGCTTCAGGCCACTAATTACAGTCAGAGGCACCAGAGAAGGAAGGCCCAGTCTTTAAAATCTATCTCATATCCTTCAATATCCTTTCTTTCTTCTAAGTATGAGCTGCTCCTTACGACCTGAGATTGGCCTAGAAGAAAAAGTATTTCCCCACGTTGCTATGGAATAACTATTATCATTTTTACTGAAAGGTGGTAGAATGTAGGGCTCTGGATAAGCATTTATTGAGTTTCAACCCGGCCTAGAGGACTCAGCAAGTTTTGTTAACATGCACACATTTTGATAAATTAAACCCATTTTGATGACTAGTTAACTGGGGAAAATGTTTTCTTCATCAACAATGACATGTTGGCACAGCAGCGACATAGGGAGGCTGGGTAGCACCAGAGTAGGGCGCAGCCCACCGTGGCTGCAATTCTGGCTCAGGTGTTAACTGCCTGTGTGACTTTAAATGTGACCTCACACCTCTGTTGTCATCAGTGTTCTTACTTAAAAAATGAGAGAGTTGACTGACATCACCTCCAAGGGAGTCTCTAAGTCTAAATTATATAACTTTTCATTTTAGAGAGAACTTTTTGGTAGTTCTAAACAACCGTAACAACAAAATTCACAACATTGACATAGGCCACATGTGTCAGAAAACAGATCTGTACTCATAGTTACAACCATTCACTTTATAACATAGATACATACACATGTTGACGTATCTTATGACAAACATTTTACATAAAAATGTTGAGAAATAGTTTATTACTAATATCTAGTTATTAGAGGAGTAACGAACCATCCCTAAAAATCATACGATATGATGACAACAATCATGAAGATCATAACCAACAGGTAGTATTTACTGAGCATTTATCACATGCCAAGCACTGGTGTAAACACTTTAGATATATTCAATTATTCAGTCTTCAAGCCATCCTGGCTACGAGAATTATAATTCATTTTAGAAATTAAAAAACTGAGGCAAGTTCACACACCCAAAACGTGGAGGAGCCTGGTTTGGAACCATGGTGGTCTCGCCCCAGATTCTGCGCTTTCATTCATTCTATGATAAGCCTTTTAAAGTTGAAGGTATATTTGGAGAGCAGGTTAATACAACTATTTTGTTAAGACTATGACAAAAGTCTTCAAATTAGAATTAGTTCACATTCTAATTGTGTGATTTATTACCTCTATAATGTGGGAAAATTACTCAAGCTTCTAACAGTCACTTTCTTCATTGGGAGCATGAAGAAATTAATTTAGGGATAATAATAAGGATAATATTATAGGGAATCACCCAATGGGTTTGATGAGATTAAGAATGTGAAATTATCCAGCCCAATTAATAAAAGAGCTAATGTATTTAGCAAATATTTATGGAATACCTACTATGTGTCAGTCACTGGTATGAAGCTCAGACAGCCTCAGCTGAGATGCAAACACGTGATATCTCCAACATGTTAAGATTTATGCAGAGAATTAAAATAGAATGATAGGATATGATATGAGTGACTGGGGGGGTTAATTTGGAAAGTGTTCAAGGAAAGCCTCTCTGAAGAGTTAACAAAGTTGAGACTTAAAGACGGAGCAGGATCCAGCAAAGTAAAGATGAGGGAGGAGAATTCCAGGCAGAGCTAATACTAAAGCCCTGAGGAGCGAACATGAAGCACAGCAGGGTGTGGAATGCGATATGGCCAATGATGTGGACAGGGACCAGGTTAAGTGTGGCTTTCTAAGCCCGGTTAAAGAGTCGGGATCTTCTTATAGGTCTATGGGAAGCTATTGGAAAGTTTTGAGTAGAAGAGCAATAGGAACATTAAAATAAAACAGAAGAAAACAAAGAAACATGATAAAAGAAACAACAACAAAATGAAATCCTACTTCAATTTCTTCC
Organism: Miniopterus natalensis; assembly: GCF_054644295.1. NCBI lineage: Eukaryota > Metazoa > Chordata > Mammalia > Chiroptera > Miniopteridae > Miniopterus > Miniopterus natalensis. The sequence continues at coordinate 192,157,154 of NC_142081.1, read as the reverse complement.
GACTACGTCTACTAAGCCACTTCCTGTATCTTCACAGTGATTCCTAATTACCAACTCTCTTCATCTCCTATTCTGATTGTTAACAAAATAAAACATTTAAATCTTTTTTCCTATTCTAACCATATATATAAATATGTTTACAAAATTAACATTCATCTAAAATGGGGACAAAATATTTGGGGGCTGCTGAATCTTATAAAATTATTGATTTCACTCCAAATTGAGACAAGAGCATTTCATTCATTTATCATTCATTTAGGCAACTATTCACTCAGTCATCTTTCCACTTATCCCCAGGTATCAATAAGTGCCAGTAACATAAAAATGTGTCACAGAGTTTCTGTTTTCATGGCATATCTATGGCATGGAGTATTTTGTATTTTTTATTTTATTTTTTGTAGAGGGTGCTATTGGAACACAAAGGAAGAAAAAGAGTAGCTGATACCCCAACGAAAGCACTGAAGATGGTTTAGTAAGTTATGTGCCCTGAGAAAATACACTTAAACTAATTAAAGTGGAATTTGTATCAACTGTTTATCTCTTGACCCAAGGAGCTCTTGTCATACTTCTAGAAAACCCTGCATTTGGGTGAGTCCATCAAGAGTTACTTAAGTAAACTGAAAATGGAACTCTTACTTATGGTCTTTCCTTGCAGAGTGTTTGTCCATTGTCAACAGTTCTCAGGAATTGGATTCCTTCCACATGAAAGGAATTCCAAAACTCAACAAATTCCTTAGCTTCCAAAGCAGAACCAAAATCTTAGACGATTGTTCCAGATGAATGGCATCACACACACCCACACACACACACACACACACACACACACACACACACACACACACACACAATTTGCAGAGAGAGGACTGATGAGAAATGCCTTAGTAATTATTTCTTTGTCTGTTGTTGTCTCTTATCTGACACCTCCCTTGAAAATTACTATAGTCTTCTCTAGGTAAATATATTGGACCAGACTTAAAAGGCAATTATAAGGCTGGGATTCTCCAAAATAAATATTTTAAACCTGAAATTCTAAGCGATTAATTGTTTCTCCATAATCTGTTACTGGCTTTCCAAAAGGAACGGATTGTCTCTAATTATCACATCCACCCCAAAGTCAGGGGCAGTGTCAAAATCTCAAAACCAAGACCATTGCAAGTCAATCATTTGTTTTTGGTTTTTCTTAATCAGATATTTAAATATTTGAAACTAAGTTTTTTCTATGCTATCTTAATAAGAAACATAGAAACAGAATTTATGCCAGTACCTATTCTCCTATAACTTACCTTCCCATAATCCATGCAGGTACCCATTCTCATAGCAAATCGTTTTATGCACAGCCATAATGATCATGCTATCCCATTTTCTCTCTCTATGGTCATATTACCTAATGGTTTGCAACATGGTGCTTAGAGTCAAATATCTGGGTCCTAATCTTGTATCCACACTTTCCATGTGACCTTGGACAGAGTTACTTAACCTCTATGTCTCAGTGTTCCAATGGGAATATAATACCTACATTATTAGGAGAATTGATGTAGTTTGTACATGCAAAACGTTTGGAAGTAAGTGCTGAGCTCTTGTAAATCTTGGCTCTTGTAAATAATGCTGCAATGAACATAGCGGTGCGTATATTCCATTTATATTGAATCAATGCAATATTCCTAGGAATTGTTACAGTTTTTGTTTAGTTTTGGGCTTTCATTTTCCTCCCTAGCATCCCTGTCTACTTTCTTATTTCTCAAAACTAGGAATACAAATTTTTATCCTCAAGAACATATCTTTATCACACCCCATTGTTAAAAGTCACTGACAGCTTCATGCAGAAGCTCAAATACTTCCTGAAAATGAGAAAAGTTGAAGAGTAAAGTGAGGGGGGAAAGGCACTCTAGCATCAGATGTGCAGGAGTTTCCAGAAGAGCAGGAACCCTGTAATGCAGCCAATTGTCCATTGTCACAGACGTATATGATCAAATATCATGAAGGCTGTCAAACAGTCTGTTTATAGATTCACCAATTCACATTAGGGTCAGAGCAATGGGAGATATAAAAAAAAATTTTCTTAACACTAACATGCTTTTAGATGACTATATATATATATATATATATATATATGAAGAATAGGGAGGAAAATGATAAATAAGCTACTTTTAAAAATTGCATTCTGTTTTTAGTTATGTTCCCCTCAAGAAATAATGGAAGGAGGAAAGGGAAGAAAAAATAGACTGGTGGAGATAGGAGCAAAAGAAGGGAAATTTAAAATACACAAATAATTTTGTTTGTGCAAATGCCTTATTACCCAGCAATTCCATATCTGGGAATATATCCAAAGAAACATGAAACACTAAAGAATATATGCACCCCTATGTTCATTGCAGCATTATTTATAAGAGCCAACATTTGGAAGCAGCCCAAGTGCCCATCAGTAGATGAGTGAATAAAAAAGCTGTGGGACATTTACACAATGGAATACTACTCAGCCATAAAAAAGAAGAAAATCTTACCTTTTATGACAACATGGATGGACCTGGAAAGTATTATGCTAAGTGAAATAAGCCAGTCAGAAATATAAGTACTATATGATTTCACTTATCTGTGGAATCTAGTGAACAAAATAAATTAAGAAGCAAAGTGGAGACATAATCACAGATACAGAGAACAGTTGTCAGAAGGGAGAGTTTGGGGGCTGGGTGAGAGGGTGAAGGGATTAAGCAAAGGAAAAAGGAAAAGGCACAGGGACACATGGTGATTCCCAGAGGGAAAGGGGTATGAGGGAGGCAGAAGAGGGTAAAGGGGAGGATAAATGGTGATGGAAGGAGGCTTGACTTGGGGTGGTGAACACAATACAGTGTACAGATGATGTATTGTAGAATTGCATACCTGAATCCTGTAAATTTTTATTAGCCAATGTCACCCCAATAAATTCAATTTAAAAAAAAAAGGGAAAAAATTAAATAAAATACATGAGGAATTTTAAAAATTCACTGACCAATCTGAGTATTGAGGAAAAGCAAAAAGATTCTAGATGGAAAGACAGGATAGTTTGGGATGGGAGTGGATCGGATCTCAAAGATACAAATGGTGGCCTGATTTTGTTAGGAGGGTCAAAACCACACAGGCCAGGCTCTCCTAGCTGTATGTCATCATGGCAAAGACTGACTCTGAGAACACGAAGTGAACAAGGTACACTGGCCTTGCTCAGGAGCACAGAGAAGTTCAGGCACTCCTGTTTTCAAACCAGATTTAATGCACTGTTTGGCAGCCTGTGAAGTATGAGACCATATCATATGATGTCTTCCACAGCGATGCTGACCAGGATAAAAACCAGATGGCTAGTAGGAATCCACATTTTTCTGGGTCTAGCAACATAATTAGTCATTAATCACAGATCAATACACATGGCACAGATTTTGAGCACAAACTCTCCCTCTCGGTTTGTACTGGTCAACAAAGATGTAATAATCACAGATGCACCCCCACACATTTAGATGCTCTGAAGTCAGATTCCCAATAACCAACACAATGTTATCTCTGTTATCACAATTTACCTGCTTAAATTTAAGGTGATCATCAACAAAACATCCTACTTCTGCTCCCGTGTCCTCTTATCAGAGTCTTCTACTGAAGAATGGGCCAAGAGATGTGTTGCTAGAACATACATGTATTTGACTTAACTTTCCATCTCCAGTATCCAACACAATATGAGTGAAGATAAGGTATTCAGTGCAGTTTTTTTTGAATGAGTGAGTTACTGAATACAAAAAATAATTCCATTTGGAAGATGTTAAATGGAAGAATGAAAGGACAAATGAGTAAATAAATGAGTAAAAGAAAAAATAGTAGGTTTGTCAAAGATCTATGATGAAATAATGAAAAAATAAATGAGCTACTGAATCATACATTATGCCCATAATTACGGTTCCTGGTAGCTATTGTGATATGGAGAATAAACTCTGTATTTTGAACAGTTAAGTCGGGTGCTGTCAGCTGACTACTTTTGTTAAGTACGTGTGATGTTCTGTATGTTCTTCTGCCTCATTGAAGAATGCTTTCTTGTAGAAGTTAACTTTAAATCGATCCTTAAAGGAGGCCATCCAAAAATAGCCCAGCATGAGAAGTGCAGCATGCTGTTTCTTTCACTTCCCTAGGCAACTCCCCTATAAAAAATATTTTGATGTAGTTGGTTCATTTCATGTAATGGCAGTATGAATGATCACTTTAGAGAGGACATCAGCAAAAGGATAGAAATTTACCACTAACACAGAGTGAAACTAAAACTATTTTGGACTCCCTCTGGATTTGTTGAAGATAAATGATTATAATGTCAGTGAAATTTGAAAGAATATTAAATCAGAGGCTGAAAATATCTAGCAGTTCCAACTCCCTCACATCACAAGGTCCAGTTTCTCACAAACTCTAAAAACTAAGATGGTTCTCTCATTCTTAAAACACAAATAGTTTTCCTGTAACTAGTCTCAGGACACATTGGGTGAAAAAATTTCTCTTTGCTCATGATGGTTTTATACCTAAATTGACTACATACTTTGGTTTTCATCATGATGCTTTCTAAATATAACTCAGATACAATACATAAAACATAGCAGACCCTAAAAATTCACCCAAGAAGGAAACAAATATATGCCACAAGTATGAGACTGCTGCTTCTTTGGGGCTTTTTAGATTTTTCCATTTTATTCTTAGAGAATCTCTTCAACATTTCTTTTTGGACCTATGAGAAGACTGTTCAAGGTAATGAAAATGGGGAAAAGAGCAATTAGGTTCACCTTGACTCCAACACTGGTAGAAGAGGAGACAGTGGGTGACATTCATTGCATGCCTATTTGTGCCAATACCTGTGCTAAGTGCCTGTGATAGGCTGAATGACGCCCCCTCCCAAAGAGATCCTTATGTCCAGAACTTGTGAATATGTTACATTATATGGCAAAATGGACTTCATAGATGTGATTAAGTTAATAATTTTGTGATAGGCAGATTATCCTGGTGTGTCCTGTAATCACAAAGTTCCTTATAAGATGAAGGTAGGAGGTTAGATAGGGGAGAAGGCAATGTGATGATGAGAGCAAAGATTGGAGAGATGTGGCCAAAAGCCAAGGAATGATGAATGGCAGCCTCTAAAAGCTGGAAGAGCCAAGAAATAAGCTTTCCTGGAGCCCCCAGATGGAGCCATCTCTGTCAACCCCTTGATTTTAGCCCTGTAAGATTGATTTTGGGACTTCTGATCTCCAGAACTGTAAGAGAATAAATTTGTGTTATTTTATACCACTAAGCTTGTGATAATTTCTTACAGCACTAATAGCAAAATGAATACTCCATTAGTTTAATTAGTCAATGGGCATTATCTTAGGAAGGACTTGTAACACTACAAAGAACTATCGCCTGCATTTTACAGTGACACCCAAGGCTTGGAGAGGCTCACCCACTTTCTCACTGCTAATTAATTCTGGGGATAACAAATCCAGACTTGTTATCCAATACAGCCCATGATTTTTCTCTAGGATTGTGTATCCAATCATTTGTTCCAGATCTCCTCCTTCCCCATTAATGCTAACCACATAAATTGTTCACAGTTACGAGTAATGGAGGAGCCCATTCTGCCTCATAAACCGTAGTTCCCACTGGATGACCACTATGCTGTGTGAATTTTCTTAAAATCTTGCTTTAATTTACACTGTCACTCTTCACCCAACTGCAAAATGTGGGATTATTTGCTTTTCAAGGGGAGGCAGAGAAGAATGGAGAAGAAAGTGTAAGTCAAGACAGACCTCACTGCATGAATCGTGACCAAGAAGTAGTTTTCCAGACTAGTCTGAGTCTGGAGGGAGGAGTGTAGGGCTTTTATTTTTCCTTTATGACATCAGCAGGAAGTTACTCCAACACCCAGACCATGACACAAAAAAATAAAAATGAAAATCTTGCTTTGAGGGATGTTCCTGGAAATGATTGAAATAGATCCCTGCTCCCTAAGCTACCGGGGAGCTGTCCCTAACATCTTTAAGGGCAGCTTGGCCTTCTTCCAGGAGAGATGCTATCTGATTTACTGCCATGCCTACTGTGATGCTGGTGCAGAGCCACTTCCCACCTGACCATGGGAAACATCTGCAGGAGGGTGTCCCCCTTGGCAGCCTCATTCTAGCGGGAGGGAGGAGCCCAGCCCAACAGCTGCCTTTCTTATCGGTTAGTAATGTGCAGAGTACACGTTTCTTGGTGGTTGTTTGTCAAAGGGGCTTTCAAGCATGTAAGTTATTCCTGCTCTACTTCTTGTTTGGATCCTCCTGCAACTCATTTGAGATCCTCAAAAAATAAAAACAATTCCTCCTGCATGGAGCTTAACTAGAGAATGGTAAAGCAGATACACATTTTATGGATTAGTCCTTCCTAATGTATCTCCACTGTTTTCATTATAAAAATGAAGTCATGGGGAGCAAGACTAAAAGGTGGGTGTGCAGCATGTCAGCCCCCATTATGGTAATGAGACTTGGGGCCTTGACAAAAGTGAGATCAGGATTTGAAAAAGTGCAGCAGTTACTAGCGTTTCCTCTATATTTTCCTTTTATCTGTTTCCCTGCTTGCCCTCCCCAGGACGTCAAATGTGTCCTCTCGGAGATGGAATGAAGCAGTCCATGGCAACTTTTGTAGCTCCCACCCAGCTCATCTGATCAGCTCCAAACTTGGCTCATTTTATATAACCTCCATTTCTGCTGTGTGCATGGGGGGGGGGGGGATAGGAAGGAAGTGAGATATAAGAAAAAATGATGAATGAGACAGTGTGCCTAATAAATTATAGCAAAACCTATTATTTGTGTGAGGATTTTTTTTGGGGGCGGTGGAGCAAAAGAAAACTCTAGAATGACTATCTTGAGCCTACTGGTATTTTATTATTTGTTATAGTCTAATTCACTACCACAGGGAAGTAAAAGGAGAACCTGCAATTCATTTTAAGGAAAGTTGGATGAAGACTTTAAATAGATATTGTAAATTTAAGGAGGAAAATGCAGATGAGAAATATATAGAAGGTAGACAGTAAATTTCATTTTTAAATCTGCCAGTGAGAAAGTGCTAGAAGGTAACACTATTAGATTTCTAATTTTAAAAATATGCAGAGAAAAAAATTTAGAAGAAAGTGGAAGTTATTAAACTAACATACTTGTATGAATTATAATTCAAGTGTTTCTTAATAACTGAATAGAAAGGCGAGTTGAGAATTGATGCTGGTTTCCAGAACAGAGGAATCCAGTGAGGTGGGGTGTGTTAGAAGATGATTCTGGAACATTTTATGCTAAAATCTTGCCCATTTTTAATCAAATGGAAGAAAATGATGATGCATACCTTTCAGTAAGGTTTTGGGGAGCGTGCCATGGATCAGCTTATACTATGAAGCCTGAAAGTTTTCAGACCCTTCCATTGATTTATTCATAGATTTTTTAAAAACTTTTGCCTGCCCTGCCGTCTTATGGACTCTTCTATTTCAGTCTTCTTGGGATATATTTAGTTGCCCAGATAGAGTCCACAGCCCCACCTGGACCTCCTGTTATATTCTTACCTGATGAATCTTGATCCATTTTCTCAGACCCCATTTCAAACACATCTTCTTCCAAATAGAGACTCCTCCTTCCTTAGAAACCCACATATGCAGTCACAATGTTTCCAGTATGTTGCTTAAATAAATCTACCTTCAATTATATGTATCTATATATTTATGCTTTCTATTGGTTGGCAAACTCCGAGATGAATTGTGCCATTTTTATCTCATCTCCTTTCAAGTAAATCTCACAATGCCTAGAACAATGATGACAATACATAGATATTTATTGCAAAATGGTAAATTATTAGATTTTGTTTTTGACTTTCTATTACCTAACTGAACATAGATTTTGAAGTATGAGATAAATGATAGAAAAGGAGCAGCTATGAGTAATGATAGCCAGTTTTTATTGAACCGATTATGCTCAAGGCTATATGCCAGTCCCTCAATTTATATTTTCTCAACTTATTCTTACAATAATTATTGATCCTTTTGGGAAAAACTTGAGTAGCGATTATGTGCAAATCTAAGTACACTGTGTATGCCTATTTTACTTATGAAAAAAGTGAGGCCTAAAAAATTAAGGTCACAGAGCTAGTAAGTAGAAAGACAGATTCAAATCTGGGTATGTTTTCATCCCAATCTTTTTACTGACAGACTTCATTAGAAATAAACTATTTTTAACTGAAACAAAGGAAAGAGAAGATAACTTCAGAATTTATTCCCAGCCCATCAGTCACATTGATTTGTATTTCTTTCCTTAAGGTATTAAAGGAAAGTCATTCTGCAACATTTTTCAAACATGTCTATGGTTTTTAACTTCTGTTAAATTGCTAGAACTATTTTAGAGACAGCTAATTCTAAGCCCTTAATAACTATTAGTCAATCCCTTCTTGCAACTAAGAAAGAAGAACCTGTGATCACCATCCTTTGCGGTCAACATTTTATACATCATCTTTTGTTTTAGGAGCCTTTAATTTACAAATAACAGAAAACCAACTCCAACTGACTAAGCAAAAGAAGTAAACAAACGAGGTGGTTTATTGGCTTATGGAACTAAAAAAAAAATCAAGTTAAATTTGTTTCAGGCACTGCTAAGACCATAGGTTCCAATACAGCAAGTCTTAGTGCCTCTAATTCTCACTCATAGTCTCTCTCTCTTTTCTAACTCTCTCCCTCTCATCCTCCTGAATTCCCTCTAGTTTTATCTTTCTCTATGGCTTCACTTTTCCCTCCTTTCTTTTGTTCCATCTTCAGGCAGGTTTCCTCTGACTTTAGGAAGGTGGCTACCAAGAGCTCTAGAGTTCCAACCAATACTATCAGCAATACAAGAGAAAAAAGATCTCTTCCCATTTAGCTCAAACAAAAGTCCATGTACATACAATGCATTCTCTTTATTTTAATCAGTTCTGTTCTATAAAGTTGCTACAAACACTACGTCTAGGTGAAAGACAAGAATACAGGGTGAGGTTCCTGTGAGCCCCCCGGTCATGGCATTCTCATAAACCAATTAATAATAACCTTGCTTTACGTTTGCTTCTGTTTTAACACACCTTACTTACTATAGATTGTTCATTCATTAACATTAAGCTCATACCTCAGGGCACTCTACCTTATGCTTGAATGAAGTTTATCTACCACACATTTTCTCCCTAAGGCATATCAGCACTTTACCACTGTGCTTGGGGTCATTTTAAATAGTAAAATCAGCAACCACAGGCACAAAAATGTGAAAAAGCCTTGGCACTAAAATAGATTTTGAAAAAGACCTTTGTTTACAGTAGGGGAGCTGAAACAAAATGTCAGAGCTTCACCGTGTTCAACCTGAGCTGGGAACATAGGCATCGAGTGACTGAAATATTTTGCCATTCAGTGCCCATCTGTGAATGACTGGGAAGTCATTGTGAGTGCTCTTTTTGGGATTACAAATATATTTTATCAAGTAAGAGAGTTCAGAATTACAGAATCCGTGAATAATGGAGATGGATTCCAAGCCTTGTTGGCTGTGTTCAACTAAGCCTGAGTCACATACCCACAACTGGACAAAAAGAACCGTGTCTGCTCCCCTTGAGCAACACAGGCAATTCAGTCAATTTAGGAGTGTCACCTAAAAAAAAAAAAAAAAAAGATGGGATTAGCAATAAAAGGAGAGGTTAGATGATGGGCAGGAAAAAGATCTACTAGACATCTGTAACACCCCTTTTCAGGTTACTACTCCTTCCAAGGTAAGAGAGATCTACTCCTTAGGACTATTACCTTCCTAAAATTCTCTCCTCTTAGCTTCTAGCTTCCTCCATGTGGAATTGATCAGCTTTATATCTAGGGATTCATGCAGAAAATATTTACCCCAGGTCATGTTTATTAACCAGTATAAGACCATCAAACTGTCCTATATAATAGTATATATTATTTCAAATTTACCCACATTTTTAAATAAAAGATAACATTTAATTTGTGTTGATTCTGCTCTTATTTTTTTATTGGAGGCTAATAACTAGTGAAATTACTAAGGAATAAAGTTTTTATATTATCTGGAAAAAATTGATTGCATTCTACTTATGTCAGGACAGATTCATCTTTACTTTTCAAAGGATAAAGAAATAATGCTTTTTTTTTTTTTTCCTTATTGTGTTTCAGGTCCTGGACTTGTATCAGATCCTGGACTTGTGTATCAGGTCGTGGACTTGTGACATTTATAGATAGTACTTTGTATTATCAGAAATGCTTCTTCTGAGACAAGGAAAGTGAGGCTCAGTTTGGTGAAGTGATTTCACTCATTTATGTGAAGGCTCAGCTAGTGCTTGCTGAGTGTCTAAGTCTGTGCTTGGTGTAGGAGATGCAGTGCTCCTGAAGATAGAGCAGTAAACACAGGGTTAATTAATGCATTCACTCAAGGAATAATTAATTTTTAAAGGCATCTTCATGCTATCATTGAACTAGATCAGGAAAAAAAATAGGCCCTGTCTTTTTGGAGTGTGCAGTCAATCAAGAAATGCTTGAGCACAGTTTGAGAAGTGTCATTACAGAGGTGAGCACCGCTCATGATGGTAGCACATATATGGAAGCAGAGATGAAGGTGGGTAAGGAAGGACATTTTAGTGACATCTTAAAGGGTGAGTAAATGCATCTGAGGTGATCAGGAGGTTTGGGAGTCATTTTGGCAGCTTACTATCATTTGGTTGACTCGTCCTTTGGATACACACAGGATGGCATTTCCCTTCTCTGTTGACCTCAAGCCCTGTGAAATGTGAATGGGAGTGAGACCCATAGGTGAAAGCTCCTAGAGCCAGCATGCTGGGGGAACATCAGACGCTCCCGTGAATTGGGATCGGGCCTTCCCATGGGAGTGCAGAGCTTCTCAATCACTGCTCCCCAGAATAGTTTCCCGGGATGCTGATTAATATTGGGAGCAGAAAGGTTCTGATATCAAATAAATGCCAGAATTGATTTGTTAAAGAAGTTAAATGTGTACGTGTACCACAGTATTTGTGGGTACTCTCAGTGATCTGATGAGCCTTAGGAAGTCACAAAGGAAGCTCAAATAGGGAGCATTCCTGATACTTGTTTTACTCACATGTCACTAAATCCAGTTGTCATTTTCCAGTCCTTACATTATTTGACTGCTCAGGAATGTTTGACACTGTTGCCCTCCTTTCCCAATGTGTCTTGGTTTATCCATTCATACACATGTGTATTAACTATTCCAATAACTGTTTATTGACTGTGTTGCATGTGCTGGTCACTGAGGATAAAGCAGGGAGCACAAACAGGTGTGACCCATTCTTCCATGGGGCACAAGTCCACTGGTGGAAGCAGACTTCACATCAGCAAAAGGATGCTTAATTAAGTAGTGTTGAAAAGAAGAACCCTAAAACCAACGAGACTGATCTATCCAGAAAGGTATTGCTGAGGCTAAGAATGTGGGGGTGACAGGACAGAACAAGCTTTTCAAAGCCTCCAAACCCTGCTTGAAAAGACCAGTACAAGCCAGAGAAAATGATAGTAAGTCTCATATGGCTTAAGCACAGAGAAATTAATTATTAGGCAGTTACCACCAGGTAGTAAAGACCTTATGTAGGTCTTGTGGAGAAGAGGTACTCTTTCGGGCCCTTATCACAGTTGATCGTCATAGATGTACATGTGAGTTTACTTGACTTACATGGAGATTAAGCTTGATGAAAGTGGCGATTCTACCTGTAAAGATTCACCATTGTGTTCCTGGGGTCCACCATAGTGACTAGTCCATAGTATTATGTAAATTATCAGTGGGTGATTGAAAGAATAAATTATACAACACTTTCTACCTTAAATCCTCTCCCATAAATTTTCCAAAAATTGAAAAGCAACATTCTAATTCACATTTTTTTCAAATTCCACTATGTAAAAAGCAACACCCTCGTTGAGAGCTTTTCAAACTTTAAGGTGACTATGAATCATCCAAGGATCTTGTTAAATTACAGCAGATCTAGGGTGGGGCTTAAGGTTCTTCAGTTATAGCAACCCTCAGGTGAGACTGGTAGCCTCTGGAACACACTTGAATAGCAACATCCTAAGTATTGAATACAAACCTGGATGTACAGAGCAAAGGGAACTCAGCACATTACCTTCTCAGGTAGCATCTCTCATAGCCGACCGCCCATAAAAAAATTTGAAAAGTTAAAATAATTACACTGTCTAGACCCCTCACTAGAGATTTGGAATCAATTGATTGGGAATGAGGTGTGAGCACTGAAAGTCTGAGACAGCTCTCCTTGTCAGCCTAACCAACAGCCACGGCTGAGGTTCAGCATTTTGTAGGAAGGTCCACATCTGGACTGCTTGGAGTTAAATCTGACCACATCGCCCTCTCCTCTCGCTCCCTCGGTCCCTGGCCAACCCCTACATACTTCGCTCATTAGCCTAGCTTCTGCACAGATGGTGTTTGTGTACATGTTGATGACTTCCATCACCATCAGGCTGTTCATTGCCTCAGGGTGAGGCAAATAAATCATCTGTGCAGGTATAACAGGGGAAGGAGGGATGTCTTCTCTTGTGATGTATTCTATCAAACTCAAAATCCCCTTGGTTGACTTGCAAGGAAGTGTACTTTGTCATGTTAATATGAAAAAAAGCCAATGACACATATATTTTCTTTTATTTTCTCTTCTTCTGTTTTTTTGTTTGTTTGTTTTTTGTTTGTTTTTTAAACCTTCCAGATGTTCAGAAGCTTGGCATTTAATATCCCATGTTTAACCTTTCAGTCTTCTGCCATCTGCCATACAGGGTGTTTCAGCAAGCTAATGTGAGGAGGCATTTGATAACAGATGAACTCAGTTGTGACACATTTTGATGATCCTAGTCAAGGCAAAAATTTCAATGCTAATAATTAGCTAAATAAGGATTCTCATGTATCTCCCCCAAATTTTCTTATAGCATCAGTCTCTTGCCACTGTGCAAAGACAGGATTTCATCTCAGCATAGCCTGTTAAGTCTTCATCAAATTATACTCTTTCCCCCTTTCACTGGTACCAGGGACAGTCTACTTCTAATTTATAAGGAAAACAGATCTGACTTCTAGGAGTTAAGAAATTCTCAGAAAAGATAATTCCAGTAAGATTAATATCAACATATTAATATATAGTATTCAAGTATGTTGCTTAACCAATCAACAGGATGATAATGGAAACAATTTCATGTTTTAGGGAAAAAGAAAGAAGAACCCTATGAACAAGATGAATATTGTATCTTCTATGCTAATTGCACTGGAGCCTATTTGCTCACAGCATCTATTTCACTACAAAAAGTCTCCTTGATAGCTCCCTGTTAGCATTGTCTCATGTTATAACTATATATTTTTTTAAAAAAATCTTTTGGTCAAAGAGCCTTTCCTTTTAGGCTGGGAGGTTTATAAATTCCCTATTCATTCTTTCGTTTCCCCTCTGATTTTTCCTTCTGAACAGAGATTTCACTAAGCTTATTTTCTCTTCAGCCAGCACATGTGTCTACTTCACTTTTGCTTGGATGCTGATATAATTCCAATCTCACATATTCAAGTTGACAAGTGCAGTTCCAAATCACATTGCTGGATATGAGAAGAATTTAACCAGTGCAAGGTCTATGGGTGGTGGGTGTGTGCTAATGAATCTGTGGCCAATGGGTGCAAGGAGAGTAATTTATGAAAGTGAGATGTTAAAGTTCTCTCGTGATTCAGAAAGTAGTTTTCTAGCATTTGGGTGGGAGCCAGAGTAAAATTTTCAAGTTGGCCCAGGAATAAGTTCTCTTAGTTCAAGGTTCAACACTGAGATGTGTAAAAGCCGTAATCTCTAGTCTCAAGCTTTGTCCTATTTCAGAGGTTAGAACCTGAGCTGAAAGCTGGTAGGTCCTCAGTGGTGCTCTGTCTGTGCTCTAGTTAGCAGATATTCCTCCTAAAGACCAGAAATGTTTATTAATATTCTTAGTTTCTAGCTCAGTTGCTATTTTGAGCATCTTAGTGTGACTTAATTTCAATTAAGTAGTAAATAAGGAACTGAGTGAAGCATTAGTGGAAGCCTCTGTATTAATTATGATCAGCATAGTACATGTCATTAATCATCGATCTGATAATACCCATAGAGAAGGAAGACAATAATGAAATTCTCCTATGGATTTTCAAAATAACTAGTTTCCTATTTCTTGAAAGCCTGAAGAAATTCTTCCTCTGGAAAGACATTCCTTCCTTAATGTAAACTCTCCCCGAACACATCCATTCTCCTGAAAACAGCATCCAGTCTTCTGAATTTCCCTGTAGTGTCCCTTTCTCCAGTTGGATTAGCTTATTTGCTCTGGCACCTTTGTTAAGATATTTTTACATACACTGCTTAAATTAGAATCAGTATTAGAATCCTAGTAGATGTGTGTAACTTTGGGCAAGCTCCTTATTTAATCATGCTCCTATAAAATGGAAATAAGAGTACAATTAATGGTGCAGTCACTATGAAAGAGTATGGCAGTTCCTCAAAAAATTAAAAATGGAATTATCATTTGAGGCAGAAATTCCATTTTGGGGTACTTATCCAGAGGAAATGAAATTACCATCCTGAAGCGATATCTGCATCCCCATGTTCACTGTAGCATTACTTATAATAGCCAAGACATGGAAGTATTCCAATTCTCTTCAAGAGAGAGGTCGCTGTCACAGACAACAAAGGAACCTATGTCTAAGGCTACAGGCTGCCAAAGTTGCCAATGCCCGATGTCAAAAGTTTTGTGCTCATGGAAGTGTGACACTGATGCTTCCACGATAACACACTGAACATGGTTCCTCGGGCATCCCCAAGGTACAGCTGCCCTGTCTAATTATTGTCAACTGATTGTCACTGGCACCAATTCTACAAGAATCCCCAATTTGGGGTGTGGTGAAGAAGAAAACTGTATTCAGTGGAAAACAGCTCAATTGTAGTATAGCAGGGCTGTGAAAACAGCATGGCTGTGAAACAGCTCTGGGGCCAGGTGGCCCCAGGGCCGGGCCATCTCCTGCTAGACAGCTTTGCTCTGCTCCCCCATGGTCTTCTCCGCTCTGCTCCAGGGAGACAGCTTTGGTGTTCCAGCTCCAGCAAGGGAGATCCATGCTTCAGTCTGACCTGGAAAGTGCACTCTCTGAGCCAGAGCTGAGCTGGCTTATGTGGACAGGACTCTGAGCTCTGGTCCCTGACTGGTCTTCATGCAAATGAGGTCTCCAAATCCTCACAGTTTGATTGGCTCAAAAGGCACTGTCCTAGTGAGTCACAATAAAATTGCCCTAATTGGTCAGAGTTGCCAGCTGTGATTGGATAGGACCAGTGTCAATCCTATAGGTTGAAATAGGATTCCAGGGACTTTAGAAGGGATGCCTCAGATGGCAGCACAGCGTAGGCAGGCAGTTTAGCACAGGCTTCACCAAGAGGCACAGTTTGCGTGAGCAGCTCCATGCAGAAATGGGTGCTAGGCTCTGTTTTTTTTTTTTTTTTTTTTTAAGACCACTTTGCCACTAGGAGTCCTTCTTAGTTGGTGTCTTTTTTTTTTTTTTTTTTCCCCCTCAGGCCTCACATTATGACCCACAATTTTTAGGACTGTTTCTAGACTTTTTCTTACTTAAGGATAAATTATTCCTGGGCAGCTTCTTAATCCCTCTCTAAATAGTTTCCTAACTGCTACCTTCACTACCTGCAATTCTGGCCAACTGGCATGCCAGACATTTCTTATTATCAATGGGCATCTAGCAGATATCCATTATAGATGTTCCTAAAATAAAGCCATGGTAATATAAATTAGAAGTCTCCAAAAGCCCAGATATCAGTACAATCTTAAACTGCATCAGTATAATTTGAGTTCTAAAATGCACAGACATGAGCGGTGTAGTTATTTATTCATTCTGGAATAGTGTACCAGAAAGAACATTGAAGTGAAAATCAAAAGATGGATTAATGCCTGTGATTCCCTGAATTAGCTTGATAAGCTTGGGTAACTCTCAACATTTCTAGTTCATTTTAAAAATTAAGCAGTTAAGGTTTCTTTCAAGGTTCCTTTCAGTGCCAAATGGGAATATTTTAAGGGAGCTTGTTTTGGGGAGCAGCAGTGAGGAGGTGCTTGCCAGCAGAATTAGGTTCTGTAGTTTAATGCCAACACATCAGTTTGCATGATCTGTTTTAGTTAAACTAAACAGGGGAATCTCATCAGAGAGATGTTTTATGCCACACTTTCAAACTTTTGTTTCAGAGTTTGTAGGTGGAAGGAGGCTTTAACCTTGCTTTCAAGTTGTATTTCTATCTATGCAAAAGAAAACGGGTCTTCCAAAGAATATCCAGCTCTGAGAACCATCACAGTGCAATTTAGGAAGGATGGCAAACAAGGCAGTTTAAGAGCACAATATAAAATAGAGAGCCAGGTTCGAGATGAAAAGACATCTCCAAGTTTAGTAAGAATCGTCAGCCACTCTTTAGTCAATGAATATAAGTCTTTTCAAAAAAAATCCCACTGAGATTCAAATGACATAGACAGAGAAGGAAAGAGAAGGTATGAGTTATTTAGGGCAGTTTTACTAAGGTAAATGCACGTGCCACTACCAAGTGGCTGTGTTGGTAATGGTATTATGTAGGTTGTGTGCATCTTTTTTCCTTGTATCTACTACTGGATTTGAAAGTAAAACTTCAATTGCAGTTCAAATAGAAAGAAGAGATAGTTTTGTACCTAGAAAAAAGATTCATCTCTTTTTAATTTACTCTTTGATCAGAATAAAGATTTATAAGAAGAAAATGCAATATGCCTCTAATAAAGAATTAAGGATGATGAATGGGCCCATCATTAGCATTCTCAGGATTCCTGGAGGACATATGCTTCAGGACGAAGTAACCTTTATTGATGCAAGATAATTTAAGATGTAAACTTACTGGTTAGATTCTAATTTATTTGTGAAAAAAACTTAACAGTCCTAGTAACAAAATTCCAGTTCTCGCATTGTTACAATAGCAATTTAGAACAAGTTTTTCTTGTCTTTATTAGGTACTTGACAAAGACACAGGGTAGCCTAAGAAACTCTATAAAAGCAGGGAGAATGGTGTGTATATTTTCCATAAAGGTCTCAGCTCACAATGAATGCTAAGTGGATGCCAACTTCGAGTCATGAAAATGCCTCTGGAATGAGTACTAGAGGATTCCCAGAGTAAGATCATGTCTTTTGTAACTAGTGTCAAAAAGCAATCTCTCCTGCCTATGAATCAGAATGGTCCTCAGAAGCTCTCTGCTCATAATCTTTTATCATCCACAGGCCAGGTACTCAGTAAATATTAATTAAATTAATTGGAGAGTTTTGTTGAAATAAGATGGTGTGCCAAAGAGGTCTTAATAGAACTCATCTTTCCAGCCCTAATATTATGTAATGAAAAGGTGTTTTCTTAAGCTCTAATATAATACTAGTAAAATTCCAGTTTTAATTTCACAGAAAATCATATTATCATTCCCCTGCACACAGGCTCAACTTTCTCCCCTTTCTTTCTTTATCCTACTCACTTTACACTGCTATCCCTGGTTATATTTTACTTTGCAGATGCACCAGCACACCTAAACATAGTTGGAGACCAGAGCTCTTCTGGTTGGTCTCTTTTAAAGTCAATGATCATTAACCTCAAGTGGGCCCTAATGCTGCCCAGAGATCAGAACACATTCCCTAGCGTCTTTAGTCTCCCTCTCTCCTGAACACCACGTCATACTCTTCCATCTCTCCGGGAACACCCAACATATTGGCTCCTGATATCACTTTCTGCTGATAAACTTTCATATTATTTCACTAGAAAGCGGAAATAATCTCACCATTCCATCTATCCGCTAATGGTATTGGTTCAACATATTCTGTCATCTCTCCTAATACCTTTGATAAACTTTCCCCTCAAGAATATTGATGCAGCAATTATCCCCTTAATCCTGCAATAACTTCTCTCTCTACTGGATCATTCCTATTAGCATTTAGACACGCTGTTACTTGTCCCATCTTAAAGAACAAAACAGAAATCTCTTTATTTGTCTTAATCATACTCCTCCAAATGATGCTCCTCTTTCTCTTTGCCCTGTCACAGTATTAGTCCTTGAAAGAATTGCCTAGGTTTGCATCTCTAATTCCTATTCTCCCTTTTCCTTGAACCCAGGCCAAGTAGGTTTTTGCCTCCACTGCTCCACTGAAGCTTTTTTGTCAAGGTCACCATGACCTTCAAAGTTAAGTCCAATGGTCAATGCAGTTTTTCTTTAACTTAAACTGCCAGCATCCTTTGAGAGTTATCCCCACTTTCATCTTTTATTCACTTCCTTCCTTTGTCCTACTCTCCTCATATTGCTTCTATTTCACTGGCCTTTCTTCCTTAATCTCCTTTTCTGATTTCTTATCTTTTCTCCAGTCACTTAAAGTGGGAGTATCCCAGGGCAAAGCTCTGTGGCCTTTTCTCTTACTTACGCATGGCTCTCTGTGATCATATGAAGTCACTGATGGCTACCAAATGTCTAGCTCTGGCATGATATTCTCACCTAACTCCTGAAATAAATATATAACTGCCCACTTATTATTGCCATATTGATGTCTAATTTAAGCATCCCCAAATTAATATCTTCCAAACCAAAATCTTATGCCCCAAACTACCTCTCCTGCTAGCTTCTTGTGCTTACAGTTCCTTAAACATAAATTTTAGAATCATTCTTGACTCCACTATTCTTACACCACACAGTTAATTCACTAACAAATTATGTTGTCTCTACCTTAAAAATGTATCCAGAATCTGACTACTTCTTACTACTTTCACATTTAACTCCCCTGGTCCAAGGGTTCTACTCTCATGTTAGGATTAACATAACACCTCCTAACCAGTCTACCAACTTTTACTCTTGTCTGACACCATCCCTTCTTAAGAGTGATCTTCTTCAAACTTAACTCAGATCATGACTCTACCTAGGAACATGCAATAAATACTGGTATGGCTCTCTATTACGCATAACAACTTACAATAAAATATAATGGTTTTAAACAGCAATTTTTTATTCTCTCTCATGAATCTGTTTGTTGACTGGTCTTAGCCAAGTGGCTCTGAATTAGAGCCATTCAAGGGTTGTATGTCAATAGATAGTTACTGGGGCTGGAATCATCTGAAAGCTTGACTGGGAAAGATATTCAAGATAACTCATCCACTTGGCTGGCAGTAGATGCCGGCAGCTAACTGGGAGGTCAGCTAACTATCAATCAGATTGTCTATCATGGTCTTCCCACGTGAGTTGGGATTCTCAGTGCAAGAAGCCCTCCAAAAGTAAATACTCCAAATAACAGGAAGGAGGAGCTGCCAGTCTGTAAAGACCTGGCCCAGAAACTGGCACAGTGCCACTTCCATTGGGTCTGTTAGTCAAAGCAGTCACAAAGCCTACCTTCATTCAAGGGAAGGGGACATATACCCTATCTCTCCCTGGAATAAAGGTCAAGAGTTTTGTGACCATTCTTAATCTGCCACAGTTTCTATCTCATTCATAGTAAGAAGCCACATTCGTGGTCTTCAAATATCTACACATTAAGGACTCCAGTTACTTCTCTGACCTCATCTTCTGTTAACTTCCTATTATCTCACTGTACTCCAGCTTTGCTGATCTCCCACCCATTCCTCAGAGCCTCAGTGTCATAATGTTTGCCATTTCCTCTTTCCAGACTCCTTTTCCCTTGAGTATTTATATGTCTATATAGCTTGACCTTCCTTGAAATCTCTGTTCAAATGTAACCTTCTCAGTGAGGCCTTCCCTGAAAACCCAGGAAAGTTGTCTGCCTCTCATCACTAGAATGCAAGATCCAAAGAGCAGAGATTTTTGACTGTTTTGTTTACTGCTGCACCTGTGGTGCCTAGAATAGTTCTTGGAATATTGAGAAAGCTCAATTTTTTTTTTTTTTTTGAATGAGGGAACATATGCCATATTTATTTAATTCTTTTTTTTATATATAGCTGCAAAAAATTCCGCTGTAGAAAGTGTCATGATTTATTTAACCAGCCCCATATTTATGGGACTTGATTATTTCCAGTCATTTGTGACTACAGACAATGCAGCAATGAATATCTTAGTAGTAGTAGTTTTATTCCATTCAATTGTAGCAATTTAAGACTTTGCCCACTGAGTGACTTTGACTTCATTAAAGGCCCCTTTGTGGAAGGGCTTCACTTACCTAATCACACTCAGGGAACAATTCCTGGTTCATTCAGCCTTTAGAAGAGTGACTTGTTCTGAACACATGATGGTTAAACTATTGACTATGATAAAATGAGATTGCGTTGGGAAGCAAATGTGGCAATAGAAGATAAATTCACTTTCCAACACCACTTTGGAACTTGAAGATTCCAAAACTTGAAATGATTGCTTAATAGTATTTTAAGATTTTCAGGTCTAGAAGCCCACTTTCCAGTATTTATATGTACATAGATTTAAATCAGGATAAATTTAGGCTAAATGTTATAAAGCCAGAAGTCATCCATTCAAGACTTCTAGTGTCTCTTGACCTTCCATCTATTTCTCTATCCATCCAACCATATTACCCCCAGCAAGCAAATCAGAGCTTTACCGGGTGAGCACTCACTTTACGCCTTCATTCCTGAGACTCTCCTAAGATTTCTCATGGGTTCAGTGTCATTTAAAACTTTAAGAGATAAAAAAGTTGTTGAAGTGCAGAAATATCCTTTTTACCTTGGACATAGTCATTATTAAAAATTGTAAATTTCACAGCTGATTAATTAAAATTCTATTTTGGTTGCTGCCAATTATTTTTCAGAGTTGTGTTGTCAACCCACTATTGTTTGGAACATATTTACTAGTTAACTTACCAGTGCTGCAGCTGGAATATGGGATGCACAGTGAAGTTTTCCAAAGGCTTGAACAAAATTTGATCCTTGTTGGTGAGACATCAAGCACCACATGTAAAAAGAATGAAAAGGGAAGCTTCTAGTATAAATATGTTATAAAGACAAAGTCACGTCACTGGGCTCTTAGCAACAGGGGCAGCTGAACCCGGGAAATGTATCCTGCATGTTATCTGCAGATCAGCACGGAACAGCAGCCCCTGCTCCATCTGTGCAGGGTTTCACTGATGCAGGGGTTGAGTGCAAGTTCAACAGGCAAAAGGGTGACCCTGTGAAAGATGTCATTCAAAATTGGCTTGAGGGATGCCTAGGAACCATCTAGTGGTTTGCTTCTCTTGATATCAGGAGATAATTATTCACTTGGCAGCAAATTCCAGAAATTTTTTCATATTCAGTAGGTCAAAATGTTTCAGGATCCTGCATTGATTACAATAATTACAATTTTGCTAACCTTTATCGAGGACTTATGCTGTGCCAGAACAATCACTAAATACAGGTATTATATCATTAATCCCAAAACAACACCAAGCCCTTTGATTTCTCCTTCTTATGCATGGTAACCTGCCAGTATGAGTCCATATCCACTATAGCCACCAGCCCACACTATATTTCACCTGAAGCATTTCAGTAGCCTCCAGGAGCTCTCCCTGTTTCCATTCTTAACCTTAATCAGGTCTTTACACAGAAGAGAGATTAATCTTTTAATACAGTCATGATATATCACATGCAATCTGGCTCCTCCCTACCCTACCAGTTTAATTTTGTATCACTTTCCTCTTCAGTTTCTGTATTCTAGTTGCATTAGACTTTTTAAAAAATTTTTATTTGAATTTATTTGGGTGACATTCATTAGTAAAACTATGTAGGTTTCAAGTGTATGATTATATGATATATCGTCTGTGTATTGTACTGTGTGTTCACCACCCCAAGCGAACTCTCCTTCCATCACCATTCATCCTTCCTGGGCCCGCTTCTCCCTCCCCCAACCCTGCTTCCCCTCTGGTAATCACCAAGCCTTTGTCTATGTCCATGAGTTTTTTGTTTTTTTGGACTTTGTTTTGCTTAGTCCCTTCACCTTTTTCTCCCAGCCCCACAACACCCCTCCCCTCTCACAGCTGTCAGTCTGCTCTCTATCTAGGAGTCTGCTTCTATTTTCTTCGCTAGTTTATTTGTTCATTAGATTCCACATATGAGTGAAATCATATGTACTTGCCTTTCCCCGACTAGCTTATTTCACTCGGCATGATTGTTAGGTTTTTGAACAAGCCTTGCCTCTTCATGACCTACAGACACTCCTGTATCAGGCACATTTTCCATACCTATTTTCTCTCACACTACCAGTCACACTCCTGCTCTTCATTCCTCCAAGTCTCGATCCTGTTACACACACCCTTAGCCCATACCTCTCTTCCACAGTATTTACTGTACTTGAATGTAAATAGTCCATTTATTTACATTTAATGGTACAATTATTTCATCTCTATCTCTGATGCACTAGAATGTAAGCTTCATAAGGGCAGGGACCCTTATGTTCATTTCCCATATCCCTAGTAAGTAGCTATATGACGTGCACATAATTAACTCTAAACATAAGTCACTGAATAAATTAATGGACTTTTATGCCTATACCATTAGGAGAAAAAGACATTTTAATGAGAAGCATAATTTTCACAGAGAAAATATCACATATAAAAAATGGAAAAAGTAATTATTTGCAGACACATCTCCATAATGTTTTGGTCAATATTAGATTGTAATAATGCCCCCAAAAGAAGGTGTCCATGGGAAATGGCAGCATACATCTCTGGAAACTCACAAGCAGAACTGAGGGCCAACTCACATATATATGCAGGCAGAACATCAATCCACTTTAAAGGGAGAAATGTTTCTTTTTCTTTAACCCAAAAAAAGAATTGACATATGAGACAAAGATTAATGACTGTCCACACTGATTTGACTTTCCTGAGGCATTTGGCTCTGTCCTTTGCTCACTTTTCCTTAGTGCGTTTTCCTTCCTTAGCTGAATGTGCTCCTCCCCTGTGTTGTTCTTGGACTTGCTTCCCTGACATTTCATTCTCAATCTCTTCTCTAAAGCACTGTTTTTTCCCAGTGTCCTGGCCTTAGTCTGTGTACATATGTATGTGTGTATGTGTATAAATATGTATACGTGTGTGTGTATGTATATATACACATGTGCATACATACACACACATATATATATCTTACTTTCCAAGTCTCTATATTAACTAGACCTTAATCACCAAAAGTTAGAGCTAAAAAATTCCAAGTTTTTTTTGTTTGTTTGTTTGATGTCAGCATCTCAGTCTTTATATCCTACTCAGAATATCTGTTGAATGTCCATTGTGAGTGGATGTGCTATCCATGGAGTTGGCAATTCGGAACAAAAGAGGAAAGATCTATGCCCTCATTGAATTAGCAAATGAGCACAAGAGAGACACTAAGCTGATAAACATAAATATAATACTCAAAATCAGATATATTAGGACTATGAAGAAAATGCATGATATGAGAAAAGAGACAAAAGAAATGAATTTAATAGGTGACAAAAATGACCTTTCTGATAAAGAGCTGAATCCCAGGGGCATGCATTCTTTAGACATGCCAAGAATATGAAGAAGAAAAATCTGGCCCAAAGATAAGAAAGGGATTGTGTCTTTGAGGATGAATTGGAGTTGTTGGCTAGGAAAAAAAAAACACAAATACCTCTAGTTCACAAAATCTTTAGTCATCACATCATTAAACTGGAGCATGTGAGATGGCAAGTAAAGGAAGTGGGATGCTTTATGACCCTCTAAGGGTTGTGAGATCTCCAAGGTTTCAAAAGAAACATAAGGCTCTGACTATGAATAAATCTAATGCCCCAGAAGAGGCAGGGACTTTGATGGAGATGATATATGGTGTTTGAGTGGACCAGGTACTAATTGCTACAGCTTTGGAAGATTTGGTAAAGTTTCCTATAGTCCAGCTTGATATCACAGGGTTGGGTGAACCAAAAGAACAGTTCAGATGCTTTCTGGGAAAGAGTTCATTATTGCAGTGGTTGGGCCAAGAGCCCTCTCCAACCCATTGCCTGTTTATTTTACATACAGTCTTAATGAACACAATCACACTCATTTAAATGATCTATAGCTGCTCTCACACTACAACAGAAATGTTTAATTGTTGCAATCCACACTGTATGGCCCCAAACTTAAAATATCATTATCTGGTTCTTCTCAGAAAAAGTTTTCTGAGCACTGCTCTAATTCATATTTTCTATGTCTTCTGTCTGGACTGTCCTTTAATTGATCTTTTTTATCTATAGAACCCCTAATCATCCTTCAGCACAGCCCAAGTTCACCTCTGCTGAGAAGACTTCTCCAAATCCAACTTTAGTCTCATGCCACAGAACTGATCACTCTGAACACATCATGTACTGTATTTATCACACAGTATTACAATCATTATATGTCTCCTGTAATAGGCTCTCATTCCGTCTCATTCACTACTCTATATCTCACGTAGCTTAAAATGTATCTGGCACACAGCAGGGCACAATAAATATTTGACTGGGTAAGGGAGGGCATCAATGTTAAATAGATATGAGGTTCTTTATATAAAAGATGTATTTTTCTTCCTTAGATATGTCAGAACTTAATTGTAAGTTAACATTATACTGCACTCATGGGTCTTTTGCAAAACATTTTATAACAGTTTGTTTCAGAGAGTACAGGAGTCAATTGGCTCTATTAACACAAATGACCAGGCTGATTTTCAAACGAAAGATTTGTTTTTGTTAGTCCTGAGAACTAAATCATTTGGATATTTTTGCATTTCCATAAAATGCTAATATATTCACTAATGTAACCCAGCAGTCCTCTTCTAGACATGCAATTAAAGTCTGTTCCCATCTCAATCACCATTTATCAGAAACTTACTGGCCCTGAAGGTCATCAGAATTTAGCTCCAACAGAATGCAGAGAAAGCAAATGTCCCTTTGTAGAGAATTACCCAAATAAATTTTTCCTGAGCAATGAATTAACAGAAAGTATTGTAATAGCTCACACTTAGTACTCGGTTGGAAGGTGGTTTTTAAGATAACTATTAAGAAAAAGGGATTTCAACCATAAATGTTCATTAAATTTTCTATTGATTTCAAATAGCAATTAGATAGAACTGGTGTTCACTGATCAATGTGTGCCAACATCAACAGAATGTATTTATTTCATTTCCATACTTGGCATAATTTTTATGCTTAGCATTGATGAGACACCAAAGTATTTTTCATAATAATTGTAGGAAAGTAGTAAGAGATATAGTCCCCATAATTTTTTCCAAAGGAAGGCTAAGTTCCCCTAGGTGACAATAGAGACTCTGTAAACAGTGACCTCAAAGAGTTAGTTAAAGATGAACAAAATGATTGGCATTTCCTTTGACACAGTAGATTCTGAATAATGAATTCAGATATCTGTTTTATTTTTTAAATGTTTCTTCACTATACATGTTTGTGATATGAATAAGCAAAAGAGATAAAGGCAAAATATAGCTTTTCTGTAACATGCTTATAATAATTCACATACATATTTAATCACACGTGGTCTTGTTTATGTACCCATCTCTCCTCACCCTAGAGATAGGTGGCTAGAATCAGAGTCTTGGTTCTAATGCTGGTTCTCTCCCTTATCTCTATTTTTATCTTCACAAAACTAGACTCCTCAGTTAGCTAGGGGGACTTGCATACTGAGGCTTTGCCCAGGGACTGATCAGGGCTCCAGTCTCATGCCAGATCAAGACCTTTTATCCTCACCATAATCTCTTTTCTGCCGCAGTGGCTACTCTTGCTCTGTTTCTCCTGCATTTCATACCTCTAAATTTCCTTAATGTTCTTCCCCCAGAACTCCTCTCCTTTGATTACCAATTTTGAAAAGAAGTTTTAGACCTAATCTGGTAAAGGATTCTACTCTTGGTGGGACAGTTCTAATGACCTCACTGGTCACATATCTCTGTATTATTGCTGATCACACTGACTGCCTTGTCTATTCTCCCCATGGCTGTGGTCTATCTTTCTATCAATTATCATACCTATCTTTTTAAACTTTTTATATATACTCTGATGGCATGATTATTCTATGAGATAGAGATAATTAGCTCTATTTATCCAATGTAAAAACCGAGGTTCCAAGAAGTTAAGTGACATTTCCAAAGTTACTGACCAATATTTAGTTGCAAAAGTCAGCATCCAAACTCAGATATAATTTGAAAACATCAGTGAGTTGCAACACTGGAAATCAATAATTTCTGTATATAAGGTTACAGTTTCTTTTGAATTATCAGAAGTTCATGGCATCTCATCAACCTGTTATAGCCAATTAACCAATGAGTACTTGCAGGGTACTTTCTCAGTGGCCAAGTCTAGGCCAGGTATTTTAAGATTATACAGAAAGGCAAAACAACTTACCTTGGGAAGCTGAGGATCTTATTGAAGAGGATAAACAATGGTAAAAAGAACATTTTGAGAATCTTTTAAGAGAGTGTAAGCAGGTATAAAATATTTGGAAGGAGAAAAAAGAGTGACTGTCAGTAACAACAAATGGAAGAGAAAACAAATACTGGCCTAAAAATTAGTGAAAGTCACATGAACGAAGTCACTGAAGGGAGATGTGCTAGTCTGGATATGACTACGGGTTGGTCCAGTGTATTGGTCTGGTTCCCTGGGAAGCAGACAAGAGACAAGGAATTGACTTCAAGGAGTTTTTTTGAGAGACACCCAGAAAGTAATGATAGAGAAGGGAGGTAAGGAAAGAAAGAGGGTCAGGTAAAGTAAAAATGTAAAAACCACTTAATACATGGCAAAATAACAGGTTATTACTGTGAACAACTAGGGTTTAATCTCAATGGGTATTCTGGCAGACCATGTCCAGTATACCCCATAGTTATGTCAACTGAGGGATGAAAAAGTTAAGATATTTATTCACAAGTTCTCCATATGTTATTAGCTAAGGGTAGATCCAAGAGGCATTAACTCCTTTGTATTGCTGGTTCTCTGTACACAAGTGGAATTTTGTCCCTCATTCAGAATAAATTGTTCTTGGTAGAGAGTCCAAGATGTTAAAAATATGAGCCCTTAGTATGTGGAGATGAGTTCTATGAGGATGTAGGTGGGTCACTGATAGAGTCAGCAATAAGAGGGCCAAAGACAAAGATTTTGGGAAAGGGAAGGGGAAAAGAAAGGATTTTTATGATAGAAGCATAAGTATATATAAGGATTTGAAGCTACTCAACATAATAATTCTTTTCTGTATCATTTTATAATGTATAAGTCACTTTTGCATATAAAATATCATCAAATAGAGTTTATATGGGACTGTGAGAAGACCTCCAGGGGACTAAATTCAAGGGGCGTACTAAGGAGTAATAAGAATTGGAGGTGAGTAGGTCTTAGTTCTAGATTCCCTGAAAGGCTGATGACCATTTGTGTTGTTTACAACAGAGAAGAGGGAGGAACTGGTGGATCTGAACAGGGAAACGCTATGATAAACAGCATTTCTAAAAGGTTTTCTGACAACCACGTAACCATTCATTCATTCATTGCAAAAATATTGATCTTCCTCTATATGCCAGATCCTAAGGAAGAATAAAATGGAATAAGGTGGAAGATATGCACATGTGGGCAGATACCATCAAAACTGGTGGGGTGGATGCAAATAAAGAGGCAATAACAACACAAATAGGGGAGATTGATGAGTGGCAGGAGCAACTGGTAGTCAGAAAGTAGACAGATAGTACTCCCGCAGAGGTCCCAGTGTAAGTCCTGAGACTTCCTCAAATAAGAGATTTGGGGAGGAGAGAATGGATAGTGTGGAAGGCATTGCTAGTTCCCTGCTCAAGGAGGCTCGCTAACAGGGTCCTGGTTTGCTTGGAATTATAATGTGGCCTGGAAGAAATGAAAGTATGCTACATCTACATCAACCAAAACAAGTCCATTCCCTTTACCTGATATATGCAGCCTCCTGTGACTCTAGAAGAGGCTATGTGAGCTAGTTATGGCCAAGGAGATATTTACAGAAATATAATGGGGAGATTGTGGTTCTCCCTGATAAAACTAAAGACCTTCTAAGTCTTACCTTGAAAATAGCCCATGAATATGATTCTTAGAGCTGCCTGTTCATGTGTAGTGACTTGGATGAAAGAAAAGGCAAAATGATCATAATAACAGAAAAATGGTGGGGAAAGCCTGGAATATTATTAACCTGGTTAGGCCATTGAATGAGCCCTACAATCATAGGTCACAGTTTTATTGTGAGTTCACGATTACAGTAGTCTTCTCTCTTATCCAAAAGGGATATGTTCCAAAGCCACAGTGGATGCCTGAAACCAAACCCTATATATACCATGCTGTGTTTTTTCTATACATACACACCTAGGCACTGTGGTACTGCAACAGTCAACCTGATAACCAAGATGACTACTAAGTGGCTAACAGGTGGGTAACGTATACAGTGTCGATACTCTGGACACAGGGATGATTAATATCCCAGGCAGGATGAACACTTTTCCTTCAGTAGGTAAAATACACTCTGACAAGCTTACTAGCTGTCAATAACATAATAAAATCTCCTATGTATTTGAATGGCAGTAGACTAACATCAAAAGCTCATTCATTCATTTATTCCAGTAAAAGTTATTAAACACCTACTATGTGCTAAGCATTGTCTTCCTTAGGGCATTTTAATGTTTAGAAGGTAATAAAAGGAAGTAGCAAGAACATTAGGGTTGACATTTTCTCTTGAGAGAAGAGTTCCAGAACTAACGAAAGAGCAATTTAAGATGGAAAGTTTTATCAGGGATGTCTTACGTTGGTGTGAGAGAATCATTAAAAAAAGGAATGAGAATTGACCATTCAATTTGGCACAATGAATACGACAGTAATTGGAAACTTTGTTTATTAAGTAGACTGATGGGAATTAAGGGATAACAGAAGAGAATTAGAGGTAAAAAAATGAAAGAAATCAGCACAGGAAAATGCTGTTTGAAGTTTACCTATAAATTGTGTTGAGAGATGAAGGTATCCCCAAAGAGGCAGCCAATCTGGGGAGGGGGTTAAATATATACAATATTATAGCACATGTACCTGGTGGGACAAAAGTAGGTTTACAGTTGTGAGTAGGCGAAACAGAGTTTATTCTTGTATTATTATTTATTAATCATTGTATTATTTTTCATAAGAACAGCTGTAAACGCACTTTTGCTCCACTCTGTATATACTGAGAATAACCCAGCAGAGAGGAAGAATTTGATACTGAAAGACAGAGCAGGAGTTATCGTAAGGGTAGCAAGGCCTGAAGTAAGTCAGGAGGCACAACATGATATTTCTTTACACATATGGTGATAGTCCTTCCATTTTAACAGAAAATAGTGCAGGATGCATGAGTCCTTTAACAAGTAGGCGTATAGACCAGGGGGAAGGATCAAGGTGTGATCTTCTAAGTGTTATTTTTTTGGTGAAATAAGAAGTAGGTCATCTGACTGAGGCAGTGGAAAGGAAGGGTTGAAAGGTTAGGAGAAAGATTTGAAATAGCATCTTATCAATCAGGATATACCATGTAATGCTGAAGTAACAAATAACCCCTGGGTTTCAGTGGCTTAATGCAAAATGTGTTTGTCACTTATTCTAAATGACCAGCCCAGGTTAGCAGGGAGACCTGTCAAACTGTAGTCACTCAAAGACCACGATCAACAGAGAATCCACCTTGCTTTGTTACTGCGGTAACTAACACAATATGAAAGGAATGTGTTCTCTGTACACTGGCTTTAAAAGTCTTCTGCTTGTGCTAATTGATATGTGGGTTACAAAGCAAGTATAGTTATGTAATGTAATATGCATATTTACCTTGCCTAAAATCAACCATGGGTTTTGGGTTGGAATTTGTTCAAGTGTGTTGACTGCATAGTGTAACCATCATGCATAAATACTGTCAGTGCATTTTTGCAAACCTATGACCAGTAATTGTATGAACTGTTCCCAAGCATTAACAGTGTTTGTACTCTGTAGATAACCTATGGCACTGTCAACAAAAATTGTGGATTGCTTTTTCTTTCTAAACACTGATTTTATCATCTGTTCCCCATGTATGAGGCAACTGAACAATAAGATTCTCTATATAAGCTACTTATTTTCTAAATGACAATTTTATTTGATCAAAAATATTTGACTCAGCTAAACATCAAAATAACCTTTGTGAGAAATGGTTAAAAAATTCATCTAGTGTTCATCTTCATCGATAGTCATTTTGTTCATTTCTACAACTAAATTCTTACCACTGGGCAAGCTGCTCACTGGGTTCCTTAAAGATTTTTAATTCCATGAGTAGAAAAAACTAAGCTGCATATCTGGTGAAGGGTAAGGAAAAAATAAAAAGTAAAAGCTATGTAGTAGGTCCCGACAGTAAAGCAAGGCCTATTGTTAGTATGGCTTATTCTCATTAAAGGACACAGTAATTTCTTGGATAAATATGTTTTTAAATCAGTGAGAACTCAAACTCAACTTAAGTATCTTTAGGAATTAACTTCCAAATAGAGAAACAGAGCTAAGTGTACATTGCCTGGAGCCAATGAGAAAAGAGAATGGGAGAACCACCTAACATCATCTGAAGCACGTGATATGTAAATATCACAGAGAGAAAGAAGTTAAAAAGGGTGATCCATGTATACAGAACACACACACACACACACACACTTTATGAAAACATTTTTTTAACCAGGAAATTACTGAGTCGCTGAGCACAGAGATTAATCTTTCACGGGAAGCATTAAGAACTCAGCTGTCTGAACAAATTAAAACTGAATGGACCACATGACACTTTATACCAGCCAGCAAGCAGGGCTCAGGTAGGAAGGACTAACCAATGGATTATTTCCCTACTCATATATCGATGCTCCTATGAAATGAATCCACAGAGACCAAAGCACTGTGATCCCAAATATTACCTATTCATCTCTTCCAGTAAAGGATTGTTTCCCTCACCTTCTTGGTATAGTAAGACATTCCTTGTAAATAAACAGGGTAAGGGTGGTACTTACAGAGGGAAAGGAATTTGTAACAAAACAGAGCATGGAAAACCCAGTGTGTGGACAGACTTTTTAAGAAATTGTTAAGAGGAGAAAGTTGGATTAGGTGAATGGTAAAAAATAATATTGGAAGGTAAGTAAAAATTCCTGAATTCACTCGTTGCTCAAAGAACCTTAGGTTATAAAATCAAGATAAAAACCAAATTGAAGAAATAAACACTTTCTACTCAATTTCATCAATAAAAGCATCAAGCCTGGCTATAGTCATTGGGAAACCAGAGCCACTCAGCCAGAATACTGCATTGACCAATTTAATCAAATTATGGCTTCCACTGGCTTAGCCCTATTTTACTGAGAGCACAAAAATGCCCACGGAAAATCTCACATCTCTTTAAACAATTCTCTAATATCAAGAGTCAAAAGTATTTATGATATCATTTCTCTTATCCAATAGATGTGATAAGCCACCCAGCCACCTATGTACACTGAGTCTTTTTTTTTTTTTTTAAATATGTCTTTATTGACTTCAGGGAGGAACAGGGAGAGGGAGAGATAGAAACATCATTGATGAGAGAGTCATTGATCGGCTGCCACCTGCACATCCCCTACTGGGGATGGAACCTGCAACCCTAGCATGTGCCCTGACCATGAATTGAACTGAGATCTCCTGGACCCTAGGTAGATGCTCATCCACTGAGTCATGCCAGCCTGGCACTAATGAGTCTTGTATCACACATCATGTGCTTTCACAACAAGCCCGGCTCCCATTTTGTCATAAATCAGCTGACTCTTAACCTACTTAGGAGAAATAATGTGAGAAGTTGAAAATAAAATTTTGTGTTCTAAAAAGTTGATGGCTAATACTTTCAGATGCTTCTTTTGAAGAGACCCTGTTGGGCTCTGCCTGTTTCCTCAGTTAACACCACAATGCTTTAGAATAATACAAAATGAATTGATTTAAAAAGCAAGTGAAACCAAGAGAGTAAATATATTTCAATTTTAAAAAAAGTAAAAGTACAGTGTTGAGACTTAGCACAACCTAAAACTACAAGGGACGGTGTCACCTTCACTACTTTGGATGCAGGCCATTTTTCCATGTCTTGAAGTCTACCTTGAATTGTGACATAGTTTGTTTGGGCTGCTAAAACAAAAATATCATATACTGTGTAGTTTTAACAATAAATATGTGTTTCTCACAGTTCTAGAGGCTGGTAAGTCCAAGGTCAAGGTGCAGGCAAATTTGGTGTCAGGTGAGAATCTACACAGCAAGAAGATGGTTGGTTCATAGCCATCTTCTTGCTGTGCCCTCACATGGCAGAAGGGGCCAGGGATCCCTCTGGAATTTCTTTTATAAGGTCATTAATCCCATTTATGAGTGCTCTGCTCTCACCATCTAAACAGTTGTCAAGGCCCCACCTCCTAACATCATCACCTTGGCGGGGGGAGGTTAAGATTTCAATATATACATTTTGGGGGGTCTGGGACGCAAACATTTAGTCTATAGTACATTGCCAAACACTACTCTGAGAAAACTGTATTGGTAAAATATTTACTTAAAATACAGTGTTTTATTTTTCATTTATTTATCTAATCCTCCTACGAAGATATTTTTTCCACTGCTTTTTCAGAGAGAGTGGAAGGGAGAGAGAGAGAGAAAAAGAAAAAAACATTGATGCGAGAGAGACACATCGATTGGTTGCAAATCGGTGTTTTAAAGCAAACTAAAACACTTAATGTAGCATATAAAGAACTCTTGGGATAGAGTTCATAGTCTGTGATGTTAGAGAAGTATAAAAAAGCTTCTCCTGTTGTGGGTGAGAGAAGAGCAAAAACAAAAAGGGGATATCCTTGGCCATCAAATGGAACTCAACACTGAAAGTCCGGCATTTCCAAAAACTTGATTTGCCATTTCCCAAACCTGCAATATGAGGTTTGAAAATGAGATGATTATGCCTGGAGAGGAAATGGGTGTGGGTTTTGAGGCTTCCAGACAGCGGAAGGGAAAATCATTGTCTCAGGCCAGGGTCATGGTTTTCTCAGGCTTGGGAGTGTTGATGGTACTTAGGTAAAGGCAAGGAGACAACCTGGTCATCGGGCTTTTACTTTTCCACCTCCAGGGTCAGTCTGCAAGCAATTCTGTGTGCAGGAAGGCAGGAGGGAAAGGAAAGCTGGCCCATCTTTTAACCTCTCCAAACCTGATTCAAGATGTCATAAAAGCAGCTGCCAGAAATGAAGAGAAAGGAATTCCATCAGAGTGTAGGAAAAACGGAAAGGAAGGGAGTCTTTTGAGAAGCTACCATATAATCTGTAATGGATCTGACAGCTGGCAAGGAGACATGTCTGCAGGGGGCAACTGAGATGAGAAATTGAATTTTGATGTCTACATTTTCACTTCGTACCTAAATTTTAAACACAGGAAAATTGGGGGAAATGTACTGTTCTCCAAGTTTGTTTCATGGGATACAGGAAACATCTGGAGCAAGATCAAGCGAGTTTAATGGCCGTCTGAACAGCTCGTGGTTGGACTGTTTTGTTATGGACCTACAACGTGTAGTTAAAATTCATTTGAGGGTTTCCCCTAAATATATGTGACGATGTCAGCTTTTCTCAGAATCTAGCCTGAAACAAAACAAAAGATCCCTCAAAACACACGTCAGCCAAGGGAACAGTAAACAGCAATGCCATGGGGCGAACCCTCATTCACCCCACTGGAGCTGGTAAGTTGGCTTGTGAAACTCTGACAGCTACATAGCTGGCTGGCACTACTGTTATCTTGTTACCCAGTCACACAGGGGATGACGCAATCGGTCACGCTGAGGTTTTGAGGCTTAAATCGGGGGACACAGTTGCATTCTGCTCTTATCCCAATTTGGGAGAAATAAAAGGCAAGGGGATACATGAAATAAATGGGAGATTCTGTTCTTCCTTCCATAAATTTCTGAGGCTTAAAGCACAATAAATATGCAAAGAACATAAATGCATCAAGCACAGGGCTTACAACCGTAAACTGTCAATAAACTCAACATTTTACTCTTTCCCCCTGACCTTCACCAGACCCCCTGCAAAGTTTAGCCAGTCATTTCCCTCAAGTCTGCATATGGACTATTTCATCTCATAAGAGAATTCAAAAACATTGATACTTGGTTGGCGTATTGACTGAGTAAACATTTACAGAGCACCTACTACGTGCCAGGCACTGTGGAAATCACTGGGTTGTGAAGCAGCAGGACAAGGTCTTGATTCTCATGGAATGATGACCTAATTCTCTGGGAGTGAGAAGGGGCAGAAATAGAGTGGTTAAAGAGCTCAAGCTCTGCAGACAGACCGCTTAATCCACATCTAACCCCAGCCTCTTAGCAGTCACTTTTAGGTATCTCTATTTAGCCTGTGTTTTGACTATACATCTGTGAAATGGGGATAGTGACATTAGCCGACTCATAGGGTTAAAAATAAAGCCAGTTTAGCACATGCAAAGGACATAGAGCAGTGTGCTGGTGCCCAGGATACAGTAAGTGCTCCATCAATGTTCGTGCTACAGCTTGTTGCAGGGAACGTTTTAATGGAGACCATCAGCTCAGTTTAGTGATGAGATGATGCGATAATTTGGATTAAAGAGAACCCTTTTCTAACCCTCCAGAAACCTGGCTTCTATATAAGAAACGGCGTCCTGTGCTTGGTTGGAGGCCTGAAGAAAGGTTGGTGTGTGGATGAAAGAAAGACTGGATAGAGATCTCATTAGATTTTGTTATCTGTGGCTCCTAGTAGTGGCACGAGTCTAGACATTACAGAATTATGGAAAGAAATACAAATGACAGATGACAGAAAGGGATTTGGGTCCCGGCACTAAATATCAGTTTGCAATTATACTGCTTAGTTTGGAGCAGTTCCTTTTAAAAGCACTTTATGGGAATTAAATTGCTTAATGCTCACAATATGGCTCTCATAGTGGGTTTTAAACATTTTATGAATTAGAACACTGAAGGATAGAGAAGTAAAATGACTTACTTAAGTTTACACGGATAGAGGGGGAGCCAAGTTTTTAAATAAGACCAACTGAACCACAGCTTTTAACTCATTCACTCCACTGCTTCTCTTTGAAAGTGCAATTAAAATCAACTATGATATCCAGAAATATTAGCATGCTATCATGCTCCAGCGCAGATGTCAGATCACAAAAACTATGAGTCATTCCTCATGTAGAAGATATAAAACTGTCATTCTCAAAAGAAAACTAAGACATTGCAGTACATATATGTAATATCCAGGAGAAAAACTTCAGGGCAAAAGAAAGATATTTTCTAGAGACAGACTTATAGATACAGAGAACAGACTGATGGCCCTCAGAGGGGAGGGGCATTGAGAGCCTGGGACTAAGGTGAAGGGATTAAGCAAAGAAAAAAAAACAGCCTCATAGACAGACAACAGGATGGTGGTTACCAGAGGCAAAGGGGGGTAGTGGGAGCTGGAAGAGGGTAGAGAGGGGACAGAGGGTGATGGAAGGAGACTTGCCCTAGGATGGTGAACACAGTACAATGTGCAGAGGATGTATAATAGAATTGTACACCTGAAACCTATATAATTCCATTAACCAATGTCACCCCAATAAATTCAACAAAAATGTTTAAAAATCTAAAAAAAAAAAAGGTATTTCATACTCTAAATAGATAAGCTCCAAATTGTTAATAGATATGAAGTAATCACTAATGAATCTGTATATTCAGTCTTGTGCCAAGTACTAGAAAACCATGACCTTTTCTAGAAAATCACACTGTCATATCCATAAATACAGCATCCAGTGACCCTAAGATTCTTTCTGATGAACAGTCACTACAAAAAGAAACCATTTCATTTTGTTACTTTTATAGCAGGGTTGGGTGGGAGAGGAAGTTTCCCAGAAAGTAAAAGCACCTAGTTCAAAACCGAAAGAAAACGAAGAACCCTTAAAGGTAAGAATTCTGCAACACCAGGGGACAGAAAGGGCCCTTATTGAGACTATGACACATCCACCTCATGATTCGGCTGCCAAACACGTGTGAACCAAATCACCCCAGCCTGGGCCACGAGCGGGACTCACACTGCGCCTAAGGCCGGGGCCCACCCGCAGGGGAGCAGTGAGGTCATCCCACCGTGAGTCTCCGACACATTATTGTCTGTGCAGCGGTGTCAGGTGTTGCTGGGACAAGACTGTTCTGGAAGCACTGTTATATTGCAGCAGAGAGCTGCATTGCTAGGATGAGTCATGCTCAACAAATTTGTGGTAAGTCTTTAAACCATAAGAAGAAAAAAAGGACAGGATGGAGTAACGGAGACCCGGGGAGTGAGAAAGTCCTCACTGCCAGGGGGACGCCTCCACTCTGCAAGGTGGAGGGGCTGCCACCCGTGGTTCCCGCAGAGCTCAGGGGACCTTCACTAGCTCAAGGCCTGCGTGGAACGTAGTGTAGTGACTTCCGCTGGAGGAAGAGCGCTTTCCACCTGGGAGTCACTTTGGGGAAGGGAGCGCATGAAACACTGTCGCCTCTTCTTGGTTGCTATGGGGCTTGGGTGCCTGCCCAAAAGGGAGGGCCGGAATAGCATGACCACGGCGAAGACCTGGAGGAGAAACCCCCAGCATTTTGGAGGGAGGAGAGGAAAAGCCATCTGAAACATGAATGTGTCCAGAACACCCGTTCATTTATGGAGTCCATGGGGGTTGGTGGGTATTTGCTGCCTTGCAGGAGCCAGTCCTCCAGCAACAAAACGGACACATCTCGAGGGACAGGAAGGAATCCTTAGAAGGGAATGTATGCACCCTTCCTCACCACTCCACGATTTTAAAGGCCAAAGCCATTGCCTGTGGCCATAGTCACGGTCACACAAAGCAAACCTGCTTGACATTCCCCCAAACTCTCCGTTTTCTATAGGATGAGATGCAAACATCCCTCCACATCACATGTGCACCCTCCAGAGTCCCTCCAGCCTGTTTCTGGGATTCCTTTCCTGCCAGCATTTCTTCCCACTTTCCCTACTCTCTGGCCACACTCCACTAGGAACACAGCTGGAAGGAGCTTTTTTCACACTGCATCCATTGGCACAAGCCTGCCTCTAACCAGCACTCCCTCCGCACCCCACCCACCTGGCAAAATCATACTCTGCTCTCAAAATACAGCTCCAATATTCTCTTGTATAAAAGACATCCAGGGGCATACCCCAGGCCACCCCACCTTATCACTCCCTCCACCCTCTGTCCCCAGCTAATGAAAGAAAACCCTCCTTGCACTTATCCTGTACCAGGCACGATTCTAAGACCTGATTTCATAAATTAACTCAGTTAATCCTCACAATGACCCCATCGGAGAGGTACTGATAATAGCTCCATTTTACAGGTTAGGAGACTGAGGCACAGGGATAAAAATCATCACACTTTATTTCAAGTGTTTGTTGGACAACCTGCCTCGGCACTTTTGTGTCAGGGCCTTGAGGATAGGAGCTGAGCTACATCTATTTGCATTTTGAGCACCTATTGCAGGAACTGTGATAGCAGGTGCTTTGATAATAAAATGACAAATAAGCCAGTGTGCTCTCTCTGAGGATCAGAACTTGGAGGGAGGGAGGCAGGGAGGGGAGTTCCCTGGCACATGGGGCCTCCAACAGAGAACCTCGGGTGGAAGATGTCTGTACTGCTGGTGCTGGGGGACCACCTTCAGACCCCAGAGGATGTTCACAAGGGACCTGGGAGCAGGTGAGCAAACTCTGAGAGGCAAGTCTAGCTGACAGACACATCCTTGAGCTCACTGTGAACTGGGCTTCCAAACATAAGTAAGAAGACCGTAGGGAACTGTGTGAACAGGCAGGGGCAGAAGTCAACAAAACATGATTACTATATTACGATTAGAATCCCATAAATAGCCAATGACTGGTCAGGCTTTGGGAAATGCAGATTATATTACGTCAAAAGAGAGCTGGGAGCAGAGCTCATGGCAGATATTCTGAGCTGGCCTTTTCGTTCAGAATGAATACGTTGTTTGTGAAAAGAGAAGCCTTGTGTAAAAAGTGACCTTGAGTTCTCTTGGCAAGAGATTGAAGTTTGGAGACAGAAAGATCTGAGTTCAAATATCAGGTCTCCCATTAGCAGCTTTGTGATTAGATGCAAACCCCATAGCCTCTCTGAGCCTCGCTTCCTGGAGAGAATGTGCGCTCTGTAGTCACCCCCAGCCTTCTCTGATCACGCTGATAAACAAGATTAAGGTAAACAACTTGCGTTGCATTTTGTAGGAAATTATAATAAATAAGAAACCTAATACATGAAAATTTCCATTTGATTCATTTAGAAAAAATATAATGTCACATACCATTACTGGATCGGATCAAAGAAAACAGTAAAAAACCCTGAGCGAAGAAAGACTGATTTGCTTTTGAATCTCCACTGGGCTACTATGTAAGTTACAATTTTGAGGTTAAGTTAGACACACTCTCCAAAACTCAGTTAGCTCATCTGTAACATGGGAAAAAAGCACCCAGATTAAAATCCCAATTGCTATGACCTGGCCTCTTCAGAGCACCTATTTAGCAATAAACTTGTATAGCTCAAACCCCAGTTTCTGCTTCTGAGCAAAGGAGATAGAACTTTCCAGAAGCAACATCTAGTTACAACATTTGGTGGCACCAAGAATAAAGATTGTTCTTTTCTGCAAGTAATTTAATCTGGTTTACCCAGTGGGAAAGCACTAAAGGCTATCATTTTGTTTTCCTTAGTTGAAGCTATTAACTGTAATTGCTTTCGTTAATAATACTTTAGTTATTACAATAATCAAAGCTCAATTTCTGTACTTATACCCTGGGGCCAGTTTGCAGCGGCACAATTTATAAATGGATGAAAAACAATTAATAACAACTAGAAAAACCATTAATGATCTTATCAACAAAGTGCCATGTAATCTCCAATTGAAAAATCATACACACAGAGAACGCTTGGCCTCAGCTAGTGCTGCGGGCTCCCCTACTACTGACCAAACACAGGGTATTTCAAACACAGAAAAATAATGCCTTTGAGGACATTCTCCTCCTGGGCTTACCAGGGGATGTTCCTATTAATCTCCTGAAGGTGAGACACAGCCTATTTCAGTTCCTGTGGGGTGTGAGCCTTCAAAGAGAGAAACCACAATAATTTGAAGAGAAAAAGATTCCATCATCTCCCCAGATCAGTGGCCCCTCACTGTGATCAGTAAAGCAGTATGTGATTCCCACCCTGTCATATCAGGCCACCCACTTGCCCTTTAAATGCCCCCTTAACTCCAGAGCCCACTTCTATTATTAATACTCACCTTGACGTTTCTTGCAGACTCTTTGCCTGGAATAAATCCCCCCCATTCCCAGCCTTTGCCTGCAAATACTCTTTCATGGATGCTTTCTTCTTGTACTCAGCTCTCAGCTCTGAGATAGCATCCCCTGACCCCCTGTCTAATGCTGCTCTCAGAAAACCTAGTCACTCTTTGTCACAGTCTCTGTTACTATCCAAAATTACTGAATTACTCATTCAGTGCCTTGCTTATGACAGTACCCTTGGCACCTCAATCAGGGTCAGAACCATCGCAAGTAAGTACTCTATACATATTTGTTGAATCAATGGACTGGATAAATTCATGAATTTCCACCTGCTGTTGGATCAAGGCAAATAATTCCTTTCCCCTGCCTTTCCTGTCTGGGGAACTGCAGTTGTAATGGATCTTTCCTCCCCTCTACTCTCATCCCACCCATCCCCTCCTTCTCGAAGCATAGGCTCAGGTGTCCAGCAGCCTGGGGATTTAGGCTGCACTTAGAGGTAGGTCCATGAGGCCAAGTATTTGTCAAATTTATTCACAATATGTTCCTCGGGCTAGCACAGGGCTAGCAGATGCTCAATGTTTATTCGTTACCAAATGAGAGAAAAAAAATTTTAATAGATAAATGCTTTCTACTTTTTTGCATTCTAGTTGAGTGATGTGAGCTATGTTACTTAACCTCTTTAACTCCATTTCCCTCTTAAGAAATAATTTAAAAATACCATTTGCCACATGGGATTATGACAAAGACCAAATGAGCCCGCATGTGCCCACAGAGAGTAAGCTTTCAATAAATGATTATGGAATTATTAAAATAGCCTCTGTTCATAATTAAAATATAATTAGCTTTGTTCCAATCATTCTGTTTGGATGCTTCCATCCCTGCTTCAATGTACAGCCTCTCTTCCCAGGAACCATGCCACCTCCACAAAACATCTACCCCCCCCCCATCTTTGAAGGTGTAGTTACCTCCTCCCACCTGTGATTCCAATATCAAGGCTAATTGTAACCTGAAGCTGAGGATGTATGGCTTGGAAAGTCACTCTCTTCCTGGCCTCTCTAACTTGCTTCCCAAGACCCAGGACTTTCCCCACCCCTCAGGGCCACCTTCCTGACAATGAACATTTCTGCTTTGAATTCCTGAATTTGCACCTTTACCACATACTATTTCTTCTTTGATGCCAAGGCTGAATGAGTTTCATCAAATATCTGGCTGCAGAAATGTTATTTCCTTATCTACCTGTTCTTGCAACAAATCCAGATGAAGCGAAAGCATCGAGAAGTACACCCAGCATGAACTAGTTCCACTCTTACAACATCCACGTGGATACTGGGTCCTGAGCTTTGTGTGTGTGTGTGTGTGTGTGCACCATCCTATCTCAGGCCTCACTGATTGTCTTAGAGCATCCCTTGACCTTCTACATGAAGCCAACATTTAAACACACTTCAATCTTCAGTTTCAGCATTATTCCCTTGTAGAAACTTCAAAGTCTCAAATAAAGCAAGCAGGAGTGTCTTCTACATGCCTCGAACTTCTCATGAATTCATTCATTCTACATTTTTGTTTTCAGAACTGCACTTGCTAGGCATTCTTTTAGACATTAGTTAATACAGCAATGAGAAACAGTAATAATACCAATAACAAGGTAAAACAGGTAAACATGTCTAATGAAGAGGCCTTACATTATGATAGAAAGACAGGAAGTTAGAAAAGTAAGTAAAATAAAAATGTGTTACACGGTTTCTGAGCAGAAAGATAAAGGGGATAGGAAGACAGGAGAAATCCAGGGGAGATGCAATTTTACATAAAGGGGTCTGGAAACCCACCTTGTTGGGATACCCACCCTGAAGTGGACTATGGGTTTGATCAGCCAGGCTGATATATAATGGGGTACAAAAATATTACTTGAAATGGAAGTCTTTGGAGAAAATGTATCTCTTACGCATCTTCTTATTTTGGCTGAGAAGATAAATTTGGTAAGCTGTAAAGAAGGTCAGGTTTACACACTCAAGGACCATGCTTTTAAACACTTGATATCATTGAACTGTTCATTAGTCCACTTGGGCTACTACAACAAAAGACTGGGTGGCGAAACAACAGATATTCATCTTGCACAGTTCTGGAAGCTATGGGTTAGGTGCTAGCAGATTCTGTTCCTGGTGAGGAGCTTCTTCCTGGCTGCAGACAGCTAATATCTCAGTGGCCTCACATGGTAGAAAGCTCTTCCTCTCTCTCTCTCTCTCTCTTTCTTTAATTTGGACAATAATCCCATTGGGGGTCTTACCTTCATGACCTCATCCAAACCTAATTATCTCCCAAAGGCCTCATCTCCAAATACCATTACATTGGGGGTTAGAATTTCAACCTATGATTTGGGGGGGGTTCACATTCAGTCCATAACAAACTACCTGTGAAGGGAAGTATAAGAATTATTAAAAATGCATCACTCAGTCTTCCAGGGATGTAAAGCAATGAGGGAAAGTTGAATAAGTGAAGCACTTGGCATCAGTCAGCTGGGCAACATTTACACCTAGCTCCGGGTCTTTGAAGTCAAGACTTCATTTCTTTTCTTTTTGCTTTTCTTTTTTCTTTCTTTCTTTCTTTCTTTTTTTTTTTTTTTTTTTTTTTGCATTTCAATAGAACTAGCTTTGTTCTTTTCTAAAAAACAAAAGAAATGGTCTAAAAGCAAATGCCCATTTGTACCAAGGGATGGACATGACCCGGAACTTACAAAGGAGCTGCTGTGTCATAAATGAAAATAGTAATATGTCCGGTGCTGTGTGCTTGAGTAACCTGGAGAGGCGAGGTAAGGGAGAGGGGGTGCCTGCCAAGCCCCCCGAGTGAACACCACCACCAGAGCTGCCCCCAGAGACCTGTGTGGTGGCAGCGCAAGTGCCGGAACCGACTCACAGTCTTCCCGCTCTCCCCGTGTCCCATGATTTTCCCCTTCTCATCTGTTTTCTGCTTGAAGGTGTTGTTTCAGTAAAACTGAAGTTCTCTGATGCTTTTGCTAATGTCACCCAGCGCCCTGTGGGAAGCAGCCTTCTTTGGTGCAAATTCATAATCTACTGGATGCCAGCGTCTGCACAGTTCTTTAACAGTGCCCACAACAATTATTCTATAATGAAGATGTTTCATGAACTGGGGCATGTATGTGTCAAGAAACTTCTTATCTGCATGAACCGAATTTCCTGCAAGTGGACAGAGCCCCAGAGGAGTCTGCTGTCCTACAAAGGACAGAAATTCATAGCCTGCCAGCTGCAATGTCATTGCACTCTCAGTCACGAGTCACTGCTTTGGTTAGATCAGACTTCCCACGATGCTCCTCACACCAATCTGACCTGCTGGCCAGTAACTCATCTGGCTTTTTAGACTCAGGTTAGGACCTTCAGCCAAAATATTGAGATCAGAGCCCATTATCAGACAGGCCAGCTCAATAATCTGGTCTTTCTCAATGTCCAATCCTGTAATCTCCAGGCCCACCCAGGCCATCCGCTGGACTATGCTCTCCCCGGCCGCCCTGGGTGCCCATCTTCGCGGACACCCTGGGCCCCAAACTGCCCATGGAGCCCACCCGCACCTCGTGACAGCCAAGACTTCATTTATTTTCTGCTATAGAAAGTAAAGTGTCACATAAGTGAATTCACACTGATAATAGTATACCTCAGTCACTGCTATCATAGTAACATTGTTTAATCAACCACTACCTGGTCTTAAAGGCACTGATGGTAAGCAATGGCTTCGCACCCCCACATCTGCAGTCGGCTGGGGTTCAGCTACCCTAGGCTGGACTTGGCTGCGCCTGACTTTGATTCTGGGTAACACCAGTGGCTACCCTAGGTATATTCTCACGGGGAAAGGCAGGAACGAGAAGGGCAAGTTTGATTGTGCAAGCACCCTTCAAGTCTCTACCATCATGCTTGCTAACATGCAAATCTTTGGACAACCCTTAACTCTCTAAGTCACATCAAGCCCAAAGTTAAGGTGCAGGGAAGAATATTCCACCCACCACAAGAACAACACAGGGGCATGGATATGTAATAATATAATATTCTAGGGGAAGGAAGCATTGGGATTACTAATTTAACCGACCACACAATCTATCTCATTGCAAGGGGTCATTCAATAGAGATAATTCTTGGGTTCAAGCCTGAGGATTAAGAACTTTTGAAGACTACGGCCGGGCGTGGCTCAGCGGTTGAGCGTCGACCTGGGATCCAGGCGATCAGGGTTCGATTCCCGGTCAGGGCACATGCCCGGGTTGCGGGTTCGATCAAGGACTCTCTCATCATTGGTGTTTCTTTCTCTCTCTCTCCCTCTCCTTTCCTCTCTCTGGAATCAATAAAGATATATTAAAAAAAAAAAAAAAAAAGAACTTTCGAACACTAAATTTAAGTACTAACGCAGTGAACTCTGTAAATCTCAGGCAATTATAACTTGCTTATATACTACTACAGTATAGTTTATTTTTTCGCATGGCTAATACTTCTTGGACTTTATTTTTTTTTTAATTTTTTATTATGGAGGCAATATGGTGCCTTGGAAAGAATGTTAGTGGGAAGTCAAACTCCCAGTCTCCAGTCCTGTATCTGCTACTGATGAACTCTGAGATCAGCAAGTTATCTCAAATTATCTGGCCATGCTTCCCTCTTCTGTAAAGTGAGGGTTTGAACTAGAGAGTTACACTTCCTTCCATCACTGCAAGTTCATAAGTATATGTTTACTGACATGGATGTAGGCCAACAGGCCTTGACTCATCCTACTTTTTATTATATTATTATTATTGCATCATATTATGAGTTCCCTGCACCAAAAATACATGTGTGAGCCAAAGTTGGGGTCTTGTCTAAAGTCATAAACAGCATTAAAACATTCCTTGGATGGACCAGAGTGAAGTGGGCCCTCCATTTCCTAGCCATGCACCGTCAAACGTGGAGGATTCCTGACCATGAGATAAAGATCACCCACAATCCCAAACTTTAAATTGTGTCCAGAACAGAGAGGATTTGCAGAGCTGAAATGTTACACAAAACATGTTTATTTATATCTCCCAGGTTTGCGTGGAAATCCAAAGTATGTTTTGTAAATACGATGGTACTTGTCTTTCTGAAATTAACAGGAACTGCATGTTTGTTTGGGAAGTTAATGTTATCCCATGTGCTTCTGACAGTGAGATACCACTGAACTGCATGTACTATTACCACACCACAGCTGAGGTCTGATTCAGGCTGAAGCCCCAAGTGACTATAAACCAAACAATTATTTTTTTAGTCCTAATGTGTTTGCTTCCTAATGACCCACAGCCTTAAACTCACACTGGGCAGGACCACAAAAACTTTCTTTTTTTATGCTCCA
Source organism: Miniopterus natalensis (assembly GCF_054644295.1). Classification (NCBI taxonomy): domain Eukaryota; kingdom Metazoa; phylum Chordata; class Mammalia; order Chiroptera; family Miniopteridae; genus Miniopterus; species Miniopterus natalensis. The sequence continues at coordinate 192,112,532 of NC_142081.1, read as the reverse complement.
GGCCCCAGCAGGGCCAGGCACATTCTGGAAGACTAGTTGTGGGTGACCAAAATGCAATTTAAAACATCAGCAGCCTTTGATCAGGGCAGCTTGCTTACTTTTAATTGTTTCCAGAGAGCTTGTTTGAAAATTTGTTAGATTTCACATCACATGCAATGGGAATTGATGGCTGAATTCACTGCCTTAATTCTTGGCTCAAAAAGGAGTTATGCTTATTTCAGTTAAATTTAGGAAGCTGAATTTGGGGCCAAGCAACTCAAAGGTGATTTCAGTTGCTGTCTCTTTTCACCCATACTCAAAATAACAAGAAATGAACTCAGGGAACCTTTAGGAAAATGTGACATAATTGGTTGCTGGTATTTTTTCTCTCCAGCTGCACTAACTTTAATCAAATCCTTTTTTTCTTTCTTCTTTATGGATAAGAGTGACTATGAGAACAATAAAGTTGTCCCTAAATAAATTTGAGAAGTCAGGGCAAAATTAACGTCAAAGGCAATTTTTTTTTAAAACCAGATATGTCAAAATCCTTCAGTGTTTGTGGGTGAGAACCTGTCTCTCCTGACACTAAGTAAGTGAAAAGACACAAAGAATGAGAGAAACCAACCTTTTCTTAGCAGCCCAATATTCAGAACTTCCTCTTCTGACCCTCATAATCTCTTGGGGTGACCTCACATAAGTCCCACAGATTCAGCAGTGACTTTTGTGTGGTTAACATTTAAAGTTTCATTTCCAGCCTCAAGCTCAGCTCTTCAGCCTACACTTGGGACTACCAACTAGACATCATTGACCAAATGGAGATCACGCATACACCCCAGGTTCAAAGTAGCTAATAAATTGAATACCTTTACCCACCCCACACCTCAGGACAGCTTCCATTTCTTTCCATATTTTTAATTTTGTGACTGGCTCTACCATTCCACTCTTCTAACCATCACCAAAAACTTAGATATTATCTTCAATTGCTTCCTGTCCCCTGTGTTTTACATTAAATTGGTCATAAGCTTTATCAATTGTATACCTCCACCCCCAGGTTTTTCCTACATTCATCATACTTTTCTATCCACAATGCCTTGGAAACATATATTCAATAGGATCCCGAGTCTTCTAACTTGCCAGGTGCCAACTCTTCTCATATTTTAATGTCAGAATTCTCTTCCTTAAGCCCATTAGATGATGTCTCTTCCAGGTTAGGGTTAGTTAATTCTCTCTATAGCCCAAAGGCTAAATGCCTAGATTCCTGTTGCCAGCGCTACCCTAGGTTTTGAATTTGCTTGTTGCCAATTCTGCAAACAGCACCCTGGGTTACAGTGATAAGATTATTTGCACACTATTCTATGTGCTCTCTAATCCTCGGTGGTCAGCACCTGCCCCATCCTTTGCCAGGAAGCCTGCCACCTCCCAGTCCTAACTTTATCTTCGAAAACTCAAGTGCAAATGTGACCTATTTTTTGTAAATCCTTAAAATCCCACTGGCAAAGTCAAACGTGCTCTTCTGTGCTCTCGCAGAACCCAGAGGAAGCACATATCAGTAGGGTTACCAATTGTTGCTGATTACAGGGGACTTTCCCTATTTTAATATGGAAAGTGCTTCGCCAAGGAAATCGCTCCGTCCCTGGAAAGGCAGGACTGAGGCTCACCCTTGACGCAGTTTGTGGTCACTGTTTGTATGTGTCTCATCCCTTAGGTTGTGAGCTGCTTGAAATCAAGGAAAAGATCTAATTCATCTTTGTAGCCCTAAAAGTTAGTACTGTGTCTGCAAAATAATAGCTTTAATGACAGATTTAATACTGCAATGTTTTGCTCTTTTCTGTTTAACACTCAAAATCTTTAAAGGATATTGGTATCAATTTCAATTTTTATACATAAAAAGAATACACCCAAGAGAAATGCAATGACCTGCCCAAAGTTACCCAGGCACACTGTACACAGATGTTTTACTGATTACTAAATGTGCTTGTTCCCCCATAAAAACTGAGTAAATCGTTGACTGGGATATTCTGTGATGTGTAAGATTGAGTATTTTTCTACACACAGACTGACTAGAGGAAGAAAATGATTAAAATCAGATAAGCAGTTAATTATCAGCCCTTCCACTCAATTACATGTTGAAATAGTTATTTGTTTAAATTAGACATCTTCAAACAAGATTGACTGTCTACATATCACTAGTGCAACCAAAACAGTGCAAAATTAAAATAAATGTTATTTTCACAAGAACTAAATGAGTTAATTTAGAAAAGGAGACCACTGAGATTTCCCAGTTAACATATTTATAATTCTCAGTCACACACCTACTGTTTAATACAGTGATTCTCAACTGAGAGAAATGTTGTTTGCCCTAAGAGGCAATTGGCAATGTCTGGAGACATTTTTAATTTCACGACCTGGGGAGAGATAGAGAGACCAGAGATGCTGCTAAATATCCTACAATGCACAGAAAGGCTCCCCATAACAAAGAATTTTCCAGCCCCAAAAGTCAATAGGGTTAAGGTTCAGAAATCTTTTTAAACTGTAAAAGAGGTAAAGTGAAGATTGTCACATACATATTTTAAATAACCCTGTTTTACAAGATGTGATATATAAACAGAAGATTCCACAAATATTTTGAAAATGTCTATTATCTATTTCTTCTCCATCTATGGGGGTCATTCTCATTGATTTAACAACAGTGAATGAAGGAGCGTGCAGATTATTTATTCTGGTAAACTAGAATCCAGTTTTTCTATATAATTAAAACTAATTAAAATTTTATATTAATTTTCTTAACATATAATATAAATATTATATATACTATTGTTATATAGTCATAACAATGTTGAAGTATATGTATATAACATATATTCAAAAGTAAATGTATATTATATATACAGGGTGTGGCAAAAGTAGGTTTACAGTTGTTCATATGGAAAATAATAAAATAATTAATAAATAATAAAACAAAAATGAACTCTGTTTCATGTACTCACAATTGGAAACCTACTTTTGCCACACCTTGTATGTAATATTCTAGTTTAACAAAATTTGTATCTGTACACTTATTAAAATACATATATTTTTAATAGTGAAAATAGAGGTTGTGTTTATGTTCAATTCTCCAATATCAACAAACAACCTTTTTATGTTTTTCAAAAATTGTGTTCTTTTTCTTGTTCTAATGAAACAATTTATGCTTACTGCAGATATCTTTACTCAGATAGGAAAGGTTGTTTCAAAAAATCCTATAATCGAAGCATTATAAAGGAAAAGAAATGAAATCATTTAAGCATATATGCGTTAGTTGGTATTTTGTAAAATATTTTAAATTTTTTATTATACTTGTATGAATAGTTTTGAATGATTCTTTCTTTCCTCAACATTATATCATGAAATAACCTTCTAAAAATGTCATTTCTCTATTGAGCAAACTCCATCATATGTATAGACCATAATATATTCAATAAATCTCCTTAAAGTTGGATATTTGGGATTTTTCTTCTGTTTTGCTATAATAAATAACACCACAAGGAACATTCCTATACATAAATCTCTAGCTCTTTCTCTGATTATTTACTTGGGATAGATTCCATGAACTAAAATGTTGGGGTCAAAATGGAGCCATTTAAGGTTTAGAGTTTCAGTGATATAATCCATAGAGCAGAAATAATAAACTATGGCCTCTCCCTCGTCCACAGTATGAAAGGGTCATGGAACAGCGATTTATTAACATAAACGGTAGACAAGGCATCCGACTGTGAAGTTATCTCTGCATGTGCAAATACAGGTGGGGGGCGGAGACTACACAAAGGCTCTGCTACAGAAATAGACCTGCTCATGTTTATTCTTGCTCTGGTTCAAAAGCTTTGAGTCACGTAAGACCCCCTATTTCAGGTAGAATGTGGCAGGAAGACTGTTCCGAAGACAGCTATATTGTGATGCCTACTTCCCCCAAAGGTATGGTAAAAGAAAAATGCATCCCCTGCTTACACTTACTGTAACATGCGTACTATATATCATTCAGTACTTATTTCATGAAAGTTTAGTGAAATTATTCGAGAAACTGTGCTGTCTTTACATTGCTTATTGCACATTTGGTTTCAGACATTTCTATAACATTACTATAGCAGGTATTATCTCTATTTCACAGATAAGAACCCTGAGGATCTGAGGGTGTTAATTGGCCATGTGAACAGGTTAGCAAGTGGAGAACCTAGTATCTAACCTCTCATCTCTATGAGCCCTAGGTAATTGTTCTTATGCCCAGCAGTGCCTTCACGTTTACAATATGCATAGTTATACATACAAGTCTACTAAAAGTAATTATATAGGCATATAGAATCAACACCTTATTTCCCTCTATTTAGTATGTTTCTAAGCCTGACCATCTATCCATCCGTGTAGCCCATCACACTTCACTAGCCTTCTCCATGCACTGTGCATGCAGATATCACCCAATCTTGTTTGCAGTGAAGTCAGAGACCCAAGGAAATACACTTGAATTCCCTCTATGAAGGCCTCACTCTGGACAGGAATTAACATACTGGTATTCCTTTTAGGTTACTGCCTTGGAAACCTGGTGCTGTCTTGGAAACCTCACGTGTGAGGAAACCATTCCCAATAACCTGGGGCCTGCTGTTCTGACATTAAGACCCGACCATTCTGTGAGAGCACATTGCAGATGGTGCACTGGCTGCCACATGTAAAGAAACTAAGATATGAGCTCTAGTTTGGTTTTGTTTCATGTTTTTTTAATTGCTTGCACTTAAGGATTTTCTTTATTCTGAAATTGCCTTTCCTCCTGGCTAAATATACAAGAAGCATGCTTTGTCTTCGTTGTTCTTCCATCATTCCTCTTTTCAGTCCACATTTCCCGGCCCCCTTCTTCCCACCTGCCTATCCATGTATCGCTTGGGCTTGGGGTCAGGCTGTCTTTCTCTTCCTGATGGGCTTCCTCAGGCCAACCCCCATGACCCACATGCCTACAGGACTCCATGATGACATTTTCTAGATTCATCTTCAGACTTAACATGTACTTTATCTCCTTTAGCAACCAAGTTTCACACATCTGATTTAGCTAACCCTAGATTGAGTCTCACATCTCTAAATGTTTCCTGAGTCACCCTCTTTCTGCCTTTTAATCATTCATCTTCCCCATGAAGTCTGGGTTCCCAAACCACAGTTCCCTGGATACTAGAATTTGGCCTATTGTAAATAAATTATGGGTGCTTTATAAATGCTATACTTAAAACTCATTGGATAGCTCTGGTCTCCATTAACGAGCAATCAGTGAAGATAATCGAGTCTGTGTGAGCAGTGTCCTTCGCCCTTAAAGCAGGGATTCAGATTGGCATTGTTCAACTTGATATTCCTCTCTGTTAGTGCTGCCATATGGCAGGAAATGTGCTCTGAACTGGCAGTACAAACTTCCACAGACCAGGAATCACATCCAGTGAGGTGAAATGACTTGCCCAGCTAGTCATGGGCAGCCAGAGCTCTGCAGACGAGACCCCACATCTCACTCAGGCTTTCAGAAACATGTGCTACGGTCACTCTCCCACCTGCAATACATCTACTTCCTCTGTCTCTTCAACCTGTTCTTCATAGTGAAATCCTTGAGAACACAGGTTTAAACATCCCCTCTCTCAGAAGCCTTTCTCTTTCATTATCCCGCATCAGGAAGAACTGTTCACATCTCTCTCTAACAGCATATGGCTCTAGTAGAGCAGTCATAGCATTAAGGCCGTGGAGTCATACACCCCATGGTAAAAGCTGATAGTGTGATCTTAGGCAAGTTAAACGGCCTGGTTCATTTTTGTCACCTAAAAAACAGGGCTAATATTATCCCCACACAGGGAGTTTTAGTATCTTATATGTAACAATAAATTTTAAAAGCAGTTGAGGGCTTAGTTGCAGGAGGCAGAATAATGGCCCCAGATGTCCAGATGCTAGTGTCCAGAACCTATGAATATGTTGCCTTCATAAAAAGGACTCTGCAGATGTGATTAAGGTGAAGGACCTTGTGATGGGAAGACTATTTGGGGCCCAATATAGTTATGAGGGTTCTTCAAAGGAGAGAACCTGCCCAGCTGTGTTCAGAAAAAGGGAGCAACAGGAGAATGGCCAGAGAAATACAATTACAGGCTGTATCGATGGAGGAAGGATAGTTTCCTGAAGTTGGAAAAGACAAGGAGATTGATTTTTCCCTGGAGCCTCCAGAAAGGAACGTAGTCCAACTGACACCGTGGTTTTAGCCTGGTGAGACCCGTAGGACTTCTGACTGAAGGTAATATATTTGTGTTGCCTTAAGCCATTAATTGTGGTAATGAAATGCTCATCCTGGCCTCACTGAAATGCTGTTTCATCGTATGGACTTCTAATAAAAACAAAAAGGATGCTTATAAGAAGTTCATGGATTATGTTTATATCTAGGATGGCTATTCAAGTGAACAATTGTTTGAGCTAATGGAGTGAAGGCTTGTTCAATGACCATTTTAAGCTCTTTCTCTCATGGCTTGTATTAGGAGTTGGTTGCAAGATTCTGTAGCTTCTAAAGGGCTTGCTGTTATGCAACAGATTAAATGATGAATATTAAACCCAATTATTTGCATTACTCATTCACTTACTGTTCCACAAATATCTTTTGGGAATGAATTAACCCAAAGAAAGAAAGCATTAAAAATTTAAAAATGCACTTAATAAACCTGTTCTGTTCTCATGGAGCATCTAGAGCAGTAAAATACAAATAACCAAAATGCAATAATCTGAGAGCCTCGAGGTCTTACTCTCCATTGCAACTCCCAGTCTCAGCATGGTTCCTGGCACATAGTAGGTACACAAAGTAATTGGGGAACTGCTGAGTTGACTGTTGCATATGTCATATTATAATAACTTAATAGCTTACAAAAAAGCAATGAGCAAAAGTTTTACAGAAGAGGTGCAGCTTTACTCTGTGAAAGATGAGTAGAAACTGATTTTTAAAAAGGCGGAGGACTTGGCCAAGGTCAAAGGCCAGGAAGAAGTGAAAATGTTTAGGAAGTACAGATAATTGAATTTGAAAACCTGGATTCTGTATGAAAACACAATAATGAAAAATAGGGCTAAAGAGTAAGTTTCATACAGATCATAAAAATCTGGATTTACAAAGCAAGTTTCAGCACTAGAAATTTGAACAAAGTTGGTGAGTAGCAACAACAAATGCCTATTTAGTCAAATAAATTTGACCAGATTAAACAAAGATAATCAGGCTTTTTCAGTGCAGTATTTTTAGGCCTCGCAAGGTTAACATGCAGTAGGTGTTTCATGTAAAAGAAAATATGTCTATATGTCTTACCTATTGCTTCATGAACAACTACTACAAAAGAAGGGCTTTAAATCACCCTTTATTATTTCTCATAACTTTGTGGGTTAGATGAGCAGTTCTGTGCTTAGTTAGCTGGTGGATGTGATTGTCAAATGTGCTTTTTAAAATCTTTTGAGATGATCATATGATTTTTATCCTTTATTTGGCTAATGTGATGTATCACATTGATTGATTTGTAGATGTTAAACCATCCTTGCATCCCTGGAATATATCTTACTTGGTCATGGTTTATTACCCTTTTAATGTATTATTGAATTTGGTCTGCTAATATTTTGTTGAGGATTTTTGCAACTATGTTCTTCAATGATACTGGCCTGTAATTTCCTTTTCTTGTAGTGTCCTTGTCTGGCTTTGGTTTCAGTGTACTCCTGGCCTGATAGTATATGTTTTAAAGTGTTCCCTTCCCTCTAATTTTTTGGAGGAGTTTGAGAAAAATTGGTATTTATTCTTCTTTAAATACTTGGTAGAATTCACTGTGAAGTCATCTTGTCTGGACTTTTCTTTTGGGGGCTCTGTCTGGAACAAGACAAGGATGCCCACTTTCTCTACTTTTATTCAACATAGTACTGGAAGTTCTAGCCAGAAAATATAGTCCCCAAAACATCAAAATCAAAAAGGAAGAAGTAAAACTGTCTTTGTTTGCAGGTAACAGGATATTATATAGAGAAAACCCTGAAGACACAACCAAAAAATTGTTAGAACTAGTAAATTCAGAAAAGTTAAAGGATATAATATCTAAGTATGAAAGTCAGGTGTATCTCTATATGCTAAAAACAAACTATCAGAAAGAGATACTAAAAAACAATCTTATTTACAAGTTCAAAAAAATTAATAAAAAACCTAGGATCAATTTTAACCAAATAGGTGAAAGATCTGTGGAAACCATAGGACACTGATGAAGGAAACTAAAGAACACACATACTGCCTCTATCCTGGTTTTCTGGGCTACCTGGCTTTTCTCCCTAGAAGACTTTCAACCTTTGGAAGGTAGGATGCAATCACTTCAATTCTGCACTCCTATGGATGCTTGGTGAACATACCTTTACTCAGTTATAACAAGGACATACTCTAGTCCAAGGAATAGTTAATATGATGGTTACTTCTTCTAAATCTATTCAAATCATAAATCCAATAAGAAAAATGTAATAACTTCAGAAGGCATATGAAATGAGGCATTATTAGTTTAGCAGAATTAAGAATGGAATAAAGAAAGAATTAGGGTTAAAGGCACCAAAGCCTTAATTTTATGAGAGTGCACATTATTATTTGATATCTCAGGTTTTTATAATATAGCAGGAAGCCTAAAGATTTGCATATGGTTCACTTAAACACTGCTTACATGCTGTAACAAAGAGAATGAACTGTGTTTACCAAAATGCCTCACTGCATAAACAATTTACTTAATATGACTTGCATAATTTCTCAAAATGAATTTAATATCCCATTATTTATAATGATCTCAAAAAGAGCTTTTGGCAATTTGCTTCTCTGATATCCTCTCTCATTCATAATCCACAGCTGAAAATAAGATTAATATTCAGAAGCTAGAAAATGCTGAGACTTGGTGATAGGAAATTCTTAGAGAAGATAGCTTTTAGAGTCATAGAATATTTTCCTAAAGGAGATGCACATAATACACTTCATCTTTTGAATCCATGAGGTTAATTAAAATAAAGTCATTGAGATGACTTTGGTAGAAATAAACTAGGCTCAAGAAAAGAAACAATTGAAGGTGCTGAGAACTGGGGCAGAAGGAGGAATGAGGGAGAGAAAGACGGAGCCAGAGGCGGGGCCCCTCCCTCAGCTGTACCGATAACTCTCCAGCGTAAGGCTTTGGGAGTATCCGAAACGAATGAGCTGTGGAAAGGTAGTATTTCATTTGATTTCTGTCTCTTCCTTGCAAAAAGGTTTGAGGAAACACATACATTTTTCTAAATCATCTTTCTGCTCAAGGAACTTGTAAATATAATTCAGCGGCAGATTAGCATAGGGGAAAGTGCCTCAAAGACCCAAATTTAAATATCTGCTCAGCTCCCTCTAGAATCTTAGCGTGAGTTATTTACTTATTTCTCCTGTAACCTCAGGTGCACTGTATGCTCGTGAAGCTTATGTTTCATGTCCTCTCTTGGATGAGTCCCGCCTGTAGTGGATTGAACGGTGCCCACTCCAATACCCTCAAAGATATGACCGTGTGGCCCTAATCTCTGGCACATGTGATTGTGAACTTATTTGGAAAAGGGGACTTTGTGGGTGTAGTCAAGGATCTTGAGTTGAGATCCTCCTGGATTATTTGGGTAGGCCCCAAATCCAATGAAAAGTGTCCTTATAAGAAACACACAAAGGAGAGACACACAGAGAAGGAAAAGATGGAGGCAGAGTTGTACAGCCACAAGCCACAGAACTCCTGGAGCCACCAGAAGCTGGAAGGGGCAAGGGAGAAATCCAAATGTCTCTTATTTTAAGCCACCAGGGTTGTGTTAATTTTTTATGGCAGCCCTGGGAAACTAACACACCTTCCAAGAGCTTAGAGAGACAGCAGCTATGTGTTAACAGGTTTTATGTGTTGTAAACACTCTACCACCCCTGTTTCCCTTCTGTCACACTTTCACTTGTGTCAGGTGATAGTGGAGTGGCCACAACTTTATTTGGATCCAGCTAAGACAAAGTTGACATGGGGAGACATTTACTTGGGGACTGGTGGGGTATGTTTATGTGGTTCTGCCTAGTTACTATCTGTCCTGATTCGGGAGTGGCTTCCAGGAATGTCCCTACCACCTACTGTGTCGACTCAGGACAGTGACATGAAGGACAAGGGCAGAGGTCTCATCTCTAAAAGGAGCTGGAAAGATGTTCTGCAAAGGATCATAAGGCAGTCCTAACAAGATAAAGTTGTAAAAGTGCCTGTACAATAACTTGGTGATGAAATATGTTCTTTGTTGCTGGCTCTTATAAGACTTGAGTTACCCATAAAATTGGCTAGGTTTATTTTACCCCTTTGTTTCCTAGGTGGGGACAGATTGAGATTATGGAACTCTTTCTTTGGGACGTCTTTCCTTCCTCTCCCTTGATGTTCCTGTCTCTTCCTTTTCCTTTGTTTATCTCTCTTTATCTTTCCCCATCCTCTACTGCCATCTTTTTATACAAATATACAAACACACCTACACATGCCCATACACGCGCTCACACTCACATATGGTGACTGGACACACAAGGATAGAAATGACAGTTTCCATTTAGTCTCTTAGTCTCAGCCTGTCACTCAGCTAGTAGAAAGAATGCTCTGGTCCCAAGCCCATGATGATACATATAAATAAACCCACAGGAGTTTCAAGTATAAAGGGAATTTTAAAGCCTCTATCTTCGAACTTCCAGAGGTTAGCAAGGTCCACTTACTGGACTAGCAGCAGCAGCACCTGGAACCTTGTTAGAAATGCGTCATCTCAGGAACCACTCCTCTCCTTCTGAATCACAAAGGGCAGGTGGGCCCAGAAATCTGAGTTTTAACCAGTGCCCCAGGCGGCTGAGCATGCTGAAGTTCCAGAACCTCTGGGCTAGAAAAAGCCCCATTTTTCCTATGCCGCCTCCTAGGGTTGGTAACAGAGACCGTTGCTTAATGGCTCATCTTGCTGAAAAAACAGATTTGGCAAAATGATGACCACAATCAGTGATTTATTAATTATATAATACAGCCCTTCTCAATTGCAGGTTTCTATGGAAAACTGAATAGCTGCATTGCATTTGTTTTACCAAAACATGCAGAAAATTTAGGACAAATCTAATTAGAGGTTTTTGCTTACACAGATTGCCAAGAAAGAAAAAAATATAATAAAGCAAACAAATGAATAAAAGTGATTTAGCTCATTGACATTTGAACCAGAAAAACAACCAAAAGAGAACAGAGCTCTAGCCTCATATTACACATTTAATGGATCCCAACATGTAGAATCATCTTTGGAAACCAGTTCTATAATGAGATTTTTTTCTTTTTCAAAGGGTCTGGTTCTTTTTAGTTGAATTCTAGTCATTAATATTCCTCCAGTAACAACAGATGGTTCAGATTTTACAAATCTACCCTGTTCCTCAAAGAAAAATAGAACGTAAGCTCCGTGAAGGCAACATTTTCTTTTCTCTTCTTTACCCGTGAAGTATCCCAAACACCAGAAACATTATTTGGCACACTGTAGGTGTTTATTAACCATCCACTGAATGAGTGAGTGAATAAAAGCTGCCTTTCTATAAATTGCTCTTATCTCATGCTTCTTCGTGGCTCAAAAAGCCAGGTCCCTGAGTGTTCAGCACCAGCGAGGAACATAAGACCTGGCCCTCAGAAGGTCCCATGGCTGGGGTCATGCTCTGCTGTTACTGTCCTGAAGTTCTTAATAACTTTACCTCTGAAAATATGTTTTGTAAGTGACATCCTATGGGATAGAGCAGCACCTGCAAAAGCAGATCTATATGAATGAGAATGTCCGCTGTGACTTGTCGCTCCATTTGAATATAGTGCTCACTACACCACAGGGGCGCAGAATCCCCCTGGGCCTACAATGCGTGGGAGCTCGGCAGCACTCGGAGTAAGTGTGACGTGTGTGGCCTCTCTCTGAGTAAGTGGGGCCCCGACACCCTCCAGAGACCATGTCTTCTGTTCAAACCAGACTCTCTTCAATCAGAAAGAAGACAATGGTGTTCTAAGAAACACAAATGACCAGGGAATGCCATCATATCCTTTCTTACTGAAATTGCTGCTCCATTTTAGCCAGTCACTTATGATGAGAATCATGGCATAAAAGGAAAGGAAAATATAGGGCAAACTAGAGTTTCTTATCTTTTACATTCCTCCCTGTTCATCAGTAAGCTGAAGACAGGGAGTGTGGGTAGAACTTCAAAAAATGAAATAAAACCAGCTGAGTTAGTTTTATGCTGTGTTTTTACTCTACTGGTAAGAATGAATTACATTTGGATGCACGAGCTACAAAATACGAACTGTATAAATTTGGTGATTCCATAATGCCTAAAATATGGTTATATTTTTGTTTGAAACTGGCATTGTACAGTAAAAAGATGACAAGAAAGACATGCTAATAATTTAAAATTGTGATTTTTATTTGCTTAGAATGATATTAAATAGCAAATAAAAAGCCATATAAATTGAGAGTGTGTGGAAGAAAAGAGAAATTTATATTTTAATACTCTTAAAATTTTTCCTGCTTTTTGTGTGAGGGATACTGCATTACTATGTTTCACATTATATGGGTGGCCCTGACTATAAATCCTAAAAAAAGGCCCACTCAATTGGGAAAACTCTCTCAGCATGCCAACCATTCCCCAGTTCTCTGTCTTTACATGTGTGATTTCTTCTGTCTGAAGGTCAGTGTTGGATGTAAACAGATTTGAGTTTATATCCTGGCTGCTGCTTTTACGTGTATGACTTAACCTTTACCTTTACTTGGCCTTTACCTCTCTATCTGAAAATGGGGGCTTTAGAGTTAAGAGAATAAAATAAAATACTTCATGGGAAGTTAAAATAGGATAATATGTATAAAGCCCCTGCTACCAGGAGGCTGGTATTTTCCTTCTGGGATCCCACAGTACTGGGTTCACTATTTTACTATAGTTCTCAACTGGAGTCACACTTCTTGGGTCTGAATTTTGACTCTACTACTTATTACCATGCGACCTTCAACAAGTTATTAACTCTTGGCCTTGAATTCCTTTATCTAGAATATGTACAAAATAATAATACCCTCTTCTGTAAGTTGTTGAGGGATGATATAAGATATACAAAGCATTTGGAATAGTTCCTGGCATGTGGTAAAGAGAAATCAGTAAATGTGACTTTTTTCATTGTGATTACCAGCATTAACATTTTTTTACTCCATCTGCCTATGTCTATCTTTCCCATTATTCTAGAAGTCCCTCCTGGGCAATGAGTGTGTCTTGCTCATCTGGTCTCCAGCATCTGCAGGAAGTGCTCCTTAAGTATCTAATGAATCAGTGAGTGGGTGAGTCAGAACCTCTCTACCTATTCACATTTCCTAGTTACTTGAGAGTGACTAATGGGAACTTAGTCATGCTGACCTTCACAAGTGCTGAGGAAATATTTTTCTTCTTTTCTACTGAAGCAGTCAAGCTTAACCTTTATTTGTTAGGCTCTCTGCCAAGAAGAAGGCACAGAAGAGTACTTCATCCAATTTATGAAGGCATCGTAAAAGTGAGGGCCCCACAGACATCCTGAAGTCACGGGATGCCTGCAGCTGGGCGGTGAACAACCTGGTAGGTGCTCTGCGATCCTACAAAACTCATCACACCAAAGCACAAGCACCAACATTGAGAAGATAAACAGAGTGTGTGTGGGTCCTACTTCAGTCATTTCCAGAGAACAGAGATTTATTTTCAGGAAACAAGCTATGCCTCGCACAATGCCATTTTCAAGACACTGCAAATCCAAGTCCTGTTAGGAGAGTGATGGGCCCTAAGGGAAGTAGCAGTAGGTGAGATGGACCCAGTAGGGGAATCGTGTAGGGGCAGACTGCCTCATTTCCTATAATAAATACATCTCTAAGTAGGTTCAGGGTTTCAGTATTGCTTTGCTTAGACATGTGTACCTTTCAAACATTAATTTTGTCAATGACTTCATATTTTTGTGATTACAAAAGCAACATACGCCTATGGTAAAACATGTAGAAATATATTGTTGAAGAAAAAACTAATACCCATTCAGAAACGGCCACGATTGAAATATGGTTGAATTCCTAAGGTTTTCTGCAAATTTATAATTTCTGTAACAAAGCAGAAACTAACCAGGGAATTCCCAGACTTCATTCACATTTTGTGCCTGTCAAAGAGATTCCTGTCTGGGCCTACCAATTGCTCTCTCCACTTCCTTTGTTTCTCTATTTCTAGAGCATCCTCCTGTTTCTAGACCTGCTCTTTGGCTATCAGGCGTTCCAAATCAGGGTAAGTGGGGACATTAAAAGGAGAAGCTTTGGCTTGAAGTAGGGGAAACATTTAAGAGGAGATGCTAGGTGATGGTGGTAAGAGAAAGCTGGGGCATGTATAGGAAGGGAAAGGGAGCATTTGAAAATGTGTTGTTAGGTGGTATGACTTATATTCATGGTGTTTCAGAAAAACATGGAAAATATTTGAGTGATTGAAAAATTATTGTTTTGGTTTCCAGACTGTTTCCTGAATAATAGTCAGGGTTCATAACCTTTTCTGAGGCAAAACTGACTCTCAACATAACAACTTGTTAATATAAAAGTAGGTATCAATGTGAACATAGAAGTAAGCACAAGTGCAAGCATAGGCATGCATATAAGAGGTGTAACTGTAGATATAGATTCACATAAGCATCAACATCAATACCAGTAAACCTGGGATAGAGAGGTGAAGAAAAGATAAGAGATGTTTGAAACCAAATGATATTCTTTTAAGGAACTTTTCTCAGCAAACATAAAATGAACATGGTTCCACATCAATAAATTCTTTAGCTAAGTTTTTTTTTCCTATTAAAGGATTAGTCATCTATATTCAACAATTCAATTGAACAAAATTACATGAACATACATGGAGAAATAAGGGATAGGGATTTAACAGTATTTTTTCTTAAGGGATGTTCAAACTCATGGAGATCAGAACTGGAGAACTGCCTGGATTCCCAGCAGCTCTGAGATGTTGGCACTGGGAGCTCCATGAAATGGCACCAGGGTGCCAAGATACTAGCTATCTATAAAGTAATTGCCCTTTTTTTCTTGTTTCTTTGAAAGAATCATAAAATCTACCCATTTTTCTAGTTTAAATTTCAAGATAGCTAGGGGAGAGAGGAGGAGGGAGAAAAAGAAGGAAGGAGGGATGGAGGAAGTGGGGGAGGAAAGGGAGAGAGAAGCTGAATAACCTGAACCTGATTAGGCCAGGTATCAACTATCACCTGAATCTGAGAGCACAGTTTGTCACACAAAGTTATGACATAGATAGCTGACCAGCATAAGAATAAGGCCATGGCCCTGGGGTGAGGGGATAAGGTCGCATGATATTTATATTGTTCAGGAACCTTTGTTGCAACTGAAATTAGAAAAAAAAAAAAAAAAAGGGTGTTTCTCAGCTCACATATCTTTTGAGTTCATGGACTGTTCAAGGTAAAGATATGACTAAAGATATGTGGTTGAATTCTATCATCAGGAATACATTGGTCTTCATTTCCCAATTCTGCTTTGACTGTCTTGCCATCATTCTCTCAGGCATTTCCCATGTGGGGACAGAAATGGCCACCAGACATACTAGGCTTTCAGTGGACCAGGGGAAAGATCAATACAATGGGAAGAGATTGCTTTTTTTCCTTTGACTAAAGCAGAAACCTATGCTTGCCTCTGATCACCCAGCTCAGGAAGTTCTATGTCCATCCCCAAGTCAATCGATGTCCATCCCCAAGTCAATCGATGTCCTTTGAGGAATGAAATAATCATATTGGCCAAACTGTGGCTCCACCCTGGGTTAACCTCACCTGAGGTAGGGGGTTCCATCAGGGAGTTAGAGTTAATAAGTACTGGAGAGGGGCATTTGACATGAAAGAAACAGTTCCACATTCAGAATGGATAAGTGAAGTATCATCATGACTGTTGACAAAGGTGTGGGCAAGTACTTGGGGAAAGTAACAATAGAGCGATGTCTCAGCAATAGTCACAGGCAGCCATTACTTTTAGGTCAAAGAGGCAAGAAAGAAGCAGTTCCAGAAACGAGAGAGATCTGTATGAGGAGGGCTGCCTGTCGAGGGAAGTGGCTTTTAATAGTGGGACACAGCCAATCCATGATGACCTGACAGGACAGGGAGTGTTGGAACAAATGCTTTTAACTCAGACTCTCCTTATATTTCTTCTGGGTAACTTGGATATCTCCCAGCCCTACTGCAAGCCAGAGGGCAAGGACATTGATTATTAATTACTCTTAATTATTTTGTGTATAAAGTAAAACAAGATAATCTCCCAAAGACAAACACTCTTTTCATTATTGCTGTTGTTGGTTTATTTTACCTTTCCTTTATAATTATTGAATGTTAGCTTCATTTCAGGTTGGTTTTCCTACATTTATGTTATTCTTATGTGAATTGCTTGGGTGTTTTTATTTTTAAAATTTTTATTTTATTATGATTAGAATACATAAAATGAGATCTAACCTCTTGGTAAATATTTAGGTGTACAATACATTGTTGACTATGGGTACCATGCTGTACAGCAGATCTCTAGACCTTAGTGACCTTGCTTGGCTGAAACTCTATGCCCATTGATTAATAACTCTATGCCCATTGTTACCCCCTCCCCCAGCACCTGGGCCCTACTCTGATTCTATGACTTGACGATTTTAGATTCCTCCTATAAATGAAATCATGTAGCATATGTCTTTCTGTGATGAGTTTATTTCACTGTTTTTCAAAAATTATTTCTTATTAAGTAGTAGGGGATTTAAAATGTATTACAGATAATAGATCTACATTGGAAAATGCATTAAAAGCATTTTCTATCATTTAGTCAGTTATTTTTTTGGTTTAATTTATATTGTCTTCTGCCAAACAAAATTTATATTTTTTGCATAATCAAACCAGTCAACACTTTTCTAAATACATTGTGAAGTTCGCTTCATACTTCAGAAACTTCAAGCTTATGAAAATACCCCGGGAAGGTGGAGGAGAATGTTGGGGGGAAATGGTGATGGGTGGAGACTTGGCTTGGGGTGGGGAGCACACGATACTGTGTACAGATGACGTGCTGCAGAATTGTGCACCTGAAACCTGTATCATTTTGTTAACTAGTGTCACCCAAGTAAATTCAATGAAAAAAGAAAAGAAAAATATTCCCCTGTAGCTTATGCTAATTTTTAGCCTTTAAATTAAACCTTGAGAGTTTTAATTCATTGGGAACTTATTTTTGTGTATGCTGTGTGGAAAAGAGTTAACACTTTCTTCAATATAAACAGCATTTTGTATCAAAATCATTTATCATATAGCCTTTTATTTTCTCACTCTTTTGAAACATTATATCTCATAAAATTTCATTATATGTTGTTCTGTTTTTCTGGACTTCTGAATTTGGTTTCTATCACCCTTGTGTATAATTATTTAATGTTACTCTGTAGTATATTTTGTATTCTAATCACATACGCGCACCTTCATTAGTCAAATTTATCAATATTTTCTTGACCTTTCTGTTACATTTACTCTTACAGCTGGCATTTGGAATTTCTTGCAAAAGACAGAATTCTGATTTCCATTAAATTAAATAAATGTACATTTTATTTGAGGAGAGACATCATCCATCCTACAGAAGAATACAACTCTCTAATTATTAAAATCTTGTTTTATATATTTTAGTAACACTTTATAGATTTCTTATTATTGGTCTTATATAGATTTATATTAAATGTCTATCCTCAGGTTTTATAATTTTAGCTTTGATTTTTGTTTGTTTTGTTTTGTATTTTATCGTTTAGATTTGGCTTTTTTTCCCAATACATATTCTGGTTTGTTTTTGTAAACATAAATAAAATAACTTGAATTTATTTCCCTTTAAGCAAGTCACCTGATTGAATTTTCCTAATTTTTGGTTAAAATATAACAATATAACAATACTTACGATGCAGATGATATAGGTACTAGCCATATTATTAATTAAGAGCTGATTAAGTATCAGCCATTTTGCTAATCACTTTACAAATCCTCATAGATTAAATCCTCATAGTCCTCCTAAGAGAGAGATCAATGAGCTTTTCCACGGGTGAAAAACTGAAGCTTACAAGGGTTAAGGAATTACTCAAGATCTTCCAGGTAATAAACGTCTGTCCAGCCACCTCCCAAAAACGCCTGTCCCAGAATTAGAATCAGAGTCTGTCTCTGACTTCTACGGTCAGGGGGCCAAACATAAAGCTATCACGTCGTCTCTTCTTTCGCTGGAAACTCTAAAGCAATGCTGAGTGAGGTGTGGTGGTGACAGTCAGCGTTCCTATTTGATCTGGACTTTAACGAAATGTGTTAGCACACTTACAACAGCATTTGTTGCTGTTAAATATATATTTTACAACTTTTTAAGGAGAGTCTGTTCTATTTTTATTTACTATTTTTAAAACAGTAGCAAATGTAGAATGTTATTAATGTATTTATCTATTAACACAATCATACCTTAAAACACTAGAGCATAGTAGGTGGTTAGTTTTCTAAGGTTTTCCACCTTGCATTCTTGAAATAATAGCTACTTCCACATGGCATATAATATCAGTATTTCTGTGAATGCTATTTACATTATATTTTTCTTCATTTACACCTTAACTATCATCCTTCTGTAGTGTGGTTTTTCAATGCCATCTTTATCACATTTTGATATAAAATTACATGAACTTAATAAGATATCTATATGTGTCTATGTCCCAAAATAATCTTATAATATACAATTTTCCCGCTAAAAGAGTTGATAAAATTTACCTGCAAATTCATGTTGGTTGGTAGAGTTTTTAAGGTTAGACATTAAAACTTTTAATATATTTTTTAAAGTATTATCTTTTTGTGCTTTCTAACTCTGAGTTTATTTTGTAAAGTTATCCTAGAATATTTTTTTCGCCCTTAAATTATTTGTATTCACTTTTCATAAAGTGTTACATAAAGTTGTTTATAATATTTACTAACTGAAATTTCTCTGGTAGCTCTGATTACTTTTCTTGTTGCAAATATTTATTTCTACAAACTGATAATTATCCATTTAATTTAACCAACTTTTAATTTTATTAATATTTCCTCCTTGGTATATTTTTTTGTTCACACTTCTTATATAAATTTCTCTATTTTTAAAATTTCTTTTTCATGTTTAAAATTTCTTGAGTTTAAGATTAACCCATTTTTATCGTCTTTCTTGTTTATTAATAAAATAATTCTAAGCACTAATTTTTCTTCTGAGTATGGTTTTAGATGCATTCCATATGGTTTTATATGAAGTGATCTAATTTTTGTTAATCTTTAAATTATTTGGAATTATGATTTTATTTCATATGTGTTTCTATTTATTTAAATTAATTTTTATTATAGACAATTAAAATGTTTTATTGTTTTATTTTACAAGTCTGTGCTTTGGGGTTTTTAGCCAAAAAATGTGGCCTCTGAATTTTCCACCTTTGGGAATTTATGAAGGTTTGTGCTATAGTCAGTTATATGTTGTTATTTATTTATTTTGTTACCTATGGTTCTTGGTCACAAGAGAAAAGTTTGCATTTTATAGGGCACACAATCCCATGACTTTTGCCAGTTTTGTAACATAATCTTGTATATCCTTATGGTTTTAAAAACGATTTGATCTGCCAGGTTCTTACTCTCACTGAGCTTTACTTTGCTAATTTTCTTTGCCCTGGTGTTAGGCATTCAACGGTTCACAGGTCCCTCATATTCTCCATGGATTATCTTTATTTATGGCTCCCCATGTTGATTAAGGCTTTCGGTTACTTCATCTGAATTGTTATCACCTCTGGTATTTTATTTCTGTGCTGCCATTTGTCTAATATATTACTGTGTGTGTGTGTGTGTGTGTGTGTATAATACAAGCATCGTGTGGCATTTTATTTTAGATGTGTCTGTCATAAAGAGTAGATGGCTAGATTTGTATCCTAATTTAAGTGAATTCTCTAATTTTAGTATAAAATCCTCAACCCTGGAATGTTTACCTTATAATTTAAGTCTAAGAAAAAATGTGAAGTGTAAGGAGTTTTGTAGATTTAAATTCTCTTTCATATTAAAAGCTCTTTTTATAGATAATTGAATGTTTTCCTCACTGTTTTTATATTTTGATTACTTTTGGAAAGCTTACATCAACTGTATTGTTTAAAATCTATAAGGTATTAAAAAGCAGTATATAGATCCCTATAATCTTTGCCTTGTGTCATCACAGTCAGTCTCCATAGAATTGATTTCACATAGGAAAATAAAACAGTATAATATTTGAATGCCATCCCATAAAGAAACATTTAAACACATTCAAAAATACACTGGGATTATAAATGGTAAATAAGGATTTCCACACAGAAAGAAATGCCTCCCCTTTTCCAAAGTCCTTCCTTAGCTTTATTTCCTGGTAAATTGAAATGTCCTTCAAGAAAATGTTCATCGTCTCTCACTTTTTTGAGATCAGATTGGAAGCAGAAAACAAAATAATTTGAATGGGAAAGAAAAATTTGCCAATGGGTGAGTAAAACTGTTCAGGAATTAGAGTATTCCTTGGCAACGTCGATGGCAACTTTGCCATTTTACTGACGGGGAAATTGTTTCTAAGAGCTTCCATAGCTTGTCTGAAGTTACATTTGCTCAGTGAGGTTACTAAAGCCACAGCCAAGGCTTTCCCCCTGAGGGAGCCGGCCTGGCACAGGAAAAAAGATTCCCAGGTTTCCAACCAGTTGGCCTGGTGCTGCATCTTGATTCCACACATACCAACCTGAAGATAGGCCCCTGGCATTTGTCAGCAGTGAAAACTCGGTAAAAGCACTTTTCCCCTAAGCCTGGATTTTCTCTTCTGAGGGTGAGGGGGACCTGCTCTAGTTTCAGGCTCACGCAGTGCCCCAAGGAGCAGACAAGCCAACATGTATGAAGCACCTACACTGTGTCCACCACCTAGTTACACCCCCAAATCTTAGCTTTCGGGCCCCTCTCCTTGATTACACTGGTGCGTACTGGCTTCTGGGGCCAGCTTCGTTACAGGAACGACGCTCTGTGCCACTGCTGGAACCCACGGCCCCTGGGGGAAGCAGCTGAGGCCCCAGGCAGACAGTGTCATCTGGGAAAGCGGGTTGGGAGCACGGAGCAGGAATAAGCAAACGGGGCAGTCTCTGCCTCGTCCCTGATTTCTAGGAGGAGCTCCGGATTTCCAACTCAGGCATAAGCTCAAACGTGACTCTTCATTGATCATAACTCCCGGGAAAACCTAGTGGTACCGGTGGGAACCATCAAAAGGAATCAAATGGTTATGTTTCCCAGGGTTAGAAAAAAATGGAGAAAAAAGCATATACAAAGGCCTGTTTCATGTCACCCTGCCGTAGCGCCGTTTTCCAACGATCACTTAGCTTCTCATTAGTGTGGTCTCAGAATAGATTTGGCTCATTCTGGCACTGCCTGAGCCTAACCCTCAGGTTAGACACCCATTGATTTTAGCTTCCATTGCTCCGTAAAACACATCTGGGTCCTCAATTAATAATTCGTTAAGTTGGAGACAAAATTGCTATTGCATGAGCATGCCTAATTGAAAGTGCAGACAGTGCTCATAAAATGCTGGGGAAAAAAGTAATTGAGAAATAAAATAATTGAAAATAAGATTATACATTACTCTTGGCTTTAGGCTTTCCTCAAGCTATGCAAAGCAAAAAAATAAAATAAAATAAAAACATAAAAACACAATTCTTTATCTTTGGATATGGAATTAGCCTTTTTTGTGTTACCTGATCAATGTCCATTCTTTTCCCAGCCTGGCTCTCTGGATTGCTTGGGAAGCTAAAAGGAGACCCCACTTTGCTCGGGTGTTCACTCTGTCCCACATTCTTCATTTCTTTCTTGTTTGAAATTCTTCTAAAAATTACCTTTGCTGAGCACACAGGCAAAACAGGTCAATATCTGTACTTAGTGACCTCGTTTTCAGTCCCCATCACCCGTGAGAACTGACTTTATCAACACCCCTATTTCACTAAAGGAATGCTGAGTAAGAAGAATCTGCTGCGTTAAGCATTTTTAAATACACGCTGGAAATTCAGATGGGTCTCGAAGCCACTGCATTACGCAAACATGCCGTTGACATATGTTTGCAACAGCGTTTGAGGCTTTATTCCTGAGGCATAGACTTGCATTCATTTTGTGAAAGCTGCTTGGTTCTTAATAATTCACTTGGGCACTCGCAGCATAGATACAGCAGTGCAGATTCAAAACAACTGGAAAGTATTTCATTCCAGATTTAAGACTCGCTTGTATTCATTTTCTGCCACAGTTAGGGTAGTTTAGCAAACCAGGATCCCCACTTCTGATTCCGCACACAAGCCCAACTCTCCAAATCCAGAGAAAGGGGAAAAAAACACAAACAAAAAAAACAGGAAAGAAAAAAAGATGCCTCTTTTTGCCTTTTTCACACATTCCTCAACCCAGAAGCGGAGGTCTCATCAAAGATTCCCTTTCAGGAGCTGTGGGACCCAACACGAGTCACTTAACTTCCCGGCTTCGGTTTCCTCGTGTTTAGAAGGGAGAGAGTGAAACAGCCCTAAGAGAGGGTGTCCTCTCTGGACCCGCCCCTTCCCAGGGCCGTCACACTGCTCTGTGACGAAGGGGACTCTTGCTGCCTCCCTCGCAGGACTGAGGGCCATGGGACAACAGATACACCCTGCCACGTATTACTAACTCCTGCCCAGCCCTCTTCCCAGCTCTCCCTAACCTGTCACTCTCCTGCCCAGGGCCCCTCATTGTTGCAGACAATGAAATATAAGAAACATGTAATAAATACTCAGGAAATAAAAGGTTTTTGATGGTTCCTCCTCCCACAGAGGTCCCTGTCCTTGAGGTGTTTCTATAGCAGCACCCCCTCCTCGGGAAGCCAGGAGGAGGGACTAGGATAGTGCATGGGACAAAGTGGGGAGGAGGGTTGCATTGGCTTTGTTGTTTATTTTATACTCATGCTACAAATATCAGTACGGCTCCCTCCACTCTTTCCCTATTTGTGATCACAGGCCCTGAAAGGCTATGTACCATAACAGTCTTTATTTCTCCCAAGGGAAAGTTGGGAAGAGAAAATATTCTTTCCTTTCCTATATGATAAGACACCAAAGACAGCCTTCTGGTTAACAACGGCCCTCTCTTCACCCACAGGCAGGTTTCCACTCTTCAACTAGTTATTCTTAGTCTGGCAAGGATTTCATCCTTTCATGAGTTTACTGGGTACATATTAAAAGTGCAGCAGTGCCAAATTCTCCAGATTTCATCCTCAGATTTCAAAAATTGCTTGCAAGAGAGTCTGAAACTTGTCCTGTATCAGGTGTTCTCTCCTTCTAGTCCCCGGGGCTCTGCCCACTGTCTTGGGTCCACCAAGAGGATTCCTGTGTGGAGAGCAGAAAGAGGGCACTTGTCCTGCTTTATCTCCATGTGGGGGAAGCCACTTTGTATACAGACTCCATGGCATTGAGGGGGAGGAGCAAAGTCATAGGCAGAAGACATGAAAACCACCGGTGTTTTCCAGGCCGGGCATGGCTCAGTGTTTGAGCATCGACCTAGGATCCAGGAGATCAGATCGCGGTTTGATTCCTTGTCAGGGCACATGCCCGGGTTGCGGGCTTGATCCCCAGCAGGGGTGTGCAGGAGTCAGCCGATCAATGACTCTCTCATCATCAATGTTTTGACCCTCTCTCTCTCCCTCTCCCTTTCTCTCTCTGGAATCAATAAAGATATATTAAAACAAACAAACAAACAAACACCAGTGTTTGAAGGACTGAGTATAAACTTCAGAATCAACTGAGAAATAGATATAGAAATTAGATACCAAATTCTTGGGTCCCTGGGCAAGTGGGCTTGCTAATAATTATGAGCCCTCACCCAGAAGCTCTACCTAACTCGAGGAAGAGCTGGACCTCATCAGTCCTTCTGCATTGAGGCCTGACCCTGTGCAACTTAAGGCTGGATGAGCAGGGAGTGTGTTCCCTGCAGGCAGACACTTCCCAGAAAGAAAGTTTATTAGTATTAGTATTTGTCAGAGCCCTGGCAGGAAGCAGAATCTACCCTAGAAGACTCAAACAGAATTTAATGAAGGCACTATTTATAGAGGTGATGTCAGAGTTTAGGAAGTAAAAGATAGAGAGGTACCCAGAGCCCAGCAACAGGTGGAAACTGTTACACCCACTAGGGCTTAAGGGCCTTGGGAAGGAAACGACACATTTGGAGACCACTGAAAATTAGGACCATAGAGAAAGAGCCACCAGTGGTTGCTATACTGTAAAATAACAGCTGCTTCTGGAGAAATGGGACTAAGGCAGAGAGGAACAAGGAAAGAGGAAAGACAGTCAGACTCTCTCCTCTTGCCCTGTAATCTCCTGCTGGTAGACACCATTGGCCAAACCCAACAAGAAGCCATAGAGTGACCCAGTCCACAGGGGTCATATCACAACGCTCCCTCTACCCACAGTGGCACACAGCAGACAGAGGAGGGTGGGGAATAGGTCCAGCAGAGGAAATAACGGCTAATGAGAACATTGATCCACAAGGAATAATACCTGCCCCACTGGAAGGAATAGATAAGGGGGTGGAGGAAGGCTAGGGAGAGCAGGTATTCAAATGATTTTTTTTTCCATTTGTAAAGACAAGACTGAGAGGCAACTTTGAGCCACAGGTAAGAGCAGATATCTCCATTGCTTCAATCTTCTCTAGTCAACCCAACTCAGACAACTGAGTCATACCTTCTACTAGGGCCTTCGCTGGTCCAGGCTGTTCTAGAGAGCTTCGCCCTGTGCCTCCGAACCTGGCCTTTAATGTATATCCTTACACATTTCAAATGGCACTGACTGCTAAGTGTCACCAAGGACCTTCCTTTCTGGCCCAGGTAGGCTGTTTCCTCCAGAGCTGCTTCTTTCAAGCTGACCTCTGATTTCACTGCTTCTATCATTAAACATGATAGTGTAGTAGTAAGGAGCAGGGAAAATTAAGTCAGATGCAGATGTCCTCTATCAATGAACCTACAGGGTCTATCGCCATCTAATTCTTCTGAGACATTTTTCTATTAGTCAAGGATAAACCTTTTATGGTAAGGTTGCTGTATGGATTAAATGAAATAATTTTGACAGAGTGTGCATCCAATTCTTAGCAAGGGGCCTGGCACAGAATTAGCCCTCAGTAACTAGTGCTTATTGTCCTCATCAAGCCTTGCATGTGGTGTGCCCTTTCTCCTGCAGCCAAGCCTTCTCTCTATTGTAGAGTCAACATCTGAGGAGAGGATGCCAGATTGGGAGGTTCACTGAATAAACTGTGGGTCAGCCAAAATGCTCTTACTTTTTTATAGAGAGAGATGGAAGTGCTAGAGACACTATGCTAGTATTCTGTATCTTTACATAGGAAACCATCTCGAAGTTTAAACCAAATTCACTTATCTTGCTTCTCCATTAACCTTTGACAAATTGCAAGCCCCAGAATTTCTCTGGGTGTGAACGTGGCCAGCCAGGCCATTACCCAGGCCTGTTAAAATAAGGCCTAACAGGCAGCTTCCTGTGTGCACTCACATCAGCCAGAAATTCTTTAGATAGAATTTATCATGCATTATTTATGTTACTCTGAACCTCTAATGCAAATTTATAGAATATAATGGAAACATCCTGTACATCACAGTGTCCCACCCCCTTTCTAAGTCTGCCACAAGGGACTTACAAAATTACTTATGTGGACTAATCCTATATACATTGTTATAGCTCAGCTATAATCCCTGGGAAAATTTCAATGCTTGGCTTTCCCTTCACTGTGCAGATTTTGTTTGCTCTTCCATGGTCCAAAGTATTTATTGCCCACAGCACGCTTATAACAACATATCTTCCTTAAAGCAGGGAAAGTATGGTGCATTACCAGTCTCCTTTCATTTAGTGAAGGCTATTTGGGTGGGGAGAAGAAGGAGGTGATCTAAGTAACACTTTATATGTATACAATTAATTTTTCTCCTGCATAATATTTTATCAGTTGACCACCAGTTTGGTCTTTATTAAGAGCAGTAAATGGCATAGCATTTGGTGGAAACAAGGACACTTTCTACATTAAAGACACAGATAGAAAGGAGTCATAGATACCTATGAGGAGCAATTTGTTGATTCTACACCAAGGTAGAGGTCATTTTGTACAATCAGGTCAAATCACTCTGGTAGAACACCAGTCCAAAAAGTCTACATTAATCCTATGTACATGGAGCCTTCAATTTCATTGCTATGGGGACTTTCACTGGTGAAAAATGAACAACCCAGGTGACCAGGTATTTTTTCAGCTCATCTTTTCAATTCTCAGCTGCTAAACTTTCCCCACATTATAGGAGTCCATTATGCCTAGGAACGAGATATAGACAAAACTCCTCATTATAGAAAATCCATCACTGCTTGACTGATCTTGTACTCTACTAATAATTTTTATCCCATACCCTCATTTCTACAACTAAACTTTTCATAAACTTATAAAGCTTTGTTATCTCCATTTTTTCCCTACACTACCTATAGTCTTAAATTTATTGGTCAATAAATATAAAGGCTGTAGTCTTAGCATGATGAATGGATTGTCTACATGAACTATTTCCACCATTAGTGGTACAATTTATCAACCAACTGTACCATGATTCACAACATGATATATTGTAATTTATTAGCCAGATAGATATATTGTCTTCAAATATAATATTAATTTTGGAAAATGACAACATTACCATGTAATTGTCTTGCTCCATGGATTAGATCAGAGAATATTTAGAAAAGTACTCTTAAATCTTGTCTGTACATAAAATAGAAGAAACTGTGCAAATCATATCCCAAGGATTTGGGGTTCAAATTACTAAAAAATATTGTAATTAAATGATAGGAAAAAACTTACAAAAATACCTTATTTTTTTTTAGTGACTTAAAATAATACAAATTTATTTTCTGACAGTTAACAGAGGCCAAAAGTCTGAAATTGGTTTCACTTGGCTAAAGTAAAGGTGCTGGCAGGGCTTTTTCCTTCTGAAGGATCCAGGAGAGCATCTGTTTCTTCGCCTTTGTTTCAAAGTTTCTGGAGACCTCCTGCATTCCTTGGCTCATGGTCCCTTCCTGCCATCACTCCAACCTCTGTTCAGTCCATCACATCTCCTACTTTCTTTGTAGTCAGATCTCCCTCTGCCTCCCTCTGATGAGAACACTTGTGAATATATTTGGAGCCCATCCTACAATCCAGATTTCAAGATCGTATCTTAAAATCCTTAATCTCTCATCTCAAGACCCTTAAGTTAATCACATCAGCAAAGTCTTCTCTTCTTTAAAAAAAGGGGGACACAGATTGTCACTATGCAATTTTGTTCAGTGGCTATACAGCTCACCACAGTAAATGCTGTATATTTTATACATATACAGAAGTGTAAAGTAAACAAGTGCTATGCTTAACATACACACTTGAGCTGAAAACAGATCCAACTCTGCATAAAATTGTGAAACAAGCAATGATGTGTTGTACTTGCTGTGAGAATGTTAACTGCTTTTATTTCTCAGTGTACTCTACTCAAAATAACTTTACTTTTTAACAGCAGAGGGGTCACATAAACAACAGTGTATCTTAAAATTTTTCCAATTCAAATGCATGAACTTATTTATTTCAAAAATGCCATTTGTTAGTAGTTGAGTCACATTTCTCCAGAAAATTTAAAATATAATTGTTTCAAACTGTAATCCATAAGCACAGACTGCATTTAGTCGTTCCTTTATCCCCTTTAGCTGTTGGTACAGTGCACTGCACAGAGTAGTCACTGAATTATTTATTGAACTGATAACACGAAGGCTGTTTTCTTAGCGTAATCACAGGTTGTGGAAGAACTAAGGACTCTCAACCATATCTGATTGTATTAGTTTGCTTGGCCTGTCATAACTAAATACCACAGGCTGAGTGACTTAAACAACAGGAATTTATTGTCTCACAGTTCCAGAGGCTAAAACTGTCTGTGAAGAAAAGATCTGTTCTTCTTGGCTCGTAGATATTCATCTTCATATTTCTTTTCACATCACCTTTCCTCTATGCATATCTGTCTCCAATATCCCCTTTTTATGAAGATCCAAGTCCTATTTGATTAGGGCCTACTCTAATGACCTCATTTTACTTTCATTACCTCTGTGAAGGTTCAGTCTTCCAATATGGTAACATTTGGAGGCACTGGGGATTAGGACCTCAATATATAAATCCTATAGGGACACAGTTATACCCATAACAGCCTGACCTCTGACCTTTCCAAAACTGTATGTTCTTCTCACAAGCAAAATATATTCATTCTGTACTAACATCCCCCAAAGTCTTAACCCATTTTTTCATCAAGTGTAAGTCCAAAATCTATCCAAATATCATCTAATTCAGTTATGTGTGAGACTTAGGATATAACTGATTCTGGGGCAAAATTCATCTCCATCTATAAGCCCATAAAACCAGACAAATTGTGTGCTTCCAAAATATGATGCTAGAACAGACATGAGACAGAGGTCTCATTCCTAAAGATTACTAGAGGGATAAAGGGGTCATAGAACCTTTTGCAAGCGTGAAGGCTATAGGGTAAATTTCATTAGATTTTAAGGCTTGAAAATATCCTTTTTTGATTTATGCTCTCTCTGTAGGCCCGCTGGAGTGGCAACTCAGCCTCCTCAGCAGTGGTCCACCCTCTGAAACCACAGAGGTGGCTCTGCCCCATGGAATCCACGGAAAGGTGGTCCTGAGTCCATGGGCCTGTGCCCACTGGGTCCATGGTACCTCTGGCAGTCCTGCTGGCCTCTGCACCTGCAGCTTGGCCCTCAAAGTCATTCTTCCTTCATTATATCCTCTGGCCCTTTGAATCCAGGCTGACAATGTTTCTGCTGGTATAAATTTCTCAAACTCCTTGTAGGTCCTCACATGTAATTCACGAGTCCAAGCCTACAGAAAAGAGGTCCTTCACAGACATTTCCTGGATAAATGCATATCTAGTCCTGGCTTCTTCTGAGATGGTTGATTGGATCCCCGAGTCACACACTTAACTTTTCAGCAAAAGTCACCCAGCCACACACTGAGCCTTATTTTCAAAACACACTATCTGGATAGGCTGAGAATCTTCCAAATCACCCAGTGCTGATTCCTCTTTGCTTAGCACCCCTTCATCATTTTATCTCTCCCCTCTGGTGTTCTACTGTAAGCAGCAGGAAGAAACCAGGCTGCGCTTTCAACACTTTTTGCTTAAAAACATCCTCAGCTAAATATCCAAATTCCTCACTTACAAGCTCTACCTTTCAAAAAGCATTGACGCACATTGGTCCAAATCGTCTGCCAGTGTTATTTCTTCCAGAAGCTTTCAAATTTGCTTTTAACATAGCTCAACCTTCTCTTTTCCCTTGAGGTAAAAGGACTGTTCTACTATGAGAGTCTAAGGAAAAGAGTTGCAAAGGACCACCTTCTCAGACTGCTGATGGGCTGGGGAGAGGGAGTCCACTGTCAGGTTCCCACAGGCCTAGGGGGGAGGGAGGACCCGCATTCCTGTTCTTTGTTAGCCACAGTCAGTATTAAGGCACAAGGGGATCAACAAGCATGGGGTTCAGCTCAGCCCAGCTCTCTTCATGTCAGAGCAGCCCAGAGACATAGCCACCACTTTTCCAGGAATGACCCCTGCCTTGACCATGGAGTGCACAATCAAAGCAAGTAGCGTCACTGTTGTCCCCCTTGCCCCCAATTATACACCACTGATGTGCATTTCTGTGGAAAGCTGCACGGCATGACCCTGCTTTCTTTAAATTCTTCATTCTACCTGTGGAGAAAGCTTCTTAGGTAGAAACCCGTAGCAGAAATGAGTTTCTCAGTGGGTCTTTTTAATTTCTCCTAAACAGAAGCACTGATATCTCCTTATTTTCTGAAACTGATGCTTGATGGACAGCAGAGTTTCTTGAGAAAAATACCTGGAAACTGTTGAGCATACCTGGTCTTTATTTCTGTCCTCAAACCATTTGATGATATTTTTATCTGCCTTAATCAGACATGGAACAGGTTAAGCATTAGGCTTTCTCTAGCAGCTGGTTTAAAAGTAAATTTGTTGTATTAAAACAGCTTAGCTTTGTTGTCTTCAGTACAAAGAAGAATATTTTGTTGAATAATTAGAAATTTGTTTTCCAGCATATTAGAAAAACAGGAGCACCTGCATAAGTGCTGAACTAAATGGAAACATGGAGGCTATGGGTGGCAAATATCCCTCACCAACCATCAGAATGTAATGTCTTAACACCTGCTCCAAGTCCGCCAATGCATCCCACAGGCCAGGCAATGGGAGAAACCCATTGGAAAGTGGTAGAACATGAAAGATGATAATATGTATACTAGTTGCATTTAGTGTTTCTTTGAAACAGAAACACTATATGTTACACCATAAATGTAAAAGTCATGAGTTGTGGTCAATGTAGAAGTATCAAAACAAAGGAAATATGTCATTTTCTCTTCCCCATAACTAAGATATCCCTGAATGATCCCTTTAGCCAAATATTTTTGTTTACTTTTTTACACTGCACCTATAGGTTTCAGATAATGAAAATTTACATTAAGAAGGAATTAATTCTTCTGGAATTCTGTGTAGTTTCTCTTTCGATCTTCCTGATAATTTTTGTAAATAACTTAAATAGTAGTTATCAGCATATAAAACAGTATCTCTTTAAATAAGCCCTGTGTGGCAGGAAACTGTTATTGAAGTTTTTACTTTATGATATAGTAGGCTAAACGGCAAACATTTTCACCTGTCTCTATTTAACGCCGATTTCCCGACAAGGTAATACATGGCAAATATATTTTAAGGACTGACGAGGCTGAAAGATGCACAAAGATTCTGGCTTTAGTATTCGTTTCACATGTCCAGTGGAAACCTGTGTAAGGGACAAAGTCTGCTTTAAACGCACAGCCTGGGACGGGCGTCTCCCCCAACCCTGCAATTGCCTAAACAGGAAATAGCATCGTATTATCCGTTGCCAGTCAGAATAGGGGGTTAGTTATAAATCTTCTCTAGAGAGGTAAAATAGTCTTATCAGTTAAACACATTTCCACAAAAGTCTTGTGCTTGCTTGCCCTTCTGCCAGGGGTGCTCTGCCCTAATATCTGACTCCTGATCATTGAACTGCGGCTCACATACTGCTCCTTACGAGAGGCCTTGTCTGTGTATTTCCAGATGCCTTTGATGGCTTTTCAGAATTGTTTCAGTAGTCAACAGTAGCAATGAGAGAGAGAGAGAGAAATCCAAAGCATCCAATAGTCATTTGCTAAGTGAATTATACTATAGTCATGTGATAGTATATTCTGCAATTACTAAAATAATATTTTAGAAAAACATTTAATAATCTGCATAAGGATTATGATGTACTATTCATGTATAAGCAAATGACAAACAGTATGCGCAGTATGATGTCAATTTTTAAAATTTGATGTTATAGCTCTCTGGCTATTTGTCTATAACTGTATAAATATATTCGTGAGCAAAGAAAAAATATGAAAAGAGCGCAACAATACAGCAAGAGTTTTTATAGTTCTCTGCATTTAAGAAATTATTTCTATGCACATGTAATACTTCTTGATTGGAAAGTAAAGGACCTGGGAGCACTGTCAGGAATAGGGCTTTCTGGCTATTAAAGTATCGTGTTTCTCAGTCCTGACAATAGCTTTTTTTTTAATCTTTGCTTTTCAGTTAGATGTTCTGTTGTCACAGAGATGCCCTTTAGTTGCCGTGGTAACAAATGAATAATAACTGCAGTCGTGTAGCACTTGACCACTCACACGTTCCTTCTCATGAACCTCACTTATGGCCACCAGAGACTCAGGGAAGGCTCTAGGGGAGGCACGCCTGGCCCCTCCCCAGCTACAGAGGAGACCTTAGAGACTCAGAGGTTAACCAGCTTGTACGGTTACACTGCTAACAACTGATGGCCTGGCAGCTAATGTAAGCTTTCCTGGATTCTTAATGCATTTCTAAGTGGGTTTTGTTCATTTGTCTATGGATCTATCTTTCTATATATTTATATACTTCAAATAAAAACCTTTATAAAACCCAGTGTATAATAAGTGGAGTTGGTCCGTTTTCATCGGAGGTAAGGGACTCGAGGTCCAATGGGCTCATCCATTTGTTTGCCAGTTGTATGGTTTCTACAGCGTGGAGTGGTTTGCAAACCATTGTCCCATCTTTGAGCGCCGACACTCATCACTCCTCTAACGGGGCCACAGAGAGGGGTACCTGCAGCAGTCTCACATTCAAACCCTGTTCTAACCTGAATCAAGATGCATGCGTGTTTGTTTTGTGTGTGCTTTTGCTTGTGTGTTTCCCTTTATGCTCTTAAGTGCCTGAGAAATATCTCACTAAGAGCTAGAGCAATTGTCTGACATATCCCCAGAGCCACAGAAATTAGAATTGGGAGACAGATGAAGCAGCCTAGAGCAGGGATGTAAAATATAGCAGCCCCTAGACACATGTAGCTATTTAAATCAATGTAAAATAAATACAAGTTAAAATGGACTTCCTCGGTCATACTACTCACAAGTACTCAATAGCCACATGTACCAACTGGACATCATACTGTATCGTTCATGTAAAGAATATTATTATTATTGCAGACAATTCTGTTGAAATGTACTAAGTTCTAGATACCAGAGCTGAAGTGTTAGGTCTAAACATATCAGGTACAATCCTGGTTCCTTCATGGCTCCCTGAAGCCTCAGAATGTCATCTGTAAAGGAAGGGCTGATGATATCTATTAAAGAGTGTTGTGGGAATTTAATGAGTTAACTCCATTGAATGTAACCAAGATAAATTGATGAACGTACAAGCAGAAAATGACTCTTTTTCCCATCCTGCTGCTCACCTATTCTGTGTCAATTTTCTCTCTCTTATCCCTGCATTATAACTTGGGCAGATATCTTGTCTCACATTATTTTGGCTGCAAAAAAAACCAAAATGTAACCAGTTTTCATACTTATGATTCACTTTCAGGATTTAAAATTTTGGCCTAGATTTTGGCCTCATGTCAATGCTTCAATTTCACATACAATTAAATATTCTCCAGTTGCTAAAACTGAGGCATACTCTTTCCTACTGGTAACCCACTTGTGGAAGGGGTGTGGTTCAGTCCATCACTATTTTTTTATCTTCAACTACCTCCAGAGACAGTTCAGTGGGAGAGAATATCTTACAAGAGAAAGGGCACATTTCACATCTGTGTGTTATTGCCATATATTTCCTGGCTGTTATACTTCCATTCTAAAGGGCTTCTAAATCCAGGCTCTATTATGAGTTTTCAAGCCACTGCAGGATTGTGTGTCTCTTGTGAACCCCCTTCCCTTCCCTCAGATTCTCTCTCTGGGCATTGCAGGATGCCCCTGGCAACAGCTTGTCTTCAAAATTATATAGTTGAGCAGCAAGACATCAATCTCTATAGTCATAGGTGTCCCAAACACCAGGGGACATATGTCAAGTTCTCCCAAGAACTTTCTTCTCACATTTCCTCTGGCCACTTGGCAGAATGAGGGTCCTAATTTTCACAAGTCCATAAATATTCAACTAGTACCCACCAGATGTTTAGGAACACAACTCTCAGAACTCTCCTCCCCCGCCCAGAGGTAAGTTAAAATGTCACTCTCTTCATGACCAGATATAAAAGGGAAGCACCACAGCCTTATCTCCTACATCAAAAGTTCCCAACCTCCCTGACTCTACACTTATAACTTCAAATATATAACCTTACAAAGCCTGGCAGTGAGTAACAGGGGCTAATCATGTCTGAACCAATTTAACTAAATTGGGAAAGAGCATAGATGTGTCTAGAACCTCTCTATCACCTTTGTTTTCAACTAGTAGGCCTTAGCCAAAATTCAGAGACAACCAAAACTACTCCATTCAACGTCCAGTAAGAGGCTTTCTAAACACTACAATTGGAACACAGTTCACACTATGAACACAGTAGCTATTATTGCCTCCAAAATTGTCAAGAAATATTTTGCTAGTAGCATCATTGGTAAAGAAATCTCCATTCTAAGATGTACAGATGGAATTATGTAATGTGAAATCTATAGAGATAGATGTAATTTCCAAATTTTGTGATAACATGTTCAAAAAAGGGAACAACCATTCTTCTACTTCTGAAGACTTCCTGATTGTTTAAGACTGAACCAACTTTCAAAAAGATGTGAGTCTGGAATGCCGCACTCAATATCATTGCCTTTCCAATGATCTGTCTAAAAACTTGCTCTGACATGGTGCCACTGAGAGAGTCCCTGGTGCCCCAGCTATGTGACCTCATACAATCTCTTCCCCTCCCTCAGCCTTAGAGTAAAGGACTGATGTGGGCAAGATCTGCTTTCTCACAAACTCATTCAAATGATCAAGCATAACACATAGGTAATTTGCTCAAATATAAGGGGTTATTGGCCAAGAGGAGAAAAAGATCACCGAAAAATAACTTGTTTCATTTATATGAAGTCCAGTATTTCAGCCAGCATCCAGCTAAATGCAACCAGTTTTGCCCAGCTGTGATAGATGGTCATTTAATAATTCCACATGAAATATGGCTATTTTCTTTGTCATGTAAATGAAAAGCATCCATTAATATTCTAGAATTATTAATAACAGGATTCCCTAGGTGAGAAGTGCTGCCAGATATGATACTCTTTCAAAGGCCAGTTGGTCCTTGTCGGTCCTGCTAACCTATATTCCTACTACAGGTTAGGATTCTGAGTTTCAATCACTGTGTTTCTAATGTGTTCTTACTTTTCTAAAACCTTTGACACAAGTTGCTATTATTTCCAGACTTCTTAAAATCTGCAACAGCATTCACAGAAAATACACACTTCATTCAGCCTGAACACAATGACTTATTTGGGTGGCAGAAGAAGCATCCCCAGAGAACACCATTATTAATAATTGTAATTAATTTTGGTGTGGCAATATCCACTAAGATATGCAACACTGAGCTCACTAATTTCTTTCCAGATAATTCTTTCTGACGAATAATTTATTTTCTTTCCTAAGATATGTTAATGAGCTAAATAAAGTGCCCTAGATAGATTTCCCAGCTGGTACAGAAAATTAAAGATGGTGCCCTGAACTTATCCCTGTGTTTACAATCATGAACTTTTAATCACTAATCAGTTCTCCTATAATATTTGGCTCTTATTATTCTGTCCTAAAGTTTTTGTTATGTTTATTTTTTTAAAAAACGCCTTCACTGGTCTAAAGAGCTATTTAAAACACTGGCTTCTAACTTGATGCTGTATTTAATATTTATTGGCTTCCAGTTTTGTTTTTATTTTTGCACTTGGACCCAGCATGATGAGCCACGTGTTGGAAATAGACCTAAGATACTGACAAGTGCTGAGAAATAATCGTCAAATGTTCCCTTTGCAGAGGATTGGCATTTGGGGCTGCACCTTGAAGAATGGATTCCATAGAAGGAGTCAGAAAACCTGTGATTAAGTTTAACCTTCTCTCTACACCAACTAGAGACATAACTTTGGGTAAGTTATTGTGACATCAAAAAGCCTGGTATATCTTCTATAAAATTGAGATAATTATCCCTGTTCTAATTATTTACAACAGTTCTATGAGGATAGAGTGTTTTTGTAGATGTAAGACATTATGCAAAATATTTTTAAGCATTGTTATTTTTCTAATTTAAACTGGGAAAGTCATCATACTTAAAAAAAAGTTCCTATTCCATGGCTTATGGAGTTGGAGGCAGGTCCTATCATTACACAGTGCTGTGCAAAACATGCAGTGATTAATGTTTGATAATGAATGAAGTCCACTGATTATGCAGACTCAGTAACGTTAGTACTGGTTGACTCAAGTGTATATTTGTATGTGTTGCATAGATCTCAAGATGCTTGCTAAATAATTCCCTGATTTGGGTTTATTTGATACGAGACATTAGCTATGCTTTAACATAAGCTATGCTTATTTTCTGGGTGTTAGAATTATTTTACTTACCCTTCTATTTCCATTTGATTTGGAAATAGCTCTTTCCCTTGAATTACTTTGCTAACTCCTCAGTTTCTTGAGGAGTGTGAAATCAAAATCTTTCCAAAATCATCCACTTTGCTGGATGCATGGTCTATTTCAACATTCAAGGTCAGAGGATAAGGTCATTTACATATCATGTTCAGTCTGAACATGGATTAGCTTGAAATTGATACATTTTTCCTTCCGTTGATGACACCTCAATCATCTCTGAGGTTTCAACTTCCTTTCATGCTCTAGTATCATGTTCTTATTTCATTTGTGAATATAAACACTATTTCTTAGAAGCAGACTAAACACTTAATGTTTTTATGTAAGTCTATTCACTCTTTCAGAGAACCATAATTGACAGTCAATGTGTACTTGAATTTTTATATGCTTTTGTTATATTGGACAGAGAAATTGACCTTGTAGAGACATATCTGGAAACAGCATGGAAGGGTAATTCTCAATAAATTCTCAACCTCACTGGTCAAAATAATTTCCTGCTTGGGCATTGACCTTTATAATGTTATCATTATTTTCCAAAATTATTTGTGTGATTATAGCCATTTAGACATGCATCTCATAGTTTGTTATGAGATAATTTATAAATAAGTAAATAAGATATCACAAGTATTGCTAGTGTCAGATCAAGTCAAACAGTGGAACTGCAATTAATGTGAAGAGATTCATTAATGAAGAAATGCCAAACAATATCAGAAAGAAACCAAATGAAATAGTCATCTCTATTATACAAATGCATATAGCTCCAATAATTTTCCACCCCATCAAAAAATGGTGAACTATCAATATATGTAGTCTAAAATTTTATTCTATTTTATATTTGTACCTATTCTATATTCTGAAACCATAAAAGAACCATAATCAAATACCAATTTGGATTGGTGGTAAAATTCTAG
The DNA here is from genome assembly GCF_054644295.1 of Miniopterus natalensis. NCBI lineage: Eukaryota > Metazoa > Chordata > Mammalia > Chiroptera > Miniopteridae > Miniopterus > Miniopterus natalensis. Next base: position 192,075,564 of record NC_142081.1, on the reverse strand, counting down.
GAAAGCTACTATCTTACTTTTTACCTTTTTTTAAACCAAGGGTATGCTTAATCTTTTTGGCTTAAATTGAGTCCAGGTGATGTAACCAAACATTTTTTCTGCACACCTTCATGACTCCCCAGAGATCACCCCTGGCACACTAGTGATGATCCTGGATGCCCACTACCATCCCTTTCTTTCAGAAGCTGTGCATAAATTGATTTTAAAACTGCACTATACAATTTTAAGAATACGCACAAAGTTTGTAATTGCCTAGCTGGTGATGAGGAAAATTCAAATCATGATAGTGACGTTGCACTTTGATATGCTCATTCCATGGCAAATACATGGTAATGATAGGTAAATATATATTTGTAGGTCATATTTCGGGATGGAGACAAAAGTCTCCATGTATCATAAACAGAACACATTTTGTGGGACTGAATCATTCATTTGATGGGCTCTATTTCCATAAGCAAGAAGGAAGTGATGACTAACAGTGAGCACATGAACAGAGGTCCTGATTTGGTTTCATTGCTAGCAACCAGAGGCTGGAGTAGGACTCATGAAATACATGTGAAGAAATCACTTCTTTGCTTTGGCTGGTGTGGCTCAGTTGGTTGGAGCATTGTAGGGTACACCAAAAGGTGGTGGGTTCAATTCCCCATGTGTGGGACACAACCAATAGATGTTTCTCTCTCACCTCTCTCTCTCTCTTTTTCTCTCTCTCTGTCTTCCGCTCTCTAGAATCAATAAAAAAAGAGAAAGAAATCACTTCTTCCTTTGATTTTTGGCCACAGGTTTCAGGCTAAAGTTGTATAAAGTCAGAAGTATTTAGACACCTCTACCCACTTGAAGTCTTCAATATCACTTTCAGGCAGGACTTTCAACTCAACATTACAGAACTTGTAAAACTAGTGGACAATCGTAGTAGCCAAGCTCCAAGGGGGTTCCCAATTCCTGTCTCCTCATATCTATGCCCTTGTTTACTCCTCATATATTGAAGAGGGCTGGTTTCTATCCCTGTAAGATATAGAAATGACAGTGCTTCATTTCCTATGCTAGGTCCACCATGCATGACTTCCATCTCGTCTCCTTACATCACTCACTCTGGGGAGGCCAACTGTCCTATTAGAGGACTTTCAAGCCGTCCAATGGAAAATCCACATATTGAGAAATGAAGGCCATCTACCTACTAAGAGCAATATGAGATTTCCATCTTGGAAGAATTCCAGTCAAGTCTTCAGATGAGTACAACTCTAGGTGATACCTTGAATACAAACTCCTGGAAGACTCCAAACAAGAAACACCCAGCTAATTGCTCCTATATTTTGGACCCTCAGAAACTGTGAGAAAATAAATGATTATTGTTCTAAATCTCATGTTTAGATGTTTTCATAGAAAAATCTATCATTAAGAAAACAGACAACAAAATCAATTATTATGTTATGAATTCACTTAAGTGAAACTAATTTTAAAACATATACTGACAGGGGTTTTAAAGTAAATATGTTTAGGATTATCAAATAAATTTAAATTAATAAAAATTATCCATATAGAGAAAAATACCTCATTAAAGAAAAACAAATATAAATGGAACAATAGGTAGACAAGAAAAATAACTAGTTAGCTTAAAAACATTAAATATAGTCATTAACTATAATTTTTCATTCAACATTAATAATAGAACAGAGTATTTAATGAATTACAAAGTATCATTCATTTAATAACAGACAACAGTTGTACACCTAATATTTCCATATATTATTTTATGAACTGAGAACAAACAGTGAACAATACAACCTTCCTAGAGCTATTATACTAATAGGAGACAACAGTCAATAAATAAATCATATGAGGTAGAGTTAGTGACATGAAGAAATTATAATAAGGTGAGCGCTGATTATACTGGAGGTTGACATTTTTAGATGGGGATGTCATCTAGTTTTCTATGAAGAGGTTGCATTTCAGTAGAGAGTTGAATGAAGCACGTGATCAGCTATTCAGGGAAGAATAACAATGACAATTAAGGCCACAAATTATGAGCAGAGTTAGCTAGCGTGCTTAAGGAGCAGGAAGGCAGGGAGCCTGTGTGTCTGTTGCATACGAACAAAGAGTAGAGGGGTAGAAAAGGAGTTTAGATACACAGCCAAGGGCCAAATCATGCAGGGGCTCATAAGCTATGGTAAGTACTTTAGATTTTATCCTATGCTTGATATGAAGTAATTGGAAGGTTTGGGGAAGGTTGTGGTTTGATTTATGCTTGAAAGAATCACTCTGGTTGCTTTGTGAGGAAATGGACTTTGAAGGAAGTCAATGAAAAAGTGAAACCAAGGAGATTAATTAGGATTTTCAATAGTCCAGATGAGAGAAATTGTTGGCTTTGATAAGGGTGATATGAACTGAGATGTTGAGAAGTGGCCGGATTTGAGGTATCAGTAGGAGGTAACCTGGAAAGGATATGTCTACAGACTGGATGTGAAACATGAGAAAAAGGAAATAGTTAAGGGTGATGTGAATGTATGGTGCCTCAGCAATCAGATAAATGCAGATGTAATATATTAGGATAGGGGATCACTGGGTCAGAACAAATTTGGATATTTAAACTCTGGGCCATGTTAACCTTGAGATATCCCCAACATCTGAATAGAGAAATTGGGTAAGCTTCCACATGTATAATCATAGCATCTGTGAAAATGGCTAGAGATGCCGCCTAAATTTGAGAGCCACCCACAAAGGCATATTATATTAAGATGCAAGATAGGACAAGGTCATCTAGAGATTAGGGGTGTGTTAAGAGGCAACAATATCTAAGGACTGAGACTTGGGGTGCACCACTATCTAGAGATTAAGAATATGAAAAAGGGGCAGCAGAGACTATAGCTAAGGAGTAGGAACACCACCAAGAGAAGGTAAGTAAAGAAGGTACTTTCAGGAAGAAGTGACTAACTAGGATAAATGCTCCCAAAAGGTAAAGTGAAACAAGGACTGAGAATCGATCATTAGTTATGACAATATGGGTGGTTTGTGAGGCATCATGGAGAAGTTCACAGGCATCAGAAATCTAGAAACAACAAACATTTGACTTCCAAAACAAAAGTTTACCCTTGGTGCCAGGCAAATTTTTATAATGAATAATTAAGCATACAGATGGTCCTGATATATTTAGAAAAGTAAAAGGGATCATTGGAGTTCAGCATGCTATTACTGAGGGAAGGATGCTGTGGTCAGAGGCAGTATGGAGTCATAAAGATACAGGGAGGCAACCTGATTCTATCATTTACTTGTCCGGTGACAGAAGGTCCTGGGAGGACGTGAGTGGCAGGAGATGGAGCCCGAGCAGTCAGTGAGGTCCGATCATGAAGACCTTTGTAAGTCATGAAGAGGATTTGGATTTTATTTTGGATGGGATGCCAAGCCATTTGGGTGGGCTTTGAGCAAAAGAAGAACATAACATTAATTTTATTGTAGAAAGAGTGATTTGTAGTCCATATAAAGAATAAGCTTTCAGGGGCTAAGTTTTAAGGCAAGAGGCTACTACGTTGGTTCCAGAGAGACCAAGTCATCATGGAGAGGTGTAGCAGCAGTGGCGATGGTGAGAAGTGATTAGATTCTCAATATATTTTGAAGGTAAAGCCGACAGCGAAACAATTCAAGGCAAAGAAAAATGTTAATGGTACTTTCTCCTGATATTCCACCGTTACTTTACAACTCATTAAAAAGACACGGTAACAGCCTCACATTGGTTTTACACCTCATGCTGTTTCAGGCTTCCACTGTGGATGTTCTAACGAAGCCGTCTCTCCGAATGTCATAGTGATAGCTGAATATGTCTTCTGCAAAAATTCAGTCGAGTCAGTGTCTTGCTGATGGAGATAATTCAAAACTCTGCAAAACGTTGGCCTTTGTTTTGAGAGCTTTTGTTTGCTGTTTTGCGCATATTTTTCTGACTCTGACCTCCTCCAAACTAGGCTCTTATTGTGCGTAAGATTTTAGTGTAAACCTGCAAGTCAGTCAGTTTTCTGTCAAGGTTTCAGCTACGGGATTCAGACAATAGACTTTATATACATTACACCAGCCCTGACACTTAATTCTAGAGACACTGGAATTAGCGAGGGTCTTCCCTGGGACCCAGCTGTACTTATTGTTTGCACTTAATGAAGTGGTCTTTCTTTTCTCTGAGACCCCTCGCTCGTTCACAGGCTTCACTCCTGATTTCCAGAGATTTCCACAGCCAGGACCTCCTGTCCTTTGCGGAGACTCTTGCTGTTCACATACCATCCATCTTCAGGGATTTGCTTTCCAGTAGTGGCCCCCGTTCAACTTGATTCAATACGGTCGGGATATTTTCTTCAGGCTGCATTCAAGCTCACCTTTTTTTCTCTGCAGCTGTAAGAACTTCCAGCTCCTTGGAGACTTTTAAGAGCAAATTGAAAATGTTCTTATTTGTCTAGGCTTAGCTGTGGGCTAATATGCTAAGAGTGTATTTTATACTGAATTTTCATCATAGCCCTTTGAAATGCTTTGCATAAAAGGCCCTTTATAAGTGCCTCTGCTATTCCCCTCTTGCCTATAGAAGTGAGATCTGTGCTTGGGAGGACTATTTATTTCACCTCCTGCCATCACCCCCCCCCCTTACTAGTTTTCCATTGTTGGTAATAGGCACTTGATTTAAGGAGACTCGCCAGCAGCAGTCCCCCTTTAACTCTTTCACCACCACCTTTAGGAAGAGCTAGACAAGACGAATTTCCTATTTGGTTATAGAAATGCCATATGAGTGTGCAGTCTTTTAGCACATAACTCTAGCTTTCATCTATGTTAAAACAGATCTAATAAAAGCCAGTGTCACATTCAAAGAGGTGCTGGCTTCCTTAGGACAAACAAAACAGATTCTAGAACGTGATTGAAACTGCTCATCCTACCACAGTGAGACTCATATACGGAGTGTTACATGGTAGGGGAATAAAATACATGGAAGAAAAAAAATGTTTATTAGGTATCTATTTGATTTTAGGCTTTTTATATAGAAAACATAATTTAATCTTCAAAATAAATGCTAAAATTGTTACTGTCTTTACTTTTCAGATCAGGACTCCCGGGCATGGCTTAGCTGGGTCCTCTACTTGATGTCTCACAAGGTTGCTGTCAAGGCGGCCTGAGCTGCAGGCTCATTTGAGACATGTCTAGGAATGGATCTGATTCTATGCTAGCTCCTGTTGTTAACAAAATTCAATTTTTTTCAGCTGTAGGACTGAATATTTCAGGTTTTTGGCTGACTGTTGGCCAGAGGCCATTCTCAACTCCTAGAAGCCACCTGCAGCTTCTCACCACATGGAACTCCCCAATATGGAGTTTAATGTCTTCAAAGTGAGCAAGAGAGAGAGGGAGACTCCAGTGGCACAGGTGCTATGATCTAATGCAGTATAATCATGTACCTGTAATTATGTACATTCCATTCCCTTTGCCATATCCCATGGGTTCCACCCATATTCAAGAGGATGTTGATCACACAAGGGGGTGAACTCCATGAGGCAGGGACCACAGGGACCACCTGAAGGGCCTGTCGACTACTTAAGTTAAAAGGAATATTAATAATTCCCTAGATTGTTGTGACAGTTATTGTGACATTGCTGAACTCATAGTAAGTGCTCAATAAATAGGACTTATCTTTCTATTAGAGCTAAGATATTTTTACAAAAGGTATAAAAAAATAGGAGTCCCAGGAGAAACAAACAAAGATTCACCCCTTCATCATAAAGAGTAAAATATAACAAAGTCCTGCCTTCACCACTTTCTCCTCCATAAGCAACTGACTTCTTTCTTCATAATCACCTTCCTTGAAAGAGCATCTTCTGTTCACTGACATTTCTTCACATTTCACTGAACAAGTTGCCCTCTGATTTCTTCCCACCTCAACCAGGGGCACTAGTAAAGTCTCAAATGCCAAATGTGATAGTCTCCGTTTTGCCCCATCATGTTGAATAACTGCATATCTGCTTACCAGTCACTCTCTGTCCCATTGCCATATTTTTATTTTCTTCTCAGTAAGCCTCTTGGATTCCTATTTTCTGTTCTCCATATTAGAATTTATGTTCCATTTCAACAAGGATCTTTTAATTTTTTTTTTTTTTAATTTTTCAACCACTGTTGACATTCAATAGTACATTTGTTTGAGGCGTGCAACATAGTGGTTAGACATGTATATTACTTATGAAGTGGTCCCCCTGATTAGTCTAGTACATAGTTATATTGCCTATATTTCCTATGCTGTACTTTACATCCCAGTGACTATTTTGTACCTGCCAATCTGCACTTCTTAATCCCTTCACCTTTATCACCCAGCCCCCAAAACCCTCTCACCTGGTAACCACCAGTTTGCTCTGTGTATCTATGAACTTCTTTCCTGTTTTGTTTGTTCATGTATTCTATTCTTTAGACTCTACATGTAAGTGAAATCATATGGTATTTGTCTTTCTCGGTCTCACTTATGTCACTTACCGTAACACCCTCTAGATGCATCCATGATGTTGCAAATGAAATGGGACGGTTTCTTTTTTTTATGGCCAAGTAGTATTCCGCTGTGTACATGTACCATGTCTTTGTTACCCAGTGGTCCATCAACGGACACTTACTTTGTTTCCATATCATAGTCATTGTAAATGAAATGACCTTCTTTGTCTCTTCTTATAGCCTTTGTTTTAAAGTCTGTTTTGCCTGATATAAGTGTTGCTACCCCAGCTTTTTTTTTTTCATTTCCATTTGCATGGAATGTCTTTTTCCATCCTTTTGTTTTCAGTCTGTGTGTGTCTTTCTATCTAAAGTGGGTCTCCTGTAGGCAGCATATGGTATGTACGGGCCACCCTATGTCTTTTGATTGGAGCATTTAATCCATTTACATTTAAAGTAATCATTGATAGGTATGTAGTTATTGCCATTTATTATTCATACTTTTGACTTTTTTTTTTTCCTTCTTAAAGATCTTCCTTTAATATTTCTCATAATACTGTTTTCAACCAGGATCTGGTCTGATTTACATACCGCTGTATTTGCAGAGTTAGAATCACACCTGGCATGTTGTATGCATTTACTAATTAGTTTGGAATGAATAAATAAACAAATGAGTGAAAGAAAAGTATTTACCTCCCAGAACTATGAGTAAGTCTAGCAGAGGGGAGAGGGTGAAGAACACCTGCGACCATGATTCATCATGGCCATTCATCCATCCACAAGCAAATATGAACTTTCTTGCTACAACATGATGAAATTTATGAACACTCCAAATCCTTATCTTTATCCAGTATAAGCCCCTTTCTCCATGACCTGATGCGGATGAGAGTCATTCATTTCCATTGAATTCGGCAGCTAAGATTCTGCTTACTAAAGGAAGGAAAAGGAGAGGGAGAGCACCTAGGGTAATGTTTCAATATTTCAGCATGGTGCGGGTTTTGTTTGTTTATTTTTTCTTGTCATCCAACAACCAGTATGAGCCACGTGGAACACCATTTATCCTAAAATTTTCATTTCATTTGTTAAAGAACTGGAAGCTAAATTACTGGCAAGTCTACATATATCTTGAAAGTTTGTCCTTAGACTCAAGAGTCAGATTTGTTTAGTTCACTTCAAAATGAGCTTCCTTGGTTGGTATAGCAAAGGCTACGCATCATTACCTATCTCTTTGCTCTCTCATATATCCTAAACTTCCTTGCAGTTTTTTGGGGGCCATGTGCTATCCAAAGAGCCAAAGAAATGTGAGCAGAATCTACAGGTGTCCCTCCAAGGCCGAGGCATTTAAGGGCTGGTGGACCAGCCTCATGCCTTCTCTTACTATTCCATTGCCAGCCCCAAGTTCTCAAGTTCCAGATACACAGCTACGATATTGTGCAGCGTCTATCAGCTTAGTCTCTGCGTGATTATGTCTGGCAGATTCCACTTTCCACCCCAACTCCCACCCTAAGAAATGGCCCATTTTAGATACGCAACATAAACAAATACTACTTTTTGTTGCTGCTAAAACATCAAGATTCATGGGTTTATTTGTTCCTATAGCACAACTTATCTTATCTTGACTAATATAAACACTTACGGGAAAATCTAGGTTTGGAAAATATTTCTGCTCTCTGTGTGTCTGGAAAAGCTCTGGATATTTCAGTTCAAAATAACAGAGAGATCTATTGCCAGTGAGCAAGCTTTAAAAACATGACAAGAATTGTTTTTCTTACTGTTATGTTTAAATTTCTGTTAAAATTTTGAAATGAAGTTCCTGAAAGTATAAATGTGAAGAAATCCTTGTTAGTTGAATGTGGCATTGAAAAGCAATATAGTGAATAGTTGAATGAATACAATTTTGAACTATAAACATACGAATAGCATAGTCTAAAAAGTGCATGGTCATTGCAAACAATGGGACAATACAGTGCTTTGTAGTTAGTCTCTGTTGCCTGAATTCAGAGATTCTGTGAGCCTAAAAATAGTTCATGTTCAATGCCTTCTGTTAAGTTACTGCTATACTGTCAATAGAAAAAAATATAAAATCACTATACCAAAGAAAAAGTAACTGTGACAGATATATTAATTAAATTGACTATGTTGGTCATTTCACAATGTGTATGTGTGTGTGTGTGTATATATATATACACACACACACTAAATTATCACATTGTATACCCTAAATATATATTATTTTTATTTGTTAATTACACAATAAATCTGAGGGGGTAGTAATAACCAGGCTCTTGATTAGGGTAGGATTTCAGAATCTGGAAACTATAAAATGCATCCAGGTCCTGAAGGAAGAAGACACTTCCTAGACATTTCTCTTGAGATTCTGGAGAAGGTCAAGTTCAAAGATAAGCAACAAACCACTTTGATATGGTCGGATTAACTGGGATTGATTGGAAACCAGAAATAATCTCATGGAAAACACACAAACTTGGACACAGAAGATCTTATTTGGCATTTCAGCTTTGCCACAAATTAACTGTGATGCTCTGGAAAGTCATGTAAACATTCTAAGAGCAACAGATGGCGAATACACAGAGGCCTGAAGTCAGGAACTGACTGCTTTGTACCAAGCAGCGGTCTAGGCTCCGAGGGTGCGGCACTGAATGAGACAAACCAGGTCCCTTGGGGAGCTTCAATGTAAATGACTGCTGCTTGCATGGGACTGTGAACCCAATGTTGCAATTCTTCCACTTCAACACATACCCTCTCCTTGGGACAATCGCCATTAAAGCCCCACTTTGAGACTAATATGGAAGCAATGAACGACAGACCTGTCACCTAGGGAAAATAATTTCCTTCGTATACGATGATTGATCTTATGTACTGGCTTTAGGAAGCCTCACCTTAATAATTCTTCATTCATTTCTTCAATAAATACTTACTGAGGAAAAGCTTTGTGCTAAGCACTGCGGTGGAACCTGGTGACTTATGCTTCCTGTTCTTGGTCTACTATAGTCAAATATCTATAAATGCGTAGTATAATGTAATCAGAAAACTGTGTTAATAAAATTAACAATGAAAGAAGAAATATTTAAACATTCTGCTGCTGAGGAGATGGTGTGGTCAGTGGTATCTGAGGGAAGATTTCACAAACCTTATAATAAGGCTATTTTTTTAAGATGTATAAGTTTCTCAGGTTGATGTCAACTTCTGTTGGCAAGGTTAGTACAGGGAGAGGGGAAGATCTTTCAGGGCAAGAGAATATTACATGAAACTATACAGAGACTTATATTTGGAGAATTACACATAGCTAGGTTTTTATTATTATATTTTTTTATGGAATATGAAGTAGGGTGGGTAGATTATTTATTGGAACTGAGCCATCCATTTGCCAGGGTTTTAAAATGTCCTTAAAACAGCTAACCTAAAAATGTTGGCAAAGGAAGGAAAAAGTGTCTTTTATTTCACATTCTTGCTTAAAATTCAACTCGAAAGTTGATTTTCTAGGTTATATTTAGGCATCTTAGGGTAATGGGGAGAGAGGCCTCATCATCTCAGCACATAGGCATGTACCTTGGGTTTGTACTTTTTAAAGTAATTTCAGGGAAACATGTGTATTTATAGTTGACTTTGACTTTCTTACAATTATTTAATAAGGCAGCTCGAAACACTGCTCTCATGATCTAAGAGCCTGTAATCTCTCTGGGGTCTAATTAGCTCCTGATAACCTTGCCCCTTGACGACATCTGTATTGCTATTGTAAAACATGTTTATTTTGGGAAAGAACATATATTTTGTAGGGTAATAGCATTAAACTGTCAGACCTGAGTGTTAACAGCAATTTACCCAAAGAGCTTTCAGAAAAGATTAGCTCAGACACTATACGTGGCTTATCAGATGATCTAAGAGGATCAAAAGTCATTTTTAGAACAACTATTTTTATGTTCTTGGAAAAGGAAACCTTGCAATATTCAAACCTGGTTTCAGTACCCAGGAATGGGGCTATCCACACTTTCACTGAAGGACGCAACCAGTTAGGATGACACAAAAACCCACACCTGGCATGAAAAAGGAACCAACGCCTTGTCCAAAGTAATGCTGGTGAACTTAAGAGTGTGGTTCTAGAACCTGAAAACCCTTAGTTCAAGGCCCAGCTCTGTGCTCACTACCTATATGAGTTTATGAAACTTGTCTCATTTTTCTCAGTCTGTTTTCTCAGTTGTAAGTTGGGGATAACAATCTGGGGGGAGGGCATAACAACAGGATCCAACCCACATCAATATATGAGAAATTAAAATGGGTGCTAATGAAAATGTTTATCAGAATGATAGTCTCTGAGGACACTTACTTTCATTACAATCATCACGATTATTCATTCATTTTTCAACACGTGGGTGTGCTCCAGTTTTGTCCTACCTACTGCTATGAAGCAGGTTGCAATTGTTAACAAAAGGAATGTGTTTCCTGCTATCATACGGCTAATACTAAATATCATTACATTTCAGTATTAGTCTAAAGAATTATAGCTTTGAATCTTTAATGAACATGGTCCTCCAAGACTGGCATTGGGGTTGACTAGCAGAGACTCTCAGTGAGCCCCAAATCTCAAACCCTATCAAGGTCAATAACAGCCAGAGCCTTGCCAACCGTGCTGTCTCTAAAAGCAAAGTAAGTGGAGGAGCAGCAGTCAGTGTACTGGGCACTGCACTCCTCATTTCCCCACACGTGACGTCACAGTAGTGCTACTTTTGGGAACTACTTTGCGGCTGATATTCATTAAATTTTACTCAAGCACCTACGTGGTGCCAGTCACTCTGGGGATAAAGAAGTCAGCATGGAACTATAACCTGGTGGAAGAATATAGAAAATAAACAGCATCGAAATAGATTTGGTTTATCAGAAGGTAGGGAGTCTTACAGAGAAAAACACAGTGGAAAAGATGGAGAGAGTGCCTAAGGCAGGTACTACCTTTTAACATGTGATCGAGAAAGATCCCAATAAACAGAGACATGCAGGAGGGGAAGAGACACCTCCATTGAAGAAACTGAGGCTATGGAAGATGATTTTATTTATTTATATACTTGTGTATTTACTACATCTTTTCTTTGAAAATCAATTATAGGGGACTTAAAAACAGATGCAAAATACATCCAGAGAAAATAAAAAGTAAGAAAATCCAGGCAAAGAAAAAAAATAATGTAGGAAAGTAAAACAAAACAAAAAATGAGTTGGGTTTATGAACAAAATTTATTTTCCAAATGCAAAGCATCATCTTTGAGCTTTCCTATTTAGAATCAGATGACCATATCTGGTTGTGGGTTTTCTTGAGTGCATAGCTATTTTGTCTGTGACCATTCAGTGAAGGTTTTCATCTCAACAATATCACTACAGAGATTTCTATTTTCAGGCCAGTTTTAAATTAGTTTCTAGATGAGGTTTTCACACTACATGAATGATTTGAGATTCTACACATGTGTGGTTTTGCTGGGTGTTCTGATTTCTCCTCGGGATGGTTTCCATTAGTGGCTCAGGCATAGGGCTCACTACCAGGCCAGAATCCTAGAATGAACGGTAAGTGGAGGTTTCTGCATTGCAATAAGGGAAGAAATAGCATCCTTCTAGATTTGAGAACTATGTAAGGATTGCAAGTCAAATTCCATGCATGAATGAGGCCAGGTCCTCAACACTCTGGTTTGCTTTACTGTGACACTAAAGAAGATGTGTCCAGCGTTGGCAGCTAGCCAGTACACAGTACCAGTTGTTAAAAGATTAAAATATTCCTCTACTTTGCCACCCCAATCATCCCGGTCCTTTCACTGGGAAATCTTCTTGGATCTCCACACTGTATTCTAGGAAGTAAACCAATCTCCTAGTCTTCAACTCCCAAAGTCAGCATGGCATCCAGTTTGGTGCTGTGCCATGTTATGCATGTGTACTATTCTGAGTATAAGCAACCCCAAATCCCCACTTCTTTCAAAGGGATATGGCATTGTGTTCATGAATTATTTGAGATATGGCAGCCATACTCAGCACTGCAAATGGAAACTTAAAAATTCTAGTCCAAATATAAATGTTTTCACATTTTTGTTCATTGCCCAGAGATACCATCATAATTTGAGGAACCATTTTAGATTTACCCTTAACCTCATTTACTAAAAACAAGGAAGTTTCATTAGGTTAGCAGCTCATAGCATCACATCTCAAAGGGTCGATGTGACTTTAAAGTTTCTTCAATATCAAACCCAAGTCAAACAATTTTCATGGAATTCTACTCAATTCGCTTTATATTTACAATACAAATGCATGTCTTTGTTGCTATGTCTTCTCATTCTAAAGAATCATAGGAAGAATTAATCCTTCACTTACATTACTATTTATGCTCTTCATTTGGGTATTTTCTATAATTCCTTATTAAGCAGTACATTAACTGTGGCACAATCCAGGCAGCAATTAAGTTTAGTTTACTATCTGGGAGACCTATGGGATCTCTTGCTTTCTGTGGCATTGCTGAAAATAGCAGGCGGCAATTTTTTTCAATTTCCTATGACCTTCCCTTTAACTTCTGACTCTCCATCATGTTGTCAGACTAATATAAAATCTTATCTTTTCACTTTGCCTATATTTCCAGGAAAAGCTTTTGCTTAGAGCATATAGCATGAGTTAATGTGTCTTTGGTCATGAACATATGTTTTTGTTGCTGTACTGAATGTCATAAGACAGAGCAACCCAAAGCCACAGAATCATGTATGTTGACTATCACAGCTGCTTTAACCTGTATCTATACCATAGTATACAATGAAATTTGTTTGCTTCTTAAATAATTTGGGAAAATATACCTTTTTAAAACACATAATGATTAAAATAGCCAACAAACTAGTATCACTGTCTCTACGTGCCTCTGGTACAACTGAGTGCCATTTGGGAAGTACGGTCCCAGACCAGAAGAATCGGGTTTTATTGAGCACCTGATATCCTGACCCTGCCAAGGCACTTTATATACATTTCATGACCTAATCAATTCAGAACCACCTGAAAAATTGGGAAATATTACGCCAATTTTACAAATGAGAAAACTGAAACACCCAAGAGGTTAAATACCCTACTCAAGGTCATACAATTTTATTTTGGCTACATCAGGACTTCAAATCCTTTTAGTGGGTCTCCAGAACATGTCCTCTTTCCATTACCCACAACTGCCTATAAACTAGGTATCAGACTTACTTATTTCCGAACACATTCTGCTTTTATGAGAAATTTTGGCCTTCATGTTGCTTTTTCTGGGAGGAATAATCTCATCTCCTTCACTACCTGCTTGATAGTCTATTGAGAACAGTAAACCAAACCCTTTGACTTTGGACATAATAACCACATATTATTCCCATGATCCACTAATTTCAATAGGGTGTGGATCGGGTTTTCAAAATTTCCACATAAATCATCCTATCCTGGAATATACCTCCTGCCTAAACTGATTGGACAGGCTCTTTCCGGCAAGATTCCTATTAAACATTTTCCCTATGGCCCATGCTTTCCAACTTATTTGACATGTTTTCTTTAATTTGATCAGAATGTCTTGGAATCTACACTGGTTCATGGTGACTGACACTGTTTCTTCCAGGGACTGCTTTTCTTCTGCACAACTGCAACTTGCCATTTATTACAGAGCTCTTAACCCAAGCCCAGGGTTACTCAAGTTTAGATCACTTAGATGAATGTGAACTATTGCAATGAGAGTGACACATTCTCCCTCCGCCAGACAACCCTGTCTATATCTGAAGTCATCAGTCCTGGTGATTTAAATGTTTTAAAGTAACAAAGTAGAAAATCACCTCCATTATGGAAAACTGTAGTTTCTTTCCCCTAAACATACATGTACTGAGTATTTACTGAATGCCAGATACTATGCTAGAACCAACCCATGCAAAGACGTGGTTCTTGTCCTCAAGAAATTGAATTCTAGTGAAGGAGACAAGTAAATTCATACAGAGCTCTAATGAATATTAATTGTTGAAATAGCTTCTCCAACATCACCCTCCCCCCAGGATCCCTTGCCCACTACTTCTCAATCAGCTTCCTTTGCTGGCTCCTCACCTTTGTCTTTCCTGGAACTTTTGGTATGTTGTCCGTGGGCTTCTCTTCTCACCATTCACACTCTCTTTCAGTGCCCTTTCCCACTCTGTACAGTGGACTTCCAAATGACTTTTTCTCGGCATCTCCACCTCAATGTCCCGTTGACCGCTCACACCAAACAAGGCCAAAACGGAGCTCATCATCCTTCCACAAGACCCTCCCCCAGCAATGTGACCAGTTTGGTGACTGGTGCCACCTCTTCTTGTTTTACCCATCTTAGGTAATGGTTATCATCTAACTTGGAGGCCAACTCAGAAATCATCTTTAATGCCTTCATGTCTCTAGCCACCGATATTCAATCCTAGATCGTGCCAATTGTACTTCCTAAATCTTGGGAATCCATCCTCAGTTTCCTGTTTTAGGAGCATCACCATCATCGCATGATCAGGTCCCAGAAACAACCAAAATAGTCTTCCTTCTCTGAGCAGTGCCCTCTCCCATCCATATCTAAACAATTAACAGTAATATTTAAAATTCCAAATCAAATACCTTCTCTGCTTAAACCCCTTCAATGGCTCCTTATTTCCCTTAGTTTATATCCAAACTCTCAAACCAAGATTTGACTGAACCTGGAATGACCTGGAGTCAGGTTACCTCTCCAGGGTTTGTTCACCATGCTCAATCTTTCTTCTTCTTTTTTCAAAATTTATCTTTATTGTTGAAAGTATTACAGATGTCCCCCTTTGTCCCCCATTGGTCCCCTCCACTCTGCATCCACCCTTTCCCAAGGCCGTCCCCATACCAATGTCTGTGTCCATGGGTTATGCATATAAGCATAAATCTTTCTATCTTACAAAAATGTAAAACTTCTTTTAATTTCCTTTGTATATATTTTTTTCCTTCAGGTCATATAATTCATACTGTTCTCTAAGAAGGAACATTCTCCCCATTCCTCCCATTCTACTGACCCTTTCTGCTAGACACATCTTACTCTTCAGGTCTCAGTTTAGATGTCTCCAATGCCCTCCGGGAACCACTGTTTGACCTTCCAAGACTGTTTAAATTACCATCCCAAGTGTCCTGATAGCACTGCATTCTTACATTGAAGGATAGCACTAAAAATAGTGCCTTGCAATGGCTACTTCTCCTCTTTCCCCAGCAGACTTTAACTAACAAAGACAGCAATTATGTCACTACTCACTATTTCTGGAAGGTGGTAATGAAAATGGCAAGCATTCTAATGGTAAATGTTGAGGAAACAAATAGGTGCATGGATAGGCAGATGGATGAGTGGACAGATGACTGGATGAATGGATGGACAATTCTAACGATATTGTCACCCATACCAACCCTCATTTCACATTGGTGAATGTTTTTCTGAGCCGGAGAGTGGACAAAGCGGGAGCTACATCAGAGGAATCCATAATTAAGCCATGCCACAAAGAATGCAGAGGTGCCCGGAGGTAAAAGGGAGAGAGGGCTTACCAGCAAGAAGTTACCTGCAAGTTTTTCCTTGGATAATTCTTGCTAATGTTAACACACTGAAGGGTTCCCAGCTTATTGTTCCTTCTAGGGTATGGTTGATGAAAAAGAAAAAATCTCATCTCTGGGGAAAGAATTTCTTCTAGTGATTATGAAGCCAAAGTTATAAAAATGAAATACTGTAATTTCATAGTCACTACACTGGTTTTCTAACTGCACTCTCATTCCTCATTTGCTATACATTTAATAAAGCAACTTTCAGAGCATAATATGAGATGCAGGAAAATATTAGTAGTTGCTATGCTGACCTGTGTTACACTATTAAGGAAAAAGACTCCATATAATGTCATTGGTAACAGATCTCCCTACTTCTCCCCGGATTGTTACTGGCAGAACACGGAATGACCAGTTCAGGTTCTCTCCATACTAACGATATTGTCGCACATGCATTACCAACCCTCATGTCACATTTTTAACTGTTGTTATCCAAACAGCAGGTTCATGCTATAGCCCCTTTTTTCCTGCAGCTGGAAGTAGATCAGGCAAACAAAAACATGGTACTTAACTGTTAAAAATTAAGATCACTCGGTCAATTGAAAACTCTGCTTTATTTCCAATTCTGTTGTTTTCCTTTTCCACAAAACAGTGCATATGTTACTCTTTTCCTTGGATTTTCCATTGTTATCAATTTAGGGGGCAAAGCCAGCTAAGGAATTTTATATTTTACTCACTTTGTGTGTGTTCTACTAGAAACATTAAATAAATAATAGATAAATGTATTTGGGGAGGGGGCTGTGGGTACTATTTAATTGACAGAAAAAGAATCACCCAGACTGTTGAAGCCTGTGATTGATTGAACATTCACCCAGAGATCACTGCTCTTTAACAAGCCTTGGCCCTCTGGGTCCCTTCAACATTAGAGTTTCAGCCGAACATAGAGAAAAAATACACATCAGGGCCAAAGGCAGAGAGGAGTCCAGTTTGAGAGAAGATCTCTCTCCAGGGTACTGAGACCACCAGTTCATCTTAAATAAGGCAAACTACAGATCTTCATTTGTTGGTAATTATTTTGGGTGTTGCTGTTCCACAATGAATTCCATACTACTTTAAGCATTAATGCATTATTTTGGAAGAAAAGGTGACAGAAACAGCTCCTTTCGGGAGAAAATGAACATGAGTGCCACCAGTAAAAGCACTTTGATTCAGATTCCAGAATTTGTATTTTGCCATGTCTGTGTTTGGCATCACTGAAAAACTGCCTAAGGTGGTGATATTGACAAGTGGACCATAACGTGTGGATTTTAGTCCAGTTCCTCCATAATTCTGTAAGTGAAAGTAAGGTAAGCATGATGTTCTTTCCTTAGAGTAGGGATGGGGGGAGTTGAAAAGAGCAATAACTATCTACAACCATGAAAATTTCCCCCAAATGAGAGCAGCTCTTAAAGATCATAGGGTTTGTCCTAGCCAGCAGAGAAAAACTTAATATTAAAAATTGGGTATTTTATGCAAAATATATCTGCAAGATAAACTTTCAAATGAATGATGGGGCTACCCACAAGCTGCATATTTCGAGGTGTGAGACATGTGTCTAGCACACTGTTGACATTTAATCCTCTGTAATTTCAATTTAAGGACCTTACCTTCACTAAGAGAGATTTCTATACCGGCCATCTAATGCAGTGATGTTCCCTGAGTTGACAAGAGAGCAGGGCAAGGTGTATTAGAATTCCTGAAAGGTGTTTGAAAACCATACACCCCACAGTGTTATCCAATATTCCCTTACTCCAGTGTTTGAGGCATGTGGACCGCCAGGGGCCTGAATCAATACAGGAAAATTGAGGGCCCAGAGAGGTGAGATGATGAGGCCTAATGTAATTCTCCTTGCTGGCCGTATGCCACACATCTACCCCACAGTTCCTGAGGCAGTGGTGTATGATGTTTATGGGCATGAAACATGGAGCCAGATAGCTTGGGTCCAAATCCCACTTCTGCCTTATGTTCATTGCTTGATATTTGGAAATTTACTTAGACTCTCGATAATTCCATCTTTAACTGGAGATAAGAATAGAAGTTCTGCATCATAAACCTGTTGCAAAGATCATATGTGCATGTAAAGTGTATATAAGTAACAGAGATAGATAGATGATAGTTAGATAGATAGGTAGATTATGCCCGGCACAAAATAATTGCTGTATAAGTGTCAGCTGTTAATAAGTTAAAATGCAGGTGGAAAGTACTACAGCTGGGACATGTATTTTGGGGGAGATAGTGAGACATGGCCTTGGCACAGATGGAGAAATAACAGGAGAAATGCTGTCTCTCACAGTCAGGGCAAGTCTTCCTACCAGACTACCTTTTGCAAAATAGCGGTGCAGTACAGGACCAAGTAGTCCTTAGAAATATTCTGTTAGTCTTTTGGTCTTTTTAAAGTGTTTGAATTTCTTTTTAACATCATCAAATTGAGAGATTTCACATTAATATCCACAGCCTTTGACACGTCACTCCTTCCTCCTTGTGCACGCTGGGCTTCCACAACAATACACCTTCATGGTCTCTTCCTCCCCCAACAGTTAAACACATGGGGGTGCCCAAGACTTAGTCTTTGGACACTCTTCTCATTTCTATCTACAATCATTCCTTTGTGGAGACCACCCAGTCCCATGGTTTTAAATATCATTCATGTACTGATGACACCCAGAGTCTAGCTTGGCTCTCCCAACACCACCATCCCCACATGTTCTATTTCATTTCATACTGGACAGCTCCACTGGAATGTCCTATAGGCAACTGTTCTAGTCTAGGTCATCTAGAAAGAAGATGCTATGCAAGGATTAAAGTGCAATCCCGGGGAAGTGATGCTGAGAGAAAAAACAAAGTGAGTCAAGAGAATAATATGAAGCATTTCCTCACTGGATGTCTAAGAACAAATTTCAGAAAGACACAGCAAACTGCTTAGGAGACATTTTTTTACTTCACATCTATGAAGGGGACCACCATAGAATTATTACTATTATCATTAAGTGTAAACTTAACTGTATAATAAGTCATTGCTTAATTGCAATACTATAACTAATTAACTTTATCAATTATTATCAATAGCCTTAACGATTTCCATCAACAGGGCAGACATTACCTCAAAGTCTCAGTTCACCTAGCTGCCCCTGTCTCTTACTTATAAAAGCAATAGTCTAGTAGTCTCCAGAATTCATATGTTCAGTTATACGTATAATCATTTATTACTTGTCATTACTTCCTTCCATTGTGCCTACTTTATTACTGGGAGTCTACTGTTTCTTCTTTGCCCCTCTATTTAGGCTCTCTAGGTAGATTCACACATTCATTCACTCAGTTACAAGCTCCACGAGGCTAGGAATGCTGTGCCGATCCATTTTGTTCATGGCTAGAAGTGTATCTGGCATACAACAGGTACTCAATAAGTGTTTGTTCAACCAACTGTATAAATGGAATAAGCATTGAGCACATACCATAAGCACTGAAGTTATAATAGTGAGAAAGGCAGTCAAGATCCTTGCTTTTCCACAAGTTTTACTCTTGGTTGAACTGGTGAGGTAAAAATATTTTAAAATTAGATAAGCAAAGGGATTATTTCAGAGAGTGAAAACAGTGATGTGATAGATAATCCCTAAAGATGGCAAGAGTAAATGAAATTGGGTCGTCAAGAAAAGATGGCAGGTGATGCGTTAGCGAACATCCTTATGCCAAGAAGGAAGGAGCAATGGGAAGGGGAAGGAGCACAGCATTCTGGGCAGAGGGAACTGCGGATGTTGATTGCTGGTTGAGTTCTGGTTCAGATTCTGAACATTATTTCAGGTAGGCTCTCTTTCATTAGTAAGGCATCTCCACAGACATATGACCTCAAAACAATACCAAAGTTGGCACAACCGGGAAGTCTTTCCAACTGTGTATACTGTTCTTGTGGGCCACTCCCTCTGGACACAGCCTCTTCATGATGCAGATGACTACACATGTGCATGGATGTGCAATTTTATGCACTTTAAAGAATAATTAGCAATATGTGCTCAATAGACCTCTAGTGTAGCCTAGCCTTTGTTATCTGGAAGATGCTGAAGAGTAAGGCTACTTAACCTTAGCACTATTAACATTTGAGGCATTTTAAGATGTTTAGAAGCTTCTCCAGCTTCTATCCACTAGATGCCAGTGGCACCTCCCACATACACAAGTGATGAAATAAAAAAAACTGTCCCCAGACAGCTGTATGTCTTCTAAGGGGAAAAATTGCCCTTGTTGAGAACCACTACTCTAGGACACAAAACATAAGGAATCCTGTACGTTGCAAACACTTTCTTTGGGATCTGGAGGCACAACATTTGCTTACCATATTTCTAGAGGTAATTTCGAATCTCTGGTTATCAGGTGTTCTGGGTAGGTCTGACTACTCAATGTCTGAATCCCTCTCCCTGTGCCCAGAAGCTAATCTTTGCAAATCACATCCTATCTCTGCAATTCTGTGCGCTCATATCTAAAATGAAAGGTAGGGCTAAATAGGTGATATTCAAGACGCATGTATCTCAAAAATTCACAGAAGGTAGAATCCTAAAAATCTTTAGTGTCATTTACAGTGTCATAATTTGCACGATGTAACTTATTGAGATCTGAAGGACTTGGGTCTCTGGTACAGACTAAAATGTATGCTTTGTTCCTCTTTAACTATTGGATTCATCCATTTTTTTTTTTTTTTCAAGATCATTTAGAATGGCTTCAACTGTTGTAGTTTTGTTTTATATTTGTTTCAACATTTTACATTTCAAGCTCAAGAATCTAGCAATACAAAGTCTAAGAAATATAGAATACTGTCATTTTTAAATCCTTTAAAAATTTTTCTTGCCTGTTATAAAATAAAGAATCTGAGACTGGAGTGAAAAAAATATTATATATGTTTTTCTATATATAAAATTATAAAAATAACTTACTCTTTCAAGTACAGGTATATATCAGAAAGGTGATTCTTCTTTCTTTAATTCACTTGATTTTTAAATATTTATTTTTGAGTACTTAGATCCAGGGAATGGGTGGAAGGGGAATACAGAAATATACTGGCCCTGCTATTAAGGAGCTGATAAGTTAATATGTGTGGTGTAGACATGAGCAGTGCAAAGTGATAAGTGTTCTCATTAGACAGGGAAGTGCAGAGTGTTAAAGAAGCAGAAAGAAGAAACATCTAACCAAACCTCTTGGAGGGATAGATTGAATGCAGACATACTATTCCTTTTAGTACATATCTTTGAATATGCTAAATATCATGGGATAGATATATAGATATATAAAGATATATATACACACATACACATTTAAAGATTCTAAACATTCTATACACAAATTTAAATTCAAATTTCAGGCTGATACGTGAACAGTAGCAAGTTACCATTTAGGGTAGAAATGTAAATATGCAGCTAAAACCTTCCACATGTAATGGTTGGGTGCACCTGTTTAAACACTGTTGTTGTCCTATAGCATCTCCACAACATTTAAGTAAAAGTTAAAAAAAGAAAGAAAGCTTGACAATCACCTGAGTGTTTATTCTGTGCAGTGATGCACATCAAGGAATTTGGAAGCATGAAGCCCAGTAAGGTAGTTTTTCAATCTGCCTGGAGGCAGTTAGAGGGGAGACCAAAGCCAGAACAAAGAGATCCGGGTGTCAGTAAGACTGTGAAGCCCTTTAAAGTCCAATGTATTTACTGACAACACATGCATTCAATAAAGTATAGATATTTGATTGCAATCCTTACAGTGTCCATTTTTTGAAAGTTAATAATTAGCCATCAGGAGAAATGACTCTTTTTAAAATTATTGTATAATAAATGTGTCATTCTGAAAGCTTTGAGGAGCCGTGAGTGGTTTCATTTTGTTTCAAGATCACAATTGGCTTCAATGTATAAGCAGCCTCAGCGAGCGCGGCAGCGGAGAGCTTTTGTGCAAAATGAGTGTAGCAGCAGGTCAGTATCAGTCAATCATTGTTCAATAGGCTTCCTTCAGACAATACAATGGGCCTCAAAATAATCCAAGAAAAACAGTGGGAGGCCATTTCGGCTGAAGGATTATCCCATGGAGAGCTTAAATTTCACTTCTCTCTACACTCATTTTCACGTTTTAATTTACAGTCAGTTTATAGAGTCCCCCAATATTAGGTGTTGGGTAATATTATTGCTCAAGATCCTTTCATTGCATATAATATCCCCTTTGTATGTAAGAGGGTTCATTTCCTTTTTCAAGCCAGGAGTGTTTCACCCAGGAGAGTGCAGCCCAATTGAACTAAAAACCTGGTAAGTCCCAGTCTATCAAATTAGTCATTCATTCCTTCATTTAGTCCGACCGTCAGTCAACAGTCCTTGCACAGAAACAAGGTGTATGTTGCTCCCAAACGTAGTTTCTGATAATATACAAATAGAAATGGAAGTTGACAATAATACCGAGTATTGTAAGGATGAAATTGAAGAATGACTCTCAAACATCGCCAGTGGAAATCCCAGTTATTATTGTTGTTTCCCCTACATCCAGTCCATCATAAGTAACTAGTCAAGTCAACTATGGTAATCCAACTCCCTTCACAGGGATTGGTTGGGAATAACCATGTGGTCAACCTGGTGAATGACCAGTGAAACTCGCGGAGGCTTCTGTGAAGGCTCTCTTGTTGTATAAAGGAGGCCCTGCGTCCAGATAAAATACTGGAAGCTGTTAGGGTCACTTTTCCACCTGAGTACAATGCCAATACCAAGAAAGATACAAGGAACAGAGACAACATGGATCTTTAATAATCTGCAGCCTTCTTATCAAGCAACTCGGGAGGCTGCCCTACCTTTAGAATTTCTAATATTTTTTCTTCTTGTTTTAAGTCACTTCAGAATGGTACTTCACTCGCAAATTGAAACATCATAATCAAAATGGTGTGATTTGGTAGTCTTTTCCTGCAGAGTAAGTTGTCCATGTATAAAGAGCCTTAAAATGCTCCATACTTTAACACATTTAAGAGGCATTCAAAATATTTTTTTCTGGGTAATAAATCAAAAATGCTTATCAATTTTTAAATACGAAGGCTTGTCATTGTCTTTTATGACTGTTAAAATGTGAAACAATATAAATAGCTAAAAAAATGGGGAAATGGTTAAATGGAGCATATGATTCCATAGAGAAAATTACTAGATATTCACTAAAATTATGTTTTTAAAGAATATCTAGTGATATGAAAGAATACTGATGTCATAATATCAAGTGAATGGGAAAACAATACACTAGATACTAAATGGCACACTCATGCTAAAGCTAATTGACTAGCTTCTATCGCGTTCTAGCCACTTAACCTTGATCATTGCATGAAATTTTCCCAGCGATCCTGTGCAGTGTGTCCTCTCATTGCCTTAGTGTTACATATAAGCAAACAGGTTTTGGAGATTATATAATTT
The DNA here is from genome assembly GCF_054644295.1 of Miniopterus natalensis. Lineage (NCBI taxonomy): Eukaryota > Metazoa > Chordata > Mammalia > Chiroptera > Miniopteridae > Miniopterus > Miniopterus natalensis. Next base: position 192,052,153 of record NC_142081.1, on the reverse strand, counting down.
GTCAAAGATCACATACCTGCTAAGTAGTGAGCTGAAATTTCAATTCTGAAAATTGCCTTTCACTAATATATTGAGGATGCACAGGTTCTGGCTCCTGTCCACCTCTGAATTCACCTGTGTTGCACCAGCTTTCCCTGGTCATTGGGTTCCTCCCAAGGGCACTGAGATGTCCCTAAGGTCACCTATTTCTTCACTGTGGATCATCACCTAAAACCCCCAGTGCTGAGTGATAGTCTGGCCTCACTTCTTACCTCTCCCAAATCACTTACCTTCCCATAGTTGCACTGACAGAAGGCTGTTGTGAATAGAAAACTTTTAATAAAATATTGTGATAAACTGAAAAAAGTACACCACAGAGACAGGAATTTATGTTTTAAAGCTAAACATTACTGTTGCAGAGTCCCTGCCATGGGGCGTGCCCCCCAGCCGCCTCTTTCCCTCGGACTGGGCACCCTGCCATGCTCTGGGGCTCTTCCTCTCCCTGCCTCCTGCCTCCCCAGCTGTTGGCTTCTAACCAAATCTAACTTTCTGTGAATTTTCTATGCAAAGCATCCGAACTAGGTACATGTTTGCATATACCAGACCCCTTAAGGTACTGTTTTATTCTTTATGGAAAGGAAACAGTCTCTTCCACTCTCACCACTCAGTCTACCAGAAGTTACAGATAATTTTATGCTGCAGACATTTGGGCAGAACTTTCTAAAGAAGAGGCGCCTTTTTCTAGATTTCCAAAGTTAAGGTTTATTTTGAACTAAAAATTAGCTTTATTTATTTTAATAAATAAAACTAATTTATTTTATTTTTTTTTTCTTTTAATAATGTTTTTACTAAAGAAGAGTTAATTATTACCTTATATCTGCACTCACTCACCGACATGACTTACGTGAATTAATTTACCATGTTTTACCTCAGCTGCCTTCCCCATCAGAAGAGGGTCTTCTCTGTCTTTTCCACATTCATCTGCTAACTGCTGTTGCTCGGGAACCCCATAATGATTATTTTTTATAACCCAGCACTGTCAAAGCCATATCTTGTCTCCAGAACTTTCCTATAAGCCACAGTCAAATCTCCAATTAAATATGCGTTATTAATAGAATTACCATATAATTTATCATTCAAATTGAGATAATGTTGAGAATGTAAATCAACGCTAGTAATAATACCTTATAAACCAGGATTGTCCAGGCAACTAGAGACCTATGGTCAACCTTGACTAGGGAAAGTTCATGCTTTGGGGCTCTCAAATTTAGGAAAACAATATTTTAAATGTCAGCCTTTAAAATGAGCATTTGAAATTTATCCAAGCCCTCCATGACTTCAGAAGTGTGTTAGGTGGGTTGTATAGATCCCCTCTTGTCCTCACAAGAAACTTTCAAAGTAGGGTTCCCATCATTTCACAATTGCTTGGTTGACAAAAGGGAAATACGGGAACAGAGAAGTTTTTAGCATCTGTCACATCATAACCTGTTGGTAGCCGTTGGCTCTGTCCAGTCCTTTAAAGGTACAACTAATCCTGCTTTATTTATTTTATCTACTGGAGTAAAATACCTGACCTTCTCTATTTTCTAATGATGTCAGTGTCCTTGTCTGAAGCCTTCTATTTCTCTTCGTATGTTGTATCTGTTTCAGAAGCTTCCTTGTAAGTGCACTTTCAATACTCAAGTTACTCAAGTGCAAATAGCACATAAAAGCCCTATTTATTATGTTTACATAGCAAGTCTTTGTTTCTTGCAGTTGTCTCATCAGAAAGGGAGGAAAGGAAAGGTTTTTGCATTGTTCTTTTCTGGGATTCACAACTTATAAGAAGAGCTTGTTATTGTTTTTCAAAACAATTCTGTAAGTAAAGATATCCACTACCCATCATTGCAGCAGCAGGAAGTGGCTAGTATTGATTAATAAATAACTTGGTCCAAACAGAAGAGCCTGAGAGACTCAATATTAGTTGACTTGTTTTACATTTTTTATTTCAATTACTATTCCCTCTGACAAAAATCTAGCAAGGGGACAGAATGGTAAGGCCATTTTATTTAAACAAAAGTATCTAGGGAAAGAAAAAAAGTTCATGCGTAAAAGTGAGCAGACCATATACACACAGTTAAAATTTCAAAGAGATAATATGCTTTAACCGGAGCATAGAAATCTTACCCATAGGCAGGAAAAACAACCTGGTAGTAGAAATCCCAGAGTAAAAGCACATACACGCATATAAGTACCTAAATACAGTCATCAAATATAGGCTGACTACAATTTTAGCTTAAAGAAACTGTATATTTACTCCCACCAACCACACATAAATAGACAAATCAGTTGCTTAGTATATGTTTATTAAGCACCTACTATGTGCAAAGAACTATGACACATTTTAGGGATTTGAATATATATAAAAGCTAGTCTTGCCCTCTAAGAATTTTAACTTAAGAGAAAGGTACAGATACAACAGAGTTGATCTGAATCCACTTCTGATTAAATAGCTGGTTGTATATAGAAGAATGTTATAAAAGACAAAAATTTGCCCTGGCCAGTGGCTCAGTTGGTTGGAGTGTCCTCCCATACACCAGAAGGTGGCAGATTCCATTCCTGGTCCGGGCATGTACCCAGGCTATGGGTTTGATTCCTGGTCAGGGAGCATTCAGAAGGCAGCCCATCAATGTTTCTCTCACATCCATGTTTCTCTGTCTGTCTCTCTCTCTCCCCTCCTTCCTCTCTAAAAATCAATAAAATGTATTTTTTAAAAAGAAAGAAAAACATTTATCCCTGAAAAAATTTATCCCAGTCTTCTTCAAACTACATTCCAGGGGATAAAATGGCAAGTTTTATTGCAAGCACACAAATATTTTGCAAATGTATTCTCTAATTCTTTAAAATACATCCTATCTGCAATCTGTACTTGTTTATTACCCCCTGTGAACTTATAACAGGCTCTAAAAGATGTGTGAAAAAAAAATACTTAGGAACAAATAGACCAGGAATATTAAATCATTAAGGAGTTCACCTAAATTAAATATTTATGCAGCAATGATATAATCTAAATTTGGTATATGTAAAAAAATGTAAATAGTTAATATGAAATTATGAACAAAAGTCTTGCAGTTCTACCAGTGTGTGAAATTGAATGATGCAGAGCATTAGAAGTGTTAGCAGTTTTAGTGGCATTCATTAAATCTACAGTGTCTTGTAATGCACATTGCTGTAGACATTTATGTGTTTCAGGCAGACATTTTACATGCTTAAAACCGAAAAAAAAAGTTCTGAGTGACATTTCACACCATTTTAAAATGTAATAAGCACTTTCAATAATGAAAAAAAGAAAATTCACAGTTCCATATGTTTGAATAAATATTTCAATACTTGTGTGGATATTTTGAATATGTATAACAACTTGAATATCTAAGGAAGGCATTAAGAGATTCTCACTGTTTTTAAAGTTAGCGAAAATTGAGAATTTGCCATTTTGTGTTAGCAATTGAATGATCTTGTTTGTTTGTTTCCAACATTAGCAGGACTACCATATATCTCACCTATTGTTGATGGTGAACCAAGGGGCTAATTGAATACATGGCATCGCCCATACATTACGCAAAGTTCTTTCTTTGCCCCTGCAGAATTACTTACTTTTGATCTTATTATTTCCCGTAACAACTAGTTTGACTTTATTTGATATTTTGATTTCTATAACTGACTAAGATTCCCTGTGTACATTAGCTGCAATAATGTTTAGATACAACTTTAAGGTCTACTATGCGGAACTGGATGAGGGATGCAGGGAGAAGTATTTGGTTGCCTGAGGAATTTAATTCGTCCCATAAATGTGTGTTTCTTTGGTAAACTCTGGAGAATCAGAAATTTCACAAACTAATACACAGAGGAACACATAAACACATACAACACAAGAGTAGATCTGTATTCTAACCACACTTGGCTAAAATTGGTCCCTTTAAAGGAAGTAATGGACCAAAGTCTTCACTGCCCACGTACCTTATGCTGGCCCAGTTCGCCATGCCCATCCTTTGCCTGCTTCCCAGTCCTTGTTCGTTTTGTGCCCTTTGTGGCACATAATTTCCTCATTCCCGCCTCCATTTCATGTCATTCCTTTTGCTTATTTCTTTTTACTTCTCACTTTTATCTAATTTATATTTTTCTATATTTTAGTGATTTTTCAACCATAGAAATGTTGAGGTATAAAAAAAAAGTCCTGATTAAATTTGGCTTAATGTATTTTCCTCTCTCTTCCTCTTACATATATATATATACATACACACACACACACACACACACACACACACATACATATATATATCTCCTTTCTTAAATGACTTAGTAAGTGTTATAAAGCCAATCTCAACACAACGCCCTTTTCCTGGCCATATGCCATTCCAAAAGCCCCATAGGTGGTCAAGGGAAATGAGTCAGGATGGCCTTCGAATGACCGTATTTTATCTTAGTGTGAGCAAGCAGTAAAACTTTACTTAACCCACTAAGATTTTCCTTTTAAAAAAATTATACCATATAACCCCACCTGACTAAGTAGACCTATAATTACAAGGGTTCTTAGGAGAATTCCTTAGGATAAAAGTCAGCGCAGAGCCTGCCTCATAAGGGAAATGCAGTAAAAGTTGTTCACTTCTTTTCCTCCTGTCATTTTCACCCCTGTCCACTCTAAACATCTATACAGCTTTGCCCACCTAGTTTTTCACCTTTCTTACTACTGAGATAAAACTGTCTTTGCCAGGCCGAGCGTGGCTCAGCGGTTAAGCACCGACCTAGGATCCAGGAGATCGTGGTTCGATTCCCGGTCAGGGCACAGGCCCGGGTTGAGGGCTCCATCCCCAGTGGGGGGCGTGCAGGAGGCAGCCGGTCAATGACTCTCTCATCATGGATGTTTCTCTCTCTCTCTCTCCCTCTCCCTTCCTCTCTCTGAAATCAATAAAGATATATTTAAGAGCAAACGAGTGTCCTCTTTCTTTATTGGATTATAAATACTATGTGTTCTCTGTTGCGCCCTGTGGAACTTGCTTCAGCAATGAATTCCCCAGGTTCCTTTTGCAACTTGTCCTCTCCAGTGGCTCCCCTCTGCCATGACGACTATGCTCCCACTTCATGGCCTCATAATCAGCATCGCTCCATCTAGTAGGCCGTCAAATCCGGTCATCAACCCTGTACTTCACAGTAAAACTCTACAGGAAAATAAACATAGAGTCTCCGTCTCTACTGATCTACTACTTTACTTCTCAAAATTTTACGTTTCACTTTTCATCTCCTCTATTCTTCTTGAAATATATTCCCAAAGGTCACTCATATTAAAATGGCCAAATGAAATTGACTTTTTTTTCCCCACTTCTCTTCAGCATGGTAAAGTACTGAACCAAACTTTATGTTTGACTAGAACTATACAGCAACTAGCCTCGGCCTTCCTCTCGTGCCAGTCCTGCTGCCCAACACCCTGTCGCTGGGCCCTGGAGACCGGCCGCGGGCAGGGCCCTCAGCTCACAGCCGTGCCTCTCCGTTGCACCTGTCGCCTTAACCTGTTCCCTGGGACCTGCCTGGGTTTTCCTAGTGGCCCGATGGGCTAAGTACCAGGTTTTCCCCAAACCATCAGCTCCTTCCTCGTGCATCATATTTGATTAATCATTTTCTCTGCAAAATAACCTGAATACCTCTTTTTGTCTTCATGCTCTTGACTTGGAAATTGTACCAACTGAATCGCTTACCCCGGGAAAGGAGGTCTCGTCCCACACCTCCATCCTCAAACCGCAGCAATGCACCAACCCCGACAAATCCTAACCAGAAGGTGCCGCGCGAATTCTTCTTCAGCTGTGCATCCTCGCTGCCGGCATCCCTCTCACTACCTGTCGTGGGTGTTGCTCTGAAAAGTCCTAGCTAGTTTTTCTATGGCCATTCTTTCATCCCACACAAATTCCTGAAATCCATTAGTCACAGACCAAACAGAATATTTCTAAAGTCAAATCTAATCATCGCTTACTGTCCTTCAAAGACTTCCCATTGTATTCAGTATAAAGTACAAGTCCTTCAGAAAACTTTTGTACTTTCCATGCCTGGAGCTCAACTAAATGCTCAATTACATCTTTTGTTTTCAGTCACACTGATCTTTGCAGCAACAATACTTATTTATTATTAGTATTCTCTGAACATGTTGCATTCTCTTCTGCCTCCAAGTCTATGTGTATGCCATTTTTTATAGTTCAAACAGTCTCGGCCCCAGCCACTTATCTGGGTATCTGCAACTCATCCCTTTGTTCACTTGGACAAAGGGTTATCAGATAACGTGTTGTTCAAGTTGGGATTCTTTTGACAGTAGGAGATAGCAATACTTATACCAGGAGAACAGGCATAAGTGGAAGCTGCTCTGGAAAAACCAGGATATATGATAACCCAAGTTAGGGGCCACTCCCTGGAGAGCATTTCTTATCAGAAACTGCAAGGTATTTACTTTTCTTTATATTTACATTCTGTTTATCATGTAATGTCACTGACCATAGTCCAATTTCCTATTAATTTATCTTACCTTCTTTAGGCTGTAAGTTCATTAAGGAGCTCAACATGCCTCTCATATTCACTCACACACCCCAGCGCCTCCCTAGCCCACTGCACATTCAGCCATTAGGCATCTGGTAAATTAGTTATCACCAGCTTAACTGAGATTTTTATTTCACTATCTTGTACTATGTAAGTCACTATTGTCACAACAATTGGGATCTTATACATATATTCAGGTGCTACTCAAGAAGGCATGGCTGTAATGACGAATGTCCCTATTAAAATTATCCAAGAGTCTCCAGTGCCTCACAAATCAGGAACATGTTTCCTAGAACAGCATTCAAGACCTTCTGAAACAGGTCTCCAAGTTTGTCATTACTTATAATATTCCTCTATATCCTACGTGTTCCAAGCAAAATGCCCTTCATTTATTTCTTTAAAAATGGTTATAACTAGTCCTGACCAGGTGGCTCAGTTGGCTGGAGCATCGTTGCATACATCAAAAGGCTGTGGGTTTGACTCTTGATCAGGGTACATACCTGGGCTGCAGGTTTGATCCCCAGTTCGGGAGCATACAGGAGGCAACCACTTGATATTTCTCCTCACATCAATGTTTCTCTCTCTCTCTCTCTCTCAAAATGAATAAAAACATATCTTCAAGTGAGCATGAAACATATTCACACCTTGGCAACTCCTTGCATTTACTAATGGCATTCTTCTTTCTTGAATACCTCTCCAGTTCATCTCTGTTTATTTCCCAACCATAGTTAAAGGGTGATCTCAGATAATAGTACCTCTTCGAATATTTCCTAATTAACTTAGAAAGGTAGTTAATTGAATTATTTTGAGCCACTATGGAACATTTTTCCCTTGCCTGGAAGTCACAATTTGGAAACACAAGATTCAGTCTCCAGTCCCAAATATTTTTAGCGTTAATAGATTTGCAATTGTGGGCTATTTCTGGGCATCCTTCAGCAGTGAAATTGGGATAATAACAGCAGGTACTTTGGAATGATTTTTGTGAAGATCACATTACCAAGTGGAAGCATTTGTAAAGGAGTAAAAGACTCTTCAGTCAATATTTTTATCTGTGGCTGGAATAAGCTGGAGAATACTTACAAACCAATCAGTTTCTATAACCTTGCTCAGCTATGTATTGAGGACTGTACAAAATAATGGTTGTTTCTAGAACAAGACTGTATAGCTTACTTTCCCCTCTACCAGGCACTCTGCTAATTATTTCACTGACAATGCTAAAGAGACCTGAACTCTAGATAGAAAGAGGCAAATTGACTGGAGACCTCAAAACTAGAGGAACAGTAAACGATTTCCTTGCATTCCCATTTTATATCCCATACACCCCCAGACAGGGTGCCAGAGAGGCTTCCAGCCTGCAATCACCAACAGGTACAGTACAAAACACACAAGAAAAGCATGCTCCCTCCAGTCGAAAGATCAGGAAAAGGGAAGCCTCACCTAGTGAGAAGCCCCAGCCACCACTCCTCTGCCCAGGCCTGCTGGGAGCCCAGTCCCAGCTCCGTATCTGGACATCAGGCAAGTTGATCTGCCAGCAGCAGCAGTGACAGTAAGACCTGATGTCTCCCTGCCCTCAAAGTGGTAGAGGAAGAGCCAGGACCAGCAGCTTCTCCCCTCCTCATCACAGGTCACTCAGCAACAGCCGGCACCCCAAGAAAGTGCCTTCCACCCCCACAGTCAGCACCAGAACAAATTGTACAGGAGCCCCAGCAGCACCAGAAAGATAAACCAAACCAAAATAACACTGTGAGGGCTCAGAACATGAAGGTGTCATTGAAACTAAAGTCTATACAAGTTCACCAGAACCTATATGCTAAACTTAAACAGAATGATTGCAAGCTAAACTAGAAGACCCCTGTATAATCCCGCCCCCTTCAGTGTGGGCTGGCACCTGGTTACTAATTTCTGAAGAATAGCACATGGCAAAGGTGACAGGGTAGACTTGACTCTAAAGAGTAGAAAAGAGCAAAGGTGATGGGACCTCACTTCCATGATTAGGCTATGTAAGACTGTGACTATTATCTTGCTAGTAGCCTCTCCCCTTCCTTCCCCCCTCTCCTCCTCTCCTCCTCCCTCTCCCTCTCCCTCTCCCTCTCCCCCTCCCCCTCCACCTCTCCCTCTCCCTCTGCTTCTCTCTGGCTCTAATGAATCAACTTGCCATATTAGAGAAGCCAACATGGCAAGGAACTGAGCATGTTGTCTGGTCAACAGCCAACAAGAAACCAAGGCCTGAAGTCCAACAATGAACAGTGAACTAAATCCTGCCAAAACCATGTTGGTAAACACAGAAGTGATTCTTCCCCAGGTGCACCTTCAGGTGGGCCCCCAGGCCCTACTGACACCTTAATTTTGGCCTTGAGAGAGTTTATGAAGCAGAGGAGCCAGTTAGGATGTTACCAGACACGTGACCAACAGAAACCGTGAGATAATAAACGTATGTTGTTTAAGTTGCTAAATTTTGGTGATGTGTTACATAGCAATAAATAACTGAGACATGCACTTTATACTCTTGACTATCATTACCCAGGAAACATCCTTCTAATTATGGAGGGACAATAAACTCCTTAAAAATTGAGGTAAGCTATCTAAAAGACAAAAACCAAAAATCTGATTTATTTTCACCCACCTTCCTTCACCTGCTGGAAATCAAGTAAAAGACGCTACAGTAGTTGTTACTATAATAAAAAAGTTAACTTTTTCCTTTGTGTTGGCTGTTATCTGTCCTTAAAATAAATATTTGTGGTTTAAAGAGTTAACTGGGTGAAACATAAAAGCTTGGAATACTTTTATTCCATCAAAGACCATTTGTAGAATTGATGAAACCCCCAAGCACCTGGGGAGTTGTTCCTGCCTCAGTGACTCAAGCAGGTGCTTCGTGCAGTGGCGGGGCCGAGCTTCCAGGGAAGCAGCACAGGAAAGACCTCAGCTCTGCCACTCTACTTTGCCAAGTGCACACACAGCATGATGGCTCTCTGTCTGAAACATGTTCCTATATTACCACAAATTTGGCACACATGAAATTTACACTATAGAAGTTTGCTCTAACTCACCTGTGCCTCACTCACAGGTTTTCCTTTCAAATGCAAAGGTTTTCCCTGTCTGCTGAATTCGGGTGTTCTCTTTACTTGAAGTTGATACAGAGAGATACTGGGACAGTTTGCATGCAAGGCTAGAAAGCTTCCCTAAAGTATTATTTTTGTTAAAGATAGTAATGCTAGCTGCTCTGGCAAATGACTACCCAAAGCCTTAATGTCTTAACGTGATAGGAGTCTGTTTTTTGCTTTTGTCAAAACTAATGCAGACGTTCCGAGATAGTGGGCACATCTTGACTCCCTGCCATTGTCGGAGCCTCGGAGGCCTCTACTTGATCCTTTGCACGCAGCTGCTAGTCAGCGGAAAAGCAGGGGGATCCCAGGAGATAGGTCTTCAGGGCGAATCTCCAGTGAGACACAGGTGGGTTAGAGCAAACTTCTGTAGTGTGAATTTAATGCGTTCACAAAGCCATCAGCCAAGTCAGTCCAATGGCCCCACCCAACTGCAAGGGAGCCTGGGAAACAGAGTCTACTTTCATGTCCGGGAAGAAAAGAAAATGAGAATTGGTAAAGGCCCAGCAACCGATGCCACACGGATAGAGGCAAAGCGTGCAGTGTCAGCGTGAAGAGATTTAGTTTAGTTCCACGAAATTATTGTATCTAAGTTATGTAGCTTAATTCCAATACTGATTAGTATTTCTAAAAGAGGAAATATTTTCAGGAACTCTATAATATCTAAATTATATAAAACAATGTAATAATGCAAATGTGTGAATTGCAAACCCAGTTTCTTCTAATTTTATCTCTTGATAGTAGTCATTTAGTCTATTTCTTAATTATCTGAAAAGTTATTTGTCTTTCCTCTACTCTCTGTGTTCTCTTTGGCAGCTTATTTTCTGTTACCATATTATTAAAGGAAGCTCTCATTTTGTTTTGCCGAGTTGTGAATGAGGTCTTTCATTTTGCAAAAGGTCCATTTGGATATATGTCCTAGATTGGATCAAGTTTTCAAAAGATATTTATTTTAGTCAAGCAATTCTTGCTGCCCTTAAGCATAGCAGAAGGAGGCTGACTGCCTGCCTCTTGGGCAGCAGAGCAGTTAAGTGGTGTCCCAGAGTTCAGAAGTTATCCGAAATGAAGTAAGTGACCAAGGAGATGGAAGAAAATGGAAAAACCGAAACTAGAAACCGTAACCAGCTTCAACTAGCAGTATTCAGTGAGTGCTCATAGAATCTCAGTGGGGAGAGCATCTGAAGGGAAGTCTGTGTGTGTTACTAACCCAGTGAAGGTCATACATTGTGTGCTGCAGCCTAAACCGAGTGATCTCTTGGTCATGACCTTAAAAACCTCTCCCGCTCTGAGTGTCAGAATGTATCTTTGATCTGCAATGTCTTTTATTGTTCTCTGGGTTTATTTGTTTCCTGGGAAAGAGGTCACACTGGGCCAGCAGTTCCGAGTGACCTGGGTAACCATAAACCTATCATTGGTATTGCTTACTCACAAAGTATCATGAAAAATAAGTGGTTCTGGAAAAAAACTGGGATTCATTTTATTCCATTATTACATATGGAACCTGAAGGCTCATTTCTGTTGTCGTCTTTTTGCAGTTGTTTACATGCCTCTGAATATTTCTAAAATAAACTTAAATGTTATGTTATATATAAGCATCATAAGAGACTGGAGATCAGTTAGTTGAATTTTAAAATGTGACACCTAGACCAGCCAGTGTGGCTCAGCAGTTGAGCATCGACCTAGGATCCAGGAGATTGTGGTTCGATTCCTGGTCAGGGCACATGCCCGGGTTGTGGGCTCCATCCCCAGTTGGGGGCATGCAGGAAGCAGCTGATCAATGGCTTTCTCATCATTGATGTTTCTCTCTCTCTCTCTCTCTCTCCCTCTCCCTTTCTCTCTCTGAAATCAATGAAGATATATTTAAAAATAAATAAAATAATAAAATAAAGTAAAATAAAAATAAAAATGTGACACCTACAGTGAGGTATATACATGGGTTCTGTTCCCTCTTCCCTCCACGCCAGTGGTGCTTCTCTATGCAATTTGAGAGGCCTAAGGGAAAAAAGTATTTTCTTGTTTATTCTGAAGTTATTTTCAGATTAAAACTTCAAGTGTAAAACATATAACATATCACTTATACATACATATGAGATATACGAATCAAATATCTAGTTGACATACTAACCACTTGTTTTAAATTCAATATTTACACTTAGAGTGAATAATAAATAACATCTTATCTTAACTATGCTTTGATAGTATGTGTGTATGTATACATGTATATATTGCCATATGCACATAAATCCCTCAAACATCATCAAATAATTCATGGGTTTGGACAATGATCTTTTAATATCAACAGACTGGGCATTATCTAAGCAATTTGTTTCCTAAGTTTTGAGAGAGAATAGCAAAAGTTTGATTAGCAAGGATTTATCATTAAATATATTTATCTAAATCTATTTGGTTCTAGAAATGTCAGAATTGGGGAGAAGTAATGTATGCTTTCAGTTTTAAGAACAGAATACCCATGGAAATTGGTCAAAAAAAATACTTTCCCACATCACCAGGCATTCTCCATTAGATATTAACAAGATTGTTTCAACAGCCCAATAATGTCGGTGATTCTGAACAATTCCTCCATGACATCTGTAGCTTCCCTTCATGGCTGCCATGTGCCTACACTAGCTCCCAGCACCATGTCCTTAGAGTACTAACACAAGAAGTATATAGGGGAAATGAGAATGGCCATGTTTTATTAGCTGGGAAAACCTTTCTCCGAAGCTTTCTCACAGTTTTCTCACCAGGTTCTACTGGCCTAGATTAGCTTATGTGCCCACACACTTGCTACAGGGAACACAATTTCTGGCACTTAAAACCTTTGTCCTAAGCAAGCTATTTTAGCAAGATAGGGGGAGGGATGGCTGTGAGAAAGGGAGCCAGCAGTGAACATCACTGCCTTATGTACAAATGTGCTCTATTAGTCAGAGTGGACTAGATTATTGGTTATCTTGGTTGCTCCCAAGTTCAGGCAGTTATGAATAAAGCTGCTGTAACATCTGTGTGCATGTTTTTGTGTAGACATAACATTTTCAACTCCTTCGAGAAAATACCACTGAGTGTGATTGCTGGATCATATGGTAAGAAGTTATTCCCTCCTGCCCCCCACCCTCAAAAACAGCAAAAAAACATGAAACTAGGAAAACAAATGTTGGGCTAATTTTTACTCATTCCTCGAGTACCAAATCAATTGCTGTTCCATTGTGATACCTTTATTTTTTTCAGGGCCTTATTTTAAGCTCAAAATGCTATCTCTTTTACATCCAGGATCTATGCCTTTTTCCACTGGTGTGTGAGTTTATACAGGTGTGAACTCTACCTTAATTTCATAACTCAACACCTAAGATAGAATATGAAGTAGTAGATGTTGACTGTTTCACCAAATTAAATTATTCTTCAGTGTTCTGTCTTTGAATGGAGCACTAATATTGTCTTAATGGGCTTGATTTCATTTTAAGGCTCAACATCTGCCCACAGAAACACACTTTTGAAATTTCATTGGAAATAAGTGGGGAAGTTTCTTTGAAACACAAATATTCTCTGTGTGTACTGCTTTGAGAAACATGAAGTAAACACAGCCGTATCTGTTGCTATAAAGTGAGGGACGCCTGTCTTGAAATTAGTAACAGCATGAACTGCAGTTCCTATTCAGGAATTATGAGCAACTATTTTACTAAGAAAAAAATAATCAGGTGCTTTCCCCCGAAAAACATGGCTCCATGCTCTACATATGTTCCACCCAAAAATATAACTCTAAATCACGCAGAATGGGAAATGTATAAGACCTTAGCATCACAGAAGTGCCTTTTGCGTAACTAAAAACTGAGATCAGTGAAGCTAGTCTGAAATCCCATCGATAGCTCTGTTGGCCATTCAATTCACTCTTTAAGGAACAAAGAGGAATCGAGTATTCAGCATATGCTATAAGGATGACAAACACCTAAGTGTTGAGTTAAACCTCCAGAGAGCCATCAGTTCATGTAAAGAAAACTTGGAAATGCAAGAGGATCTCTCTGCCAGAGGCAGTCCCTAATATATTGCTCCTGTAAGTGCACTGGATTTGTTAACCAGCTTCTGTATCAGTTCACAAGTCTGCAAGCTTTATTTAGCACACCATCTGTCTGCGGTGTTTGTTCAGGAACTCCTATTTTGAAGTGCCCTTAAACACTCATTAAGCCTTTTTTGTACACAAACACACACACACAACTGCACATGCACACACACAATCATCTTTTTAAAAATTGTGTTAACATTAAGCGTGCATTATTTTCACAGAATGATTCCTCTTATTCCAAAGTGTTAGGATATCAGGGATGTTAGTGATGTAGAATTTTTAATACAGCACATGTGATCGTGTGTGTGTGTGTACCTATATGTGTATGTGTATGCCTGTGTGTGTGACAAGTTCATTCACTTGGCTGACCACGACAGGTTTTGAGAGAGATTGTGTGAGGAATTCTTTCTTTGGGGAATTCAGGGTTTATGATTATGAGTGCCAATCCTCTAGTATATTTATAAGAGTCCCCCAAAACCTCTTAAATGAGTACCCATCATACACTGGTACCTAGAACAGGAGATCACAGGCTGGGCAATGTGGTGGAATCCATGAGGAGCTTCCTACAACAAGTGGTCTCACTCAAGAGCCACTGAATCAGAACCTCAGGGTGAAGAGAAGTGGGAAACAGGATTCCAAGATTCGAAACCACTGCACCAGGCTCCCATTCAAGCCTGCTAGGACTATGAGGTGATATAAGTTAAAACTCTGCAAGTTAACAAAAAAGTTAATGCAAACTGGATAAAAAATAAATGGATGTAATGGTTGAAATTACTAAAAACATTCAAACAGAACAGGATTCAGTCATGGAGAATTAGCAATGATTCACTATGATTTCTTCATGGCTCTGTTCATTCTGGCTGTTCTCTTGGACTCTTTACCTTACTTATGCACAGCTATCTGCAGGAAGCTCAGACTCTATAAGTGTATTCCACTTCCAAGAAACACCAGAGGGTCTCAAGCCCATAATTCCAAGCAGGTGTTCTGGTCTTTGTCTTGACTGTAACTTAGTGCACTGATGGCCCAATTCTGCCCTCTTTCTTGTGTCTTCATTCTTTGCCTCATGGCTTCACAGTTCTTCTCAGTCAAGACTATTTCCACATCCCTTAATGTGGGCTTGGCCATATGACTTGCTTGAACCAATAGAATCTTAGCAGATTTGACATATATAGAGGCTTGATAAAGCACTTGTGTGGGTGACTTACTTTCTGCCTTTTCTGTGATTGCTAAGGTAACATGCCCTAGCTAGTCTCAGAAGTTGCCTGGGGCTATGTGAGAGATACTGAGAGGAAAGCGGCATCATTCCACTCAAGGCTCTGCTAAATTAGCCAACAGCCAGTTGACCCTCAATCTTGCAAAAGATCCCAGCCAAGATCAACCTATTTGACCCATCGCTGATGAACATGCACAAATGAGCCTAACTGAGACCAGAACGCAAGCTGATCCTTAAACTCATGAGCTATGATAAATGGGTCTTTATTCAAGCCACTGAATTTTGAGGAAGTTAATACACAACATTATTGTAGTAAGAAGTAATTGATAAAAATATAGTCACAGCCACTGTGTTAAGCTGAGTGCTGCACAATGTTAAGTGGGACCCCAAGACTGTGGCTGGGACAAGATCATGGGCCAACTGACTTACAGTTAGATACTTGAAGGGAGAATTGGGTTAATGAAGAGAGGAGCTAATCGAGAACTATCCTTGTAGCTGCACAATGAGAGAGGGTAGAATAGGTTTTGGGAGAACTCTGGGTGATTCAGATGAAGGGAAGGGTGAAACCATGACAGAACTATCGATCCAGTTGGAAGACCATATTAACCTATGTGGAAAAAAATAATATCACAATAGCATGAGAAACTAGATTGTGGTAAAATATTACACTGTAGACCCTAAATAAAGCAGAAGTTCAAATGTAAAGAGAATAAATAAAAACTTCATATATCAAGTCAGGATGCACAGGGAAGGTAGAATTAGAGGGACGCATTCCTAGGTTTAATAAAAATGGAACAAAGATTCTCGGTGAGCTTTTTAGAATAAAGAGTGAGGCTTATGAAACACTATTAATGTGAAATTTTTGCTTTCTTTGAGATTATTGCACATAGAAAGATTTAGGGTTACAACAATTTTTAAATTAATATTTAATTTACAGAGAGATCCAAGATGGCAGCGGACTGAGTAGAAGCTACACCGACACTCTCCCAGGACCAATCTAGATTTACAACTAAAACATAGAAAAAACATCCTGAAAGCCAACTGAAGACGAGCTGGAGAGCACCCTCATAACAAAGGAGAAAAAGGGGAGAAGGCACAGAGACTGGTAGGAAGTGCGGAGGCAGGAGAGGGCAGCTAGGCTCCCACAGGCAGCAGCTGGAGGTTCTGAGGGAGATCTCAGCTGTGGGGGGTCCCACTGAGAACTCTGGGGCCTAAACCCCAGGCTGGGCTCCCCAGCCCAGAGAACCAGCACTGAGAGAGGCACCCACGTAACACCTGACTGTGAAAAGCAGCTGGGTTTCTGTCTGCCAGGGAGAGGCAGCTGGAACTGCAGGCACCCTCTGAAAGAGCCAACACAAAACATTTCCTGTGCAGTCACTCACCTTGGGCTCCGGCAGAGGGGGAGTGGAGTGGACTGGAGCTGTGTGGGGGGAGAATCTGGGGTTGTGGGCTCTGGAAAGTGAGATCAGGGTACACCCATCTGGATTACAGTGCCAAGTAATTCCCCCAGACCCTGGGGGACATCTTTCTGGGGCTATGAATTTTTGGCTTTTGCCTGAGGGAGAAGCAATTGCTCACCCTGCTGGAAAGCCTCTCGCCCTGCCCAGAGTAGTTTCTACAGCCTGAGGCTCATTAAGAGAATCAGATTAATTAGTCTGCAGGTAGAGGCAGACCTCAGGGTGCTTTGAGACTTTGCCTGATCTGCTTCAGGACCCGGGCCTTGGAAGAGCAGACTTTGGTGTGCA
This sequence comes from Miniopterus natalensis, assembly GCF_054644295.1. Classification (NCBI taxonomy): domain Eukaryota; kingdom Metazoa; phylum Chordata; class Mammalia; order Chiroptera; family Miniopteridae; genus Miniopterus; species Miniopterus natalensis. The sequence goes on along the minus strand of NC_142081.1, from coordinate 192,035,506 downwards.
TCTTGGTCCTATCCAAACGCACCCAGCACCAGCAGTAGAGACCTCAAGCCTAGGGTTCTTGAAAGCTCCAAGCAGGGTACTCAGGGCCAGTCATAAACTGCATCTGACATTGGCCTGTACCAGAGACCCTCCAAAGAGACTGAGAGTCCTAGCAGATGTACCACTTAAAAACATGCCCCAAAAAAGTAGCCAAAATGCAGAGACCTAAAAACAAGCCCCAAATGAAAGAACAAGAGAAGTCTCCAGAAAAAAGGGCAAAATGAAATGGAGATAAGCAATTTCTCAGATATAGAGTTCAGAATACTGGTTGTAAGCATGCTCCACAGCATGAGAAAAGATATGGAAACTATGAAAAATGACTAGTAAGAAATGAAGAATGACATAGCAGAAATAAAGAATACATTGGAAGAAATAAACTGCAGATTAGAAGCCGAGGGTCAGATCAGTGAATTAGAAGACAGGGGAAAAAAATTCACTGAATCAGAGACCCAGAAACAAAAAAAACAATTAAAAAATAGGAGGAAAGTCGAAGGGAGTTGTGGGACAGCATGAAACTTAACAATATTCATATTACAGGAGTGCCAGGGGAGGTTAAAAGTAAGCAAGGGTTAGACAACCTGTTTGATGAAATAATGGCAGAAAACTTCCCTAACATGGTCAAGGAAAAAGTCACACGAGTTCAAGAGGCACAGACAGTCCCAAGCAAGAAGAATCCAAGGAGGCCCATACCCAGACACATTATAATTAAAATGCCAAGAATTCAAGACAAAGAAAGAATCTTAAAGAAAGCTAGAGAAAAGAAATCTGTTACCTACAAAGGAGCTCCCATAAGGCTATCAGCTGATTTCTCATCAGAAACTCTATAGGCCAGAAGGGAATGGCATGAAGTATTCAAGGTAATGCAAAACAAGGATCTGAAACCAAGACTACTCTATCCAGCAAGATTATCAATCAAGATAGACGGTGAAATAAAGAGCTTCCCAGGCAAAAAAAAAAGGGCTAAAAGACTTTATCGCTACAAAACAAGCATTACAGGAAATGTGAAAGGGACTGCTATAACTAGAAGTAGAAATAAAGAGAATGAGAAACATAGGCTTAAAGAAACAAAATGGCAGTAGATAAGTATCTTTTAATAATAATCTTAAATGTAAATGAATTGAATGCCCCAATAAAAAGATATAGGGTGGCTGAATGGATAAGAAAACATGACCCAAATATATGCTATCTACAAAAGACCCACCTCAAAACAAAAGACACACAAGATGAGAGTGATGGGATAGGAAAAATTTTCCATGCAAATGGAAATGAAAAAAAAGCTGGGGTAGCAATACTCATATAGGACAAAATAGACTTCAAAATGAAGACCATAATGAGAGACAAGAAAGGTCATTACATAATACTAAAGGGATCAATCCAACAAGAAGATATAACCCTGATAAACATATATGCACCCAAGATAGTAGTACCTAAATTTATTAAAAAAAACTTCTAGAGGATTTTAAGGGAGAGATTGACAGCAATATAGTCATACTAGGGGACTTTAACACCCCACTTTCTTCACTGGATAGGTCTTCCAGACAAAAAATCAACAAGAAAACAGTGACCCTAAATGACACACTAGATCAGATGGATTTAATTAAAGTTTACAGAACATTCCACCCCAAAGCTGCAGAATATACATTCTTCTCAAGTGCACATGTGACATTCTCAAAGACAAACCACATGTTAGGACACAAAACAGGTCTCTACAAGTTCAAGAAGATTGAAATCATACCAAGCATTTTCTCGGACCACAATGGCATGAAATAAGAAATCAACTACAATAAAAACACTAAAAAAAATTTAAACACATGGAGGCTAAAAAACATGTTTTTAAAGAATGAATAGGTTACCAAAGGATTCAACAAAGGAATAAAAAAAATCTCCTGGAAACTAATGAAAATGAACACACAACTCCAAATCTATGGGACACAGTGAAAGCAGTCCTGAGAGGGAAGTTCCTAACACTACAAGCCTACCTCAAAAAACAAGAAAAACTTCTAATAGACTCTCTAACACTACAACTTAAAAACTTAGAAAGAGAATAACAAGAAAAGCCCAGAGTGAGTAGAAGGAAATAAATAATAAAGATCAGAGAAGAAATAAATGACATAGAGAAAAAAAGCAATCAAAAGATCAATGAAACCAAGAGCTGGTTCTTTGAAAGATAAACAAGATTGCTGAGTTTTTAGCTGGAATCATCAAGAAACAAAGAGAGAGGACCCAAATAAACAAATTGGAAACGAAAGAGGTGAAATAACAACTGACCCAACAGAAATACAAAGGGTTGTAAGAAAATACTATGAACAACTATATGCCACCAAGCCGGACAACCTGGATGAAATGGATAAATTCCTAGAAAAATACAACCTTCTGAGACTTATTCAGGAAGAGTCAGAAAGTCTAAATAGGCCAATAACTGCTGATGAAATTGAAGCAGTAATCAAAGGGTTCCCAGCACACAAAAGCCCTGGCCCCAGTGGCTTCACAGGAGAGTTTTACCAAACATTCAAAGGATAATTAACACTTACCTTCCTTAAACTATTTCAAAAAATCCAAGAGGGAAGAACACTTCCAAACACTTTTTACGAGGCCAGCATTAGCCTAATTTCAAAACCAGATAAAGACACTACAAAGAAAGAGAATTACAGGCAAATATCCCTGATGAACATAGATGCTAAAATCCTCAACAAAGTATTAGCAAATCAGATCCAGCAATATATTAAAAAGATCATACACCATGACCAAGTGGGATTTATTCCAGGGATGCAAGGCTGGTACAATATTCGCAAATCAATAAACATGATACATCACATAAACAAACTGAAAGACAAAAATCACATGATCATATCAATAGATGCAGGAAAAGCATTCGATAAAATTTAACACCCCTTTTTGATAAAAACTCTCAGCAAAGTGGGAATAGAGGGATCATACCTCAACATAATAAAGGCCATATATGACAAACCTACAGCCAACATCATATTCAATGGGCAAAAACTAAAACCATTTCCCCTATGAACAGGAACAAGACAGGAGTGTCCACTTTCACCACTCTTCCTCAAGATAGTACTGGAAGTCCTTGCCACAGTGATCAGACAAGAAGAAAACATAAAAGGCACCCAAATTGGAAAGGAGGAAATAAAACTGTCATTATTTGCAAAGGACATAATATTGTACATAGAGAATCCTTAAGACTCCACCAAAAAACTACTAGATTTAATAAATGAATTCAGGAAGGTAACAGGATACAAAATTAACACCCAGAAATTGATGGCATTTTTATACACCAATAATGAACACTCAGAAAGGGAAACTATAAAAACAATCCCATTTACCATTGCAACTAAAAAAGTAAGATACCTAGGAATAAACTTAACCAAAGATATAAAAGACCTTTACTTGGAAAACTACAGGACGCTGAAAAAAGAAATAGAGGAAGATTTAAACAAATGGAAAAATATACCATGTTCATGGATTGGGAGAATTAACATCATTAAAATTTCCATACTACACAAAGCAATCTATAAATTCAATGCAATCCCTATTAAAATACCAACAGCATATTTCACAGATCTAGAACAAACACTTCAAAAATTTATATGGAACCAAAAAACACCTGAAATAGCCACAGCAATCTTGAGAAAGAACAAAGTGGGAGGGATCACAATACCAGATATCAAGTTATACTACGAAGCCATGTAATCAAAACAGCCTGGTACTGGCACAAAAACAGTCATATCAATCAGTGGAAGAGAACAGAGAACCCAGAAATTGACCCATGCCATTATGGTCAACTAATATTTGACTAAGGAGACAAGAACATACAACGGAGTAAAGACAGTCTTTTCAATAAATGGTGTTGGGAAAACTGGACAGGTACATGCAAAAAAATGAAACTAGACCACCAACTTACACCATACACAAAAGTAAATTCAAAATGGATAAAAGATTTAAATGTAAGACATGAAACCATAAAAACCCTAGAGGAAAACACAGGCAGCAAAATCTCAGACATCTCTCGTAGCAACATGTTTGCTGATACATCTCCTAGGGCAAGAGAAACTAAGGAGCAAATAAACAAATGGGACTGCATTAAAATAAAAAGCTTCTGCACAGCAAAGGAAACCATCAACAAAACAAAAGGGAGCCCACTGTATGGGAGAACATATTTGCCAATGACACATCTAGTAAAGGGTTAATATCCAAAATATATAAGGAACTCATACAATTTAACAAAAGGAGGACAAACAACCCACTTAAAAAATGGGCAAAGGACCTAAATAGAGACTTCTCCCAAGAGGACATACAAATGGCTAAGATACATGAAAAAATGCTCAACGTCACTAATTATCAGAGAGATGCAAAATAAAACCACAGTGAGGTATCACTTCACACCTGTCAGAAGGGCTCCATCAACAAGTCAAGGAACTACAAATGCTGGTGAGGGTGTGGAAAAAGGGCACCTAGTACACTGCTGGCAGGAATGCAGACTGGGGCAGCCACTGGGGAAAGCAGTATGGAGATTCCTCAAAAGATTAAAAATTGACCTGCCATTTGACCCAGTGATCCCACTTCTAGGAATACACCCTAAGAAACCCGAAACACCAATCACAAAGAACTTATGCACCCCTATGTGCATAGCAGCACAATTCACAATAGCTAGGATCTGGCAACAGCACAAGTGCCCATCAGTAGATGAGTGGATAAAAAAGCTGTGGCACATTTATACCATGGAAATCTATGCAGCTGTTAAAAAGAAGGATCTTCTATCCTTTGGTACAGCATGGAGGAAACTAGAAAGAACTAGAGTGGGTGAGGAGAGATTAATCAAAGAACTTATACATTTATAAGCATAACCCATGAATACAGACATTGGTATGGGAAAGCCTGAGGGTGGGATGGATGAAGGGTGGAGGGGATCAATGGGGATAAAAAGGGGACATCTGTAATATTTTCAACAGTAAAGAGAAAGAAACTTAAAACAAAACAAAACAACCAACAACCTCCCAAACCTCTAAATATATATATATATATTTGGTTTACTAAAGTTACAAATTGAGAGGGCTTAAGGTTTTTTTCTACAAAACATTTAGATTTAATTTAGAAAGTTGTGATGCTGTTTATAAATCCAGTAAATTTTAAGTGTGACTTTTAAAGAAAAATTTACAGCTTAATTAATTAAATCACTTTAAATATTTTAAGTGACATTTATACATTTAATATATTTGCTTTTATTTTATATGCATTTTAATTATCTGAATAACAAAACACCTCCCCAGAAACTTAACCAGTTCTTATAAACCTAATAAATTAGAGGCACAAATACAGTAAAATTTAAATTATACTAAAAACTACATAATTATTTGCAAAACCTGGTAGAATTGTCTCATTTATTCTAACTCAAAATTATAAGCTTAAATCAACTATTCAAGAATACACTTTAAACTAAAATGCAATGCTTTACCTGTTAGATCTGTGATTTTTTACTGGGGGCTACATTTGGGCATGTGGGCAGGTGTTCTGTTGTCACAATGCCTGGGGATGGCTATGGGCATTTAGTGGGTGGCAACCTGGGATGCTCAACCTCTTACAAAAAGTGAGAAGCAAAAACTCCTTGAGTGTGTTAGATAACGTAGTCTTGGTTCTTCCAGAGCCAACTCTGACAGAGGATTCACCTTCAAGTAATGTTTTGGAATTAAAGAAAACACTAATTATTAGGTGGAAAGAGAGAGAGAGAGAGAGAGAGAGAGAGAGAGAGAGAGAGGAAAGGAAATGGAGCAGCCCAGTGTGATTTTTCAAGCCAGCTACTATTGAGGCAACCAGAGCATAACTCAACTAAGGACACTGAGAACTGATGTGAGCACAGGCCTCTGGGCCATCTCATGCAGGGGAGAGAGCTCTGGGTACCAAAGCACCAGCTCCCATCCTCACTGAGGGCTGCTCTAGAAAGCGTTACGTCTCCTGCACTTCAGGCAAAGCAAATAGGACCCTGGCAGCCAGAGAAAGCTCCTAAGGACAAAAATAAAAACAAAAACCATATGCTCTGTGCTTGTTTCTGTTTGTTCGACTCTTCAAATGGCAGCATGCTAAATAGAAATAAAATGAGTTTAAATTTAGGGTTTTGATGAATTGACTTTTTAACAGCCCTTTGATTAAAGAAGTAGCCATCCAAAGAAGGATGCTAATTCGGGCTTTGAGGCATCAGAGAATCTGATCATCTAGAGTTTCATCCACATTTGCTTCCTGGAGGTAAATAATGGTTGTTTAGAATAAGTGAGCCACAGAATCATTAACAAGGGGAAGAGAAAGGCCACACTGGTCTCAGTCCCCGAGTAGACATCTCTGCTTATTGGCACCTGCTGTGTGTGTTGTGTGCGCTGGTGGATGGTGATAGGTGTCATACTTCCCAGTCTCCACCAGTCCTTGAAAAGGCTCTGAAATTTGAATCTCATGGGAGAGTCAATAAAAGGAAAAATGGAACTGAGCTAAGGTTAAAATTATAAAGCAATGTTTATTAAGGCATAGGCCCTTGAAAGTGTTTCATGGAAGCTCAGAAATGGTCTGAAATTATATGTCAACATTTGTGCAAGTCTGTGTTTTTTTGAACAGAGTCCATAGCTTTCATTAACTTCTCTAAGACCAAGCACTTCACACAAGACCAAGCACTTCACACAAGCAGCATTTATTTAAAATAGAAGTCTAGCAGCAGACAAGGAAACAAGAGAAAGGTAGAGAAATGTAACTAACACCCACAAATATCAAACACAGATTGTGACCTGACCCTCATAAGAACCTAGTTATGACGAAGAACTAAAACTTAGAGAAATTAGGGGGTTTATATGCTCAAGGACAGGGCAGGCAAATGTGTAGCTGGTAATCCAACCCTGATGCTTTTCTGACTCTAAGGCATGTGTCATCCCCATCACGCTGCCTTGGCATCTCCAAAGGGTCCTGGAGCGAAGCCCTTGAACATGTATTTTCCAAATATCCTTAACAGCCAAGGGAGAGAAGAAACTAATTTCATGGAAATTGAAGTGATAAAAAAACCCGCCTTGATAAAGTGCAGAGTATTTTAATATGGCCATTCCCTCCAGGGACCTCAGCCCATGGCTAACGCTATTCCTGAGCCTGCACCTGGAGCAGGGGATGCTTACATCAGGTGCCTTATTACACAGAGAAAGACAAAGTAACCATTATATCCATTCTCTGGGCAATTAAAGGAAACTCATTTAATGACCAATTATTCATTAGAATTGCCCTTAAATGATCAACATACTGTAATATTTAAATTTGAGTCAAAGTTCATCTCATCAGGGTAAGAAGTTTTAAAAGTTTCAAATGTTTAAGTGTTAAGCAAAGAACCCTTACCTTCTTGAAATCTTATTTCTTCCTTCACCATTTTCCAAATTTTGTCCTAGAGGGACACTAAGGACATCCTCATTGCCAAATATAATAATTCATGTTCTAAATAATTCAACTATTTTTCCCTGCATAAAAATATTACATTTTCATTGTGAGCAATTTAGGAAACACAAACAAAATGAAAACCGTACAAATAATGCCAAATCCCAGCCCATAAAATATTAATTGTGCACCATTTGGCACCTAGCATATCTGATAGATAGATGATAGATAGACACATGTATTTTTAATAAATATAACAGAGAGCAAAATATTCATGTTCAGGGAGTAACAATGTCCCACAGTAGAAAAGTTCCATGTTCATTCACTGTGATGTCTCCTGAAGATAACATGAAAAAAAAAAGGTAGAATTAGAGAAAGCAGACATGAGATTGATTTCCATGAGAAAGGGCAGAAAACAAGTGATGGGGGCGGGAGATACTACCTCTTGGAAGGCTGAACGGTAGAAGAGCCTCGCTGAATCAGCAGGGTCCTTTCACGGGGTTTTGTGAGGGAGGCTAGAGATTAATGAGAGTTTGCTTATATCATTCTCTGTGCTTTCAACAAACATGTATTACGAGTTACTCTGAGCAGCGCAAGGTGCCATGGATAGGGAAGTGGCAAGCACCTGCTCTCAGGATGCCTTTAGACTATGTACAAATCACCAAGCAATCCCAAAGGAGCATGACATGAGCCCCGAGAGTAGAAGCATCTTCCTCAGACCTGGTCATGAAAGAGGTTAAGCGCAGAGGATACTTTCGAAAGGGGCTGACACGTGGCCAGGAGCTGAAGGACAAGTAGAACTTAGCCAGACAAGGGTTAGCATGAGGGTCTTCTCAGCAGAATAACGTAGCACTTGTTAATAATAATATAGCTCTAGAAAGAAGGTAAACCAGGGGTCTCATGCATACAGAGGGTGGAGGGCCTAGAGGAGATGGAAACTTGCTAACAGTTTCTTGTCCCCTCACACTCTTGGACATAATCCTTAGCTACACAGTCCTCACACACGGCACAAGTATACATATGGATATGCCCAAGTAGCTATTCTCAATGCCACACATGTGCTTCACAACAAATATATCCAAATATAATTAAGGCAAAAAAAAAAAAAAAAAAAGCAAAGAGTGTAAGAAGGAGAGAGATTTCAGGATGCGCAGAAGGATGGCTCTAATATGACAGCTATCAAAATGAAAACGATGAAAGGAAGGAAGGAAGGAAGGAAGGAAGGAAGGAAGGAAGGAAGGAAGGAAGGAAGGAAGGAAGGAAGGAAGGAAGGAAGGAAGGAAGGAAGGAAGGAAGGAAGGAAGGAAGGAAGGAAGGAAGGAAGGAAGGAAGGAAGGAAAGAGAGGGGAAGAGCAGAAGGGAGCAAGGAAAGGATGGAAGGAGGGACAATACTTGGAAAAGCAGCGTTTTTTCATTCACTGGAGATGTCTCAGCAAACGAGATTCTGCATTGACTATGGGATGGTTGACATAGCTTCCCCTCCTAGCACTTTATGATTCTGCAATTTGGGGGCAAACGAATGACTACTATTTCTCAAGTGCAACCATACTTGCTCTTTCTGAATGTTTGCTTAGAAAAAAAAGATTCACATCAAGATGTTAAATGTATCTATTTCTGGGTAATGGGATTATAGGTGATCTTTATTTCCAAATTCTTTAATAGGTATGCTGATTCTTTTTTAGAGTCAAAAAATTCAATGTCTTATTTTGCCTCTTTATCAAACATCTAAGAGTACATAAGTATAGAGTGTACAGTCAAACATTATACATTAAGAAATTCAAAAGATTCTTCTTTTCAGGTAAATTACCATCCTTCACTTACTATTTCTGATACAGTACCTCTCACAGAGCAGATCCTCTATAAATCTACTGACTACCAACTTCTGCACCATGGACCACCTTTCTAGATAAAAAGTGTCAACATCCATTTTGGTAACTTTTAAAGGAAAAAAATCCCATTTGACAAAACAAAAACATAGCATAGAAATCACTATAAGCAAAGGTACAGAGAAAGTGGCAAACTGGAAAAAAATGTTCAATACATAAAAGAAATGTGATTGCTATCTACACTATATTAAAAGCTTATAGAGGTTAACGTTTTAAAATAGAAAGGGGGCAAAGAATATCAACAGAAAGATAACAAGCCAATCATAACAAGGAGAAGCCCCTTTCACTACTAAGTGTGGAAAAGCAAATGGAAACGATGACATTGCACATTTGGAGCCCTCATATTGGTAACAATATAAACACTCACATAATATAAAGATTGAATAATAGGTACTGCAGCTTTCCTAGAGGTATTTTTTACAATATCTGTTGTTTAAATGTACAGTTCATCCGATGGGACAATTTCACCTGTTAGCTTTTCCCATGGAGAATTATACATGTGTGCAAACAGGACTTTCATCATGACTCATTAAAAAGATAAATAACATGAGTGCCCTTCCATAGAATGATGCTTAAATGTTATGCTACATTTATAAGACAAATGCTATGCAGCAGTTTGAAAATACATATAGTCTTATCATTTTTGAAAAGTATATGTTCACTTATGATGCACACACAAAAAAAATCTAGATGCATACACATAAAAATAAAAAATGCTTTCTTGAGGGGTGTGACCTGGATAGAGAAAGGGTAGGTCAAAAGAGATTTATGGTTATTTGCATTGTATGGTTTATTTTATCTTATATTGAAACCATGTCTTATTTGTAAAATTCATCAACAATGTCTTTTAAAAAAGGAAGAGACAGTTTTATATTGTCTCAAAATTTTAGATGAAAAGGGGAATAACAATATCCCTTAGTTCAAATGTATTAAATCAGAGATCAAGATCTTGATGCAAAAGGTTTGAAATTACTCGGAAGAGACCTATCTCTTGTGCTCTGAACTATAACTTGTGTCCAGACTCAAACCCAATGCTCTCTGTGCCTCTCAGGTGCACTGCAAGTGTTCTTTAATTTTGAGCACAATATCAGTAATTTTTGTGATTTAGATGACGACGAATCTAAGGGCAGTAAGTCTTCACTAAGTGTAAGCAGATGTGCGCACTCTCTGTTATAGGAAACAGAATTGAGTGGAAATTAATTATAACCACATTGCTCCCCCAGATTAATCATAATGAGCTGGTAGTAATGCTTCGACATGGACAGCATGAAAATAGTCCATTGAGGAGTTTATGGTCCTAATTATTTAGTATTAAAGGTCTCCTTTGGAGCTGCACAGCAACATTGAATTTAAAACACAAAGTAAGTGCATTTGTTTAAACAGGAATTTATAAGGCATTATAGTTGCAGGCACAACAAACAGTCCCCAAAATTGGAATTTAGCTGTAGGAAACCTGCCAGTGATAGTACCAGACACTGCGAATTTGTGAACGCACATGTGTGCACAGCTTCTGAATTGTTCAATAAAAAAACCCTCTATTTACAGATAATTTAGCATTGCAGTGTCTAGTAGAATCGACTGCTTTCCCCCATATCCTTTCAGCAGAGGAATTTTCTGCTGTCCACATTGCCTAAAAGAGACCTGAACCTTTGAAGTTCAACACCAGGATCAAGTAACAACCAGGGACCATTTCGCTGTGGGAGAAAAAAATAGCATTTGGCCCCATGTCCACATTCCACTCCATTGTTCATTTACCAAAACTAAAATTATAATAAAAACAAGATTATGGACTTTATATAGGCCTATAAAATAACTCCGGAAAATTACAGATCCAGAAACAAATAATCAAAAACTTCAGCATCAGCTGTAAAACTTTCTAAAAATGCAACAAATAATGTAATAAAGAACAGAGGTAGAATTTGGCTCTGAATGGAGTTGCCCACCTGCAAGTTATTTTTAGGCGTCCCCAAGATGGAAAGGAAAACATAAAAAAAATAAAATAAAGAACTTTCCACAAGTCCCCATAAAAAAGGGGCTCTGTGGTTGAATCTTCACTCCGATTCCAAACCAAGCCTTGGCTCAGCGAGGCAGGTCTCTGAATAAACTAAGGGTAAAGGAAAATAAACAGAATAAGATAAAAAGGAAAGACAAACATGCATGTCCCAGGACAGGAAGAGAGAAATGAAACTATTCTATCCCAGCTAATCATTTTAAAGTCATTTCACTTCTCATTCGTGCTCAAAGGTAATTGTGCTCGCTGCATAAGCCGCCAGGTCGCTTGAGGGGAAGCTTCACAATCCACTTTTTCTTTCTTTCTGGCTGCTCCAAAGTAACAAGATTGGCTAATAGCTATTTTTCAGATTGGGTGGAAGAAACAGAAAAAACTATGGTGAGGAAAGTCTTTTAACTCTTCCAACGCATTTTCTTTGCACCCTCCCAATCTGTTATTATGGCAATGAGACCCGAAAGTGACTGCCAACTTGCAATCACACTTTTATTTGGAGAATGATAAATTATAAAATTATCCAACAGCAACAAAGTCTGTCCTGGAGACCTAGATCACTGGGACTGATTTTTCCCCAGTAAGTTCTAAAACTTGCATTTCAGGTTGCAAGGATCTCTGAACTGAACATGATACCATCATAAAGACCAGGTTTGGTGGTTACACAGAGTAAGTATACTTAGAGAAGTATAGGTCAGGGGTGGCTATCCTGCAGAGGTTTCAGGTTAATAATATAAAGAAACTGGGAGCACGGGGCTTTTCTCTTATGTCACCCCCACTCCCATGGAGCTCTTCTTGGAAGGTCACCAACAACGTTCTCACTGGGCCTATCAACGGCGTTTGTCACAGCCGGCCACTCCCTCCTCAGGGCGGTCACGCTCTCCTCCGATTTCCGCCTCCACTTCTGCCTGCCGCTCTCTGTCTCCACGCTGTGTCCTCTGCTTCTGTCTCTCCATCTTCTGTATATAGACCAGGCTTCAGCCTGGGCCTCTCTTCACCTCAGCTTCAGTCTTTTCCTTTAGATCATATCCCTTCCCTGGCTTTCAGTAGCACCTCTCTAGTCTATGTCCAACTCAGAGATTCCCCCTGAGCTTCATTCTTCTATCTCCTATTGCCTACTTGATATTTCTACCAAAATATCTAAGTCATTTCAAGTTTTATATGACCCAAAAAAGAACCATTTCTTTTCTCTCCAAACCTGTCCGTTTCTCTCTTTCCTACCTAGTTAAATGGCACCATCATCTGTCTAGTTGCTCAAAGACAATAAGCCTAGAAGTCATCCCTAAATCTTCCCTTTTCCTGATCCCTCACATCCAATCCACTATCTAATCACTTACTTTTATCTCCAAAAGCATACCTCAAGTGTGATTTGTTCTTTTACTGCAAGGCTACTAACTTGGCAGGAGGTCCTCCTCACCGTTGCCAGGATTGTAGTGACAGGTTCCTAACTGGCTTCCATGCTTCTGTAAATGCCCACTTGCAAACTTGTGTTTGCAAAGAAGGCAGAGTGATTGTTTTAAAAGCATAAGTTGCAATCAAATATAAACATATACATTTTCTTCTTTGATTCAAATCTTTTAATAGCTTCCCACTCTAGCAAACCCTAAGTTCTCAACATGACATATCAGACCCAAAGTTACTTTCCCTCTCCAATACAAGCACCTGGACCTGCCATGCTGATATTCTTTTTGCTCCTCAACAAGATCAAACATGTGACTGCCCCGGGCCTCTGCACTCTGCTGTGCTCTTTACCTGGAACCCCTCTGCTCCCTCACCTCACTCATCTTCACAGTGTTGGCTTCCGCTTCTCGTCCTTAGACTTCAGCTTTACCCACCATCTTCGGTTTCTCTCTCCAATATCACAGTTTATTTCCTTCAGAACACTCATCAGTGAAACCACTTTATCTGTTTCTTTGTTTCCTTGTTTTCTGACCGTTCCCCTTACTTCTAAGGCACAACCACTTTTTGAGAATAAGCACTTCACATCCCTTATTCAGCACTGTCCCCCCTCTCTGCCTGGAAGAGTGACTATATACTATAGGCACTAAATATAGATATAGTAAGTGACTGGATGACTGGTAGCAGGAATGAGGGAATGAGAGCCAGTAGTAGAAAGAGAAGAAATGAAATAACATCTGCACCATGAAGCTCACAGTCCAATGGGTTAGGCAGACATTAATATCTATCATGTGTTGCTATAAGCAGCAGAAGCACAAAGTAAGATACGGACACAGACAGGCTGTAACATACCATTTGGGCAGGAAATAAGGGGATGATTCTGAACCACTGTTTCCAGGAATGCTTATGGTGCCAGGATTTGCCTTGGGGCCCCTGTTTTCTGCCTAAAATGGCGTTTTTTCAATACTGACCTCCAATTGGAAATTGTAAAAGAGGCTTTAAAACCCCATTAGCTAAGACACACTTCCACAGAAACTAGCAGGATCCTAAAGAGAGCACAGGTAGCAATGAACTGAGGTTAGAGGAATGGAGAACTGCAACAAGCCTAGAATGGAGGGGTGCGGAGCAGCAACATCCATGAAAATCAGTTGACAACACTCATCAAGACTATTCTTTGAGCACTGGGATGTTCTGAGAGAAGGGTTTAGAAGGAAGAGCTTTGTAATAGGAAGCAAGCATTTAGCAAATACTAAGAACTTTTCACAACTGCAAAGCTATGGTCACTACCTAGTATAACCCTATCCACCCTTTAAAAGCCAGTTGAGATGTCTTCTCCTCTCTGAAGCATTTGCATCTGATCGCTTGCTTCCTCTTGTGAGCCCCTGCAGAATTCTGTCATGGAACTCATGACAGTGGATAGTGATATCTAGTTGGCACATTGTATTAGTCAGCTCGGGAAGCCATAACAAAATGCCATAGATTGAGAGACTTAAACAACAGAAGTGTATTTCCTCTTAGTCCTGGAAGCCAGATCTCCAAAATAAAGGTGCCAACAGTTTCTGGCAAGGATTCTCTCCTTACCTTGCAGATGGCCAATTTTTCCCTGTGTCCTCATAAGGCAGAGAGAGCTTTGGTGTTTCTTCCTCTCCTTCTAAGGGCACCAGCCCTATCAAATAAGAACCCCACCCTTATAACCACATCGATTTAACCTTTTATTACATACTCAGAGGCCCTATCTACAAGTACAGTTGCACTGGGAGTCAGGTCTTCAAAGTATGAATATTGAGAGAAAACAAACATTCTGTCCATAACACATATCTATGTCATTATGACCATGTCTTGGTGATATGTTAATCTGAGCATTTTCTACTGAGTCTAGCATAGATTAAGTTCTCAACAGATAAATCTGCAATAAAAGAATGAAGGAGTGAACGGATGGATGAAGAAATCCTAGATGAGGCAAATATTATTTTGAGATGCAAGTCAACTTTTGTTTTGTTACATGGTTCTTTCACTTGATTTGAATATTAGTACCTTATAAGTAAGAATTTTAATATGTAAAGTTCCATGGTATCAGATATGGATAAAATTATACAGCTAAAATAGATATGTCTCTATTATCTGTCATTCCACCATTGTTAATTTCATATCTCCAACACCCTGCTCTACTTAATTTTACCCCAGCACTTATTTCCTTTATGTATACTATGTAATTGACTTGTTATACTTACTTTTTACTTAATGATTTGTTTAGTATGAAAATTTATGCTCCACAGCGCAAGAGATTCTGTTTTGCTCACTGATAATCCAAGCTCCTACAGTAGTGCCTGGCACACAGCAGGCGCTGAATGAATATTCAGGAAATTAATGAACTAATGAAAGTGGTTACTATTTTTAAAAGGTAAATATCACCTTGATTATTCCTGATTCCATCATGCTCCATTAAATTTATTGGAATTGTGTCAAAATTTGTAGATGAATGCCTATTTTAATGTTTACCAGTTCTCTAGTTCCAAATGTTAGGGTGTTCTGTTTTAGCAAGATTGACCTGAGAACAGATTTAATATAAATAAACAAACATACCAAAAAGTACCTGATGACTCATTTTCAAAAATACTCTACCGACCCAGGCTACATATATTTCAGTTAGGGATTTCATCTTTATTAAGGAAAGATGGCTAAGGAAACCACAATGGATTTCTGAGGCTTTTATTCATTGATGGATATTATGGTCAGGAACTAGCTTCCTCTTAGCGCTCATGGTATTTGGAAGCAGAAGACCTGGGTGGAGGCCCTGGCTCCAATGCTCACCAGATGCTTGGCTTGGAGGGGTTGCTCTTTGTGTGATGACAATAGCCAAATCTACTCTCACAAGTATTTGTGAGTTATCATGCTTGTGAGAGAGCTGTGTAAACTATCAGCTGCCAACCCAGAATTTCCTAAGTTACGTTCTAGACACTAAAGTCACTTAAGATGTTAATAAATATACAAAAACATGGCTAAGGAAACCACAATGGATTTCTGAGGCTTTAATATGCTTAGGTGCATAATGAATATCCAAGAGGAAAACGTAGTATGCTTTAACTCCTTGAATTTTTTCTTAAATACAAAACCCTTTCCTCAAGTTTCAAAAGTTCTTGCAGAAAATATTCTTTAATTGCTGGGCTATAGGTGTTTTAATTATTTTCATACTATATAGGTAACTAATTAACTGCTCAAACTACTTGAATGACTTCTCTACAGAGAATTTCAGGTTATTTTTATGCATAGCCTTCCTTATTTAGTTAAATACAACTTCATGTTTTGAAGTTTTTTAGTATTATTATTTTATCAAAAGTATATTTATTCTGTGATTTCTTTCATAATAGCAAAAAAAAAAAAAGAATAAGATACTTAGATAAGCTTAACAAAAGAAGGGTGAGAATTTTGCAATGCAAATGAAATGATGTTAAGGAACATTAAAGAATATCAGCAAAACTGAAGAAGCATTTCATGGTCATTGATTCAAAGATTCAGTGCTGTTAAGATGACAGTTATTCTCAGTTGATCTATAGAGTCAACACAAATCCTATCAAAATTCCAGCAGTTTTTACATAAACTAAAAATTGGTTCAAAAGTGTATATGAGATTATAAAAACCTAAAATAACAAAAAAAAATTTTGGGTAAAACAAAACTAGAAGATTTTAACTTTCCAATTTTAAACTTATTGTAAAACTATAGTTATGAAGAGAGAATGGTATTGGCAGAATAAACATGCACATCAATGGAAAATTGAAAATCTAAAAATAAAGCCTTATGTTTATAGTTAATTGGTTTTTGACAAAGATATCAAGAAAATTAATTAGGGGAACAAATAACTTTTTAAGAAATAGTGATAGGACAAGTATACATTCATGATAATATGAACTTTGACTCTTATCTCACACTACACATAAAAATTAACTCAAAATTTATTATAGACTTAAATATAAGAACAAAAATAATATAACTTTTGGAAGATAATATAGGAGAATATCTTCTGGACCTTGGATTAGGCAACAGTTTTTTAGATGTGACACCAAATTATACTCCAGGTGGTAGGCATAGTAATGGCCTCTCAGAAATGTCCATCTTCTAATCCCAAGTACCTACAAATATGCTCAGGTATGTGAAAAGGGGTATTAATTTTGAAGATGGAGTCAAGGTTGCTCATCACCTGAACTTAAAATAGAGATGTTTATCCTCGGCTATCCAGGAAGGCCCAGTATAACCACAAGGGTGTTTAACATGGAGGAGAGAGCAAGGTGAAGCAGCCAGAGTTAGATCGGAACAATGGAATGTGACACCTGACAATTTGGGGTTTGAAGAGTAAGGGAGAGGGCCACAGGCAAAGGAATGTAGGCAACTTCTAAAAGCTGGAAAAGACAAGGTAATATATTCTCCCCTGGGAACTTCAGAAGGAACACCGCCCTGCCGACACCTGGCTTTAGCTCAGTGAGCCCCAATGCAGAATTCAGAACTACAAAACTAATATAATGAATTTATGTTATTTTAAGCCATGAAATTTATGGTAATTGGGTACAAGTCATAGAAATCTAATATAGCAGAAAAATTTTAAGACCTTGGGGTAAGCAAACATTTCTTAAATATGATACCAAAACTATAGTACATACAATTTTTAAATAATAAATTTGACCTCATCAAAATGCATTGCATATGTACTTCAAAAGGCATTATTTAGGACATTTAAAAATAAGCAACAACCCGGACAGTGTGACTCAAAGGTTGAGCAGTGACCTATGATCCAGGAGACAGCGGTTCAATTCCTGGTCAGGGTACCTGCCTGGGTTGCGGGCTCAATCACTGGTGGGGGGGGGGGGGAGGCGTGCAGGAGGCAGTCAATCAATGACTCTCTCATCATGGATGTTTCTATCTCTCTCTCCCTTCTTCTCTCTGAAATCAATAAAGACATATTTAAAAAATAAAATAAAATAATAAAGTAAAAATAAGCAACAGACTAGAAGAAAGGATTTTGTAAAATCTATGTCTGGTAAAGGGCTAATATCTTGACTATATAGAGAATGCCTATACCTCAATAATAAGAAAATAAAGAACCCAACAAAAGTAGGCATAAGATTTGAATATATATTTGAATAAAGAAGATTATACAAGTGGCTAATAAGTATAAGGAAAGATACCCAGCATCATTAGTTATTAGGAAATGCAAATCAAAATCACAATTAGATGCCATTTCACATCCACTAGAATGACTATACTAAAACTGATATACAATAAGAAATAAATGTGAGAAATGAGACCCTTTGTATATTGCTAGTGGTGAAATAAAATGGTGTGGCCACTTTAGAAAACAGTTCAAAAGTTTCTTAAAAGTTAAACATACATTTGCCATATGACCTAGGAATCTCATTCTTAGGTGTTGGTCCAAGAAAAGTGAAAATATATATCCATACATAGGCTTGCATACAAATGTTCTCAGCAGCCCTATCCATAATAAACAAAAATTAGAAACAGCTTAAGTATCCCTCAACTGATGAACCGTTAGACAAAGTGGTATTTCCATGCAATGAAATACTAGTCAGCATAAAATAAAAAAATAAAAAACACTACTGACACATGCTACACCACAGACAAGTCTCAAAATATTATACTGAGTGAAAGAAACCAAACAGAAGAGAGCATATATTATATTATTACTTTCATGTGAAATGTCCAGAAAAGGCAAATCTATAAAGATAAATAATAGATTAATGGTTGCCTGAGGTGTTAGTGTGTGGCAAGCCTGGGGGACATGAAGGAGTTTATTGGGGTAATTAAAATGTCCTAACACTTATTTACTGTGATGGTTGCACGACTTGTAAGTTTACCTAAAAATAATTATTAAATTGTATACTTGCAATGGGTGAGTTACATGATATATAAAATATACCTCATTGAAGTTATATTAAAAAGTCTTTTGCATTAAAGATGTGGTTCTAAAAATGTTGCTTGATTCTGATCTATTTTTTCTTCTATTGTTGGTTTAACACATTTCCCAAAAGAAGAGCCCCAACATCAGTGAAGACTAGATTTGATACCATAAAGTCCAATTGAGAGAGAGGTTTTCAGGAACACTTTTGCCGGGGAAAGTAAAATGTAATTGTAGAGTTATTTCTTTGAAAATCAGTTTATACAATTTACCAAATACAAAATGTTGACAGCTTCATACTTAGACAATTTCCCTGCCTGTGAAATAATTTTTTACGATAATGCTTCTATTTTAAAGAAAACAAAGATAAATACTAAATAACACAAGCACTTATCATCTGTCAATGAGCAAAATCAAATAAATAGTCTGGAAGCTTCATCCTCATGTCCAACTTGTCATTTACTATGAGGTAATTTATCAGCAAGGACAAAACAAGATATAATTTAAAATATAAATTTGGGCAAGTAATTTTTGAAAATGTTTCATTTAACTCTTATTGAATTACCACTAGTCACCTCAATAATTTTTCCAACAAAGCCCCTTTAGTTAGAATTTACAGTAAAATTGAAGATAACACAACATATAAACCACTAGCATTTCATGCAGTGAACCATTAAACAAGGGATGTGTTTGCAAAATCAAAACCTGGATGTATTTTTATTAATATTTTCAAAAAAAGAACTTCTGGCACACATCCCAGACTCCACATTCAGAACAGAAATTAAAGCAATTAAAGTCTCATTGAGAATTACTGATAATAATATAACATAAACAGTGGGTCTCGCATTCTAACTCCTAAATAAGCAACAATCATAGAAGACACTAGAGCAAGTAAAATTCCAAATCTCTTATTTTTCAGTAACTGTTATCAACATTTGCAAAGAGCTAAGACAAGGTGGGGGATAAGCAAGAAATCAAATGTTCAGGGAAAAAATGGGATTTTAGGACTTCCCCCTTCTGCCTCTGGTTCATAAAAGCTGATTTATAGGGGACATAATATTCATAGGAAGTACATTAATGACATTAAATCTGATACCCATGGAAAAAACTAAAGCCAAAATCCATTAAAGTGATTTCAGAAAGATGTGATTGGTTGAGATTTTGAAATATCCATAGACAATATGATCTGGTGATAATTCACTAGGTAAACATCTGTATGAAAAATAAATAAAGATACATGATATCTTTGCCATTGTTCAATCATCTTTTAAGAATCAATTGAGTAAAAGCATTATTCTATTATAGATTTCTCAAAATTTCAAATGACTAGCAATAACTGCTCCTATAAAATATTTAGTATGAGTAAAGAATTTCAAAATATACACTGCATTTTATAGTAACATTATTTTCCATACAAAATTTCCAGAAGCCAGTGATTTAAATTTAAAAAGCTTTTGTGTGTTTTTTTCCAAAATTCAATAAAATACATGCATATTTGGAGGATCCGGCATTGGGGAGGGTCATAAAATCATAAAATCCATTCTGTACAATGAAAATCGGGATTTTTTTATAGTCAAAGTTGTTACAAAAACTGCTTTCAAATTGTATCACATTACACTACTAGTTAAACATCAAAGGAAAGCAGACTGTTTTATCCACAGAATCAGTATGTGCACTCGATCTGTATGCTCAAATCATCAACTTAATGACTCCTTTATCACACTTGAGGACACACAAGCAAAACATTTCCCGTTAAGAGTACATGCTCTCAAAGAAATGACTAGATTAATGTAAATATGATGGGTGACTGAAGAAGAGCATTATAAATCTCAGCCATTCCAGCCACGGCTCCAGAAACAAGACGGCCTTGACCTGTTTGGCATGCGATTCCACTTGAAAACTCATAATCAAACTTCCTTGGTCCAAAATGGTGGCTGCTTGGAACAGACACCTAATTTCATCTTTTGGACACATTTTCTTGCCTCCTGCACCACCATCAAGTTAGCCACTAACCAGCCAAATGGAAGTTAAGACTCAGCGTGCAACTAGGATCCTGTATGGACAGGCTGTGATCTTTATAAACAGTAACAGTAATAGTAGTAATAATACAAAAATAATAAGTCAACTCTCCTCATACAGGACCTGATGGGAAAGTTACAACTGGGTGAAAATCAGGTATCATTAATCCCATTGACAGATAAGCCTAGATTTAGGGATGTTTACTGACACACGGTCTATCGGTCTTCCCATAATTGAAGAGGAAAGAAGGCATTAGACCCCAAACTCCAAACCCTCAATATAACAGTCACTCTGCTTGGCCCTGAGGATTCAACTGTCACTATAAAAGTGGAGGGCCGTGTGAGCAGTTCTATGACTAAAATATCTGCCTTATTTTAGTCTCCCAGCCAGGGTCTTTCCCTATTCGGCTACCGTGCTTCTATCTTCCAATATATTAGCACCAAAGAGATTCTTGAAATTACATTAATGGCAAAAGGGGATGAATTTCAGCCAACTATGATGCTGAGGGCTTTCCCTTCCATACCAACAATACGGCTCTCACGTCAAGAACTCTACCATCAATTGTTGGTTTTGCAAATGTACTGAGACCACTAGAAAGGGAAATATATGTGCAGTGCAGTTCAAATGGGATTCAGGAAGGTCACACAGGAGCCTTGTGGGGGAAAATTGCCAGACAACAACTCAGACAGCTGTTGATGAAAGACCCTCCACCGAGAGTGGTAACAAGTTCAAGGAGATGACTCCTCAGCACAGGAGATACTTGGTGCTCATTTCATGAGCAAAGGAGCTTAAAGACGTCAGCTTGTCTTTCATGCAGCTCCCTGGAGCTGGAAACAAGACACTGGCCGTCCTGCTGCTGCTGACCTCACTCTCAGCAGACCCTGTAGCTACGTTCCCCGTCACAGGCCCAACGGGACTTCTTAAAGACACACCTCCATCCAATTCTTGTCTACTTCCCAAAGCCCACGCGAAGTTCATCTAACCTGTGAGCTAGGATGTAAGCAATAGTCTTCCTTTACCTTCATTCCAATCTTTTGCTCAGAAGTATGCTTTACATCCTGCATTATTCACAGGCTTCTTTGGGTGATTCTCATGAGTCTTTCTTCTCCTAGCAGAATCCTGTTCATGTATATTAAAAGATATTTTCTAAACTACTGCCCTAATGGTCTTTAAAAGCCTATTTTAAAAGCATTCATTTCATAAGAATTTTAATTTTTCCCGAAGCAATAGTATGACTCTGAATGACTAGGGCAAGAATTTCATAGAGGACGTGCCAAATAAAATGGGCAATCTTGATTTCATGAGATAGTTTTCAGTACAGTGGTTAACATTTATTGAACGCTAAGCATGTGCCTGCCAGGCAATCAATAAGTCTCACTTGCTTTATCACATTTAAACACCATAAAATAACCCTATACAGGTGACTCTTCAACAACACGGGTTTGAACTGCAAAAGTCCATTACACATGAATTTTTTTTTTCCTTAAATATATAATCAGCCCTCATGAGCCAGGTTTTACATCCACAGATTCAACCAACCACAGTTGGGAGTCTGCAGATGCAGAGGGCCAACTGTATGCACTGTTCTACACTATTATATATAAGAGTCTTGAGCATTCATGGATTTTGGTATCCATGGGGGGTTCTGGAACCAGTCCTCTAAGGATACCAAGGGTCCCTGTAGTTAAGTTTTGGGAGAGTCAAAGTTACACTGAGATTTTGATTCTGTGGAAGACTGGAGCTCCTAACCCCCATCATTCAAGGGCCAACTGTATACTGTAACCTATTATGATTCCCTTTTTACAAGTTAAAAACTGAAGCTCGGGTAATATTCCAAGGTCTATGTAGCTCAAATGCATATTGTACTCCCACTGAAAGACATTTAATGGTCTTAATGTCCCAAAAGGAGAAAATGAAAACCTCCTAATGAGACACACATGACACTTCATATCTTGAACCACCTGTTTTTAGGATCATCCCTCTAATGCCCATACATCCCGCCCTAATCTTCATTCCTACCTACCCAGCTACACAAATATTTACTTGCACTATCTCCATAATTTTTTACAGTTTAACATCATTTCTCATGCCTAAAATGTCTTTGTCCATTCCCTTTGAATTTAAGAAATCTTACATCTCAGAGCTTCATCTTAGTTCAAATAGCTTCTTCTTTCTTTCTTGCCTTTATTGTTGAGAGCATCACAAATGTCCCTTTTCCCCCTTTGGCACCCCCACCTGGTTCCCGCCCCACCCAGGCCTTCACCACCCTGTGGTCTGGGTTCCTGGGCAATGTTAAGATGCACATAAGCCTTTGGTTAATCTCTCCCCCCACCCCTTGCTCTTCCCTCTGAGATTCCTCAGGCTGTTCCATGCTTCCATGCCTCTCACCAATTCCTCAAGTCAGAGGCAGATATTTCCTTCTTTGTGCTAATATTGTGTATATCCTTATGTTCCAGCATATACCACGCTATAATGTTTTTATCTCCAAGTGTATCTGTGTCATTACTAATTGCATTCCTTCATGTGTACAAAAAGAAGGAGAAAAAATTTTAGTCAAGCAGCAAATGTATAACAAATATAATAATCTATCCTTTCTCGTACTTTTCTCCCTATGTTTTTACCTGCTGCTTAATCCTTACAGCCTTGAAATGTACATTTCATATATTATAGTTTCATATATATGGACTTATATAATTATTTTACATAAATATATATTAATATATAAATATATTATTTTAGATAAGATTTATAAGTAAATATGTTAAAAGAAAAATATATAAAATCTATATTATATAATATATAATTGACATAGTCAAGTACATATAAATATATACATATATAAATATATATTTTATATGTGTATATATATAAAATGATCAGAACTAACTAGTAAAATAAATCCAAGATGCAGACTCATGCCTGGCCCCAGAGCATACGTCTTTTCTTCTATGTCTTGTTTTGCTCGTCTTTGCAATTTCAGCCCATTTACCAACATGCTTCCCATAGCCAATGCTTAATAATTATTCAGCAAATGGATGAGCCACATTTATAAATTTATCCAGCACTCCCACCACAATAATTACATTGTGCTCTACAATAGTTCTACATAAGGAAGATGGTGTTTATCTAAATAATAATAGCTAATCTCAAGATTAACAAGTTACTTAAGGAGATGTCTTTTAAAAACAGATGGTAATATTTTATTTATATGAAGTTGAACTATGTAAGAGGCTCTTAACAGAAGACCTGTGGATCTCTAGAGTCTAGAGACGAAATTTTTGCAGTCCATGGGCCCCTTTGAATTGTGAATGAATCTTGTTGTATATTTTTCCAGGGAGAAGGCCCATAGATTTTTCAAAATAACAATTTCAAAAGTGCCATGACCCAAAATTATTAGAAACCACAGGACTATATTATTTCTATATTTATTATCACTTTAAGATTATGCAATTAAGAAAGACTAAGGTATTCAGATACATTTATTGTTTGCATCAAAGCACTAAAATTTTATAAAACAGTGATGGAAATGGAACTGTAGATTGAGCATCCTGGGGAAAAAATTGACACATTCAGTTCTAAGCTGGTTATAACCCTCGGGTTCCAGCAGTTTCTATCTTCATTAAGGTAGCCAAACTATATTGAACAGTTTATTTGCTTGTTTGTTTGCTTGTTTTGGAAGAGAGGGGTGCAGGGGATGGTTTTTCTTCTTCAGTTTCTGAGAGCTGCCTTTTTGGAACAAGCTTATAGGTATGCATGAAAAAACACAAACTTCGAGCAAAATATCTGTTTCTCTCATCACTTTCAAGTCAGTCTGAAGTGTGTTCTAAGTATTAATAGGCAACCCCAGGCTTTCGTACTGCTTAGGGCCCATCTAGTAGGAATATAAACACTAAGCACACACCTTGAAGAGAGGACTCACCCTTCTGATAATGTTATTTCCAAGCAAAAGTATGTCAAAATCAGTATTCACTTAGACATTTGAGAAAATATACATTGGATATATGTATGTGTGTGTGTGCGTATATATATATATATACACACACATATATATACATGCACACATATATATCTCTCTTTCAAAATGACCAAATTGTTCTGATTTGTTTTGATGTTAACATTTTAAACATTTCTGTGTCAGTAAAAGATTGGTTAGAGCGTTGGCCCGCAGGAGGAAGGGTCCTGGGTTTGATCCTGGCCAAGGGCACTTCCTCGGTTGCAGACTCCACCCCCACCCCCGGTAGGGGTGCTTGACAGAGGCAACCAATCGATGTGTCTCTGTCACATCAATGTTTCTCTCTCTCTTCCTTCCACTCTCTCTACAAAGCAATGGAAAAAATATCCTCAGGTAAGGATGTGTAAAAGAAACAAAAAAGATAAAGGCTACTCATCAGATCACATATTAAGTTTGGATTTATAGCTCATATGGTGATCGAACTTTAAAATGATTACAACTTTTATTTCACATCCTTCGGGCAATCTCTCTCCCCTATTGAAGCATACCCCTTCTCTACATTAAATCTGCAATCCCTAAATAAAACCGAACATGAAAAAGCTAGTAGAATGTATTTAAACCTGATATGATAAAGAAATACTTATTTTAAGATAACAAAATGGTACTTTCTCCCAAGAAAAAATAGGCGTGTCATTGCACTGCCCTGCTTTCTCTCTTTAGAAGATGATTCACCCAGAGACAAACAAAAAGAAAAGAAAATCTTGAGTATCAAGGCTCACCTTCTAATGGCAATTACAAGTTCATTTCAAACAATTCAGTAAAGTACTGCACACAAATAAATAATTCAAGGGAAAAAAAGCCGCATTTTGTCTCCGTGAGTTTCAACACGGCACGAATTCCCAATCAGGCTCAGCTGGAGATATTCTGTTAGTTCCGAAGGGAAATCTATACTCTTTAGAATAAAAAAGCATTTTTCTTTTCTTTTTTTAACAAAAAAATGAACCCAAATTTTGCTTCTAGAAGCTCAGAAGGCTCACAATCCCAGAGAGACTTCAGAAGCTGCACAGAAGAGAGGTACGCAGGGAGTCAGGAACGTTGCCAGAAGTGAACTCTATTCCCACTTGAAAGGGAAGAAAACTGAACCTTTCCACTTAGTCTGGGTTTCTGGGGGAGCTCAACTCGATTATTCCTCTCCCTCCCCTAAGAGAAGAAGTCTCGACTTTGAAACGTATTATTGTTTATGAACAAAATATATTTCAATCAACAGAGTGGCACACAAAGTTCACTTGCCCAATGGAATCCATTTTGATGATTTTGAATGGCTTTTCCTCTTCAATGTTCAAGAGTAAATAACTTTTACTTGCAAATACCGAATAAAATTACAAGTGCATTGACATCAATAAGGGAAGGGTTTGCTTTTTGGTTTGGTCTGGTTTGGTTTGGGGTTTTTTGCATTCCTAAGTGAAATCCAGACTGAGCCTCTAATGGTACTCAAGGTCCCTGTCACCCTAAGGCCTGGTCAGCTATGGACATTTTCATCATATGCCATCAAGTTAAAATTAACTTTCAAAAGTTTGGAAGGATAATAAAGATGCTAAAGGGGAGGCTACCATACTTTGGGGTCTTCCTAGGTGGAACAGGAGAAGTTTCCTGCCATTATATGACTGGGAATGTGGGGAGGTGGAGTCATGAGGAACACAGGTAGGTATTAAGTGTCCGTTTATGAGTTTACATCCATTTTAACTGCAGCTAACAGAGATGCTTGGTTTCTCCTTCCTTTCTTCTTCCAACCAGTTTAATCCACTATGTGATATCAGCTGTCAGTGACCCATTGATATTCCTAGAACATGGCTGTTTTGCCTTCTTCTGTCTAATTCTCAAATGCCACAACTGTGAGTCTCTACTGAGGGCTTTTCTCGAAAGCCTCAGAAAGCTGCTTTGCCCGTGTGAGTCACAGAAAGAATATGTTGAGGAATTGCACTCCCAGGGCCTGATGAGTAGGAATTGGTGTATAAATACTCCAGTTCTCTCACCCCCCAGTTAGATAATCCAGAGATGTGTATTGTCCACTGTTTCCAGAATTTCCTTGAAGGATCAAGATCTAGTTACCTACACTGGTGACTGGCTCAAAGCACTTTTTCTTGTTCCTTTTAGTTGCTTTCTCCCTTGTTTACAGGTATTTCTTTTCTATCTCAAAAAATTTTTAATTTGAATCCTTGTCTGTGGATCTGCCTCTGGGGGGACCTAAACTAAGACACACTTTAATTTTAAACAAGTCAACACCGATTTATTGAGAACCTACCGTATTCCTCTCACTAAGCCAGGCCAAAAAACAAGAGTTGTCCACTCAAAGACATCCAAGGAAAGAGCAGGAAACAAATTTAAGAAGCAGACCAGATGGAGGCCCGACATACCAGAGAGTGCACGCTCTAGTTCAGGAAGGCATTCAGTACTCAGTGTCTGCCAATATTTGTCATGCTGGAATGCCAGCCCAAGGCTGCCAGGTCTTCTGGTTTTTCAAAGTTAAGAATCTCAAAATTTTTATCTTGTTAGCAAATTCAAGGAGGATTTGATACTCTCCAGACTAACAAATCCTGTGTATAGACTGGATTTGACCCACAACCTGCAGACTCGTAAACACCACACTAGGGGTCAAAAATGAATGATGCCTGGTCCATATATATTAAAGAAACATAACTGAAAAAGGGTGACAGACATGCAAGTGACTACCTATGATAAATGATAAATTCAGGTGACAAATGAGAGACATTCTGATTGGAGATGATGGGGAAGGAGGATTGGGTGAGTATATATTATTGAAAGCTTTATGAAAAGTGCTATGCCCCTTAAAGAACTTCCAAATTGGCTCATTTCCAGCTAGTAGCGACGGAAAATTCATACCTTAAACAGGACCTGATCTATTATTCCCAAGGGCGGCACTACTCTTCCTAACCTAATTTAGAAACAATGGCATGTATGCCTGTCTCAGAAGTTCACAAAGCAACTCTAAGGAGTCCCCTAGTAGAAAACCTTGTTTGCCTTTGGTCCCCCAGCATCTTCTCACTGTTTTGAGCCCAGTACCCTTCTTTTCTCTGTGGGAACACCATTGGAACACTCCCAGAAGTGATTCTGTAGGGGCATCTCTGACTCTAAGAGAAACAACTGAAACAAAAGGGGTGGGGGATGGAATGCCATATCTGCTTCAAGTATAACCTCAAATAACAACTAAATCCAGAGAACTTTATAAATCCCCATGTCTACATAGTCGGGCGTGCCAGAGCCAGGCCAACGCGACTCCTTGGATAAGCTTGGATGCATGAGTATGTGGATCTGAAGGTCTAAAACTACCCTGACTCCCTCCCCCATGTAGGAGTGTTTCTGACCTCCTACAGTGGCATTTGGGGGTTGGTTCCTGTGGCCTGTGGAGTGAGGTAGCCTTGAGCCCAGGGTGGGCAGGGGACAAGTAAAGCCTTCTCTCTGTGCGTCTTCTCTGAACACAGCACTTCAGTGCCAGCACTGGAGAAAATTACTGGCTATACCTCAGGACTTAAATCAAGGCAAATGCCAGAATATAGACCAGTGCCTGACCAGGACCCGAGGATTGCTTGGGCTCAAAAGCAGAAATGCCCACCAGAAATCTAATAATCAGGGCTCCAGCAATCAGGGGCAGGGTGACCCCTTTCCATGAAAATAAGCCTCCTTCATTCTCCATGTGCTCATGTGACCATAGTGATCCTGGAAGAATACATTTGAAGACAGGGGACCCTCCACATCATGGCCACAGTAATTACTATCATCACTGACCCCAATCTGACCGGAGAGTTACCAACTCAAAATTCCAGATATGATTCCACCCTATGAGTAAATCAATTTGCTCATAAGTGACTATCTCTGCTGGTCACCTCCAATACAAAGCAGACATTGCTTTGTTCTCACTGTCATAATTATATATCTTGATTCTCGGTTCTACACACACATATACATTATACAGGGTGGGGCAAAGTAGGTTACCTGTTGTTCATATGAAAAATAATACAATTTTTAATAAATAATAGTATGTACAAGGGTAAACTCTGTGTTTCACATACTCACAGCTATAAACATACTTTTGCCTCACCCCGTATCCAATTAAGGATTTGCATATATATATATATATATATATATATATATATATATATATATATATATAATTTTTAAATATACATATATTTATGATTTGGGAGTTTTATATACCCTCTTTGGCTCTCAGGAGTCTCTCAGCACTTCAATTTATGGACAACTAAATGTTTTCTGGCATTGTTTATTACAAAACATTGCCTCTGAGCAAGATTTCATTTCCCAGCAAAATGAGTGATCCAAAGTTATTGTATCTGAAGTCATGTTTATTTGACATCCTCAGAGGTGATTTTATATCAAGGCAATAACTTGAAACGTCCTTGCCAAACCCAGTTCATATTTCATCCCTCTGGGAAGAAAGGGTCTCCGTGAAAGACCCCACCTCTCCATCTGAGCGCCTGTTTATCATTGGTTACGTTTAATGACCACCAATGTGTCAAAACACAGTAGAACAGGAAAAGTAAAAATGACAACACAAAACAGGCTTTAAAAAAACATACAACAGCAGCGTAAAGACCACATTCCTAAAGTTGTTTATGAGTCCATCGCGGGTATTTATAACTTTCCTTTTTCCCTAAACACTTCGTGTTCTCTTTGCTTTAAGACATTCTTAGCTTCATTGGGTTCTTTCCCTGGCAGGGCACTCCAATCCTTCACCTTTAAGGTCGTATTTTCAAAAGAGTCATTGTAAATCTGGCTCCACTTAAACATCCCTCTTGCTGGCTCAAGAGCCTCGCTCTCCAATTGTCCCTTCTCATGCCGGCATCAACATCTCTCTCCGCCAACCCCTCCACACTGCTTCACCCTGACATTCAGTGGATAATTTCCTTCAGTATGGTAATATTATTTAAAATTTCCCACCTTAAAATTATAAACTTACCCTGCTTGATCCCTTATATGTTTCTAGCCTTAGAAACATTGCACAAATGCTCTAAACACTGGAGCTGCTTGGAAAAATTATCTGCACTGGTTGTCCCATTCTCTGTCGAACCTTCTGCAGTAGGTCTTGCCCAATGTCATCCAGATAGTTAGGGGCTGGACTAAATTCGAACCCAAGTGCCCTGACACGTATGGTTGAGCATTCCTTTCATACTGGGTTATGAGCAAATTTCATCTCTCTACCTAATATTTACTTTTTATATTGTGTTAACTGCAGTATGATTTTCTTGGCCCTCGGTGAGGTGCACATGAGGTTTTGAGATAGTAATAGCTTACTGATTCTGAAGTAAAACATTATATTGAGAGACCATTTTAGAGCACTCCGAAGCTATATTAACTGTTTATGGCTTGTGGACTTGAGGCATTTTGTCACAGTTAGGCAACGCTGGGCTCAATGAGAAACCATGGGATCCAGAGAGGATACAGCAAGAAAGAAGCTACTCACTAAGGAAAAGCTCAGAGTGATTTTGCTTCAGACAAAAGTAGATAAACTTTTTCATAAAAGACATAATGCTTCTCAAATATTAGATTTTCATAGGCCTGTATGATATTTCATAGAAATAACTGGACTTATTTTTACTCTGAATATCAGTTCTATTTGTTTAATAAATGCAAAGTCTTATAAAAATTTGACCAGAAATGGTTCTATCAGAATAACAGTTAAGAGTAGATATGAGATTTTTAAAAATATACTGCTTTTCTTCATCTGTGAAAGTAATCTACCGTCACACCTGAAAGCTGAAATGTAAGGATGCCATTCACCTTCAACATAAGTAAAAAGGCTTCACTGTAAACTTAACAAAAAGCAAACAAAAAAACCACCACACCAAAAACCCTTCATTGAGCTGTAAACACTATGATCAGTGGCATACAGATGGAAAGTCCTATAGCAAATGATCTTATCAAAAAACATTCTGGCTCTTGTCCTTATTTTACAGAAGATGGAATTCGGATCCAGAGAGGAGAGGGGATTTGCAATGCCAGCCCCCTGCCCAGTGGCTTCCTGAACCCAGTTCTCCAGTCCTGCCCCACCAGTCCTAACCTGGGTCTTGTAAATGATTTGTCAACAAAAACAGGGGACAACTTCCTGGAAGAGAAAGGTTCTGCTTTGGAACAAATAAAGAATTTTTATGGATTTTTCTTCTTATCAAATAAGGGTGGCACCAGAAGCCACTGCCAGTGTCTCCAAAATCACAGGCTAGAGGCCTTTATTCTCTCAACCCATAAGGGCCATGTGGCTGCCTCCTGTTTACCAGACACAATTCGAAAAGCACTGTGATTCTGCCAAAGGATGAAACAATTTTAGTCATGCATCCCTTACTTTATGGAGTTTGCAACTTGGAATAACACATCAATGACACAGTATTCAAACCTCCAGCCTCTTTTTCTCAACCACTGTGAATATATAGAACCCTCTCTTTGCTGATCCTCAGAGGGGTAGGGCTCCCACACCGCCCAGCCTCTGCCTTTCCGCACACTCTTCTCTCTCCCTGGGACTGTCCTTGCATTTTCTTACTCACCCTTTAAAGCTCATCGCATATCTCACCTCCTCTGGCCCTTCCTGAACCACCTAAAAGAAAATAATCACACCCTCCCTCTATTCTCCAATAACCTCTCACTCATCTCTTAATAGCATGGTCCATGTTAGGCTGTGTATTTTGTAAATATGACTGTTTACTCAAGTAAACTTTAAGAAACATGATGGCATTTCTTTTCTTTTTTTCATCTATGAGTTTCTAAAGCCAAATATAAGATAGAAAGCTCAACACACCCTTCTTGCCATATGAGTGAATATATCCAGTTCAATGTAATCAATATCTATTGAGCTCAGTTCCATTGGTTTTAAATTGTTATTTTGTGGTCATGAAATTTCAGGGTCCATAACAACCAAATCCCCCATTCACTTCTAGCAAAAGCAGGTTAACCTGAACTTGCCATATGCCTTGACATATTAGTACAGTTGCTGGAGTAAACTCATATTTTTTAATATTCATGCCTGCTCGTGAATGGTTCCCCTCCCATCCCTTCCTCCACAGTCCTATTAGGAAATCATGCAAAATGGACCCCACCTGCCCATGAAGCATCCGCTCTTCTATGCTCTCTCCAGTGCATCCCTGCAAACAATGTTTGGGCACAGATTTCATCATTTTACCATTGGAAGAAACCCGCTGTATTCATCAAGTGTCAGGAAGCACTGGGCTGCAGAAGAATCTTTGGCAGCAAATGCCATCCAAAATCAGCTCCATTCTGAACACTGCTCAATTTAGCCTGTCAATAAACTTGAGTAATCTAAGCCCAGAACTATTACCCCGTTAACTCGTAACATTATATGCAATGCAGACAATTCATTTTCTCTAGCATAATCCAAATACAGTCTCCAATCGATAGTACTGATGTCTGTATGTTAACTGTTCAGATTTAGCTTCTATCAGTGACTACAAGCCAAGCCTCCTTTGGGAGTTCTAAGAACAGCCGGCGATCGATAAAGCGTTGCTAGAACTGGAGTTGAAGAAGGGGACGTGAGAAGAGTGTCCCTTAAATATGAACAAAAGAGACATCGCTGTGTTTCCTCCTGATTGTAATCTCCTTTGGTATATCTGGCTCTGTCTGTACTTCACCCACCCACCGTTCATTCAACATACATTTGTGGAAAACCTACCCTGTTCTATGCTCTAGGCTAAATACTTGGAAACCACATGGCTGAATAAAGCAGGAACTCTACCTTCAATAATATTGTAATTAAGGAGGGCAGAAATTGATATAAGATCATTTTAACACAGTGTAGCAAATGTTATAATAGAAGAAAGCACTGGGTGCCCCAGGCCTCCAAAAAACTGAGGGGAACTCTGAGTTAAACAGAAAAGGTTTTCATATAATAACAAGTTTTGGGGCTGGATCTTTAAAAATGTGTAGAAGTGTATTAGAGAGACCAAGTAAGCGATGAAATACCAGGTAGAAGGGACAGGATGCCCAAGACATGGGGACATACAATGGAATGACACAGTCTGGAAATGTTATAATTCATATAGTTAGAATGAAGAATACATGTAGAAAATAATAGAAAAAAATAGGTTAAAAAGTTAGGATACAAATCAATGAATATATATATCACATATATACATATATAAAAAATATATATACATATATAATATATATAGTATATATATATATTATCTATATGTAATGCTAAATAAATATCTTCAACTTCATAGTGCCGTTATTAAAATTAGTTTAACCTTAGGAGTGTCATGGACAGATTACATATATTCTAATATGCTTCCATATTCCCTCTTAAATGACCAGCCTTCCCTTTACTTCTCTGTGAAAGAGCTTAGGAGGGGATAAGGAGTGCGGTGAGTCAATAACCTTTCCCAGCCCTGTACATAGGTGCTGATGTATTCAGTAGCTTAGCTCCATCTCTAGCTAGCACCATCTTGGAAACAGTAATTGGAAGGCAGTAATTGTCTAGTTGGATGAGATAAATTACTCATTAGAAAATCCTGCCTTAGAGAAACAGCACAGGAGTTTAAAAGCACAGGAGTTTAACAGCTAGAAGCCAGAAGAGGAGAGTTCTGGACCCAGTTCTGAAGATCTGTGTTCTTCTTTTACAATGAGAAAGTGATCCACTGGAGTTCCAGGGTTTATTGCTACTATAAACAATTTTATTTTTCCTAGATGTGTTAATGGGTGAGTGCATGAAAACAATTGCATTGTAGGCTCTCAAGGGTCAGGAATAAATGCCAGATACAAGAACAGGGACTATGTCTTCAAGGTGGTCATGCAGAGGTTTAAAGACAAAATATTGGAAGAAATGTTACCTTTCCCACAATTTATGAAGACCCACCTTACATTAGGTTGATCATTTTAACCACTACACCAGAGCATCACATGTTTTTAAATTAGGGATACTACAATCAGCTTTCAAGCTGAAAGGGACCTCAGAGATTAGACCGTATGAGCTTCTCAAAGAACAGAGAGGGAAGTTGAGAGGAGTTACAGGACATGGAGACCCAGGACTAGAACCCAGATCCCCAGACTCTCAATCCAGGATATTTATATACTCACCTTTATTTTTCTCAATGAATAACTGAGTAAATACCAAGATATTAAGGCTTCCTGCTCTTCAGAATGTCATCCCAACAATAGGTGAACAGTGCATTAAAGGTAACGGCAATGAAGTCTAGAAGATACCAAAATGATTACAGAGAACTAGCCTGTGTCAAGACATACTGTGCAATGCTAAGTACTTTATGTGGACACTAGTCCTCCTAACAAGTCAGTGTCTAGGAGGGAAGGGAAGGAGCATGCCCCATTCCCATTCCTCACTTTCAAAATAATTACCATTGTTAACAATTATTGATCAATTACTACTTGCCAGGCAGTATAAGAAAATTCATGATCCCCAATCCTTAGGCAAAGAAAATGAGACAGGTGGAAGATAAATAAGTTGCTATGCTGGTTTTCTACAACTGCCATAATAAACTACTATTGTTTAGGGGGACCTAAAACAATGTCTCACGATTCCAGAGGCTAGGAGTCCAAAATAAAAACATTCACAGGACGCACTCTCTCTAATGGCTCTAGGGGAGGTGAGTTGTTCCTTGCCTCTTCTAGCATCTTGTATTTTCTAGCACTTCTTGACATCCCTTGACATGTAGATGCATTCCTATGTGTCTACACAACATTTTCCCTCTTGCGTGTGTGTGTCTGTGTCCAAATTTCACCTCTTTATAAAGACACCTGTTACACTGCATTCAGACCCACACTAATGACCTCATTTTCACTAATTGTATCTGTAACCACCCTACTTCCAAAGTCACATTCTTATATCCTCTTTGGTGGGATACAATTCAATCCCAGCTACCAAGCATTAGATGAAGGGTCTAATCCAATCTGTCTCCCTTGGACAGATGTTTGAAAATTAACATTTGTAATGCTCATTGTTATTATTAATAAACTATTATAGAAAGCTGGAAGGGACAGGGTTCCTGAATGAAACTCACCCCACAAATCTGATACGTACATAAATATATAAATGCAGGAGAATCAGGGTCCATACTCCAAGCCAGACCTAACCAAAGTGATGAGTGATACTAATGGATGCGCTCAGAGTGAAACACGATCCATGGAGCACCAGGCAACCCCACCCCATAGCTTAATTTTAACAATTATGCTTGACCACATACTGGATATGCAAGCTTAGGCGATCAATTTTATGTGCCTCAGTTTTCTCATCTGTAAAATACTTGTAACAAATTTAGAGAACTTTTAAATATTGAATAAATCATACAAAAACATATACTGTCTGATGCATGATTAATGGTGTGATGATTTTTAACTCTTACTATTACTTTGAGGATGAAGCGACCATTTAAAATGCTTATGCTTTTCTCTTTCAGCCCCTTTCTAGCATCCTCCATCCTTACCACACACACACACACACACACACACACACACACACACAAAATCCTGTACACAAAATACTCTTGTACTTAGCCACAAACAGATGTAGCATACAAGTCAAATAACAGAGTGCTAAAAAAAATGATTCCTCTTCAGAGGGTAGAGAGTGATTAGGTTGTCTTTTTCACATGTTGTCAAGGAAGACATCCCTGAGGTGGTGGCATTTGATTGGAATCCTAAAGGAAGTACAGAGGTCAACCATGAAATTATTTTCAGGATGTGTATTTCAGTCAGGGGAATGGACAGCTGCGAAGTTCCTGTGACAGGAGCCTGCATAAGCCTTTTAAATGATCTCAGAACCCCTTTCAAAGAATCTGCTTCCAGAATCACTGCTGAATGGCACCTTTCAGCTATGGCGCTTTTAGATTTATTAGGGATAACGTCTATGAACAATAAATACGGAAGCAGCAGGTCTGACAACTGGGAAAGGAGGTAGGAAGGAAGGATGATTGAGTAGGAAGAACATCTCTTCCTACTATTGAAGTATAGTGAATTTCATTCATTGTGAAGCCACACTTTCCTGGACTGCTTCCAGCCAATGGCTGATCATAGTAGGGCTACAGGTGGCAGCCCATAAATTCCTAAAGTGGAAACATTGGTCGCATTGGCTCAGGGACGCCCCAAAGAACTCCTGGAGACACTCTCATAACTGCCTATTTATTGTACACAGTAAATGTATGCAGTCTGTTTCAGTGGCTTCCCTTAAGGAAAGCATTAAGAGGTAAGACATCTTCATTTATTTACTCATTTATTCATCCGTTCATTCAATCAATCAGTAGTTATTAGAACCCTCATGTTGCCCAGGCATCAGAGACAGATTGCTATACCAGAATAATATGGTCACAGTCATTGCAGAACTTAGTAATGTAATATATCTTAAACAGTTTTGTTCATGAGCCCCTTGTGAGCATCATAAATGCTGCGGGCACTGTCCCCATAAAAAATGTCACATGATCATATGCACGTAAGGAAATTCTGCATAAATACTGGAGGTTTCATGAACAAAATTGTGACAGCTTGACTTCCTGCCTTCTACCTGAGTCTATTCGCTTATGTGATAATCCTGTCTCAGTCACTAAACTCCTGCGATGGTTTCCATGCCCAAATTTCTGCTTCTGATAACATTTTTATAATCCACATTCTCTCAATCTATTTTGTGCTTTTTCCCATTCCCTCAGGGATTAGAGTCCAATCTCTGAAATACAGCATTGCTCCTCCCGAGTGGCCGCATTGCTTTTTGAGATTTCCCTCCACCACTGCCAAAAAATTATTTCTCACCCATATAATTCTAGTAACCTCCTAACTCATGCCCTTGTCCTAGTGCCTCTCCATTCCATTTGGTCATATTCTGATGACAGATGTACACTCCTGGAGCATAGATACTTTAAGTATCTTCCCTGTCCCTCATGCCCACTGAAGCGGTCCTAGGGAAGTACACGGTGCCCTCCACACAAATCCATTTCAAACTCTGCTGCCACACACTTCCTCTGCAGACACTCCATGACCAAAGAAACTCACCTTTGCCTATCATTGGAGACAATGCTCACTCACTTTCCTCAATGCTTTATCTTACATAAAAAGTCTTCTGCCATCCTTTCTGTTGATCTCCACCCATGTGTCAAAGCCTAAATCCAATGCCGTTCATCCATGGTGCATAAGCAAGAAAAGAATGAGTAGAAATGGAAGTGGTTAAATGGGAATGGAAAGTAAAGAATTAATGTAAGAACTATTTCAAGGGTCAAAGCGACAGTACTTAGTTTCTTATTTTAAATGTGAGGATTAATATTAAATAATAAATAAGCTACCATTGCTTAGCACTTACCCTGTATCCATTCTACACATGTTCCACACACTGACTATTTTATATAAGCATCCTGGTGAAGTAACTACTATTATTATTCCATTTACAAATGAGAAAATAGATGTTCATAGATTTAGTAAACTATTCAAGGTCTCACAGCTCTTAAAGTTGACAATTCAATGCAGGTGTGTCCTATCATGAGGCAATGACTTGAAGTTTTGTAACCTGAGGATATTGGTTGAATTATGAGAGAAATTAGCAGTGAGAATCACCTTTGAAATGTTTTATTTTAAAACATTTAATAATGTCTAAGAGGAGACATCTACCAGTTAATTGCAAACACGGGACTAGAACTTGGGAAATAAATCATTACTATAGATATTGATTTAAGAGTCATTTATATGATGGTAAAGTCCTATAAATAGATGTATCACTGAGTGAAAGAACAAGTACAGAAAAGAGATCAAAAGCTAATATTTTGTATACTTTTCCATGAATAAGAATGAGGAAGATATTGGAAGAGGGAAGCCAACTGCAGGCAGCGGCATCCTAATGTTGAAAATACAGAAAATAACCTGACTGTTTTGTTTAGATCTTGGATGCCCACGAACAAGAAGTTCTAGCAGATCAGTGGGAGCAGAAGCCAAATGGAAAGAGGTTAAGGAATAATTAATAGATATTTTTTACTTCATCAAAGAAGGAAGTTGGCTCTTAGTCTGGACCGTTTATTGGAAAACTTCTCTTTAAGTGTAATTAAGTAGTATTTACTCCTCTAAGAACTGTGTTCCCCATTCTGAGAGACTTTCCAGGTAATATGATCCTCCTGAGTCCTCACAACTACCCTTTATGCTCACTGAGTAAAACAGCACATGTTTGGACAGTTGTTTCTTTCCAGCTGAACTGAGCAAGCTCAAAGATGTATGATACTGTTTATTTCACAAACTATTTTTGAACTCAATCAGTCAGAATAAGCTAAGCTAGGCTGCAGTAATAAGCCCTAAATCTCAATAGCCTAAAACAGCAAAGGCTTCTTTCTAACTCAGATCACATGCCCATTCTGGATCTATTCTGGTGGCCGCCAATAAGAGACCCAGGCCGATGGACCCTGTCATCTGGTTCATCACACATTGCCCTTCCCAGGGAACAAGCACATGACAAACTGTGCACTAGTGACATGTGCTACTTCCAATCAAGTTCCTTTGGTCAAGACAAGAGGCATTTTGCTAGGCAGAAATTAACTTACTTTTTGTTTTATGGTTTTAACAAATTATAAAATAGAGTAAGTTTTGTCTATTCAATTGTTCTCCCTAAACCACCACCACCCTGCATGTGATGTACCTGTGTGTTTTACAGAATGTCAAATAGAAAGCAGAATTAATCACCTAGGGCTTTGAATCTAGTGACCAAATATGTATGCATCGTTTCCTCCATAGCAGGCTCAGCGCAAATCACACAAGATGGAATGCGAGGTAAATAAAGCACAGTCCTTGCCTTGATGGGTAAGTAATAATTCTTAATGAAAGATGCATTGGGTGTTGTGGCAGAGCAATGAATTCTGCATGGAAGGGTCAGAGAATGAAGCATTGATATTTGAGTAACGTTTAAAAGGGTGAATGGGAATTGATCGAAAAAAATGGCAGATGCGATGAGGTGAGTTGGGTTGACATTCTTAACAGAGGCAATGGTGTTAGAAGAGGGATGGAAGCATACAATGCATTGCATCGCACTGAGACTGTCTTTAGTTGTGATTATGAATGGAGCACCCAAAGAGGTAGCAGATATAAACCCAAAGGCAAAACAAGGTGAGCATGTAAAGATCCTTACATAAGACTGTTACATAATCTTTCTTGATAATCTAGTTTTCAGGGTGTTCTAGTGTTATTCCTCATGAACATCAATGATCTATACTGTTTAGATGTATTAAAGATAAAAATATAAAAATATTTTATACTATGTTATAAAAATATCTTAAAATCTTCACATGTCCTTATGATAACTGATATACAATACTTTGAGATGTTGCCAAAAAAATGTGAAAAATAAAAATAGGCTATATTTATACACTCACATAAAAATAGTTAAAATCTAAGCTAGTTTCCTTAAACAAAGAGATCTCTATTTTCCTTAAACACAGAGACCACAAAAGATTGAAGGGAAATATATATGTAAGCAATGAATTCAACACTTAAATTTCACTCTATTCAAGTCCAAAGGGAACAGCCTGCCACAGCCGAACACAGATGACCCCAAGTTGCACAAGTGAGCCTTTATGTTATATGAACCTGAAAATCTCAACCAGGAGTTTACAAAGTGCAAACTAAATCTGAAACCGAACCCCAACTCCAAATCATCCTTTCCCGAAGTCACCAAATCTCATGTCCTCTGACCACATTCCCTACTGAGGTACTGTTGAATCCAGAGCTATTTTGGTTGCTAAGGCTACTCTCTCTGTTCCTAAGATATTAACTATAATCTTTTAAAAGAAACAGAAATAATAAAAATACCTAATTCCATTGCTTCATACTAACAGTCCATTCTCCTAAGAAAACTAAAAGTAGGTATGATAAATTTATTGACTAGTGGAAAATTTGAGGGAAACCCTGGGAAATACTGGTCAGCAACAGGGACAGTATACGAAGCTTTTGTAACAACAATCCAAATGGTTCTCAAATAATTTCCAGGCACCTTTCCTAGCAATGGATTTCTTTTCCTTTGAAATTAAATAATAACCAAAGAAACTTAAAAAAGAAGAAAAAATAAAATTTTAATATAACTTTAATGCAATATTATTTAGAAAGCAGAATTATGGAATGTTCTACATGTGTTATATATTTGCATATTTAGGCTCTTTGAAACACTTGGTTTTTAGTAACCAACATGCCTATATTGAGAAATCAGGTATCAAAGAAACTTTAGAAGTGTCAAACTCAGTGCCATTTAAAAGGGCAATGCAAAAAAAG
This sequence comes from Miniopterus natalensis, assembly GCF_054644295.1. Taxonomy (NCBI): domain Eukaryota; kingdom Metazoa; phylum Chordata; class Mammalia; order Chiroptera; family Miniopteridae; genus Miniopterus; species Miniopterus natalensis. Next base: position 191,995,618 of record NC_142081.1, on the reverse strand, counting down.
TTCTATCATAGGTTGCTTCTATAAAAACTTAGAATATTGCTCTTATGAAAGGAATCCTTCAACAATAATGTCCTATATAGCAACCAAATGTCCTGTATTGCAAAAGGTTCTAAGTTAAGTGACATTGGGAATGGAATTGACAGAACTTAGGTTTCTGTTTAGAACAGATATGGTCTTAGTCAGCTCTGGCTACCATAACAAAATACCATGGACCGGGTAGCTTTAACTATAGAAATCTATTTTCTCACAGTCTGGAGGCTGTGGTCCTAGCTCAAGGTGCAGGTATATTTGGTTTCTGGTGAGAGCTCTCTTCCCAGCTTCTAGACATTCACCATCTTGCTATGTCCTCAGATGATCTTTCCTCTGTGGTTCATGGAAAGAGAGAGCCCTGGTGTTGCTCTTCTTGTAAGGACACTAGTCCTATCAGATTAAGGTCCCACCTTAACTTTAATTACTTCCTTATAGTCACATTGAGGGTTAGGACTTCAATATATGAATTGGGGAGGGGGCACAATACATACAGGTGCTTAACTAGAAATATTTAAACCTTCTACTATCTTTATATTCCTTTAGGAGAAAGGTACACTAAACCTAGAGATGTCAGTATCAGTTGGAGGAAGTTCCGACAGAAAGAAAAACTTAAGACCAGTGAGGATATGTTACCTTGCTACCTTCTCACAGGGAAGCAGCCTGTAGAGAATCCAACAGTTCCATACCCCATAATACTTTGAATGTAATAATATGTATATGTTGCCAAAATCTCCATGCCTTCCTAGCCCAACTTGTCCAACCATGCTATAGTTTGTGTTTCACATACTTGTTTGAGCACTTTGACTAATGAGACTTCATACCAGTGGAATGGAAGAGATACTGCTTTATATAGCAAACACCAAAATTCTATAAATAGGAATGAAAATTCAAAAATATAGAGTAATGTGATATCAAGTTCATGAAATGACCAGATGAGTCTTCACAGCTGCCTGGCTGGAAATTTGGAGATTCTAAGAGTCAATCACCAGTCATGTAATTTCTGAATTTTGGTTATTACTGGACGCATCAATCACTGTATTCATCATAATTATCAGTTAAAGGATAAGGGATTTGCAAGGTGTGCTTTGATCCTAATCTTTGTTTAGCATAAATTCTATGGAAAAATGGAATTCCTTTTTCCTTCCTGGTGCAACTTCTAAGATCATATATTTTCCAGACTATGCCTTGATCTTTTCCTGATGTCTCAGGGTGAAATGCAGTAACAAGAATGAAGATGCCAGAAATGGAGAGGCTAGAAAGAGTAGGCTTCAGGGTGTTGGCTAAAAACTTACTTTTCTGGCCAGATCTGGTTTCAAATTCTTGTTTCCCCACTTCCTGGTTGAGTCACTTTGAACAAAGCATTCCTTTCCAAAAGCCCCAGGGTCCTTATCGGAAATCAAATAAAAACACCTACTTTATAGGGCCATCCTGAGGATTAAATGCCATAATATTTGTGAAGTGCTCAGCATCATTCTTTGTATATCCCATGGAGACCCCAAATGGTAGTGATTATTGGTATTAATGTCACTAGCAATGATGCTGACAAACAGTTTCCACTATCTGAAATGTTTCATGTCTATGAAATATTTATAAATTAATGTTAAAATTCATGTCAAACCTGTAAATGTCTTTAGACAAGTTTCTGCCTAATCTAAAATATCACTTGCTATATAGTCAGATGTACTAATTCCATTAGGCTCTATCATTCAAGGTTACTCATTAGAAATCTAACCCCACACAGGCATTAGACTGCAAATGAGACAAGAGGACTACAATCCCCAGCACTTTAGTTACAATAAATTAGCAAGTTCTCACAGCAATTCTCATTTTCCAGATGATGGCACAGAGGTTCAGAGAGGTTAAGTGAATTCTTCAAGTTATTCCAGCTCCTAGGTAGCTATGTTAAATTTTAGATGAAGTCTTTATGAAGATTACTCTTGAGTATATTGTAGGTTGGGAGTCAGCAAACATTTTTTGTAAAAGGCCAGTTATTTTAGGGTTTGCAATTCAACTAGACTTTGCCTCAAGGACACAACTCTGCCTCATGAAAGCAGCTATTGACAAGAGGTAAGCAAATGAACATGGCTGTGGCCCAATAAAACTTTATTTATAAACCCTGCAGCAAGCTAGATTTGACTCACAGGTTGTATGTAGATTGCTGTCCTCTGTTCTACTTAATGGTTATATTATACATAATTTTAACAGGGACACAAGCATTAAAGAAAATTGTGTGTCTCTCCAACAGAATGTCTTGAATTGTAATTGTCTACATCATAATAAAGCATTTTACCATAGCCCATTAAAAAATTGTGCTTTATTGCATATCATCAGCCTAAATATATATTCAATGAACAAATGAATGAATAACTAAATCAAGAAGTTATTGGTTTGTACTGAGGCAGAATGTCTGCATCATAAATTGCCCCCTATCCGGATAAATTTGTCAGATTTTTACCCGATATCTCCTATGAGCCAGCCACTCTATTTAAAGAGTGAGGTTGTACAGCAGAAAAGCACAATATTCCCTTTCCAAGGATTTCAAGTACGAGAGGGAGGTAAACTACACAAGCATGGTAAGTACTGCATTTATGAAAGTTACGTTGACTCAGGCTACTCACATGTAGTAAATGGATCACTACCAAAAAAGCCTCAAATTTAGCTTCCTGCAATGCCTATTTATATTGTACTCCTGCCATTCAAGAAGTGCAAGAGCCTACCCTTTACACACCAAAAACCAACTACACCTACAGTTAGCCTGAGATGAGTTGAGTTCAGGATGATAAAATCTAGACACAGTTTTCTATGGACCATCTTTTCCTCACCATCTCCTTGTTTTATTTTAAAAACTCAGTGGTGGTACTCTCAAACTTCACATTGGCTCTTCGGACCAGCACCATTTTGACAGTGAGTCATATAAATTATATCCCTTAGAGCTTGTATTCTTTATCCCTTATCCTATACTTAACTGGTTTTCTCCAACTGCCTTTTCTGATTCTTTTTCTTAACATCAACCATGCAACCACAACAGAGTGGAGAAAAAGTAGGTTTTATTGTTAGCGTGTAAAATGCCTGAGGAGCAACAAAAAAATGCAAATGCTAAGCTGACGACAATCCAAGGAAGATGAACCAGATGCCAAAATACGTGGGAGAAAATATCAATACGTTAAAAAAAAAAAAAAAGCAGAAAAAGAAATGTCTGAAATTATCATGGCATAGCTTGAGAAGACAAGATATTAAGAAAGGGTTTGGAAAACAGTCATCTAATCTCGATGAGATAAGTGGGTTTCATTTGTCACAACCCCGGGATATGAGTCTTTCACATCATTGTGAATGATGCTTTGAGTGTTATAATAGAACTAAAAAAATGTGGAAGCATTTGATTTAATGCATAGACATCAGTTTTGTCTGCCAGATCCCAAGGAAGACATCTACAAGCCCATCAATCAACATTAGGATCTCTGTGTTGAGCAAATGACATCCAAATCATAAAGCCGTCATCATTTAAAATGCATTTTTAAATCACTGCTCCACTACCATTCATAATGGGTATATTTTTAACTCTAATAATTAATCAACTCTGACACATTTCCTTTCTTCTCCTTTTTTTTTTTCCTGCTTTCCTCTGACATCCTTCTTTGATAAGAAGCTATTTTTAATTTCCTGTATGCAGAAAACCAGCCAAGGTATCCAGGTCCTAAGTTTCATCTACAAAGGGGCTTTGGAGGTTTATAAATTAAGAGAGTTGAAAAACGATCTTCAGTTTAGATAGTATCTTGACATACATGTGCCACGATCAGAGTGACATCTCCATCGGAATACCGATTCACCACGCCTGGCTGTATCGCCAAGGTCTTCTGGGGAAAAGATGTCCCTCAAGCACACAGCCATATCACATGTCCCCACCTCTTTGAGAACCAGTCCATCAGATAATTTCTCTTAAAGAGATTCCAGTACTATAATTTGCCTCTGCTTTAATCAACAGTGAGATAATATAGAAGCCGCATTAAATGATTCAGAATGATTTAGTCGGCAGGAAACCCATTAGTCTAACCATATTTTCCCATACTTTTCAGCGCCATGTCCTGTCATCTGGAAATAATAGGTACCATAAAAGCAAATTCTAAAAGCTTTAAAAAAAAGCTCGGATAGAGCACCCGGTGTTTATTTGGAGGTTGATATTACCACAAATTAATCAAATTGAGATTTTTTCCCCCAGTATATTTGAATTAGATTTCTATATGAAAGAATGCTAAAACATTATGTTTAAGTATGATATATTTACATATTTACTTTCATCAGACTGGAATATGCCAGATGTGCAAATGTAGAATCATACTAACATAGATGTTTTCATTTCTAGTAAATCAGCGCACAGACTAAAAAATAAATAAATGAAATTTAAAAATGAATGAGGAACTGGCAGCTGGAAATGACTAGTGCATACTAAAACATTTTTAGACAGTAGTCAATCTAAGGATTCTTACCTTGTTATTTTTAATCAACTACCAAGGCTTCAAGATGCCTTAAATGCATTAGAAATAATCATTCAAAATCTCATTCAGTATAGCTTAATAAATGTGATTGGAGGGAGGAAATGGGGGCATGGAAATCTGAAAATGTAGATTGCATCATCCTTAAACTCTGAGTACCTGCTAGAGTTCCTCACAGTTTGTGAGCTCTCAGTGAATACTAATTGATAATGACTTTGCTTTCTAAAAATTTGGATTTCCCCCAATCCTCAGAATGTGTTACCATAGCAGTCCAAGATATAGCCAGCAAAAAGAAGAGCTGAGAGAAACAAGGTTTCAAATGATAGGGTGGTGGCAAGAGCTGGAATGAAGTCAATTTTTTTAATTGAAGGCAAATTTCTAGTTTTTATTTTGCAGAAGCAGAAGTTGGTAACATTACAGTAATGAGTAGAAAATGCTAATTCTTAATGAAAATCCTCAGTTCCTATTCCAGACCTCAATGTTAGCTAGGCCTTTGCAAGGTGAAGGTGAAAGGATGGCTATCAAGTAATAACAAATACCTGTCATGTTCTAATTAAATGATTTCTTTTTAATTATATAATTCAAATCAAATAGTCTTAATTGGTCTCTTTGATTGCTACACTATTTATGAAAATATACTCAGTGAAGCCACATGGAATATTCTAATGGAGTCACCGATCTGCAATGATTAAGACCTAGTTTCCATTTTCCATCTGCCTCCAAAATCAATGTAAGGATTAAATGAGCTAATGACAGTAAAGTGGCTAATATAATACGGTATTGGTCCTTAGTAAGTAAAAGCTTAAGCAATCCTTGTTCTCATGGAGGTGATAGTTAAAAGGGTGGACAAGGGAAATGAGTAAGTCTACAGCAGGAGAAGCGTGAAGTATTTCTAATCTATTAAAAGCAAGACCCAAAACGTTATGACACTTTATTATATGCATACATTAAGTACTTTTGAAATGTAATTCTCACATAATATTCACCGCAGCCTGAACAGATAGACACTATCTTTATTCCCATCTTATGGATGAAGGAAACTTAAGCACATGGATGTTATGCAGCTCATCCAACATCACAGAGCTAGTGAGTGTCAGAGTTGAGATTTTAACCTAAGTAGATTGACACCCTGGCCTTAGGCAGTGGGCTGCCCAGCCTGCCGCATGCATCTGTCTTGTGGCTATTAGCAAGGAAACTACAGCCATCTGACTAGTTTCTCGTCAACACAAGTTATTTTCAAAATAGCATCCTTTCCATAGTGCAGCAATTGTGAGACCGAAAATCAGAGGATCACTTTTCTCTTTATACCAAAGTCTGAAGCAGAGCAGTCTCAGCTAAGTTGGTGCTGGTTCAGCCTTATTACCTCTTCTGAGAATATGCAGAATCTTTGGACTATGAACAGGGAAGATGTCCATCTTCATGAGAACTAATCTCATGTGCCAACAAAAATGACAAAGAGCAAAGAGTTTTGTTTCAACTTTGTTACTTCACTAAAACACTTAAGCCCCAAATGTGAGGACCCAGAATTACGTAGGTCTGTCATCCTTCGTGATGTAAAAGACAATTTGGATTTGATTTTAAAGTATCCAAGGAAACAATGCTGAAGGGAAAACTGGGATGAAAGAGGGGAAAAAATAAGAAACATCCCAAAAGCCTTCCAAATATATTCCACCCACGCTATGATTTTGGACAACACTGTCAGAGAAGAAGCATCTAACACCCCCTTTCTTTAAAGTTGGATTTAACTGGCCAGGGCTTAAGAAAATATTATGTTTATTCTATGGGAATATTTGCGAAGTACGAATTTAATGTGGCTACTATGAAAGTTGTTTTTGTTGTTTGGGTTTCTTTAATGTTAGTATTTGGGATGACTTTGTTTTCTTTGGGGTGGAGGAAGCCACTTTTCATATAATTTAGTGGTTCTATGAAACCACCTCCATTGACTCTCATGCATTCCATATAATATATATAATATATATTTCAGCAGGGCCTGTTTTCCCCAAGTCCAAGAACTTCTGCATAAAAGTTGCTTAATTTCAGAAAGATTTCAACCACAGGGAGGATTATTGGAGATGACGCTAAACTACAAGGGTTTCCTAAGCAGACCGCTTCTCATTTCACTTCTCTCATCTGCCTCCAGGCCTGTGTCCTGGGGACTTCAATTTAAAAGCCACCTTTTCTGATTCAGCGTGTGCCTGAGTGAGGAGGCCCGACAACCCTGCCTCTGATCAACCAAAGGCTGAGCCTTCCCTCTCCATCTCTCCACCTCCTCACACTCTGGCCCTCTCTCCCTACACGTACGACACAGAGAAGCCAGAGTTCCAAGCGGCCTCGGGCTGGGGTTTATTTTAAGGTTATATAAGAATATTATACAGGGGACAGACGAGCTGGCGGGTAGGTAGCAGCTGCACCGCCGCCTCCCGCAGCCGCATCAGAATTACAACTAAAACGCAGAACCACCCTCACTCAGACCTTCTGAGATCTGGCCGCACAGAAGCCCCGCAACCAGGGAGCTGAAGCAACACCGAGAGCGGGAGGAGGGGCGGAGACTCGGCCGCGGGCCCACACCCGGCGCCGCCGGGTAAACCCCGGAGGACATCTCGGCGGCCAAGGTTTCCCGGAGGAGTGAGGGGTCCCAGCCCCACAGCAGGCCCCCAGCCCAGGGCTCCAGGCCGGGAAGAGACGTCCCCACACTCCTGGCTCTGAACCCAGCGGGGACTGTCCCTGAGGGTCGCGGAGGCCGCGGGAGCCCCAGCAGCTCCTCTAAAGGGCCCGGCAGGGACTCACTCGGACGCTCCCTCTGAGCCCAGCGCCGAGAGCAGCCTGAAAGGACCCGGGACACTCAGGGGGGAACTAACCTGCCTGAGATCCGGGCGAGAGGCGGAGGGCGGCTTCCTCCAGGCAGAAGGGCTGGCGGAGGCCATGGCTCCTGTGGCGAGTCCTCCCCGCACAGCCGGCAGGCAGGCGCCATGTTTGAATCGCCAGCACCTGACTCACCTTTGGCCCCGCCCCGTGATTCCCGGAGGCCCCGCCCCTCCCCACCTGCAGCTCATCCGGGCCATTTCCAGGGGCTTTTCTGTGCAAGTGGCCTCTCCAGCTTCATGCTTAGGACCTTCCTAAAGTCTCTCAAACAAGCAGCAGCGGGCCCCATACGGCTTGATAAGCGGCCCCAGGCCTGGCACTAGCGGCAGCTGCACTGGCTCATAGCTTGGCCTCTCCTGGGCACCTCCAAGCCCAGCACAAGGAGCAGCCACCTATGGTTTGCTGTGTAGCTCATGCTGGTTGGCCCTGGGCAAGGCCCTGGCACAGGCTGACTTTGCACCTCCCTGGAGGCCCCAGAGACAGTGCACCTGGTGGTCAGACTCGATCACACTGGATTACAACCCTACCACATCCACGAGTGACATTCAAGGGGCACTTGGTGAGCACCAAAGCTCCCCTGAAGTAAAACCTGCTCCATAGGTGTGTCTCCAGCACAGCAGCTCTTTGGCTGTAGTTGCAGCTGGTCCTCACAGCCGATTGGCTTGGGGGACAGTTCCTCCCAGTGACACCAACAGCAACCAGGGCTCAACTACAACAGGACAGTGCACACAGCACACACAGGGGAGCAGCTAGAAGGCGCAGCTCAGGTGACTAGGGAGGCTGAGCCACTGGGCCCTACAGGACACCTACTACACAAAGCCACTCTACAAATTCCAGGAGACAGAGCAGCTCCTAATACATAGAAACAAACACCTGGAAGCAGCCAAAATGTGGAGGCAAAGAAACATGTCACAAAGGAAGGAACAGAAGAAATCTCTAGAAGAGGAACTAAATGAAATAGATCCAAGCAAGCTAACAGATACAGAGTTCAGAATTTTGTTTATAAGGATGTTTAAGCAGACTACTAGGGAAATAACTGAGAAAATTGATAACATAATAAAGTACCAATTTGAAATGAAGGCTACATGAACTGAAATGAAGAAAAATTTACAGGGAGTCAACAGTAGAGTAGAGGACACTGAGAATCAAATCAGCAATTTGGAACATGCGGAAACAAAAACACCCAACCAGAAGAGAGAAAAGAAAAAAGAATCCAGAAATATGAAAATAGTATAAGGAGCCTCTAGGACAACTTCCAAGAGGCCCAACATTCATATTATTGGGGTGCCAGAAGGGGAAGAAAGAGACCAAGAAATTGAAAACCTATTTGAAGAAATAATGACAGAAAACTTCCCCTACCTGGGGAAAGAAATCGACTTACAAGTCTAGGAAGCACAGAGGGTCCCAAACAACAGGAACCCAAAGAGGCCCACAGCAAGACAAATCATCATTAAAATGCCAAAGGTTAAAGACAAAGAGAGAATCTTAAAAGCCAAGAGAAAAGCAGTTAGTTACCCTCAAGGGAGCACCCATACCACTGTCAGCTGATTTCTCAACAGAAACCTTGCAGGCCAGAAGGGAGTGGCAAGAAATATTCAAAGTGATGAAAAACACGGAACTACAACCAAGACTGCTCTACCCAGCAAAGCTATCATTTAGAACTGAAGGTCAGATAAAGAGCTTCGCAGATAAGAAAAAGCTAAAAAAGTTCATCACCACCAGAGCAGCACTACAGGAAAAGTTGAAGGGTCTTCTTTAAGAAGAAGCTAAGGAACAAAAGAATCTGATGAACTAAATAGATCCAGAGACATTGACGCATGCAACAGATGACCACATTTCAGAGGAAAGGGGGAAGGGGGTTGGAGGGTGGGAAGAGATTAACCAAAGAAGTTATATGCATATATGCATAACCCATGGACACAGTCAATAACGGGGCGAAGGCCTGGGGAGGGGGTGGGAGCGAAGTGGAGGGGGTCAATTAGAGGGAAAAATGGGACACCTGTAATACTCTCAACAATAAAGATAAATTAAAAAAAAGAAAAAGGAGAATGTATAGCCTTACAACAGCCCTAAGCCAGACTCTCCACAGGTGACAAGAAGGCCTGATTAGACTTCACTCACTAAGTGGCAAATGGGGGAGTTACAAGAAGAGGTATAACGATAAATTTTCAGTGTTTTCAAAATTTAAGTTATAGGTCATTCTTTTCCTGTCCTAGACAATTTGAAATAAAATGTCCTGTAGATAAGGTATGAAAGTACAATTTGTGTCTCAACCCAACTCAGAATGCAAAACTGGGCTAGAATGTTGTATATGCACCTTCAAAGGGAGTTTGAGGAGAGGAAAATGAAGGCCCTACTCTCCAGAGCGTGGGCAGAGAGAAGAAAAAGCGAAAAGGAACTTTAAGACACAGAGCATTACCAAACCTAGTCCCGAGGGCAAGGGTTGGGTGCATGTCACATCGGACAGCAGCTAGGGTTGGGAAGAGGTCCCAGCAGGAGGAACATCACTGACACCCTCTCCTCCTGCCCTCTCATGGGCTCCCATCCCTCCTATTGGACAAACAGAGCGGGAAGTTGGAGGGAAGGGGAGTCTATTCATACAGTCCACACAGGTCAGCCTCCTGGGCACAGAGCAAAGTACACTGGTGAATGGGTCTGGAGGGGCAAACGGAGAACACCCAGCCCAAACTCGCTAAAGATTGTGCTTAAAAGGTAGATGAAATGGCCCTAGCCAGTTTGGCTCAGTGGTTAGAGTGTCAGCTTGCAGACTGAAGGGTCCCAGGTTTGATTCCAGCCAAGGGCACGTACCTCAGTTGTGGGCTTGATCCCCGGCCCTGGTCGGTGGGCATGAGGGAGGCAACCAATTGATGTGTTTCTCTCACATCGATGTTTCTCTCTCTCTCCTTGCATCCCTCCTTCTCTCTCTCTGAAAGGCAATGAAAAAAAATATTCTCAGGTGAGGGTTAAAAAAAAAATAGATGAATTGGATGGGTGAATGGATGGATGGGTAGATGGTTGGATACATAGATAGATGATAGATAGATACTAGATAGAGAGATGATAGATGATAGATGATAGATTAGATAGATTAGATGATAGATAGATGATAGATGATAGATGATGATAGATAGATGATAGATAGATGATGATAGATTAGATAGATAGATGATAGATTAGATAGATAGATGATAGATAGATAGATAGATAGATAGATAGATAGATAGATAGATAGATGATAGATAGATAGATAGATGATATAGATAGATATAGATAGATAGATGAGATAGATAGATAGATGATATAGATAGATATAGATAGATAGATGATATAGATAGATAGATGATAGATGATAGATAGATAGATAGATAGATAGATAGATAGATAGATAGATAGATGATAGATAGATAGATGATAGATGATAGATAGATGATAGATAGATAGATGATAGATGATAGATGATGATAGATAGATATAGATAGATAGATGATAGATGATAGATAGATATAGATAGATTAGATAGATAGATAGATAGATAGATAGATAGATGATAGATAGATAGATAGATAGATAATGATGATGATAGATAGATAGATGATAGATGATGATAGATAGATAGATAGATGATAGACAGATGATAGATAGATAGATAGATAGATAGATAGATAGATAGATAGATAGATATAGATAGATGATAGATAGATGATAGATGATGATTGATAGATGATAGATGATAGATGATGATAGATAGATATAGATAGATAGATGATAGATGATAGATAGATATAGATAGATGATAGATAGATAGATAGATAGATAGATAGATAGATAGATGATAGATAGATAGATAGATAATGATGATGATAGATAGATAGATGATAGATGATGATAGATAGATAGATAGATAGATGATAGATAGATGATAGATAGATAGATAGATAGATAGATAGATAGATGATAGATAGATAGATAGATGATAGATAGATAGATAGATAGATAGATAGATAGATGATAGATAGATAGATAGATAGATAGATAGATAGATAGATAGATAGATGATAGATAGATGATAGATGATGATAGATGATAGATGATAGATAGATGATAGATAGATGATAGATAGATAGATAGATAGATAGATAGATAGATAGATAGATAGATGATAGATAGATAGATAGATAGATAGATAGATAGATAGATAGATGATAGATAGATGATAGATAGATAGATGATAGATAGATAAAGTAGTATATTTAGACACTATTGAATTCAAATGTGTTAAAATGTTGAAAATCCTTTGCATCAAATCCACACTGGGCTGAAACCTAAAAGCCTTCTCTGCCACCAAAACCCCACTAAAAACTAAGCTGAAACTATATAGGCAACACCTCTATGAATAAAAATATTTATTAACCAAAGTATTGCTTTCTTTCAAAATAAATCACTTTATACTTCGAGAGAAAAGAGATTGTAATCAGATCTTTCCCATTTTGTCTTTGCTCTGGGATTTTAAATGTCATCCTGCTACATTTTCAATTCAGGCTTAGAAATCAAGACTATGAGATTCTGGGAATTGCAAAATGATCATTTTACCAATAAAAATGGTTTTGAGCTAGGCTGATTATTTTTCTAAACTGAACTTAAGTCAGAGGATAAACATTTATCTTAGGTATCTATTATTATTCAAAGTATTGCCATACTAAGAAATCTTTTAAAAGAGAGAAAGAAAGAAAACCCAGCTGCACCATACACTCTGGAGATAAGCATGAAATGGTATTATTGGAGGTAGTAATTTGGCCAAGTAATTGGATGTTTTTTCTAGCCTTGACTGACTCATAAGCAATAAAATGAAATCTGACAAATACTTCATCACCCTGATGTTAGAGCTCCACCGCAGCTCCCATGGGATTCTCACCTGGCAGTGGTCGGACACCTTCCAAAAAGTCGAAGAGCAGCTCCATCCTCACGATGGAGCAAGGGGCCGAATGATTTCTCATTGCCCAAGAAGAATTTCAGTGGAGAAACTGAGGCAGAGCCCTGCCCAGGAGCCCATGGAAAGAAGAGTGCCTTCATGTTCCATGCATAACCTACTTGGCTGCAGATGGCCCAGTGACCAAGAATGGCTGAAGCTGCTCTCCATTACCAGGTGCCCACCTGCAGCTGTCACCTGGAGAGGGAGAGCAAGGGAAAGAGGGTTGAGAGTGCCAACGCTTACCGCATTTCAGCCATCCCCAGCAGGTCAATCCCTCAAGCCCACTGGTGCCTTTTTCCCCTGGAGTCCTTGTCCATTAGCTCCGCTCTACCTGGACATACTTCCCCGCACCTCACCTGTGTCCTGCTCACTCAGCCCCTTCCCCTTCCCCTGCGCCCACCCGCTCTCTCACCTCGTAGGGGTGAAGGCTTCCTTCTCAGGCCCCCTCTGGATGCTAACCTGTGTGAGAACAGGGACCCCCTCTGCGTGCCCTCCTTTCCCATTTTCTAATGGGGGGCCAGGCCCGTAGTAGACCTGTAATAAATATTTGTTCAATGCACGAATGAAATTCTCATCCGGCTTTAATTATAGAGCAGCGGCCTGAAGGCATGTCTTCCATACTTTTCTCTTGTCTTTTTTAACATGGGAAATTCTACCCAACCTTCCCCAGAGCTTTTGTACTCCAGTGCTTCCATTGCTGTCAACAGCGATGCCCGCCGCACCATCCCATCAAAGGACCTTGCTGACGACAGTCGCAAACGACAGAGCAGACAGAGCCCGAGTTGGGTTTAGCCTGTGACTGTGTTTTTTATACAGACCTTGTCTTCACCAAAGCTCGAGAGAGAGTGTCTGACCCCGTACAATATTCTGGGAGGTGGCACTGTTCTCACGTTAGTGTCTGATAAAGAGATTAAAGTGACTCACAAAGAAAACCACTGCCATTTTAAAACTACCACCAGGAAAACTGCCTAGTTTAGGGGCGGTGGGCGAAGAACCTGGTAGTCATCTTATCAAAAGTCTTATAGATTTAGGAGGAAGGGGACACAGTACAGAGTACATTTCTCCATTTTGCTGACCGACAGAACTTCTCGAACTTCCCTGAGGCTCACCTGGCCCATTCGTAAAGTGAGACTATCCCAGAACTTGCAGAGTCATTGAAAAAATAATAATAATAATAATTAGTAGTAGTAGTATAATCATGTGTGTGTTATATATATACACACTCATATATGCTTAGCACAGTATTTAGCACTAAATAGGTACTAAATATTTAACAATTTATGAATTTTACTGGTGGTATGACAAAACATTAGAAGGATACACAAAATATTAAGATGCAAGTCGTCATACTCGGGAACTATACACGTAGAGAATTTCAGGGTAAGCAGAACTATCAAATAACAAGAAATGTGTTAGGTAGATCAAAGAGTGTAGCTGAAAACAGGCTTGCCTAGAAAAACATAAACTACACTAAGTAAAATATTTATAAGAAAGGAAAGAAAATGTGATCAAAATAATGAAAGTAAAAGAATTCTTCATGGACAGATGTCTCAGTGTAGGATCAGTACCGAGGTCAAATAAAAATGTCTAAACAAGACGAACACTTTAAATGTATTTTGTAACGCCTATGCTTACAAAAATACAAACATGAACTACATGTCATAGACATAACTCTGAGGCCCTATTTATTCCCAGCAGAGGTCCCAGTGGGAGTGAGTCCCAGCAGTGTCACCAGCCTTCAGATACCCTTATCTTAGCCTGGAAGGTCAGAGGGGTCCCCTGATAGGATTCGTTTTGCATAAAGAATGGAGTAGCCTCCTAGGACACAGGGAGTTTGGACCTCCACTTGGTTGTGTCAGTTGTGCAATGCACAAGAGAATCTGTCAAAAAAAAAAAATGGAAGCTAAAATGTTACCCAAGTTCCCTTCAACAAACATCGTGCCCTGTTATGGAGCTGGATACACACAGAAGGAGCATCTTCTTCTAACTTACTCACCCCACATCTCTGGAGGTAAGAGGAAAACTCAGTGCTAGAGGAGAGGAAAAATCCCAGGTGTGTCCTATTATTTCTTCCTTGCTTCCACTTTTTCCTACCAGGGATTGTGACCAGAGAAGACAAAAAGTCAGTGGTGAAAATATAGACAGAGGAGATAGTTGACCAAAGTTTCTGAAAGTTGTCAAGTGCCCACAGGAATAGTGCAAAAGAGTAGGAAGAGGGTTACCCTTGAAGGAACTGCCGGCAGCACTGGGGCCTCGGGGGGCCAGTGCCTTGGCTTCAGCTGTGAGAGGTGCCCCCTCGTAGTGGGAAGATGGATTCCCTCCGGTCTCCAACAGTCAACACAGTGGGAAGGTGGGAGCCACAGCACACCATCAGCCTGGGGGAGTGAGCGCTGGGGGCGGGTGTCAGTGCGGAGAGGGGCAGGGAGAGCCGCCGAAAGCAGGCGTCCTGCCTTAGCCAAGTTCATGTTCATGGAAAATGGCAAACGTGGGGAGTGAGAAATCCAGGGCAACAACTGCCATTCTGGGGATGACCTGCACCAAAATTTCCTAGGAGATCTGAAAATTAAAATTTCTGGCCATACTCTCAGAGATGTAGAAAATCTGCACTGCGTTGGGGTCCTGTAAATCTGAATTTTTAAGACATCCCCTAGATATTACCATTTTTGAAAACAACTGATTTGGAAGGAGAACTTGAGACAATTCCCAGGGACTCTCAGTTCTTGGGGAAAATCTAGGGGGTGGGGGAGGGTTAATGTTTCTATAGTGCCGGAGAAGTTAAAACAGAAAAATATAATTTTGTTACAGTTTGCATCTCACTATCATTTTGGTATTCATATCAGAATAACTTAGCATTTTTCGGATGTTTATGGGAGAATTAAGAAACAAACCTGAATACTAAAATAAGTTTCCAGAAACATTTGCTCAATTGGCAAAGTAATTATCTAAAAACTCTGGGTTCAAAATGTGTAGAAATAAATCTAAAAATGGTCTGGATTTTTGTTTTTGTTTCAAAATTCTAGAGAATTCACAGCAAGCAAGAAAAGTCTCAGATACTTTGAAGGGATGAGAGCAGAAACAATAGAATAAAAATCTCATCCTGTAACTTGAGATACCAGTAAATCAACAATTCGTAATTTCTTAAAGCTATTCATTACCTAATTTCCAGCAAAACAAATTGACCCTTAATAATCCACTTTCTTTTGCGAGTAGTAGGTAACTGAATAAGTGAAAGGGGAAGAAAAGAATTAAAAAGAAAGGAGCTATTGATGGATTCCCTCTGGCCTCCAACAGTCAACACAGTGGGAAGATGGGAGCCACAGCACACCATCGTTGCTTAAGTACAGTCATAAGCTCTCCAGGATCTGTGTCCTCAAGCTAGGATTCTAAACAATGGTAGAACGGAATAGACATTTGTATCTAGCTCCTGAATTATAAAGTTGAAAAGATTCAGATAACATCCTTTGGGGAAATAGAAAGCTTTTTTCTCCATTTAATATTATTGAATGCAGGTAAACTTTAAAAAGAAAAAAAGCATAGTTTCCTACTTAGGATCATTTTGTCAGAAGTTACAGAGCCACTGCTGTTTACATCTGGAGCTGAAGCGTTTCTTGTTCAAATAGGACTTTCCGTCTGGCAATGTGATCTGTTAACACCCCAGTTTTATTAAGGAATCATAGAGAAGGCACTGATGGCGAACCACATCCCTGTATCCTGAAATGCTCCTGGTGTATAATAATATTTTAATGAGTGAATAAGTGAACAGGTCAGGCTGGCATAGGACATCGGCTAGTCCAAAAGACTGCTTACACCTTGGGGTCTGGAAGCCTCCCCAGGCTATCAAGGATATTATTTCCTTTTTATGTTGTTGTTGTTTTTTCTAAAGCAATGGCAACAATTCTAATTACCTGCCATTTAAAAAGGAGGTTTCTTACTCTTAACTGAAAAGATAGCGGTCACCATGGTGATGTTATTTATTTCAGGTAAAATACTGGTCCAGCTGGGGTGGACTTCACAGGCCATCCGTGTCCCCAAGCTCTATCAATTCCTGCTATGCTGTTAGAGGACTGTATGGTCCAGCTTCCCTAGTGCAACCCAGAAGGGCTCTTCAAGCCTGATGCTCTCAAGGTGCACTGGACATCCTTCCTGCCTCTGGCCCCTGTGACTCCCATAGTGTCTTCTGTGGATGAGTTTTATAGTTCCCGCAGACCTGGCAAGTTTTCACTCAAAACGGTCCTGGGCCTTGATCAGTCCAAAAGGATGTGACCCAGTCATTCCTGTAGTTAATCCAAGCGGTTAGGCTCCAGGGGCACAGGGGATGTTTGGAATCAGTTGCTGTTATTGTACAACCAGCTGGTCCCATAATGTAGCATAGGAGGTAGGGAAGCCAGGAGGATAACGCAAGCCTCTCTGTTCTTCATTTGTTTGCTGAAACACCCACCCCAGACCTCTTTATCTGAGAATCAGGGCCATCCCTCTAGTTTACAAGGTCTACTTGTACAAAGGCAAAAGCAGAGTGGCTGTATGAGCTGTGTTTATGAATACCTCTTTGCAATGGGCACTGTAGACTGATAGTAATAGCAGTAGTGCCACTGCAACATAAATTCACCTGTTGCTTCCTTACCCAGTGAGGCACAGAAAGGTCTAATCATCAACTTAAATAGCCGTGGTTAACACACTCGATGGCCCAGCCAAGACGGACACTCACTATGCACCTTAGGTCCTGGTTGGGGTAAGACAACTCTTATGCTAATGTTCTTCTCTGGTGTTATTCCTATTTATAAGCAAGAAAAAATATGCTTTACAAAAATTATTTTAATAAATATACAAGTAAAAAATGAGATGAACACTAACAGCAAAATGAGAATGAGGTGGATCCTGCTAGCAAACAAACTCAAAGATGTAATCACAGGGAAAACAGAGAAAATGGATTTCACAGGCCCAAAATCCATTCGTGAATGGTCATACCTGAATATTGAATTTACCTGAAATGTCTGAGGAGTCACAGGGTTTATTTAAACCACTTTGTCCCAGAAAATCTCTAAGACAGGTGTTCTACTCAGGAGAGCTCAGAGACTTATCAGATAGATTTCAAAACAATCCAATCTGGAAAAATAAGTGATGAAAATTAGTCTCAGAAAAGGTTAGAAAGATGTCTCTAAGCTCCATAAAACTACGAAGAATACCGTATCTGTTTTGTTCACTAGTTCCTAGTACAATAACTGGACTACAGTAAGCAATCAAGAAGTACGTGCTTATTTATATAAAGGAATGGATTATTCCTCTCTTTCTGGGACAGAAAACATAGTCTTCATGGTTAGATTGTACTGTCAAGTCTAGAAAAGGATTTTTACACACCCCTGGGAGGTAAATGGGAAAAATATTATTAGCCTTGACCGCCTGATGAACTAATTATTGGAGAGTTAAAACAATTTACAAAAGCCAGGCAGCTAAGAAGCAAAGCAGAGACTGTTCTTTCCCCTCTACCATGGTGCCTGGGGCAACACACTGAAGTCGAAACTCATCTCCACGGCCTCCTGTTCAGCTCCCCCTGTAGGAAGCATCATACTGAACAGTGCCCCTTCTTTGGTCCACATGGAGGTATTTCATTCAGAACATAACCTTCAAACACCACCAAGCTTTGCAGACAGGAATTGACGTGTGTAGATCGGATTATGTGACAAGCACTGCGCTAGATTTCACATGTTAGCTTATTTAACCCTCCCACCAATTACTCTCTGATGCAGGTGTAATTTCCCTCTGGAGGCATTAGATACGGGAAAATGACATCACCTGCCCAAGGTCAAAGAGTTGGTACGTGGTGGAGCTAGAATTTCCACAATCTCAGCCTAGTTTCAAAGCCCATTGTCTGTACTTTATTGCACATGGCCTCCAAGACAGGGAAATTAGCTCCACTGCACAAAACATCTGGGGACCCCTGCCCTAAGAGATAAGTGAGCGTGCTTGCAGTGGACCTCGCTAATAAGAAGTCACCCTGGTTTCCTTTGATCGGAAAGAATGCTTCAGAGCTGTGCGGTGTTTACAATGCCCTGCTCCAGGAATTGCTGTCTTTCCACTGAGATGTGAAACCACAAACTAGTTGCTTTGGGTAATTAAAGATCCTTTACACCAACTGAATGTGTCAACAGCAAATGTCCTGGGTAAATTTCAAGTAAGCAATTACATTCTGCCAATCTGAACGGCTTTTCCAATTTCATTCCCCTACCCTGTCCACTTACTATACTTTTTAGTGTGGCTATAGGTAATTCTAAAATAACCAAGACCACACGCACAGTCATTTGTCCCAAACAGAAAGGACAAATGGACTTTCGTTCGAAGTGTGTCAACTTCTTCTATATCATTGGGTAGAAGCCAACACATAAATGTTGGGAGTTCATTTTTCCCCTTACAGATCGGATTTCCCATGGCTAATTCAAGCAACCAGAAATGAAAGCTGGTTATATCTTCTTTTTTCTGCTTCACCCTTTCCTGCTATAGTGTGGGTAAATCAATTTATTCTTACTATAAGAACTTTGCACTCCTTGGAGAAAAAAAATTATATTGAAATATTACTTTTATAGCTACAGACAACCTAATACCCAAGATATTTTTTAAAGAGCTCTACTCTAGAAAATAAAGTGTCATCCTAAAATCCATCACATATGCTTTATTATAACAAGCCATGTTATGCCCCAAAGGGAAAAAAATCTCAACAGCAAGCCATAATTTGAAAGATATTTTTCTCATAGGATGTAGCAGGGAGGATTTCCCTGCAGTAGATCATTTTTAAATTCACTGGAAAATCTGTTGGATAAGTAAAGAGTAAAAGCAGAAAAACTGTGTAACATTCCATAAATTAATTTCCCAAGCCAAGCCCTCAAAGAATTTGCTTTCATAACCACTTCTCCTCACTCTAGAATACGGTATAGAATCAAGCAATTTGTAAACTAATGGTCTAGCTAATAATTCCGTAACTGCTATGAAAACAAGTCAACCAATTGTTAATCCTTCCTAAAAGCATTTGAAGTGGTTTTATAAGAGACCTGCCACACCCGCCGAACACACTCGCCACACACACACTTGCAGAAGTGTAGCTATGCCTCAGAATTTTGAACAATATAAAGGAAAAAAAATTGGCATAAAAATGCATGTTTGTTTTAATTTTTATAGACTAAATGTTTCTTATGCTTTGATTCCATGAAAATTATACATTTTTCAAAATGTCAAAAAGTCATAAAATGGGACCACTACCTACCAAAAATTGTCTGTTTTCTCCACGTGTCCCAATTCCTCACGTTGGCCACATAGAACCTCATAACTTTTAAACTTGGTGAAAGGTTTAGAGCCCACAGTCACATCCAAATGGAAAGAAGTGGCAAATTGTTGCATTACGATCTTGAAGCTGTTCTTCAGGAATAGAAGTTGGCAAGTGGCTGAAGAACATCCCCAGGTTCGATCATGGAACCATTTCCAGCCAACCTTAACTTTAAGTCTTGTCCCCTCCTGGGGGTCTCCACACCTGGAAACTTGGCTAGAATTTTACTCAAGTTCTAAAACACAACTGCCAGGTGAGTAGTTTAGTGACACAGTTGAAATGTGTATGATCGTGTGTGTGCCTGTGTGTGTTAATTGCCTGAAAAGATGCCTGGATACTCAGCTGTCCTCAGTCTACAATTAAGGAGAAATAAAAAGTTAGAAGTTAAAGAGACTTAATCAAGTCAGAGGTAAACCTACAATGCAAGCCGATAGGCTCCTGAGTCAGCTCTTTGGTCTACCCATGACAAATTATTCCCTTTACTTGCCTACAAAATGTAAACTCCTGGGACATTCAGCTAGCCTTTCTAATCTTAACTGTCTCAGTAAAATCTGTCATGATCATAACCTTGTGTGAATAACATCCTCAATGAATGTTTATTGAATTACACTCAATTCTGTGTCTAGCATCATCAAGCCAATCCCAACCTAACTTTCTCACATTATCATTTATTGTTTCCCAACATTAACCACATATATCTGTCCCTGATGACATCTTACAAAAAGCAATATAAAGCTCCCTTCTCCTCTAGGAAATTAATTTTGGATTTTTTTCTCCCTGCAAATGAGGCAATGACAAGGTCATGAGGACTTTTAAGAAACACTTGCTGTGGGCTCAATCATCCCTTTGTTCGCTGGTCATTTCTAAGCTGAGAAAAGTCAATAATTTCTCTGTTACTGTAAAGGTTTTGACAGCTACACAGTAACTGCGAAAATATGCTCCAGGCCCTGAAGTAATCCATCTCATTAAAGCCTAACCTTTGACAGAAAAGAACGGTAAGGAGTTAAATATTTTACATGCTTCTCATGGCAAAATGTTACTTCTTCGTAAAAGAGCAATCCAGCAAAGACACTGGAAGATATAAGAGGTTTCGTACAGAGAAAAGGAAATCAATACTCATAAGATGATCATGATTACCTGGGTATGTTACTAAAATGTCCAATAAATTGTCTACAAATGATTTTAGATGACCATATAATAGGGAGGCCTGAACTCACATAATATCGCATTTTCCTATAAATTAAGCAGCAGCAATGATAAAGATAAATGCAGTTTTTCCCTTTGTGAAATACATCTTTTTTATTGAAATTGGCCATGATCTTAGAAAAAGTAATAGGGTAGGAGCATGCTTGGATTACCGCTTCTTTTAGGTGAAAGCGATTAGGAGCCATCAGCATCTACTGAATGCCTATGTCGTCCCACATATAGATCATGCTTTGTCTTATTTAAGCCTCACAACTCACTGTGGTATTGTTTTCCTCATTTTGCAGAGGATGGTCCTAGTAATCCTCCTGCAGAATATCATGCTGAGAGAGATTACGTCTGACCCAATGTTACACAAATAGTCAATGAACAAATATGAGCCAAGGTGTACTACTCTAAGACGGATACATCCACGTTTCAAACTCATCAAGTGATCTAGAAATAGAAGACTAAGAATTTTTAAAATTTCTAGAATTTTCAGTGTACCATCTATCACCTAAAATGTAAGCACCCAGATCGCACATTGTGTTTCCGTGTTAGCACACTATGCGGAAGGAGCACATGTTCCTAGAAAAGGTGAGCTATTACAGCATTTTCAGATCCAATATTTCCCATTATCTTATTTAAGCTTTTATACCAAAAACGGTACTACCCCTTCCATTCTTTGAATCTAATAAGAGTATCTCAGAAGATATATCATCCTATGATTCAGAGACTTTATTATTTAAATCCAGATTCAACAGGCAAAGGCTCAGAAATCTTCAAATTACTCCATACCCAGTGGCTCCAGAGCAAAAACCTGGTTATTCAAACCTAGTTTCATTGGATTTTGTGGGAAAGGAGGCATGTATTAAATGTACCCCAATGAACTGGAAAAGGGAAACGACTGACACTTAAGAGAGGGGGAAGAACAGAGGATCTGCATCGGCTTTTTGGGTAACTGACTTTAACATCTTCCACAAGAGGTAGAATGGCCTAGACCACATGAGGTCCTATCACTCCCTCACCCCGTGAACCCTCCTGACAAGTTTAATTACCTGATAGTAACATGCTTTCCTTACGAACCAACACGTGGCCTCTGAATTCTTATAAAATTCTTATCAAATATTTTTATTATTGACAGCACTTCAGTAGCACTAATAAATCATTTAAATTGGCATCTATCGCTTAGACCTCAGTTCTTCCTGTAACAGAAACCTCAAATAACAGTGATTAATTTTACCATGTCAATGAACTCCAGAGATGGACAGATCGGGGCTGGTATTGTGGCTCCACAAACGCCTTAGAACCCAAGATCCCTTTATCTGTCTTTGTGAACCTCAGCACTAAGTTTCATATTAAAGTTTACCTATTGTTCAAGTTTGATCTTTCCTGTCATCATGTAACAGTTAAGGATTTCTTAGAAATACGCAATCAGTATAAGTGATATACAGAGATTTATTACAGGGATGAGACATTGTGTGGCTGTGGGAGTGGGTTCAGTAGCCCGTGGAAGGCTGTTGGCCCTGCTTATAATGCTGGACCTCCTGTGAGCAGGGATCACAGCCAGGAAAGGAAGGCGGATACGAAATGAGGCAAAGCAAAACAAACCAGAGCGCACGAAGACAAGCTGGCGCCCACGATGAGCTAGAACCAGCGTCAGTCCCTCACAACCTCCAAGAATCCATCTTTCCTTAGGAGGGAGGCCTGAGAAGACCTAGAACCCTTGGCCTGAAGACACACTTGGATTCAAAGAAAATAAAGGAGGTCCAGCTACTGCCCCACAGGGCACCTGTGGCTGCTGATGTTTAAAAACCGTACCAACATTCTGTGTAGTGGGAAGAAAAGTATATTGCACAGCTGAATCAGCTCTCTTTTTTTTTTAACCTTTTAACAAATGTTTAAGTCCAGTATTAACTATAAGCACAATTCAGCACAGCATATATGTAGAAACTTGTCACCTTGCTTCACAGAAACTCTATACCCATTAAACAGGAACTCCCCATTTCCCTGTCCCTGGAAACCATCATTCTATTTTATGTTTCTATAAATCTGACTAATTTAAATATAAATGAAATCTTACAAGACTAGTCCCTCTGCAACTGGCCTATTTCACTTAGCATTGTTTCCTCAAGATTCACAGCATTGTACCATATGACAGACTTGTCTTCTTATCCATAGCTAAATACTATTCCTTTGTAAGTATATAACATTTTTTTTTTACCCATTTATGCACTGATGTACATTTGGGTTGTTTCCTCTTCCTGGCTATTAGAATTAACACTGCAATAAATGTGAGAGTGCAAATATCTCTTAGAGATCCTGATTGCAATTCTTGTGGATCAATACCCAGAAATGAGATTGCTGGATCTATTGTAGTTCTGGTTTTAGTTTTGTGTTTCTGTTTTTTGTTTTTTGTGGGGGTTTGTTGTTGTTGCTTAGAAACCTCTACACATTTTTCCAAAGTAGCTACACCATTTGATAATACACCCAGTAGACCAGGGTTCCAATTTCTCTATATCTTCACAAGCGCTCATTTTTTTTTTTTTTTAATAATGGTCATTCTGAGAGATGTGAAGTGATACTTCATGGTAGTTTTGATTTGCATTTCTCTGATGATTAGTGATTCTGAGAATCTTTTCATATACTTGTTTGTTATTTGTATGTTTTATGTGGGGGGGAAAAAGTCTATGCAAGTCCTTTGCCTATTTTATAATCAGGTTATTTGGAGTTTTTCTTTAGTACTGGGTTGTAGAAGTTCCTTACAGATTTTGGATATGAATCCCTCATCAGATATATGGCTGTGGTTTGCAGAGAGTTCCTCCAATTCTGTTAGTTGCTTTTCACGCTACAGATCGTTCCTCTGCTGTGTTCTCAGTTCGGTGCAGTCCCACTTGTCAGCTTCTGCTTTTGGTATGTGTTTTGCTGTTATGTTCACAAAATCATTGCCAAGCCCAGTGTCATGAAGATTTTCTACTCTGTTTTCTATTAGGAGTATTATAGTTTCACATTCTATGTTTAGGCTCTTAATCCACTTTGAGTTGATGTTTGTGCAGAGTATAAGGTAAGGGTCCAATGTCATTATTCTATATGCCGAAGTCCAGTTTTCCCAAGATCATTTTTTGAGGAGAGTCTCCTTTCCCGAATGCACTGTGTTGGCACCTTTGTCAAAGACCAGTTGAACATCTATGCATTTCTGGACTCTCTATTCTGTTCCACTGGTCTATATGTCTGTCTTTATTATAGTAACACCCTCATTTGATTACTGTAGCATTGAAATATATTTTGAAATAAGAAGTATGAAGTCTCTGGTGCTGTTTCTCTTTCTCAAACATGTTTTGGATACTTGGGGCCCTATTTTCTCCTTGCATGTTCCACTCTTCTCGTTCTCCCTGGAGGAAAAGTTTAAGGCAGTGTATGGTCTCTCAGCACTGAGCTGTGGCAGCTTGGGCTGGGTTAATGTGGGTAAAGTTAAATTGCTCTCCTTACCCATTTCAATGCAGCTATTCCTGGGTTTTGCTGCCCTGGGGTACTTCGACTTTTTAATTGGACTTTGGGATTCTTATAAAAGTATTTTGGTCCATACACTGTTGTCAAATTCATTGGTTTTCTCTGAGGGAACAAGGGCTGGGGCTTCCTATTTCACCATCTTGTTGACATTACCTCTGAATCAGTTTTTTTCAAACATCCTCCTCAGAAGTCCTACCAAACACTTACCTAAAACTTAATTTCTACAGCTTCACCATACAGCCAGGCTGAAAGAGAAGCTGAGCGTTAACATCTTTATGCTTAGCAACAATTTTTACAACTAAAAATAGAGTTTCTGGTATTAAGGGAGCAGGGAAACTAGAGAAACTAGTAAGACTAAGTGGTTCCTGCTATTGCACTTATAGGTGAAAAGAGTATTTTGCTTCCCCAGTGAAGAATGTGTTGTCTGCTACTATAAACTCCAAAACCAAAAATGGTGCTCAGAAAATATATAAGTTTTGGTTGGGTAAATAAATCTATTCATACACCAATAGCTTGTGCCACTCCACTGGCATACCCATGTTTCATTTTACCCAGGGTGACAGGCCTTGGAACCTTCCAAAATCTGCCCACAACCCAGATGCCATGTATGAAACTGCACTGTGGAAAACTTTTGAGGAAACTTGCCTTTAATCAAATTTGAAGTTTCCTTTAGAGGCCAAAAACCTCTTTAACCCAGCTCCTAACCCTGAACTTATCAGACCAGAAGGTTCCTCGTTATATATTGTCTACATACCTGGCCCTCCTTCACAGCACCTATTGCAATTACAACTCATTAATTACATTTATAATTGTATAGTTTTCTGCTCCATATGCAGGCAAGGACCTTGTTAATCTCATTGACTATCATGCCTCTATGTTCTAGCATAGTTCTTGGCACAGAGCAGATGTGCAATAAATGATAATGAATGAATAATGAATGAATGGACAAATGACATTCACAGCATCAGCTCTTTGGCTCTCACTCTTCCCTGGGATGCATCTAGCTAGACAATAAAAGGCTGTGGAAATATAGCCAACCTACTTATTTTACTATTGAAGAAAGAGAGGTCTACAGTGTACAGGTCAATTGCCTAAAAGCTACCTGGGCATGGAGTTAAAACTGGAACCCAGGCCTCCATTGTCTCAGTCCAATGCTCAATGGAATGTCCTTCTCAGCTCACAACACTACTCAACTCACTCTCTCCCCCATCACTCTTAACTATTCCTTCTTCTATATCTAAATTTATTTACTCAGTCAACAAATAGTATTGAGTCTCTACAATGTGCCAGGCACTGTTCCAAGCAAATAGCCAGATCTCTAGCTTTATGATGCCTCATAGTTTGGTTGGAAAGATGGATATTAATTTATCATACAAATAAATGCAAAGTTCCATCTCTGCAGAGAACTAAAAAAGAGGCATACATGGAGCTATGTGTTCTTTTACTATATGGATTTGTCCTGGACAGGAAAATCCCTGAGAAATAATAATGCCTGAGTTGATGAATCAGTGATAACTAGGTAAAGAAGATAAAAGGAGCATTCCACAAAATAGGAATAACCTGGGGAAGTCCTCTGATAAAGGCAATGTGGTGTGTTAATAAGATTAAAGTTAGGCAGTCAGTTTCATAGTCACAGCCTTAGGGAAACTTCCTAACCCCCCAACCCCACCACAAGGTAGGCTCCATGCCCCATTGACATGCTCCTGTGTCATCCTGTGCAGGGCTCTATTAGAGCATTTGCACTATACAGTGTGACTGTTGACATGTCAGTGTCTTTCACCATAATGTGACTTCTTTAAGACCAGTATTATGTAGTGTTCATCACTGTATCCATAGAACACATTGCAATGACGATATTATGAGGAAGGAAGGAAGGAAGGAAGGAAGGAAGGAAGGAAGGAAGGAAGGAAGGAAGGAAGGAAGGAAGGAAGGAAGGAAGGAAGGAAGGAAGGAAGGGGAGGGAAAGGTAGCAAGGGGAGGGAAGAAAACTGTTTTTTTAAATAATTAAGGGTAATCCAAAATCCTGAGAAGTGAAAGGCAATTCAGGGTGTGCATGGCCAGAATTTACCCTGAAGTGAGAGTTGAGTACACGCGTCCAGTCATGAAGGCTGATTTAGCGATTTAATGGTGGTGAAGGATGCTTTCGAGGCCCCTGTATGCCCTAGAACACAGGCCCTGGGCAGAGCGGACGAGTAATCTAGTTTGACTCACTGCAGGGAGCTGTCAGTGGTAAGTTCTCAAACAAGGGCCTACTCAGCAGGCCTGAGCCCTGAGGACTAACTGTCCCAGAAAGACAAAGTTTATCATGAGAAATTCTTTAGGCGAGGAACAAGGCAGTAGCCAAGTCAAGGTTCCTATGCCTGAAAAGTGAGCAATACAAAACGTACGGATCCAAACAGAAAGAATATTTTTATGCCCAAAAAAAAAGAGAGAGAGAAAATGCTCTGTCTAAATAAGTTGATAAATATGAAAGTGCCTATATTTGAGCATTTTAAAATCTATACAAATAATAATTCCATAGGGCCTAATGAATCTAATATTAGAAAGAACTGAAGATAATCCAGAATTCTCCATGTATCTTAGCCATCACTAACTTATTTCCTTTGTAAATATATTATACACCCTATGTAAAGGAGTTTCTGTATCTTTAGCAGCTGGTAGTCTATTTTGTTCTGAAAGAGACAAAGTGTTTCATAGAAGTACATTTATTTATTCTTCATTTTTTTAATTTAACCTATTTCTTGATCTCCCACCAGGTGCCAGGCATTGTGTTAGGGCTCTTGCAATAGAAAAAACAGATACTCATATGGAAGCAGACTTTTAACAAATAAAAAATAAATACTAACACATTTCTATATTACAATAAGTGTTATGAAGAAAAGAATAAGACATTATGAGAGAAAAGAACAGGGAGTGGTAAGGGTAGAACTGCGCACCCCTAAATTCATATGTTGAAGCCCTACACCCCCCCCCCAGAATGTGATTATATTTGGAGAAAGGCCCTTTAAAGAAGTGATTAAGTTAAAACGGGTCATTAGGGTGAGCCCTAATCCAATGTGGCTGGTGTCCTTGTGAGAAGAAGAGGTCAGGACACAGGCACACAGGGATGAAAGACAAGTGAAGAAATGGCGCTGGCCATCTGCAAGCCGAGGAAAGGGAGCTCAGAAGACGACAGACCTGCCAGCACCTTGCTCGCAGACCCCCAGCCTCCGGGACTGTGAGAAAGTGCATCTCGGTTGTTGAAGCCACGCGGTCTGTGGTACTTTGTTATCCCAGCTCTAGCAGACAAATATGGGGCAGAAAGTGGGGAGGGGATATGGGAGAGGCTAGGTTTAGGCCTTTCTGAAGAGTAAAGAACCGGTAGAAATTAGATGGGGCTTGGTTAAAGGGAAAAGCAGCCCTGGCAGTCAAAACTGCATTTACCATGAAATCATAGGACAACTAAACGGGACCTCAGGACTCCACATGATAAAGCAAAATACAAGCCATGAGACCATGAGTATTCAAAAGCATTAATCCATGTGCACTGCTCACTATTTCACTCAATTCCACAAAATCTGTACAAGGAAGCTATGAGGAAACAAAATATTCTTTTCCACCTGGCAAAACCTAATTAAATACTCCTCTGGAAAGATGGTGTATCTGCCCGTGAAGACTAGGGCAACTGTCTTTGAGATGGCCTGCTCCTCGGTAGCTGACAGAGGGGCGGGGTGACACTTCATGTAAACGGAGCCTCTGCTGCATTATCAAGTGCAGGCCCCCTGACCTGTCAACCAGGAAACAGTCCCGCAGGCTCACCAGGGGACACGCAGGAGAAAGTGATAAATGGGAACCATTCAACTGCTCAGCAGTTTGAAGCTGCTGTTTACTGAGGCCTACACAATAATTTAACACATGCCAGGAAGCACTTGGAAATGTAATAAAATAAAATAAAACTATTTATCACTGGTAAAGCTTAGGGTCAAAGCATTCACCTGTGAATCAGCGGATCCTTGCAGCTACCGATTTCCAATGTGCCTTCATCAGGAAGAGCAGAGAGATTTACTGTTTTAAGAGGTGTTTAAGGCAGAGGATCATTTTTGCCATAAATATTTACTTTTAATTTTCCTAGAACTGTGAGGTCATGGGTGGTTTGGGGGCAAACAGTTGAATACTAAGCTTGACTTCTGAGCAGAGTCAAGAAAGAGACAGTGCCAATGCTGGTAGTTTAAAAACCATAAACAAAGAAGAATGGCAGAAAGATAGGTACAGTAACCAGCTTGAACAACGGTAACCTAGTACATTCTTGACATTTGAGGTCACCTATATTTTTATTCTAGTAATAGTAACATTGTATAATTATACCACTATTGTTACTACTGAAATTATTACTACTACCACCGCTACTTATTATTTATTGAAAACTTAACAATGTGCTATTGTTTAGCAAATTCATTCCAAAACAGTGTATCTCATCCCTGCTCTGTGCAGAACACTGGGTTAGGACCTGAGCACACCCTAAATGGCTTTGCTTTTCAGTGCTAAGCACTTGCAGGGCGTAAGCTGATTTGTATGCCTACATTTCAGGTCTTGAAAATGTAATCATGGGTGATTACCCAATATGTCCATTTAACAAACATTTTCATGAGTGACAGAGGACAGAATGTACAGTGAAACATTTACATGTGCTACGTTAGGGCAAAGAAAGGCCAATGATTAGGAAATGCTGGAAGAGGCTTGCAAGGCTACATGAGAGGAGCAGTAGTGTCATCTTTCTTGCAGTACATTCTGATCAGAACGGCAGGAATAATCCTCAGCATGACACAACTTTCATTAATTCAGTGTGCATTGAGCACCTATTGTGCTGACTATAGTGCTATGGGGTTTTTAATTAAAATTTTTATTCTGAAAAAATTACAGAAAACGTATCACTTGCTGTTGTGAGAAATGATACAGAGAGATGCTAGTATCCTTCACTCAGTTCCTCCAATGGGGACATCTTACAATTTTGCAATATCACAGCCAGGATGTTGACATTAATACAGCCAAGATATAGAACATTTTATCACCACAAAGTTCCCTTGTATTGTCTTTTCGTAGCCACAAGCTTTTTGTTTGTACCACCAACCACTCCTTAACCACTGATAACTACTAATCTGTTCTAAATGTCTATAATTTTGTCATTTTGAGAAAGTTACACAAATGCAATCATATCCTATGTCACCCTTTGGGGACTGGCTTTTCTTATTGAATTAGTTCTCTCGGGTTATTTTGTGTATCAATAGGTCAATCCTTTGGTATGATTGCACCACCTTTATCATTCACCCATTGAAGAACATCTGGTTGTTTCCAGTTTTGAGCAGATACAATAAAACTTTCATAAATAATCACAGACAGTTTTCTACATGAACCTAAGTTTTCATTTTTCTGGGATAAATACCTAGGAGGTCAATTGCTGAATAGTGTGGTAATTATAGATTTAGTTCTTTAATAAACTACCAAATTGTTTTCAGAGTGGCTGCCCCATTTCACGTTCCCACCCACAATGTAAGAATGATTCCGTTTTTTCACATGCTTTCCAGCATTTGGTATTGCCACTATCTTTTTTATTTTGCCCATTTTGATATGTGTGTACTGGTACCTCGCTGGAATTCTAATTTGCATTTTCCTAATGATGAACAATAATTAATATCTTCTCATGGGCTTACTGGCCATCTGTTTATCCCTTCTCTTCAGTGTAATGTTTCCACATGCCTCTTTCCCATTTGCTAATTGTATTGTTTGATTTTTTTTTAACTGTTGAGTTTAGAGACTTCTTATATATTCTAGACATTACACTTTGTTGAAAATGTGATTTACATATATTTTCTGTAAGTCTGTGTCTTGTTCTTTCATCTACTTCACAGGCCCTTTCACTGTGCAAAAGTTTTTAATTTTAAGAAAGTCCAATTTACCAATTCTTCCTTTTATGGATTTTTAGTGTTAATTCTAAGAATTCTTTATTAGGCTCAGATCCTAAAGATTTTCATGTCTGTGTTTCTAAGAGTTTATAATTTTATACGTAAGTCTGTGATTCATTTTGAGTTAATTTTATATAAAATGTGAGAATTTTTTCGAGGTTTAATTTTTTACCTAAAGATGTTCGAACATCATTTCCTTTAAAGTCGATCTCTTCTCTGAAAACTTTATTTTGTACCTTTGGCAAGTCAGTAGGGCATATCTGTGTGGACCAGTGTCTGGGTCTCTAGTCTGTTCATTGATCTATGTGTCTGACCTTTTCCCAGGGTCACACAGCTTTGGCTACTGCAGCTATACCATGTCTTGAAAGTGGGTAGAGCGATTCCTCCCACTTCGTTCTTTCAGAGCTTGTTTAGCTACTCCAGTCCCTTGCCTTTCAACATAAGTTGTAGAATATTTTTTTCTATGCCTACAAACACCGTGCTATGATTTGAAAGGCATTTCATTAGACCTGTATATCACATGGGAGAGCATTAACACCCTTACGAGGAATGGAGAGATGTGTAGTATTTATGGGTTGGGAGACCCCCATAGTAAAGGTTATAGTGAAAGTCCTAACTCTCCACTAGGCCTCCTCTGATATCAGTCCACAGGAAGAAAGAGGGGTGTGGCGTGACTGCTGAGAAGGAGGTAAATGTCACAGCAGGCTTCCCACTCGGTCTCCGCAAACATCAGGGGAACATCCTTGTTTATTCACTGCCCGGTGAGGGTCAACATCCTAGCTGCTCACTCGGACACCATCCCAGCAGGGGCTCAGGATGACTCATTGCAACCTGACAACCCTGGAAATCTAGGTTCTCCACTCAGCTTCTGCTAATGAGGCCACAGTCTTTTTCTGTGGGTTTTGGCTGGAGCAGAGCAGTTCTTATCTAAAACTTTTCAGCCTGGCTGTGTCGCCCCTTTCCTGCTTCTTACAATAGAGAAAGTAAGCTTTTCAGGGGCCCACTGGGGTTTCTGAGTTGTTGGCTTCTCTGGCACCTAGTCAGACAGCCCCCTTCCTCGCCTCCCCCCCAAAAATCCAAAGAAACACTGCCATGTAATTTCAACAATTTCAGTATCTCTAGCTGATCTCTCTTCTCCTTGTCACCTTTCAGTGTTATATATACTATATAATATATAAAAATATAATTTTATATTTTTAAAATGTTAATTTTTTATCTGTATTAAAAAGAGGAATAGAGCAATGAATGTCCTTCTATCTTTCTGGAAGTGGAAGTCCTTCACAAATTACTTTATTTCTTACATTTATTCAGCAAATATTTATTGAGACACTAAGTACCAGTGATACAAAATCGCTAAGATAGGTATGGTTTCTACCCTCAAGGTGACTACAATTTAGTCAGTAAGACAGATAAAAAACAAATACTCACAAAATTATTAGTTAATTACAATTTAAGTTGTACATCTTAGTAGCATATGAGCAATAGGGAGCTTAGTTTTGTACAATATCTTACACATGTGTGAGTTGTAAATAATATAATATATAAAAAAGAACATAATTTTTCCCATTAAATTATGGAATTGAGTAGTAGCATTTATCTTTTAAAATAAATAAACTTATGGAAAATAAAATAGTATTATATACAGTGACTCATAAATTTATGATGTAATGGTGGTGGGAAAATATGCTCACCAATGTTGCATCAAAATTTTGGAAGTTGAGGATATTTCTGGGGGATACATTCGTATGCTTTTGAGGTTACTATAATTAATGGCAACTCAACTCTCTTTCAGGCTATCTCTCACTGTCACTAATAAGACAGAATTCCACGTTGAGTGAACTTTAGTTATATCTCAGTGTGGTGATTCTTAGGCCGTTGGTGCCTAGGAAACTCTTCAGCGGCACACTCCTACTTTATTATGGAAAGTTCAGCTACTTTATTTGCCTTTGGATTGAGCTGACTTCATTGTCTACCACCTTCCAGAGAACATGCTGACATTTTTAATTTGAAGGACTGCTGAGAAACCACAGCAGGACACAGACCAACCCGTCAAAAGTGAATTGAGGACTCCATTGATGTGGAGAGCTAATTATGGGACTCTGGGGAGTGGGACACTGATTGAAATCCTTCTGACTTGTGAGTGCTCGCTCTGTAGGCCGGCTCCTGGGAGGCACAGTAAAGGAAGGTGGCTTATCTTCTGTTCTCACCAAGGCACTGCCTGTTGCTTCTCTGTTAGAGTCAACTGTAAAGACCCTGCTCTCCTCTCCCCAAATGAAGAGTTCAGACAGGCAGGGATGTTCTGTGTCACAGACCTTGAAGCAGCCTTCATTGCACCCTGAGAAGATGTGGAGGACCTGCCTTCAGATCCTTTACTACACTTACTGACTCTGCCTCTCTCCTTCCTCTTAAACCTACCTTCAACTTGAGTATTTTAAAAATAACAGCAACCACTTTATGTATGTATGTACAGATGTATAATGTATATATATGTGTATGTTTATTTAAAATTTGCATATGGAATTTGATTAAATTCCATAGGAACAGATCAATCCCATGCATTTATGAAAAAAGGTTACTAAATATAGGCGGCCTGTGTTTGAATTCCATTTCTATGACTTTGAGCAGCTATGTTATATTATAATGATCTCATAAGATAGTGCCTATTACTATGCTTCTTGAAGAGACATTCACAAAATGGTAACATCTAACATTTTTCTACTTGATACCCATTCTACGTGTGGCCTCCTTCATCTTTACCGAGCCCAAGAAGTTCTCCTATATGAACAATCTGCTTTTTTCTACCTACTATGGCTCCACCCCTACACCACGTCTAAGTTTTTGGATTCGATTCATGCGCCTTGGAGTATGAAGTCCCTGGCTCTCGCCCCCCAAATACGTTCTTTAGATTGAATGGTTTTTACCTCTGTCCTCACTGCTCACATTGTGACTGACCCCACCCTATTGGGTCTCCAAATCAAATTCTGCCTTTGTTTTAGAGTTTGTCCAGGCAATTTTAGTAAAGAGAAGTAATATTTCTCTTGGTCATCAATTAAGTGCCATACAAGACATTGAGTTATATACATTATGGGCATTATCTCATTTAATTCTCACAACCTTCTTATCTAAATACTACTATATCCATTTTTAGAAGTACATAATAGAAGCCCAAAGAAATTACTCATATAAAGACATTTCTATATTATCTAGAAAGTAATTAAATCAGGATTAAAATATTGGTCTATCTGACCTCAAAGTAGCTTGAGCTCTTATCTCCTATAACAGTTTTTCTTACAGATCAAAGGATGACTTAACACCTTTTTAAGGAGAAAAATTCTGGTTGACACACACTGGTTTAAATTATGATCTTGAAAGTAGTTACATATTAAATACAAAGGAATAACTTTTACACTTATAACTTTTGCACAACCCCCAAACCAACAAATCTCTCCACTGGATGTTAAAGAGTCTTCTTAAACTTACCACATGCAAAATAAATCTCCTGATATTCCACTCTATCAAGCCTACTTTTTCTGAAGCCTTTCCTTTTTCAGTTAATGACAACTGCATTTTTCTAAAATTTCAAATGAAAAATGTCAGTGCCGTCCTTTACTTCTCTTTCTCTCATTTCCCACCCTATCAGTGAATTCTATAGGCTTTATCTTCAAAACAGATCTAGAATGGGAGCTTCTCCCACACCCCCCGCTGCCACCATCCTGGTTCAGGTCACTGTACCTCTCACCAGAAGTAGGTTCTCAACATGTCTCCTTGTTTTTTCCTTGATGCCTTCAAGTTCGTTCTCAACACAACAGTCAAGGAAATCCTGGTTAAATGTAAGTCAGGCCACAACATCTCTGAGCTACAATCTGTCCAAGGGCTTCCATTGGACAGAGAGTGAAAACCAGAATCCTTCCTATGATTTACAAGACCCTACATATTCAGACCCATTTTTAACTCCAATGTCATGTAATTTTATTCTGTCCCTTTTTTAGATCTCTCCAGCCACAGGGATCTCATCCGCTTTGGCCCCTGTGCAGGCATGCTCTTGTCTCAGGACATTAGGACCTTCTGTTTCCCACTGTCAGAAGTGCCCTTCCTCTGGTGGTCTACGTGGAAGTTCCACACATCCTTCAAGTCTTTAATGGAATGTCACCTACTCGGTGGAGATCTTTCTTGACCACATTATTTAAAATTGTAATTGTCATCAACTCTCCTTTGTCCCTTTATTTTGTTTTTCCTCCTATCACTAATCTATCTTACATCCTATAAATATTACACACTCATATTGGTGACTGTCTCCTCCTTCATTCAGTTCACTGTTCTATTTCTAGTAACTAGATAATTGATTTGTACATAGCAAGACAATAAGTAATTGTTGAATAAAATAATAAATTTAAAAGTAATAAACAGCAAAATCGATAAAACAGTTAAATATGACATTAGTTTAATGTTATAGATTAATTTTATGATTTATATTATATTAATTTATTGAAACTAATTTGCTGATATTACATTCAATAAAAGAGACATCACTTGAGCCACCATTATTATCACCTCTTTCAATATTCTTATTAACAACAAAATTATTCTTTATTTCGATGGGCCAATCAGCATCATAGTACACCCGGAGCTAAGATATGAAAAGAGAAAACACATATTCTTTGTGTAGTTACCACTACACTTATTGCCAATGAAGTGTGGATAATTAGTACATAAAAAAGAAAAATGCCCCAAAATATCACCTTACCCCGTGAATGTGGCACCAAGAGTATGAGTCATTGGTGACGCCCTGCTTTATGACATACAGAGACTCGCTCTCCACGCCTCTTCCCCCTCCGCAGTCTTGTGAAACATTTCCCACTGTGACCAGTGAAGTTGTCTATCCCTGTGAAGGTGACTGAAAACACAAGTGCAAACATGGGCAGTAAAAATACACGTTAGTACTCTTAGAAGGATGCCATCTAGGTGACACGGAATACGCTTCTATTATTTTTAAGATCATCATCCAAAGCAAAATACAAAATTTATAAATTCTCATCAAAACAGAAAAATGTCTACAGACCCAGGATCCACAATTCACAGTGTAAAAATCATTCCTATACCACAAAGATTTTAGAAAAATAGAGAATAAGTCTGTAGAAAGATAGAGAATATTGCCTACAGACCCAGGATCCACAACTCACAGTTTAAAAATCATTCCTGTACCACAAAGATTTTGCAAGACAAAGTATGATAAATGACACGTGGAAATATTACAGCAGATTCAATTGAAAGAGAGGCATTCAATTTGTGCAAAAGTGCAGGCTTTTTAAAGAAGTGACATTCCTGCTAGGGCCAATTTAGCAAGGTGGAAAGTGGCGAGGAAGTGAATTCAGGTAGAGAAAATTGCCTGGGCAAAGGGGTAGAAGCAAAAAAAGCCCTCGGTGTAAGGAGCATATTTTCTTATAGTGGAGCCAAGCACTAAGAACGTTGGATGGAAACATGATTTGAAGTGAAAGAAAGGAAGGGAGGGAGGGAGGGAGGGAGGGAGGGAGGGAGGAAGGAAGGAAGGAAGGAAGGAAGGAAGGAAGGAAGGAAGGAAGGAAGGAAGGAAGGAAGGAAGGAAGGAAGGAAGGAAGGAAGCCCTCGGTTTCTCAGGAATCTCTAAAAACCTTGAATTTGCCAGCATACAGAATACAGAAGATGAAAGTAGGTGAGCGTGAGGGATAATCCTGAAAGGAGACATGCTAAGGCTTCGGGACAGCCTGTGGCTACTCTGTGCCTCCTGCCCTGCCGGCTCTGTCCTAAGTGCTCACACACAGGGCCCGTCTGACCTGCACCGCACCCCAAGGTAGGCCTGTTCTCATGCTCTGCTCTTCCCTGGGGCCGAGAAGCTCGGGACCTTCCTCAAGGCCACAGGCCCGGGCAGGGCCCACAGCCTGACTGCAGGCCACGCCGAGCCGCTGCGCTCCGGAGGCCAAGTCCATGCAGCTCGGTGTGCACAGCTCAGCGCAGATCAGGGACCAGAACTGCACAGGACACAGAACACAGTAAGTTATTGACAGTGAGTGTTGCCAGAAAAAGTGCAGAAAACCTCCAGGCAGCAAAACTTTGAAATGAAGGTCTCCTGAATGTGAATTAAGATTCTCCCACTCGGTTTCTTACTGGACCAGAGGGTGAGGAAGGGGTGACCTAAGATCATTTCCCTCTTTCTCTTACCCCCTCTCCTCTCCTGCGCTTCCCAGCCACCTCACCCCAGGGCTTTCTTTCAGCTCAAGCCCTACGACTGCTCCGGCTGATCTTTCTCTTTCTCTTTTCTCAATAACTAAGTATTTTAGTAGTTTGCGCCCCACGAATCTGATGTAGGAAATGGTTGGCCTTCAGTAATCCCGCAGATGCTAACCCTGATCTGTGAAAACGTGGAAAATCATGTGAACATCTTTCTTTCCAGTGTTCCCCGCTCTCAAGAGCATAGACACATTCCCTAAAAATGTTTAAAATTTCCAAGAAACAAAAGTCAAGTGAAAGAAGCAAAGTGGCTTCTTTTTCCCCCTAGTAAATCATTTAAACTTCTCTACGCGCTCTTTCATCTGTCAACTGCAACGACACACAGAAGGTCTTTGACGCAGAAATTAATATTCACCTTAATGTTGATAACTGTGGCATGGATCTTGTTTTTTCCTCTCCACGCATTCTCTTCACTACAACATGCCCTCTGGCAACTGACTAAAGCACTATTTTTAAGTAAAACACCAAACACACAAACATTTCATGTAACCTTATAATACGCATCAGAACGGTATAGATGTTTAAAACTACCAAGTCACTTAATATTTAGCTTCAATTCTGCTAAATCAATTTAGACTAGAAGGCAAAAATATATTTTTTTCTGCTTTAAAAAAAGGCTATTTCTTACTTGAAAGGCTAAAGTGGACTGTATGTTATTTTTCTGCAATAAAAGCAGCGTTGGATCGATGCTGTGCCGCGTCACACGTGCGGGAGAGCTGAGCACGTGAGCGTTAGATGGGTCTTCAAGTGGGAGCCTGGCCACACTTGGTGGAGATCCGTGTGATAAAACAGGTCATTCCGAGCGGAAAAAATGAACAACAAAGAGGCCATGTGTGTGTATATATACTGAAGAGACCTTGCTAGGCCCCCTCTCCTCCAATAAAGTTAACTCTTGATCCAAAAATCTCATTTTGAGGAATTATTTCCACAGAAATAAATAATAAAATGAGATGTATATTAAAAAGAACATCACATCAATATTATGGAGCATAGGCGTGTATTTAAGGGGTTTATTAAATTAATATACATTAAAGCAAGAAATAACCCCTTACAGATTCTAAGAAAAAATAATTTTGAGAACAATATCTTGAGTATGTTCACATTTGTTTACAGAAAAAAAAAGGTAGTGGAAAAAGAAAATTGTCTTTTTTCTCCGTACATAGCATGTATATCTCTACAGCTATGCAAATATGCGGAATAATGTGGGGAAATAGACTGAAATGTTGATTTCAGTATTATTATCAGCCAGGCGGGGACAGGCTTTTCGTGCGGATAACCCCAGCGTTAACGATCTACAAGGCAAATTTTCATCTTCTCTTCATACCTTATACCGACCCTTCTGCTGCTTTGCCTACAAACTTTGGTGGAATTTATGTTGACTCATCTCCTATCCACCTGACATTCAATAAAGTAAGTTGAACCCTATGAAATTGTCCATATTTAACCATATTCACCTACAAAAAGGGCAAGTTCATAGTCTCCAACCTATTACATATCTGTTTGTTTCTTATTTATTTCACTCTGGGATAAAAAAAGTTCCCTGAAAACAGAGACTTTACCTATGTGGTTCCCCTATAGCTCTCCTAGTGCTGACACAGTACCTGGGTGACAGTGGACACTGGAAAAAGAGTTTATTATGTATCAGTAAATAAAGTAGCATGTATCCATTTTATAGTTTAAATGGAAAATATACTATCTTCAAATATCAATTCTTTAAAATATCCAATTATATTTTAGTTTCTTCTTTCAGCAATTGTTTAGGATGCAAAATTGATGGTTCAGTTCTGAAGGATTATTATTTTCTTTAATTTTTGTACCTAATTTCCAGTTTTATATTTATCAATAATATGGACTATAAAATTTTAACCTTCTACAAATTTGACCAAATATATGATTGAGTTTTATAAAATTTGGTGGCACTGAAAAAGCATGTAGTTCTCCTGTAGTGTACCCAATTAATACAGATCTATTATTTCAAGCTTACTAAGTGAATTATTTGAATTTTTTATCAACCATAGGCTAATGATGATGCTTTATGATACAAAGGAATCTGTTTTCCTCCACTTATATTTTTAAATTCTGTGATGGTATTAATAATCTAAAGTCTACAACCATTAAATATCCAATATAAATTGTGTTTTTTATCAATAATGAACCTTTGGTTAATTAATAAAAACTCCTTTTTTAAAAAAAATTAAAACTGGTTTCTAATTATTAAACGATCTTCTTAAAATTGAAACTATAAAGACCAGCCTTAAAAACTCTTGTACATATTTTTATTCAAAATCTCTCTCTAACATTTTTTCCTAGCAATCTTTAACACCGCAAAAATTATACTGTATGAAAGTGAATGAAGTGGCACTGATTTATATGCAGTCAACAGTGCAACTGAACTGCGTCGCTCTTCTTACAAATCTTTTTAAACTTTAGTTTGGATAAAAAAACAAAACAAACAGAGCAATCCTTGATCTTTTTTTGGTATTTGTCTGATTTAGTTCCAGATCCTCAAAGTGTAAGCTTGCTTTCTTATGTCTCATTAATCCTTTAGAGAGAGAAAAAAAAAGAAATAGAAAAAAATAAGATTATTATTTTAAAATACACATGTAATTA
The DNA here is from genome assembly GCF_054644295.1 of Miniopterus natalensis. Lineage (NCBI taxonomy): Eukaryota > Metazoa > Chordata > Mammalia > Chiroptera > Miniopteridae > Miniopterus > Miniopterus natalensis. The sequence continues at coordinate 191,956,450 of NC_142081.1, read as the reverse complement.
TATATATGTGGGTATCATATATATGTGGGTATCATATATACATATATACATATATACATATATATACATATATATGGAGAGAGAGAGAGAGAGATTCATTCTTCATTCACTAGAAGAAAGTGCTCTGCTTATTTCCCAGGCAAACACAGATCATCTGTTTTTACTTGCATTCAATTTTCATAATCATTGTTGGAGGGATTAGGTGTAGTACCCCACACAGATGACACTATTTATCTTCCCTGCAATTTGCTTAAATGTGTGTTATCTGATTTTCCTGTCAACCTTTCCATGGATTTGTCTCTAAACTGAGCTGTGCTAACATATGCAGGGAGATATCAATCAGCCTTTGCCATTGTCACAAATACTGTCCCAAGGATAACTTATCCCACGTAAGCGAGGCCCAAACGAATCAAGCACATGAGTGAGTGGTTACCTAGAGCGCGCAGGAAGAGGCAGAGCTTGCCGCTTCAGTTCAGTTTTTGGTTTGGGGGTTGTTTGCTGTTGCTGCTGGTTTTTGTTTTTTTTATTTGTCACAGCTATCTTTGTACACTACTGAAATCTCCATCCCTTCCTAACAGAAAATCCTTCATTTTTCTTTTCAAGGAAAAATCCTAAATCTTTAAGGAGGAACCTGTGCAATTTTGCTCCAAAGAAATAGAATCACAGGACAGAAACTTAGTTTCCGTAACCATTAACTAAAAACCTCAGCTTAACTTTATTAAGTATAAATCATATTTGAATTTTGCAATAGCTCTTCATTAACTGAACTCCAAATATGAAACATTATTATTTCTAAGGACCAATAAAGCAGATAAGTCATATTTCGTACTCACCCCATATTTTAGGTGAGAAATTGATAGCTTCCTATTAATTTGAACCACAAGAACTAGACTCTGCTGCTCTCCACAGTATAAATCCCTGTAAATCTCCCATCATAAAATAAACTAGCATCCCCTCCTCTCCCTTAGTAGAACATAATCTATTCCCAATCAGTTTCTCCCTTCTTTCGGGAAAAGGTGACTCAGTCCCCAGTACGTGCTGGGCACCACTCCAGTCGCTAAAGAGAAGAGCAACGAACAAAACAGGCAAAACTCCCTGCCTAGTGCGCCCGTCCTAGCCAGGAGCTCACACTTACGGTGTGCAAGCTGGTGATAAGGGTTACGGGGGAAAGGAAAGCAGGAAGGGGGTGGGCAGGGGGCCCGTGGTAAACGGGTTGGTGTGGGAAAGCTTCATGGAGAAAGGGCCGTATCAGCAAAAACCTGACGGAAATGGAAAAGAAGAAAAAAAGCCATGCAATTAATTCAGGACGAGCTTTCCAGGCAGATTAGGAGAATGAATATTTGGAGAGACCGACACACATACTGACACAATTAGGCATCAATTTTCAAACTCTGTTTGCGACTAAACGTGAAATGTAACAAGTATTCTCTAAAATGTTGATCTAAGTAGGGCCGCTCCAATGGACTGCGGTAAAAGCCTTTGGTGGAGTGTCCTACACCTCTTTTCTCTCCCACAGAAGCCCTCTCCCCTTCTCCCGACTAACGACTCTTTTCTACCCCCGTGATTGAAATCCACTGCCAGGGAAATATACTCTAGGTTGAGTCACACTAAACGGTATAAAACTGACAGTCCTCATAGATGGAACTGTCTGTCCTCTGGAGCATTTGAATTTTAAAAGTAAACCCAAGTTCAAACCAAAGAAATACATGTATAAGCAGTGGTCTTTTGGGATTGCAAGAGGTAATAATGTCCCTATAAGGTGCACAGGGAGAAAAACCCTGACTTGACTTAGAAGTCTTTGCTCTCCTCTTGGTAAGCTGCCGAGGGACCTTGGGCCATCGCACAACCTCTCAGAGCCTCAATTTTTTAATCTGTAAAATCAAGGCATTAGGTGGAATAACTATCCGACATCTGCAACTCTAATGTAATATATTTGTCTCAGTTTCTTTTCTGAGATTCTATATAAGAGATTTCAAAAGAAAGGAAAACAAAGGAGAAATAAATTTGCTATGGCAGAGGCTGAATTCTAATTCAATGCCTTCTGGTCCTTCAGAACCCATTAGGCGATAACTCTAATTCCAATTGAGGCATCGTAACCGTGCAGCTAGGGCAGGGTAAACCGAAAAGTCCCGTGGCTTTTATGTATTGAAAGTAAAATGAATGCTTGGAAATGTCTGCTGGGACCCATACTGTACACAGTATATATTTTCTCAGTCAACCAATTGCCTCTAAAATTGCTATTTATAATTTACCCAGTCTTAATTAGCAGGCTGCTCCCAAGTCAGACCTGCTGCAGGCAGAACACGCAGCGGCATATAAAAAACAAAGTGTTCCTGGTTGCTAAAAGCCAGCCATACATATTCATGGCGAAAACAGAAGATCATTCGCCAAACTGTGGATGGTAAATACAAATTAACCTTGCAACGAAAAGTGTAATATTTGCATTTTCGAGCCTCAGATCTCTCTGGGATTAATTAGGTGATCAGGAGGAATTAGAGTTATCACGAACAAACCTCGCCTTAGATTACGTACGTCCATGTGTGTCGTATTGTTCGTTACTTTCTTTTTCATTATAATCCTCTGGCCCGGTCCACAAAGACGGCTGTATAGACTGATGGATTAAATCCCTCTGTGCAAATATTTTACAAACAGTACAGGGCTACATAAATACAACGGGGTGTTTTTTGTTTGTTTTTACGTTTGCTCAACAAAATGACAAAGAGAGATATTGATGATCGGGAAGACTCTTAAGTTGTAACCCTCTTGTCCATTCCCATGGTGACCTTCATGGTTCAGCTAATCAACACTTCCTTTCTAATGGGATACAACAACTTTTTTTATTTTATTTTTATTTATTGAACTTTAGAGAGAGAGTGGGAGGGAGAAAGAGAAACACTGATTTGTCGTCCCATTTCTTTTGCACTCACTGTTGATTCCCTTATGTGCCCCGACTGGGGATTGAACCTGCAACCGAGGCGAATCAGGACCATGTTCTAATCAACTGAGCCACCCTGCCAGGGTCTACAACTGCTTCTTAATTGCTCTCCCTGGCTCAAGGTCTGCTCTGCTCCATTCTGGTCCATTCCCACGGTGCTGCCAGAGTACATTTTTCTGAGATCCAAATATCATCAAATCAGATCATTTATAAAGTTCTGCCATGCGTTTTTGGATAACATTCAACTCTCTTAGCTTGCCATAGATTATCTTCGCCCTGCCTACCTCTCCAGACTCATCTCCTGGCACTCAATCTGTCAACGGTTCTTGACCAAGCATCAATTTTGTGCCAGGCATGGTTCCAGGCATACAGATTTGACTCTTTCCAGTCCAGCTTTATTAAATCACGCACAGCCCCTATGCAGACTGGGCTCTCTAAGACTTCTGTGCCTTTTTACAGTTTTCTTTTCCTGCAGAGAACGCTCCTTTTCTCTTCCGCATCGTGATAAATACTTGCGGTTTAGGACTTAAATTAAACATCAAATTCTACGGGAAGCCCTCCCTGACTTCATTTCGCCCAGTTTAGTGACATTCTCGAGAATTTCACACTGGACCCATTATGGTCAGGGCACTTAGCACCCGGCATCGCATCTGTCAACTCTCCTCTCGTCTTTCTCCTCTCAGCGACTTCTTGCCCCTCGAAAGCAGAGATGATGGCTATTATTTCTGATTTGATGATGCCTAGTAAGATCTCCAGCACACTGTAGATGTGAAATACATATTCATTGAACGAAATAATGCCAGAGGAGAAAATGCCAGAGGTCTAGGACAACAAAGAGAAGTCATCGGTGACACTCAAATTCATAAAAACAAGTTTTCAGCAGTTAGTAAGATATTTGGGGTAAAGGCATATTTGTATTTTCTTTTGTATTACTTACATCCTGTTAGTTTGCCCTGGGAATTTATTTCAAAATTTAACATGTTGTGTCATTAGAAATCTACCTTTATAGTTTTATTTTATGGGGGGGGAAATCAAACCAATCTTTAAAATAACAAGCTTAAAACAATATATCATGGCTGAGGATTTGTTAATGTTGAAGGACAAATGGGGCCATTTCCAGGGATCCCCCAAAAAGCAGGGTGAAGACCTGTGATAGATCAGCATGTGCCAGAAAATAAATTATAGGATGAAAGTTTGGAGAGTACCCGAACCCATGAGCAGGTTAGGACACCAACACTCATGTCAGACTGTAGGCAAGAGACTAAACCAGAGGTCAGAAAACCATGGCTTGATCCCTGTGATTTTATGACTACGATCCAAGAATGTTTTTTACAGTTTTTAAAAGGTTACGTTTCAAATAGTTATCTAAGTACCTAAGTGATATCTGTGTTTTTGCCTCATGGTTCACAAAGCCTAAAATATTGACTATCTGGCTTTTGTTCTCAAACAGACAAGTCTGTAGACCCTGGTCCGTCAACTGAGACAAAGAATATGAGCACAGAAAGGTGAGGGCAGACTTAAGAAGAACACAAACTGAAGATGGAGTTTTCGGACATACACCAAGCCAGAGCACCTGAAACACAATCGTGTGGGGAAAAGATTATTCACTTTTGTTCAAAAAACAGAAAGGATTCAGCTGTTACACATTCGATCAACCGGCTGGTCCTCGGGGAAAGCCCTATGTCAAAGCTCACCCGTGGTTCTGGAGACGCTACAGGGAATTTTAGAGGACAGTGGTGGTGGGAAACACAGGAGAGAAAGAGGAACAACTATTTTTGTGGAGGGGGGGGAAGAAAACCAAAGATTCTTCATCTTGAACGACCCTTCCTAGGCATGAATCAAACCAAAGGATCTGCTCTGGGCTGGGTTCTCTCCTGGAAAACACGGCGACAAAGGGTGATTGTTTGGTGCCCAGGTGAACTGAGCTCAATTTACTTTAGATTTTCGATCTAACTGTTGAAAATTCACCCTAATCTCACCCACCCCCTCCTCCCTTACAATGTGTGTCCACTAAGCTTAGGCCTCAGATTTACCGGCCATGATAATAGCTGGGTGTCAAACTGACAAGCTGTACAAGAAAGACGCAGAGACAGGAGTCAAAAATGAAGGCACATCTTGACTAAAGAGATGTTCGGGGATCTGGAGTGAGAAAGTCCCAAAATCTACAGTGCACCCTCTCTGTTCTTAAGAAAATGGGAGCGTCTCTAATGGAGCATATAATTGAAGCAATTATGATACGTAAGGTTCTAAGTGGGGTACATGGAGGATGATCTGCTTCTAATAACCCTTAATTTAGGTACCGGAGGTATAATCTACAAGTGCCTCTCGGCTCATAAAAATTCTTTTTGACTGTTTTTCCCCTTCTTTCTCTACTTAATTGTCTCTCCTCCACATCTTCTTTGTGTCTTAGAACAAACCTGACAGCAGTCCTCCAGGAGCCGTTACAAGGCTGCATCATGTTCATAACATAGAATCAGCGATGCCGTTACTTGAGGACCTACTATACGTTAGGCTGTGTGTACGCATTTCTTACTCTTACAATAACTTGGCAAATTAGAGTCGCCATTCTCTTGAGGGGAAACAGAACGAGGGAGATTAAGTTACACACTACCTTGGATGGTGCCACGTCAGCCTGCATGAGGCTGGGAACTACAGCCCCCGAAACGCCCTTCCCCGGGTGGCTTCAGGGTCAAGTTGGCCAAAGGCAGAGCCTGCATGAGATTCAGAAGACAGCGTAAAGCGACAGTCAGGCTCTTAGAAGATGGCTGCAGTTAGACGGGGGAGCTTGCTCTTGCTCCCCTGAACTCCAGGCCCATCGCACCCGCCAGCCCGCTGACCTGCTGACCTTTCGAAAGGACACTTGGCTGCACGCCCAGAGGCAGAAGCTATACAAACGTGCGTTTTCCGCAGGCCCCTCTGCGAGCTCCCGCTCTGCTCCCGTATAAACAGGCAGCTCTGTTTGGCCTCAGGTTTCCTTGAAAACTCTGCTTCCTCCACCAGACCGGCGCTTCAGGAAGGCTGGCTAGTGCTTCTGAGGTTCTTTGGCCTCGCCTTCTAGACTGTCACGTTCTCAGTTCTTCCCACCTTGGTCTGAGTCTGATCCCTGTAACAACCCCCTCACTGCCACCAGCCTCCCGAGGCTGTCCCGGGGACAGATTCGCACAGACAAGACCGCAGAGCAAGTCAGTGAACCTAGGGGAGTCACAGCCAGAACCCATGCCCTTCTTTCCTGTGGGCTTTTGGATTTAGTCGTCTTATTTTCAAAGACGGCATTATCTGTGTAAAAACAACAGCACACGTACCTAGCACTGTGTTCCTCTGTAACACGCATTGGTCAAGATGAAACAGGCCTAGTTCCAATCCTTCAAAAGGTGCTAGGGAACTCATAGGTCACCACGATACAAGGCGTGAGAAGGTGGCTGTGCCCTGAGCATCCGCACGAAGGGAATGTAGAGCTCATGAGGTGTAAACGCAGAGAATCAGGCGATCACATAAAAAAAAATGAGACATCTGTATTTTAAAGAAAACACTCCCACAACCCCCCAAGGGCTATTCGCTGTCGAGGATACAGAGGAATTTAAAAGTAGGACTGAGGGTGGATGATGCGGAGAAATCGGGGGAAGGGGAGCGAGGAGAGAGAGAGGGGAAGACAAAGGGGCGCGAGGGAAGGTGGTCAAGGCGCAGAGGAGCTGGCGGGAAGCAAGGCGGGAAGGGAAGGGGGACACACGTGGGGCATGGCGCCCTGTGCCCACGGTCCCAGCAGCTGAATGCCCCCAGGCTGCCTCCCAAATCCTCCAGACAAGTTTTCAAACTAAATGCCCTGTGTGAGTGAAGACTTGTGCGCGAACACATGAATTTTGCATCAAGGCATTTCCAAGGAAAACAGACATACTTCATCAGGATGCAAGAGCTTAGGGGGTTAGGGAAGCCTGGGGAAGCCGGGCCCACGAGCTTGGCAGAAACCACGGCGAGGATTTTGGAACATAGCAAGACGTGGATTGAAGACGGAGGCAGGTTTAATGAGCTCTCTGGAGGGCAGAGGCACCCCCAGAGGACAACTGGGCTGCGGCAATTAAAGCTCCCACACACTGAACACTGAAGGTGCGTCAGGCCATTGCACAGCCCCAGCAACTCCGTGAGGTGCCTGCTGGTATCACCCTCATTTTGCCGAGGATAGAACGTCCTAGAACAGCTGAAGAGCCTCGCAAGCTCAGCAGCGTGGAGGGGTCAGGGGTGGGCTCCAGGCCAGGCCTTTCCGCTGCCTGGACCGGCCTCCTACCCCACCCTCGGCGGTTGGAAACAATCAGCTGCGTCCACCGCGGCCTCCTTTCTCCCACTCGACGCTGCACTGCGTCAAACCCACGTAACTTCTGCAGCTGCGCTGAACGTGGAACCTGCTGTCAATTTTCCCGGGGCCTTTTCTCATTACTGTTGCCTAGAGTAAGACAAAGCTGCAGAATCGCTGTTTTTTTCATTAGGCACCTGTTAAGGGACCATTCAGTTATCACGATAAAGCGAACATGATCTCACCCATTCTTATTAAGACAAGTGTTTCAGATTAAAAATTAACATCTTTAACACGTTAGAATGGTACGTATTAACTCAAAGTCAGGTTTCCAAATAGGAAAAACATGAGATTAGTATGAGCTAATAGACAAGGGGAAAGAACACCCTCTCCCGTTCCTACGTTCTACCACCGGAGGAAATATTTCCTGCGCTTTTGTTAAAAATCAAAAAGAGGGCTTAAAAGGCCAAGTGAGAATATAATCCAGTCGACAATGCGTTTACTCATGTATTACAGGTATAGGTCTTTAAGAGGTAACTTGGTATAAGATCCTCATAAATCAGAGAGGAAATTCCCAATCGTGGTTCCGATCACTCTGCCTCGTACTATTGAAGACTCATTACCACTGAAAGTCTCTTTTGTATTACTTTTATGTTGTGTCAGTGTTTGGCTTAAAAATCAGAAATAGGTTTTCACATTTACAAAAGGTACACCCACAAATTTTTTTCTTAAAAAAGGAAAACTCTAAAATGACTGTTGAACATGAGAAACAGAATTCCCCGGATGCTAGAGGTGACTCATTTATTCATCATATTAAACCAAGACAACCATGTTGAAAATAGAACAACATAATCACCTAGTTGTTTGGTATACATGTCACCAAATAAACTATTCATTTTATGTTTATGTGCTTGTGTCTCTGTTTTCACAATTTTTACTGTCACTTTTTAGGTGGGTTTTTTGGTTTGTTTTGTTTTGATTTTGTTTTAGTTATTGGGTACAGTTGGAACCATTTGACTTATTTCATGTGGCTTTTCTAGGCATTTGTTTCAAAAATAAAATTCAGTAAAATTGTCTAAATTTGTAATTGCTCATATTTTTAAATTTATATTTTAAAAAACTTGCCATTTTCCAATTACCACAGAAACTCTGATCCCTTTAGTTTTTATTAAGGTCTAGAGTAGGGGTTAGCAAACATTTTTTGTAGAGAGTCAGATAGTAACTAATTAGGAACAAAGTTTCTCAATATTAATACTACTAACAATTTACAGAAGATAATTGTTTGTTGTAGGACAGTTAGCAACATCCCAATTTCTTCCCATAAGACTCAATAGTATCGCCTCATCCAGTGTGACAACAAGGTATCTCCAGATGTTGTCAAATGTCCCCAAGGGCTTAGGAACAAATTTGGCCCTGATGGACAACTACTGTTTTAGAATTTACAGGTTATGTTTTCTGTGGCAGCTATGAACAGAGTCATAGACAATACACAAGTGAATCAGCATGGCTGTGTTTCAGGAGTTTATGGACATCAAAATCTGAGTGTTACACAGTTTTCACATTATGAATAATTCTGTTTTTCTTCAACTATTTAAACACTCAAAAGTGATTCTCAGCTCAGAGAGTTGACAAAAACAGCAGCAAGCTACAGTTGCCATCCCTGATCTACAGAATAAAATGATAAATAAAATAACATTAGTCCCTGCTTCAAGGAGTTTCTGATCTCCAACAACAAATATTTATTATTTCCCTTGATAAATGCTGTCTGGAAGGTACCGAAGCCCTGGCCGGGTGGCCCAGTTGGTTGGAGTATTGTCCCATGCCCCAAATGGTTGTGGGTTCTGTTCCTGGTCTGAGTGCCCATGTCCGTGAGGCAACTGATCGATGTTTCTCTCTCACATCAATGTTTCTCTCTGTCTCTCTCTCTCCCTCTCCTTCTTTTCTTCTTAAAATCAATGAAAACATATTATCAGTTGAGGATTAAAAACAAAAGAAGGTACGTGAAGTGAGTGATGGTGGCAGTGCCAAGGAAGATGGTCTACCATGAAGAGCACACAGAAAAGGGGCAAGGAGCTCACCAGGGAATCAAGGTGGTATAGATTGAGGATATAGATATGTAGAGATGATAGAGAGAGAGAGAGAGAGGAGAGAGAGAGATGTTGATAGAGATAGAGATGATAGAGATAGAGATAGATAGATTAGAGATAGAGATAGAGATAGAGATAGAGATAGAGATAGAGATAGAGATAGAGATAGAGATAGAGATAGAGATAGAGATAGAGAGAGAGAGAGAGAGAGAGAGAGATAGAGATAGAGATAGAGATAGAGATAGAGATAGAGATAGAGATAGAGATAGAGATAGAGATAGAGATAGAGATAGAGATAGAGATAGAGATAGAGATGAGAGAGAGAGAGAGAGAGATACAATTTATATTGAGAAATATGTCTATGTGTGGCTGTGTGTGTATATATACACATATATGTATAATATATACATACACACGTGTGAATGTTGTATATAGCATAATACAACAAAGGCAAAGGTAATAAAATATCTTGAGGGAGCCTAAGCCTCATTTCTTATGGATTGAGAGGTGGAATAGATGTCATTACAGTGCCAAAATTATTACACTGTGATTAAATAAGCCAGATGGACATCAAAACCACTCCTAATATGCAGATATAATCTTGGCTTTCACTTACAGCTGTGAATGACCTGTAGCTGTGCTCTATATCTGAATGTATTTTTCCCACCGGAACATATTGAGCAACATGGATCCCACACATGCTATCATGTGAAATCCATGATGTCGTGCATGGGAGTGTGTATGAGGAACAGGAGCTTATGAAATTGTAATTTTGTGACGCTGTATATAATAAATAAAAACCTATATAGACGTGTGTGTGTATGTGTGTGTGTGTGTGTGTGTGTGTGTGTGTGGAGCAACCTCCAAATATAGGATAGCCTCTTCTCAACATTCCTTTCTCTGTGTTTTTGGTTGGTTAGTTGTTGGTAGCAGAAGTTGCTTCGTTTTGATTCCGAGGTTTATGTTTATAGCAACAGGTATTTCACAGTCTTTCGACAAGTGGCTGCTCCTGTGCTGTGGCGTTACAGCAAAAGCAGCCATAAACGCAGCAGGCTTACAGGCCAACTCGGTCACCAGCAAGGAATGACATCAGAAAACGTTGCCGTGGGCTCACTTGAAGGACCAGCTCGTCCGAGCGCTTCCACGCGAATGTGCCCACAGAGGCCCTTTGCAGATCTGAAGCGGAGCTGCACCCATGGTGATGAAGTGATCTTAATATAACACAGTGCATCCAGTTTTGGAAAATGGACATTCCTCCCACATCATTTCCTTGAATTTGACCCTGCTTATCAGGTTCCTGCCATCTGCAGAGCAGTGGTTTCTGTAACGTGTACTGATATAGAAAACCCAATATCACAGCTCTATTTTCCATGTAACTCTAATCCTCCACTTGGGCCACAACTATGCACAATGACTAATGCCAACCAGGCCATACAGCTTTCGGTTGTTTTCAGGAAGCGTATCAATGTCACTGTGGGAATTCGTGGCGACCACTGAAATGGGTAAAATTAAGGGTTAAGCTACCCTGTGGCCCAACCATTTCCTTGTGAACATCTAGTCTGAGAGTTACTCATCTGACCTCTTCACTTGAAAGCATCCTTACCCTGTTACCGCAGGAGATGAAATGGATTGTAACCATCCAAGGAATAGCTGATCTTGATTAATGTAATGTTCCAAAAAGGACCCCTTTGGAAAAAAAGTAAATACACACAGACACACACACATATACACACACACATATACATATATATACCTATATACATATTTACATATTTGTTTATATATACACATGTGCATATATACTTATAAACATTTTTTTCTGTGTGCTATGCATGCTTTTATCACACGTGTTACTTTTTTGTTTCTATTATAGTTGATTTACACATGTAGATTAATATATATGTAGATTATTGTGTTTATTAGTTTTATATTATAGTTGATTAACATACTATATGTAGATTAATATATTGTGTTAACCTACATTTCCCTTTTGCTACACCATCGGATAATGTTTCTGAGGGAGGCAGTTATGTTCATATCTGTACATACTACGATGCTTTGCACAACACATAAGCATGTTACTAGCATTGCATTTCAATTTAACTACCTGATAACTTAATAGTGTTACTGAAAACATGCAATGATTGATAAAGCGACATTTCAGAAACAATTGTGGCCTATGAGTATTGTTTTAGAAGAATTATTTGCCAAAAATTGCAGGGAAATTCTCCCCTCTGAAAAACAATATTTATTCATTCTTATTATCAAGCAGGTAGTGACAAATTAAGACCAGCAGAAAATAGTCAATAGACCAAAATATTTTAATTTTCCTCACAAGATAACGCGTAGGAATTAATGGATATTATCCACTCTGGCTCTTAGCTCTCTGCTTTAAAGGGGGAGTTACATATTTAAATTATTGAAAAATAATGAACAAACAAATAAAATCTGAAAAGAGACAATTCCTCCTTTCTGGAGGCGGGGTTTTCAAAATGAAGATGATGTAATGAAGGTGTCCTCAACCTTGTCATGCATCAGAGTCACCTGGAGGTGTCTTTAGAGCTCGGGCTACTGAGCTCCATCTCAGAGCCCAGCTTCAGTAGTTTTATGGAGCCCAAGAACTTGTCACTCTAACAAGTTCCGAGGTGACACTGATGTTGGTGGTAGGGGACCCTACTTTGAAAACCACAATTCTAATTTAAAGTTTCATGTATTCAATCTCATCATTTCTTTCAGTCGAGTTAGGTAATGTGCCTCCTTCCTTTATACTTGATAAAATTTGCAGTATTGATATCCAGTTACAACTTCTCTTTTCTCATTTGGATAGTGTTTCCACGGGGGGACTTCGTATCCCATCTTTATTAAAAAATTTATATTTTTCCAAATCCTGAATCTCATGAGATATCTATCAAGACATCAGGAAAAAGTCTTCCAATTCCCTTACAAGAATCCAAACTTCCCTAGCAACATAGAAATGGTCCACAGAGAACCACTGGTTTCAAAGCAAACACTGGAGACGGACATGCAGAGTCAAAGATTGAGGTCAACCTTTCCAGAAAGCAGGGCCGAGCAGGGGGAGATGAGCACTGCTTTCGGCTGTTGCCTTGTTAGAACAACTTTGTGTGTGTGGCTCTGACCGTGAATTGCTAATGGTGAGCAATTCTTGCAAACAGAAATAATAGTAAGTTTGTATGCATTGACTACTTTATACAATTCCTGTGAATATTTTTCCAAGAAACATGTTCAGGAAGTAAAATACCTTGTTTGATTGGCGATTTCAACGTATGGTTCTCTGAAGGAAATCTGAATGTTACATGATTCAAATACTGCCTGTTAACACTTGCTCGCATCGGCAGGGTTTGAATATTAGCTACAGGCTACAGCTCCTGGTGGACGCTTTCACAGAATCAATGCAAGAAAAAAGACGTGACTGTGACTGTGGAATTCTCCAACAGGAAAACCGAAACTGCTCTAAAATCGGTTTTAATATTGCAAAGTGATACTAATTTCAACAGCAAATAAAAATCAGGGCAAGCTAACGAAAGCCTTTTATTACTAAAAAAAAGAAATAGGCTCATCATAGGGAGCATTATCTACCATCCAAGATGTTTTTGAGTACGCTTTTAAAAATATGATCAATATCAATTCAAAAGGAAATACATTTTTCTACGTCTGGAATATTTACCACAAAACAAAGATGAAATTTGATCGACTAGGGTGATTAATGCTGTGGCCTTTAAAACTTCATTTGAAGAATGATAGTTTACAAGTATCAAATAGTTTGTATTGTCTTTCCATTTTAAATTATTTTGACATTTATTTTGTTAGCTGTCCTTCCTTCAGCATCTTTATTATGGAATATGTATGCCAAGTTCAGAGCATTTATACAAATTATGAAAATATAAAAACCTATCACAATATAATAGTTCATAATAATAATAAACTATGAACTTACTAAAATATCAATTTTACTTTATAGAAAACTCATGAAACTCAAAGAAAATCTACTGCAGAAAAAGGTTCACTGTTTATTTTTATGGGCACTCGTTACTAAAACCACATAGAGTACTATGAGAAATAATAACATGATTTTGAGAATTCCTATGAATTCCCAGAAATTCCAATTTCTCTTTCCCAAATTTAAAGACTAATATCCATCAGGAATTTGGAAATGCTACATTTGAGACAGTAAGAGGCAGGCATGCTTAATTTTCAAATTTCTCCAAATAACAAAGCTGTGAAATTTATCTTAGCCCCACATTGAGGCCTGCGGCTTACTCTTCCCTCTGCCTGGAACATTTTTCCAAGATCTCAGCCTTGCTCACTGAGCTCACCCGTGGGAACAAGTCTCTGGGAGAACATTGTCAGGAAGGCGTAGGGAAGCACATGGGTGTGTAGTGAGCAGTGTTTTCTCTGCCACACACTCCCTACCCTTTATCCTTATTGTTACGGGTTTCTTGGGGACAGATCATGGTCCTCCAAACGCCCCCCCTTCCAAGTAAAACAGTTTATTATATTGCCTGGGGTCCAGCATCTGATTGTTGGCACAGAATTTTCTTTGACGGGTCCTTTGGCATATGTTCCTACACAGACACACACCCACACACAAATACCAGACTGTCCTGATTTTCTTACATAGCCGAGTATATTATTATTTTATTTTAAATTTTACTTCAATTATGCTGTGTTATGGGCTGAATTGTGTCTCCCAAAAATTTATATTGAAGGGGGTTGAAGTCCTAACCCCCAACACTTGGAATGTGACTGTTTGGAGATAGGGCCTTTAAAGAGGTCATTAAAATGAAGTTGTTAGTAGGGGCCCTAATCCAATACAACCTGTGTCCCTATTAAGTAGTGGAGATTTAGGACACAGATACATACAGAGGGAAGACCTCATGAAGACAGGCAGAAAACAGCTCTCTACAAGCCAAGAAAAGAAGTCCCAGAAGAAACTAGCCCTGCTAACACCCTGAGTTTTGGGATTCTAGCCACTAGAACTGTAAAGAAATAAACTTATATTATTTAAGCCCCCAATGTGAGGTGCATTGTCATGACAGCCCTGGCAAACTAAACACTTCTGCCTTCTAAAGTATTTTCTAATATATTATGAGTTAGGAAATCCAGTGACTACAGTGGTAACGATGGTGTAGAAAGTAAAGATTTCCAATAGGAGACTGAAGGGCTCTTTTCAAAAAACCAGGATGTTTTCATATTTGTAGTAAGCAGGATCTGTTTATCTTAGGAGGATGGTCATTAGGGTTGTTCCCTGAGAGGGTCCATTTATCCTTATGGAAATATGGGAGGGATGCATTTTTTTTTAATTTATATTTTTTAGAGAGAGAGGAAGGGAGAGGGAGGGAGAGAAACATTGCTATGAGAGGGAAACATTGATCAGTTGCCTCTTATAAGCGCCCCAACCATGGACTCACAACCTAGGTATGTGCCCTGACCAGGAATCAAACTGTGACCCTTCAGTGCAAGGGACAGGCTCTAACCAGCTGAGCCACACTGGCCGGGGGGAGGGGTGCATTTTTCTGCTCCCTTTCAGGCACAGGCAGCCATGAGACTTGTTTTGGCCATCAGAACACAACGGAAGTGATACCTGTCGTTTCTACACTGAAGTCTGAATGGTCAACATGCAGTTTGCCAAAGTTGGTCTTCTCTGCTCTGGCAACCGAGCAGCATGCAGCTGGCGGGTCCCGCGTTCAGGGCTCACGGTGGGCGACGCCGAGCAGAAGCGCCGAGCTGGCACGCCGGGGCCACGGGGGCAGGAGGAGCAGGCTGGCATTATCCCGAGGCACTGAGCTGAGGTGGCTCTTTGACACCGCCAAACAGCTTGCCCTGTCCTGACTCACACACCTGATCCACTTCTGACTGCTCAGCTGCATGAAGTGATTATTTTCGCCTCTCTCTATATTTTCTTGTTGCAGGATTGAAGCCACTGTTTGAGTAAGAATTCCAAGGGCAGTGAGTGGGCTGAATTCTGAACAAAGCACTCGGCACACTGCCCCCAGGCCCCTTGCAGGCATTTTGAGGATTCTGAAAACTCGCCGGACGCACAGACCCACAGGGTAATTTCTGTGCAGTGATGGGAACGTCTGTGATGCTGCCAAAGTGTCCATTTCTTGTACACATAAATCAAACTCTCCTGCGTTCATGATAACATACAACTCCTCAAGGTTCCCTAACTGGCCCTGCGCTGTGTGGGTGCCCACTTTTCAGAGGGTTGGCATCCCCGAGGAAACCCCCCTCCACCCACTCCTCCAGGCAGGGTGCTTCAGCAGGCCAGAAACAGCCCAGGGGGTAGCCACAGCCCAAACCCCCTCCCCCGAGAGGGCGGGTAAACAGGACCTAGAGGTCTCCCACCCACTTTCCTAGACTTTTACTCACTCTGACTTAAAACTCCACACCAGGCTGGGGGCATATGGATACCATTTATTTTGTTTCCTTTGCAAACAAGTACTTTAGGAACCATTTCTCCTCCCCCCTCCCCGTCCCCACCTCTCTCTGTCTTATCATTTGGAGGTTGCAGAGGAATAAAATTCATCTTGAAAGAGTGTTTATGAATTACATTGTGACCATTACTTAAATGATTAAATACACAAGAGAGATAATCCAACCCAGAGACCATGTCACCAGAGGGAACCATGGTTATCGTCAATTACTGTTCATTTTCCATAAACATGGCTGGGAGCCAACCTCGGGGGGGAAATGTAAAGTTGGTAAATGACATATTTGGCATCTCCATCTGTTTCTTTCTTTACCCCTTCAACACTTGTTCTGGGTTCATTATACTTCTCCAGGTACCCCAAACTCCTATCAGATAAGAGAGTTTCTTTCCAGCCTTGACCGCTCAAACTCCCTTCCCCTCTGGAAACACAGTCCTACGTCTCTCATTATCTTGGGCATCATAATAGAGCTAAAGTCAGAATATTCTGGAATCCCTGTCTCTGAAACAGATTCTAGATTCCAGGGAACATCCAACATAGGCTTCCGAGGTGTCAGCAGGTTCCTTAAATTCACATAGCATCAGGCGAACGACGCCTATCATTTGACCAGGTTGCTCGTTACGTATGGATTTCAGGTGTTCGAGGTTGGTGGGTCACGAAGAACCTTCTGGGCTCAGCGCCTTTCCTGGAGCTCGTGGCCAGCTGACACTGTAATTGGCTCCTCCACATGGGGTCCCCTCTGCCCACCTCGTGCAGCGTGAGGAATTAACCCCCGGCGGGGGGGAGCGGGGGCCTGAGCCAGTCACAGCAGCCCGCCTGCCCCTCGCCGTGGCCAGGACTTCGGGGATGGGCCGGTTGGCATAGGATGTGCTCAGGAGCAGGCAAGCGGCCTAGTTCAGGAAAACAGATGAGAGGCCTTTGGAATTGGCCCTTGCTCCGTCACCAGAGCCAGGAGAAGAAAGTAGCCTGAGGGGGTGACACTCATCTTGAGGTCACAAGGGGGCGCCTGCCTCCCAATGGCTCACGTCAGAAAGCAGAGGCGAAGGAGGGAAAGGGGCCCTTGGCAGGCGAAGGAGGGAAAGGGGCCCTTGGCAACTTCATTAAACCACTGACCCGAACCCCCTGAAGTCCATGCGCCTTCTGTCTTTCCTTCCGGTTACACGAGATGTTTATATCTCCTTTATTTTTTAACAACTTGTGGGGGTTTTAAAAACTTGGGATCAAAACAGTCTTTCACTGTTAAACTCTCTAAGTCGTTTGAAAAATATCCACATATGCCCAGTGCCCAGGTAATATAGTCTCATGAGTCCTTTGAAAACTAGATCAAATAAATGTATGTTCAAACACCTTTGAAGGGTGTCCATGTTGAGTAAGAGTAATACAAATAATCATGATTCGACATTCATATTCCCCAATACAAATATTTGGGAGGAAAACTATTATTTTTGCTCACAGGAAACAGATATTTTGACAGGAATGAAGACACTGCAGTTAGGCTTAGATAAAAATACAGAGATAATATGTTTATAAAATATGGATTTTATAATCTTCCTTCATGTCTCTGGCATTTATGCCTAATAACAAAATAAAAATTAAAGATAAAGGATGCATCCATTAATTTGGATATGTTTAAAGAATATGTTCTTTTTAAAAAAAGGGGGGGATAATGAAAGAGACAAGGGAACTCTGAAGGCAACTACATGTAAACATGTGAAATTCGTTTACATAACTCCGGAATCTCTCTAACTAGTATTTCCTTCAATCCTATGACCCTATGTCCCGGTTCCCTGAGTACATGCAGGGCAGTTCTTTCCAACCACACCGTT
Source organism: Miniopterus natalensis (assembly GCF_054644295.1). Taxonomy (NCBI): domain Eukaryota; kingdom Metazoa; phylum Chordata; class Mammalia; order Chiroptera; family Miniopteridae; genus Miniopterus; species Miniopterus natalensis. The sequence goes on along the minus strand of NC_142081.1, from coordinate 191,938,868 downwards.
ATTTATACCTTTATCAAGTTCTGCTCTTAGTAAACAGTCTCTCAGCTTGTTTACACCTCCCTGCCTCAATTTCCTCTTGTATGAAATAGGCTTTCATTGCGGCCTCAGTGAGCCAGTTCTTGTGAAGTCCTCAGAACACTGCCTGAAGCACAGTATGTACTCATTTAATGTCACCCCTTGTTAATTACTGTTACTAATTGTCGATGGTGCGATATAACACACATGGAGGATATATTTTTTCTGTTGTTCTTTAGGAATGTAATTGTATTGGATACACAGTACTCAGGAAAAGGGTTTATCATAATACAGTTTAATTTTGATTTTTGGGGGGGACAGTTGTACTTTTTATTTATTTTATTTTTTTCTTTGTTTTACTATAAATAACTATGTAGTGAACACCCTTGCTTGTGTATCTTTGCATATAACTGTCTCATTTCCTTAGGCTCCAGTCTTAGAATTGGAATCACTTGGTGAACAGGGGTATTGGTATAAGATAGGACCTCCAAATATCTCATGGGCTCTCCTAGGTTTCTCACCTTCCTTGCAAGTTGGTCGGTGCCTAGTTCTGGCCAGTGGGCCCTGGCTAATGGAGTGTGTGGACCAAAGAAAATTATTTCACTTCCAGATCAAACATTTAATTGTCAGGGTAAGAAAGTTGGGTTTGTTTGTGTTTTTAATCTCTTCTTTAGTGATTCACTGAGTTGCTACATGAAGGACAGTTGACTAGAGAGTCTTTGGGCCTAGAATAGATTTCCATGAGTGAGAAGCAGAGAATTCTGTAATTAAGTACTGAGAGGTGAGATCTCTTTCTACTGCACAAATAGGGGGCTGCCATGCTAATGACTGTGCAGTCGGGTGGCAGGGGAGAGGAATTTGATCTCAGAGTTTAGCAGGACAGTGATTCATTTTATGGAAGTGACAAAATAATTGGCAAAACTATTATATATTCAATGTATTTGTGGATCTATGTGAAGAGGTTGGAAAACAGGACATCAATAGTGTACACTGACTGCTATTGGGTACAACTGACAAGTTATTGTAAGAAAAATAAGCTCAGGAAAGAATTAATCCATTTTCAAGCAAAACTGAAAGGGAAAAGACAAAGTTTAAAAAATCAAAAACCTTGCAGGGTTGGAAAAGGCATAAAAAGAGTGAAAAACTTAGTCAAAAATGTCAAAACATTTTCAATTGTTTCAATGCTCTCAAGGCAAAGATTAGACTAAGGGTGTGGTGCCTTTTATTTACATAAATTAATTCAACTAAAAGATTGGATTCAGGGTGAGGCCTGGCTACAGAAGCTCTACAATCTCAAAATGGCCAACAGGAAACCCAAAGAAGGAGGTTTATAATTGAGAAAAATGAAGAAATATAACTGATATGAAAATTATGCCTCGAAGTGGCCTGTGTTCCTGGTTACTGGCCCCTGGAGCTGACTTAATTAAATAGACAAGAAGCTTACTGAGAAGTTTTGGAAAGTTGTACTGCCAGTGAAACCACAAGCACAGTCCATGTTGTCAATGTAAGAAACCACCAAACCTGCTGACATTTTTTATGAGTTTGTGTGAGCCAAATTGACAGTGGCTAGGAAGCAAAATCTCAACAGCCTGAGAAAATGCTCCAGAGAATGACAGTGTTGCAGCTTATTTTATACACCAGAATAAAAGAAGGAGTCTTACAAAGGATTACACAAAATCCATTTATAGTAGATTGGGGGGTGGGAGAAAGCAAACCAGGGAAATCTCTGGGATTAGATAAAAAGGCAAAATAGAGAAACACTGATTTTACATCGGTGGAAACAGGATATTTAACATTTACAGCACCGAGAGATGGTATGTGGGGAACCAAGCTAATGAGGGCTTCTGTGATCTCTCCTGCTCAGGTGTGGTGCGTGTGCCCTAAGGGGCCTGTAAAAGAAGATCACTATGACATTTCAAAGGTATGTTATCTTAGATGCAAAAAGCTGACAGGCTCATGTAAAGGTAATGATTGACATTTGTCAAGCAAGCTACAGTCTCAGGATGTGACAACCCACCGCGATATGCTTTTAGTTAACTTCTATGTTCAGACCATCCTATGTGTTACTGTAGGTCTCTGAGTTTCTAAAGTCTCCCCTGAATTTTTCAGGTTCAGCATGTCATCCAAAATGTTTATTCAAACCTTGTAATTACACATGACAACCAAACTTTCCCCAGTAGAAAAGAGAATAAACCAATGCCCCCAAGGATGTATTTCCCCATAATCCACTCCAGAGGGGCCAAGGAAGAGACAGAAAAGTAAGACTGCCTAGAGGGGGAGCCAGAGGCCGCAGTGAAGGAAGTATTTGGGAGCCCCTCCAGATTTCAGAATGAGGCGCTAATCTAGGAACATTCCACAGCGTCTGGAAGGGCTCTAAGCACTTTCATAGCACAGCAGAATAGCTATGGATTAGTGACTTAGGGCATCTTCCATGTTTTCCCTTTATGAATGGGAATGTTTATTACTGTTATTTGTCTTTGTGTGGTAGTCAGGGGGACAAGAGGAAACCAAGAGGAGCCACACTGAAATCTCATGTAAAGAGTTCGGTCAGCACCCAGAGATCCTGGAAGTGAGTTGGATATAGTAACTGGATAGGGCATGGGGTGGTCTTTCTTTGGGAAAGAGTTGACTGTGTTCTACATGTGATAAAAGTACAAGGATATATTGTGTGTGCAGAAAGGAAGACTCTGGCAAAAACAATAGTGCTCACCAAGTGTTGTATGAGCTTCCCCACATTGCCCAGGCCCACGGCCATTAGGCAAGGTCATATGGCTTGTCTTGCTCATGTGAGCAATGTGTTTATTTCATTTCTGGCATGAAGGAGCCAATTGCTAGAGTGCGATGGTGTAGTTTTATCTTCTTAGAAACTAAGAAGACCCCATTTTGACATGGTTGAGCTATAGGAGAAGCAGTCACCATGTGGCTGATGGTTGCTGTAAAATGTCATCATGAAGTCATTAGGAACTACCATAGTTTTCACATGAGCTGAAAGTACACTGTCATTAAGCCACTAAGTTAGGGGACTTTTGCTGTTCTTGTTTCCTTTTTATTTATTTTTTAACTTAAACGAGCACTTACTATACCTAATCCTGCACCATAGAATAACCCAGTATGGTCCAACAGAAATACAATATGAGCCTCTTTAGTAGCCACATTAAAAAAGTAAAAACTCATACCTCTGAGGAGGAGGCACTGTGGTGCTGATGTCTGTGAGCCACTGGAGGGGTCTGTGGGGCTGGAAAATAAAGTAAAAACATTAGATGAGGTTAATTTTAATATTATACTAACTCAATATATCTAACATAATTAACATAAAAATTATTAATGAGATATTTTATATTTTTTGTACAAGTCTTCAAAATCACACCTCAATTTGAATTGGCCACATTTCCATTGGTCGATAGCTACATGTAGTTGGTGGCTACTGTATTAGAAAGCACAGGAAAGCTTATAGAATGAATACAGCTCTATATTATGAATCAGTGCCGTTAATAATTAAAAGGACACCATCTTTGCCTGATGCCTAAGACTAGAAAATGTAATGGTTAATTTTATGTGTCAACTTGGAAGGTGTTTTTGGATGAGATTAACATTAAAAATTAGTGAACTTTAGGTAAAGCAGATTTCCCTCCATTATGTGGGTGGGCCTCATCCAATCAGTTGAAGGCCTAAATAGAACAGAGAGACCAGCCTTCCTGAGCAAGAGAGTATTTTCCAGCAGACTGTCTTCAGACTTTATCTGCACCACTGGTTCCCTGGGTCTCTAGGTTGCCACACTGCTGATTGTGTGATTGTGTACTTGCCAACTTCCATAATATTCATTCATATTCTCTCTCTCTCTCTCTCTCCTTTCTCTCAGTTTTAAATTCTGACAAATACAGAGAGAAATTACATTAACTAAAGTTATCCATTCTGTAGATGTAAGAAGTATCCAAACCTGCAGAAAGTATTTGGAAGAGTTCATTTGAGCCAAACAGAGGACATATGCCAGGGAGAAAGATCTCAAGTGCTCCAGAGTAAAGCAGTTTTGCAGCTTCTTTTATGCTTTTGAAATTAAGAAAGGAACTAAGGAAGATGACACAGAGGGGGAAGAATGCTAGGTCAGGTGGGGATTAGATTACCGGAGAGTTAGGGGTGGTCAAGTCTTATTTCAACTGTGTGTTCATCTAGATGCACAAAAACAATGGACAGGGCTTGCTTAAAGCAAATATAAACTTTTTACTAAAAAATTATATTCCTGCCCAGCCGGGTGTGGCTCAGCAGTTGAGCATCGACCTAGGACCCAGGAGATCATGGTTGGATTCCCCATCAGGGCACATGCCCGGGTTGTGGGCTCAGTGCCCGGTCGGGGGTGTGCAGGAGGCAGCTGATCAATGACTCTCTCATCACTGATGTTTCTCTCTCTCTCCTCTCCTTTCCTCTCTCTGAAATCAATAAAGATATATTTTAAAAAAACAAAAAAAGTTGTATCCCTGGGGCGTGACTACCCACGGTGACCTTCCCAGTTAGGAATTTATTTTCAGATCATCCTGTACATAGAACCCTCTTTTTTTCTTTTACTTTTTTTTTTTTTGGTCCACAATTCCCACCTTCTATGTGCTCCCCTTCTATCACATGGGTTGGAAGTCAAAAATCTATATTTACCAGAACACCTAAGTTAAGGACTTGGGTGTCATTGCAATTCCATTAATGAGTTGCACTTGTAGGATTTTTGGAAGACAGAAGTGAGGAGAAATATTCCTCCGAGTGAAGTACAAGAGAGCCGGGGTGTCCGCTGCTGAGCTCTGCATTCCTGAGCCCCGCAGCTCGGGCGGCCGCAGTGGAGGCCGTCCCCGCAGCGAGCTTTGAGCTGCTCTCGGTCACAGCCGCAGGACGCGACCTGAAGCTGCAGGTCCAGCGTGGTGCTCCAACAAAATCACTCCTCGGGCCTTGCAGCACTTTCTCAGTAGCTAATTCCACTCTGCTTGACAGACCTGGAGAGGCTTCTGTTTCCGACATTAAGCCTGTCTGGTAGAATAATATATTTTATTTCATTAGTTGCTAGATGCAAAGAAAACTCAGGCTTAGCTGTGGTAGATACTAAGCTGCTGTTACAAAGAAGGGATAAAGTAGAGTTACTTAAAGAAAATAAAGAGACACTGCCCCTGCATATCACACATTCTGTTTTACTCTGGATACATACTGTGAAAGGGTATAGATTCTTCCACGAGGGAGGTGCTGGTTCTTGTTTTCGGACTTCATGCAAACAAGCTTTGGAGTGGAGCGCGTGGACGCTCCCCACGGGATGCTGTACAGAAAAGCTGGTTCCTAAGCATCCGGAAAGGGCTTTCAATGGGCTATTAATACATTAAACCCAGGCGGAGGGGTAAAATTAGAGCACGGAGGAGGTATTCTTTTGGAAAAGGGGGTTCTGTCAAGCATAGAATATAGCACATACTCTCATGTCAGGCTATATTATTAGCCAGAACTATTTTGGCTGCAAATTTTGGAAACCAGACTTAATTAGACTTCAAGGACTGTGTTGGATCACAGAATTCAAAATTCTAAGGGGTAGATTAGGCTTCAAGGGAAGCTGGTTCTAGGATCTCAAATATCATCTTTAGGGCTCAGTTTCATTCTTTCCATTTCAGTCTTATTATTCTTTTTAGAATCCATGCTAAATCAATATCTCCAGAGTTGGTAGCATGGTGACAGGAAGCAATTACATCTTCAGCTGCTCAAGAGGAGACGAGCTTCTCTTTTTCAACAGGAGTCCCAGGGGCGTGAAAGCATGGGACAGACTGAGGGATCTCAGAGGGAAGGGGGCCTGGCAGGGGCCTGGCAGGGAGTAACCAAAGAACTTATACGCGTATATGCATAGCCCACGGACACAGGCAACGGGGGCGAAGGCCTGTGGGCAGCAGGGTGGAGGGGATCAGTGGGGGGGCATCTGTAACACTTCCAAATATAAAGATAAATTTTTAAAAAAGAAAAAAGTCCTAGAACTGAAGCTCATAGGAAATAAGCTCTAAAAAACCATGTAGAATGACATTGGGCAACTAATTTTTTTCCCATGAAAATTAGTATGTTCTTAGTAGAAGAAGGTGCCATGCATATTAAGTAGGTAACTGTTTTTTTAATCCATCTCTAGCTAGATAGTCAGTACACTTAAAATATATAAACCATTTATTTATGTTTTATCTTGCAATCTTATATGTTAATGTTTTATTTTTGCATCAAATAATCTTATTGAATAAAAATTTTTCTATACCAAATGTAAAATATAGCATATGATGGTGCATGGTAAACATTTGTTGCATTTGTAAATGGATTTGCATTTATCGGTTAATTTATCAGTTATCTATCATCACATTAAAAACATCCCAGTGTATTATATCTTAAAGCAACAGCTCATGGTTTACTCGCTCATGATTCTGTGGGTTAGCACTTGGGTTAGAGTTTAGGTAGAACATCTCATCTCTGTTGTCAGTTGGGCTCACTCACGGATTTGCAGTCAGTTCTCAACTGGTGGGTAAGTTTCAAAAAATGCAAAATTTTTCTGGCTTGTCTCAGAAGACCTTACTCTATGCTGAGATTTCTTGTGGAGATATAAGAGATGATAGACCACGTATCCTATTTCATCCTGCAGACTGACCGCAGGCTTTCTCTTTATGGTGACTATTTTAAAAGCATCAAAACAAGGAAAGCTCTAATGCACAAACACTTTTAAATCTCTGCTTGCGTAATGTTTGCCAATATCCCATCAACTAATGTAAATCACAAGGATTGGAGAAATAGACTCTGCCTCTTGATAAGAGCTGAAAAAATATCATGGCCTGTTGGTTTTTCAATTTACCACAACCCAAATGATGACCACAAACATTTGCATTTTTCCTATTTGCAAAGTAATTAATTCTCCCCAGAGTCAAAAAATAATAATAAATACCTCAACTCATGTTGGCATCAAGTCCCAAATCTAGTATCTCATGATCTGAATGTGTCTAAGATGGATGTGGCTCTTAAGATTCATCCATTAATTCAGTGACATGAAAATTAAAAATATAATTGCCTTGTACCTGGACAAGAAAACGACATTAGACACTGCCACTTCAATAAAAGAAGAAATAGAAGACCCTGGTCCACAGCAATTGTGAAATCTGGCCAGGCACATTCATCAGGTCACTTTATTTGGAGACAAAATTTTTCTTGATTGGGGCTAGCATCTGTTCCCTACCAGTAATTCACAAGTCTACTTTTCTCCAAGGTTCTCACCTAGGCCCTTGGATGCTATAATTATACTTTCTTTTAAATTCTATGGGATTACTATGAATTCACAAGAGCCATAGCCACATTTGCTAATGTCACATTAGCTAAAGCAAGTCACATGGCCAAACCCAAATTCAGAGGGTGGAAAAATAGTTTCCACCTCCTGATGGCAGGAGTTGCAAATTTTTATGAGCTTTTCATTAAATCTACCACAAAATAGGAGGTTTAAACATTTACTACAAAATGCTTTTATTTATTTACCATAAGTAAAAATACCATTTTGTGATATTAAACTCCTAATTCTTTATGAACATCAGCTTTTCCCCAAACAAACTTACGGCCAATTAGCATCTGGAATTAAATTAAATCAAGTAAACAAAGACAGGAAAAAAATAAAACATATGTGGGATGTGTAAAAGGTTTAGGCATGAGACCCATAAAGAAGAAACACTTTCCCAAACCCTATTCCCGAGACATAGTCTCTAAGCAGTCTCAGAAAAAGATTCCAAAGCCCAGAATTCTAAACCAAGCATTAACACTGACCTCCAGGTTTGTGTGTAAAATGAAGAATTCTATGCAATTACAAACTAATCCAAAGATATGCTTGCAAGCCTTGCCACTATCATAAGAGGGGGCAGTTACTCTTGGAGTACAGGGGAATATTTGTTTTTAAGTCTTCCCTGCAGTGTTGGGATTATAATACATTAATTTGCAATGCTGAAATTCACTGCCATGAAGCAGTTAGAAAGAACAGTGGAAATTTCTGCAAGCCAATCAGCGATCTCAAGTCTATCCTGAAGGGTCAGTGTACTTATATGGTTTCTATAGAAACCATATTTCACTAACTCAATATCTAAAATAAAATCACCTTGATGCAAACTAAAAATACTCCGTGTATTTCATTATGGGATATAAGCTTTAGAACAATCATTCCATGACATAAAAAATATAAAATGCCTCATTTTCTCTTAAACTGTCAGTGAATCGTATGGAATATGAAAGTTAAAAAAAGAGCTTGTTAAATATCATAATGCTCCTCTTTTCTATTTCTTCAACACTTCTTGTATTTTCCGTCTTGAAGCTGGGGTGAGAGAGGAGTTGTGGTGGCTAATGGGAGGAATTGTACAGAGAGACCAATCTGTCCTCTGGAAGTTCATACTCCCAGGGAAGAAATCTGCATACAATAATTTGAAAGCAAACTAAGACATAAATAAGCCAGATTTTATTGAGAACTTATTTGATTCAAAAACATGAGCATAACTGCTACTTACTCATTGCTAGGCCTGTGCTTGGCTCTGTGAAGGATGTTATGATAGTATTATAAAATAGGATTATAAAAATGTAAAACGATAAAAAAAATAAATAAACCTATAAACAGAAGCCTGCACACAAATGTTTACAGCAGCTTTATTCATAATTGCTAAAACTTGGAAGCAACCAAGACGTCCTTCAGTAGGTAAATGGATAAATAAACTGTGGCACATCCAGACGATGGAATCTTTTTCAGCACTAAAAAGAAATAAGCTATCAAGCCACGAAATATACTCACGTGGTTGATAATTGAACATACAAAGAAAAACCATCAGGAACATTAGGAAAACATGTTGACCAAGCGAACCTACACCCTCTCATGGAGGCCTGTGCCCTTCCACACACCTTAGCTGAGGTTCATCTATGGGCGAATATTATTCCCAGCAATTTCCCGGTGAGAACAGTAAATATCACAGGGATGAATATTTGTGCAGAGGTTGCCAGCTATTAAGGAGCAGAGACAGAACCTTAATTAAGATCTAGCTGACTCTAAAGCCATTGATACTACTGCTAAATACGATTGGTTAAAATCTAATTATACAAAATAACTGCACCTCCAGAAAGGTGAAGAAGACCTACTAGACCGGTTTCCTCCTGCTAAGGACGGCCAAACCCCTCAGTGCTGCAGATGAAGCAAAGAGAAGAAGACTCGCACGGGGGGGGGGGGGGCGAGGGGGGGGAAGACAACTGCTGGGGACCTTGGGATCCAAGGAAGCAGCAGCGGGTGGCCCGGGCTTCCTTTTTGTTTCCTACGTCCCAGCTCGCGGCTGGAGATACAGCCCCGGGGTAGGTAGGTAGATAGACGGCAGAGAGATAGAGTACGATGCACACTGGACGTTAGACTCTGGGCGAGATGTGTGAGACTTTAAGATCAGTAAGAATTACTCTGCATATGAGCCATTTTGGAGGGCTCGTCATTTAGGACGACAGGCTAACCTTGTTTAACCAGACCTTACTAAACACCCGGTACTGGGCTAAAACTAAAACCTATTTCACCCTCACACTTCTGCGAACCAGATTCTCTTATCTTTATTTTATGAAAGGGTCACTGAAGCACAGAAAAGTTAAATACATTGTCCTGTACCACATAACGAGCAATGAGCAGAAGCAGGATTCGAACCCAGGTTTGCCTGACTCCCAATGCTTAATCCCATTCTATACAGTTTCCTGGAAGTGCTCCTATGACCAGAGAATAAAATACTGGGAAGTGCAGTGATTACATAGCCATGTTTGAAAGAAGGATTCGAAGTCACCGTATTTATTTCCCACAACACCCAGCACAGTCCCAGGTACATGTAGGTCTTTGATATTTATGGACTTGTGTCTAATTTTATTCAAAAGAGCCAAGTAAATTAAGAGGTATATTCTATTTTTAAATTTTATTTGTTTAGTATATGCCTGCAGAGTATCTATAAACCATGGTGCACAGAGTGATGTCTTTACATTCTCAATCTAACATGCCGCTTATCACCTTTATTTCTCTGGCGTATATGACATAGCTGGTCCCCATCCCTCACCAGCCCAACCCACAAGCCCTCTAACCTTCCTAATAATCTGTGATCTAATAATCCAAAATTTCAGTCACTTAAATATGCTATTAATTGCCATTTTGCGAACAAAGTAAATATAACTGAGACTGTTTATGTTTTATATTTATTTTTAAATATCCCACGAACCACTATGTCAACACATACTTTTCACTTCCCCCTTTCAACATTTCTGAAATTAATAATAATGTGTTGGTAATTAATTTAACTTAAGATTTAAAACACCTGCTGGGTGTTTTATGCCATTTATGGGTTCAGAGAGTAGAGGTTAGCATGTGCGCAACATGGAAAGATTTTTATTTCTTTGCTCTCGCTTTTTTTTAAAAAATGTTATTGCCACATCAAATTTATAGTAAATATCCCTGCGCTATACGGGGACAATGCCTCTCTCCAAACAGTTGCACGTGCAGTTTTATAAGGTGCCCCACGGGTATCTCTCTTTCTGCATCTCGATGATCGCTCTGTCCCTGCTGCATGAAGGGGCTCTTCTGTATCACGGATGCTGGAATGAATGTGTTGATAACTGTAACAGACAGTTGTTAAATTGAGCATACGTTTAGGCAGCAATGTGTACCCGCTCTAACTACAAAACCCGGTGTGCTAACTGGAGAGACTGACACATTTCAGGAAGGGCGACCACTGGCAATTCATCAGATATTAAACGACAAGATTGGTTTAGCCCGCTCTGTCTGTCTCCGCCCGGTGACAGGCCACTGTTTCCCTTGCCCGGGAGCACAGATGGAAACGGCATCTCCCGCGGTGCTCGCCTTGCAGGCGGTCGAGGCCTGGACCGGGGCAGATGCTGCTAAGCGCGCCTCACCGCGGAGCACTCATCCCGTCGCCGAAAGCGTGGGCCGGGGTCACCACCCGCTGCTGAGTCTCCGTGCCTCTTAGGCAGCCCCACCAAAGTCTGCACGCCACGAAGCGACGACGATGAGCTGGAATCAACAACGCTCTGCATCAGTCCCCACCGTCCAGCTCATTTGATAAACACACGACGGCAATCCTTAAGCCCTGGAAGAGCATCCTGCTGCTTGTTTTCTTTCCCACAGCACAGGGAAACCCTCCCAAAGAGGAAGGTGGCAAAAGGCAAGGCAATGTGTCGCCAGGCCTGACAGGACACGCTGCGCAGGCCACCGCTCGGGGACCGGGGGCCGCTGGCCTGCCGGTTTCTAGGCCACCGCCCGGCGTTGCAGGGACTCCCGGCTTCTCCCTCTGAGACTGTCCTGTCTTCAGGCACGCACATGCCACCGCCTCGAATTGCTTTTCCCCCTTCCTGCCTGCTGAGAAGCTGCTCACCCGTTAAGCACTGTCTATGGGAAACACTAACTCACTTAAAAGCACCAAAATAATTGATTTATTCTTACAGCCTCAGTCCTTAGAGCATGGTACACACGGCATGCTAATAACAACCGCTTACTGAAATCATCTGACTCAGGCCGGCAGCACTGGGCTTGAACTCTGGCCCCAATTTATAGTAACTGAGGCTGAGAAAGGTAGTTAACATTTCTGAGCCTCGGTCTTCTCATCCGTAAAGTCAGGAAAATTAAATTTATCTCAAGGTCTTAGGTCTTATAATTTTATTAGATCCCTATGTTAAATGCTTACCCCAGCCTAAAAGTGGAACTCACTTTCCCTTAAGATCGCCCCTCCTCCATTCTTCTCCTTGGAATTGGTTTTTTCCCCCTAATTCTTCCTTCATTTGGCAAATTCCCAGAATCAGAGTCAGGCTTTACTCACACAGAAAGATGCAGTGAGCTCCCCCTGACATGCAGTACAGTTGAATCTTGAACAACACGGGTTTGAACTGCATGGGCCCACTTATGACACAGATTTTCTTTAATAAATACAGTGGGGCCTTCCCAGCATCCACAGATTCAACCCACCTCCACTGAAAACCATTTTCCCATTTCCAGCTGCAGTGTCTAACTGCAGACTGCCAACCCCGATGGAAAATACTGTTTTTGATTCGTGGTTAGTGGAATCTAAGGATGTAAAGGGCCCAGTGTAGAGTCAAAAGTTACACTCAGGCCCTGGCCGGGCGGCTTAGCTGGATGGAGTGTTGACCCCCACACCAAAAGGTTGTAGGGTCGATTCCTGATCAGGGCACATTCCTAAATTGCAAGTTTGATCCCCTGCTGGGGAGCAAACAGGAGGCAACCAATCCATGTTCCTAGCTCACACTGGTGTTTCTCTCTCTGTCTCCTTTCCTCTCTCTCTGAAATCGGTAAACATGTCCTCAGGTGAGGATTATAAAGGAAAAGTTATACTCAGATTTTAGACTTCTTTGGGGTGACCCTTGAAGGTCTTGGTCAAAGATCAACTGTATATAGCGTTCGTCACACCCTGTGCTTACAAATTGGTAAAAAGTATTCATAGAAGTGGATTTTAGGTGATAAAAATCTTGCAAAACACAATTTATTGAAAACTTTGCAGAGCACGGACCTGTAACAGTAATATAAACAATTTGTTATTCTGAGTATAAACTTGCATATTTTATACATCGTAACACTCTAAACAAAAAGCATTGTTTTCACACCACACTAAAGAGAACCTAAATTACTTGTCAATTTCCTTTATGATAATTTTTCAAAGTCATTATCATATAAAGAAGGAACTATAGAGTACACAGCAGAAAAGTGAAAAAAATTAGATAGCATTGCGTTGGTATTCATTTAATAGATGAAGTATGTTATTTTCCTGCGTTTTGTTATATTTGTGCTAGTTGTCAGTTGTTTTTCATTTCCAATCTTTTGTACATTTTCTCTTTCAAAATAAGTATTCATTTTCATAATTTTTAAATAAAGGGTGAAAATTTAGGGTCTCCCTGTAAAATCTGACCCAATCTTACTGAATCACTTCAAATTACTCACTTGTTTGTCTTCCTACTTGGATGGAAGCTCCATGTGTAAAAGAATCACGCCTTTCCTGTTCACTTCTGCACTGCAGTGCCTTCACTAGAGTTCAAACTTCAGGCTTCTGGAGATATAATATTTTCCATCCCTTAACGTGATTATGAGGCATCTGGATACATCATAGTGTACACTGAGTAGCTCCCTCAAGTTGTACTTCACATGAAATCCAAAATACAATCAGCTTATGGGGATGGTCCTTATGCTTGCTGGCTGGCAATTATGAGCTGGGGAGAGGTTGGTGCAGGATCTCCAAGCATCTGCCACTTGAGGTTGTGTGGCACAGCTGGAAATGTCCCATGCACACTGAGACATAACATCAAATATGTTCCTTTGGCTGTGGGTTCCTGGGAAACAATGAGAGCAGACAGCATTGTGTGGAGTAATTAGGAACAGAGTGGCTCATTTGGAGATGGTCGTCAGGAAATTGTTGCAAACAGGAAGGCACACCCAAAAATCTTTGCTCTGAGCCTCCCTGTCTAGTGAGCGGCGACAGATGACAGCCTCACACTAACTTAGCCGAAGAGTAAAAGATGTTACACAGAACTTGTCCCTGAAAAGCCACCATTAATCTTCATAATGATATTCCAAATAAGGTACAAAGAATGAATGCATTTTATAGACAGGGAAACTAGGGTACACAGGTTTCTGTTCAAGGTCAGAAGTCTAAAAAAATACAAATGTTTTTAATAAATTAAAATTTTTGCTGTGATTTCTTCACAACCCTATTATCTGCCTGCTGTAAGAAAGTGTTCTTTTTCTACCAAATGGTATTTCTAGCAGAAATAAATACTTTATAAATCCATTCCTTTTGAAACTTGCCTTCAAGTAGAGTCAATCTTATTTTTAGAACATTTATGCGTTCCTAACTCTAAAAAAAAATCACTTAAAGTTCTACTTATAAAGATCATATTTCTTCTTTACTGCCAAAAAGATCACAAATGCCTACAAGGCAGAAAACTTCCTGTTGAACAAGGGAGATTAGATGAAGCTTTCAAGAAAAGATTAATGTGTCTATTGAAATACAGTTGGTATTGCTTAAGCTGATGATTTTCTTAGCAACCATTGCAATGGAAGCGATATGACTAAACATCACCAGTTCTAATGAGTGAACACTCTGGTGCTATCAAAGAGCATTAGGCACAGTTTTAAATAAAGTAACCATTAAGTACAACAATAATGGTCATCAATAAAATACTATAACAGAAATGGAGACTGTGGAGACTTGAGAGGACTGCTACATTTTTAAAACGTCAAATTCTCAAATAAAATCATCAGAGCTTCTCCAAATCGCTGATATGGGCAGAGCTTACCCATCTAATTACAAAGATTCCATTGACCAAACAGCATAAACAGAAGAGCATTTGTCCATATTTAAGAGGGTACACAAACCACAAATTGCTCTCTAGCACACAGAATATAGATAAGCCTGGAACTGCTTTATTTAGTCTTCTTACACACATCAAAATAGATGACCTTTTCATGTTTAAACATTTTAGACCCAATCTTGTTTTAGCGAGCTCTCGCTTACAATATGATTGTGATTACCTAGATTTATCAAACCTCAAATATCCCCAGTTATCTCTAGGGATTTTTCTCCTTCCCTGTTTTTTCATGCACTTAACCAGTACTCAGATCATCACAAATGGTCTGAAGTGTCTTTCCTGCTTCTCAGGCTCTCCATTTTATAAATCATTCAAGTGCTTTAAATTAAAATACCACCATGTCCATGAAAGTCTACCACTCTCCCACTACCTCCACCACCACTATTCCCAATAGGATTGATTTCTCTTGAAAAAAATGGTGTTTGGCTGATAGCCCCATTGCAGTCTTTCCAAATTCCCATTGAAATGCCTACAGATGACCTGAACATTTAAATGCACATAAACAGAAACACTCAGAAAAATCCCCAAAACTCATTTTGACTGGCAAACGACTCTCAGAATCTGAGCAGCACTTTTACAAAATTTAAGACAGATGCTACAAAGTTAAGAAAATCTATTACAGGCTGGCTCATGATGCCCCTTTAAAAGCCAGCGTGGCCACATCTACCTGAGAGTAAAAATAAACCATGTTGCTCATGCAGTCACTGGTTTTCAGCTCCCCTGTTCATAAAGACGTCTGTAATTCCACAAGACAGAATTCTGGGTGAGGGTTTGAAGGCAGGCTGGCTTGGTGCTTTAGCTCCTCATGAGAGAAAAATGAAATAAACACTGGGGTGACATTTCTCCTGTCAGAGGAGTGTAGGGAGGGTGATAATTTATCAGAAGTATGGGCTTTCAGAACTCAGTGTAGTAGAAGGCATAGAGCCAGAGAGAAAGGGCTGAAGGCCGCAGAGAAGAAAGGTACAAACCTGAAGACAGAAGCTTCCATTTGGACCACACTGATGGAGGGAAAGAGGAGGAATGTGAGGAAAGGGCTCCCCAAATCCATGGTTCCGTGGCATTCCCTAAACAAGGGAAAGAATCATGTACAGGCCCAACAACAAAACCCTATTATAGCATCATCAGTGAGAGGCAAGAGCCCAAAGCCTCTGTGAAAAAAGCAGAAGCCACAGAGCTGAAGAGGGGTAATAGGGTGACATAAAGGGAAGCAAGGTAACGTCACCGGGTGATGCACATGGACAGCATGCTCATATGATTAAAGTGAGAAGTATAGTTCAGGAAATTAAAACATCAAAATAAAAATGTGCTTAGAAAGCTTAATGCTGAAAATGGACACTGGAAAACCGGGTCAGTGAGGGTGGCTCGTATGCCAGTTGCAGGGGAGACGATCATGAGGATGGAATCATGGAAGAGATGCTGACAGATGTGGAGGGGGCAAAATCACCCAACACCAAGAGACAGCCCCCCAGATGGAGCCAAAACAACAGAACAGAGGGAGAAGCAACTACACACTTGAGGAAAAATTTCTAGCAAGTAATAATGTCCACAGGTGGTAGATAAAAGGCGAGCAGAGCATTTCAGGCAAGACACAAAAAGAATAAGGCATCTAGACATTTCATGTGGAGAAATTCTAATTATAACGATAGAGAAAAAATCCTACACTCAAAAAGCAAAGAAGAAAAGTAACAGAAAGATGTGTAAAAGGGACAACATTGAGCTGTCCTCAGATTTTCCAATAACATTAAATCAATACCAGAATAACCTAAAGACACAGTCACAAAGCTGTGATGAGAGACAAGTTTGTGGCCCATACATTTTTTTTAAAGTTATCTTTATTGTTGAAACTATTACAGGTGTCCCAATTTTCCCCCCAATTGACCCCCTCCACCTCGCTCTCACCGCCTCCCCAGGCCTTCACCCCTTTATTGACTGTGTCCCTGGGTTATGCATATATGCATATAACTTCTTTGGTTAATCTCTTCCCACCCTCCACCCCCCTTCCATCTTTCCTCTGAAATATGATCGTCTGTTGCATGTGTCAGTGTCTCTGGATCTATTTAGTTCGTCAGATTCTTTTGTTCATTAGCTTCTTCTTAAAGAAGACCCTTCAACTTTTCCTGTAGTGCTGGTCTGGTGGTGATGAACTCCTTTAGCTTTTTCTTATCTGTGAAGCTCTTTATTTGACCTTCAATTCTAAATGATAGCTTTGCTGGGTAGAGCAATCTTGGTTGTAGTTCCATGTTTTTCATCACTTTGAATATTTCTTGCCACTCCCTTCTGTAAGGTTTCTGTTAAGAAATCAGCTGACAGTCGTATGGGGGCTCCCTTGTAGGTAACTAACTGCTTTTCTCTTGCTGCTTTTAAGATTCTCTCTTTGTCTTTAACCTTTGACATTTTAATTATGATGTGTCTTGCTGTGGGCCTCTTTGGGTTCCTCTTGTTTGGGACCCTCTGTGCTTCCTGGACTTGTAAGTCTATTTCTTTCCCCAGGTAGGGGAAGTTTCCTGTAATTATTTTTTCAAATAAGTTTTCAATTTCTTGCTCTCTTTCTACTCCTTCTGGCACCCCAATAATACAAATGTTGGGCCTCTTGAAGTTGTCCCAGAGGCTCCTTATACTATCTTCATATTTCTGGGTTCTTTTTCCTTTTTGCTCTTCTGGTTGGGTGTTTTTTGTTTCCTCATGTTCCAAATTGCTGATTAGATTCTCAGCGTCTTCTACTCTACTGTTGACTCCCTGTAAATTATTCTTCATTTCAGTTCGTGTAGCCTTCATTTCAAATTGATACTTTATCATGTCATTGATGGTCTCAGTTGTTTTCATAATACTCTTACTAATACAGTTGAGCATCCTTATAAACAAAATTCTGAACTGTGTATCTGTTAGTTTGCTTGGATCTATTTCATTTAGTTCCTCTTCTAGAGATTTCTTCTATTCTTTCCTTTGTGACATGTTTCTTTGCCTCCACATTTTGGCTGCTTCCAGGTGTTTGTTTCTATGTATTAGGTAGAGCTGCTGTGTCCCCTGGAATTGGTAGAGTGGCTTTGTGTAGTAGGTGTCCTGTAGGGCCCAGTGGCTCAGCCTCCCCAGTCACCTGAGCTGGGCCTTCTAGGTGCTCCCCTGTGTGGGCTGTGTGCACTGTCCTGTTGTAGTTGAGCCTTGGTTGCTGTTGGCGTCACTGGGAGGAAGTGACCCCCAGGCCAATCGGCTGTGAGGACCAGCTGCAACCACAGCCAAAGAGCTGCTGTGCTGGAGACACCCCTAGGGAGCAGGATTTGCTTCAGTGGGGCTTTGGTGTTCACCAAGTGCGCCCCTTGAGTGTGTCACTTGTGGATGTGGTAGGGTTGTAATCCAGCGTGGTCGAGTCTGACCACCAGGGGCACTGTCAGAGGCTGACTTTGCACCTCCCGGGAGGCCCCCGGTCTCGGTGCTGCTTCAGGTCCCAGGTTGTGGGGCTTCTGTGCAGGCAGATTCTAGAAGGTTCTAAGTGATGGTGGTTCTGTATTTTAGCTGTGATTGTGATGCGGTTTCGGGAGGCCGCAAGGACCGCGGTTACCTGCGCCGCCATCTTGTTTCCTCCCACGTATTTTTATACCCTCCAAGTTTTAATTGGTATATAAAGTCAAAAGAAAGGAAGTCTAAAATAATGCGAAGTCTCAGAAAAAGAAACCACGCACATGTCTGGGTACACAGGGGATAAAGAGCCGAAGACATTCTCTAGCTAACACCGCGGTGGGTTAAAATCGGGAGCTCAGGGACAGGCGAAGTGTCTTATAAAACGCGACAGCACAGAAAGTGGGGAAAGGACAGTGTCGGTCCGTCGTAGACAGTGCTGGGACAGGAAAGCAGGCGCCAGACACGACTGAGGGACAGCAGAGAAGTTGTCCCTGATGGCAATAACTGATATTCAATTAACATATTAGCATAGCTGGATGATAGAAGGCAGAAAAGTGTGCTAAATTCTGTTCCATGCAAAAAGCAGGAAAAAACACTTATTTGCTCTATAATCATAGGAATAAAGTCTAAACAGAGGCCTGGCTGCATGTCCACATGGAAACAGCCGTCGGGGGGGGGGGACTGGATGGCGAAGGTATTAGCCAAGGCACATATACTCATGTCGCATAGTCACAGGCCGCAGTGTGGTGATGGCCGGAGGGACTGGGGGTGGGGGACGGGTGGAGGCGGGGAAGGGGAGGGAAAGTGGGGACATCTGTAATCATGTCAACAATAAACATAAAGTTAGGAATAAAACAGAAACACACTTTAGAATACATAAAAATAAATACTAGTGTAAACCAAAAGTTTAGAATGAGATGTATATTTTCCAGATCTCTACAAAACAAATGCAAATTAACGTGGTCCCGAGAGGCTGCGTGAGAAAGATGAAAGAATTAAGGATGTACCGATTGGTAGCCCCGAAACAGTCAGGGGGATGTAAAGTACAGCACAGGGAATACAGCCAATAGTATTGCAATAACCATGTATGGGGCCAGGTGGGTACTACACTCATCTAGGGTGTTACTTCGTAAGTTAAATAAATATCTAACCACTCTGCTGTACACCGGGAACGAATATAAAATAATATTGAATGCCAACTGTAATTGAACAAAGTTCTTTTCAAAGAATGAAAATGAAGAAAGAATAAAGTTATTTAAACATATTAAGTAAAATTAAAGATATAAAAACAATCAAATTAATTCTAATAAAAAAGGAAATAGGAACCTTTCCGAGGTTAATATAAGAAATGAGCAAATGTCACATCCAAGGTCACAAGGGCCACTGGCTGCCAGGCTGTTGCCACCACATTACAGGTACGGATTCATGTCGCCTGCACGGAAAACTTCTAGGCCTGAACTACTTTTGCTCCCATTTACAGATCAGAAAACTGAAATGAAAAGAGCAGAACTGCTTGAAATATATCTAAGCTGTACAGAGAGTTAAAATTAAAAGTGAATATTCACAAATGTCAAACAGAAATCTTGGGGAGATGGCAATACTGATTTCAAAAAGTTCCAAGCACTGTCACACAGCCAACGGCACAATCAAAAGTTATGGTAAACAATCGTCGTCGTTTTTATTCTAGATATCAAAAAGTTGTTAGAAAAACTAGAAAAATCTGGAGGCCACTGTTATCATAAGAGGCTTTAATATAACTCCCTTTGCCTTTGACAAATCAAATAGTCAATAAAGAGATGTCAGAAACAGTTTGATGATTATAAGGCAAACTATTACATCTTACCAAACCCTAGCTCTTCCTTTCAAAGATCATAGTTTTCTTAGGATATTTTGAAAAGGAGGATGCACCTTCTATATGTTTCTGGGCATTGGTTTTTATGTTTATTTTATAGATAATCATATGTATATACACACAAAATAGCTAGAATAAAATAAATGCTATACAATTTTGGCTTTGCTTGCAGGGGTTCGAGTAGATTTTAATAGTCTTCTTTACATTTTAACATTCTCTAAGTCTTCTTTGCATTTTAATATTCTCTCTTAATATGTTCATAAAGGACTTCTGTAATCAGTAAATTTATCCATCTAATATTCATGCATCCAAAAACTGCTTACTGAACATTTAATTAAGTGTCTGAATTGGTGCTGGTAAGTGGAGACTGACCCTGAGGGAAAATATTAATAAGCCAAGGAAAAGAATACAAGTTCCTTTATCATCAGGAAAGGATTCCTGAACTGGGCTCTCTGAACACAGCTGTACAAACCAGGGAGCTGAGTGGAACACTCTTTCTAGGAAGGCAAACATCCCTAATCACCGATTCCCATGGCTACAGCCCACTGCGATCGCCCTGCCTGAGCGGGGTGAGAATTTCATCAGGTGCTTTGCGGAGCTCCAGTTGCCATTCCCATGGGATCTTTAGGTGCCCTCTCGGCCTCTGCCGACTGCTCTGTAGACTCTGGCTGTGTGCCTATCTGGTGAAAGTAACTGTCAACAGCTCCACGATTCCCTGAGTACTTACTATTACATCTCACCAAAAGGGATGATAAAGGAGGTAATAAAAGGAATCTTCGGGGCAGTTTCTGAGGTCTGCGTCAGCCTGGCGGGCCCAGGCAGAGGACCTTCATGAAATCTGCTCCTAGAACTCGATGCTGGTGATACGACAGGGGGAAAAAATGCACAATCCCCTGCCCTCCTGGAATTCATATTTTAGAAGAGAAACAGACATTGTATAAGTAATTACCGCTGTGATGAATGAAACCAAAAAATTGGGGCTGGATGCCACGAAAAGCTATGTTTCCTTTCTCTGCTCTCCCCTTTTGCATCGCTTATTAACCCAATATGGCGCTCGTTACCTTCTGTTTCGTTCTGGGCCTCTCTGTGAGCACATCTGTTTTTCCAAGCGGTCAGATACTTGCAGGCATCTGCATTGTGCCTGCCTCAAATTAAATATTCAGTAATGAATGAAGAGCAAGCATTAGGCCTCCCAGTATACTTTCCTTTATCAATATTTCTATGTAGACACAGTTGCAAGACACTGGGAACCATGCTTATTGGATTAGCTTGCATCTTGTACCAGACAATTCTTTTCAATTTTTTGGCTTATTATGACCTAAGCTTGAGAAATGATGAAGTGAGAGAGTTTCAATACAGAATGAGGAAAGTTAACCTTGCACTCACCTCCAAAACTTCGTGCTAGCTGTCAGGAACGTAGTTCAATGTACCAAAAAGATTGAAGTATTTACTGCTTTTGTCGTAGCAAGTTTGGGAGAAAAGGGTCCATGATAACCGGTTTGGGATCTGAAAGGGGAGGGGGTGGCTGCACTGTGGAAAGCTACGCCCTTCTCAGTGCTAAGTTGCTAATTCTGTTTCCAGTGTCAAGTCATTAAGTTGGGGTTACTCCCATCAGCTAGCCATGGACAAGGGGAAGTACATTCATCCCATCCATAAATCTGGACTCGGAAAACATGCCGTCTTGGACCAATGGTAAGGAAATAGGGTCACTGGGGAGTTTTGCTAGTACTTCCTTTTTGACTAAGGTTCCTTTACAACACACTGTGGGTTTGAGATGATCGGGTTCAGATGTTCCCATTGAAGAATCAGTTATGTCTTGCTTTATATCCAATGCTGAACATAAGGATTAGGCGATGATGAGATTCCTTGTGGAGACAAAGCTACAGAAGCTTGAGCCAATAACATCCTGTAAGATTCTGCCCCCAAAACCTGAGTGTTGTTCTGTCAGGTGAAAAGCAGCGAGCTCTTCTGGATTTTGGGTAGCATGTCTTCACTTCCTCAAGAGGTCCTCTGTTGCTGCGTCTTGTACCAGACAATTCTTTTCAATTTTTTTGCTTAGTTTTATACCTCTGTCCTCTGAGTCAGGGCCCCTCTCCTTCTCTAACTCACTTTTCTAACTAACACAGGAGACATATGGTGTATTATTGCACCCTGAGCAGCCCTATATTCATGGGAGGGCTTCACAAGTAATAGTTGGAGATGATTATAGTTAAGGCTGGGTTTCAGTTCTGGCAGGCCTAAAATTGGGAATCAGATAAGGTTACATGGGAATATCATTTTAAGCCCAAAAACTAACATACCA
Organism: Miniopterus natalensis; assembly: GCF_054644295.1. Taxonomy (NCBI): domain Eukaryota; kingdom Metazoa; phylum Chordata; class Mammalia; order Chiroptera; family Miniopteridae; genus Miniopterus; species Miniopterus natalensis. The sequence goes on along the minus strand of NC_142081.1, from coordinate 191,916,903 downwards.
TCCTTCTCCCAGCTGGATAAGAGCAACCAAAATCATCAATAACCAGAGTCTAGGCCCAGAATATTTTCAAGACTGAAATAAAATCTCTGATTCTTGTATATGAGGGATCTTCCCACATTGCTGGGGTTACTGGGGGCCCTGCAATCATCAGTACTAAAAAAAAAGTTTCAAGATCCGTTTCCATGTGTACAATCAGAAATTAACCCTATACGCCAACCTCAGCTATCATTATTGTGTGGGAGAGATGGTCAGCCCTTCCCCCATACCCACACTTACGATGCCGGCCTTTCAGAAGCCTGTAACTTAGTTGAAAATTACAGCTCATATTTATTGACGATCTGCCCAGAGCACATGCCAAGCACCATGCTTGGCTTATCTCATTTATCTTCATTTATCACACACCATGAGAGAGATGGTATTATCCATTTTTCAGATGATGGAACTCGGGCTCACTGTAAGTAACAAACCCAAGTCCACACAGCTATAAATCACATATAGAAAGGCACGTGAGAATTAGACAGTGGAGCCGAGGAGAAAGCTACCCCTTCTGGTTGTGACAGAAGGTTTAAGAATGGGGCTCATGTGTGAACTGGAGCTTGAAGTAGTGATTTGTATTAACAAGAGAATTAGACTATTTACCAGCTAGGCAAAGAACTGGAATTTACCCCAACATGTGTTCATTCAAATGTATTTATTTATCAAAACATATATTGCTATTGGCTGTGTGCCAAACACAATTCTTTGCATTGGAATCCAGTTTATATTAACATTAACAGTGTGAATCGGTACCCTCATAATGCTTGTATTTTCTTGGGTGGACAGAGTGAGACAATGTACAGATAAATAAACCCACAGCACATGAGCTTGTAGTAAAGTCCTATAAAGGTGAACACAGAAGGCTGAGGACAAGGAGATGGGGCAGCAGGGCAGCCGTGTTTTATGTCGTTGCCGGGGAAGAAGTCGCTGAGACGTGACATTCTGCAGGAGGGAGGGGGCACTGGCAAACCTGGGGGAAGAGCATTTCTCAGGAAGATACTGGCTTTCACAGGAGGCCTTGAGGCTGGCAGGGGAATGGCTAGAGGTAGAAGATGAGGTGAGAGCGGGAGCTGGGACCAAGTAATTCAGGGCCTTACAGTGAGGGAGACCTGTTTTGTCCTGAGAACAATGGAAACAGAACATTGGGTGTGTTGCAGTTGAGGAATTACATTTAGATTTTTAAAGCATTACTCTGTCCGTCCGTCTCTTAAGTGATGAGTTCAGTATTATGACTTTGGTCCTAAAAAGACTGGAAGATATAACTCCTAGTAGATGCACTCAGGCAGGCTCCCTGCAATGGGTCCTTGAATCCTGATCAGCATCTTGTCGTTAAAACCCACTTGTAAGTCCAGGGTGGCTAACAAGAAGTCACCTTAGATTCACTGTAAAAGCTCACATAAGAGTCCATGAATGATCACACAGTTCTGTCCAGAGTTCCAGAACTGGGCTGGAAACAAAGGATAACCAAGTGAATCCAGCACTGAAGGGACCTGTCTCCTGGAGGGAGGGCCTCACGCAGAGCTGTGCCTCTATCAACTTCAGCTGGAGGTCACGCGGCACAATATCTAGGTACTTGCTATAGCACCAGGAGATGTGCAGCTCGACATCAGACTTAGATCTTGCACAAAGACAGTGAGAATCATATGTTGTGTAAGAACTGTTCCCGCTCTACCCCTTTGCAGAGCTCAAGCCCCATTTCTGTAAACAAAAATTTCAAGATATCTGATCAGTGCCTCCCGCCTGACATTTGTACTTACATTTCAGGTGCCTCAAATTAGATGTTCAGTTCCCCGAGTTGCAGTAAGGCTGGTATCTTCTCCCAAAGGCATCTGTATTTTTGTTCTAGCTCCCCTGTTGCTAAAGTCAGCATTGTCATTTTCCAAACCTCCAGGACTGGTCCATGTGATACCATCTTCAACCATTCATCTGCTACAGATTCAGTATCTAATGCCAAAAGAAAAAAGGAATTCAGTCAGGTCTTCCTTTTAAAATGCTTTACTAGTCCTTCTGTTCCTATTTCACTCAAGCTTTCATCTGTGCACATTTGAATACCAAGAAGAATCTTCTCTCTTCTAAGGAAACCCAGTCTTCCTGAATTCTAACCCCTCTCACGCTGCTGCTGGACAGGACGTGATTTCTGCCGTGGTTTTCCCTTAATCAAGAACCCACGCAGCTTGCTATGGAGTCCAATTCGATTGTCTAGATTAAGAGACCCTTCCAAGCTTGACAGACCCCAAGGACTGTCAAAGAAATCCAGAGCTGGGCAGTAGTTAAAGCAAGTACCCATCAGTGGATAGAGAAGACTGGTACATATTAAACAATGGAATATTTCTTGGCCATAAAAAGAATAAAACCTTGCCATTTGTGATGATGACATGGATGGACCGAGCGGGTACTATACTAAGTGAAATAAGTCAGTCAGAGAAAGACAAATACCATGTGATTCCACATACATGTGGAATCTAAAGAACAAAATAAATGAATAAACAAAACTGAAACAGACTCATAGATACAGAGATTAGACGGATGGTTGCCAGAGTTGGCGAGGAGTTGAGGGACTGGGTGAAAAATATAAAGGGGTTAAGAAGTACAAATTGGTAGTTACATTACAAGGATGTAAAGAACAGCACAGGGGATACAGTCAATAACATTGTAATAAACACACATGGTGCCAGGGGGGTACTGGAAATATCACGGGGAGCACTTTGTGGAGCGTATGCTCATCTGACCACTATGTGCTGTACACCTGAAACGAATACAAAATTATATTGAATGTAACCTTTAATTTTTTAAAACAAGCAGTAGAAACAGATTTTATTAAGGAACACTTTCAATAAGGCACAAGACACCTCCAGAGAGAACTAGGTGCAAGTCAGAAAACAAGGCCGAGTGGGTATTTAGAGCCAAGGAGCAGGTTGGGGGGGGCGGCAGATGGGGAGTTACTAAGAGGCAACAGCAGGGACCGGGGTCTGATGGGAGATTCTGATCCAACGGCTCTAACAGGGTTTTTGCTGAAGGCAGTCCAGGCAGGTCAAATATCACCTGGGAGATGACGGTGCAGGAGACATTTGATCAGATGCTGGGAGTGATCAGATACCCAGGGCGGAGATTCTGGGTAAACGGACTTAACAGGATTCTTGCAAAATGTGGGGAGTGAAAAGGCAGACAGAAGCCCAAAGGTGGAGGTCTAGTTGAGAAAAGGGCTCAGAGGAAACTGACGAGACTTTGGTCAGAAGAGCATCTTGACGGTATCTCATGCTCTTCCACGCGATTGGCAGAATAGAATTAAATTCTTCTCACATATACTATACTTACACCTATTCCAGCCTTTCCTTGCTAGAAACTCCAGCATGAATTGCCTCCTGTTTTCAACCCACCCAAATTCGTATCTTCAGAGTCCAGCCCAAACATCTATATGTTCATGAAACCATTAGGAAGTCAATAGTTCCTCATGATTTTCTTATATCCCAGGATTTATTCTTTCAATTGATGAACTTTTATGGAGCAAAAACATTATATGGAGCCCTGTGCCACATGCTGGGAGATATCTAAAAAATATGAGAAGCTCCCTTTAGTAGTGACTGCCAGGTGTCTTGCCACATCCATTCTCTCCGCTGTCTTTTATAAAAAAAACAAAACAAAACTCATTTAGCTAATTGGGTATTAGAAAAAAAATGTACAATCCCCAGGTTATATCTTTTTAAAATATATATATATTTTTATTGATTTCAGAGAGAGGAAGGGAGAGAGAAAGATAGAAACATCAATGATGAGAATCATTGATTGGTTGCCTCCTGCACGCCCCCACTGGGGATCAAGCCCAAAACCCGGGCATGTGCCCTGACCAGGAATCGAACCGTGACCTCCAGGTTCATGGGTGGATGCTCAGCCGCTGAGCCACACCAGCCTGGCTCTAGGTGATCTCTTAAAAGACGGATGTGATTTACTCTTCCCATCCCTCTTGGCTGTTGAATGCAGCGTGGACGCGATGTTGAAGCCCTGAGCTCATCCTGGGCCAGGAGGTGGAAGCCCGTGATCAAGAAGGAACTGGCTTCTGGGTTAGCGTGGACTCATTTCCCATGGCGATGAGTCAGTGCCCCTGGAAGACTTGGCATGGCGCTGGCACGTGGTATAAAGCAAATGAAGAATAACCGGCATGGTGATGAAAAGAAGGGAGCTGATGCTCGCGGCCGTAACTCTGAGGGTGATCATTGCCTTTCACTAACAACAGGCCCTGGGAGATTAGGGTTTTCATCGCTGTGGCTACGAAGATAAAGCAGCAGGTGTAACAGTCGAAAGTCACCTAGATTATATTGAATCCCTCTCACTGTCTGGGACAGAAGGACTAATGTCACGCTTCCTTAGCAATTTGCTAAGATCGGTGAACATATCTTTTTAAAGGATGGACACAAAGAAGGGGTAGGTAGAGAAAAGACTAGGGGTGGGGCAGGGGCAGGAGAAAAGAGTACAGGACAGAGCCAGGGAAACCAACTTGATCTAAATGACAGGGAATCCAGTGTTTGGTGTCAACTTGAATGAAAAAGAAAGGCCTCCCAGGCTGGGACCGGGGGCTCTTCAGTGATTCCTCCTGATGAAAGCCCTAAAGTAAATCGGGTTTAAGTGAGTGGCAGTGTGGAGGAGGAGGCTCTGGCAGGTTGGCTGCAGGCTATGTATAATTGCATCTCCTCCAACATCTTTTGGGAGATTCACTGAGGATGAGAATTCCTTTTTAATTGCTAATAAGTGTTTAGATTGGGAATGTCTAAACTTCACTCCCTGCAGAAACTGCACTATCAGGTACCACAATTTTTAAGTTACGACAGTTTTAAAAGATGGATCTTTTAAAAGTGACAATCCTTAGATTGTAGTTTTCTGTCACCATATTTATTTAAAGTATAAAATAGCATTAAGCATGCCTATACGTGTGTGTTTTTAATTTTTCCTAAGTAAAAAGCAAATTGTGGAACACAATTCCGAATAAAATGAGATAAACTGAAGGATTTAGAATGAACTACGATAGGATTTGACTTCTGTTTTTATCAAGGTATTTTTTACTTTAATGTGGAAGGAGGTGGCGGATACTAGAATTATACAGAATTACTATAATTCTGATTAATTATAAGTTATTATACAGTAAGAAGCATAATCTATACCTGTTCATCACCCAGCCTGCAATTATAGAAGTAAAAGACACTAGATTCTCAATATATACGAACTGACTGGTCTGATATCTAAAACTGAAAAATCATCATGCATTTTATATGCTCACCTCATGGTTGAAGAATTCTGTTATCACATTTTGCCCCCACCTCCCTAAAAATACTGCTGATGTCAATATTGTAACAGAGACTACAAAATGTCAAACACTTTGTTTTCCCAAATCCTTCTTGAATGGTTTTCCATTAGCTGACTTACAGGCAATTAATTATTTTAAAAGTTTGTGTGCAAGTGTGTGTGTGTGTGTGTGTGCATGTGTGTGTACACACATATGTATGTATCAGGAGCCAGGCACTAGTATATACTCTTTATAAATAATAACTTCTCTAGCCTCATATCAATATTATGAGGTAAGTGCTAATGATATGTCCGTTTAATAGAAGGGGAAATTGGGAAAGGTTAAGTCATTTGCTCAAGGTCACAAAACCAGAACATCACGCAGCTGGGACTTGAACCGTGATAGTCCATCCAGGATCCTTGTTGCTACCAATTACTCTCTGTTCACAGAAATGCAGCCAGAACCCCAGTCTTCAGGCACTAATGCTGGGCATACACATTTCAGCAGGCGTTCAATGTGTACAAGGCCAAGCAGACAACATAAGCCAGTGGAGCTGACAGGTGAAGGAAAATTCTAGAAAGACATGGGAGAAACACAGGGACTGCTGTGAACCTGAGAGCCAGTGTCCCCCAAAAGCCAAGGGCCAGTCTGTTTTGCAGGATACGAGTTCACTACTGCTGATGTCACCACTTTTCCAATTTTTAAATATTGGTTCATAAAAAACTTAAACATTCTGGAGCCAAACAAAACACCTCCTCTTTGAGTCGAATCCCGTGCATAACCGAGTGGTTTTTCATCTTCACAGCTCATCATGTACTTTACAAACTGCAATAACATGAACAGGAAAAGAAGACTCGAGCCCAAGCCCTGGCTCCAGAGTTGACCTCTTTGAACCTCAGTTTCTTCATCTCAAATTAGGAATCATGCCTTCCTCACTAGATTACTGTGACAATTAAATAAAAAAAAATGCATGTAACTCAATTAGCACAGTGTCTCACACATAACACATGCTTCCATAAATGCCTGAAGTTCTATAATTTGCATGGCTACCCCATGTTTTCTTCATTTTAATTATTCACCATTTCCTTGATTAGCTTAAAATATGGGTCAAAGAGGACTTACATCTAAGCGGGTTGCTTCCCAGTTAATGCCATTCTTTGGGTCAAGATAAACTACAACTGACTTGAAAGAGTGTTTTCCATGACTGATGCCAAAATTTTCTTTTATTTGTGCTTTATTACTCTCAACTTACGCTGCTGCTCTCTATTGAAGGCAGACTCGTTTTAAAGACATCAGTCTAAGGAAAATGTTTACACATTTCTATTAACCTCTGTTTGGCCAACTTTTATATTCTTTTCTGGGGAGAAAGGTTAGAGAAGGCCGAGGAGGAAGGGCTATGAGCCACCGGGCACGGGAGAGAGGCTGGGCAGAGAAGGAAGTGGGCACTAAGCACAAATGAGCCTTCTCGCAGTTACAGGGGCTGCTCTGTCACCAGTGGTAGTTGTCAGACCCAATCAAAGACAGAAGCCACCTGAGCACATGAAAAGGGTGGGGAATCTGTTCCACCGTATAGAAGAACAGAGAAGTCAACACAGGGGTCTGTGTGGCCACTGAGATGCCAGCAATAGCAGCAGGAGACCTGGGCCAGAAGGTCAGAGGGAGGTGGCAGTGGCTCCAGAACCCAGGGCAGGAGTGACCTAGAGGAAGCTAGCACAGCATGAGTGGGCCTGGTGGGACCTGGGCCGTAGGAGAAATGCGCCTGGGGCCCTGGAGGATCCTCAAGGCAGTCTGCTCTCGAGGCTTCAAGCCCAACCAGCTGACATGAGAGACTTGGACATCGGCCTGAGGGACCGGCACCCTTCATGCTTTAATTCAACCAAAAGCAACTGTTCCCGAGGCTTCAAGTCCAACCAGAAACCAGCTGACATGAGAGACTTGGACATCGGCCTGAGGGACTGGCACCCCTTCATGCTTTAATTCGACCAAAAGCAACCGAAGTGCCCTATACGACTCTGAGGGCAAATGGGCTACGAGGGAACTATTTTTTTAATGGTTATTTAAACTAGTGGCGGTGGTAGTGGGACATCTGCTTAAATATGCACATTATGTTAATACAGTTGTTTTGTGGGCGAGTTACCTTTGAAAAATAGCTCGTTATAGCTTTATGTTCTATACTTACAACCTACTTCGTGGTAAGTTGATATGTTGTGCTTTGTAATTTCCAGATTTTGTACTTGTACCACTTCATTCATTTTAAACCTAGTTCATGGAATGAATATTTTACATTCAAACAAACAAAAAAAAAGCACAATCCGCGTGTGTTCTCTTAGGTCCTTTTCTCAAGTAGGTAACTGTCAGTTGTTATTGTCACACACCCCTGGTGTGGGCACCCTGCCTTCCCGCATTTGGGGAAGAACTGTAGGGGAATGCAGCAATGACCTGAAAACAGGGGCCAAAGAAAGAAACCTGGCTCAAACGAGAGCTCCGCTTCGCACCAGCCCGATGATGTTTGAAATGAGTTCTTTACATCGTCTGAGCTTCAGCTTCTTTTTTAACGTTGGGTTGAGTGAGGAATAGCTAAGAAATTACCTGCAAAGCACCAGACACGGCGTATATCCCAGGACCAGGACCCAGTAAGCGTTTTCTCTTTCCCCTTTCCCTGTAAGGAGTCATTTTATACTCCTGTCCATCTGAAGGACTAATTTCCAATGTCTGTCTGCTCTATTTCCAAGCATGAGTTCTTGTTGTGACAGATAGAAAAGTGTAAAGGCCACGGTGCTCTGGGCGCCCTTTCCCACAGTCTCCTGAGCTGATGCTACGCTACATCTTCAAACCCTCTCGTTTCTGTGCTTTCTGTCATTTCTACCCTCAGCCACTTTAAATGTCTTTCCTGCTGTCATTTAAATTATCTTATCACGGAGCTGTCTTGCTTCCCCTTAGTGAAGCAATTTTCACGGAGAGCGCTGAGCCTTCCCCCGGCAGGCCCTAATGACAGCATCGGTAAAAAATGTGGAAGCGCACTGGGAAAGGTGGAAGGAGCAAGGTACCAGGCTAGCTAGCAGTTTTTCCTTCTGGAAAAAGAAGAATTTAGAAATGTATTTTAACATTTTAAAAAGAGAGAGAGATTTGTTTATAAACAAAACAGTGGGCAAAAATGTGTTTCCTCCACTTTCTAGATTCTCTGGCCAAGCAAATCTTCCCACAGGGACAATTGCTCCTGCGGAATGAAGGAATGTGGGGTCCCAGCCCCTTCTTATCGGCGGCGGTCCATCGTTTCCCGGGGGTGACGAGCCCACGACATTTTCTGGGAAAGTCAGGGGCTGATAGTCTGTCTCTTTGTCCCAGCCTGCCTTCATTTCGCAGAGGAGGGGCCAGCTGAGTGTGGAAAACAGGAATCTATGAAATCTTTATTTTATTAAAATGAATCTGTTTACAGAAATGGAATCTCCTCCATAGTTTTATGGTTTTATCTTCCCTCTTTTCTGAACTGCTTGCTCTTATTTTGTTTTTATTGTTTGTTGGGATTTGGGGCAGAGGTTTCCTGTAAATTAAATATTTCTCAGTCCACCTTGACTTTCAATTATTGAGCTGGCTGCTTGTAGACAATTCCCAGTGGTTTCGCTGAGCCCAGAGAGCCTAACAGTGATGCTGCGGAGAGGCATTTGGGGCTCTCAAATGTAGCACCCCTGCCTGTCTGTGTGACCTCACCCCCTACCACTGTCCCCAACACCACAGCCCAGACACATAGGCCTCATTATTTTTCCTCATACAACCCAAGCTTTCTCCAAACGTGAGACTTTTGCACGAGCTATCCCCCCTGCCAGGAATGTATTTCCCTGACAGCTTATATGCTGTGCCCCCTTTCATCAGTTCTCAATTCAAATAGAACCTCCTCAGAGAGGCTGTCCTGAGCCCCCAGTCTAAAGTAACTCCTGCACACCCCCATAGTCCAGTCTGTCTTTCTACTATGTCATCTTCAGAGCAATTGTCTAGAGCCATTAGGGTCATTCATTTTTTTGGTCACAGTCAGTGTCCACTCTATATAATGTAAGCCTCTGAGAGCAAAGAGAGCACCTGTATTTTTCCTTCCCTATATCCCCAGGCAGCACTTGGCACATAGTAGATGCTCATTACATGATTACAGAATGAATGAGTGAATGAATGAATGAATGAATGAATGAATGAATGAATGACCCAGTGAGGCCTTCAGTAGGCAACTCGTGGAGATCGGTCACTGGGTCTTGCTCACCACTTTTTCCCAGTGCCCAACACAGAACTTCACATAACAAATAGCAACTGAGTGTCTGCTATGTGTCAGGCACTGTGCTGGGTGAGGGCGACACACAATTCAGCAGCTGAAGTAGAAACTTTGTCCTACTGGCATTTGGCCAGGACCTCGGGGAACTTGTCTTGCTTAGGAGAATCCAGGCAACTAAAGAAGAGTCGCGTGACCTGCCGTAAGTGCTCCACTACAGAGTAGAGGGTCCCTTGGGAGATCGCAGCAGGGGAAGCTGATGGTCTGCGGACAGCTGGGAGTTGGGAGGGGAGGGCTGGATAAGGGAAGGAAGGGAGGGAGGAAGGAAACGGGGAGAGAGGGGATAAAGGGGAATGAAAGAAGCCCCTGTAGTACTCCGTACATGGATCTATGGTTAGGAGGTGTCATTCCCTTCTCAAAATGCCCCTGTAAAATAGTCATCATAGCCCAATTCAGAGGTAAGAAACACGAGGCTCTTACTAGTTAAATCCCTCACCCCTGTCTCCACACGTTTACTCATAGAGCCAGGACCAACACTAGACTTCCCAGACTACTGCTAATGTCCCATATCTTGTGACTTTCTAACAACAATGCCTCAGTAAAACAGTCTGGCTACTGTAAAGACAAGGGTTTCCAGACTCATGGCACTGCCCAGCACCTCCAGGAGAATTATGGTTATAGAAAAAAGCTCAACATAAGCTAATCTTGCCAAGATAATATGGCCAGGTGGAGGGCCCAATTCTCTTTTGCATGGGTACCTATTCATTGGTACCCATACAAAATAGAAATCATCATGACCAAGGCAGGCACTGCCCCTAGGCAGAGCGGTAAATGTCTACCAGGAATTGTCACAGGGAAAGAGAGAAGACCCCTCTACTCCTAATCTAACTCAACACTGCCTTCACCCTTGATCAAAAAGCACAAGACTGTGCAGGGTATTGCTCTGACTGGGTACTTGAGAAATGACCCATATAACACAGGTGCCAATTTAACTCACACACACACACACTCACATACACACACAAATGCACACTCGCACATATTCAGGACAGAGCTAGGCTTCAAAATCAGATCCTTAAACTCCTCTTCTTTTACCACTACTCATTTTTTCTTTAAATCAAGAAGCAGCCTGCTATTTATTTATTCATTCTTATAGAAAACAAATGGTCCTTAATACATACATATATATATAGTTGTGCCTCTTTCTGTGCTACTTCTTCCCAAATCTTGAATAGTTTCTCCATAGGGTTCAGGTTGAGAGAACAACCCACATCTACATATTTTAGCTCTTGAAAAGCATTCACAGTTTCTTGGATGTTAGAGCTGACAGAGATCTCAAAAATCTCAAACCCTTAATTTTACAGAACTGAAATCCAAATGATGGAGAGACTTGACTAGATCTCAGTTATATCTTCTGAAATGCATTTGTAAAATGGTATAAAATATCTAGGTTATCGTCACATGTATGAAATTTATCATTTTTTTCTTTCTTCTGGCATTATTTATGAAATTTAGCTGTGATAAATATGCTCTGGCTTCATTATACCTACACATATTAATGCATCTGAACAAAATTATATTTGGACCCTATTAGTGCACGATGTAAATTGGAAACAGACTCTAAGTGGGCAGCTACTAAATTTTTCTAAAACATGATAGGCCCACGGGAAGCAGGCAGCCACACTGACATTCTTACCAGGGCAAAGGAGAGGAGCAACCACTAAGGAAAAACATGCACCACCTCCTGGTTTGGTGTTCCTCTATTGCCAGATTTATTGACCTGCAAGAGAAGGCAGTGGCTGTTCTGCCCCAGTCAATACTAATTTCTAGGGCCAATAAATCCTGGTAATGAATTGAAAATGTGAGTCGATGCATGCTCATTAGACGTGTTCACAAAATGTGCCATGTAAAAAGTAAGAAAATATTAATCAATCAGCCTTATCAATGTTTAAATATTATTTCTGGCATGGTTTGAACCAATTTTTTTCTTTCTTTGTTTTTCTTTTGGACGTGACTTCAGATGAAATTTTTAAAAATTACTTTGAAAAGTTAAAGCTGTTTGCTACAGAATGGTTGTCTCTGTCTTCCAATGGTCTTTCTTTCTTTTTTTTTTTTTTGTGGTGGTTGTTAACCCTCTCCCAAGGATATTTTTTTCCATTGATTCTTTAGAGAGAGTGGAAGGGAGGGAAGGTGGGAAGGAGAGAGAGAAAGAGAAAGACATCAATTGGTTGCCTTCAGCACATACCCCAACCAGGGCCGGGGATCGAACCTACAACCGAGGTACGTACCCTGGACCTGAATCAAACCTATGACCCTTGGGTTCTTGGGCCCACGCTCTAACCAGTTAGTCACCCCAGCCAGGGCCAAGGGTCTTTCCATTAATGTCTCTTTGCTGTTCCCAGGATGGGGCCAGCAGTTCTGTGGAAGAAGAATAACCACCCATTCCGCAGATGGATTTGGCTGCCACCAGCCTTCTAAGCTAGTGGCTTCTATCCTCTTTGGTCAGACGGGAGAAAACTAATGAACACCAGAGCAGAGAGCAGCGCTTCTGGGCAGATACCAGAGGAAATGAGACCTGGATCTGGAGGCGGTATCTGCGCTCCAGGTTCACTGCAGCATTAATCACAATAGCCAAGGCAGGGAAACAACCTAACCGTCTGCGGGCGGATGGATGGACAAAGAAGATGTGACTATTATTCAGCCTTAGGGTAGAAGGGAAGCCTGCCGTGTGTAACAACATGAATCTGAAGGACATTCTGCTGCGTAAAATAAACCACATGATCACTCCTATGTAGAATCTATAATATTCAAACTCATAGAAACAAAGAGTGGAATGGTGGTGGGCAGGAGTGGGGGGCAGGGAGTTGGAGAGATGTTGGTGAAAGGGTACAAACTTCCAGTTATAAGATGAATAAGTTTAGGGTTTCATATGTACAGCACAGTGATGACAGTTAACCATTAACAGTTAACACTGTGCTGTAAACTTGAAATTTGCTAAGAGGATAGGTGTTAAATTAAATATTCTACCACATGCAAGTACACATACATGTGTACACACACACAAAAAGGTGACTATAGATGTGATGGACAAGTTATTTAGCTTGATTGGGGTAATCTTTTCACAATGCCTACATATCCCAAAACATCAAGTGGTCCACCTTTAATATACATAATTTTCACATGTCAAAGATATCTGAATAAAGTTGTTAAAGAAAGAGGAGATAACAAGGAGCATGTTTAGTAAATATTCTCATCTGAGGGTGCACACACAAATCCTTTGTAAGCACACATCTCAAAGGTATGTAGAGAGCTGGGTGGGAAACAATAATTAAAGAAACTACATTTACTGAGAACCCACTTAAACACTATGAGCCAGGAGCTGTGCCAGACATTTTCATATATTATTTCTAATCTTTAAAAACAATTCAAGCTACCTCCACTTTTTATAATTAGGAAATTACATCTAAGTAAGCTTAATGACTATTTTTAGAACTGCTATTCCATGGAATTCGAAAATCTTGGTTCTTTCCCTAATAACCTGCTGCTTTGTTAAAGCAAGAGTTCAGGTTGAGAGAGAGGAAAATCCTCAAAAATAAGATTTCCTGCAAGCCAGGTCACATTCACAAGCAGGATGGCTACATCACCATGGAATCTGGATGGCTGTATCACATAAACTTTTTAAATCACTAAAATAGCATGCTGCCAATTATGTTTTAAAAGTCTTGTTTTTATAATAGTTGGATTTTTAAAAAATCTGTTTACTATCTTTACTCCAAAATGAAAATCTATTTTATAAACCAACAAAGTTCACATTGAATATATGCCTGACGATATTTGGGGGAAAGAGAGAGAGTAGGGGAGGAAAAGCAACCATTTTTGCTATGTCAGCTACATTAGACTGTAGTAAAAAAAAACGCACTTATAAAAATGTGCGCCTGCTTTCAGGCCATTCACAGTGATGTTTAAATGTGGCACACATTTTGTGCTAAATTTTCAAAACCACATTTAAAGTAAGAGTTGCGAAGGACAACTTCCTGAGGCCTGCCCACAATATAAAACAGGCCTTAGGCACATACTTCCAGAACAACTGCCAAGACGGATGAGCTCGGCCCCGTGAAACGCGCCCAGGGAGGCCGCCTGCGGGCGCAGGGCTGTCCCACCTCGTGTCCGTGTCGCCTGGCCAGCCCCAGCTCAGCTGGGCCGCCGCTGGCCCTCTGGCCTGCGCTCGGCTGCTGTGCCGCGTGGTCCTGGCGCGGGCCCGGCCGGGGGGAAAGCGTCTCCCGAGGGCGCCCCGTCTCATCCTCTCAGTTGTGAACTTGACCGCTGGATGCGAGAGAAAGACGCATAAAGAATCTCACGCGTGGCAGGAGGAAAATGAGGCATCGGATCACCACCCTGCTTCCTCAAGGAAGGGTGTGAAATAGGGGGATTGTGGAGCCAACACGCACCCGCTTTCTCCTTTCCCTTCGCGCCCGGGCCCGTCTCAGCACGTGGACCCGCAGCGGGCCCTCTGCTCCCGGACTCCACCCCGGATTGTCCTGAGGAAGGAGCCGGCAGCCAGGCGGGGGCCACTTGGGCCTGGTCGGGCTCCTAAGGGGACCCGTGCCTATGTCAACAGGACCTTCTGGGTGGCCTTCCGAGCATCTCCAAGTAGATCGCGTTGCAGTAACTCAGTCCTGTACTGTTTATGCTTTGGACCAACTCCCAATTTCAATAATCCCGTGAGAAAAATGCTACAACGCGTAGACACGAGGGCTTGGACTCCAAACCCGTGGCGGGCACTTTCTGATACATGTAACTTTAACTGAGATTCCCATTCACATTCATTAGCTTCTCCGTGTATATTTACCTACATATCTAGCTGAGGAGGTGCATGGAGCTGAACATGCACACATGGGAGGTTTTCCATTGACCTGGTATTTACATATATAGAAATACACACTGATTAGTATCAGGATTCTGTAAAGCACAAACACATGCACGTAATTACTGCGCTCTCTTTCTCTGATTGCAGCAAGGAACATTGTTCCTTTTGGGCCTCTGCTTTATAACCTGCTATGTCCTTTCTGGCAGCCAGCTTGGAAGCTGTGAGGCGTATGTCTAACCTTGGAATCTGTCACCCATCCCCTGCCCCGCTTCAGAATTTATATCTCAGTTTCTCATGACCTCCCTGCTTCATGCTACTATTCGTTATTTCATTAACAGCCAGACTTTATTCGACCTTACAGATGCATTATATATTTCTAAAAGCTAAAGATAAGTTAAAGAAAGTATATTCAAATCTCCCCGATATCTGTGGTTAGTTTATCCCTTCATAGAACAGGGGGAAAAAAAAAAAGGAGTCAGCTAGAAAAGCAATCTGATCTCACAGGATTCATCTTTTTTTTATATTTGATGAGTCCAAGTTTCCTAAATTTTAGGAAATTTCTATGAAAAACACAGAAGGAGAAAGTTCTTCATAAGATCCCCAACTTGAAATGGTTTCTGTTTTATGTTCCGCATACTGGCTAGTAAATCTGAATTTCTGCTTTTTCAGGATATCACTTTTTGTTTAGCAAGTGTACATAGAGAACATATTAAGTTAAGCAGGCCCTCAAACGTGTTATGAATAATACAGCAGCACATATGTGAACTAGTGCACATGGGGGCCTTTCTCTTCTTTCCATATTTATTTTTGTTGTTGTTATTGTTAAATGTACTAGACCAAAAATATGGTGCTAATCATAAAGATACAGCTAAATATTGTTTAATTTAGCAGCTTGGGATGTGACCAAGCTTTTGAATTAATCTTATTTTTGGCTTAAGGAGTTGGAATAAATTACCCAAATTGGAACTATTGAGCAATTTTTGAAGCCTTATAAAATCAATAAAGTCAACAATTAACTTGGTCAACTAGGACCCAATACGCTCAGTCGTGTGAAAGGATGGCTTCTCCTTAGTCAGCACTTGGGTTCCTGTGCCCACACCCAGAATACTCTGTGCCACTCTTATCTAAAGTAACCTTCCATGTGCCACCATTTCTCCTGCTTTACCCATTTCAATGTTGTATTGTTTTTCCTTCAGTTGGAATAAGGAATTGGAAAGCATGACCCATGGACACAGACAATAGTGTGGAGAAGGCCTGGGGTGGGGGTAGGTGCCCGGTGGAAGGGATCAATGGGGGGAAGAAAGGGGACATCTGTAATACTTTCAACAATAAAGATAAATTTAAAAAAGTGGTGTGGTGATGGCGCAGAAAGAACCGTTACAAACTATTCCAGACTCACCTCCTTGCGTACCCGCTGGCTCTGGACAAAATTCTTAACTTCTAAAGCTCGAGTTCTGTCATGAGGGAAAGGAGGGGACTGATTTGCCAAATTGCATCTCTGAGGCAGCCACAAGGGGCTCTCCTCCAGCTCACCTGGGCCACACTCATCATAAACCACAAAGTGTTACGAGCTGGACTGTGTCCGTCAAAGCTCCAACGTACACCTCGGAATGTGACTATTTGGAGACAGGGCCTTTAAAGAGGCGATTCAGGTAAAATGAGGTCACCAAGTGGGCCCTAGTCCAGTGTGACTGCTGTCCTTACGTTAAGAGGAAATTAGGCCACAGACACACAGGCACACGAATGGCCACGTGAGGTCGCCGGGAGCAGGCAGCCATCGGCAGGCTAAGAGGGAGGCCTCAGAAGAAGCCAAGCCCGCCGACACCTTTACACCTTGGTCTTCTAGCCTCCCCAAGCGTGAGAAAATAAACTTATGTTGTGCAAGCCACCCGGTCTATAGTATTTTGTTACAGAAGCCCTAGCAAACTCATACGGAAAGTACGAAGATAAAATGATTTATTCTGGATATCCCTCCTCCCTTTCAGCCGTCATTCTATTGCTCAGCCACCCAGCCAACCCAAAGCTACCCCCAGAATCCAGAAAAGAACACATGTCCACACACTCCTCAGAGCAAAATAGATGTTTACAGTTACAGATCATTCTTCCAGCTGAATGTCGCAGTCAGAAGATGAGTACAAGCTTCAGGGAAAATTTTAGCTACATCACTAATCCAATTTTAAGAGCAGCTGATTAAGAACACGGCCAACCGTCTGCCAGTAGCACAAAACTAAACACAAGCTCTGATCTATCCATTAGAGAATAAACAGTTTATAAAGGAGATTTTGTTAACTACTGAGAAAAATTCATCAATGTGTTTTGGAAGAATTCCAAATGGCCCCAACTGTTCCTTGCTTAAAACGCTCTGAGTACGTAATTTTTATTATTTTTCTTAACGCCAGTTTCTATTATGAATTGGGATCAGTAACGCCACACTTTCACACAAAGGACAATAAATAAACTATGAAGTCACCTTCTATCTTCCTTCCTATTTCCTTCCCAGGTCTAAAGGTCTGTAAAATTTTGCCTTCGATAGCAATTTTTAAAAATAGATTTAAGGTTACATTTCTTTAAAAAGAATGTAAGTAAAAATGTGCTGGAGACATTAAGCAAATTAAGATTTTTGATAGAGTCATGAGGCACCCTTGGGAAGCCTTTATTGCTTAATTTTACATATTAATTGCTAAAACGTTTCCATGATATAAGAAATGACAAGCCTGAGGTTCAACATTATAAGCCTTACTGTGATGAGACTGTCATAAATGAGATCTAGGAGCAATTCATTGCAAATAAGGAAAGAAGCGATACTTGCAAATGATCCACTTATTCATCCAACTTTGGGTTGGTAATTACTAAGTACTAACATAGTGTGGATTGCAGTGGTTATTTACGCACACACACACACACACACACACAAATATACCTGTACAGCAACCTTTTGCTTCTCCTATCTTCTTTTGTTAAAAGGCCCTTTTTTTGTGATTCAGGGCTGATCACAAACCCTTTCCCCAATAGGAGGACCCAGGCCTAGGCCTTGAGAGACTAAATTGATTTAATCGTAATAAATGGTACAGGAATGAACAAGTTGGGCCAATGATAGACCCCTGATTATTCTGGATTCGATTTTCGAGGGGATATAAACCTAAAACGGCTGGACATTTTGAACTGCAGGTGGGGATAGTATCCCTGAGAATTCTACCACCCGAGAAGAAGAAAGAGCCGTCTTAAAAAGCACTGACACCACTCTTTACCCTCCTTGACCCGGGAAGACCTGATATTAATTCCCATTTAGCAAGCCAATGCATTAATACATTCCTTTCTTTCATTTTTTTAAAAAAATGTGTTTCTATAATCAACATTTTGGACGAGCAGAACTCATAGAGTAAAACTGTAAAGCAGCTTTTTTTCCTCATTGTACCTTAAAGTCAGTGGAGAAACTTCTCCCTTTGTCCTTGGAAGCTAATTCAGGTTGTCCGCGACTTTCCTGAACATTCTTACATAATAAAAGTTCATAAAGTGGACAAGCCCAGGTTCTGCTCAGTAATGTAAAATGTCCAGTTCTGTATAATTATCAAAAACCCACATTTGACCTAAAGTTGTACTTTCCCCTCCTTCAGCCACAGGGATGGAGCAGCAGCCTCAGCAGCCGTGAGGGCCTCGGCTCTCCGGGCATGGCAGGTGCTTAAAACTCTTTCTCTTGCGAGAATTTTCATGGGTGATTTACAGCCCCTTCCACTCCTCCAACATTTGGCCTCTTACCTTTGCTTCCTTAGTGCTGGTGATTTATCGGCCTGGAGCTCAGGATCAACCCCTTCCACTGTGGCTCCATCCAGCAATTCGTCACCCTCTCTGCCACGGCCCATTTGCCCACTGGGGAAGTTCTGCTGGTCAGGACCTTCTGTGACCCGAATACGACCCCCGCCGGCTGTCTCAAATGTACTCACATCTCACTCACAGGAAACCCTACTGCACCCCTCGCCGTAACTCCAGGAGTACAGGCTGATCCCAAATGCGCCGCCTCCCCTTTGACTTGTCCACTGGCAGCTCTGCAGGCCTCCTCTTACCCCTTCGCATTCTCAGATCTCAGCCGTTCACAAGGCCTCCGTGGCCTCACCCACAGACATGTCTCAAGCTTTCCAAGTGTTTTTACTACGCTGGACATGAGGGCACACAAGTCGGATGACCAAGCAATCAAGCTTGCCCAGGACTGTCCAGGTTTTAGCACCAAAGCTTCCCTATCTCAGGAAACTCTTCAGTCTGGGGCAAACCAAAAGATACAGTCCCAGTATAAGATGGACCCCTACTTTCCCCTTGGAAGTGGGGATTGGGTCTTACAGCATACATATGTCCCAAAGAATATTTTTTAAAATCTTCTTTCAGCCTTTTTACTCTCAGTATGGGGAAGGATGTAAGTATTATATAACTGTTCCATAGTGGTGGGGGGTTTTTTATTTTAATTTTTATTTTAGAGAGAGGACTGGAGAGAGAAACATCGATGTGAGAGAGAAACATCGATCAGCTGTCTCCTGCAACCCCCCCCCCCCCCCCGGGGATCAAGCCTGCAACCCAGGCATGTGCCCTGACTGGGAATCAAACCGGTGACCTTTCAGTGCATGGGGGATGCCCAACAAATTGAGCAACACAAGCCACGGCAATAGTTGTCTTTTTTAAGTTCAAGGTGATCAGTGTCTTTGACAAGTGTTACTTTTGAAATACAGCAGAAACTTTTTTTTACATACTGTTACAGCTTTTTTTTGGGGGGGGGGGGGGCAGTGGGGAGTTCCAACCAACTAAAGTGTACATGATTACTACACCTAGGTACTATATGTTTTCTGTCAATAGCATCACATACAACGGTGGTTCTCAAAGTGTAATACCTGAAACGGCAACATCAGTACCATCTAGCACCACCTGGGAACCTGTTAAAAACATAAATTTTCAGTTCCCATCAAAGACCCACTGAATCAAAAACTCTAGGGTGGAGGCCCAGCAGTCTGCATTTTCACAAGAGACCTAGGACAAGCCAATGTATAAAAACCATTGGCCTATCATTTTGGTTCTTCATTCTGGCTGACCATTAGAGTCACCTGGGCAGCTTTTGAAAGCAAATTTTGGGGCCCAGATACAGGTTCCCTCACTATCTAAAAGTAGATCATTCTTATAAATCCTTTGGTAAGTCAAAATGGTGTAAAGAGAAGAAGCAATTAGTACCACTAATTTAAAAGTAAAAATCCTCATTGGGTTTCTTTTGGTTAGTGAAAACAGGTATTAATGTAGGTCTTTTGTGAAGCAAAGTGGTGTAATGCGAATTTTCAAACAGCAGGGGAAACCTGTATTCAATTTCATTGCTATGTGTTGGGGCTCAGGCACCAGTAGAATTGTTAAAGTTTCCCAGATGTATCTACAGAGTAGCCAAGATTTTGAACCACTTATCTACACCTTCTAGCTGAATCTCATCTTCAGAGAGTAGGGGTTTTGCTATTTCAGAGCCGTAGGACCCAAGGACTATATGATTACTATACTCTTCACATCAAGCCACCAGCTATATATGACTATATGCAACAAAATGTTCCAGTCCATTAAATGTTTTCTCTGCACTGAGTTTCACTGTATTATCCATTTCTTTATACTCATTTACTTAAACTTTGTGAAATTTCAAATGGAAGGGACTGCCACCCAAATCTGCAATTATAGTTCATTTTCATGTGTGTGTGGTTTTTGCCTCTACTGCCCACGGGGACCCAAAGATATTTGTCAAATGAGCAGCACAGCTTAAAAAGGTGTTCACATAGGCTTGATGCTTTGACAATATGTTTTGAGAATTTAAAACTGGATGGTATTTATTTCACTAGACTGCATATCTTGTAACAACCTACAGTGTATATGTTACAGATGATATGTGGAAATATGATCATTTTCATTGGCAAATGAATACATTCATCACCACATCAATCCAGGACCAGTTCAGGCTCTTCAAATCCATTAAGACTGTTAGTTCTGACCAGAGATAAGCAGAATAAACAAATCCTTGCTGAGCGGGAATCAGTCTGCTGCCTTTCAAAACCCTCCAAAGGATGAGAAAGCCCAAAGATTTCTCTGATTTTTTCCCCCTTCTTATTGTTTTGCTAACTCTGCTCTTTCTGCGTCAGAGGAACTTAACATTTGCATTCTAAGGGAGCTTTTTGCTGAGACTGTCCCTCCTCTGGTTGACTGAAAAAATAAAAAAGAATTTAAAAGATCTTTGGGATTTGGATTGTGATAATTTGGTCTTGTGTAAAGAGATAAACCAAATTTTAGCTGGAGGCAATTTAGATTAAAACTAACTCAGAATTACAGTATCTAAATTATTCAAACAAATGGGAACATTAACTATTTTTCAAACTACAGTTTGAAGCACGAGAGACTTGGCCTGCTCTTAAAAAGTTAAAATATCTCTAATAAGATAATAAGAACCCCTGACTTTGCCTTGAATTAAAAAAGACATACACACAGGGAGATGGGGGACAATTTACCAACTTCCCAGGGAGGACGGCTGTCTACAGTTCCCTTTATGGGTCGCTAAATTGGGGGGTTTTCTTAAGTATGTGAAGGTGTGAAGGGACATCATAAAAATCCTTCGATGTGATAAGGATATGTTTTAAATTAAAAACTGATTTTAAATGAGTTCACAAACTAAAAGGAGAGTGTATTTGACAGGTTTAAAAAATTTAATCTGACATAGCATGTAAGTCCCCAGTGGTAATTCCCTGTCACCCTATCTTGCTTGATTCTGTAGCTCCACACTACTGTTCTCCAAATAATTCACGGAAATGTTCAAGGCCATGGATTATATTAATCTTCTTCATGAAACTTGACTGAGTCAGTTCTCTGCCCTGTTCCTACACCTTCCATGGGAAAAAAACAATTGAGTAGAAAGTAATGCCAACTTAAATGCATTCATTATGTCCAAAGCAAAATAATTATTTTGCAGCGGAAGGAATATCTTGTCTATTCAGCTAAGTAATATTCCAAATGAGTAACTCACTGAAATGACACCATAAAATGACCCAAAAGGTAAAAGCCATTTCCAAATGTTAATACAGAGTTATGGGACTCCACCTACGGCATTTTGAAGGGCAAGGCAGTTAGAGTAGAGAATTGTGCAATAACTTTCAAGAATAAATGAAGGCATGTGGCCTGATCCTCTACCCTATGGGTTGGAAGTTAAAGCCCATAAATCTTCATGACGATGAAAGAGAAAGAAGCAGTGTTTTTATTCGGAGGCCAAGGGGAAAGAGGCGTCTCTGGGAAACCAGAAGCTCCATGGAGGTGCCCTTCGGAGCCGGAGTGGGGCTAATGAGGCCAGTTTACATGAGACCCACGATGGAGCATGATATTGAATCACAGTGTTTGGACAAATAATTAGAAGATAAATCACTCCAACTACAGTGCTACTGTATCTTAAAATTACTCTGCAAATACTGTTGACAGCATTTGCCATGGCACCTATTCATTTAATTTTTCATTTAGCAGAAGAGAAAGCAGGAGGCAGATTTGTGCCCCAGCCAATCTGGGCCTCACGTTCTGGCGAGGGCCGAGCTTGGGCACACACCAGTCTTGCATGAAATAGGACTCTGCTTCTCATTTATAGCAAACAGTAAAAAGTTATAAAATATAATATGTGGTTTGGGGTCTTTTCTTGTTAACTGATGGTAAATACTAGCCTTCGGGTTATGTGGGAAATACCAATACATGTTTATGGTCTTCATAAGGGTTGCCCAGAAATTGCGGCGGAGGCAATCTCAAGATTTCTCATTCCAGTCCTAGCTGTTTGAACGCTCAGAAAAAGTCTCTTTGTGTATGCTGAGTCTTACTTTAAAGCATTTCTCTTTCAATAAAAGAAAAAGGGAAAATGGTGTATATATATATGTGTGTGTGTATATATATATATATACACACACACATATATATATGCTATTATTTAACATCCTGTCCCTGGGCATTTGTAAAAGAGTTATAAGAATCAGGAATAATGTAGAATTTAATTTTTAAATTAATACTTTCATTGTCACAAGGACATTTCATACTTCATTTAGAGTCACAATTTGATAGCTCCAGGTCTAGTCTTTATTTTTTGCTTTTAAATCAAAGCCGTATCTGTGTCAACAAGTTTATTTCTTAAAATTGGTTTTGTGCAGTCAAGTGATAGCACAAGTGTGCGAATGGGCGCGTGATACGATCTGACTGTTGAATGAACTCTTGCAGGACTGTCCTGCGTTATTAAATAGGCATGAGGTCCAGCAGCAGCAGTCTGCAGGGCCGTGCCGGAGATGACTTACAGCAGTTCTCGGGCAGGATCAAACCCGTGGCTCTTTCTCACCGACTATGAACTTTATGTCTAGGAGCTCTAGGGTTCCAGCCTCCTGTCTTCAATACACATCCCTCAGACGCCTCCTTCCTCGAGTAACTTTCCCCCTAAATTTTTACAAGTTAACTATGAACCAGGTTACATCACGTTTGCCCAAGAAATTTAATGTGTTTTAACATAGGCTTACGCCTCAAAGAGTTACAAGTACTAAAATGATTAAGTCTTATTTTTCCTGGTTTGATTCCGCTAGCATGATTTCTTTAGGATTCTAAATATAGGTAATCAGGCTGGGACTGGAAATGGAACCCGAGTCTTGGAAAGATTGGGCAAGTTTCCCAAGGCCACCGAGGATGTAGCATAATAGGTTCCTGAAACTGGGTTTGAATTCTCTGCTTTTATTCCATGTATTACGAAGGTTCCAGAACTGGAAAAGTCCAGGAACTTCACGGGCCTTTTGTAGTCACCTTTGTGGTCACTAGAATATTCTTTAGGTCCAGTTCTTGTGCAGCCTGACTTATCTGTGCAGACACCTCTCCAAACTTTTAGACTTACTCTCATATAAAATGCCACCCTCGTTCCAAAGCCACCCCCACCCCTTGCCAGAGGACTGAGTCAGGAATCCAGGGCAGATCGGGACAAAGGCAGACACAATAGTGTGAAGACTGCCTTCGATGTGAAAATTCATCACATGTAAACAATTCATAAGTGCAGGTGAGTAAAAGAGCCCTGGGTGAAATACGAGAAAGTAAGGGTGTCATTACTCAGAAAGAAAGACTTTAAAATTGTGTGTGAGAGAGAGAGAGAGAATGTGAGTATGTTTAAATCAAGGACTATTTAAGCTTTTTTTCTTAAAAAGTTCTGATGCCCAAGAAAGAGTTAAAAAGGAAGCAGGCTGGTTAGAGTTTGCTTTTGTGTTCCTGGCACATACCACTCTCATGGCCCCATTTCACCAGGACTGTTACTTTTCTAGGATTTTACATCAGTTTTAAATTGACTGCTATGTTTGCATCAGACCAAAAAAAATTTTTTTTTAAATTAACTAATGTTGCTGAGTTGACAAACTTTTTGCTCCAATTTTAGCATGCCTCTCCCCCCGCTGGTCCAAATAGAATCAGATTACAGGAGGGTCTCTTGGGATCCACGCCATAGCGCAGGGAGTGAATAAAGATCTGGTCACTTTTTACCTGATTTAAAAACTTCTAAGACTATCGAATTGAACTTTTTCCACAGTAATGGTGCACTGGGTGGAAGGAGGGCTGGTTGGCTGAGGAACACTCTGGTGACCACCGCCGTCTAGAATCCTCCAGCACAGGCCTCCTGGACTGTCTCAGAAGCGTACAGTAAAGCAGAAGACTTTTGGATTAAAAACTAAGCCTTTCCTTGCTGAAGAGTCCCTGCTAAATGGCACCCCCAGAGTGGGATGGATAAAACACGGTGTTCACCATCACGCCCACCGTTAGTACCTGGAAGTGGCTGTCAGTGCTGGAGGGGTGGGGATGCGGGCGGTTAGCACAGGAGCAACATGGTGGTGAGAGAGGTGCGCACGGTGGAATATCAGCAACGTGGGAAGCCTGCATTCACTTATGTATTTATTTTTTTTTTTTTTCAATTTATATTGTTAAAAGTATTGCAGATGTCCCCCATTGTCCCCCCACCAATCCCCTCCACCCCACATCCACCCCACCACCCTCAGGCCTTCCCCACACCAATGTCTGTGTCCATGGATTATGCATGTAAGCAGATAAGTTCTTTGATTAACCTCTCCCCACCTCCTACGTCCTCCCCACCTCCCTCTGAGACCCTTCAGCCTGTTCCATGCTCCTATGTCTCTGGATCCACCTTGTTCATCAGGAGATGAGTGGATAAAACAGCTGTGGCACATTTACACCACGGAATACTATGCAGCTATAAAAAAGAGGGATGGCCTGCCCTTTGGGACATGTGGAAAAGACTGCATTTAAAAGAAGGGGTTCCAGAGATAAATGTCAGCGTGCTTCGCTTACACGGTGCTGATAGGAGCTGAGCATCTGTGTTTCAGAGGGCCCCACTGGCACTGAGAACTTTACATTCCTTCTTCATAGGAAGCAGAGGGCCTGCTTCCTCCTCACACCGCATGTGACAAGGCAGCTTGAAACCACATGAAGCAGTTTCTCTCTCTCCCTCTTTTCCCCCTCCCCTCTGGCTGTCCCCTCCCATTCCCTTTTGCCTTTGAACAGCTCTAATTCTCCTAAACTCTTTCTCTAGGTAATTTCTGCCCATCTTTCAGGACTCAGCTCAAGTGCCAGCTCACTGGTGATGCCTGGTCTGCCCTGTAAGTCTCACAGAGGGGCCACTCCCCTGTTTTTTCCCTGTTTCATATGCTCAAAAAATGCTTATTTCTCACTCACAGAAGTCAGTGAGCACCAGACGAGCAGACTCACACCCTCCTTGATGTTTCTCTTCCTGGGATTTAGCAGAGGGCCTTGCACACACATGGGATTAAATTAATATTTCCTAAGTCATGAGTCAAAACCTGCCATGCTGTAACCTCCAATCACTGTGGCTCATGCGTCCCTCAGGAGATGCTCAAAATGAGTCTCATCCCCCTGCAATAGGATTCTTTCTCCCTCGCAGCTCCCCTCCCTTCAGTCTGCTTTCCTTGGCATAACTACTTCTGGTTCTTAAGCCACTGGTTCTCAGACTTAGTGTGCAAAACACTGGGAGCCCCTATTAAAACACCCATGGCTGGGTCCTGCCCCAGAGCGCTGACTCCGCGTGTTTGGGGCGGGGCCCGAGAATTTGCATTTCCAACAAGTTGCCAGGCATTGATGATCCTGCTGGTCCAGGGTCACACTTTCAGAAGCATAGGCCTTACCAAGGGGTCCTCCCTGTAAGTCTAGTACCCACCTGGCACCGTACAGTTATTTCAATATGATTGACTATATTCCCTATGGGATATTTTTATACATGAACTTCCATTAATCCAAATCACTTTAAGAATATTTAATAACCTGGGTCAGTAAACCATTCCCAAGTTTTGCTGAAGCCAATGCCGAACCTACTTGTCAACGGGTTTTAGCATCTACCCATTTCCATTGTATAATAACCATAATATAATCACTTATAAAAACGTTCAGAGGCACTTACACGTAGTCAATAACCATTCCATTCATACTGATTGATGCCTCCAGCGCACTGTGTCAGGCTCTGAGGATACAACAGGGAAGGAGAAGTGACATCTGTCCTGAAGAAGCCTGAATTTCCCATTTTCAACTGCAAAATAATTACAAAACTGCTGTGTTACAGGAATTTAGTGTTCGCCACAGTTTTCGGTTTTTATTTTGGAACAGGGCAGCTTTGGTTTCTAACTTTCTATGTTGTCGTCCTTGGTTTATAAATAAACAGCCAGATGATCGTCAGACTGTTCATAAGAAACCCCATCACTTTTGGAACCTCATCGCCTTTGGAAATCTACTTACTGGCGGAATGGGACTGAATGACGAATGAAACATTAAATCTGTATAGAAAGCGCTTAAAAATGAATTCCATTTCCCTCAATGATCTATTTGGAGAAAGTATTTAGGGATGAGGAAGACATCAATTTGCTCAGATACTTTGAAAATAAACGAAAAGGATTGCCCCAAAGTTAAGAGAATGGCATTGCAATGTGTTTTATTTACTTTCTACATTTTGTTTTTCATGTACACAATCATTTTATGTTAAACACAGAGTGTCTTCATCATCATGACGAATTCCGCAGACCCCTAGGGCTTTGTCTAAGATATAATTTGGATAATTACATCGTCATGAAATGTTTTTATTGAATTATATTGTCCTTCATATTTGCGATGTGAGGTGGGATTTTATACCATACAAATAATTAATTTTTATAGAAGACTATAACATTGGTACAAAGCTCTATGATGCTTGAATGAACAGGCCTCAGTCACAATCTCAAGCACACAAACATCAGTGTTCAAATGTCAGGAACTTTGTAATTGTGTTTACTCTTCTATAAATTAGTAAATGCTAAAATACAAGCCAAGTTTTATGTAAATTGAAACTTGAGTGTGCTGGGAAATACTAATAGTAAACAGGCCCCCCTGAGAACAAGCCCTTAAAAAATCCATTATGAACAACAACAAAAAGTTGCTTCCTCTGCTCATATGCCAAAGCAGCTCTGTACTATGCTGACTTTAAGTTTGGAAAAACATTTTAAATGATTCTGTTTCCAGTTCCCGACCCAGCCGGACTGCTGGCTCTGTCCCCTAAGATCAGCTGGAAGGAAAGTCCAAGAAGACTGAGAGGACACCCTGAGCTCTCGGGGACGGTTGGAATTGGTGTTGGAAGGTGATCTACTCCTGAGGCAGGAGCAACAAGGCTGGCTGTGGAAGGGGAGAGGGAAGAGCCTGCTGGACTTGTGCTCATGCCTCTCGGCTCCCATCTGGACAAGAGTGGCCCAGTGGCCTGCGCCTGCACCAGCGACGCGCCCAAGGGGGTCAGTTACTATCAGTGGGGGCGGGGAGATGGACATTTTTTGGTCTATAATATGGGAAGCCAGAAATCAAAGATGTCTTGCCCTAAAAGTAAAAATCTGAAACTATGGCAAAACTAAATTCCAGAGATATGGCATTTTTCTTAATTATTTTGTAGTTAAAATGGAAAATTGAAACTTCTTCAGGACAGATATTACTTCTTCACTGTTGTGTCTCCAAAGCCTGATAGAACTCAAAAAAAACACAAAGGTCAGACGTCCCAAACTCAAGTGCCCAGAGGGTCCAGGCAATTAATGCGGGTTAATTAATAGGGATGAATTGTGAGGGACAAAGTGGGAGGGTGGGGAGTGGTGAACGGGCCCTTGGAGAAAGGCTGTGGCCACTTCCCATCCACAGATGGTCGCCGTGTTGTGAGCCCAGGAATGCCAACCCTTCCAATACTTAGACGGAAGCCAGATATTTGAATTTAATTAGAAATTTACCAACACTTAAGTGTCACTTTTTTTTTTTTTTTAACTCAGTGCGAGCGAAACGAAACACATCTGTGAGCATTTAGGATCTGTCTTGTCCTTACAGTTCATTCTCCACACAGACAGGGCAAATTTCCTCATACACAACTCAGATTGCTTAAAATTCTCCAGTGTCTTCCCATTTCACTTGTAATAAGATTAAACCTGATTTACAGGCTGCGTGCCCTGTCCCAGGCCTGCCTTTCCAAGCTCGGCTGCGCCAGGACGCGGCCTCAGGGCCCTGACATTCGCGGGGATGGCGTCAGCTCTCCACAGAGCTTCCTCCACCGGGGACTGTGCTCCTGGTCTTTCCTCTCAGCACCTTTCTGCTAAATAACAGCCGCCCCCCCCCCCAGCCACCCTCTAGTTCCTTCTGGCTCCCCCTCCTTTCAGAATATAGGACGACCTGCGATAAAATTATGTAGTTGCTATTTTATTATTGTTTCTAGGATATAAGCCCTATGAACGCAGAGGGTTTGTTTCACTCACAGCTGAGTCTTTAGCATGATTTGTGGCACACAGTAGGTGTGCTGGGTATTAAGCTTTATTTTTTTATATCAGTCTAAACCCACCTTTCTAAATTCTGCTGCGTGAGGCGGGAACCTGGCGAGCTGTGTTCCTCCTCTGCCAGGGGGCTGCTGTGGGGCTTTGAAGTCAGGAGCACATGGGGACACTGGGCGGCGGGAGGTGGGAGCAGCCTTGCTTCTCCTGTTTCTGCTGTTCCGGCCAAAGCAGCTGATTCCAGGTCCCGCATGCCCACGGCCAGCCCCGCAGAGCCTCGGGGGGAACCTTCATGCGCCAGGCAGCCGCCCCTCCCAGGAGGACACCCGCCTCTGCAAGTCTGGGCCTGCTCCTGAGGCGGCGCCTCCTCCAGGCAGCACCCTCTCAGCAGCCTGGGTGTCTGTCCCCGTGCACAGGGCAGCCCCCCAGCTGCCAGTTTCCACAGCCCAGCTCTCTTGCTTTGACCTTCCAGCCCTCCTTACCCTAAAAATTCTCTTAGATGCAGTGATTTCTGCTTTTCTCACTGGGCCCTGGCTGACGCAGTGGGTATTTAATACATGGTTGACGTATTTATGAATGAATGAACACCCAGTTTCTAAGACGTGCCCTGGAGACCCTTCTCACAATTTTCCGAGACAAAGAATCACCTTACACGGCGCAACCATGGCAGGGATTGCCTTTGACCCGCTTGAATGTCAAGGTCAGGCGTCCTGTGTTTCATCTGTTAACACTGTTCCTCCAGGGCCAGATTACGATCTTTAGAGATCCTCAGACACTGAGAAATTATGGTTTCTTGAGTGGATAATTCAAATAAAATGTCTATGTATAGAGAAAGATAGGTAATAAACAGAGCTATTTGTAAAAAAACTGTAAAACTAGCGACGATTTTATTTTTCTCATAATGATTACTTCAATGCTTTAAAAATTCTTTTAATATCGAATTCCTTCCGCACAAAAAATCTTTCCCCCTCATTTTGTAACGTCCCCGCTTTCCTGATGTCCTGATCATGTATTCTGTCTTTTGCATAATCCAGAACTCTATTAACATTCTTAAAATCACTCTATGAAGAAAAAGTTCAAAGGCATAAACTTCTGAAACAATTCACATACGCCCTGGACTCTCCCTTTACCTCTTGACCCTCAGGAGCCCCTGCCCATCCTCGGATCAGCTCCCCTGTAATTTCCTGAAGCTCTTGCATTTATTGCGTGTTCATTATGAGCTAATGCCCATGCCAGACACTTGAGATATATGGTCTCATTTCAGCCTCACAAAATTACCATAAATTAGAAATTACCCTTATTTATGCCCTGCCAGACCTAATAGAGTGCTGAGCACACCCTGGGTACTTCATAAAATATGATTGTGTCTCTTTTAATGTTTTTAAGACACACAATGTGCCAGGAATTCTTCAAGTTATTTAGCATATATTAACTTATTTAATCAGTAAAACAATACTTTTTACCCTCATTTTACAGATAAGAACACTAATAAACAGAAAACACCTCACCCCAATTCACCCAAAGTATACAGAGCAGAAATGGGTTGTGAGACCCAGCAGTCTGGGCCCTCCTTTCCCTTTACATGTGTCCACCTAGACAATGACATGTAAATGGCTCTGTTAAACTTGCCAGAGCTAAAGTGGGTTAATTCTTTGTGATAAAATCTGCATCATCATGTTTAGCCCTTCGGGTATTATCTGCAGTAATAGCCCCACCATGTTTAAACTCGAGCACCCCTTTCAGTGTTAATGACAATACTCCTACTTCTAATTTCTCTTAGTGGACAACACAAATGGCAAAACGCTCTGACTAAGCCAGTGCTTTGTAGCTCTTGCCGGAAATTCTTTAATACCTCCCACTGTCCATAAGACAAAATCCAAAATTCATAACTTGGCTTTGCCTGCTCGGCCCGAACCTTCCCCACAGTCCTGGTGTTGACCCCTCTCCCCCAGTGACTGCGGTGAAGCCACATGAGCTCCTCCAGCAGCTTCGGAGCCTCCACCTGGGAGCTCTGGGCCTGACCGGGAATGAAACCTGTGACCTCTCCGTCGTGGGCGACGCTCGACCAACTGAGCCACACCAGCCAGGGCCATCTGGTCTCTTTAGGTTAACAGATCATAAAGGAAGACTTTGTAAAAGACTATGAACGATAGGACGATAAAAATGTTGAAGAAGGATGTTTTTTGATTTCTAAAATACAGAAAAAAAATTGTCAAGGTTTATCTGACTTAAATACCAACAAATGGTTGATGTATGTTCCTAATGAACCTTGAATTTTTGAACCAAGACATTATAATATTAATTATAACTCATAATAGCGACAATGAATGATGAAGTAAATTAATAAACTAAATAGCACATGCAGTGGAGAAAAGTAATACAGCAAAGAGGGGAAAGAACCACGGGCACAGGGTAATCAGGCCATGAGTGCCGTTGGCACCCTTCTGACTGAAGGACCCAGGGAGCTTTCAGGGATAAAGTGACACTCGAGCAAAGACCTGAATACACTGAGAGCTGAAGTCACGAGAATCTGCCGTTTCTGTCGGAGAGAACAAGTTTGGAAATGTATTGCATCTAAGTAAATTTGAAGAAAACACTGAATAATACCCATTTTCCTGGCCCTCAGTCCCATTAGTGGATTTCAGCAGGCTTGGGCTTCTCCTGTCTGTCCTGAGTTCTGCTCTAAGTGAAAACTGAGAATGGAAATAGGGAGGGGAAATTTCAACTAATTTGTTTGTTCATGTTGCATTACACACTTTATATATTTAAATATTGGTCTTTCAGCTGTAGCCCAAAGGAGCCCCCTTGGAAATGACTTAGTGCATCTCTGTGGAATATATTTCCTGCATTTAAAAAAAACACAATAGAAAAGTAACTCCATAGTGCCTGCGTTCCATCAGCCTTAGCGTGTTTTCCAATTACAACACACGCACGCATGTTCCTTCTAAAGTTGATTTTCTCTCTGTATAAACATCTTAACAGACTTATTTTTAGATCTTTGTTTAGCTTGATTTTATTCCATTTAGAAGGGCATTTGGGTTTCTTTGGGAGAAGGTTGCATGTTTATGATTAACTATCAAATAGGGAACCCTATTTAAAATAAAAATGATTTTAATGGCAAAAAAGAAAAAAGCATCCCTGTTTCCACCAACTTAGTTTGAAGAAGATGAACTCTGAATTCTACGTTTGCTGGCGTCTTCGATGTGCTTAGCATTTTATATAGAAAAAAATAAGGCCCAAGATGTTACATTGGCAATAGTAAGTTAACCAAGCAAGCATGTTAAATTATTAAATTTGGAGAATACATTGTGCTTATTATGTTACTTACCCTTGCGATGAACTAGAAAATGAATGTGGCCATTCCAGACTGGTTAAATTGGAAATATATTTTACACAGATGTGTCTCATGTCGTTTTCTGGCAGAGGAAGAACATGCACAACTTACATTTATAAGTATACAAATCTGGTTTTATATTATGATGCCATTCTGTAAAATCAGATTTTCCCTCTGCACTTTGGTTTTCCCTTTCAGGATATACTTACCTTCTTTTATCATTTAAAGTATCTTTATTAAAACACTATTTTTTCCAGATCCTTTCGAGTTTGTTTTCATTTATGGGTAGAATGGGGGTTGGGGATTGGAACAGGAGAGAATTTAAGGACAACAGGGAGCAGCCTCTGTAAAACCAAGGGATTCACCCTCTTTAATTAGTGCTTAATTGATTTTTACAGAATCTTATTTCTGCTGCCAACTTAGTTGAAATTCAGGTTTCTTTTTATTTTGTTTTGGATTTTTTTTTTTAAATGTGAACTAGTCTCACGTCCATCTGTTAAAATATCTAGACTATTAAAATGTCCATTTCAGTACTTTTGGCAATTTCATTACATGAATCCAGGCCTAAAGACAATGGAAAATTTACCTGGACTAACTAGCCGTTAACATCTCTGATATCTTACACTTTAGGATTGTGTGTGTGTGTGTGTTGTAATTGTTTAGTTACTCTAACGCATGCATTTTAAAGAAAATTTCAGCAAACTATCTTTGAAACAGAAATAACATACATTCTTACTACATGTATTTTTCGGTTCATGAATTATAGTTATCATTCACTGCTTCAGAACCCCTAATAGAATGTTTTCAAAACTATTCCATTCAAAGACTTGGAGTTTTCACGTGATCGGACACACAGACAGCTTGGGAAGGCAGAGCAGGGTAGGATGAAAGGATTGTGTGTCGGTGGGAAGGGCCGCTGGGCTGGTATTTTAGTACTAAAAGTAACTAACACTTATGCTCCCTGTCTGGGTACCCTGCAAAACGAAGCTCATCTCATTAGTAATTTTCTCAAACCAGGACTCAGAAAGTCCAGGTGCCAGACAGACAATAATTGCTAACAGTTATGATCAGTGAATATTTGGTCCCATTCAAACATCCATGAAAACACCTGCTCCAAGTTGGTCCATGAACCTAACCCCATGAGCCATTGCCAGCTAGGCTACCAAGGCGAGAAAAATTACTATTGGCAATAAAGTCATAATATAATAATTGGCCAATTAAACACGATAGCATTTTTTATGTATTAATCGTGTAAACCAAAAGTAGAAATAAATTTTGTGGGTTGTTTGAACCCACGGACATTTTCTAAGCATGGACATCTTTGACAGGGCCCAATGTCAATAGCCAGTTGGTGTGGACCAAATATATTCATGCACATTTGGACAGGACCAAATTCCAAGGACCTGTTGGCATGGACCGAATGTCTCCGTGGACATCCTGGACAGCGCCAAGTGTCTGTGATCGATTCCTGTGTTGTTTCCTCCAGAGGAGCTCAAATGGGAACAGTGTGGGGGAAGGGGATAGGACATTTCTCACTTGATTGGAATTGTAATATGGTGACCCTCCATCCTTTGGCATGGTTGATCCCTAAAACCCTTCCCCCGATGAATGTTTCCTAAGATTGTCAGAGCCTCCTTTGCTGTGCTTTCTAATTTCAGCCCCTTTGATGAAAGCACCTGCCTCATCTCTTGGCTGCACCTCACCACCGCTTAGCTTCTGCTCCTGCCAGGAATCTCATCTTTTAAAAGGACCCCAGACTAACCGCCCCATCCCCATACAGAAGGTATGTTGAGGTTCTGGGTAATTCTGAGAAGTTCCTTTCTCCAGGCTAAAGATGAAAAAAAAAAAAAAATAATCGCCTCTCCTGGGGAGATGAAGCCCACAGCACAGCTGTTCCCCAAGCCATTCCCCTCACACCCTCCAGGGCCCCGTCCGTCAGTCACCCTCCCTATGAATGCGGAGCTTCTCAGCATTTCTTTTGCACCCCTGCATCTTTGTGTGGCCAGTGTCTTCCAAATGTATCTATTGTACAATTGTGCCTAACATCTTGTCACGTCTAACAAATGCATATTGGCTACATACTGAGGGCCCCAGCCCTTTCGTCTATTCGACTTCCATTTAGCAAGTGACACTAAGTAGATACTTACAATCGACATTATTTAATTTTAACTGTGATTCCATGATACAAAGAAGGAGTCTGGGTGACAAAGAACATGTTAATGGAAAACAAAAAATAGTCTTGGGGACCAGAAGAGTTAACTCTTTGGTAGTTGCTCTTTCAGGATAGCTAGAAATTAACTAAGCAAAGAGTGAGGAAGAAAAAATTGTTCCAAGAGGAGGAAAAGCACAATACTCTAAATTTTCATAATGCCAAAGCTCAATTAAGAAGAAAAAATCCTTACAGCCCTTGACCATTGCACTGTATTCCCAGGCTTCCAAGTTGTTTTGTTAATGTATTCACCTGTCACATACCAAGTGAACCTAAACTTTGCATATTTTATAGGTGATACAAATATTTACATGGCTTATCTTCTCTGGTACCCAGTGGTATCTGCACTACACGAGGTGACATACCACGATGAAACAGGATAAATACTGAAGCGTGGGAGCTTAAGTAGAAGGTACCATTTCATTTATTCATTCATTCATTTTTAAATTGCGGTATAACCAAGCTATAACAAACTGCACACACATTGATGTTTTGACAAAGATACACTCCTGTGAAACCATCAGCACAATGAACAAAATGAATCTGTTACCCTGACCCACCAAGTTTCCTTTCAAACATATGTAACACCGTTAGAGTAACAACCGTAACTTCCTTGACTTTAAGTGTTACATCTGTGTCGACTCTGTGTCAAATTCAACTGATTGGTTTTTCTCTTTATTGGAGGGTATTTTTCCTGTTTCTTTGCCTGTTTGGTAATTTCCGAGGTGTGCCAGGGATCCTGGACTTTAACCTGTTGGGTGCTGGATATTTTTGCATTTCTAAAATTATTCTTGAGCTTTGTTCTGAGTTGCATTTCAGTTACTTGGAAACACTTTGACTCTTTCAAGTCTTGCTTTCAAGAGGCGTTCATTGGACTGTAGCCATGCTTAGTGCAAGGCTGACTTTGCCCCCTGCTGAGGCGGCCTTTTTCTATACCCTGCCCAATGCTCTGAGAGCGGGGAGGCTTTCCAGCCCAGCTAGCGAGCAGGTGTTCTTCTCAGAGTTGTGTGAGTCCTTCCCTCTCACCTGTCGCCCTCTGGGGTGGTTATTTCCTGTCCTCAGGCAGCTTCCTCACATGCATGAGCTGGTTGGTGTTTGCAGTAAGTGCCTGACAGAAAGCTTTTAATTGCCATGGCACCCATTTCAAAAGACATCCATCTAGAATAAACATACGGCCAATTGTAGGACTCAACAACTAGCAAGCAAAATACCTGGAAAAGGAACTGGGCCTTCCCCTCCCATGAAAGTCACTCACAGAAAGCCCTGGGTCCCTGAGATAACTGACTGGGGAGTGACCCCGCTTCCCCATTCCTCATTCTAATTCCTGCTCTTATGCTTTAAATTAGCCAATAAAGAGTGAACACAAAACCCTACACTTTCCACCCTCAGGACCTAATAAAGGCCAAGTTCTCTCTCTCTAGCTGTGACCTTGCTGGGTGGCCCTTGGGCATGTCCTGTACCCTCTAGAACGTGTGAGTATACGTCTCGCTCCTCAGAGTTCCCTGGTGGTTTCTGGCTGAGCGCATCCTGTGATTATAACGAGATCCCAGAGAGCAAGCTCTGCCCTTGAGCTGGTGCCCTGCGGGGAAAAGTCGGGGGCTCCTAAGGGTGATGTGTGCCCGGGCAAGCGCCACAGGCTGTGTCAACCGAGGCACTTCCATCAACAGGCTCAGGACATGAGACACCTACCTGAGAGGACCCGGCAATTTCCAGAATTCTCTACTCCTGCCGCCCTGCCCCTCGGGCACTCTCTCGGAAATTCTAGCCTCTTGCTCTCCCTGGACTCTCCGCTCCATCCTGAAACTCAGGGTTCACCAGCTCCATCTATAGTTCTCTGCCCTGCAGCAAGCCTGAAGACCCGGCAAAGGCAGAAAATTGGGGAAACTGTACAAGTTAAATGGTTGTTTTCTGTCTCTAAGGGATTACTGTCCTTTGTTGCTGATATCCAGTAAAGTGCTGTTCATATCTTTTTATGTTTTATTTCTGTTTCAGCTAGAAGAGTGAATACAATCCCTGGTAATTCATCTTGGCTGGGAAAAGAATCCCATTTATTCTCTCTTTTATCCAGTTTCTAATATGGGTCATAGACTGATGTGCACGCAGGAAAGAACAGTGAACAAAGCAGACGAAAATGATTGCCTTCAGGTGGCTCACACTTTACATGGGGGAGCCAAACAGAAATATATATAATATATATATATACTATACATTTTTTAAAGTTAGATTATAGTAAGTATCATGGAGAAAACTAAGGCAGGAAAGGAAGGTAGGAAGTCCTGATGGGAGATGTATTTCAAACAGAATAATCAGAGAAGGCCATACTAAAAAGTCATAGAGTAAAAGAGTAAACCATGGGATGTGGGGGGGCTCAGGGGGATAAATATTCTAGGCAGAGGGAACAACAAGTGCAAAGGCCCTGAGGTCAGCAGTGGGAGCATGCCTGAAGGTTCAAGGAACAGAACAGAATCCAGTGTAACTGGAGCAGACTGATTAAGAGAAAGTGTTTTGCAAGATAAAATTTGACAGACATGAGAACCAAGGATTCCAGAGCCTGGCTGGCTATCTCAGATATCACGGACCTTCACAGAGCGGGGGAGTGCTAGAATCTACCACATGCCTGAAGATGACTGTGCTGGCTGCGCTTGCCCTGACAGACTGAGAGGAACAAGGTGGGAAGCTAAGAGCCCAGTTGTTTGGCTGGCTTTGGAAATACAGGTGAGAGTCAGTGGTACGATGGGTCAGAGTCAAAGCAGGAGTAGTGAAAGAGTATTGGTTTCTGGAACTCTTCTGAAAGGCAAAGCCAACAGGATATGCTGATGGATTTGACGTGGGCATGAAAGAGAGAGAATCAAGGTGACTTCACGGTGTTTGGCCTGAGCCACTGGAACCACAGGAAGAACTGCACAGAGGGAGAGGCTATCCCAGCAGGAAGGTGAGCAGCCCAGGAGCATGAAGAAAGGCAGAGGGTGTGCAAAAGGCCAGGAGCTGAGATCTCTGAGTGGCCCATGAGGTTCACACCGAGATACACCGATAACACAGAGTGTCAAGGTCAGCTGGGGTCAGATCACAAAAAGCCCTGAGTTCCAGCAAAGGGCTATGCAACCTGCAGAGCTGATGAGAGAATCTAGGTAAAGGCAGAGCTAAGAGGAATTCTATAGTAAGGGCTTCCCCCCGAGTTTCCGAATAAGCCCCCGTGGCATCGCTGTAAAATGCTGAGGAACTGACTGTGGCCGAGTTGGGGTACAGTCATCAACGATGCGATGCAGTGACTCACCCTGAACAAAGGCCTGTCATGTAACAAAACATAAGTCACAGATGGCGGATGACACCGATGAACATACTGTGGTGAAAACGGGCCACACACTCCACCTGACAAGTTCAGGGGAGGCCTGCATGGTGGGGCCTACAAACTATGACAAGTCCTACAAACTCAGAGACCAAAAGTAACCACATAGGATGCTCTGAACATAAAAATGCCTAACTGAAAGCCAGCCATGGCAGCAGTCACGGCCTAGGCCTTGACAAAGGTAAATCTTTAAGTGAGCCTGTCTGTCGTCTTTTTGCATCTAAGATAACGAATACCTTTGAAATGCCAGAGTTATCTCCTGTTCCAGGCCCCTTAGGGCACAACCCCAGAGCAGGACCACAGAACCGCTCACTGTTACCTTGTTGTCCCGGTGCCATCTCTCTGTGCTGTACATGTTAGTTATTAACAGCCCTGGCACCAATGTAAAGAAAGTACTGGATGCGTTTCTCTGTTTCACTTTGTATCCAGTCCCAGAGACTCCCCTGCTTAGATTCCTCCTGCCTCCTAACCTCCCACCAAGGGATTTCATGTAACCCTCCTGACATCTCCTCCTTTTATTCTAATGTATAAAATAAGCTGCAAAACTGCCATTCTCTGGAGCATTTTCTCAATACTTTGAGATTTTGCTTCCCAGCGATTGTCACCAGTTTGGCTCAAGTAAACTCATAAAAATTCTCTACAGGTTTGGACATGTCTTGTTGATAATACAAGCGGTAATATACTCGTAGCTCCGTGAGGGGAAATGATGGATAGCAGGAAAAGCTCTGGATAGATAGGATGTTTTGGCGTAGCCCTAATTTCCCTGTGGCCAGCTACGATGTCTAGGTAAGGCATGTGGTCGCTCAGTGATGTACGTGTTTTATCACTAGAGTAGAAAAAAATACCCTCTCTACCACCTAGAATCACGGGAATTCAACAAAAGGTCAAATGGCTCTTCCTGTCTCTCCCTTCATGTGACGGTTCATTTGATGTGAACACTTGAGAGAGTCATATGATTTGGGGGGTGTTTGCGATGGTGTTTCCAGATGCGATTAGCATCTGAATCAGCGGGCTCCGTAAACGAGGTTGCCCTGCCCTCTGTGGGCGAGCGTCACCCAACAGGTGCCACCTGGACCCATCGAGGTCCTGAACAGAACCAAAGGTGGAGGGAGAGGAACTCATCCTTTCTCCCGGCCTCAGAGACTCACCGATTGAACCAGAACATCTCGTCTCACCTCCTCCTGCCCTTGGCCTAGGATTTACACCGTGTGTTCCCCCGGTTCTCAGGCGCTCAGACTTGGACTGAATTGCACCCCTGCTTTCCCGAGTCTCCATCTTGCAGGGAGCAAATCATCAGAGAAGACCTACATCTCTACCTACCTACCTACCTACCTACCTACCTACCTACCACTACTCAGCTTCTTAGGACTTAGGCAGACTAAGCAGCACTGGGCACTTGTACTCAGAACATACACACATGAGCCCTAATTTAATATCTTTTCATGAGCCAAGAC
Source organism: Miniopterus natalensis (assembly GCF_054644295.1). Lineage (NCBI taxonomy): Eukaryota > Metazoa > Chordata > Mammalia > Chiroptera > Miniopteridae > Miniopterus > Miniopterus natalensis. The sequence continues at coordinate 191,878,298 of NC_142081.1, read as the reverse complement.
GGAAGCTACATGGCCCCTCTCTGGAGGCTACATCTCTGTTCCTGGAGCTTTCAATATACAGAAACACCCTGGATGTTCTCTTCAAACAACTGTCCCACACAGAGAGGTAGTATTTCCATTTGAATGGAGGAACGTGGTGGCCAGTCAGTGAAGACAAGATCTAATGGTTCCAGTCGTTGTTACAAGCTGTGTACATGAAAAAGGGCCTGTTCACCTATTCTGAGCAGTCCAGTCCCTCGATCACTTCTGCGCCTGGGTTTTTCCTGTCCCTCCGCTCTGTCTGCCACTCTTTGCCCAGAGAAGCCTCCTCTTCGCTCCGGCGCCTGCGAAGGGAGCCGTCCCCCTCCCTGGGCCGCGGCACCCACAGCTGCTTGTTGCCCCGTCCCTCCTGCCCGGCGGCAGCTGTGTGGCCGCGGAAGAGCCGGCCCGCAGTCCCCGCACCGCTGGCGGTCTTGCCTCGCGCCCGCCGCAGGTGCCTGAGCTGAGGCCCTCTTGTCGCCCAGCTTTGTCTGCCGTCTCCGGGTCTCCGGGATTCCCAGGGGCAGCCGGCGCTGGCCAGTGCGTCAGTGACGGTGTCCTCGTGGAAGCCAACGGGCTTCTTGACGATTTCGCTCGTCTTCTGCTGAGACAAGGCTTAGAGAGCCCAGGTACTATGGAAACCGATTTATATAAATACATCCATATGGAACGAGCTCTGCCAAAGCTCTCAACTGCTTACAGAGTGAATTTCTTTAAACTCAAATCTCTTCAAGTAATTTTGCTGGAGACCTGTGCAGCCAGGCCGTGCTTTTCAAAATGCTTTTTCTCTATCGGATCCCATTACCCACCTACACACCGCGGGGAATGTCACTTCAGAAGAGCCGGGTCGGCACAGTTTTCCTTGCTCTGTCACACCTCGTCCTGCGCCGTTAGCTTCACCGGCGCTTGGGGCGGGTGAGTCCAGGGGAGAGTCCGTGTTTAAAGTTATTTTACTCTGGCACAGCCTAAAGCATGTAGGAAGCGTAAAAACCACCAGCGTGAGGCAGAAGAAACCTTCCCACGTGGACATCTGATGCTTTTAGACATACGCATCCCCAGATACATCCATTGAGTCCTTTAATAACCAACTTTATAAATATCTAAGAAGCATGCACTCGATGCCAGGCAAGCTGTTAAGGGGAAGGAACAGGGCTGACCAAACACCATATGGCATCCACCCTCGTGGATTTATTATTATTTTTAAATATATCTTTATTGATTTCAGAGAGAGGAAAGGAGAGGGAGAGAGAGTGATAGAAACATCAATGATGAGAGAGTCATTGATCTGCTGCAGCCTGCAACCCGGGCATGTGCCCTGACCGGGAAATCGAACCCCGATCGCCTGGATCCTAGGTCGACGCTCAACCAATGAGCCACGCCCGGCCGGGCTACCCTCATGGATTTATAGTATATATTTCCAAATAAGGGTGCAAAGAAGCTCTAAAACGAATATATTCCTGAAGCGTTTAATAATTTGACTCCAATCCAGATTTCGCATGTTTCTGTTCTCAGGGATGCTTGCTGATTGTAACAGGGACAATTAAAAACGAAATTAACACACAGCTTTTACCGATGGCAAAACAGAACGTGCTGAAATTTATTTTGGAATGAATCAGGATTATTAAATAATTAGAAAGAACTTTTCTGGGCAGCAAGTTTTAAAAATAGGGATATTTAGAGCTGCCACCTGGGCCGGAGTCCCCAAGACCTAGGCAAACTGCCCCGCCTCACGCAGGCTGGGGCCTGATTCACTGATCTCAGTGGGAGCAGCTATTTGAAGTTCCCATTATCTCCCAGGCCCACGAGGATTTCCTCCCCAAGTGCAGATGTTTAAATCTGAAGGGAGAGTTTGTGATTAAAAAATAAAAATAGAAAGAAATATGTCCGTAGAAGAGGAACTAAACCATTTCTTAAGCCAGGGCTCTATTTCCAGGAAACAGAAAACTAACACGGACTTTACTGGAAAGGCTGGTCCCAGAGAATTTCCACCGCCTCAGGCATAAGTCGTAACAAAGCATAAATAAGAAAACAGCCTGGGGCCTGACTGTGCTGTCTGCTCTCCCAGAGCAAAACCTCTGGACCGCGGATCCTGCAGGGAGCCCTGCCTGGGGAGGGACTGTCTGCCTGGGTAATAGAGCTTTGTCACAACCTTAAAACTCTGCAAGTTTCTGTTTAGACCGATGCTTCCAAGAGAGGGGCAAATACAAGCTGAACTTCAATTTCAGGGCAGGAAAGCAAGCAAGCGCCTGATGTCTCTTCGGTGGAGCCGTGAAAATAATCTACACATAATCCCACGAGGTGCAGATGCGAGAAGAATTAATAAACTGGTTCGTGAACGCTCAAGTATTCTCGGACCGGCCAGGCCGGCCAGCCCTCCATCCAGTCCCGTGCAAGGACAGCGAACAGAATGACTGTCCCAGCTCTTTCTGGGATTCGAAACTACGCTTCGGTGGCCAAGAGAAACCTCGTTTCTCCACCAGCACATCTTCTCCACTCACTTCCTTTCAGGAGCAAAATAAAGTTTTCTGAAATTAAGATGAAAGCAGCACTTGCTGCTGTTAACATTTGTCCTTAGTCTACGGGAAATGGAAATGCCTTTAAAATGTAAACGTTGGTGGCCCCTCCCCATGGACACAACTTCCAGGCCCTGGGTCGTCTTCACAATCATTACCTACTGGCAAATTCACATGGTATCCTTCTCAGTTGCAGCCATTAGCAAATATATGGGTTTTTAGTCATTTTTTCAGACACAACTAACATCTCACTCGTGTGCACCTCAGTTGCACAACCCATTCCTCTCCATCTATAAGTGTAGCATCCCAAATACATCCATGTTTTCTGAATAATAGGCATATTTTTACTATATCAGTTTTAGAAATTTTCTACTCAATTCTTATGAACACAGGTATGCTTTTAGCACTCACAGAGTATTGCTTTTCCCTCCCTCCACATAAACGCCTTCTCTGTGTGCGTGTCTTTCACACACACTCACACTCATATCCACCCTCCGTCCCTCCGCTGTGAGTGGACTGTATGATAAATATAGCTTGCGGCTGAATCAATATCCGATCCACATTACCGATTGGCTCCGTATTATTTACACCTTGCCCTAGTTGTCTACTGTGATTATCTTTCCTTTTAGGCTCACTTATTTACTTATTTATTTTGCTTTTCTTAGAGATAATAAGGGCCTTATTTCTTCATTTAACATGTTGAATCCTTTCTAACACAACAGCAAAATCCCTCTAAATGCTATTTTTCACATGACTGAGCCCACCAGGTACCCTGACATTCCCATCATTTGTCTGTGTGGCTATTTATTTGAGTAGCTTTGCAGCTCCCGTGGCAGTCACACCTCAGCATCCTTTTGTGCTCAGAGCCCCTGTATCCCACCCCAGTGTCTCACATATTATATCAGAGAGTCAAATGAAACTCTGTCACATGCTCACTATTTTCTAGAAATTTTTAAATCATTTTTTGAATCACGCTTTGACAGACATATGTCAAAATGAGAGAAAGTAAACTTGAAGAAAAAAAAACTTGTAAGAAAAAAGGTGTAAAACTAAATGCTTAAATACGGGCAAATCTAAATGAGTATTCATCATCTGCGACTGCAATAAAATAAATTATCTGGAGGAAATATAAGAAAATAGAACTAAAAGTGGATAAAATTAAAAGTAAGTTGATCATAATTAATGCACTTTATGTTTCTTATATTATTCAGGAGAAGGCTAGAGGTATTAATTAACCTAAGACTTCATTATGTAAATAATTAGGATAACCATAAAAATAGAAAAAGTTGAAAAAAGTCCAACTATTTAAGGAAAATATTGAATAAAAACACATTAAGCAGTCATAGAAGTAAAAAAATTAAGATGGAGAGATTTTTAAATATTGTAATTAATTAGAAAGCTTAAAATATGATAGAAATAAAGAAGTAATTAAAATAAAAGTGAATAGACTCTTTTTACTAGTGGCAGAGGCTGAATTTTGAAATGTGTTTTTACTTACAAGACACACTTAAAACGTAAGGACATCGAAAAGCACGTAGGAAAGTCAAAGACTGAAAAAACCATATCAGGTAAATGCTAACGGAAACACAGCTACTATCCCTCAGTCTGTCACAAATAAAATAGTTAAAGCACATTATTAGAGATACGAGGACCTGTGAATTATGAAAAAATGTATAATCACAATGAAAACATAAAATTTTCAATATTTACCTATCTGATATTCGCAACACATATAAAGAAAAAATTGCCTGGCTGGTGTGGCTCAGCAGTTGAGCATTGATCTAGGATCCAGGCGATCGGGGTTCGAATCCCTGTCAGGGCACATGCCCGGGTTGCAGGCTCGATCCCCAGCAGGGGGCGTGCAGGAGGCAGCCGATCAATGACTCTCTCATCATTGATGTTTCTACCTCTTTCTCCCTTCCTCTCTCTGAAATCAATAAAGATATATAAAAAAAAAAACACTAAGAAACAATTGACAGTATTAATTTTTGAAGATAAATATATCAATTAATAATACGTTAATCTGAACTTCTGATTTTTGTTTCCCTACATAGTAGGAAATTGTAAAAAATAAACCTTTTTAAAGATTTCTTCACCAAATCTTACTTGCGCAACATTGTCTTCTGAGAGGTATTTATACCTACATATCACACCAATGTTTCAGAATAACTTATTGAGATACTAATTTTTGCTTTGCTTTAAGAATAATCAGGGATAAAACAAATTACTTTTCCATTCACCCTGTTCACACCTAACCAAGGACAATGGGTGCTGGAGACCCTGCCCCTTGGGCCACATTTAAGAGATTTGATTTTCAAATAGGACTAACCTGGACTAGGCTTGTAGGTGGAGAGAAGCCCTGGGGTTTAGAGGGTAGAAGGTTGGGGGGGCAGGAGCTGGAAGGCAGCCCCCAAGGGAGAGCGGGAGATTTGGTGCTTGTTTGTGTGTGTGTTTCCATGGTAGTGAGAGTTGGGTAGGGGTTCGACAGCTCCATTCCCCTCTAGAGCCTCTGATGGGTTGGCATGTAGACACTGAGTTTCACGGTGCCCAAGGGCCATGGCGCTGGGAGCTACAAAAAAAGACTTCTTGCCCCAATTTGGTAAAGGGGAGAAAGGGCTGGAATGAAGCGCAGGGCACCTCACAGCAGCCACGGTGAACTGAAGGCTGAAGCCCCTCCCCCTGTTTTCCAACCGCCACCAGCCCTCACCCTGAATGTGACTTCAGGGAGGTGAAAGGGGAGGTCAAGAAGTCCCCCAAAGCACAAATTAGGTTAAATTGCTCCCCTTTCTAAGCAAGTGAGAGCTGGGAGTATGACTTAATTTTATTTTTGAAAGCATTACCACATTTTTACTCACCAGAGAATTGAAGAGTACAATTCATATTTAATAGATACCATGAAAAGTTTTCCTGTAAAACATTTTATTTCCAGTGTGCATATGTTTGACATTCTCCAGTGGACTACATTTGAGGCCTCCAGGTCTTATAAAAATCCTTGGGTCTAATTGAAACTGAGTCTATATTTTGCTCTCTACATTTTGCTGAATCTGTTCGGGTTTTGTTTTTGTTTTGTTTTTTTGTAAAATAATAAAAATAGTATAGTCCTTTCACTAATGAAAAGCATCCTCAATAAAAATCAACTGTCTTGATCCCCTCGGCATTTGAAAAGGGCCCAGCCAGCGGCAGATACGCAGTAAATGATGAATGAACGAGCCCGGTGCCGCCATCAAGCCCGCTTCTCCTGTGGCGCGACTGAGCCAACGCAGTTCAGTGAGTTGCACAGAATTACACACAGAGTCAGAGTCGGGATGAAATTGCAGATCTAATCCGAATGTCTTTTTCTTGGCACTGGACCACTATGCTTCAAACCTTGGCCCGTGATCCACCGGCTGGTCTCAGAGTCAATATAATTGGTCTGGATTGGCATTTTAAAAATGAAATAGGAGAGGGAAAGATGACAGAATAGCACCGACTGTGAGACGAAGCAAAGCAAAGCGGGCCAACCACGGAGAACCCACCGTGCCCAGCGCAGTAAGGCCTAAGCCGCGTTTCGTAAAACTTACACGTATCGGGGTCAACAGGTAAAATGCTTTTTTTTTTTTTTTTTTGGTTTTTTGGGGTCTGTTTTTTTTTTTTGCTGTGAGCCTAAAATGGTAGGAAGCCAATAAACTAGGCTGTTTTCCCTCATCTCTCTTTAACATTTGTTAGAAGAAAATTCCAACTTCTGACCTGGCTTTTCTAACTCTGTCCCCTTTAACTCATTTATATGTGTATGTTTTTAAATCATGAGATTGTCTACATTTACAAAAAGTTAAGAAAACAATAATAGGGATCCCTATGCACTGACAGACATTAAGCTAGTGCCATGTTTCCTTTCTGTGCTCCCCAGGCCTCTCCGCCCCCTCCCTTCCTTCCCCCAAGGCCCCACCCTGTTCTTACAGTAACCCCCACCTCTTCCCAGAGGTAACCAGTATTTGAAATGGATTTACACCGTCCTCCTATATCGTTATGTGATTCCACCACATAGTGATTTAGCCATAACTCATTTATGCATCGTTTTATATGTGGGAATCATTTAGTTACAGGCCCCTCCCAGCCTAAGTGTCTGAGATATAACCATCGGCCCTGTGAGACTGCTACGTTACCTTCACAAGCCGTTTGCAATGAGTGTCTTTATACATAGTCTCTTGTGTACTTGAGCATTCCTCTACCATAGATCCAGAAGTGAAATGGGCCCTGGTGGCTTATGGGCGCCTTCACCACTCCTAGGTTTGAGACAGTGACTGTACCTACCAGTTTACTCTTGCACGAGGAGATGGAATAACTTTTATACGCTCACATCCTTGACAACTTTGAAGTTATCAGACGTCATTTTTACCATCTACTGGGTATTATAGTACTCGTTTAATTTGGATTTTGCCCATGATTAGTAATGCTGAGCATATTTCTATGCTCAAAAAATGGTGTAATGGCCATTCTTGTTTTTTTCTTTTTATATTACTTGCTGCATTTTTTTTTTTAAATCTGTGAGGCAGGGGGAAGCTGTTCTTTTTCTTATTGACTGGAAGAAATTCTTTATAAATTGTGATTACAAGTCTGACCTGTGCACATTACAAGTCTCTTCTCTAGTCTGTGATGCTTCTCTAAACTTCATGATATGTTTCATTGCATAGCAGCTTATTATGATTGTTCTTGTTAATTTAATGTAATCAAAGTGATCAATCTATTACTTTATAGATAATAATTTATTTTTTTCTTAGCATTTCTCCTTCTAATAATATAAAGATGCCCTCTGTATTGTATTCCAAAAGTTTTATCCTTTTGGTTTCCACATCATCTTTGCTGCATATAAAATATATTTGTGTTTCTGGAGTGATGGGAGTGATGGGAGGATTTGGTTTAATTTTCCATTTGGACAGTCAGTTGTCTCTGCGCCATCTATGAACTGACAATCCCTTCTGACACGATGTCTAATGCTTTTTTTAATTCACTCATACAAATCTGGGTACTTTGAAACTATTTTATTTATTTGTTTTATTTTTCTTACACATGTAAATAGCAACGTGCTCTATTATTTAGTTTTAACAACTTAGAAACTGATGAGTCACATTCTTCCTCCTCTGCCTTAACGATTTCTTATCTACTTTGGGCCTTTACTCTTGTATATGAATTTTATAATCAGCTTTTCAGGATTTACGTAAAACTGTTGTGAAATTTTGATTGAAACTGAAAAAAACATACAGGCCAATTAGTGGATAATTTCCATGTTTATAATATGGAGGGCTTTCTTCTAAGAAAGTGACATAACTCTCCATTTATCTCTGATCTCTACATCTTTTGTTAATATTCTAACTAGTTTGTCTATTACAGCTTGAATAGAGGCAATAATAGGGGGGATCCTCCCTTCTATTCCTGGTGCTGTCTTTATCATGTATATACATAGAATTTTATCACATTTTTCTGCCTTTATAGAGATGATCATATAATTTTTTAAAATGTAATATGGTAAATTATGCTAATATAACCTCTAATATTAATTAATTATCATTCTACATGATTATAATATTTATTTTATGCATGTCTGGATTTTTGTTTGTTTGTTTGTTCAATTTTCTATTGCTGTATAACAAATGACCACAAACATGGCTTAAAATTACATACAGTTATTGTTCCACAGTTCCCATTTCCATGAGTTAGTCCAGACACAGGTGTGCTGGGCCCTGTGCTCATGGTCTCAGCAGGCAGAAATCAAGGTGTTATTCAGGGCTCTGATCTCACCTGAGGCTTGGGGTCAACTGTCAACCTCATGGGTTGTTGGTAAAATTTCATTTCTATGTGGTTAGAAGACTGATCTCCCACTTTTTCTGTCTGTTGGCCGGGACTAGATTCAGCGCTTAGAGATTTACTCCAAGCCATCAGGACATTCTCTCACTTAAGAGCTCACCTGAGTAGATATAGAAATCATAAATGTAAAGTTTAAAATAAGAAAAGATGAAATTATTATTGGGAAACAATATGATTGTTAATATCAGAGTTCCACCTAGAATAATTTGCCTTTTAATTAACTCAATGTAAACTGATTAGGGACTTCAATCATATCTGCAAATTTCTGTCATCATTGCCATAAACTGTTACCTAAGCATGGGAGTGAGAACCCACGATATTCACAGAATCTACTCACACTACAGAGGAGAAATTAAAACAAGATGAGGATCTTGGGGGCTTACCACAGTTCCTAACTTTATTTAGGAATTTTTTAATTATGTTCATGAGACAGACAAGCGGTTTTCCATTTTTTTACTGACCTTATCTGCTAGGAGCATAAACTTAATTCTAATCATTGTTGTTTTAGAGAGTACTGACTCGTTTTAATCTCTGGATATATACTTTAATATATGCGTTAATTTTTAACATTTTCAAAGTATTGCTTCAGCTGCAATGAACCACTTTCCCTTTTTTCCTTCATTTGTGCATCTTCTAGTTCTGTTATATCAGATGCAGACTGGTAGTAATGATAGAAACATTATTCCAAAACTCTCGCTTTCACCAGTGACAGATTCTCTCTGTCTCTTATTAAAGACACATAAATACATGTGGGATAGAGTGTCAAGATCCTGGGACTGGATGGAAGTTAGACCAGATTTTAGTTTCAAATTCACCATTGGCCACCATAATATTGATGTTAATTAAATACCTTTCTAATTCCTGTCGGAAGACAATTGCCATTGAATATTTTAATGTTTCTACGTGCTTCAGGCTTTCTGAGCCAAAAGGATTGGCAGACTTTGCTAAAACAAAGTTTATTTGACACACACGCCTTAGAAGCTACGGGAAGTCTATTGCTCCAGAGAGACTTAGAGCTTATCTGGCCCAGAACCATTTGCTTACACACCAGGACAGAGATCTTCCCCGCTGCCAACCCAGGGAGGATTTGTTTACATCCTGGAGAAAAGGCTGTAGGAACAGATATGTCCAAGTGCCAGCCTTCCCCTAGAAGTCCCGAGTCTCGTAATTTGGGGGGTTCCTCTTACGTGGTGCAATCCTAGCACACATGAGATGAGCGCCTGGCCCTTACCTCGTGGGAAGCAGGCGCAAAAGGAACAGGTGCTGAGATGCTCTGAGTAGTAAATGGACAAATGGTCTGTTCTTTACTCCAGAGATTCTGTGTTTGCTGCAAGAATATGGGTAAATACATAACTTAAAAATTATCAGGCTCTTTTGGTGGTAGGAGTGTCGATACAGTCCAATGTAGCACAGATTTCCTGATGAGACAGAGGAAACTGTGGTTATGAATAGAAATGGGTTTTCACAAAGTAAGACAGGATCTGTCACTCAGAGACACGAAGTGATGTGATTGAGGCTGGACAGTGTTTAAGGTGGTCAATGCCAATGGCCCAGACGTGCTTACGTCCATAGTTTCTTTGTTTCCAGAATGATGTGGATCCACCGAAACCTGCCTGTAGGATGGTTTCTTCCCAAGAGTGGGACAGAAAGGAGCTCTGGGCATAGTCTTGTCATAAAGGAAAAGCCTAGGTGGTGGGAGGGGAAGCAGGGAAATCCCTGCAAACATCAACAACAAAAACCTAGATGAAATTAAGGCCTACGTTTGGCATTTACTCCATAATCCAGGGAGAGTTTTAGAAGAGAAGGGGTGTGTAGAGCATAAGTCATAATTTCAATATTCCTTTGCAGGACCCCTTCTCTACTCCTCCCTGCCCGCCCCCCCCCCCCCCCCCCAGACCTTACAACTGTGGGACTTCGATGCTGTTTCACTAACCGCTGGCTTGTGTTCATCTGTGGACCACAGCGACCGTGAGAGCACAGGGACGTCTCTCCTGACCACCCCATGCCTAGCCCCTGCCCGGCCTCTATAACTCTCTGTGGGAAGGAAGGAAGGCAGCCGGGGAGAAAGGGGGGGGGAATGGACAAAATAATGGCCACTTTGTCACCAGAACCAGAGGCTAGGGGAGGGAGAGCCATGGATGCGGATCCTGACGTCTCCCACACCCAGGAGCTCTTACATTTTCAGAAAAGGGCCTTTAAACACGACTCCTATTTCCTCACCTGCTTGGCCTACACACCTCCCTGCTGAGGTGACCGGCCTTCAAAGTCCTGCCTCGGAGCCCGTCTTAGGGAGCGCCGTCGGGGCCATGCAGGCTGGCCTTGCCTTTCTGTCCTTTCAGCGCAACTCTGTCCCTTTTTGATGTGTGGGAATTTATTACCTACATGCCCCGTGCTCGCGTCACAGTCTTGTTTCACACTGAAAATGGGGGGGAAAGACTAATACGAAGGTCGGAAAACGTAGCAGAATCAGAGCTACCAACAAGGTCTGGGAGCCGAGCCACGTGTAAGACGTGCCAGTGTTTTCCATATCATGCCCCACCCACCGCCTCTTAATTCCTGGAAGTGAGCACAATTTTTTAAAAAATTGCCTCTCTAGTCGTGATAGCTGAGCCTAATGAAAAGTGTAACACTTAGAGACATTCGTTTACAGTTTTTTCTTTTTCTATTTTCTCTCTTTGGAACATCTTAGCCTAAATATATATATAGTTTTAGTCTGACATGAAGCTCATTTTGTTACTCACGTTATTGTATAGAATTGAGCTCTGCAGTTTGGTTTGCTAAACCTATGGTTGGAAACTAAACGTTTCTGGGAAAAATGGATAAGAATATCTTATATTTATTGAACAGAGCCAAGAAATTTCTTTTTAATAAGTGAACCACAGATGGGACGCCATCTGTCCGCACATGGCGCTGGCGCTTGAAGCACTGTTTACATCGGGCCACGACGCCTTCTCAGAGAGGACAGGGGCGTTGCTGGGCCAAACGTGAAGAGCAGTGAGCTTAGATCCATGAGTATTGTAAGTTTTCTAAGGATAGAATCAGCATGTTTATATGCATACAGTTTTCATATATTTGGGTGGATAAAAAGAAAGAAAATCTGTTGGGTTTTTCTTTTCTTTTTTCCCAAGACAGGAAAAACTACTGGTAGGAGACAATCACATCGGCAGATTTGAGCTTTTTCATATACAAATTCTATTTTATGACATAATGTTCCCTATAAGGATACTAATAATAGTATTTTAATTTACTGAAATCCAAACTACAGGCTTTATTTTATTCAAGAGCATATACAAAAGACATAATTTGTTCCATAAGTTTCAGTAACTTGGAAACATTTTTATCTGGTTCACTTATACTTTTTGCCTGCTTTACTACGTATGCATTTTCTTATTTTTAATCAACTTTCATTTTAGAACATAATTGGAAGTAGGTGTTTATTATTTTTCTAATATAAAAGCACAAAACTGATTTTCTAAAATTGCCATATATTTAAGGGAATTGTGTTTTGCTTATTTGCATTTAACTCTTTGATCCCAAACAATTTGAATAAATTCTGATTAATATTAACTTTTTTCCCATGTTAATTCAAAACCATTTCAAGACAGATTTTCTCTTTCCTTCTACCTAATACAGCAAAGACTTGATATCTATAATATATGCAAAATTATGCAAATTGTACAAGTCTAGTGAGAAAAGATGATGAATAAATAGTCAATAGTAATAATAATAACTACAATTCTGCAGTATTATCTACATGGCAGGTACTTAGGGGCCTGCCAAACATCCACTTGAATCTTAAAGAACCATCTCAAATCATAATTTTCCCCCAGTTACAGCAGAGAAAATGGGTTCGATAGGCCTTAGGTCGCAGACATAATCAGCAGTATCTGCTTTAAGACCCGCGTTCTTTCTACTCTGCAGTGCTGCCTCCCTTCATGGGAAAACACTACTGGAAAGCAAACAAAATATTTATTAATTGTTGAACAGGAAGAAATGCTTACTGCCCTAGTAACCACAATAAAGAGAAATTACAGTGAGGTAGCAATTTCTGTTCATCAAGCTGAATGCTTTTTGTCAAATATTAGAGAAATGGCTACAATAAAATGTGTCAGATCGGGTCGTGCATGTATATTGTGTTTTGGAAATACCAATCAAGATCCCTAAAATGTTCATAATTTTTGATACATTACTCCATCTTCTGAAGTTTTTGTGTTAATAAAATAAAATATTAAGGAAGTTAAATTGATATAAGATTTCCGGCAGCAAAATGCATCTAGGAAGGCAGATGTGATGGGATAAATCATCTTCAGTACAAAGATTGTTCCATATTATTACATAATACATGTTAACACTTTTCTTGATGTAATATATATATATTAAAATAATTATATAAATATAGCAACAAGGATGAGACTTGATATGATGGGCTTTCGGAGGATCTCAGCTGTTTCTTAGAAAAGTTTCTTATTTAACCTCTGAAACTCAGTTTCCCCATTTGTGAGATGGAGATAGGAATGGCAGTAATAGAAACAGCTCCGTAGATTGAGCAAATACAAATTATTTAATGTATTTATGTCATTACCTAAAACCTAATAAATGCTCACTAAATTAGATCTTTTTATTATATAGAACTAAGGGAAAAATAGACAATGTTTTCATTACTGTAAGCAAGGGTATTACAGTAATACATATGAGCCAGTAAGCAAAAATAAAAATTTTTATTTTTTAAGTAATTATTGTATGGTAAATATATTCTTTTCCTTAGCTGTCAAGTGACATCTAGTTAAATTTTTTAATTTTTTAAATTCTACTCCTAAAAAAACACTCTGGAAAGAAAATACTGCAAAAGGGAATTATAACTGTCCAAGAAAGAAGAGTTTAAAATAATTTACTTTTTCAATAAATTATTTTGAGAAGAGAATAAAATTTCCTTAGTAAAGAAACAAAAACAAAGGAAAAACTAAATATCTTACCCTCCACTAACCATACGCTCAACCCAGAGAGTAGGTACCATACAGTCAATTCTATCTTCAAAATGAAAGCCACGTATGGACACGCATCCCCCTACATCATGGTCTTTTTCACTCCAGAAAACTAACTTTATCTCCCAACAAAGCACTAGAAGGCAGCTGGGCATGTATGTGAGTCTGTGAGTGTGCAGGCTCTTCGTGGTCAACGAGCTGGAATTCACTGCGCTTCCAGTGGCAGGGATCTGGAACTGGCAATGAGTGATTCTTCTTTACCCACAAACTCACTTAACTCACACCCCAGAATGATGCAGGTGCAGCTTTATTATCAAATCCCATTAAGACCTCTGAATAATTCTTTTGAATCAAAGAATACCAAATGGTACTGCTCTGAGAATTGGGCATTCATTAAGAAGAGAGACTCTTAGGCCGGTGTGGCTCGGTGGACTGAGTATTGACCCAAGCACCAAGGGGTCACGGGTTCGATTCCTGGTCCTGGCTCATGCCTGGGTTTGGGGCTGATCCCCAATAGGGGGCATGCAGGAGGCAGCAGGTTTATGATCCTCTTGCAAAGATGTTTCTATCACTCTCTCCCTCCCCATTTCTCTCTCTCGCTCTAAAATCAACAAAAATCTATTTAAAAGAGAGAGACTCTTGGGTCCCCTTTGCATCCGTAGGGGACCATGTCTCAGGAATGCAGTGTCTTTCTAGTGTAGATTCAAGGTGACTGCGACACGTGGGGCGCTCAGGGGTCAGGTCCAGTTTCTCACCTTATAAGGTATTTCTCTGTTTCTCTTGGTTCTGTTGCAGAAAACAGAATCCACTCTAACTCGTTTTCACAGAAAGAGATAACTGGGTGTCGAATGACTTTCGGGGTTCTTGGAGAGCGGGAAGAAACAGATCAGAGGAACAACTGAAAACGAAAATAACCCTAGAACAATGCGGCGTGTCTGCCCCTCCTAACATCGGGGCCTGTGAGAGGAGGAAGCTGAGAAACCAGGACGCAGAAGGCCCATCAGCCTCCTGCCCAGAACCAAGCCACCTTCCTGTGACCCGCACAGCGGGGGCGCCCGCGCCCACCTCCCAGCAGTGCACCTCGGTCCAGTGCTCAGACCTGGGTGACTGCTTCGGCTTACTGGGTCCTTCAGCCGCACCCAGAAACCTGGTGCAAAGGAGCCTAAGGAAATTTTAGTGTTCTGGCCTCTTTAGTCCAAGGAGAAAAACTATAAGGAAAATGGAAAAATAATGAAGCGGCCCATTTATTATAATGGCTATCATCTCTAAATTCTCTAATCAAATCCAAGTTTAATTGGCTTGAAACAAGATTATTCAGAAATCGTTTAAATTTCATATCATGAACTGTGTCATTCCCTCCCTCTCTCCTCTCCCATCTCTCCCTCTCCCTCTCCCCCCCTGCCTCCCCCCTCTCTCCCCCCCTCTCTGTCCCTCCCTCTCTCCCCCCCCTCTATCTCTCTCCCCCTCCCTCTATCTCCCTCTCTCTCCCTCCCTCTATCTCTCTCTCCTCCTCCCTCTATTTCTCTCCCTCTCTCTCCCTCCCTCTCTCCCCCCTCCCTCTATCTCTCCCTCTCTGTCCCTCCCTCTCTCTCCCCCTCCCTCTATCTCTCTCTCCTCCTCCCTCTATTTCTCTCCCTCTCTCTCCCCCCCCTCTGTCCCTCCCTCTCTCCCCCCTCCCTCTATCTCTCTCCCCCCTCCCTCTCTCTCCCCCCTCTCTCTCCCTCCCTCTCTCTCCCCCTCCCTCTATCTCTCTCTCCTCCTCCCTCTATTTCTCTCCCTCTCTCTCCCCCCCTCTCTGTCCCTCCCTCTCTCCCCCTCCCTCTATCTCTCTCCCCCCTCCCTCTATCTCCCTCTCTCTCCCCCTCCCTCTATCTCTCTCCCCCTCCCTCTATCTCTCTCCCCCCTCCCTCTCTCTCCCCCCCTCTCCCTCCCTCTCTCTCCCCCTCCCTCTATCTCTCTCTCCTCCTCCCTTATTTCTCTCCCTCTCTCTCCCCCCCTCTCTCTCCCTCCCTCTCTCCCCCCTCCCTCTATCTCCCTCTCTCTCCCCCCCTCTCTCTCCCTCCCTCTCTCCCCCCTCCCTCTATCTCCCTCTCTCTCCCTCCCTCTCTCTCCCTCCCTCTATCTCTCTCTCCCCCCTCCCTCTATCTCCCTCTCTCCCCCCTCTCTGTCCCTCCCTCTCTCCCCCTCCCTCCCCGTCTCTCCGACACCACCTCTCCCCTGCAGTCATGCCTTATCCCTCTGCATCACCATCACTGCATCTGGGCCTCCCTACCAACAGATGTCCCTCTGTGCCCCGTCCTATAGCAGTCACTTATTTTCCCTACTGTCCCAGAACAAAACCCACCAAACCCTTTCGGTCCTGATCTATTGTATATTCCCCAAGTTTAGCGCAGCTCCTTCCAGGCGAAGGTGCTGGTTCTTAAAAATCCGCCCTTCCAACGATGCCCGCGGCTGTGCCATTCTCGCTGCCTGTGCCGCATGACTTCTGAATAAATAAATGGATGGAGGAGCCCTCCCAACCCTGACCGCCCCAGCCGCCGGGCGGCATTGTGGAATTGCGCATTTCTATCACTTAGAGCCATGAGGACCCGGTACAATGTCTGCACGTCAGTCTGCTGCCAAACTTTGCTATCGCAGCAGAACATTGGACGCAAAGCCCGAAAAAGGTCAATTTTGTGGGAGAAATGTGTGACTGCTCTTCCCAGAATACATTTCTTCCTTCCAAAAGTGGCAGGCCCTCGCTTTCCTGGGCTCAGTTTATATTCCATGGGCCACTGTTATAACTATCTCCATGTACCCACCTTTCCCCAGTAATCTCTGCATTCTTATCACCTGGAAACCCCCACCGCTGGGAAAATCCAACTCTTTACCCTCTTTACCTGCATTTTCCTCACTGAAAAGTGCCCAGAGGAAAACACACAACCTTGTGTTTGATGTATTTATGACCTAAGAGGGCGCTTACAGATACCCAACAATATTCTTATTTGCTGGGTTCAGCCATTCTCCCCCCTCCCAGTTGACACTTTAATACTTTTTTCTTTCCCCTACAACCCCCAGCCTGTATTCCCCCCTCCTTGTCAGGGCCTAATGACTGTGTTTCCTACAGCCATATGAACCCTGAAGAAATGACAAAGCTTCCAGGCTCCCAGCCACACATCCACCCACCTACTTACATCTTTGCCCACGCACCCTGCCTCACCCGGCGAGCATATTATACAGAGGACCCTTCCATATCCGTGTCTAAAGCCAGCTCCTCGGATCTGGCCATTGCCTCCCGCCTTCTCAAGGACAGTGCTCCATCAATTATTCCCCTCAGTGGAATCACCAAACCTTTCTTTACTGGATTACTTCCACGGGCATAAAACACATTACTGTGAACATCTCAACGAAGAACCCTCTCATGAAGCCTCTTTCCCCTCCAACTGCCATCATTCCCTGCTCCTCTTTATCAAAAAACAACAAAAAAAGCTCCTTAAAAAATGTAATTTATATGCATTACCTGAATTCCTCCTTCCCATTGCTCCCTTGAATCCTGAAAACTGAGCTTTTACTCCCACGATTCTACTGAATCAATCATTTACTTATTAGTTCCACTCACCAGTCATTTCTCTTTCTTACCAGTGAGCCACACATTACTAACCCCGGGGTAGGGCCTCCATCCTTACGTTACTGCTCCTGTCAGAGATACTGGGCCCAGCTGATAACTCCCACCCTTTGAGTGGCTTTTCTTTGTCTAGAATCTGAGACACCACGCTTGATGCCTCTTTCCACCCCACAAGCCAATCCTTGCTGTCCCTTCTCCATCGCTTCTCATAAGCGTGGGATCTTACGGTTAGAGTCCAGGGTTCAGTCCTCGTGCCTCTTCTTCCTCCTGTCTGTGTTCGCTGTCAGGGGATCCTGCCCAGTCTCCTGGCTTAACCTACACCGATACGCTGCACTGCATCAACTCTCAACTCCTCCCTGTTCTCGGCCTTGCCGTCCGGATTAACAGAGTCAACAACCTACTCGATATTTCCAGTCGAATGCTAGTAGCGTTTCAGAATTCCTATGCCTAAAACTAGGTTTCTGATCTCCCCAAAGCCTGCTTTTCCTACAATATTGTCCATTTCAGTAAAAAGCAATCCCATTTTCCCCCAAATGGTTAGGGGGAAAAATAACATAGATTTATCCATAACTCCTCTTTTTACTCACACACCTCATATCTGTCAGCAAGTTCTTGTGAGCTTGGCTTTCAAAATATATCCCATATCTAACACCACATTTCCACACCTCTACCCATAGCGCTCTAGGCAAAGGTGTTCCTTCTCAAGGTCATCTCTTGCCTGGATTATGTGAGTGGCCTCTAAATTGACCCACCTACTCCTTTATCAATCCACAGTCTATAAGTTATACCATTGCAAGACTTTTGTTAAACACAGACTAAAGTATGTCATTCCTTTCCCCCAAAAATGTCCACCGGCTCCCATCTCACTAAGAGAAAAGCCAATATCTTTATTTCAGCCTACAAAACCCTACTTGTCTTTTCTCCACCCAGGCTGATCTCACCCTTTACCTCTTCACTATTCATTCTGCTCCAGGCCCACAGGCCTCCCTTCTTCCTTCAAACACAGCAAACATGCCCCAGGCCATGGCCTTGATCTCTCTTCTGTGGACGGCTCCTCTTCAATCAAATAGCTGCATCGATAAACCCTCGCTCATTTCAGGTCTCCTTCTCAGACCATTCATTCCTGGCTATTCTCTCAAACAGCAAATCCTCTGCCCAACACCGCTGTACCCCTGCACTCTTGCCCACCTTGATTGTCCTCTGTCACATTTATATCTATCTGGTGTGCTACATATTTACTTAGATATGTACTTATTTATCACTGTCTCTCCCCACTAGAATATAAGATTCATGAGATCAAAGATTCTGTTTTGGTCCCTGCTGTCTCCCCAGAACCTACGATGGACCCTGATCATAACAAGTGCTCAATAGATACTTGTGGAATGGACGGATGAACAACTCTTGCAACTTTCATTTGGAATTCAATGTCTCTGCATTTTCAGCCCCTTTAGGAGAGTGCGCACGTGGGATCTCACTGGGTGAGTTCATCAAATGACCCTGGCCACAGTGATTAGTTTAGTGGCAGATATGTGACTTCAGCTACTTCAGTAAGATATTTGTGGTGGCTACTATAAAGAAGGACCTCTCTTTTCCCCTCAACTTGTGAATGAGAGTATGTGAGTCCACAGCTGCTGCTGCTAGAGTCCACCTACTAAAGCCTGAAAGAAAAACTAACACATGGTCAATAACTGAGCAAAGCCAAGAGATGGAGAGAAATTCAGGACTGATGATATTTTTGAGCCCTGGATCCAACTGTTTAAAAGCACTGTACTCCTAAACTTTTTAAATACTTAACCAAATAAGTCTACTTTTTAAAGCCAGTTCAGGGTGGGTTTTCTATCAATTGCAGTCAAAAAGGTCACAACAGCCCTGGCCAGCATTGCTCAGTGGTTCGAGCATCGGCCTGCCCATGGAAGTGTCACGAGTTCAATTTCTGGTCAAGAGCACATACCTGGGTTGCAGGTTCAGTCCTGGTCGGGGTGCTTGTGGGAGACAACCAGGCACTGTGTCTTTCTCACATCGATCTCTCTCTCCCTCTCTCTCCCTCCTACTCCCTCCCTTGTACTCTCTCTAAAAATCAGTGAAAAAATTATCCTCAGGTAAGGATTAACGAAAAAGTAAAATGAAATAACTAAGAGCTAACTAAATGAATTGGGTGGCAGAGGCCATTAGAAAGGGAGGAAAACCGTGTGCAAAGGCAGCCAGGCTCGCTGGAGGAATTGAATAAAAACATATGGGGCTCTTAACACGTATGAAAGATAGGGGGCAGGGTCAAGACGCGCCTGGCACTGTAGGCCATGTTAAGAGCATCCTAAGCATAGCAGGAAGCCCTTGAAGGATATAGTCTGATGAAGGAAAAGTGGTCTAATTCCAGAGGCGAAGCTAGAAGTAGACTTTTTTCACTCCGAATGAGTGGACAGGTAAACGTGACAGACCCCCCATTTATGATGTATTGTTTCAGGTATATTTGGCTGCAAGTAACAGAAACCATGAAATTTACTATGTCACTCATAAAATCGGAGACACAGAGGGAGAATGAACATCAAGATGGACCAACTCAGTGGCTTAACAATTTGTGAGGTAAAAAGGTTTATCCTATCACTCTGCTCTGCTACCCTCAGCGTTGGATTCAAAATTAAACTGGCAAAAAGATGGCTACTGGCCTCGAATTCAGTCAAGACCCCATTCACCTATTCTTTGGGCTCCCCCAGAGGCCTGCCACCAAGCTTCTTGCCGCCCAAAGGCCAGAGTTGGGCCACATGGGCCTTACCCAGTCAAGAATCAAGGTAGAGTGGTCATAACCGGCTTAGACTAACCACTGAGCATAGAATGGGTGACAAGCCTCTATCACAGTGGCCACTCCCTGTGAGTAAAGTCTAAGCCCTCAGAAGGCCTTCTGTTCACAATAGACACGTGGGCACTAGATGGAGGGACTTATGAGAGGAGAACATATGATAGGGGTAAGAGTTCCCCATTCTCCTAGGCAGGCTTTCAGAGCACCTATGATGGGGGGCCGCTTGTCTCATCCCTACCCTCTGGAGGTCACAACAAAATCCTCATTAATTACATGTGAATCAGTGTGCGTCTCAGTAACGGAACCCAAGGACTGTTCATCCTATTGCCTCAAGGTGGCTTGGGGAAAAGATTTCAGACCCTTTCTCCATGGGGTTAGACAGTACTGACCGCTCAGGAAACTGAGCATGGCCAAGCCTGTAGCTAGCCGGCTGAGCAGGCATAAGAAAGGCACAAGTCACGTAAAAATGCACCAGTGAAAACCAAATGCATTTGTTTTTAGACATAATGTTGTCATCAACTGTTATGGACTGAATTGTGTGCCCCCCAAATTTATATGTTGAAGCCCCAACGTCTAATGTGACTATATTTGTAGATGGGGTTTTATAGAGGCAATAAAGGGTAAGTGAGGTCATAAGAGTGGGGCACTAATTCAATAGGACTGGTGCCCTTATGGGAAGAGGAAGGGACACCAGAGCTCTATATCAGTGCTCAAACAAAAGCAAGGTCATATGAGGACATGGCAAGAAGGTGGCCATCTACAAGCCAGGAAGAGCCCTCACCAGAAATCAAATTTTCTAGCACTTTGACCATGGACTTCTAGCCTCTAGAAAAATGAGAAATAAATGTCTGTTGTCTAAGCCATCCATTCTGTGGTACTTTGTTAGGGCAGCCCCAGTTGACTAACACAACAACATCCAAACAACTGGAGAAAAATCTAGTTCATTCCACAGCTTTAGAGCTAATGTCTACAGGCTTCAATTACTTTCGGAAATGAACTGAAACTAAAGAAAATCTAATTACAAAGCAGCATTTGCCTGAAGGATTCCAGAGAGGGTGTGTCTTATAATTCCATACTAAAATAAAGCACTTTCCTCACTAGGGAAACATAAATAGGTTCATCCCATTATTTTTAAAAAGATGGTTTTGGTTATATTGTTGTAAATGTGTTGCTTTGTGGAAAGAACGACAAGAATGAGTGAGATAAAATGCATTAGTAGGCCATTAGAAAAACCCAAGAAATAAGGAATTGTGGAGAGTTTTACTTTTGATTAAGATATATTGTAGGTCAAGGAAGACAATAGCACCTGTGCTAACAAGAAAAACTAATATAATATAAAGCATATTTTTCTATAAAGCTATCGGAAAGCAGTTGATTGAAAGTGCCACAAAAAATTAATGCCAAAAGGGGATGAAATTTTCATAGGTGGACCAAGACATGCCGATCCTTCAATAGCTACAGCCAAGCATCTGGCGACAGTGCAGATGTGCCCGGGAGGGGCGTGCCTTAGGTGGAGTGGTTTACAAGGAGAAATCAGGGGAATTTTAAACAACATGGGTGGCAAGCTAGGTTATTTGGAAAATCACTAATGCAAAAATAGAGATTCATCTTGACATCTTGATGAGGGAATGGCAGAAACAGTGGCAGGATGAGCAAGGGATGTGGCCTGGAAAACGGTGTCAGAAGGCTCCCCAGTGCTTGACCAGGGCTTGCTGAAGTAGGTTGAACCAGAGAACCCAGATTACTCACAGCCCCGACTCCCCAAGATCAAGGATTTGCCTTCGGGAGACCGCTGCCCGAAGCCTTGGGAATTGGTCTAAGGGCCAAAGCGTAGTCTCCCCAACAGAACTTGAAACGAGTGGGGGTGGAAAGAAGTGTGGATCGAGTCAGATACACAGGGCATTTAGGGCAGTGAAAACACTCTGTGTGATGCTGTGACAACGGGCACATGGCATCATATATTTGGTCCAACCCCACAGGATGCACAGCACCAAGAGTGAGCCACAGGCTCTGGATGATCATGATGTGTCCATGCAGATTCATCAGTTATAACAGATGTACCCTCTGGGGCAAGATGTAAATACTAAGGGAGGCTATGCAAGTGCGGGGGTGGAGGTTATCTGATAAATCTCTGTCTCTTTCTCTCAATTTTATGGTGAATTTAAACCTGTTCTTATAAAAGAACAAGTAAGTACTTAAAAAAACTCAGTCCAGGTCCTCACCTTAACTGCTCTATGAAACACAGGGATTACACTCTGAAAGGTAGGCAGAGATATAATAATTTAATAACATTATTCTTTCAGACACGCCACATGCCATGCTGCTGCGTGAAGAAGAGGGAAATGTGGCCCAGAATCAAGAGCAAAACTAATCAATAGAAGGCAAATCACCAGTAGTTCAGGTGGCAAAATCAATCGTCAAGGATTTCAAGACAACTATTATAAAAAGTGCTAAATAACTGATTACATAAGACAGAAGGAATGACTTAAGACATGAATTACTCTATGAGAGTTTTCATATAGATAATGGAGAATCAAATTGGGAATTGTGAAGGGAAAAATACAGCATAAGAAATAAAAATGTGTTACATTGTTTTAACAGCGGACAGAATAAAAGCCAAAGAAATACTGGTGAGCATAAAGATATGTCATTTGTAATCATCCACACAAAGGCACATAAGAAATATAATATTGGGGGGGAAAACCTAAACAGGGGATCAGAAGCCTTTGAGAAATATTAGGTTAGTACACATATGTCTAACTTGAGTCTTAGAATGAAAGGATATAAAGAATTAGGCAGAAAAATGCTTAAAGAAATAATGGCCCAAAACTTTTAAAATTTAATGAAAAATCTCAACTTAGAAACCCAAAAAGCGCCGAAAACAAGAAAAAAAGAAATTCATACTGAGGCACAGTGTAGTTAATGATTTATATTATGATTGCTGGAGCTATTAGTAATATAAAACAAATGCATATTTTATATAAATATATATATAAATTGTATATATAAGTGTATAAAATAATATGGCTAAAAAGCTAATAGAGGCAATAAAATAAAAAAACAAAAGTATCCAAAGGAAGCTGTAATATTGACTACCTGACAAAATGCATTTGTCAAAACCCATAGAATTTAGCAGTTCGAAAAGCATATGCAAATTTTAGGAAATGTTATTTATTAAGTTTGGGGTTCCCAGGATAGAATGAAGAATGTAACACACACACACACAAACAAAAAAAACAAAAACTCTAATTATATTTCAAATATTTGAAACACCCTCACTGAAGAGGGCGACAGGGAAAAGGTGCGGCCTAATCACCTTTGGAAATGAGTGGAAGCTGGAAGGCAGAAAGGACCGCACAATCGCATTATACGCTCGTGGATAAAGGGATCCCCCACAGGCGCTGAGTTAAGCATCCCGCACCGATACTCATGTAAATTGGGATGGAACAATTAAGGGAGCCCAGGGCGGGTTTGGGAGCCACTTGGCTCCCCGTCAAGCGGGAGCTGACAAATAAGCAGGCGCGTAACGGGTGACAGGCAGGCAGAGACAGAAACGCGCACGTAGCCACTATAGATCGCATGGGCCCATGTGTCGCGATGTTTACAGATGCAGGTGTACGCGTGGGTTAAGGATGGACCACGTATTCTGTTTTCTGCCGCTTTACAGAGCCTAGAAGCATCAGCACCCCCCCTGCGCCGAGAACTCGGCTTCTGATACCACCCTTTAAAAAAGGGTTCCTCGGAGGAGTGGCCCAAACGAACCTTGGGTCAGGGACTGCACCAAAGGGGCCCGGGGCTGGAGCCTCTTGCAGGGTCAGTAACTGATGGTATTACTAGCAAAAAAACACAAAATTAGCAAGTATTCCAAACAAGCTCAACAAATACAGAAAAAGAAGAATATAGTCAAGAGACGTGTACTACCAGACTTTATGACTTAAAGTTGGATTACATTCAGAAAGCGGGTTATTGGTGTAAAAACAAAACTGAATTAAAGCAGCGTGGTATTGGACCCCATTCCCAACAACGACGGAGTAATGAAGACAGATGTACTCTTCTACTAAAAACAACTAAAAAACTGGGGAGAATGTGAAGCGCCGCTTTTCAATGCCTGGGACATCAGGCAGCGACCCGAAAGGGGCAGAAACCTGGAGAAAGCGCCCAGACGGCAGCCCAGAGGGCAGGGAGGCAGAGGAGCCTGGCGCCTCCGGAGTGAAAGGAAGGAGCTGAGAGACCAGGCGCAGCGAGGCAGCTCGAGGTTCCCGGGGCTCAGGGAGCGAGGGACAGTCCCCGCACAGGCAGAGGGTTCCCCAGACCCGCAGAGGGCCAGCCCTCAGCCTGCAGCCGGGTGCTGATTCCCGGATGCACGTGAGGCCAGGGAAAGAATGGCCCTAACAGTGAGGGGACACAATACCCGAAGTTCACGCAGGGCCGGAGACTAACAGCCGCGCACCGTATCACGATGCTTCAGCCAGGACAGGCCTCACAGGCGAGCCGGGGCCATCAGATTATAATGTAGCGGAAAATTTTCTGTCACCTAGTGACCTTGTAGCCATCCTAGCGGCCTAGAACAACACATTACTACAGGTTGGGGCGATGCCGGGGAAACAAACCTACTGAGCTGCCAGTTGTATGAAGCACAGCACGTACGATTATCTACAGTTCATCATGCTGGATAATGATAACTGTTACTGGGGTATATACCTACTTCTTATACTATATTTTTATTGTGGTTTTTTTTTTAGTGTATTCTTTCAACTCATTAAAAAAAGTTTGTTCAAAATAATGAACAAAATTGAAGCAGACTCACAGACACAGAGAACAGACTGACGGTTGCCAGAGGGAAGAGGGGTTGGGGGACTGGGTGAAAAAGGTGAAGGGATTAGTCACGGGGATGTAAAGTGAAGCATAAGGACTATAGTCTAACCATGCGTGGTGCCAGGTGGGTCCTGGACATATCGGGGGGATCACTTTGTCAAGCATATCATTGCCTAACCACTCTGCTATACACCTGAAACCCATACAGGATGATGCTGACTGTAAACTGTAACTGAAAAATAAAACCTAAAAAGTCTGTTGTAGAAAGTATGCTGTTTGCCAGCAGCAGCCTCATACCTCTGTTTACCACGTCTCTTGACTGCATCATTTTCTCTTGTGCTTGAGTTTAATCTCGTGCTGTTCTGTGCAGGAGCACACTGCACAGGCGGGGGGCCTGGGAGCAATAGTCTGCACCATGTAGCCTCGGTGTGTAGGAGGCTACACCATCTAGCTTTGTGTAAGTGAGCTCTATGTTTGCAAAATGAAGAAATCACCTAAGGACACATTTCTCAGGATGTTTCCCAGTTGTTAAGAGGCACATGACAGTTCAACTTCCCACCAGCCACGCTGGAAAGCCTCAGAATTCGTGGGATATTGGGTAGAATACACAATTCTGTGTGAATAGGCGTGGAGCCTTAGAGAGGGCACAAAATTAGCCTTAGGATGGATGTTGCCCCAGTCCTACAGAATAAAACTCAAAATCAGGACCTGAAAGGATCGTGTGTTTTTTTCAAATAATTTAAATGCATCCCAGGAAAAAAAAACCCACAAGAATATTAAAGCAGTATAAAAATATCCAGCATCCAAAAAGATAAACTTCATGTTATCTGCCTTCAGTAAAAAATTAAAGATGTACAAAGAAGTAGGAAAATACAACCCATGTTAAAGAGAAAAACTAGTCCTTCAAAGCTGACCACGAAATGCTACAGATAGCTGAGTTAGTAAACAAGGGCATGGAAACAGTTATCACCGTATTCCATGTATTCAAGAAGCCAGAAGAAAATTGAACACGTTAAGTGGAAACATGGAAAGACTTAGATGTAAAAACTATAATGTTTAAGATTTTTTTAAAGTACACTGAATGGGATTAACAGTAGTTGAGACTTTGTCAAAAAAAATGATGAGTGAATTTAAGGCAAAAGTAATAGAAACTGTCTAAAATAAAATGCATAAAGAAAAATGTTGAAAAAAGGAACAAAAGCATCAGTAAGCTGCAAGGACACTTGAAGCAGCCTAATGTACATTTAATTAAAGTCCCTGAGGTGGAAAGAGAAGTGAGAGGCAAAAAAGTTCAAATTGTCTACATTTAATGAAAAATATGAACGCCAGGTCTATGAATCCCAATAGAATGTTAACATACAAAATACAGAGTAAACTACATTAAGTTGCATCATAATTAAGCAGCTATAAAGCTGTGACAAAGAGAGAACTTTATATTCAGCCTGTGAAAAAAGATACATCCCTTAGAGAAAAACAGAGATAAGAATGACAAGACTTCTCATGAGAAAAAAAAATGCAAGGGGCAAAACTTTTGAAATACTAAAATAAAAGCTTGTAACCTAGAAATCCATGCTTCTCAAACATCTCTCAACAACAGGAGCAAAATAAAGATTTTCTCAGGCATAGAAAAGCTGAAAGAATTTATAACCAGTAGATCTGCATTATATGAGATGTGAAAGAAAATCCTTCAGAAAGAAAGAATATTTTATCAGATTGAAATATGGATTTATACAAAGAACCAGAGAGACTCAGAAATGATAGCTATGTGGTTGTATGTAAAATATTTTTTATAATTCAAATACCTTTTAAAGCTATTTGGCTGTTTAAAGCAAAGTGAATATCAGTGCATTCTGAGGGTTACACCACATGCAGGAATAAAATGTATGTAAACAACAGCACAAAGGCCAAGAGAAGAGAAATAGAAGTACCCTGGTGAAATATTCTTTTCCTCTGTGTAAAATATTAATATCCCTTGGAGGTAAACTATAAACTACAACTTGCTGTTTATAAGCTAAAGATATATATACTAAAAGCACTAGAGCAAACACTAAGGACACAAATTAGACAGAAGTAAATCATACAAAATATATAATTAATTGCAAAGAAAGCAAAAAAAAAAAAAAGGAGCAAAAAGAACACACATGACAAAAGGAAAACAAATGGAAATATAATAAATTTATACCTAAACATAGCAGTCATCGCATTAAATATAAATGGCTGGCCCTGGTCGGGTGGTTCAGCTGGTTGCAGTGTTGTCCACGCATCAGAAAGGTGGTGGGTTTGATTCCTGGTCAGGGTACGTGCCTAGGTTGCAGGTTCAATCCCCAGTCGGGGTACATACTGGAGGCAATTGATCAATGTTTCTCTCGTGCATCAATGTTTCTCTCTCCCTTCCTCTCTCTAAAAAAATAAAATAAAATAAAATAATAAAATAAAAATGTCCTTGGATGAGGAAAATATAAATATATGATCTGAACACCTCAATTAAAAGGCAAAGTATTCCAAATCTAACATAGAAGAAAGACCCAACTATATACTGTATATTTCCCACAAGAAACCTACTTTATGTATAAAAGACACACACAGGTTAAGAGTAAAAGAATATGTCAGCAAATTGGTAGTTTATACAAAATGGGAAATTCCTAGAAAGACATAGCAAAACTGACCCAAGAAGAAACAGATAACCTGAATAGACCTACGGCAAGCAAATACATTGACTTAACAATTTAGAAACTTTCAGCAAATAAAGAGCTGAGGCTCCTATAGATTCATCAACTGGTGAATTGTATGAAATATTGAAAGAAGAAGGAACACTAATCCATCACAAACTCCTCTTCCAAAACAGAAGAGGAAATATTTCCCAATTTATTGTTTGATGGCAGTATACTGTGATGCCACAGCCAGACAATGGCATTAGAAGAAAAGAAAAATACAAACCAGTACCCTTATGATTAGACATAAAATCTTCAACAAATACTAGCAAACTAAATCTGGCAACATACTAAAACAGGGTTGTGTACCATCAGCAAATGGAACGTAACCCAGTAATGCAAAGTCTTAAATAAAAAATTAACGTGCATCAGGTTCCCAGACTCCCCAGCATCCTGTGGCTTGAGTACCGTCAGGACCTTTATGAGAACAGTCCTCTTTCTGTCACTAAGTTCAAGAGAAATAAGTATCCTTAAATCTTTGCATCCTTTCTTCCTGTGTCTCATGGGTAATGGTTTATCTTGACGCAAACAAGAGTTTGCAATACCATTCCAGGAAAAAAAAAAAGGGGGTTTCTTTTTTGTCCAATGGCACAAAGAGCTTTTCTCACTTAAAATTAAGTAATTTTTAAAAAATTAATGATACATTTCATTCATAAAACAAAGGATAAAGAACACACAATCAAAAAATGCCAAAAAAAGCATTTGATGAAAGAATTTTTATCATAAAAAGACCCAACAAAACCAGTAATAGAAGGGAACTCCCTAACCTAATAAAAAGTTGACATACAAAAGACCAAGAGCTGCCCAGTCGGCGTGGCTCAGCAGGTGAGCATCAACCTAGGATCCAGGAGGTTGCGGATCAATTCCCAGTCAGGGCACATGCTCGGGTTGGGGGCTCGGTCTCCAGTAGGGGGCATGCAGGAGGCAGCTGATCAATGAGTCTCTCATCACTGATGTTTCTGTCTCTCTCCCTTACCCTTCCTCTCTCTGAAATCAATAAAGACATGTTTTTTTTAAAAAAAAACACCACAAGAGCTAATAGCACAATTACTGGGAAAGAACAGAATGCTTTCTCTTTGAGATCAGGAACAAGATTAGGACATTTACTCTTGCCACATCTATTCAACACCCTATTGGAGATTCTAGCCAAGACAATTAAGCAAAATTAAATAAAAAATAAAAGATATCCATATTGGAAAAGAAAAGTGCAAACTATCTCTATTGGCAGATGACATGTATACAGAAAATCTTGAGGAATCCATAAAAAAATGGCATGAAAACAAATAAAGTAGTAAAGCCAGGTTGCAGAACAGAAGATCGATACACAAAAATCAATTGTGTTTCTACACATTAGTAATGAACAATGAAAAAATAGAATTATGAAAAGAACTCCATTTGTAATATAATCAATAATAATAAAATTATTAGGAATAAATCTAACAAAAGAGCATAAATTTGCCTTGAAAACTGCAAAACATTATTGAAAGAACTTAGATTCAAGGAAAAGAAAACCCAAATAAGTAGAAAGACAACCTGTAGTAATTACAGATCAAAAGACTTAAAATTTCTAAGATGGCAATACTCTCAAAATCAATTTATAAATTCGGTGCAATCCTTGTCAAAACCCATCTGCCACCTTTGCAGAAAACAACAAGCTGACCCTAAAATTCACAAGGAAATGCACGGGGTCCGTAATAACTAAACAATCTTGGGAAGGAAGAACAAAGTTGAAGAAGTCATTCTTCCTGATTTCAAAGTTACTAGAACGATTCAGTAATCAAGGCATTGGGGTGTTTGCATGAGGATAGACATATAGATAAATGGAACTGAGTCAAAAGCCCAGAAATAAATTTATGGCCAATTCATTTTCCACAGTGGTGCTGAAATAGTTCAATGGGGAAGGCATATCCTTTTCACAAGGTGCCCTAGAAGAAGGCACCAGAAGAATGGCACCACGGCAAACCCACAGCCAGAAAGAAAGGAAAGCAGCGGAATAAATAATCCAACTTTACTCTCCCTGCACCTGCTAGTACCGTTGGTACATTATGGTACCTCAGACCTAACCAGAACAACCACCCAGAAGTCAAGAGCACAGCTGGTGCATCCCACCAAGGACAGCCTCCCTGGAAAACAGAATTAGAGGTAGAGTACAGGGTAGATCAAAAGAAAGAAACGGAGGTATTGAGAGATCAGATTAGATTAGGCCCACCTGTTAATACTGAATATCCTCTCCACCTCAAAATCCATAACCTTAGTTGCATCTA
This sequence comes from Miniopterus natalensis, assembly GCF_054644295.1. NCBI lineage: Eukaryota > Metazoa > Chordata > Mammalia > Chiroptera > Miniopteridae > Miniopterus > Miniopterus natalensis. Next base: position 191,848,756 of record NC_142081.1, on the reverse strand, counting down.
TAAAGTCCTTTGTACCATGTATGGTAACATATTTATGGATTCTGGGGCTTAGGGTATAGACATATTTGTAGAGCCATTATTTTCCCTACTCCTGTCTGTTAAATCATTCTTTCAATATGATCTACATTAAATAATATCTATGCCACACACAATATAATTTGTATACAAATGTTCATTGCAGCATTATTTATATTATTCATAATAGCCAAAAGTGAAAATAATACAAATTTCCATCAACTGATAAATTAATAAATAAAAGGTGACATATCCATACAATGCAATATTTTTAGGCAATAAGAAAAGAGTGTCTCCGCAGCTGTAAAGAAGAAGAATCTTGTACCCTTTGGGACAGTATGGATGGACCTGGAGAATATTATGCTAAGTGAAATAAGCCAGGTAGAGAAAGACAAATATCACATGATCTCACTTATACGTGGAATCTAAAGAACTTAATAAACTGATGAACAGAATAGATTCAATGACATGGAAGCATAGATGAGACTGAGGAATGTCAGAGGGATGGAGGAGGGTGGGTGGGTGGAGGGGGAGAGAGTAACCAAAGAATTTATGTGCATATATGCACAACCCACGGACACGGACAATGGTGGGGAGAGGGACTGGGGAGGGGGGTGGGGCAGGGTGGAACGGGTCATTGGGGAGAAGGGACATCTGTAATATTTTAAACAAAAATAAAATTTAAAAAAAAGAAAAGAAAGAGTGTCATAATAATACATGCTGCAGTGTAGATGAACCTTGAAAACATTGTGCTAAGCAAAAGAAGCAGTCCCCAAAGACCATGTTCTGTGATTCTATTTTATAAAATATCCAGAAAAGGTAAACCAATAGAGACAGAAAGTAGATTACTGTTTGCCTAGGACTCTGGGGTGGGGAGTCTGGAAAAAGTGGGGAGTGACTGCTCATGGGTATAGAGTTCCTTTTGAGGGCAATAAAAATATTCTAAAAGAAGTCACTTACATCTCAGCAAACCTGTTAAAAAGAAAAGTCTGCCTGAGAAAAGTAAACTAATGTATAGTGTTAGTGGTCATGAGAACAGGCCTCCCTTAGGGAGAAGAGAGAAAAGAGTCGCTGGAAGGGACTCAAGGGAAGCACTGTTGTATCGACCAGGTCCTGCTTCTTGGCCGAGTGGGGTTTCAGGGGTGTTCCCTGGATTATCAGGCTTTGAGGTGCACACTCAGGACTTAGGCACTTTTCTGGATCTATGTTCTACTTCAAAATAAAAAGTCTAAATAATTTTTTTTAAATAACAATACATGTATTTCTATCCATGATAAAAAAGAATAACAATAGTTAGGAGTATTACAATAGCGACAGTGTTCTAATAGTGATAAAAACAAGTAAAAAGATACATGGACTATTTAAGAAGTTAAAATCCGAAGAGAATTGGAAGTTGGTTGAAAGGCAAAAGAGTGTTGTTACTTTCTGTTTTTTTGCTGTCAGGCAGATTTCCTCCCCAACAGCAAGCAGAGAGCATTTAGATGGGTGGCGATGGCTATGAGCTTCAGTGTATTGGGCCTGAGATGTCCTTCAGACACCCCATTGACGGTGTCAAGTGAGAGCGTCATATACATGTTGGAGCTCAGAGGAGAAACCAATTTGGACATCCTGCTGAACTTTGTCCATTTGTGCCTAGATGTAGCCCAGATCCTTCTCTTCTGTCTGTATGCCCGAAGGAGGTTATTATTTATGAGAGTCATCAACTCTACCTATTGACCTCTGGGCAGGGTTATCTTGATTTGTTCATGTGAAAGTACTGGAAGAAGATCAGGGGATGGAAGGGGAGTAAAGTTCCTGTCCAGGGGTGGTAAAAGCTCCCAGGTTTTGCTAACCCCAGGGTGCCACGCCATCTCTTTTTGAGTTTTGGGTTCTCCTGCTCCTGTACATGCATCTGTAAATACTCCTCTATTAAACTTTCCTTAATTGGCCTATTTGAAGGTACCATCTGTTTCCTGTCAGCAGCTTGTGTAATTCAGTAATGGGCGCGAGAAGTGGCCCCAGGAAACACCCTCACAATAGGTTTCTGGGATTGGGTGGCTAGCATATTTGAGAGGCTCGCAGCTTCTCGGCTTCAGGAAGTGGGACACTGATAATCTCTGGCATGCTGTAACGTTGCGATTAGGCAAATAATCACTGGTGGTGGCACAGGATGAAGTGCAGATGCTACAAAGGCAATGTGAGATCACGTGACCGTGGCACTTAGTCACTATGGCAACAATAGTTACTACAAAGATTGTGGCAAAAGAAGAGAAAACGGAAGGTCTGCTTCAGAACATGAACGAAAAATCAGAAAGCTTATCTCCAAGAGCCACAGGACAAGTATGAATGAAAATCAAGTCTAAGGACTGAATTTAACTGAACGGTTGTAAACCAACTAAATGAAAAAACCAGCCACGTATCTCATGCTAAGACATGGGCACTGAGGGAAGAAGAATGGGACCCCAAGACAATTGGGAAGACAAGGGAAAGGATAAGAATTATGAATTTCCAAATTCTAAGTGTATTCACATGAGATCTGAAAGGTAATACGGTGGGTTTAAGTACCCAAGGAATGAAGTTGACACAAAAGACTAGATTGTTGAATTTTGGGCTCAACGATGGTTTACAAGCAATAAGAAAGAAATGATAAAGATCCTCTGGCATAGCGCAGTGGCTTCTCAACCTTGGCTGTACACTGGAATCACCAAGAAGCTTAAAACAAAAATTAACGTGTAGGTCCCACCCCCACAGTCCAATTTTAACATTCCTGGGGTACATCTTGGCCACTGGGTTTTCTGAAGCTCCCCACGTGCACCCTGAATTGAGAACCACTGATGATAAAGAAGAAATCTGAGGGTTTAGGGATGTGGGAATATTACAGTAGATTTATTATGTGCAGCCTGCTAAGCTCCCTTCTACCAGTCACCCTGAAAGGACCTGTAGGACACTCCCCCACTAAAGCATCTTTGAAAATCACTGTGGTGAATGTCTCCTATAGGCCAAAGATGAGTGATGGTGGGAGATGCTTCGGTAGAAATGGCTCTGCATTTCAGTGGAAATAATGGTATGCCAGAGAAGTCGAAGCCAGATCAAGGGTCATAACCATCAAAAAGGCACTTAAAATCACATTGGCATTGCAAGGGTTGAAATGGTAACAGTGTGCTGACCTGCATTAGCCTGTGTCAGTGACCTCCTGGTCACTAAGTCCCTCCGAATGAAATAGATGAGCAGCCTACTGAGGTGTGGCTTAATAAAGCAGAAAATTTCTAAGTCTCGTGTTAAAAATGTAATTCAAGTCATCATAATGGGGATTCATAGCCTCTTATCTAGTTCCAAGACCTAAATGAATGCAATAGGCCTGGAAGCTTTCCATTGAAGGGGAGGTTCGTTCCCATTGAGATGGGATCTGCAACATAGCCATTGATGAACACTGGGTATATTTCCTAGACCTCTGTGTGACCTAGAGCCAGCTACCAGGATAGCTCTGCACTGGCAAAAAGGAAATACTCAGAACTTCAGGGAGATCATTAAGTAAAGTTCTCTGAGCTGCCACTGATCACTAGAGTCTAAATGTAGCCTGGTCCATGAAGAACTGGCATTTATTGAAGTCAGGTGATAGATGGAATCTTGATGCATCTCAGAGCCTAATAGGACCACTGACTTATCCTATGGGTTATCTTGGATTATAATGACAGTATAAAGCAAGTGGAAGCTTCTAAAACTGCTTTCACTGCCAAGAAAGCAAGTCGAAAGCAATGCTGCCTTGGTCCCTTCAGGTGCACCCTCTGCCCTCTCAGCCTTGGTCCGCGTCCCCACGGCACCCACAGGCTCCCTCGCGCCCTGGCTGTCGGGAGCCGGCCAGCCGCAGGCCGACGATCAGAAGGCGGAAGGCGAGTGCTGGCGTTCGCTGAGGAGGGTGAAAACCGCAAAGCATGAAAGGCATTTAGGAACAGGCTGATATAGTAAAAGGGGTTTTCCTTTCTTTCTCTTTAGAGGAGATAGATTCATTTTCATGTAAACCAATTTTATCATTCAGTGTCCCAGGGAAAACAGATGTCCCGTGCAAAAGGTCTCAGCTGAAGTACAACGGCAGGGCTACTTACAGAGATGTGGGCAGAACTTACAAAACCAGTAAGGAATGGAGAAATGACCAGACATTAGCAGCAATGGCAAGCCGCTATTACCCCTAGGGCTAAAGGGGAGAAATCATAGAAGCAGCGTTCCCTGAGAGCTGGGTCCATGGAAGAGGGGCCAAGCCACTAGGAGAAGCCACCGCGAGACACAGGAACCGACCAAGCCAGGACACTGAAGGCAATGGGTGCCAGGGGGAGAATGGAGGCTGAATGCCTTAAATCACCTTTCCACGTCATGTTGTGCCTCAGCCAAATACCACCAGAGCCCAAAGGGATCAAGTGATACAGTCTAGAAAGTCACAATTCCAGGGCACAGACCAGCAGAGCGGAGAGATCTGGAGAATATGTGGTTGGGATGGACAGATGGGATGAGGTGGGTGAGGGGAGGGCAAACGTAAAACCCAGCACACCAAGGAATCATTTTCAACTGATTTTGTTAATGAGCAAAATTGAAAACAAAAGACTGAATGGAAGTACATTAAAAAAATTAACATTTGTCCAAAAAAAAAAAAAAAAATGCTTTGAGTCAAAAATCATTGTAAAACAAGAATATAAAAAATGTTCTTGGATCTAACATTATTTTAACAGTTCCAAGAAGCTGGGTTGAGTAGTGTAGCTTTGATTCTTGCTTCCTCTTGATCCTGTAGGACATGTTATCTTTTAAGGTTCAGAACAATGACTACTCCTGTGGATTCCCTTACATCTCTGCGCTGATGCCTTTGAAAAAGGTAATTACCATAAATAACCTCATTTCTGCTAAAAATTATGAGTTTTTTTATGTAAGAACTATAAATCAACCCAAACAGCTGCCTCGCTATTATTCATCATAACAAACTTATGATGTAGCCAATTGGAAAAAAAATGCAATTTTCCCTAAAGTGCCTCTTTGAATTACTCAAAGTTTTTGTTGCAGCTAATTAATTTAGTGCACATTACTAAAATGAATTTTTGAAAATAAACAAAGCACTGAGCAAAAATAGAAGTACAGATGCTAGTAGTGTTCTCTTTTCTTTGATACTATGCTTCCTACATCTGCCCAAAACAAGTAGAAATTAATGTAGTAAACTGATATCTTTAATGAGTTCTATATATAACCAAATATACGTTAGCAGTGGTAATTTAATATGCACTCCGTATAATACTCAAGAGGGATAACTGTGTAATTTATTTGGGGAAATGGCGTCTGTTGCTATCAAAAATTGAAATGAAGGACTGGGGAAGAGTGGGGGGGGATGCCAGGTGGAGGGGATCAATGGGGGACATCTGTAATACTATCAAAAATAAAGATAAATTTTTAAAAAACTGAAGTGAGAAGTGCATTAAATACACCACCATTTCCAGTGCTTCCTATTTCACTAAGTTTTTACATACAAGAAGCAGCCTACTTCTCATATCAGGCTATTGGCATCTCTTACATCTAACATTAGATCTCTTCTTGGTAAGATCACAAAGGGAATTGTGAGGAATGATAAAGAAATCCACTTCCGAATGGGAAACAAATGTATTCTTACAATCACATCCACTAAATTGCTAAGTTGCCATTCCTCAGCCTGGAGCCACATGCCCCTGCCTTGAAACCTCTGTTCTTTAAGGCACCATTTAGCCCAGATCCATCTGATTTTATGAAGGCGGAGACACTGAAGACCAAGAGTCCTAACCTCGTATCTATCATTAATGTATTATATAACCTTGGGCAATCTCTCAAATCTCACCTCCTTCATCTAAAAGACATAGTAACTTATTTCACAGTCTTGTTCAAAGGAACAACTAGTAATATCTGCCAGGTATGTTGGAAACAGATGAGATGGAACTTTATGACATTAAAGGATCTGTTGCAAAAAAAAAGAAAGCAGAATAAATCATGTCTTGGGAAGCAGAATCAAAGCAATTAGGTTTTTTCACCCTTAGGCTAATGAGGTATTTATGAATAGATTGGAAAAATACTTTCTTATGGTATCTTTCTTACTCTGTTTTGGCCATTATAACAACAATACTGTAGAGTAGGTGGCTTAAATAACAAGCATTTATTACTCACAGTTCTGGAGGCTGGGAAGCCTAAGATCAAGATGCCCGCAGATCTGGTGGCTGGTGAGAGCCCTCTCCGTGATTCATAGAGGACCATCTTTCCCTGCGTCCTTACAAGGCCTGTGGGGAACAAGAGAGCTCGCTGAGGTTTCTTATACAAGAAAGTGAATCCCATTCATCAGGGTTTTATCTGCATAACCTAAATGCATCCCAGAGACCCCATCTCCAAATACCATCTGGTGGGAGATCAGGCTTCTGCTTTGAGTTTTAAGGGGAAACAAACATTCAGTCCTATTGAAAAAACAAGTCAACTAGGCCAGATTCACAGCAGCACTTTTCAGGACGATAAGCTCCATGCCCCAACAAGATTTACTCTGAGGCAGAAATGTTACTAATGCTGTGCAAAATGGAAGAACATCTGTTTGTGCTACTTCAGGTAAATGTATTACAGACCAAGAACACATTTTAGATTCCTTAAAGCTCTGAGGAAGAATCAGATGTGCAAAACTAATCCCCATAATTTCTTGTTATCTCTGTCACACTGGGAGTGGAGCAGATACAACACAGATGAGTCATACGCTATAAAAAGATGGCAGTGACATTTCCTAAATGAAAACCATCCTGGAAAACCAATGAAACAAAGCGAGTTCTTTGAAAAGATCAACAAAATGAATGAGCCTTAGGAAGGGTAAATAAGGAAAGGAGAGAGAGGCTACAAATTACTAATATCAGACATGGAGCAGGAGACATCATTACATATCCTATGGACATTGCAAGGATAATAAAGGAAAACTGTGAACAACTCTATACCCACAAATTTGATAAACAAATGAAAGGGACCAATCCCTTGAAACACACTATTAGCCAAAACTCACACAAGAAGAAATAGACCATCTGAATAGGCCTACATTTAGAAATAAAGAATTCATTAAAGAAATTGAATTCATAATTAATAACCTTCCAAACCAAAAAGCAGCAGGCCCAGATGGGCTTACTGGTGAATTCTATCAAACATGTAAAAAAGAAATTATACCAGTTTTCTAAAATCTTATGCAGAGAATAGAAGCATAAAAAATATTTCCTAACTCATTCCATGAGGCCAACGTACCCTAATACTATAACCATACCACTATTTATGAGAAAAGAAAGATACAGAGCAATCTCTCTCATAAACATAGATGCAAAACTCCTCAGCAAAGTATTAGCAAATTGAATCCAACAATATATAAAAAATATATACACCACAAACAAGTAGCATTTATCCCAAGTATGCAATTCTAGTTCAACATTTGAAAGCCAATTAATATCACTTCAATGGACTAAACAAGAAAGATCACATGAACATATCAATAGATGCAGAAAAAGCATTTAACAAAATTCATGATAAAAACTCTCAGAAAACTAGAAATGGAGGGAAACTTCTTTAAGTTAATAAAGATTTTCTACAAAAAAACCTACAGCTAATATCATACCTCAAGTTTGGTGACAAAACTTGAAGCTTGCCCACTAAGATCAGGTATAAGGAAAGAATGTCCCCTCTCACCACTCCTTTTTAACAATGTACTGAAAGGTCTAGGTAATGTAATAAGACAAGACAAGATAAGAAAAGGTATATAAACTAGGAAGAAAAAATAAAACTGTTTTGTTTGCAAATGACATGATCATCTATGTAGAAAATCCAAAAGAATGATTAAAAAACCAAAAAAAAAAAAAACAAAACCTCTGGAATTCACAGGCAATTGACCAAGATTGCAGGATACAAGGTAAATATACAAAAGTCCATTGCTTTTCTACATCCTAGCAATGAGCAAGTGGAATTTGAAATTAAAAACACAATACCATTTACATTAATACCCCACAAAATGAAATAGTTGATTATAAATCCAACAAAATATGTACAAGAAAAGGAAAGCTACAAAACTGTGATGAATGAAATCAAATCACAGAACTTACGCCCTTTAAAAAATTAACACGAAATGAGTCACAAATCTAAATGTGAAATTCAAAACTACAGAACTATAAGACTTCCAGAAAATAACATAGGAGAAACAACAGATGACCTTGGGTATGGCCTGTGACCTTTTAGATACAAACCAAACCAAAGGCATGATTCATAATAGAAATAACTGAGAAACTTCATTAAAATTAAAAACCTCTGCTGTGCAAAAGACAATGTCAACAGAATGAGCAGATAAGCCACAGGCTGAGAGAAAATATTTGCAAAGACATATCTGCTAAAGGACTGTTATCTGAAATATAAAAAGAACTCTGAAAACTCAACAATAAGAAAATAAAAAACACAATTTAAAAATGGCCTAAAGACTTTAACAGATACTTCACCAAAGAAGATGTACAGATGGAAAGTAAGTTTATGAAAAGATGCTCCATATTGTGTGCCATCAGGAAAACACAAATTAAAACAGCAATGAAATATCATTACAAACCTATTGACGCTGCCAAAACCCAGAACACTGACAACATCAAGTGTTGACAAAGATGTGGACCAACAGGAAAGCTCATATATTTATGGTGGGAATGAAAATGGCATAGTCACTTTGGAAGACAGTTGGGCAGTTTTTTTGAAAACTGAGGATAATCTTATCCTTAAGTCCCACAATCACAGTCCTTGGTAGTTGCCCAATGCAGTTGGAAACTTCTGTCCACACAAAAAACTTCACATGGGTATTCATAGCTTTACTCATAACTGCCAAACCCTGGAAGCAACCAAGATGCCCTTCAGTAGAAGAATGGATAAAGTGGAATATTACCCATCACTATCAAGCCATGAAAAGACGTGGAGGGAAATTAAATGCATATTCCTAAGGAGCCAATATGAAAAGGCTGTGGACTGTGTGATTCCAACTACATCACACGGTGGTGATGCAAACCTATGGAGACGATGAAGAATTAGGTGGTTGCCAGTGGCTTGAGCAAATATTTTAATAAGAACATTCAGATTCTGCAAACTTCAGTTAATGGCTTATTTGTGTGTGTGTGTGTGTTTTGTTTTTATTATTTAATTCCCTTGGATAGCTGCTGGTTGAAGCCAGGAAGAGATGCTCACTGTTCCAATCCTAATAAAACGGCCAGGGCGACAGATTCAATACGTGATGTCCCAAAAGAGAGTAAGATCAATAGCCAAGAAAATACTCATTAAAAGGGGATAGAAGGTTTATTTTCAGGTTTGATTCCTGTTATAATATACTTAGGAAGAGGGCTATACTCATTCCATTCAGGGCCAGGGTCTCACTAAGCAAATAATTTCACATGAAGAGATGAGTTGGAGTAATAGGAACACTTAACTGAAGTTCTTTGAATGTTGATGAAAAAATATCCCAAATGAACCTAATATGATCCTTTCTTGACCTGTCTGAACACTCCCCACCCCAGCTCTCAGGAGATGAGAGGTAAGAATTAAGGTACAAAGCAGAACTAGGACAGGGAAGAGAAAGATTGACAAGTATTAAAGATCGAAGTAGAGGGGCAGGAAATTTGGAGAATCAAAAGAGTGTACATGTGGCATCTAATGAACAAAAGAAACTGATGAAAAAAATAGATCCAGAGACACTGAAGCCTGCAACAGACTGATGGATTTCACAGGGAAGGGGAGTACTAACCTAAGAACTTCCGTGCATATACGCACAACCCGTGGACACAGACACCAGTGCAGTGAAGGCCTGGGGAGGGGGCGGGAGCCGGCTGGAGGGCGTCAGTGGGGGGAAAAGGGGGGCATCTGTAATCCTTTCAACAATAAAGATACTTTTATTTTTTTAATGCATGTGGGAGTGCGTAGACTAGAGTGACACTTGATGAGGTCATCACAGAAGGAGCTGAAAATAAGTAGAGAGCTATCACATAATTCAGTTGGGTAGCATTTCACCTTAACACTCAGTGGCTTAAAACTAGTTTATTATGTCTCAAGCTTTTGTAGGTTGACTGGGAGTTCCCTCTGCTTCATATCGTACTGGAGGAGGGTTCACTCACGAATCTAGGAGCTCAGGGGGCCCCCAGGCCTCTTCCATGTGGGATCTCTCTTCCTGTGCTATGTATCCTGAAGAACCTCTTCTCCAGTTTTTTTCTTCGGCAGGGTAGCTGGGACATCTTTAAGCCCAGTGCTGGGTTCTAAGCGAGTATTTCAACCAGAAAAGCCCCAGCACGGAAGTGTGTATCGAGACTGCTGCACTGCGTTTGCTAATGCCACGTGGGTGACCCAGACCCACCGTGCGAGGGGACCGACTCCACACTGGCAGGCACAGTCCCCTGGGTGCACCAATGGAAGAGCCCACTACACCCATTTAGGTCTAAATAGTCTACTGAGAACCACAAGGAGCACCGCAAATATCACCCAGGTATATCCACGCTCCAGCAAGTTTTTTGAAATTTATTATTAATTTTAAGGCTATTTTTAGGGCAGTTTAAGATTGAAAGCAAAATTGAGCAGAAGATGCAGAGATTCACCTAGTACTCCCTGTGGCTACACATGTAGAGCCGCCCCATCAACATCCCCCACCAGAGCGGTGCGTTTGTTACCACTGATGAACCGCCACTGACTCGTCGTAATTACCCAAAGTCCATAGATTACATTATGGTTCACTCCTGGTGTTGCAGAGTCTGTGGGTTTGGATGAACGAACACTGACATGTATCCATCATTATGATTCATACAGAGCATTTTCACTGCCCTAAATATCCCTCTGTGACTGTTGTCCCCTTAAGTATATTGGAACAAGAATGAAAAAATGAATCAACTCTTCTATTCCCTTTGATTAAATATTCTCCTGGCCGTTGATCTTACATTGTTTCAGGACACCACGTACTGAATCTTCCCAACTAGTCATCTCGTTAGGATTGGAGCAATGAGCACCTTCCCCTCGCCTCAGCCAGCGACCATCCATGGGAGAATTAGGTAATAAAATGCAAACAAAAATAAGCCACTAACTGATGTTTGAAAAATCTGAATGTTCTCTCTTTGAAATCATTACTTGAAAATCATTTTTCTTTCTGGACGAGTATGAACCAAGACTGGCTGCCACTATCATTTCTATATGATCCACAGCTATGTAGTATAAATGGGGGACTTACAAAAGATTTCCAAAGTAAAGGCAAGGAGGCGGGGGAGGAAATTCCTGGTTTGGATATCTCAACTTCACTTAAGATTAAAATGGTAAATAGAAAGTTGGTCATTTGGCAAGTGAGCAAAAGAGCACATAATAAAATGATGCTTTTAATAAGCAGATGTGCAATGTTAATACAGAGGTTATGTCATATCGAATTCCATTGTTGCAATGGTCCTAAGTTTATGGTAATAAACTATCATCAAAGTTTTCAACAGACCCAGCTACATTTTTTAATGTAGCTTTTTCTTCCAAGTTGTCAAATATTGAATGTGACTGTGAATTTATTTGGCCAGAAAGCAAAGAGGATGAGAGGAGAAACTGGGAGTCAAGAGTGATTTATTTTAAGAATAATTCATGTTTGTCCTATAAATAACCCATTAATTAGCCACATCAGCACACTTAATATTATCCATTTACTTAGTCAAAAAGTGCATGTTTAGCTTTTATTCACATGGAAAGAGAGCTCTGGAGTCCAAAAAACATTCAGATTATAATGCTCTTTAAAGTAAATTTGACAACATCGAAAGGAACTTGGGAACTAGATAAACGCCAGCGCGGCTTGATAAAGAACACTTGTGTCTGACTAATCTAATCTAACAAAGTTCAAGATTGATATGCGTGAAAGATCTGGGAAAAGAAAACTGATTTAAAATACCTTGATTTTAAAAGACATTTTATTTTGTCCCACAACATTGTGTGCCACATGATATATACTAATTAATGAGGAAAATCTGGCTTGGATATCGTATACCCATGAGGATAATACATAATTGGTTGACTCATAATGTTCACAAATTTTCCTCATCATTGGCTTAGAGACAGAAGAGATAACTGACAGGGTTTCATAGAAGCTGGTGTTGAAATCTTGGTTGCATTTATATCTTTTTTAAAATATATATTTACTAATTTCAGAGAGAAGACGGGAGAGGGAGAGAGAGAGAAACATCAATGATGAGGGAGAGTCATTGACGGCTGCCTCCTGCTCGCCCCCGACCAGGGTGGAGCTGGCAGCCCGGCAGGTGCCCTGACCGGGAATCGAACCCGACCTCCAGGTTCCCGGGTGGACACTCAACCACTGAGTCACACCAGCCGGGCTATATCTTTTATTCATAATCTAGAGCATATCTTCAAACAATCCCAGAATTCTCTGTAACTGGATAAACTGGGTTTAATGATGATAATGAGATTTGACAGAGAGAAATTCAGGGGGAAAAAACACTTAAATGAGAAAACTAGAAAGATAGGTTAGAGAGAGTAATGGGAAATACATCTAAATGAATTCAAGGTCATCTTTTCTTTGAATTTTTATTACACTTATTACGTGAAATACTGATTCTATTCTTTCATTATAGTTATATTGTATTAATCAAGAAACTTTTCATGCACTTATCACTGACATCTTCAAAAATATTTTAACTCCATTGTAGCAGAAATCATTTTTTATTATCTTATATTTTGTACTATATTAATTTCAAAGAGACAAAATAATGTTCTGGTGATTATGCTGAGTGGGCAGTTGTTAGAATGAAAGATGTGCTCAGGGTACTGAAAAGAAAATATAAAATAAATAGCTGATATTACAGGAATAAAGGAACTTGTTCAACACAATCTGACTTGCAAAAGAGAGAGACACAGAGAACCAAAGATAAAAATTCTGGTGAGAATTACAATAAAGGGATACACAGAGAAAGGGCAGCTAATAAAATGTCTGAGAAATTACAGTTAAGAAGGTAAAAAGTGAACTAAAGTCAAGGGTTTATGAGGCCAGGGTAGAGAATGCATCACGGAAGAATGAGACCAACCTTCCACCTTCTGCCTTCCACCTTCTACCTTCGAATCTTCTACCTTCTACCTCCTACCATCTTCTACCTTCCGCCTTCCACCTCCCGCCTTCCACCTCCCACCTCCCACCTTCCACCGGAGCATAAGAGGACACTGAGTGACCATCAACTAAGTTCCTGAAGCAAGACGCAGCCGTGGTTAGAACAAATTTAGTGCGAGGCACATGGGAAAGTTCTAGAACTGCCTTCAGACTCAGCCTCACTGCTGAATGTTCTCGAACACGGAGACAGTGGAGATTATTATACGGTATTAATATTAAAACCATAAGATAATTAATATAAGCTCTTCAAAACTGAAATTTCAGAAAAAATGTTTGCAGATCACACCTCAATAAAACTAGGGGATAATGTGTGTGTGGGGGGGGGTGTATAAAACAATTAAATAAACCTTTGGTGAATGGAAGCAAAACTGTTATTAGAAGGTTACAAAATAATTACAATACTAACAAGCAACATCAAAACTAAGGCGTGACCATTACCAGGATCAGAGGCAAATGCAACATTGAGTGTATTTCTTATTAAACAGGTCGCTTGGAAACAAATGAAGGAAGCACTGAACCCAAGAAGTTAGAAAACAAAAATGAAACAAACCTAGAGAAAGAAGTTGAAAGACAAGGCAGAAATTAATAAACTTAAAACTGGAAAACTTAAATTAGAATTAATAAATAAACCCAAGAGCTGAAGTTTTGGAAAATAACAGTAAAGTACACAACTCTTCTAAGTAATCTATTTCAGTAAAAAGTAAAGAAATTATCATTTAGAAATAAAATATATATACAACCCCAGGAACAGGTGAGATTTTTAAAATTACAATACTATGCATAATTCTCTGAACACATCATCATCCCAATAAAATGGATAGTTTTTCTAGAAAAGTTGAGACTGCCACAATTGACTTAATAAAGGTAGAAAATCTAAATATGCCAATAACCATTTTTCAAATGGAAATATAAAACAGCTCGTCTCTGAAAAGGCATGAAGCTCAGATGGTTTTAGCAAGAAATTCTTCCACACCCCGAGAAGGAACTGATATTTTTGACTGTTAAAATTGTTAGAAAGCCTGGAAGAAATGGAAGGAGTCACAATTCATGCTGCTGTTCAGATTCACGCCCCTCCTCAGCCCCAAGCCCTTAGGAGCTTTCCCTTTGTTGCCCAATTTGCTCTCTTTGGCAAATGGGCCACTGAAGAGATTAGGTTAAGTATTTTCAGGATGGAGAACGGTTTTTACCGAGAGGGAAGAAATTCCTCAAACTGGTGAGAAAGGAGAGACCTATAATTCCCTAAAACCCCGGGGCCTGCCCTCTGCTCTGGCATGGTCCGAGGAGCAGCCAAACCCCAGAGAAAACGGCACCTTGGGGACCTGGGACTGAACCATAGGCGGCTTGGGGGCCCCTGAGGAGCAGGGGTGACCGATGACAAGGGCTTCCTCCGATGCCTGGTGCTTTGTAAGACCCTGGAAACTGCTGCCTTCGTAATAGGAAAGAGACTCACGAATAACTGACACTGAATTTGCTGCCAACCTAGGGGCATATGTACTTGAAGTTGGAATTAAAGGTAATGAGAACTGTGATACTTCTTTATTTGTGCCTCGAGATCATGCACTGCATATAGATTTTTAAAAATCTTAAGCACATTCAGGTTAATCAAACCCAGGAGAAGGGTAGAAAAATCAAGCAGGGTTAATGCTGCAAATACAAGAATGGCTAAACATTTCAAACTCCTATTTATATAATTGATCAGATTAATAGCCACACTTTAAAATTATCGGTATATTCTAGCTGCTGAAAAGCAATTTGAAAAATTCAGCATTTTTTTTTTTTTTTAATCTTGATTAAACAAAAAGCTCCAATGAAATTAAAAATGAAAGGACACAGGCCACTCTTAGGATACATTCTTTCACATACTATCATTTTATTTGTGTAACAATCCTACCCTTACTTTTAGGCATAAAAACTTGACTCTGGAAAGATTAAATAACAGACCCAAGGTCATACAGGTTTATTTAATGATGAAGTTAGGATGTAGGTAGTCTACTGCCTTACAGACTTACTGTGCCATAAAATTACATGGCTAAAACAATCATAAATGGCAAAGCAAAGAATTAATCTAACATACGTCACCCTGGGGCCAAGGCTTTCGTCACTAGAAGCTGCAAGGGTCTGTCTCTCCCTCTAAGTCACACACTCTTAGACTACAGCCTGGCCTCCCGACGCATCTTTGCTTTCCCTGACATCAATATAGTGTTTACAGCCTATGACACACTCCAAGAACATGTTTTGCATGAATGAATGAGCATTTTGAGTTGAAATCGTGGGGAGGGGTGATATTGAAACTGTGTAACTTAGAAAATATTGGCACCAGCTGATCAGAACAGGCGTCAGCCAGAAACCACCATCACAGCCTGGTACGCATCCGCCCCGGCCAGGCCCGAATTTCCTCCCATTTCCATGAGCTCACTCAGCCTGCCCCTGTGGCATCCGACCCACCAGTGGGCGCCAGAGGGGCCACCTTCCCTCCTGGAGCCTGTCCCCAGGAACAGCGCTGGCTCAAGGCCACGGTAGCGACTCAAATGTGTTCGACACAGTCTGCTTGCTGGGATTTAGAATTTGCCCTGAGCAGGAGATAAATACCAAATAAGGGAATCCGTGTCTCTTCACGTCGTTGGACATTTAAGTGATTCTTCTAACTCACTGGGCTGTATTTTCCAGCGTGTTTTCCCGACGTGCACAGGAAAACTGTGTAAAGAGAAAGAAAAGGCTGGAAGCTGGACTGAGGAGGGGCGCGCATGAGGAGAAGCCTCGATTTCCCACCCTAACCTTGCCCCCAGTTCTGTCTCCTGCAGGCAGGCTCAACCGGAGGCGCAGAACCCGTAGGGCACTGGGAAGCCGAGTAAACAGAAACCTCATTTAAAGTGGAGTCTGGAGGCTGGAAGAGAGGCCTGTCACTCACGTGTCACTCAGCGCAGGGAAAGTGCACCTGGCATCTCGACTGGATGTGGCCCCTCTGCTACGCGGGCAGGAGGACCAGGGGAGTCCTCCTGGCCCAGGCCCCGGAGCGGCCGCAGCTCAGCCAATGGGAAGACCCTGCACTTCGAGTTTTGTTTCCTCCAATGGACTCTTTGTTTACTGAAGGCCCTCCATAAAAGAGCTTTCGTCTCCCACGTTTGTCGGGCTTCTGCAGAGTTCACCCTTTCCTGGCCTGATGCAATTCTCTGTTGCCCCCCAGTAAACCCATTTCGTCCGGCTGTCTATCTTGTAAAGGTCAACAATATGTAGGTACATATCAAGGAATTTATTCTGGAGGATTTGTTGACCCCATTATGGGTGCTGGCTAAGGAGTCAGCGCTGGCTGCCTTGACGTCTAACAGGCCGGAGCCCTAAGCTGCCAGGACAAACAGCAAGAGGAGACCAAGAGAAGAGCGGGCATTCCACAGGGATGGACTGAAGCCTGCGTCCACTCTCGTTGCCTCTGACCTTGGCATGAGTATCCGGCAGAAGCTGGACGCTTCCTGAAGCTGTTGCACCTGTGTTCAGGCACACACACCACAAGGAAGACAAGTGGCAAGATGCGGGCGTGAAGGAGGTAAGTCAGCAGATCAGCAGCAGCTGAGGTATCCTGCAAATCAGCTGCTGCCTTCCGTCCCCTCTCCAGCTCTGGAGAGAATCTTCTTCTTCCTGACCCTAATGAGACAGACCATTAAAGGGCATCCTGGGAAACAGTCCAGCCTAGCCACACTGACACGTTGCAAAGCCACTCATTACATTGTGGCACTAACACAGATGAGCCTTTGTTGCTTGTAACAACAACAAATCCCTAACTTATGCAGCAGAGACATGGAAGCTACAAAATGCAAGACAGTAGACAAGAAATGTATGGAGGCACTAGAATCAGATCAAAAATAATAATATATAAATAATAAAATGGCTTATATTTTTATAGTTTAATTTGCAACAAAAACATAGTCAAATAATTCTACAATTCTAAGAACTACCAGAGGGCAAAATTGACCTAGTGGGCTTGTATTATATTTCTTAAATTGTTTTGAAAACAGGGCAGATACCCATTTGTTGGAGGGGATAATAAAGGGAAGGTTGGTGGTATCCTTTATCTTAAATACAATAGTTGAAGTAGGTGACTTTTCAAGATTTTTTCCACATACATGATTGTATTATAAACCAAAATTGTTCAATTGCACTTATTCCCAAGGCTTTAATTAGTTTATTCATATTAAGAATCTTTTCAGTCTAACGAAACATACCCATAACTTGTTGGCTGGCGCAAGTGTTTTCCATGAAATGCCACAGGGAACAAAACAACTTTCAAGAAGAAGAACTGTTTCCAAAATTTGACTTGGAGCAGATATGCAATACCTCTACCGCTTATGAAAAGCACACATGATCTGACCCTACAAGAAGCTGCTTGGTTTAGGTAAAATGACTCGAGGTTAAACTTTAAAAATAAATAAAACTGAGCCTATCACAGTTCTCCCAGCTGGCCTAGACAGCCCTGTACCGAGCCAGATTTGAACCGAGGGAGGATCCCTTTGATAGTTTGTCTCCTTTTCCTGAGATATTCTGCCCCCACCTCTGGACTCCCAGGGCATAGCCAACCACAGATCACATTAATTGCTACTAACTGTATGGTATAAAATGATGCTATTTGGACAAACACATTCAGACAGCCTTGCTCTGTCCTTAATTTGGCCTTCTCGGGAGAATGCTTTAGTTGTTTTTGTTTGTTTGTTTGTTTGTTTTTAAAAAGGCAAGAAAGGGAACACAATACATAGAAACTAATTTTATTTGTGGACTTACTGTCACCATTTTAATTATATTATGTCCATTGGGAAAATACAGATAGAAATAAAATAATTAAATCACAAATTGAGCAATCACATTTCAGTGTCTATCTTTTCATATATCCATATATTTTACATGATATTTATGTACATAGATGTATATTCATGATATGTAAATATTTATATATATGATATATATAATTTATATGTATATATGTATATAAATTCTATGTATATATACATAAGTTATATACATATATATGGTGTCCCCAAAATGTATACACACATTTTGAATAATTATAAAAGCAGAGTTCATCAAAACACATTTCATTTTCAAAATTGCACTATCAGCTGTTAAAGTATGTATACATTTTTGGGAACACCCTGTATATGTAATATAATGCATCACATGAGTCAAGCCACTATTTGGAGTATGGAGCATGCAAACCATTTCAGTGCCCTTTTTTGGGGTTTGGGGAAGGAAGTTGAACACCCCCTCCCTCTCCCTGAGCCACACACTTTGAAGACATGGGGGTTGGTTAAATTCCACAGTGTTTTATGGGCCTAAGTTCCAGAGGCTCATGAATTCACTGGGCGTTTTGTGGAACCTGTAGGACTTGGTGGTTTCTCAGAGCTGGAGAAATAAAACTCTCTGGCTCCTGCCTTTTCTATTCTGAGAATTCTCTGCCTTCTGAATTTATTAGAACATAAGAAATACCCACAGGCACCACATGTGCCCTAAGAAGGCCTAGAGATGGGTGGGTGCCTGGGGCCATCTTTGCCTACGCATTGGCACAAACTCCTGTGTTCTTTCTGAAAAAAGAACAGGCTTTTTCTGCAGTTGGTGGTAGAATCCGACTCTCCGGCATGTGTAAGAGGAAGCAGGAGGCATATGGCTTGTTCTGGCTCCAGACCATGTTAGCCTAATAGTAGCAACCGTTCCTGCCCTGACTCTGTGCCAGTTCTTGTCCGGAGCGCTCGCGTGGGAAACTTCCTTACTCTCACATCAGACATGCAGAGCTGCACGGTGACTTGAGGGAGCCCATTTGGTCCTGCAAAACTGCCTTTTGTTCTTTGAGATATATAATATCCACTGTAGCAGTTCGACATGTGTGAGTTAGCGACTTTGTCACAACCTCTCTATCGGGTTATGGAGAAAACACATCTCAGATGGATGTGCCGCACATTAAAGTCATCAATTAGAGTTTATCACCAAGCCAATGCAGAGTGGTTTACAACCTGCTTTGTGGCTTTGATGAGCCCGAGTTTGTTCTCATTGCCCCACCTCCAGCGTGGAGGGATAGGCTAAGACGATGGGACCTATTCTATAGGGAGGCCACTGGGCGTCCTTTGTGGGAGACACACATTCCGAAAGAGAGCTCATTTCACGTCCAGCCTGGGAGCCGTCGGAGTCAGAGGCTCAGACGGGCGTCGCCGACTGGTGGAGTCCTCAAGGTTTCCAAGCTTTGGGTTTGGAGAAAACGCCTCGTGGGATTTCTTGTGGTTCTCCTTGCCTTGTGCCAGCTCAGACAGGCCACGACTGTGGGGACCATGATCTCATGAGTGGCCTTCAGGAGCGCGCCCTGCTGGAGCGTTTCTCGGGAGGCCAGGCGCAGGCCCTGCGGGTCAGCCAGGCCACGCGTGAGGCCCAGGCACTCCCGCTGCCCAGGGTGAACACACGGCGGGCGTGGAGTCTATGCTCTGCTGTCCCCGAGGAGTTAAAGGAGCCTCGGGAGGGTGAATAACAAAGGCCTGGTTTCCCACCAACCTTCCTCATGTTTTCTTTTGCTTATTTTTCACACGGTTCTCCCCGCAGCCGAGCCCACGCCTTCAGTCTTGGGCTTTTCCTCATGATCTTTCTCTCCCTAGGGTCTCACCTTTCTCTCCCTCTGCTTCAGCATCTCGGCATCTTTCCCTTGTCCCTTCTCCAAATCAAGGGTGACCTCCGTTAAATGCTCTGTCGGGCCTTTAAGGTGGAGGGTGGCTTTGGCGCCCCGGCCAGTGGGCTCGCCGTGACCAGGCTGGACAGTGAAGATCCCGCAGTGGAATCTTCCAGGCACACGGCTCGTCACGGTGCTTTGCGATCGCAGCCACTCCTCTGCCGCCAGACAGAATGGAAGCCAAGCCAGAGCTGTCCAGTTACGGAGATTCTCACCAGCCTGAAGACCCTCCGTAAAGGCTTAGTGCCACCTGGCAGCGGTTCCCAGGTTATTTGTGAGGTCAGCTTTGGCCGTGCCAATGCCGGTGTCCACCAGAGTCAAGGTGCATCCCTGATGGTTGGGGATGTCACTTTTCGGCTCTTTACTGCAGTCCAGCTCGGAAGGGTTCGTTGGGTTCTCATATTGCATCTTATCCAAGGTGTTAGAAGTATTACTGATCAACTCCCCAGGGAAAATGTCCTTGTTGGAATAGGAGATATTGAGGATGAGAGGCATGAACTGGGCAGTTTCTGCCCGGAAGGCAGAAGCCCCCGCCCCTCCTGTCCATGGTGCACCTCCGCGGGCTCCTTGAGGGGAGGAGAGGCACGTACCCGAGAGCAGGGTGGGCAGGGGCTGTGTCTGGCTCACTCGCCACAAGAGGCGAGTGCCAGGGTGACTCAAGAGCGGCTTCAAGTCTTAACTGTGTTTCTGAACTTAGAGTCAAATTAGTCTCACTTTCACCCCAACTAATTCCGACTAATGAAATCTTACGTCTATTGCCTTTGGATAGACTTTTGGCTATTTATACAGCCCAGCTGTTTTCTGTTTTCTTTTTTTATCTTTTGCTATATATCTAATGATCCTATGGCTCTATGTTTTCTCTCCAAAGTGATAAAAACTTCCCTTAATTTTTATTCTATTAATGGATGCCTATAGGTTTAAAACTTTGAACATCTATTTATCTTGCAATGTAATCATTCATTTTAGAATGAATCGTCGATTCTGCCCCTTGGGATAAGCAATTTGCATGGTGTATTTCCTTCCCTTCCCATCCCACAACTCTCACATTTTGCAGAATAATCTTGAGTTTTACAGCCAGATGATTAGTATTAATTTAATTGCTACATTATGCATTTAACATCTGTTTATGTCCATTTTAGCAATTGTTTGGAAATCAACTCTCAAATCTTACTGTTCCTACGGCCACATGTTTTCATCATATCTGAGTCATTATGTTTATTCAGTTCTCAGATGGCCTGAGTATTTTTTTAATATTTTTTTTTTTTTTAGAAAAGATATTTAGGTTCTTTATATCATGATTCCTTAGACGCATGTGGATAGTGTTTTCCCTTTTGTATGTCATATTGGTTCGGATCACAATTTGGTTTTATCTGAGAAATAAAACCCAAATGAAAAAAATGGCTTAAAATATACTAAAATTTACTTCTCACATAAAAGATCTGAGTGTAGGAAGTCCAGGCTTCCTCTCATAGGCCGTGAACGTCGTTGCTGATCCACTTTTACGCTTTTCCATCCCAGGCGCGGTCACCGTGTTCACGATTCAGGATGGTTGCTCCAGTGCCAGGTGTCGCATCCACTGTCTAAACGGGAGAGCGAGGGAAAAGGGGATGTGAAAGTGATGTTGTGCGTCCCTTTCGAGGACAATCCCTGGGCGTTTACACAGCGTCAGTCACATCTCATTGGGTCAATGGGAAGAAAGTCATGTGGACACACAGAATTGCAAGGAAAAAAAAAATGTTTTTAATGTGCCTGACACCAATTCAAGGAAAGAATGGAAACCTGAAGGCACCTACAAGTTCTGGTCACACATCTGAGCAGTATCTTTAATGAACATGTACAGTTTGGGGTTTACAAATATTCTTTCTGAAATCTCTGTCAACATTGCTCTATTGCCTCTTTGGCTAGTTTAAAAATTGAAGTCATCCAAGTTTTCTCTTTTCTGTGTAATACCTTTTCTCTGCTGCTCCACAATGGATGCTTGTTGAATTCGTTCTTTATCTTTGAAATTATAAAGAAAAACACAAACATATATGTATATATACATTTTTTTCATCAATTTAGTATTCAGTGGTCCCTTTAAGTGTTAAAATTATAGTATTTTTTTTCCTCTCAGAAAAGTTTCTTTTTTTTTCTATTACTTTTTTTATTTTTGTTTCCTTTACTCTGATTTTATTCTCTGGCATTTGTGTTATTAATATACTAACTTTCTTAGAGCTCTACCCTCAGCAACTTATCTTTTCTCCCTTATCTTTTTCATTTACTTCTGGGAGACTCTCTTCGGCCTATTTCCTAAGTCCCTAATTGAGATCGTCACTTACAGCCCATGTCCTCGTTTATCTGAGGTTTGCTTTTTAAACTTAGTAATGACATTCTCCCCAGGAATAAGCTCCTGACCTCGCATTGCTCCACGCTGAGCGTGCAGTGTCTCAGATGTTCTCGTGAGTGCGAGATGGAAGAACTGGGCTTTCTCTCCTCTTTTATGACGTCCGTCTCGCAGGACTGCGTCTGTCTGTCCTGTTCCCCTGCACTGCCTCCGCTAGGCCAAGTCCTTTCACACGCCGGGCGGTTTCTCTCTGCTCACTCTTACACAAGAGGTGTGTGTTTGCCTGGTAATAGGACATGTGGCTTATTTTTCAGGGGCTGTGTTTAGGTTTTCATCCCCTGCAAACCAGGGGGAGGGTAGTTCTATTTCCTGTGGTTCGATTATGATAACCTGGGGACCCAGGTGGCCACGAGGCGGAGGGGACAGACGATGTGTTTCTGCCTGTCCAGCAGGTCCATCCAGCCACTAAAGCAGTGACTGATTTCTGGCCCGCTCTAGCCTGTAAGGTAACCAAGAATTAGTTCTGAATTGCATTTTCAAGTGGAAAAGTCAAAGTTATTATGAAGCTAAGCCTTAAGGAAAATTCCTTACTATTTCAAATAGCAGTTGTCATTTCTCCATGTTTGTGGTATAAGAGAGGTTTGAAGAAATCTGCTGTGACTGGTCATTTGAGTACAAAGAACGCTGATATATAGTATTCACCTCCATGGTATCTAGCTAGCTAGCTATCACCTCCATTCCTCATTATTCCAAGCTTAGGTTTTTAATTTTCCAAGTCTTGTGGTGAGAAAAGCTACCCACCTACCTGATAGACAGACCTCTCCTGTGCCTCCATCTGCTTGATACTTGACAACAATTATTCAAAGAGCCTCAACCTTTGATGGAAATCCTATGCTTCCAAGTCATGATAAATACATTCTTATTTTTAGACCCCTTGTGTAATGATATTTGGGAAGAAGTAAATGCATGAGCACAAATAGCCACTTTGAAACTGAAATCTGAAAAATGTGCATTTTGAGCCACACCATTGTATAAAGGCCAATTTTCCAAACTACAACTATGGTTTAAAATGTTTGCACTGATCACAGTATGTGCTTCTGTAGGGTAAAATATTTTCATTATTTTGAGAGAAATAAAATTGCTTTCATTTTTAATGTTGTTAAATCTTATACATGCATGAATGTTATAAAGCTGAAAACATGTTAACTTTATGTAAGAACCATGTTTAGTACAATTTAGGGAGGGCTAAATTGATTAAGAGGATACAACTCTAATATTTCAGGTTTTGCGTAACAAAATTGTGTCGTTGATATTTTTTCCACGGTGTATCTAAATTCAGCTAAACCAGGCACTAAAAATGTCAGCAGTCTCCCAGACTTTAAGGCCTGTGGGGGAAACTTCTATCTTTAATTAAATGTTGGTAATATCAACTTGACAGATTAAAAACCATATTTATCTGGTTTTTTATGATTAAAACCATATTAACTTAATTAACCATATCATAACAAGTGTTTTTTTTAAGAAAAAAATATTAAGTCCATGCTCATAATTTTCCATAACTGTAATATGTCACATGCTCTTACAGAGGTAAATCCCACCTGCTGTCTTCTCTTATAACCAGTGGGAGCTGCTGAAACCTGCCAAATCTGGCCACCAGAATCCTATCTACAGTCATTGGGTGCATCCTTCTGCTTCTAGTAAGCAATAAAAGACAAGACTTTTTCATTTGAAACTTCCAAAAAGTTAAAAATTATTTTTTAAAGGATTTATTCTGAATAATTTAACCCATATTTTATTTATTTATTTATTTTTAATATTTTTAAATTTTATTTTTGTTTAAAATATTACAGATGTCCCTTTTTCTCCCCAATGACCTGTTCCACCCTGTCGCATCCCCCTCCCCAGTCTCTCTCCCCATCATTGTCCGTGTCCTTGGGTTGTGCATATATGTATATAAATTCCTTGGTTAATCTCTCCCCCTCCACCCACTGGCCCTCCTCCATCCCTCTGACATTCATCAGTCTCATCTATGCTTCCATGTCATTGAGTCTATTCTGTTCATCAGTTTATTAAGTCTTTAGATTCCACGTATAAGCGAGATCATGTGATATTTGTTTTTCTCTGCCTGGCTTATTTCACTTAGCATAGTATTCTCCAGGTCCATCCATACTGTCCCAAAGGGTACAAGCTTCTTCTTCTTTACAGCTGCGTAGTATTCCATGGTGTAAATGTCCCACAGCTTTTTATCCACTCATCTCCTGATGGGCACTTGGGCTGTTTCCAGATCTTAGCTATTGTAAACTATGCTGCTATGAATATTGGGGTACATATATTCTTTCTGACCTTCCAGTGCATTCTTGACATCAGATACAGCATTCTTTATCTCTGCCTGAGTTTCGTTTATGGCCTGTGTCTCTTTTTTCATGTTTTCACTAAGGTCCTCGATCTTATCATCTAGTGTCTTCTTAAGTTCCTTGAACATCTTCATCATCAATACTCTGAACTCCATTTCTGATAACTTGCTTAACTCCATCTCATCAAAGTCTTTTTCTGGCGATTTTTCCTTTTCTTTAATTTGGGGGTTGTTTCTTTGTCTCCCCATTTTGGTAGGTCTTAGTGATTGTATCTATATATTAGATATATTTGCTGTCCCCCAGTCTTGTGGGATGGGATTTTGTCTTGTGGGTCCCGTGGAGCCCAGAGGTGTGTTTTCCTTACACCTCTGAGCTCTTTGCTCTGGGCGTGTCCCTCTTGTGGGTGCTCCTTTTGTGGTTTCTTTATGTTCTGTTGTGGTTGGGTCTAGATTGCCGTTGGTCAGTCCTTGGGAGGACCCTCCTCTCAGGTTGGCTAACTGTGTCTCAGCCCCACCCTCGACGCGTAAGCTGTTGTATGGGTGCTGGCCAGGCAGGACAATACACAACTAAACTGCCAGGAAACAAGAGGTATCTTATAAAATATCTTGACAGTCACAATGAAAACAACCCACGTGAAAACAGAACTGGGAGAGTGAAGGGAGAACACATACACACACATAAAAAAAAAAAAAAAAAGCTTAAAAAAAAGAAAGAAAGAAAGAAAAGTAACGCTTAGAGAGAGAGATGTATATTGTTAATACTGGTGAAAATTTAGAAAATAATAATAAACTAAAATGTAAAAAATAGAGAAGCTACTGGGAGATAACAGAAGCAGAGAAAAGATTCTGAAAGAAGGGCCAGCAAAAAATTAAGGGAGAGAGTAGGAATAGGATAATAGTTGAAAATGAGAAAAAAAAAAATACAATAAAGAGAATAAGAGAAACTAAGAATCGAACAAAAAGACGAAGACAGAAGGGAGGATAACAAAAGAACAAAAGAAAAGCAGAAAGGAAAAAGGAAAAGAAAAAAAGTTATGCCAGTGGATGGAGAGGAGAGAGAGCTGAAGCCCAGGCAGGGAGGGCGTCCGGTAAGTGATTGGGGGAAACTATAGAGGAAGCTGTGAACTCGGTTATAATGACAAAGTCCCAGTAGTTAAGCAGGGACATCAAGTAAGTCTTGATAGTAGAAGCAAGGATACAACAAAACAAAGCAAATAACCAAAACTAAACTAAAAGCAAGCTAAGCAAGACAAAATTCTTTTATAAAAAAGAGAAAAATTTAATTAAAAAAATTTTTTTTTTTAAATTATTGTAAAATTTAAAAAAGAAGAAAAACAAATTTTCTCCCATTTCTTCTTCCTAAGGAAAAAAGAGAAAAAACAAACAAAAAGCAAACAAAAACAAAACAAAACAAAAAAAAACAGAAGAAAAAAAGTCAGCCGATCGGGTGGGTTCCTTCTGGGCAGCTTGTGTTGTCTGCGGGTCACTGTTCTGTGGGCTGATTTCTGTTCTCCTGGGGGGTGCTGGTGTGTCACCCACTGTGAGGAGCGTCGGGGTTTGGCTCTGGTGTCCTCAGGTAGATGGCTGACCTGAGGCTCTCCGTGGGCCACCTCCTCTTGTCAGCTGTTTTGCAGCCTTGTAGGTGCCTGGTCTTGCTCCAGAGTCTTCTGTGGAGTCTTTGGGGTGCAGGGTGGCTCGTGTAGCCCAGGGTGTCACTCCCCCTAGAGGTGTCGCTGTCAGGCGCTCACTCTGTGGGGGTTAGTCTCTGCTCCACCGCCAGCTCCTCAGTCCCCACCCTGTCCTCTGAGTCTAGTTCCCCAGGCTCTGTCTGCTGCAGCTTCAGATTGACTTCAGCCTGTTGCCTTTTCTGTCTGGGCCGTTTCGGCAGCCTGGGCTCAGGGGGTTCGATTAAAACACATCCTGGTGAGCCCTTTGCCTGCCCAGCCCGCAGCAGGGGTTTTCAGCGTTTCCTCCAGCTCCCAAACCACAGCCCCTGAGAGTCTTGTTCTTGCAGAGTCCTCCTGTGAGCTGCTCTCCTTCCCCCAAAGGACTGTGCCCTGCGGGGTGCCTGGGGCCTCAGTGGGCAGGACCCACCCCTCTCCTGTTGGGGGCGGGGCTCCCAGCTACAGGAGAGGCTGGCGGGCTCCGCCCCTCCCTGCTCAGCTCTGGTTGGCTGGTCACCCCAGGCCCGCCCCTCAGACTGCCTACTGTGCAGACCCCAATCCCAGCCTCCGCTGGTCTGTCCCCCAGTGCACCCCGGGAAGGTGGGAGCCAGCTCCGCGATCAGGCTCACAAACGCACAAAGCAGCACACAGGCAGAGAGTCCGCCCTGCAAGGTCCTGCCACCCGCGCACTAAGGCCCCCAGCGGAGGGGACCCAAAGTCAGCTCCACGCAGCTCCCCACACTGCTGGTCTCAGCCAAGCTGGGGCGGCTCCACGCGCCACCACGGCGCCCCTCAGGGCTGGTCACCGATCCCAGCCTCTCCTCGCAGGGAGGTCATGGCGGGAGGCCACCCTCAGGGCTGGTCACTGATCCCAGCCTCTCCCACCGGGACCTCAGGGCGGGAGGCCACCCTCAGGGCTGGTCACCGATCCCAGCCTCTCCCACCGGGACCTCAGGGTGGGAGGCCACCCTCAGGGCTGGTCACCGATCCCAGCCTCTCCCACCAGGACCTCAGGGCGGGAGGCCACCCTCAGGGCTGGTCACCGATCCCAGCCTCTCCCACCGGGACCTCAGGGCGGAAGGCCACCCTCAGGGCTGGTCACCGATCCCAGCCTCTCCCACCGGGACCTCAGGGCGGGAGGCCACCCTCAGGGCTGGTCACCGATCCCAGCCTCTCCTCGCAGGGAGGTCATGGCGGGAGGCCACCCTCAGGGCTGTTCGCAGAACCCAGCCTCTCCCACCCGGACCTCAGGGCGGGAGGGCTCCTCCCCTCCCCCAAGCCACGCAGACTCAGTTCTTTCTTGGGCTCAACATAGTGTCCCTCAAGGAGGCAGAGGGTCCCCGTGTGCGGGTGCTCAGCGCAGTCCTCTGGTCCCTTTCTACTCAGGTGCCACAGGCCTTGGGACAGCCTTCCCTGTGGTCAGTACCCCGAGCACTAGACGCTGGTCGCAGCCGCCACTAGGAGCTTTGTTTCCCAGGAAGGCGCCGGCCGCCATCAGAGGCCTTGTTTCCCAGGAAGGCGCCGGCCGCCATCAGAGGCCTTGTTTCCCAGGAAGGCGCCGGCCGCCATCAGAGGCCTTGTTCCCCAGGAAGGCGCCGGCCGCCATCAGAGGCCTTGTTTCCCAGGAAGGCGCCGGCCGCCATCAGAGGCCTTGTTTCCCAGGAAGGCGCCGGCCGCCATCAGAGGCCTTGTTTCCCAGGAAGGCGCCGGCCGCCATCAGAGGCCTTGTTTCCCAGGAAGGCGCCGGCCGCCATCAGAGGCCTTGTTTCCCAGGAAGGCGCCGGCCGCCATCAGAGGCCTTGTTTCCCAGGAAGGCGCCGGCCGCCATCAGAGGCTCTGTTTCCCAGGAAGGCGCCGGCCGCCATGAGAGGCTCTGTTTCCTAGGAAGGCGCCGGCCGCCATCAGAGGCTCTGTTTCCCAGGAAGGCGCCGGCCGCCATCAGAGGCTCTGTTTCCTAGGAAGGCGCCGGCCGCCATCAGAGGCTCTGTTTCCTAGGAAGGCGCCGGCCGCCATCAGAGGCTCTGTTTCCCAGGAAGGCGCCGGCCGCCATCAGAGGCTCTGTTTCCTAGGAAGGCGCCGTCTCCTCCGGGACTCGCTGCTCCCCTGGGCCCCTCTGCCCTGTGCGCGGGGCGCTCCTTCCCCTCTCCGCTCCGGGTGTGGGATCCCCACTTCTGGATGCCGTCGGCACTCCCGAGGGGAGGGAGCTTTGCAGCTTCCAAGCCTCCAGGCTCGGAGCCCAGCACAGGCTTCAGGGGGGCTCCCCCTTCCTACACCCCCTCTCTTACCGGACTCTGCGATGTTTCTTCAGTGCTCCCCACGCACTCCGTCCACTCAGGTATGTTTCTCTGGCTTTTCCAAGCTGGCTCCGTAAGATTTTAGGAGGAAATCGAATCCGTGGCTGGGAGCTGGGGCCTCTGCTGCTCACAGGGCCGCCATCTTCCGCTCCCTAACCCATATTTTAAAAAGAACTTCATAGATGAAGTTTGCGAAAATTAGTAACCTAGAATAAAAATAAACTCAAAGGGTTGTGCTATATAATGGTAACTACAATGCCTTTCTCTTACCGTTGGTAATAATAATAGTGATGATGGTGATGGTGGTGGTGGTGGTGGTGATGGTGGTGACGGTGGTGGTGATGGTGGTGATGGTGGTGGTGATGATGGTCGTGGTGATGGTGGTGATGATGGTGGTGGTGATGGTGGTGGTGATGGTGGTGGTGATGGTGGTGGTGATGGTGGTGACGGTGGTGGTGATGGTGGTGATGGTGGTGGTGATGATGGTCGTGGTGATGGTGGTGATGATGGTGGTGGTGATGGTGGTGGTGATGGTGGTGGTGATGGTGGTGGTGATGGTGATGATGGTGAATAGGATGACGATGGTGTGATGGTGATGATGACAGAAGTTATGGGTGCTCCTCTGTATTAAATTTCATTTTCCGTTCAGCATCCATTCAACCTATGTCTTTTAACAGCTCTGGATTTTCATTTGAGCACCCCTACCCTATTGTGCTTGGGCATCCCTGCCTTAAACTTAGCCCACTCCCTAGTCCCAGATACAGGTTGCATGACCAAAATCCAGGCCACAGAACCAATTACTGGTTGTGATTTTTGTAGGGATGTAGATGTAAGTTAGTCAAATTACAGAGAATCTAGGGGTTCTTCCAGAGATATTAGGAAGAGGGTGACTCCTTTCCAATGAATCCAGGATGCCTCAAGCTGCAGAAGGGTCAGGACCATGCCATGAGGAATACGTTTGCAGGAGAATGGATCAGAAAGGAGGAAGTAGAGCCAAAAGACAGAGGTAGAGAAACAAGTTCAGTGATATTTAAATTCTGAACCAAGTCTTTCCTGAAGCCATTCCTACCCGTGGACTTCTCGGATCATTCTTCCCAGCCGCCTCACGCCTCTTTCTCCCTCGCTCGCTCCTCTGCAGCAATCCATTTGTTTTAAGGAGGCCAAACTAATTCACACTCGGGCCACTGCATTTTCTGTTCCCTCTGCCTGGAGTGCCGCCTCCACAGACAGCTATTCTTATTACTCCCTGCTTTACTCTCTTCAGTCTTGGCTCAAATACAGTTCCTAAGAGAAGCCCCACCTGACACTTTTCTTAGAAGTGCATCTGGCCGTTTGCCATCTCTTTCACCTGCCTAAGTTCCCTCCCTGCACAGCATCTGCCATTTTATAATATAGCTGTGCGTATGCGTGTGAGTGTGTGTGCATGTGTGCATGTGTGTGTTCATGTGTGTGCGTGTGTGTGACTTCTCTGCCTCCTCCACAGGGATATGAGCATCACTCGGGCAGTAGGTTTGGCTGCTTTCTCACAGCTGCGTCCCAACATCAAGAACCGTGCCTATTGCATAGTGGGTGCTCAGCAATTATTAGCTGAATGAAGGAATAAATGAGCCAATAAATCCCTTTCTTGTTATTTTGGCTTAATCCAGGGGTAAACATTCTGTCACAGCTAAAAGTATTGTAACCGTTAGAGCATTATGTTAGTTTTTATGATACAGAAATTAAGCCTTAAATGGTTAAGCAAGAAGTCAGCGGAGGAAGAGATTTAAAAGTAGGTTCTGCTTGACTGGAGCTCTTAAAAGCTAGTCTCCAGTGCTCTCCAGATCACTGAGTTTAGCCAGGAGTCCTTAGAAACGTTACCCTATGATGTTTACGTTTCCTTTTTCTAATGGATAATAAAATAATTTAATAGAACTCTCACGTTATTTTGTATGCAGTGATGAAAACTAATAGCTAATAAACTCTTTCCAAGCACAGATCCTGTCAGAGGTAGAAATTCATAAGTAGAAATTATTGGGCTGCTGTACTTTTTAAGTTGGTAGCAAACTACATGCAGTGGATATGTACTTAGTGTGAACATACCTCCAGCTTTTTCCTGAGACAGTTTTGATTTATTCCTGTGCTAGTCCTGGAACAACAGTGAATAGCATGCCCTTTTTCTCCAAAATATCTTGAAATATATCAAAACCTCTATCTCCGAGTAGCTATCTGTCTCCCTTCCTAGGGTTAGTCCATTGTAATCTTCTGAGTAAACTACTGGCATAGTTTTCCGGACATCTGGGGTTGTCATTCTGCCTCATTCATACAGCAGAAACATGCTACACTTCTCAAGCATGCTGGCAATTCCTGTAGACAGAGCACTCAACGTTAGATAAGCAAGCGTATAAACAAACAATGATAGTGCACCTGAAAGGGACTAGAAGGGAAGAGGCAGCTAGATCTCCAACTTTTTCACTTATTTTCATTTCCACAGCTGGCATTCTTTTCCAAACCATCATCGCCTTTCATTGGACCATCGCTATAAACTCCTAAGTAGGCCACCCAGTTCCTCTCTTCTCCCCCTTCTATCTGTTAGCACACTGCAGCCAAGATGAACATTTAAGATACAAACTGGATCTTATCATCCCATCCTGAGGATTAAATAAATGTCTAATCCCAGGTGCTCTAAAAAACAGAGCCTAAGGCAAGGCTTATGTGCAAGACTATAGAGAGGAGTCCAATGCCAGGAAGGCCGGAGTGAGGGGCCAGGGGAGTGACGCAGGGAAGGAGTGAGGGAATGGGAGGAGATATGTAACGGGCCCCTGGATCATCCTAGGTATCATGTCAGCTAACTGCTCCATTTCATGGGACCAGCTCCCAAGGGGCCCAGTGAACTATCACATCTCAGGATAGTCTATGGATGGTGGGGGGGGTGGAGGTGAGAAGACTTTATTTCTGTCTCTTCGTATTGGTCGAAGTTCTCTTCCTCAGCACTTTATTTCCCCGACACTTCCAGGTTGGGCAAGTATGGGAACAGCATGGGTCCTGAAATGATTATATCTCAGCAGCCACAGAGAAAGAAACCCTGGAGCTGGAGGGGGAAAATGTAAGAGTCAGGCATGAGGCAAGGTGTGGCCCACTTTGCTCCAGAGAGATTGGTTTTTCAGGGACCAGGATTAGAATGGAAGGTTTGGCTAAGAGCCTCGGAGACAATGAGTCTATGAGGATCTGACATAGTACAAAAGACAGACGTGTGATACAGAAAGTTAATACTGAGTGCCTGGAAACATGCCCATCATACTGAAAGCATCCAATAAGTGGTATCGATCTATTACTTATAATTATTATAGAGAAAACATTTGAAACAAGGGAGTGATATTATAAATGCATCATAAATACCACTCAATAGACATATAATGGTTTATTGTATTCATAAAGTTTTCATTAATTCACTGGTTTTGATTGAACATTAATTTGGTGCAAGACAGTGCCTGGGGCCAGTTATCACAGTGGTAAACAATTAGATATGGTTCTGCCCTCATGAGAAGACAGAGTCAAACACAGATCCCGAACATGATTATGAATTCAGTCATGACTGTGATGAAGAAATACAGGCCTTCCTGGGAGCATGTTAGGGAAGGATATGACCTAGTCTTGGGAGGAGATTATCAAGGTCAGAGAGGTAATAACTTAGTCAAGAGAGCGTCATGGGCTGCCTGAATGTGATGGTTAATTTTTTGTTAGTTGATAGGCCAAGATACCTGGTTTTTCATCAAAAACCAGTCTATATGTTACTGTGAAGGTATTTTTTAGATAAGATTAACACTTAAATCAGTAGACTTTGAGCAAAGTAGATTACCTTCCACAATATAGGTGGGCCTCATGCAATCAGATGAAGGCTTGAGAGAAGACTAAGTTCTCTTGAGAAAGAAGGACATTTGCCTCCACAAATGTCCTTTGGACTTGGGGGGTCTCTAGCCTGCTGCCCTGCACTGCAAGTTTCAGACTTTCCAGCCTCTACATGAGGAAGTTCTTTAAAATCTCAGTCTCTCGCTCTCTCTCTCTCTCTCTCTCTCACACACACACACACACCCTATTGGTTCTATGTCTTTGGGGAACTCTGAGTAATACAGCAGGGCAAAGGCCCTGAGACCATCAAGAGAGAACAGATTATTCAAGACTGTGAGAAAAGCCCACTGTGGTAGAGTGAAGAGTCAGTGGTATGAGTTGAGCCTGAAAAGAAAAGCAGAAGCCAGATATTCAGGACCTTAAGGCAGTGGTATGGATTTTCATCTTTATTTTTAGTGCAATGAAAGGCTATTGAATCATTTGAGGTAGACTGGATTGGAGACATTGACTTTAAAATCTGGAGACCTGTGTAATATTATGGGTGAAAGATCATGTATCCTGAACTGTGCTAGGGCCAAAGAAGAGAAAGGAGTCAGTGAACATTTTCTTAGCTGCCCCTGTTGTGTTTATGCTGTAGGTGCAACACTCCTAGAAAACTGCAAAATACCCTTGGTAGCTGCTAGTGAATTCTGGGGTAAAGGTTTTTTCTCCCTGACCTGCGTCTGTAGCCCTGAAAAAGGTTTTTATACATGATGCCAACTTCTTACAGGCCAGACAGGTAAGTTCACTTTACAGTCATATCCCCAGTTTTCTGTTGTTGTTTGTTTATTTGTTTATTTGTTTTAGACATTGGAAAGTTTAGTATTTTACTCAAAAATTTTCAGACATCTTACAGGAACTCCTCAGGATGAGCCCTGACATCAGTGTAAAAGTGACATTAGTATACTCCTGACTTGCTTTCTCTATTCCCCTTGACTTGGTCTGCTAAAGTAAAAATTGCAAGTTTCAATAAAAGAGCTTGCAATTAATGCTTAAGTAGATATAATTACCAGTAAATTTAGACAACAGCCAACTTTTAATTTTCTAGGTATGTGGATCTTTTGCTGAGAAATTAGCCAGTGTTTGATGGAGTCTTCAAATCTCCCCTGCAGCCTATTATATTTCCCCTGTGCTCTCATTTCTCCTGTGGCTCACAATATCCCACATCTTTCCCGTACAATCTCCCACCTCCTCTCCTCAGCACTCCTCTCCCCTCCCAGCTCCTAACCGAAACTTTCTCTCATGCTTGAGGGTGAAAACAGAAAGGAAGCCCTTCCAGGGGTCATCTAGATCCTCCCTGGTTTCCCCATGCCAGCTCCCCTTCCCCTTCTAATGTCAGTGAAGAAAATGTCCCTCTAGCTTTCAAACGCCAATCCCTCGGAAGCTCAAGTTTTAATCAACTTTTCTATTGTCTTCTCCAAGGTTTTAATCTCTTTGGTTATTCCTCTACTTCTTGTATGTTTCTCTCTCTCTGTCTCTCTGTCTCTCTCTCTCTGTCTTTCTGTCTCTCTCTGTCTCTCTATCCCTCTCTGATCTCTCTGTCTCTCTCTGTCTCTGTCTCTCTGTCTCTATCTCTCTCTGTCTCTCTATCTTTCTCTGTCTCTATCTCTGTCTCTCTGTCTCTGTCTCTCTCTGTCTCTGCCTCTCTGTCTCTCTTCTGTCTCTCTCTCTCCTGGGTTATCCATCAGCATAAACACACACTTAGTAAGTCCCGTTTAGCATGGAAGAGAAGGGGAAAGAGGCACCTGTCCTGGTTCTCTGCTGTCCCCGGCCACCGCCTCTTCTCTGTCCTCTCCTCCTTCCAACGGTAACCCTCCTGGCACTCACGGCAGAATCCCTCTGTTCCTGGCATAGTAGCTAACTTCATTTATCCTTGACCCAGCCATCAAATATTTACTTTTGGAGATGTGACTGTGTTTCCAGGTCACAGTAATTAAGGCTGCCTTGCGGTCTCAAAATGGTAATGGCATCTGTGGCGAGGCGTGTGGTCTGTCCTCTTCGGGGGCTCAGGGTTAGGAAGTCCACTAGCCACAGACACTAAACACAGTCTCCCACAGAAGGCTCTTCTGTGATAAATACTGTAGGTTCCACTTGTCCCATGTCTGGGAGATGAGGGAGAGGAGTGCCGACTGTGGTTCTCTTAAAGGGTCCCAAATACCCCTTACCACCAAGTCTTAGGAAAGATTTTTCAGGCAGAGACTTTCCCACACATATAAATAATATTGTATGATTTACCAGGCTCTTAGAATCTGTTCCTGCCCAAAAATATCATGCCATCCAGCTCTGAAATCTATATAATAATTCTTATCTATTTGAGTTAACACTTTAATGTGATTTTATTAAAATTTAGCTATTAATCTAGTCTAATATTCACATCTTTAGTTAATAGATAATATTGTCTTTTTAGTTTTGGCCCTGATGATAGAGCTGAAGAAAAACTCATTGCCTGTGAGTTACTAGTTATTTGGGAGAAAGACAATTATGTATCAGCATTTGATGAGAAATACACAGTGTAGGCCAGTGATTTTCAACCTGTGTGCCACAAGAATTTTTAAAACATACAATGCCTGGCTATTTAGTCAAGGGCACTTACCTCTTTTCCCTTAGATTGTCAAATAAAATTTTAAAATGACAACAATAGCCATCTGGTGTGACTGAATCAACATTATACCTATTTTTTTGTTGGATCTGAAAAATATATATATTTGGTGTGCTGCAGAATTTTAGTAATTAGTTTATGTATGCCATGAGATGAAAAATTTGAAAATCGCTGGTGTAGACAACAGTAAAAGAAGGGATAACCAGATAAGGGCAGAAATATTCCTAAATTGGCTTGGGAAGTCCTCAAAGAGTAGGCTACATTTGAGCTGAGATGGCGTTTTCAAGTGAAATGTTAAAGGAAACATGGTAATACCTTAGTTTCAGTTATTGTATTAGGCTGAGAGAGCCAGAGGAAATGATACTCACTCAGCACAAGTATACTTAGGGGAGGAGATAAGTAACAAGATCAAGAAAACAAGGAACACTTGAAGAATGCACCTAGTAGATGTCCATCGTCTGCCATGGATTAAGCTCACACCACCTGCATTAAACTCTCCTCTTCACTGCCCTGCAGTTGTGGTCCTCTCCCTGTCACTTGCCTGTTGACCAGGTGAGATAAACTGAGGCTCAGTTCGAGTCAGCGATTCCCAAGGTTCAAATAAAAGAAGGTGGTGGGACCAGGATGCGAACTGACACACTCAGGCTTCAACCCTGAGGTCTTGACAGTGACCCCACAGGTCTCCAGCAGCAGCCTGCGGCCCTCCTGGGTGAAGCCCCTGAAGCACAGAGGTGCAGACAGCCCTGCAGGGCAGCGAGGTGCAGAGACAGGTACCGAGACAATGAGCTGAGTGGCAGCCGGCCCACCAGCATTGCCCTGGGGGCTGGGCAGCACTGGAGACTCAGTGAGCGAACTTCCCAGGACACCCGCCCCCCGGGTGATGTGGCTTCAGGAGAAGCCTGGCAGCCAAGAAGGACAGGCCTGAGCGGCACTCCTGATAACTATGGGATCAGGGTGCCTGCCAACTTTCCATCAACTCCCATCTCCAGATAAAACACTAAACCGCCTTACTGAAAATTAGAGAAAAGTCCACAAGAGGAGCTCCTTTAAAATCTCTTGGGTTTCGCCCGGCCGGGCGTGGCTCAGAGGTTGAGCATCGACCTAGGATCCAGGTGTCCGGGTTCGATTCCTGGTCAGGGCACATGCCCGGGTTGTGGGCTTGATCAATGACTCTCTCATCATTGATGTTTCTATCTCTCTCTCTCCCTCTCCTTTCCTCCTCTGAAATCAATAAAGATATATTTAAAAATAATAATAATAATAAAATAAAATAAGATCTCTTGGGTTTCAACAAAATTTTCCCATTGATAAATCTCAGCCATTTTTCCAAATTAAAACCCAGTTCTCTCCCTTTAACATTTTCCTTAGGGCTATACTACATTTGAAAAACAATATTAATGCAATAGTATATGGGGAAATTGCTTCTTGTGGCATTAAAGAAATTCTGTTTGGATTGTTTCATTGTCTTGTCAGTAAAACATTAAAACCTTGGTGACCTTGCTGTTATAGTTACTTTAAAATATTCTAGACTTTCTAGTTTGGGTGATTCTGTAATCTGAATATGGAATTTTTGATTTATGAATTAGCTAATTTGGTATAAGTTGAAGGGAAGGGACATATTAAAAAAGAGTAAACATCATTCCATATCTTCACTGAATTTTTTTGTTGTTAACCCCCACTGAAGATGTTTTTTTCCATTGATATTTTAGAGTGGAAAGAAGGGAGGGGGAGAGAAAGAGAAACATCGATGTGAGAGAGACGCATTGATTGGTTGCCTCCCAAGTCCCCAACCAGGGGCAGTGATCAAATCTGTAACCCAGGTACATGGCCTTGACCAGGAATAGAACCCATGACCCTTTGGCCCTTGGGCCGATGCTATAACCACTGAGCCATGCCAGCCAGGGTTCTTCACTGAATTTTTAAGTTCTTATTTGAAGTTATATAAGTAATTTTTACTTTCTAATGACACTTTAGTGTTAATTTTTCTGATCTTCTCAAATGCAGTTAGTTCGGAAATCCCCTTGATCACAGCTATGACTAATTTATTTTTAATTGAACCCAGATATTGCTTAACTTCCTCTAAATTTGGCAGTTTTCTACCATTCAATGCAGCAATCTTTTTGTGAGAAAAAAATATTTACTCCAAAGTGAAAACAGGTTTCTCTGTGGGTGTTCTAATGTATGTGTCGCTTTCCTGCTCTAGAATATTCTGGCATTGACTGTGTCTATCTGACCTGCGTAGAAGATTTTGAAACTGTTATTGTAGTTTAGTGTTCTCTCTCCACATCTTCAAGTTAAACTTTAGAATTTTGCTTTCTGCACATAATTGTATGAGGAAGCAGTGTGCCGTTCAATCAGAAATGTGTATTTAGATTGTGAATGTACCTACGTAGGTTACTAGCTTATATATGGAAATATAACGAAGCTAGGCTCTGAAGTGACAGATTACACTGTGAATGAGTATGTAGATTAGATATTAATATTCCCATTTTTAAAATGAGGTGATTCTGACTCAGGGAGTTTAAGTGATATATCCAAGCTGTCTGGGCCCAATTCTCATGCTCATTCAATTAACAAAAGGACTCCTTAAAATTTTGTCTTTTGGGTGCCTGAAATTCAAAATTTCCCAAATCAAAATGTGACCTTTCATCCTTCGGGTCAGCTGTCTCTTAGTTTCACAAACCAGGAACCTGAATCATCCATACTGCTCCCCCTTCTTCCCTGCCTCCCCCAATACAATTCATTCCAAGTTCTGGCTATTTTATTTCTGAGATGTCTCTTAAAACCATTCACTTCCCTTCTCTCTATAGCAATCCTAATGAAAGTTCCCATTGCCTTTCTCCTGGATGAGATTATTAGAATAGCCTAATGTGTCTACTGTCAGCCATCCAGGCCCCTCTGCAATGCAATATCACATTACATCTGATAATGTGGCCAGCTGCTCGCATCTTCCACATATTGTCCTGTGAAGCCCTTATCAGCTGTCCCCCCTCTGTCTCTTCAGCCTCACCTTGCTCTCTTTGCTCTAGGCTCACTGACCTCCCATCTCTATTTGTGCTCATCCTGATTCCACTCAACCCATGGCCTGGGTTTTTAATGTTCTCTCCTTTTTGACCAAGTTAATATGAACTCATCCGTTGGCTTTCCTCTGAAACAGCAGCCCCCGTGGCATCCTCCCCTGACTTACCCAACCAGGTTAAGTCCCTGTTCCGAGCTCTCAAGGCACCACTTATTTTCTCTTGAAGCACTTACCGCCATTGCTCTAAATGATCCCCTTCAATTCTCAAAATTACTCCACGAAGGTGGCGTCATTACTGTTATGTTCTATCAATGAGGAAACTGAAGACTAAAGAGGCTAAATAAATTGCTCAGGCTTAAAGAGATAATTAGTAACAGAGTCAGGAAGGGGACCTGCGCAGTCTGACTTCCAGCTTTGTGCTCTTGATGCCGTAGATGCCTCTACATAGTTGTCAAAGGGATGGGTGGACAGACAGCCCAACAGGCCAACGAGCTAATGTCAACAGTTGGTTTTGTGTATTTGAAAAAAGAAAGGCCATCTGTAGATTTGGGGCGGCAATCAGGAGTTTTGATCACGGGTAAGAATGATGATGGAAAAAGGTCGGAAGAGTGCATCTGCGGGACAGCGAGCAAGCGGCAGCCTGGCTGAGTCACCAGGGTGGGAACCCGAAGAGGAGTTGACACCAATTCTAAGAACGCGGCCTGTGGAATTGGGAACGTAATGCCGAGAGTGTTTTGAAAATGCTGTGAGACCCCTCAGATTCAAAGACTGTGTCAATTGTATTCTCCAAATGAGCTTCGCAAAACTTTCTCACATCACCCCTTTGCATGACTAGAAAGAGTCTGTAATTTGTAAATCCCTCTGAAACATTATTTTCATATCGTATTATTGGGCTGATACGCAGAGTCGTATGGCTCTCCTGGGTAGACCTCATCTGTGCTCTTTTATGACAACGCTGTTTATTGATCATTGAGAGTTCAGCAATTTCATTTTATTACTGATTTCTACTCCAAACAAAAATCAGCATTACTAATTACACAGAATACAGATTTAGAAGTCAATTGCTCTAAGGATAAACTTGCCTCCCCACTCCGCATTATTAGTTTTACAAAGCTCTTGACGGTAGCTATTTTTTTTCCCTGGAAATCTTCTTTTAGTTGACACATTTTCAAAGCATGATTTGCCTTTTGAGAGATTTCACCAAGACAAACAGCATTTAAGTAATAATAGTAATATAAATTATATATAATATAAAGCATAGACCCTCTCTAAGAAACAGTCATGACAGTAAAACTTTTCAGGACCACTTTAAAAAATTCGATAAAGGCTGTTCTTAGAGCTTTATTTATAAGTACACAGCTGCTCTGTTAAGAAACAAGAGTGACTATAGATACACCCATGAAATGGTTTAACTTGAGCACTGGCTATAGTGTTGGAAGCTCTACCTTGCAACACACAAAATTGAACAGTATGGGTTTGTTTCTTTTATTTTTTTCTCCTTTTAAACATAGCTATGACAATGTAAGCTTCTCTGACTAATGATTTCTCAAATGAGCTTTCACACCTCGGCTGTCCCTGCTCTAGTCAATGCAAATTGTCTTTTTAAAATTTTTTATTTATTTATTTTTAGTGAGAGAGAGACATTGATTTTTTGTTCCACTTATTTATGCATTTATTGGTTCATTTTTGTATGTGCCCTGACTAGGACCAAATCCACAACCTTGGTGTATGGGGACGATGCTCTAACCAACTGAGGTACCGGGCCAGGGACTCTATGGAAATTCTTGAGAAGTAAATGATCTTGGGGGGAAAAGTATTAGAAAAATATTATGGTAACAGACTTGTCTGGCTGTTTTTTGTTGTTTTTGGTGTTGGTGGGGAGTGACAGAAAAGAAAAGAAGTCTGTGCAACTGTAAATGTACATTAATGATGGACAGTGTGAACTCTGCAGCCACATTGCTACTTTTCAGCTATGTAACCGTGAAAATGTTACCTGATTCTTATTTTCCATTTTCCCATTTGTAGAATGAGAGTAAGAGTAATACCGACTGCATGAAGTTTTTGCATGGGTTGAATGGATTGTAAAGAAGTTGGAAGAGTTCCTGGCATAGTACAAGGACATAATCTATGTTAGTTCTATTTTGTTTTTTTAGGCTTAATTTGGTGATTTTATTTATTTATTTATTTATTTATTTATTTATTTATTTATTTATTTAAAGTTTCTTTATCTTTGTTGTTGGAAATATTACAGATGTCCACTTTTTATCCCTATTGATCCCCTCCACCCTGCATCCATCCCACCGCCAGGCTTTCCCCATACCAATGTCTGTGTCCATGGGTTATGCTTATAAACATATAAGTTCTTTGATTAATCTCTGCCCATCACTCCCCCATCCCTGCCTTCCCTCTGAGATCTCTCAGTCTGTTCCATGCTTCTATGTCTCTGGATCCATTTTCTTCATCAGTTTATTTTGTTTATTATATTCCACATGAGTGAGATCATGTGGTATTTGTCTTGCTTTAACTGGCTTATTTCACTTAGCATAATATTCTCTAGTTCCCTCCATGCTGTGCCAAAGTATAAAAGGTCCTTCCTCTTTACAGCTGCATAGATTTCCATGGTGTAAATGTCCCACAGCTTTTTTATCCGCTCATCTACTGGGGGGCACTTGGACTGTTTCCAGATCTTAGCTATTGTAAATTGTGCTGCTATGAACATAGGGGTGCATAAGTTCTTTGTGACTGGTGTTTTAGATTCCTTAGGATATATTCCTAGAAGTGGGATCACTGGGTCAAATGGCAGGTCAATTTTTAATCTTTTGAGGAACCTTCATACTGCTTTCCCCAGTGGCTGCACCAGTCTGCATTCCCACCAGCAGTGTCCTAGGGTGACCTTTCTGCACACCCTCGCCAGCACTTGTTCTATGTTGATTCATTGATGGCAGCCCTTCTGATAGGTGCGAGGGGATACCTCATTGTGGTTTTAATTTGCATTTCAATGAAGGTTAGCGACCCTGAACATTTTTTCATATGTCTCTTAGCCATTTGTATGTCCTCTTTGGAGAAGTGTCTGTTTAGGTCCTTTGCCCATTTTTTAATTGGATTGTTTGTCTTCCTTTTGTTAAGTTGTATGAGTTCCTTATATATTTTGGATATTAACCTTTTATCTGATGTGTTGTTGGCAAATATGTTCTCCTATACAGTGGGCTCCCTTTTCATTTTGTTGATGGTTTCTTTTGCTGTGCAGAAGCTTTTTATTTTGATGCAGTCCCATGTGTTTATTTTCTCCTTCGTTTCTCTTGCCCTAGGAGATGTGTCAGCAAACATGTTGCTACGAGAGATGTCTGAGATTTTGCTGCCTATGTTTTCTTCTAGAATTTTTATGGTTTCATGTCTTACATTTAAATCTTTTATCCATTTTGAGTTTACTTTTGTGTATGGTGTAAGTTGGTGATCTAGTTTCATTTTTTTGCATGTACCTGTCCAGTTTTCCCAACACCATTTATTGAAGAGACTGTCTTTACTCCGTTGTATGTTCTTGCCTCCTTAGTCAAATATTAGTTGACCATAATGGCATGGGTCAATTTCTGGGTTCTCTGTTCTCTTCCACTGATCGATATGTCTGTTCTTGTGCCAGCACCAGGCTGTTTTGATTACATGGCTTCGTAGTATAACTTGATATCTGGTATTGTGATCCCTCCAACTTTGTTCTTCTTAAGATTGCTGTGCCTATTCAGGGTCTTTTTTGGTTCCATATAAATTTTCAAAGTGTTTGTGTTCTAAATCTGTGAAATATGCTGTTGGTATTTTAATAAAATTGCATTGAATTTATAGATCACTTTGTGTAGTATGGACATTTTAATGATGTTAATTCTTCCAATCCATGAACATGGTATATTTTTTCCATTTGTTTATATCTTCCTCTATTTCTTTTTTCAGTGTTCTGCAGTTTTCCGAGTAAAGGTATTTTATATCATTGGTTAAGTTTATTCCTAGGTATCATACTTTTTTAGTTGCAATAGTAAATGGGATTTTTTTTTTAGTTTCTCTTTTGGAGAGTTCATTATTGGTGTATAAAAATGCCATCAATTTCTGGGTGTTAATTTTGTATCCTGCTCCCTTGCTGAATTCATTTATTAAATCTAGTAATTTTTTGGTGGAGTCTTTAAGATTCTCTATGTATAATATCATGTCCTCTGCAAATAATTACAGTTTTGTTTCCTCCTTTCCAATTTGGATGCCTTTTATGTTTTCTTCTTGTGTGATTGCTGTGGCTAGGACTTCCAGTACTATACTGAATAAGAGTGGTGAAAGTGGACACCCCTGTCTTGTTCCTGTTCTTAGGGGAAATGGTTTTGGTTTTTGCCAATTGAGTATGATGTTGGCTGTAGGTTTGTCATATGTGGCCTTTATTATGTTGAGGTATGATCCCTCTATTTCCACTTTGCTGAGAGTTTTTATCAAAAATTGGTGTTGGATTTTATCAAATGCTTTTTCTGCATCCATTGATATGATCATGTGATTTTTGTCTTTCAATCTGTTTATGTGATGTATCATATTTATTGATTTGTGAATATTGTACCAGCCTTGCATCCCTGGAATAAATCCCACTTGGTCATGGTGTATGATCTTTTTAATATATTGCTGGATCTGATTTGCTAATATTTTGTTGAGGATTTTAGCATCTATGTTCATCAGGGATATTGGCCCATAATTCTCTTTCTTTGTATATCTTTATCTGGTTTTGGAATTAGGCTAATGCTGGCCTCATAAAAAGAGTTTGGAAGTGTTCCTGCCTCTTGGGTTTTTTGAAATAGTTTGAGGAGGATAGGTATTCATTCTTCTTTGAATGTTTGGTGAAACTCCCCTGTGATGCCATCTGGGTCAGGGTTTTTGTGTGCTGGGAGCCCTTTGATTACTGCTTCAACTTCATCAGCAGTTATTGGCCTATTTAGACTTTCTGACTCTTCCTGATTGAGTTTTGGAAGGTTGTATTTTACTAGGAGTTTATCCATTTCATCCATGTTGTCCAGCTTGGTGGCATATAGTTGTTCACAGTATTTTCTTACACTCCTTTGTATTTCTGTGGGGTCAGTTGTTATTTCACCTCTTTCGTTTCTGATTTTGTTCATTTGGGTCTTCTCTCTTTGTTTCTTGATGACTCTGGCTGAAGGTTCATCAATCTTATCTTTTCAAAGAACCAGCTCTTGGTTTCATTGATCTTTTGATTGTTTTTTTAGTCTCTATGTCATTTATTTCTGCTCTGATCTTTATTATTTCTTTCCTTCTACTTACTCTGAGCTTTTCTTGTTGTTCTCTTTCTAAGTTTTTAAGTTGTAGGGTTAGAGAGTCTATTAGAAGTTTTTCTTGTTTTTTTGAGGTAGGCTTGTAGTACTATGAACTTCCCTCTCAGGACTGCTTTCATTGTGTCCCATAGATTTGGAGTTGTGTGTTCATTTTCATTTGTTTCCAGGAATTTTTTTATTTATTTCTTGATCTCTGTGGTAATGCATTCATTGTTTTAAAACATGCTTTTCAGCCTCCATGTGTTTAAATGTTTTTTAATGTTTTTATTGTAATAGATTTCTAATTTCATGCCACTGTGGTCCGAAGAGATGCTTGATATGATTTCAATATCCTTGAACTTTGTAGAGACCTGTTTTGTGTCCTAACATGTGGTCTGTCTTTGAGAATGTCCCGTGTGCACTTG
This sequence comes from Miniopterus natalensis, assembly GCF_054644295.1. NCBI lineage: Eukaryota > Metazoa > Chordata > Mammalia > Chiroptera > Miniopteridae > Miniopterus > Miniopterus natalensis. The sequence goes on along the minus strand of NC_142081.1, from coordinate 191,805,086 downwards.
AGAAGAATGGATATTCTGCAGCTTTGGGGTGGAATATTCTGTAAATGTCAATTAAATCCCTCTGATCTAGTGTGTCATTTAGGGTCACTGTTTCCTTGTTGATTTTTTATCTGGAAGACCTATCCAGTGAAGAAAGTGGGGTGTTAAAGTCCCCTAGTATGACTGTATTGCTGTTAATCTCTCCCTTAAAGTCCTCTAGAAGTTGTTTTATAAACTTAGGTGCTCCTATAATGGATGCATATATGTTTAATCAGGGTTATATCCTCTTGTTGGATTGATCCCTTTAGTATTATGTAGTGACCTTTCTTGTCTCTCATTATGGTCTTCATTTTGAAGTCTATTTTGTCTGATATGAGTATTGCTACCCCAGCTTTTTTTTTTCATTTCTATTGGCATAAAAAAATTTTTTCCATCCCTTCACTCTCATCTTGTGTGAGTCTTTTGTTCTGAAGTGGGTTTCTTGTACACAGCATATATTTGGGTCATGTTTTCTTATCAGTTCAGCCACCCTATATCTATTTATTGAGGCATTTTATCCATTTACATTAAAGGTTATTATTGAAAGATACTTATCTACTGCCATTTTGTTTCTTTAAGCCTATGTTTCTCATTCTCTTTATTTCTACTTCTAGTTATAGCAGTCCCTTTCACATTTTCAGTAATGCTTGTTTTGTAGCAATAAAGTCTTTTAGCTTTTTTTTTTTGGTCTGGGAAGCTCTTTATTTCACCATCTATCTTGATTGATAATCTTGCTGGATAGAGTAGTCTTGGTTTCAGATCTTTGCTTTGCATTACCTTGAATACTTCATGCCATTTCCTTCTGGCCTGTAGAGCTTCTGATGAGAAGTCAGATGACAGCCTTATGGGGGCTCCTTTGTAGGTAACAGATTGCTTTTCTCTAGCTTCCTTAAAGATTCTCTCTTTGTCTTGGATTCTTGGCATTTTAATTATAATGTGTCTGGGTGTGGGCCTCTTTGGATTCTTCTTGCTTGGGACTTTCTGTGCCCCCTGAACTTGTGTGACTTTTTCCTTGACCAGGTTAAGGAAGCTTTCTGCATTTAGTTCATCAAACAGGTTGTCTAACCCCTGCTTACTTTGGACCTCCCCTGGCACTCCTATAATATGAATATTGTTAAGTTTCATGCTGCCCCACAACTCCCTTAGACTTTCCTCCTGTTTTTTAATTGTTTTTTGTTTCTGGGTCTCTGATTGAGCGATTTTTTTCTACCCTGTCTTCTAATTCACTGATCTGATCCTCAGCTTCCTGTAATCTGCTGTTTATTCCTTCCAAAGTATTCTTTATTTCTGCTGTATCATTCTTCATTTCTGGCTGATGATTTTTCATAGTTTCCATATCTTTTTTCATGCTGTTGAGCATCCTTCCAATAAGTATTCTGAACTCTATATCTGAGAGATTGCTTACCTCCATTTCATTTAGCTCTTTTTCTGGAGACTTCTCTTGTTCTTTCATTTGGGGATTGTTTTTTGGTCTCCCCATTTTGGCTACTTTTTTAGGTTTGTTTTTAAATGTTAGGTACATCTTCTAGGACTCTCAATCTTTTTGGAGGGTCTCTGGTACAGGCCAATGTCAGATGCAGTTTGTGACTGGTCCTGAGTACCCAGTTTGGAGCTTTCAACAACCGCAGGCTTGAAGTCTCCACTGCTGGGGCTGGGTGCATTTGGACAGGACCAAGGTGCACACCAAAGTCTGCTTTTCCAAGGCCTGTGTCCCAAAGCAGGTCAGGCAAAGACTCAAAGCACTTTGAGGTCTGCCTCTGTCTGCAGACTGATTAATCTGATTCTCTTAATGAGCCTCAGACTATAGAAGCTCCACAGGGTGGGGCTGCTGGTTGTTATCAGTCTCTTAACAAGCCTCAGGCTGTAGAAACTCCTCTGGGCAGTGCGAGAGGCTTTCCAGCAGGGTGGAGCAATTGCTTCCCCCTCAGGTAATAGCCGAAAATTCAGCCCCAGAAAGATGTCCCCCTAGGGTCTGGGTGAATGACTCGGCACAGGAATCCAGACGTGTGTCCCCTGATTTCACTCTCCAGAGCCCACAACCCCAGACACTCCCCACACAGCTCCAGTCCACCCCATTCCCCCTCCACCGAAACCCAAGGTGAGTGGCTGCATAAAAAACTTTGTGTGTTGGCTGTTTAAGAGGGTGCCTGCAGTTCTAGCCACCTCTCCTTGGCAGACAGAAACCCAGATGCTTTTCACAGCCATATGTTATGTGGATACCTTTCTCAGTTTTGGTGCTCTTGGCTGGGAAGCCCAGCCTGGGGTTTAGGCCCCAGAGTCCTCAGTGGGAGCCCTCCACAGCTGAGATATCCCTCAGGACCTTCAGCTGTGGCCTGTGGGAGCCCAGCCAGCCCTCTGGCATTCGTACTTCCTACCAGCGTCTGTGTGGTTTCCCCTTTTCCTCCTTGGTCATGAGGATGCTCTCCAGCTCGTCTTCAGCTGGTTTTCAGGATGGTTTTTCTATGTTTTAGTTGTAATTCCAGATTGGCCCCAGGAGAGTGTCAGTGTAGCTTCCACTCAGTCCACTGGTATCTTGGATCTCCTCCAATGTTAGTTCTTATCATTATTAAATGTTAATTTCAACACAGACGTCACCTGTTCCAAGTCTTTCATGGCTTCCTATAATCTTCAAATCGAACTTTCCTCTGCCTTTCAGGGGAATCCATGATCAGTTCTTGCCCTTCCTGTCTAATCCTTTACTCTCTACAAATACAGGCCACCTGAACTTGTCAGGTTTTCTCTTCACTGACCTGTAAAAACCTTATACTAATTACTTTCAATGTACCTCTTTAAAAAATGTCTTCATACATTAATTAATTAATATTCCCCTAATGAATTAATTAATATCCCTTGTTGATGGTAACAAAGATTTGTCAGTTTCTTTTTATTTTATTAATGATATGGTGCATAGACTTATAAATATGCTGACATTTAAATCCCAACTTGGTTATTTATAATTTGCCAAATAATAAAAATGTGAAGCTTATCTCAAAGTTTAAAATGTAGAGAATTGTCAATAATTTAAGATGAGTGTCAATTTATCTCCGACATATTAAAATGTCCTCTAAAGTTATAATGATCAGAAAGTATATCACTGCACAAGAACCAAATTTGGTTCAATGAAACAAATCAGATATAAAAATTCTCATCAAAATCCACACCAAAGGCAAACTGCAAAGCAGAAAACACATTGAACACAAGAATGACACATACAATATACATATTATTAATGATTGAAAGCCCTGAAAGGCCAATAAGAAGAATCAAACACTAAATAGAAATTTTTAAATATAACATTTGAAAATGTCAAATTGACATATTATTTCTAGTGAAGCTGTTTCTATGTATTGCTGGTAAAAATAAATTTAAATTAGCAAAAAGAAAAAAAAAACTGAAAATTTTAATATTATTTATCAAAGTTGTCAAAGGATTCATAACTTTTAATGCAGTAATCCCATTTGCAGTATACTAATCTAAGTAACAATTAAAAGAGATGGAAATTAAATACATCTGTAATTATTTGCACCATATCACTAAAACATTAAAAAAGAAAATCACAACCCTTGTTCACCAATAGGGCAAGATTAATTAATTCGTATAGGAATTTTATTTTCAAATAATAGCTAAGGCTAGGAGAAAAAGCTTGGAAATTTTCATGATGTGATGAAAGCCAGGTAGCTTAAAAATATGAAAGCTTAAATGCCAGCTTCAAACCATATGTCACCCTCTGGAGAAACTAAACAAAGCAATCAAAGACAGTCAAGGTGTAGGACATTTTAATCAGCAGTGAAACGGAGCAACAGCATCAGACACAAATGTCAAGGATTTTTGACTAGTGTGTTACAGATGGAGACAGATTGAAAGACAGACTCATACGACTCTGTCCAAGAAAATGATGCAGAATGTCAGGAAGTATTAAAAAATTCTGGCATAACATCATAGCCCTCTCTGTTTCAGAGACAAGGTTTACAGTCGAGCGTTTTCTGCGTGAGTAATGAGGACTTCTACTTGGGGTTCCTTTATTTGCGCTGGATTAAACATAATCAGATGCAGCATCTGTGGGCTTTTTGAAATAGTTGAGGAACAAATGCCGGGGACTGCACTTCTTTCTTTTGACGTATCCCTCAATTGAAGACCAGCCTGGATGTAGTTTGGGAAAGCGATGTATCCTCTGTGAGTCCCTGTCGCCTCACCTGTGCATTGGGAGCGATAATAGTGCCCACCTCATGAGGAGGTGAGGGTGAAATAGGTAATGCTGAGCAAACTCAGACACGTAGGAGTATCTCGCTGGGTTTTGAAGATCATGACAATTGTCACTAACAATCTGGAAGTGTGGATTTTGAAGGTGTAGTGGTCCGTTAGAGAGACGGGACTCAGGTCAGGCAGTGGAGGCTTGCCTGCACTAGTTGTGCCCCGTGAGGGAATGAGAGCAGTAGGACTAGGCCGAAGGAGAAGCTGAAATTCAAAGCAGCTGCAACAAGGGTTTCAGGGTCTGTCATGCGCAGCTTTGAACCTGGTATGATCCTTCAGAAATCACAAAGCAGACACTGAGTATGTAGGGGCTGTCCTTGCAGAGGGACCTATCTATGAAGGAGGAAGGGGTATGGGCTACTTTTGGCCTAGGGCAACTCCTAGGGAGGCCTGTGCTGTGAGTCTGCAGCAAGCAAGGCACCCACCGGCTGGGGTACAAGCACCTCAGTCCTAACAGGAGTCTAGGCTGGGCCCCCGAGTATCCACTCCAGAAGATTTCTTGGAACCCTTTAGCCACCACAGACCAAGAGCCAAGGGAGGCACTCCTGACCATGCCAAAGGAGAGATCTTCAGGCAAGGGGATGTTTTCTCCTAGCCTGAGTTTTTCATCTTAAACACAAGATAGCCTTTGTGAATATTTTTCAGACTCTTTCAAAGAAGCTTACTCAAACCAGGGCAGCGGGGGAAGGGGGGCAACCAAGGGCAACTGATGATGTTTCTCTCTCATATTGATGTTTCTCTGGCTCTCTCCCTTCCCCTCTCTAAGATCAATAAAAAATAAAGTAGGTAGCAAAGATTTCCTAGGTGTGGGCTAGGATTGAGGCGCTGCAATGTTCAGAGTGTGATGAGAACTCTGCCACGGGGGGGGGGGGGGGGGGGGCATGGGGGAAGGGTTACCCCACACTGCAGTCAGAGAAGAGCCTCATACAGGGCTGTGAACTCAAGAAGAGAGACCTTGCTGTGCTCCCTTGCTGAAGCCTGGAGAAGCTAAAACCTTCAGAGCTGTGTGGGTCACTCAGATAGGTTTAAACCATCTTGTTAATGAATCCCTACTGGTATTATATGTTTTATAGTTGGAGGAGATTTTAGCATATTTCATCTGTTATATTGTCAGGATAAAAATTTTATATTTAATGTAAAAAAATAATTTAAATTGTAGGAGAATTCAACCCAGTGAGTATCTCAATATGATATTAGTTTTTTAAAACTAAACAATTAATCAAAAATATTTTAATGTAAGGATGGATGGCTATCTATACACATGAAAGAAGTTTTTTGCCTTGTTTACTGTTTGATATTGTTTGTACACACACATACAAAAGGTAAGATGAAGTTTCATCAAATTTATTAAAATAGGTCATGCTTATTTATTAAAAGTAAGACCACAGGAAAGAGAAAATGGTGATTTCCAGAGAACCCTTGAAAAGTAACAAGAACCCCAATTGCAAAAGGCAATTAGCAAATGAATTATTACTCTTGTTTGAATACTCAGTAGTGACAGTGATTTATTTGTTGAACGTTGGGTGGGATAGCTATTTGTTAAATGTTTTCAGAATCAAGATAAACATTCTTCAACAAAATAGCCCATCCAATTTCATGGATGTTATGTAAGTTTTCCCTAAGCTAGAATGAAACATAATTCACCAAAGCCATATTGGCTTAGTAAACACAATCTTAAACAAGGATATTTGACTTTATTTATAATGCTATTTTTTAAAAAGAATTTTCATGTGAAGAAGAAAACCATAGATTTTTCTAAGTTAGATCCTCAGAATACCAAACTTTAAATAGAGTCAATTTTCAGCAGGCCACTTTGAGATTATACAATAATGTATTTAATGGTTCTTTGGTGTTGCAAAAAATCACTCCTCTTTTTAATATATAAAATTAGCTTGGCCTGGCCGGTGTGGCTCAGTTGGCTGAGGATCATCCCATGCACCAGGAGGTTCCCGATTCGATTCCAGATTAGGGCACATGCCCGGAATTTGGGCTAGATCCCCAGTAGGGGGCGTACAGGAGGTGGCCAATTGATGTTTCTTTCTCATAGATATTACTATCTCTCTCTCGCCTTCTTCCTTCCTCTCTCTGAAATCAATAAAAACACATTTAAAAAAAATTAAAACTGGACCATAGGTGAACCATAGACACTAAAATTATCTACTCCATATATTTACACAAAGTCTGAAAATTTCACCTTAACCAAAGAATTAGGTAATTTTAACCATATCCAAGGCACCCTTCTAGGAGCTGAGAATATAGAATAAAATGAACAAAGGAGAAGTTGAGAGTTTATGAAGCTTACATTCTAGTGAGAAGAGATATACAATAAACAATCTTTGAAAGATTGACAAATTTCTAGCTCTCCTATTTACACAAAGGGCACCAATGTGTTTGAAGACCTTGTGTATGCAAAGCACTGTGATAATCAGTTTTAAGGAGGTGACTCTATTTATTGACCTTTCACATTAGCATGATGAACATGCTACAAATTGCTTGCATGTTTAGAGGTATGGAACACAGCCAACGCTCAGATATATAGTACCAGGCAGCTTGGTGGGGGAAGGGACGTTCTGTGCCAACTTCATAGCAATTGATTATACACACAATAAAGCATGAGTGATTTTCTACGGAAATCTGTGTAAAATTATGAAATCCTGCCCCACTTATGGGAGTGACTCACCATTTGTACATTGATTCTATGGCTGCATCTTGATGGGAAGAGAGTGCAGCTTTTATTGAGTCCAAGCCCTGTAATGCACCACTGAAACTAGATAAAAGAAGGTTGTCACCATGATCCAAACACACACAAAGAAAAATTCCAGTACTTCAAAGTCTGCACCAAGAAACTGCACAATAAAAGAAAATGCTTGATTCCAAAATATACCAAGTTCTCTTACTAATCAAATATTCAAATGCCAGTGTCGTTGACATGAAGAATGACGTGGAAGTTTGCAATGCAATAAAGTAATTTCTCTGAAGGGCTCTTACTCCAAAAGTTCAGGCAGTCTAATTTCCACATTTGAAATAAATTTTCATGCCAGTTCTTTTTCATATTGAAGGATAGATATTCCATCTTTGGCACTGTGTTCTTTCCTACAATAATTTGCATCATTGCTCATATTTAGAAAACCAGAATTAACCCTGAAATTTGAAAAAAAAATAGAGATAAGTATATTTCAACATTGCTACCAGTTAAACTTTTCTTACTTGATTGCTCATATATGAGATGTTGCTAATCAGTGATGGCAAATCTGAAAGTCAAGAATTTACACGTTCAATACTGCGAAGTTCACTGCTGCTCCCCTGGATGTAGTCAGTGGTACAAACCCTGCTGCCAATGTTCCATGAATATTTACCTTTTCCCAGTCAGTAGTAACTCAAATGGATTTGATGCCCACATCTTTCTATGCTGCTGTATATCAGTTTCTCTTTTTGGCAGGTAGTTCTTGTAATATAAGGTCCCTTTCTGTTTAACTACTCACAGCCTTTTCATCAGCCTTACGCTTGGCTTGACCCTCAAGTCATCCCATGAGCTTAGTATAGAGAACTTGAGTTATTTTGTCGATGTCTGCTCCATGATTAACTTCTACATTCTTAAACTCAGTAAATATTTTCTGAGTGGCTACCGTGTTGAAGACGCTCTTCTAGGTGCTGGGCTTATGGAGTAGAACGTACCAACCAGAATTCCAGGTTTCATGAAGCTTACATTCTAGTGGGAAGAGATAGACAATAAAACGTAAAATTTATAGCATGTCAAATGATAAGTGCTCTGGAGAGCACTAAAGTCAAGGAGGGAGACAGTGTGCAGTGGTAGGTGAGAGGAGATTTGCCATATTGAAGGTGGTTAACAAAAGCATCAGAAATACAGTGGAATTCGAGCAAAGCCTGGGAAGAAGCGAAGAAACAGAGTGCGCAGGTCTCTGGAGAAAGAGGGTTCTGTACTCAGGACACAAATACGAAGGCTCAGCAGGAGAAAAGTGCTTGGTGTGTTCAAGGAACAGCAAGAAATGTTTAGCCTGAGTAACTGAAATGATGGATTTTCTCCTTGCTGAGAGAATGACTAAAGGGGGGAGGGTTCAGGCTGGGAATGCGCATCAGGATTTCAGGTTTGGAAGTATTAATCTTGAGATGTCTATCAGACATCCAAATGGATATATCAAATATCAGATTGCATATATCCACCTGTTGTCAAGGGAGATGTCTGGGCTGGAGATATAGACATGGGATACCCCACTCTGTGTGCGTGTGTGTGTGTGTGTGTGTGAGAGAGAGAGAGAGAGGGAGAGAGAGAGACTTAAAGTCATGTCATGAGATTGGATAAGTGAATATAATAATAAAAAGAAAGAGAAATGGTCCAAGGGCAAGTCTCGGAAACTGTGTAAACTAGGGATTTCTAACTGGACTATGTGTATCCTGGGAATGCCCGTAAGACTTTCTAAGGACTATTCAAGCTGGGATAGTTTGGGAAAAATCAATTTCCATGTTCTCAACATGGATGCAAGCAATTATGACTAGAATTGATAAACCAGAGACTTCAGTCACACTCCTACATATTTTTATTGCCCATCTTTCCTTTCAAGATACTTTACCTTTATGCACTTTATGAACAAATGATATACTTTTCACACATTATGAATCTTCCTATGTTGCTTTGCCCAGGGGTTAATAATTTTGGATTTCAAACAAAGAGAAATGTGAGCGTATAAATGTCTAATTGGAATCTGAGGACTGAGAACAGATTTTTTATACATCATGACATGGTTTCCAGTTCTTCTATCACCACAACATTGGGTGAGACTTTAGTACAGTTATTACCTAAAACATTATGACAAGTAATTTGTGATGATGAATCATTTAATTTGAGGGCAGATAGTATGAAAGATGATCGAAGAATCAAGTTTTACTTTTATAAGGAAACCTCTCCTCACCTGTGTGAATGGAGTTCCTCAGGGAGCACACACATAACAATGAAAAAGACGTATATACATGAAATAGAGCAATAATTCATAATATTCATGGATGGATACATGACCTAAAAAAAGTAAGCTCCATACAAAGCATAAAAAATACAAGTGGTTATGTTGGAGAGGGAGGCAAAGGTTGGGATGGGAAAGGAGAGGCTTCCATATGGCTGTGATGGTGGTTACACTAGTCTGCATTGTGGTAAATTATGAAGTTGTACATCTTTGGTGAATTTTTCTAAAGGTGTATTTCACAATATAATGGCTTAAAATGACACTCGGATAAAGAGACTAGCTGATAATTCCCTACTGCTGAAGAAAACCGTGTTCATGGCCTGTGCATGGGTAAAGCTATGCATCAATCTGCTGTCGTTCAATGATTTCACTAGATACATTTCTAAGTGCGATGTCATAGTTTTTACGTGAAATGATTGCATTTAAAATATGTTGACACTTATAACTGTGCAACTATTTAACCTTAAGATGAAGATATTTAGTTGTTAACTAAAAAAAAATAGGCAACAAGGGCACAGATTAAAAGTGTGAAGGCCCCTGGTTTCGGGCTACAAGGAAGCACAGCAAAGGATCCTGACACTGAGCTGCCAGTGAAACAGGAGCAGACCTGGAAGCAGAGCATGAAAGGTGTTTCTCTGAGGAGGGCATGGTCAGCTCTGATCAATGCACCGAGAGTTTAGATAAGATGAAGACTGAGGACCCACCACTGGATATAGCAACCAGGGATCATAGGCAACCTCAGCAAAAGCTCATTTGGGAGAGTTGTTTGGGGGGAAAACCTGACTGAGCTGTGTTTGAGAGAAAATAGGAGGAGAGGAACTGAAGGCGGAGAGCCTAGGCTAATCTTTCAAGATGTTTTGCTTTAAAGGGGAACAGCTGGAAAGCGATATGAAGTCAACCAGGGTTATTTTTTAGTTTATTTGTATTTGTTTAGATGAGAGAAATGACATGTTTGTGTGCTGGTGGCAATACTCCAGTTAAAATAAAATGATAATGCTGGAAAGAGAGGGAGATTGCTGGAGCTCTGTTCTTGAGTAGGTGAAAGAGACGGTGACTGGAGTATAAGCGGAGGAACTGGCCTTCCTTAAAAGCAGTTCTTGCATGGCCCAGACCAGGAAACAGATTGTGTGGATGCAGCGGGAAGTTGGGTAGGCATGGTCTCAGGTTGTGTGGCAGTCCTCTCTGACTCTGTTTATTTTTTTCAATGTAATTGGAACAAGATCATCACCTTGGAGTGAGAAATGGGGGAGGGGGTTGTTGGGGGTTGAAGAGATAATAAAATCTGTAAAATAGTCATCTAGAAGAAAGAGAGACAGTAAAGGACAGAGATAGAGTAGGGTCACTTGGGAGTAGTGGTCATAAACTTAAAGTGATGCCCCACTAAACACAGTTGTTGTTTTTCCTAGAATGTTCACTTTTTCTCTCTAACTACAGATAGAGATGTGAAGTAGGCAAAAAATTAGATTTAATCAACTTTGGGCCTTGCTAAGCAAGCAGGAGACACCGTGAGAAAGTTGTGCGTGCATGATTCAAGCGACGGTCCTGAACTTAATGCAGGTGCTGAGGAAGGCGAGGGCGGGAAGAGTGGAATCGTGGGCAGTGCCTTGGAGGGCACCGCTGAAACCTCTCACCCTTTCTCTTCTTTGGCTGCCTCCATTTCTTTCTTTATTTCTGTATTTTTTTTCTACCTCTAAATGGCCTTAAACAAGTTGTTTAATCTCTCTGTGCTTCAGTTTCCTCATCTTTAAAATAGAACTCTGCTCATTATATTGTTGAAAGGATAAACTATGTTTCTGTTTTTGCTATAAAATGCATGTAAAGCAGTTGGAAGAGTACTTAGCATCTAGGAAACATTCTGTGAATGTTAACTATTGATGTTATAACCCCTCCCTGGTGCCTTTCCTTCTTTATAGTTTGTTAAACTTCTACCACGTTTGGGGACTATGAACGCTACGGGGCTACGAGGGTAAATAACACAGGTTCTCTGCCTCTGACAAACTCACATTGTCGTCAGTGCCAAGAGAGGGGAGTAAGTTGGGTGCTCGGGGGCCCCAAGGCAATAAACACCCAGCAGTGCCTCAGCTGCTTTCTTATGGATGGGAAGGGGTTATTAGGCAGATGGAGGATGTTTGACGGGGACAGGAAGGGAATGACAGGAGGAGACAAGGTGACTTCTAAAGTAATGATTCTTAAAACAGTGACACTGGAAGGCTCAAGCATCCTCATGGTGGGCTGAGCCTATTCTCAAAAAGGCAAAATTTTGTTTCTGTGTGCGAATGGCCCACATTCGATATTTGCGTACAACTAAGGGCTAGTTATTAGTAACCTACTGAGCAAGTTATTAAATTTGAGTTTTGCAGTCTTAGAATTAGAATTGGCTCATTCCAAAGAGTTTTCTGAGATATTCTAATGTGATCTTATACTAAGAAACGTGGCTTCTGGGAAATTCTTGATAAAGTTTCTGAGCTTCTGCTGCTCATACACACAGATAATCAGAATATTTCCTTTTTATTGAAATTTCTTATTGTTGACACTATTGCAGATGTCCCTCATTCCCCCCCAGCCCTTTGTCCACCTCCTCCCCACGCCTGCCCCCTCCCTTGGCCCTCGCCACACAGTTGTCTGTGCCCAGGGGCTATGCATATATGTTCTTTAGCTAATCCCTTCATCTTCTTCTATCCACTTCCCTTCACCACCTTCCCTCTGACATCCCTCACTCTGTTTCATGCATCCATGCCTCTGGTTCTGTTTCATTCCTCAGTTTATTTTATTTGTAAGATTCCACATAACAGTGAGATCACATGGTACTTGTCTTTCTCTGACTGGCTCCTTTCGCTTAGCATAGTAATCTCCAGGCCCATCCATGCTGTCACAAAGGGTAAGAGTTCCAATTATTTTTTACAGCTGCATAGTGTTCCATTGTATAAACATATCACAGCTTTTCTATCCACTCATCTTCTGATGGGCACCTGGGCTGTTTCCAGATCTTGGCTGTTGTGAATAATACTGCTATGAACATAGGAGTGCATAGATTCTTTCTGATTGGTGTTGCAGGATTCTTAGGATATATTCCCAGAGGTGCGATCACTAGGTAAAAAGGCAGTTCCATTTTTAATTTTTTTGAGGAACCTCCATACTGCTTTCCATAGTGGCTGCCCCAGTCTGCATTCCCACAAACAGTGCACTAGGGTTCCCCTTTCTCCACACCCTCGCCAGCACTTGTTGTTTGTTGATTTGTTGATGGCAACCCTTCTGACAGGTTGAGGTGATACCTCATTGTCATTTTAATTTGTATCCCCCTGGTGACTAGTGACCTTGAGCATGTTTTCATTTGTTGATTGGCCATTTGTATGTCCTCTTGGGAGAAGTGTCTATTTAGGTCCTTGGCCCATTTTTTAACTGGATTGTTTGTCTTCCTGGTGTTGAGTTGTATAAGCTCTTTATATATTTTGGAAATTAATCCCTTATCTGATTAATCATTGGTGAATATGTTCTCCCATATAGTGGGCTCCCTTTTCATTTTGTTGATGGTTTCTTTTGCTGTGCAGAAGCTTTTTAGTTTGATGCAGTCCCATTTGTTGATTTTCCCCCCTGTATTTCCCTTGCCCTCAGAGATATATTAGCAAAATTATTGCTCCGAGAGATACCCGAGATTTTACTGCATATGTTTTCTTCTAGAATTTTTATGATTTCATGAGTTACATTTCTCCTAGAGCATCCAGAAGGCATGCAGTCCTATCTACAACTTATTTTAGGACTTCTGACCCCCAGACCTATAAGATAATAAATTGTCTTTTTTAAAGTGACCAAGCTTGTGGTGATTTGTTACAGCAGCAACAGGAAATTACTACAGTCCTACTCTGAGTACTGCAATCATTTTTAAAAAAAAAATTGAGAACAATCATAGTAAGCATATTAGAAAGTATCCAGCAATGACCATCTCTTTGGACCTACTGGACACAGAACCATTTGAAGGCCACTCTGAACCCCTCTCTGAGGCTCAGCAATGATCTGCTTTCTCTGGGAGGGGGTATCGGATCTAATTTTAGGCTTTAATTTTTCAAGTAGAATAAACACATAAGTAGATAAATATGGAACTGTGGGTTGGTAAATATTTACTGAATCATCTCTGGTTACTCATTAGTACTCTCACTGCTGCCTACAAAACACATGAACGAAAATAGCAGAGTTGAGAGCCCATTTCACGTCTGTTCCGGAACATGTTTGTCCAACTCCATGAACTCTGAATCCAACAGAAATAGTTGTGCATTGACTTGCATTACCCATGTCACTTAGTCCCTTCTGAAAATGAGTAGTACAGAGTTACTACGTTTCCTTATAGTTTATAAATAAGAATGCAGGTGGGATACCGTGAAGTACAGGTTGCTCTAGTAGAAGGCCATGCCGTGCTGCTCTGTCAGGCGTCGTAAGGGGTACCCCGGTAACACCGGTGGAGTCAGTACCAGCCGGTGCAGGTATGAATTTCCTCCTGAGGGAGTCTGTGCTCTCTAACAGTGTTCTGATCTATGCACTCCTATAGATATCTTTAATAAATTATCAAACTTCCTTTCTTAAGAAAGAAATACTGGTTTGGTTTGAAATTTTTACAGTTCAGAGGTTGAGAACTCACTAAACATTGCAAATAGCCTAACCAGTAGGCATATGGAAATAATCTGATTAACTCCTCCAAATGCTTCTATAAACACATTTTAAAAACATTTTAAGTCTCTTCTAGCTGCTTTCTCCAAGTTGAATATATATCTATTCTCCAAGTTGTTGTTGTTGTTGTTGCTAATACTCACCTGAGGATATTTTTTTCCATAGCTTTTCAGAGAAAGTGGAAGGGAGGGAAGGGGGTGGGGAGAGAGAGAAACGTCAGTGTGGGAGAGACACAACAGGTTGATTCCCACACATGCCCCAACTAGGGGCAGGGAGTAAACCTGCAACCTAGGTTTGTGCCTGTGGCTGGAATCGAACCCTGGACCCTTAAGTCTGTGGGCTGAGGTTCTAACCACTGAGCAAAACTGGCTAGGGCTCATCATATTATTTTGTTCATTAGATTCCACATATGAGTGAGATCATGTGGTATTTGTTTTTCTCTGCCTGGCTTATTTCACTTAGCATAATATTCTCCAGGTCCATCTATGTTGTCCCAAAGGGTATGAAATCCTTCTTCTTTATAGCTGTGTAGTATTCCATGGTGTAAATGTCCCCCAGCTTTTTTTATCCACTCATCTACTGATGGGCACTTGGGCTGTTTCCAGATCTTACCTATTGTATATAACACTGCTATGAACATAGGGGTGCATAAGTTCTTTCTGATTGGTGTTTCTGGATGCTTAGGATATATTTCTAGAAGTGGGATCACTGGGTCAAATGGCAGTTCCATTTTTAATTTTTTTGAGAAAACTCCATACTGTTTTCCATAGTGGCTGCCCCAGTCTGCATTCCCACAGACAGGGCACTAGGGTTCCCCTTTCTTCACATCCTCACCAGCACTTGTCCTTTGTTGATTTGTTGATGGAGCCACTCTGGCAGGTGTGAGGTGATACCTCATGGTCGTTTTAATTTGCATTAATTACATATTTTTTAATGATCTGATAATTTTTCTATGGGACCCCTTTACATTGTTTGAATACAATATATAATATCCATATTTCATTTCTAAATTTAAGGATTGCTTTACAAAATTTGTTGCCAATTTCAGTTCCTACTGCCTCTATAGAGCAAAATTTTTCAAAGTTGAAATTTATACAGACACAAAACTATCTAAACCTTATAAAGTAATTTAATTTGGTATTACTGTCAGCAAAAAACAAATTATGTGAAAACTTTTTATCATAACAACATTAGTTATGGGAAAATTTTTCTCTCCAAATATATAGCACTTTACGAATTATATATTTTATTGCTAATATAAACATTTCCAGCTCATCAACAAAACACTCAACTATGATCCATAATAATTAATGCAGTTGCCTTTGATATTTTTCCTTCTTTCAGTCAGATAAAAACCACAGCTTTATACATGTTTTTTTATTTTCCTGTATTCATGTCAAGGCCAAGATAAGAGAATATGGTATATTTATTTATCAGTTTGTTCACTTACACTTTTTAAATATTTATGCACACTCATTTGTTCTCCTCTGCTAGGCTGGCCCGGTCATGCTTAGTGTTAAAAATTTGCAAATGGGTTATGATGGTACATGTTTTATAATTGCACAAAATGAATCAGTGAAGAGAGGATAGATATGAGTCCCCTAGTCCAGGAAGGACCAAGCTTGATACCCCTAATTGCGTTGAGAGGGAGAGTCATGGGTGTGAGGAAGCAGAAAAATATAGCCAATCTCAAAGTCTATCTGGAGAAAAAGTGTAGGCAGCTATCTCAACCACATGTTGATATGGATTAAAAACCCTAGAGCATGAGTAAGAAAATGTACAACTAGAGAAAACATAAGCCCCAATTGGAAATGTCCAAGACTGTTAAAGGCTTAACGTGACACTTGTGACGCTCGGTTCCCCCTAAGTAGGCATGCAGCAGAGTGCAAACACTGTGCATCCCGCAAGAAGACACAGTCTTATGAAATGCCCACCGCAGATGGCAGATAGAGCAGGGCCAAGGATCGTGGAGAAAAGGAATGGGCTTGAGGCTCCCCTGCCAGGCAGCAAAGTCGGGGTCTAATTAAGGAACGATCCCATCCCTTCTCACCCCCCAAGGAGAAGGTCCTCACCAGCTCCGCTTGGTGGGATTTCAGGATACTCCGAATCAGGTTGGCGTCTGCCAGGTTTCGTTTACCCTTCCTCTTCACACTGGGGGTGTTTAGTGCAGTGACTCTTGTCCTGATCTGCTACTGTGTAGAGAGCATAGAACAGTAGCTGAGTCCCTGAGCGTCCACAGCAAGAGAAATCCACAGCAGATTTGATGTGGAATCTGCTGTATTGTACCCGAGAGCCTAGGCTTTGACCTTGATGCCATGGCAAAATGGGGCATTTGGGCTGGCTTCTTTGAGGAAGGGTCAAGTATGTGGTGCCTGTGGGAGGCAGAGTGAGTCGAATATCTGGTAACCTGAAGGACAGACAGGGAAGGCTCGTAAGGTTGTTCACCAAATATCTCCAGCTTTCGGCCTCCTGGGTGTGTGGATGATTATGTACCCTCTCCCACTCGGGGGAATTATGCGACCGATCCTGCCCAGTGGGCTACGATGGGAGAGGGATGGCATTTTCAGGATGGAGCTTGTCATTGTGGTGGAAGACGCAGTGGTGACCAGCAAGGTCTGGGATAGTGGCTGCTCCATCAGCCTCAGTCCAAAGAGGTAGCCCCGAGGCAAAGCTCACGCCAGCCCCCAACACGCAGGAAGGCCAGTGAGAGGTAACGTGTTGTCAGGAGCCATTAAGGGAGGGGAATCGTTTATTGCCTGATGATGTGGACTTTCCTTACGGTTATCGTGACGTTGAACGCAACGGCTTCTTTAATAAAAACGAAGCATTTTCCAAATTAAATGGTTGAACATTTGATGGTCACACTGCTGAGGAAAAGTTATGAATCGAGACTATTATCTCAAGGGCATTTTTGACATTCGTTGGTCCTATGGCGAAGCGTGATTCGTTTCCTCGTGCCAAGCAGCTGGCTTTTAGGTTGGAGATCCTGCCCTCCGCTTGCGGTATTTACAGCTACGACTAGCGGCACAATGACTTGGAAATAAGGGAGCTAATGTGGCGTTTTACTCCCCGTCACTCCCCGGGATACTTGGCAGATTCTCTCAATCTTCTGGTTACTTTCTCAAAACGGCTCGAACTTCAAATACAGAGAGACAACATTGTCCTACAGCTTTTAACTGCCAATTAAGTAGGTTTCGATTTATGAATCCATCTAACAGGTGATTAAAAAGAAGTTGTTGTTTTTTTCGAAAGGCTTTTCTAAACTATGACTTCTCCACTTTTCTTACCTGAGTAGATGGGGTTAATAACTTTTCATCTACAGCCATAAATAAAAATAAAAGTCTTTATGTAACAGTTGAAGGAAAGTAAAATATCAGTACTATCATATCTCTTACCTATGTAAATTTTAATAATATTAGATTGTATTTATAGGGTTATCAAGCAGATAATTACATGAAATATTGTCATTATAAGTTAATGAAAAGATCCTGATTATGGAGCAGGTCTTGGGGCTCTCCAGTAGGTCTTTCTTCCACTTTCCCTCTCCCGCCACAGTGTGAGATAGAAAGAAAACCAGAGTGTTGTCATTCCTCGGGTCCTGAGCTCCATTGACGGCCTACATTCTTTTTTCCAGCTCTCTGAGTCCTTTTATCATTGTCTGTTCAATTACGTCCAGGGCATTTAGTTGTACTCAGAGGGGAGGCATGGGGATATGCGAGCCTCTGACATCGTGTTCCAGAACTGGAAGTCTCCAAGTGCTTTATATAGTAACTGATTTAATCTACACTACATCTTTGAGGTTGGATATTACTCAGTCCCTTATTTTCCATGTATGATAGGTTATAGAAGACAAATAAAAATGAGTAAGATCCTGGCAAGAGCACCACAGAAGAGGAACATATAGGTAAAACACGTGCACGTATGTGTATGTGCACACGAACACAGGAAAAAGAGTTAGGACTGTGAGCCTCACTAGACTTACAGCTATGGTACCTCCTTTAATCACAAAAGAAAGCAATTTGGAATAAATGAACCAGTGTTGGAAGTTACTTTAGTGAATGGCATTAGAATTCACATTTTATTTTTCATTACATGGCTTAGGAAACCATACAAGGGAATATTTCTCACTGTGTTATGATCATGATTAAGAACACAGCTTTATGAGTTGCCGTTTCTTACAGAAGAAGATACCTACCACTAGTTAGCAAGACCTAAAGTAATATTTCCAGGTTCTCAGACATTGTGCTTATTGAAAAGTTAAACTTCTTTGTTTATACTTACAGATTCTTCTTTATATAATGTTTTTCCCCCTAACTTTACATAGACTCGCTTTTTATTCATGTCTCATATGTTGTAGAATTTCTACAATGTTTTGGTGGGAAAACAGAGTGTATCTTAAGTCATGAAAGAGAAGTGAGGTAATCCTATTAATATGGAAAGGGGATAAAAGGGTTGACTCAAGTCAGATTATATTCACCCCAGTGATTCTCTACTAAATGTTTTAATATTGTCTTTTGCATTCATCGTCCTCAATTTTAAATAATAACCATAATGCAAATAGGAACATTAATACATGATTTTAGTTATAAGTTCACATGCACAGTTTTAATTTCATTATGATAAACTTCCTTCATGAATTGGTGAGACGTCTAGTTCTTTGGACCCTGGCTGGTTGGATTGAGATCTTGGCTCTAGCCTGTCCTGGCTGAGTGCCTTGGGCAGGTTCTTTAACCTTTCTTGGCTTCATTCCCCTCACCCCTAAGTTAATGCAGGCAAGTTACTCAACTTTTTGTCCCTCAGCTTTGTCATCTATAAGATGATGCAGTTTTCAAAGAGGATTAGGTGAAGAAATAAACAAAACACTTGGAACGATACCTGTATGCAGGAAATAATAAACGTTACTGTTATCTTCATTCTATACATAGGGACCACCTGGTTCCACAGAAAGCACACGCAGGAAATGGATATACAGCATATCTTGTACTAACTTATTTTATATTAAGCTGAAGTAAGCTTAAACTTTCTCTCTATGCTCTTTCACAATTGCATTTCCGAGTTAAAGAGAGAGAGGGGTAGCCTGGGTCTGTGTGACTCGGCTGGAGCATCATCCTGTGCACCAAAGGGTCGCAGGTTCGATTCCTGGTCAGGGCACATGCCCAGGTAGCCTGTCCGATTCCCAGGTCAAGGCATGTATGGAAGGCAACTGATCAATGTTCCTCTCTCACGTCTCTCCCTCTCCCCTCCTCTCTCTCTCAAATCAATAATAATAATAAAAAATTTTTAAAAGAAATAGAGTGGTAGGTAATCCTGAGGAAGATATCCATTGCTTTGTCACAGAAAGGCCACTTTGGAGGTCAGAGCTCTTATCTTTACGACATCTCTTCGAGTTTTAACACAGCCTTTTAGGAACCTGTGACCTTGTACGTTGAATAACCACCACTTTGGACTAGGGCCAAGTTGGAATTGCCACATGTTTGCGTAATACCAGGGAGCCAAAAGTGGTTTTTACCTATTAAACTTAGCGATCGCATTGACAATAGGAAACACCTCGGACCCAATCAAATGAAATGTTACCCCCTCAAAAAGAATTCCATAATTCTCATTAGTAGGCCTGTATGACTACAATAAATTATAATCAGTTGTTATGTTTTTAGTTATATCAGTAAAACATTTGTGGAAATGTGCTTCCTTTCTATATTATATTAAGTCTATATAACATCCTTGATTTTGACTAGTGGCCTATAAAGCCTAAAACTTACTATCTGGCCCTTTACAGAAAATGTTTGCCAGCTCTTGGGCTTGGATGCCAGTGTGACTCTGGATGAGAAAGTGGCTTTCTGGCCCTTAGGCAGGCGTTTACTGTGAGCTATATTTTTTCAATAGTGGTTATGAACTGCCTCTGTTTATCAGATTTGATTTGTATCTAAAATAAATACTATTTAGCTTTGGGATTTACAAATATTTATTTTGAGTTTATGTTAGATGACAGCAAATTTCTTTATAACTTTAACATATTATGATCCTGTAGGAGAAAGGCCAACCTTTTTGAAATTAGCAGGAGGAGCCTGCAGAAGGTTTGAGGGGTTCCTGACCCTTCCCTCTGAAATAACACAGAAATATATTTTCCTTCTGTGCAAAGTCAGGAGGCACATTATTAGGCTTAGTAAGTCAAAAGATTAGGCAATTTAAAACTATTTATAACTGTATTTCCTTTGCCTCCATGGTTAAATTCTTGCAAATTTATTTTAACCTCATAAAACGATTAACATTTTCACTGTGTATTTTCCCTTGGGCTCTTAAATGTTAATGAGTTTTTTAACCTGCATCATTGAGTATTAACTATTTCTTTTACCTTTTTTTTTTTTGGTCTTGCCCAAGAATCTTACATATTTAATGTTCAAATGTCACTTGACTCCACCTTCACCTCCACAATATACTTTTAATTAGCTATAGAACATGTCCTGCACCAGGCCCTCAAATCACAGAACTTGAGACACAGTTTATTACAATGTTTATAAAATGGGATTTGGTGTCAGACCAGAATACTCATTCCTACTTTGCCACTTACTAGCTGTATGAACATGACCAATTGAATAAATTCCTGTGAGCCCCAGCTTTCTTAACTGTAAGTGGGGGATACAAATAACCTCTGAGTCAGAGGATTGTTGTGAGAATTAGAAGAGCTTAAATATACAAGTGATCGTCCAGTGTTTGGAACACAGACTTTTAATTACTGTAGTTATATTATTCCTAAGAACTGGAAAGGATTTATGGTTCAACTGGTCTAATCCCAACGTTATGTACATGAGGAAAACTAAAGCCAGAAAATCTAAGTGCTATATCTTCATAGCTTCACAGGAATTCCCACTTTGCAACACAGCCAGGTTTCACACTTTTCATTTTAATTTCACTAAACCCGCAACAAGCTATTGTATGGCATTGGAAAACCAACTTCAACCCTTCAAAGAAGTATTGTGGGACATCATTATCATGAAACCAATCTATCCATTTCCACTCCTTTGTTGTTGTTGTTTTTATTTATTTATCTTTATTGTTGAAAGTATTAGAGATGCCCTCTTTTTTTCCCCATTGACCCCTTCTACCCCAGATCTGGCCCCCTGCCCCCCACCTTCACACTATTATTTGTGTCCATGGGTTATGCACATATGCATCTAAATTCTTTAGTTAATCTCTTCCCACCCACCCACTCCTGCCTTCCCTCTGAGACTCATCAGTCTGCTTCCACTCCTTTGTTCATGGAATACTGTAGGCCTGGGCGGGGCTTGATCTTCTACTCTTAAAGTATAGCTTCAGCCCCACCCTTCCCAGGGTTGCCCAGGGCTCAGTACAAGAAGCTACTTGTCATAGTAATAGTGAATGGACATACCTAATCTAGACTCACATTGCAAACGCATATTTTAGAAATGTTCATTTATTAATAGCAGTAATGATAAAATAATAATGTTGTCCTTTATTGAATGAGCACCTAGCTCTAGGCCAGACACTGTGCTGTTAATATGAGAGATGTCATCTGAATCTTCACAATAATCATGAGAAGTAAGTATCATTATTCCCGTGTATAGGTAATATTAAACTGGATAATATATATAATGCTTTCTTTTAACTGGCTGAGTAATAATAGTGCAGCTTGCTGAGATGGAGGCTCTTCCCACTTCTCAAGGTCATGGCTTTGGAAAATGAGCCTAATAGGCTCTTTTGCCTCTGTGGGGCTGTACAGGAAAATATTTTGGTGCCCCCTAGAGGTTATCAGAAGAACGCCACTGTTCAATGCCAGGGAGGGAGAAGCTGAGGCCCGCCAGTCCAGCAGGTGCTACCTACGTTCATTGATCCTTCCTACTTAGGTGGCTCAGACACAGCCACAGAGAAGCTCCAGGGAGCAGTGGCTCTCAGGCTTCAGTGATTATTAAAACCACTTGGGGGGCTTGTTAGAACCCAGATTTCTGGTCTCCACCCCCAGAATTTCTGATTTTGTGTGTCTGAGGTAGGGCCTGAAAATTTGCATTTCTAACTACAGTCCTGGTGTTTCTGATGCTGCTGGTCCAGGGACCGCACTCTGAGAACCACTGCCCTAGAGAACCATCTCAAAACTTAAGCCAACTGCAGGAGCTGGGTGGGTTTCAACATCCTTGGGATGCTGGTCCCGTGGATATTCTTTCTCCCCTGCACCCTTTAGAGGACCATAAACAGTGTGTGCAGGGACGTGAACGTCTTCTGCTAAGGGACAGTTCCTGACCAAGTGTAGATACCTTGACCTCTGGGAGTTCCAGAGGCTCTATAATAGGGTGTACTGTAGGGGAACCAATTGAGATTTGAGGTCAGAGAACTCAGATTCTGGTTTCACCTCTGCCATTAAATCAGACCTGGCTGAAGACCAACATCCTCACCTGAACACGAATAAAATAGCAACCATCTAGAATTACACTGTGGTTTTAACCTATCAAACAGCTTGGCACTTAGGAGGAATGAAACACATTTTAGCTAAATCTTAATCTTCAATGATATTAGGCTTCCATATCTATCAATACAGAGATATTGTGAAAAAATGATAATTAACATGAACGTCTTTTGCAGCAATGCAAGATCATAGCATGAAAGCAAATTGACAGAATTATTCTGTAAGTTTCATAAACTTAGTCAATGCCATTACTGTAACTTACCTTTGTTTTTAAGCATATTTACCTCTTTTTCATCAATTCTCTTCTCTTTTCCTTTCCCCTCATATATCCCAATTTCACAAACTCTTTTTCTCCAAAGAAAATGTAAATTGAGAAAATATTTGCTTTGTATTTTTAAAAAAATAACTGCATGAAATTTTAAGTGTCTAAATTGTTTTCTAAGTTATTTTAGAAACTGGATTTTTTTTTTTTTTTTTTTTCTTCTCAACGTAATAAGAGACTTGCATGTTGACTCTAGTGGATTCCACTTCTGGTTAATCCAGGTCAGGATTTATGGAGACCTCATGTGGTGACAAGAGGCACCACAAAAGGCTTCCTTC
Source organism: Miniopterus natalensis (assembly GCF_054644295.1). Lineage (NCBI taxonomy): Eukaryota > Metazoa > Chordata > Mammalia > Chiroptera > Miniopteridae > Miniopterus > Miniopterus natalensis. The sequence continues at coordinate 191,782,166 of NC_142081.1, read as the reverse complement.
AGGATGGGTGTAAGAGGCAAAGAGAAACTCAGAACTCATTTGAGAGCAACATAGAATTAAGACCTAGAAGTTAATGTGAAGCCTCCAAAGAACACACTGCAATAATACTGAAAAAATAATACAGTAATATTTGTAAAAGTGAGAAACACGGTCACTCATGAATAAATTTCCCTTTATTATCTGAAAAGTTGATGACACAAAGAAATCGATGTGCCATATCTCCCATGGATTAGTTGCATTCTCCCTTTTTTCATTTTTCGTAATGAAATCTATTGGACATACCTTCTTATTTAAATTTGCATCACCTCTAAAAATATATTTCTACAGTCCCGTTGCTCTGAATGCGATTTTCAGCTCTTTTCTCCGTTTTACACAGAATGGAAAGTGAGCCAGAGAAAGAGTCGAACTTGAACTTAGGTCTATGACTTGCGTTGTACAATGATACAAAATAGCACCACTTATGAATATTGGAATACAGGATACATTTTTGCGAATAAGAGATAGAGATATGGTTCTATGTGGTGGATAAAGCTGAACATAAATGCATCTTGTTGCTAACAAGGTATCAAAATTGTAAAGTTAATGAATTCGTGTGGTAGTAAACGTATTTCAGTCACATGATTTATGGTACAGACTAAAGAAAATTCCCTGGGGGGAGAGGGGGGTGGAAGGATTCTTCATCAGTGGTAGGTACTTGTTCTATATCTCATTTTCCTAGAAGACAACGCGAATATGGCTGCTTCTTTCTCCTTCAGGGAGTTACATAACAGAACTTTCAGCTAAAATCTAGGACAAATGAGTCAATATAAATGTTAAATGTTCTGAAGTCTTAAAAAGAACAGAGCAGAGTAACTCTATGACATTAAAATGAATATCCTAAGAGTACCCCGTCTTTGCAAATGTATGCAAAATGGCCTTAAAGTTTTCAATGGCAGGCAAAAATGACATAGGCGGAGGTTGCCACTATGAAGAAACATTTTGAAAAATTTAAGAAAAAAGTTAATGGGGATATTAGGAGAAATTTCAGATTGAGTGTGTTATTGTGTGAAAGAAATCCGTCCATTTCAGAGTTCCTACTACGTATCCAGCATATTGTTACATGTTGAAAATAAACAGGGGACTTGGACAGGTCCTGTTTCCTTCAAGTGGGTGACAGGTAATCGCACAAATAATGATCGCCCTGTAAGATTGGCATCAGGCTGGGGGCTCGCACGAAGTCCTGCGACAGCCCTGGAGGCATGGGACCGGCGGGCTGGGGGAGGCATTTGAATTCTTGCGAAGCTGTTGACTGATACGCAAGTCCACTCAGACCTACAGTGACATTGGTTTTGTCGGGCAGTGCGGGGCCGGAGAGTGGGAGCCGTTGCCAGACACACATCCCATCAAAAAGGCAAAAAGAAACAAGGAAATTCTCTTCCAAAACATAGTGGGGAAAAAATACCCATAACTTTCCTGAAATAAAGGAAACCGTCTGGTACAACGTGCGTTGCTAGGAATTTATTTTTTCCCCCTCGTAATGAAAATCACACGCACAGCGGAGCCCTCGGAGCTGTGCGAGCCTATTATATATTCAAGATGTCGACGGGGCGCGGAGCTGCGAGCGCGCGGCCGCGAGGAACGGGTTAAACGGAAGGGGTGCTGCGCGAGCGGAGGCTGAGCGACGCCGCTTCCAACTCGCACAAACTCTGAACTTTGAAGCTCCCCAAAATACACGTGTGTGTGTCTGCGAGCGCAGGGAGATCTATTTCGGTAGGATTTTTTAAAAACACTGAAGCCATAATCTCTCTGCGCTGCGCCGCGAGCGCCGCGCAGCCCCCAGGATCGCGGCCGGAGCTGCAGCCCAGGCGCCGGCGCGCGGGCTGCGCTGTTTACCAGCCGCTCTCCAAGCCCGCGCCCCGCGCCCCGCCGCCAACCACCGGCCCCCGGCCCGGGCCACCGCCGGGGCCTGCAACTGGGGGCGGGGGCCGGGGGAGCCGCGTTCCTCCGGAAAAGTTTGCGGCGCGTGGGAGCCAGGGCGCGAGCCGGGGGCGCGGGAGCGCGCCAGCCGCCGCCGCCCAGCCGCGGCCTCACCTCCCGGGCGAGGTGCGGCTCCGGCGCAGCCAGGGGGCGGGCCGGGCGGCGCGGGGCGGGGCCGGGGGCGGGGGCTGGCCGGCTATATAAGGCCCGCGCCGGCTTAACTTCTGACTTGGGGTTATTTATTTGGGGAGCGCGCGGACGGCGGACGGCGCGGGCTGGTGGCTGCCGCAGACGGTGGTTCAAAAAAGGCGGCGGCGGCGGCGGCGAGTGATGGGAGCGTCGCGGCCGCGGGGCGCAGGCGGGAGCTGCGGAGTTCCTCGGGCTCCGCGGGAGTGCTGAGCGGCCGGGGGAGCGGCCGGGGCCCGCAGCCCGCTCCAGAGGCTCGGCCGGGTTTTTTGTTCGGCTGCGCTGCGCGCCAGGCGGCCCGAGCGAACTACTCGGTCCCAGCAGCAGCCCACCTTCCCGCAGCCGAGCGAGGCGAGGGCTGCCGCGTCCATCCTATTGTTCAGACACTTGCCAGGAGCTCGGAGTCAGCAGGGCCACCGAGTCCCCGCTCCCGGTCGCCGCCTCCCCTCGCCCCTCCTTCCCTCCCCGGAGAAGCGGCGGAAGCGGCGGGGAGCGCAGAAGGCGCTGGGAGGAGACGGGCTGCGGGGACTGCGGCCGCCGAGGCAGGTGCAGCGCCGGGAGCCGGGCGCCGCGGCGTCCGCAGGGGGACCTCGCCGTGGCCGCGCGGACGGGAGGCTAAGCCTGGGAAAAGTTCCTGCACTTGGAGGAGGACCCGCTTGCGGGCTGCGGTCCCGGGGCGGCCGCGGGGGCTGCGCCTGCCCAGGAGCCCGCTCTTGTTTCTCCCACCTTTGCCATCAGGTGTCTGCTGCGGGGCTGCGCCGTCTCCGCCAGGCGAGAGCGGAGAGGGGCTGGCGCGCGCGCGCCCGACCGCCCTTCGGCTGCCTCCCGGACTCTCTTTAGAGGAACGGGCCCCCCGGCCCAACTGCCACCTCGCCGTCCCCCCGGGACACCCCGGCAGGATCCAGGACGCGGACACCTCCACCTTGGCCTTTCCACGCCCGGCCGGCCTCCCTCTCAGCCCCGCGCGGAGCTCTCGCCCTCAACTTGGCCTTTGGATTTGCTCTGCCAGGGTCGTGACTAGTGGATATTCCTGCCGGCTGCGGCCGCCCCGTTGCCCTTTTGTCTTTTCTGTTTGACCTCGGGGCAGCCCCCCCGCCCTGCGGAGCGTCGCCAAGGACGCCAGGCGGGAGGCGGGTTTGCGGAGACATCCTTCAGCGAAGTGCATGTGCATTTGCAACCGCCCTCGGCTGTCGGGAGACGGCGAGGACCGGTCGCGGCCGCCCAGGAGCCTCAGGCCCGGGGGAAGCCGCGTGAGGGAGCCGCGCTGGGCGCCGCGCAGCGCCTCCCCGCGCCCCGCTGGCCGCGCGCCGCCCCGTGCGCCCCCGCGCGCCATGCCCAGTCGCCCGGCGCGCTCAGCTCCCTGCCCACGGGGCTCCGGCGCCTTCTAGCTTCAGAGAGCCCACTCCAATCAAGGCCACCATTCCTAGTGAGCCTCCCTCTTCTGCCTCTTACCCTCCCCGCTGGAATCGGATTTGCAGAGGGGCTCGTGGAATCCGAGCAGGCCCCTTCCCCCCCTCCCCCGCGCAACTGGCTCCTGCATCTTCGCGGCTCTTGGGAGCCCCGGTTCTTTTACCGCCAAGTTGATCTTTGGGACGCGTGATCTCCTCCCGGCTGCTCTGGGGTCTTCCTGCAGCCTTGGCCAGGCCAGTTCATCTTCAGGACCTAAAGTTGCCCAAGGAGCGCCTGCCCTGCTGGAGTAGGGCGGAAGGGAGGTGGGAGACGTGTACCGGTGTCAGTTTGGCCTCAGCACGTTTACCCGGACCCTCTGGGCTGCTAGCCCTGCACCCGACTCCGGGCCTCGGCCACCGCGCGACCCGCGCCGAGCAGCGTGAGCAGAAACCGCCGGCGCTGGCGAGCGGGGAGGCGGCCGGGGAAGATGCGCGGCGTCGGCTGGCAGACGCTGGCCCTGCCTCTGGGGTTAGTGCTGGCGACGCTGAACGCGGTGGCGCCTCAAGCGTGTCCGGCGCAGTGCTCCTGCTCGGGCAGCACGGTGGACTGTCACGGGCTGGCGCTGCGCAGCGTGCCCAGGAACATCCCCCGCAACACCGAGAGACTGTGAGTATGCCCCCCCCCGTCGGGGCCGCGCGCCCCGGGCATGGAGGCCGGAGGGTGCGGGTGCCGGTGCCTGGGCAGCCCGCGCGGGCTGTTCTGCACGCGCAGCCCGGGGTCGAAGGCTCTGGGAGGGCGAAGGACAGGAGGGCGCTGCCCAAGGAGGGGCCGCTGCCCGAAGAGGGGCGGGCCCGCCGGCGGCCGCGGTGAGTCCCTGCTTCCCGCCTGTCCCGCCACTCGGTCCGTGCGCCGAGCTCTCCGGGGGCTGGAGAGGCGGGGAGGTAGGAGGGAGACAGGTCCTCCGGACGCTCGGGGCGAGGGAGACGCGCCTCCGTGCCCCGGACTCAGTAGCCCGAGTCACCTTGCCCTTGCCAAGACCCGCGGGTCAGCTTCGGGGCCGAGTCCCCACTCCGGTCGCCGCGGGGTGGCGCGGGGGACTGGCCGCGGGGGGGGGGTGCTGAAAAGGAGCGAGCTCCGCTCCCCGGCTTTGTGCCGCCCTCCTGGGTCCGGAGGGAGGGGAGGGGGTCGTGGGGCGTCTGGATCCACGCGGGGGCGCTTCTCACGGGTCGCGCGCGGAGGGAAGGATGCCCCAGGAAGGCGGCAGCTTCTAGGTGGCCGCGTGCAATTCCCCGCGACTATATCCTGCCCCCCCAGAAGAGCAGGCGGCGGTGCGCCCCTGGGGACCCGTTCGGGTGGGTGACTGCAGAGGGGGGCCCTGTGCCGTCGCCAGGCGAAGTTAGGGCCGCCTCTGCCTGCGGACCCGGCCGAGGGGGGCCCCCGCCTCGCCGCCCCCGCCGCCCTCGCGCCCCGCCGGCCGGGTCCGCGGAGCCCTGGTGCCCCGTCCACCTTCCTGGCGGTTTCCGCGACCCCGCCCGCGGCAGCAGCTCCCGCTTCTTGCCCAGTTCGCGCTCCGCTGCCCGCAGACGTCCCCGCCTCCCTGTCTCCGCGAGTCTCTAATGAAGAAGTAACCGCGCAGCCGGCGCTGACGGCCCGCGCGCTCCGTGCGGGGCGTGCAGCGGGTCTCCTCGTGGTCGCCCGGGCGCCCTGGGCGCGCTCCCCTCGCCCTGGCGTTGGGCCTGCGGCCGCGGCGGGTGCGGGGCTAGGGCGCGGGGCGAGCGCTCCCGGCCTCCGCTCCCCGGCCTCCAGGCCCCTGGGGTGAAGGTTGCGAGGCGCAGAGAGGAACTCGCTCCAACCCCCAACTCCGCACGGGCAGGACCCGCAGGACCCCTGCTGAGCTGAACTTGTCTAACCCCCAGTTTAAAGGCGGGAGTTGAGCCCTGGATTCTCTGCAAACGGCTCCCCCGCCCCAGCCTCACCCCTTCCCAGGCCCACAGCGCTGGGCAAGTTGGGGCCCCACCGAGGGTGTGATGTTAAGATGCGACCCACCGCATTCGTCTGGGGTAGGAGGTCGTGTTATGTCAGATAGCCTGTGAAAGGCCCCAGCAATCGTAGGAACAATCTGATGGTACTTTGCTCAGCATGGAGAGTGGGTTGGGGAGAAAGCAACGCAGAATTCTGTTCGGCACCTGCCCTTTCATGCTGCTCAGAACAGTTTAGAATTGAAGCACTAACATGTCTTACTCGACAAAAAGGGGCAAAATAGCAGTTGAGTTTCAGGTCCTTGAAAAAAACAAATGCCTATAAGAGATCTATAAAGAGTTTTCAGAAAATAGTTTACTCAGTACTGGCTTTTAAAATTCTATCACTGCCACATTAAATACAGATTTCAAACACGGTATTTTAAAGTCTAGGTAAGAGAAAACTTACTTCCGTGAAGGAGAGCATTCAGACTGCAGCAGAGCCTGGTTTTACTTGAAATGATTGGAACCAGGGCAAGTTTAGATCTTGACCTAAGATGCCAGAAAAGGGGTTGTGACTCTTGAAGGAAACACAGTGCTGAAATCTGAGCAAAAAAGTCAGGGCCTGAATACTATTTGCATTATTGCCCCAGCCAGTAGTTTTCACTTTACTGTCACAGCGGGGATTCCCTGAGCTGCAAATGAAGAGTTTAGTTTTCATACAAACATAGAATTGTTGGAAGGTAAATGCCTATAAACTCTAGTCTTTGAACTGCAGTTCTTTTGATGGAACTCTTTTTTTCTTTGCTTTAGGAAGTTTAGCCACCCTGCCACCTCAGGACAGGATTTTGGATTTTTAAAAATTGCTTCTGGAGTAGTATTAGAATATTGTTCACTTAACTTTTTGAAGGGAACTTTTTGGGGGTCTGCCTAACAATAATAGTAGATAGCAGAATACATATGCAGTTAATATACACATCCTTATAAAAACAAAAGTTGGGTAGTGTAATCTTGGTTGTAGGTTCTTGCTTTCCATCACTTTGAATATTTCTTGTTACTCCCTTCTGACCTGCAAAGTTCCTGTTAAGAAATCAGCTGACAGTCTTATGGGAGCTCCCTTGTAGGTAACTAACTGCTTTTCTCTTGCTGCTTTTAAGATTCTCTGTCTTTAACCTTTTGCAATTTAATTATGATCTGCCTTGGTGTGGACCTCTTTGGGTTCATCTTGTTTGGGACTCTCTGCACTTCCTGAACTTGTATGTCTATTTCCTTTACTGGATTAGGGAAGCTATCATTTAGAATCAAATACCTATAAATTACTTCCCAGACAAGAAAAAGCTAACAGAGTTCCATCGTCACCAAACTATTATTACAAGAAATGTTTAAAGGTCTTCTTTAAGAAGAAAAAAAAGATCAAATATATGAACAATAAAATGGCAATAAATACATATTCATCAACCATTGAATCTGACAAACAAAATAAATGAACAAGCAGAGAAGAAACGGACTGATAGAACATTTTGATGGCTGCAGATGAGAGGAAGGTTGGGGGTGGATGAAAAAGGTGAAGGGATAAAGAAGGACAAATTGGTTGTTACAGAATAGTCCTGAGGTTGGAAAGTACAGCATAGTCAATAATATTCTGATAACTATATGTGGTGTCTGATGGCTGTGAGATTTATCAGGATGACCACGTAATAAGTTATATAATGTCTAATCACTGGGATGTACACTTGAAAATAATATAATACTGTATGCCAACTGTAACTGAAAAGGTAAAAAATGATTAAAAATGAAAAAAAAAAAAGTTGAAAGCACTCCCATACATGCCCAAAAGGGAACTTCATGTGACAAGACAATCGCTTCATTTTCTTCTCACATGCCAACAAGCATGGACTCTGTAAACTTGTTGAGAATCATTTTTTAAAATTCCTTTAAAAGGTTACTCCTTTCCCTCTCTCTTTTACTTTGTAAACTACTTTAGTCACTGAAACTGATCTTTAATCTTCAAGTTCTTATTTAGTTTATATCTTTATTTTTTGACTAGATCTTCTTAAAATGGAACTTTCATTTTCTTCCATGTTTTTTCTCAGGGATTTGAATGGAAATAATATCACACGGATTACCAAAACGGATTTTGCTGGTCTTAGACATCTAAGAGTTCTGTAAGTATGTTCTTCTGTGTTTTGAAGAATTTTCTTTTGTGTTTTTTTTTTTGAGCTTGCAGATTTTGATTTGTTACTGGTCTCATTTTTAAAAACTGTCTCAGTGACATAAACATAAACATTTAAAAGATCTTGATTTCTGTCTGTTTTAGGTTATCATTGTAGTACAACTTTTAATAAAAATGTAGGCTTTTATTTTAAGGTTGGATGCAGGCCATAGAAACAGTACTATAGAAATGACCTCAAGTGTTTTCAATACCAAACCCTAAGTGCCTTATGCTTATAAAAATATAGAATAATTGTGTTCACAATATGAATAAGTAATGTGAGACATCTGATGCACTTTTAGGATTTGAGATGAACTAGAAATAATTTAAGTGGGTCTGCATTTTTATTACTAATGTAGAAATGTTCAGCCTCTTCCAGCAAACAACACTTAGGTATAATTTCTAAAATTAAAACAAGCAGTCCAGCTTTTCACAGAGTTTATGATGGGAAATGTGTCCCATAAAATACACTGGTAGTATTTTGAATTGTTTCTTATACTTTATATCTTTGTAGCTTTTGTGAAATTGTTGTAATTTGATCACTTCTTTAATTGGTGGGTTAAATTAGTTCTGAGTGAACCATCATTTGAGGTTCAACGTTATGTAAAATTCTTTTACCCACAGGTTTGTAAATACTTACATCACAGTGAACATATACTTTTGATCTCTGTGTGTTCAATGTTCATTTTAAAAGACACATTTGACCATTATGAATTCTTCCAATTTCTGATGTGTATCCATAAGTGAATTGAAATATGTGTATGATGCATTACTGTATATTGATTCTCTTAGTTAAGATCTCATTTGAAAGTCAGTTTACCAAAAAACACCCATCAGAGCTGCAGTGCCATGGGCTGTTTTCCAGAATATACTCTAAGGTTCAGAGTTTTGACCAGTGAATTTCATGACAAACTCTGTTAGGATTTATAAATGCAAGTTTTGGGATGTGCATGCTGTTTTCCCTCCCCGAGTTCTCTCAGATATGTCATCATTAAATTGCATATTGAATCTAAAACCGGAGCAAGATTTAACTTTACAAAGGGAAAGAGGTCCAGGTTTTGAGCGGCTGAACTGAAACTTCTCTGACGGTGAGGGGCAGCTTTCAGACTCTGCTGTGCTCTGCGTTTCAGGCAGCTCATGGAGAACAGGATCAGCACCATTGAAAGAGGAGCATTCCAGGATCTTAAAGAACTGGAGAGACTGTAAGTATTTTCAATTCCAAACTTATGACGGCATGACTGTGTTTTTAAAAATACTTGAATTTCAAAGACCATGTCTTTAATTTCACGTCTTAGTCTTTGAAAGTTTATAGAAACAAGAGGTTGAATAAGTCGCTTTCAGACTAATTTAAAAATAGATTTTTTTTTTTTTTGCACACAGAGGACTAACTTGAAATAAAGCTGAAAAATGCAGACTTACTTTCCTGAAACACTTCCTTCCTTGGTAACCACTGCTTTTGTACTTTGAGATGTACATGGTTTTCCTACTGTTCATCTAGTTTGTTTTATTTGCTTATGTAGGAAGAAAGGTAGTAATTTTATTTGCATTTATGGGGCATTATGGAAAAGAAAAGTTTTGCTAATGGTGATTTTCATTTCCATTCTGTTTTGTTGTGTGTCATTAGCGGTGTTTGAAGAAATATTTTAAAATCTTAATGAAAGAGATTTGCTTTCTGATATTTAACAAGGTGAATATTGTTAATTATGTCTATTCGCAGTTTTATTTCATTGTTTTATAGTAGTTTTCTATATATTTGTGCTGGATAAATAATTTAAAGATTAGTAGAAAGGGAAGTAAGAATTATGTTATCAAACAGTGGTTATTTTAACATTGATGCTTTTTTCCAAAAAGATCAACTGTGCACTTTAGACTTTAAAATACTTTTTTTTTCACACACAGAATATTAAGGATTGGTATATATTACCTGAGGTCCATTCTTACTTTATATCTACAGTGTATATCTACAAAAGACAAAACCACTGTAATAATTAGGATTGATTGCACACTTGGTAATTTGATGTATGAATTCCATGTCTCATATGTCTTGATAATTCTAGTTTAGTAGGTTTGCATTTTAAGGGCAGATACAGCTCTCTTAAAAGTAACAATGATTATTTTAATAAGTTTCCATGCCTGCTTTAATAGGCACTTTAGGTAAAAATAAAACATGATTTAAAATAATGAAATATGAAGTTCATTTTAGGCATTGTACACTCACATTCACTGGGCCTGGGGGCAGATGTTAATTCTGTGTAATTGTCTCTAAGTAGAAAAGTGCTTGTCAATTTCTAAGGTATTAGGAAATATGTAGGATACGTATTTATCACTACAAGTAAATTAAACACAGAGATGTCTAATTTATTTTACTATAAAATTTTATCCATGATGAATCTTACAACATAGGGAATATTACTGTGGAATTAAAAGTAAATTTAAAATCACTACTTTGAAGTACTCTGAAAATATTCATTCTTTGATTTCCTTGATAGTAAATAGCTAATATCTAGTAAGTACCTTACAAAGGCATTTTTAATTCATTCGTTTAAAAAGAACTATCAATTTAATCTTATTGTTTAGTACGATGATTACATAATTTAAAATTATCATTTAAACATGATCAGTTTTTTTCATGAATAACTTAACTAGTCACCACATAGAAACCTGTATGTTTTGATTCTTAAACAACTTCCAAATTACCGAAGGAAACCTGATGGCTTTTCATGCAGTTTCTATTTTGGTTGTATAATAGTGTTAAATATTTTCAGAAACATTACAACATATCGAACTTTCTCATTACTTTTCAAGCCACTCCAGGGTATCAGTTTAACTTTCATCTTGAATAAATTAACTTTTCCTAAAAATTATTAACCAGATGCCTTATGATCTGAAATTCAATTAGAGTTGTAAGTAGGTTCTAGTTTTTGACTTTGACTTCCCCTGGGAATGTCACTTCATCTCAGAACAATTTTCTATTCTACTAAGAAGCAGTCAGATGTTGCAGAGTGGGAGGGGGATTTGTAATTTTGAATGAAAACTAATATATATGCAGGACTTCTTTAAATCACCCCAGCTGTTGGCCGAGAGCAAATATTTCATATTTGTGAGGAAAAGCTGAGAAAATTCCTTTTGTTTACAACTGCCAAGTCCATCTGATGGAAGCACATTGTTATCTGACAGCCAATTCATCTCCTTGGGACTCGGGAATTCAAAACCATTTCTTAGGAACATTGTGGATACACTTTTCAAATATTTATTTTCTAAAATACATTAAATGGCAAGGCAGTTTTGTTTAAGAATGCATTCAAGTTATTGTGAAACAAACTATTTAAAAACTTTTTTCAGTATATTATATTGAAAAGTAAAAATAAAGAAAGCTACCCAGAGAGTTCCATTATCGAATTTCTATGGCCTGTGGCATATACCTTTATTTTAGTTGGTGGATTCATTAATATCACAAAAGTTGCCTTATTTTACCCCCCAAAAGCTCCAAGAGACAATATAAGAGAAAGGAAGTAATCAATGAATTAACTTTTAACTAATTATATGTTGTATGAGCCTACATGGTTTTAAACAATTTAGATGTGAAATTTTTAATTGAAAGTCTAGGTTATAAAAAAATGTATAAATGCAGGTTTATGTCATAAATGCCATTTATACAGTAATTATAGTAACTTAATTTTCAAGCTTTGTGAGAAGAAAAAATAAATAAAATTAATTTTATTTGTGCACAATTCATGGTTTTAAGCTATTTTTTCATTTTAAAATGATAAAACCAAAACAGTTCCAAATGATGTTTGTATTTTAAAATTATAAGGTTTTATTCATTTTATTTCATGTTAATAGAGTTTTAACTTGATCTAGAGAGAGAAGACAGATCTGAAAACAGAAGATAACATCTGTGCCTTTTTAGAAATCCAACTTTTAATCTCTAAGAAACAGGGTCATATTGCTAAGTGGAATTTAACCTGAATATAGGATGGGAAAGCCATTATTTATAAGTCAAAGCATTACAGTTAGAAGAGAGCGATATTTTTCCTGCCTCAAATGGATGAAATGTAAGGTTATTACTGAAAATGTCAAGTAGATAGATATTAAAATCTTCCTTCCCTCCCTCCCTCCTTCCCTTCCCTCTTTTTTCCCTTCTTTCTAGTGTGTAGCAAACAACATCAGATGATATGATCATCGGAATATGCTTAGGAATCCTTGTGGAAGAGCTGAGTTTTGCTCGTGCTTGCACAGCGTGAGCACATTGCTCCCGGTTCACAGGGCCTCGCTGCCGCCCGGAGCCGGCGCGGGCGGGCGCGTTTCCTGGGCCTGTGCTGCCCGCAGTGCCTGCATATCTAGGATTAAAATGCTCCTTGAGAAGGTGCCCATGTAGATTCTATCAGCAGGCCTCAAACTGCTTAATCAAAATGTTCAAATGAAATCGAATGCACTTAAGTGACTGGTTAATTCAGTGGAAATGAATTAAGGAAACAAACTACAAATAAGCTACAGTACAGAACTGAAACATTTAGGAAGCACAGTTCTTTTTTTTATTTCAAAGAAGATACCTGTATATATCTGTGATAAAGTCAGTTTAAGGTATTTCTTAGCTGGGGCATAATGTCTTAGAATGTTTCTGAAATTGTTTAGGGTTTTCAGAAGAATTTTAGGACATTTTTGTCCTGCTTGCAAGGAAATGCTTATATGCAAAATAAAATGCTTATGGGCCTGGATTATGTTAACCACAGCCAATCACATACCATCGAAAGCCTTGGCTGTTAGGCTTTTCATGAACTCCGACAGTCATTTTATATCCTCACGATAAGGAAACTGCAGAAGTGTCAAAGGCAAGGGCTTGGACTGTTCTTTTCATACCAGTCATGCGTTTCTTACCAGTCCTGTGCAAAGGTGTGGTTTTAAAACCAGTATTGCGTTGACTCTTTGGATTGGACAGTACCGATTTCCTACTAACTTTGTCATTTTATCTTTACATTTCCTTGAACAGTGAGTCCTGAAAATATTATAATAAAGCCATGTAATTAAACCTGTTCACTTAATATTTTAAAGTTTCTATCAAGATGATATAAAAGTCCTCATTTTAATTCACAAAAGTCTAAATCCCATTATCGTGGAGCCTCAATTTGACTCAACACCACGCTGTCCTGAAAGGATGTGTAAGAGACCCATTTATTACTATCTTTTAAGGTGGTGCTGAATTAGTTTCTCTGTGTGCACACACCCCTCATATAAAAGCATGTGGCAGCCAGGGTGTGAGGCTGGGGCTCCGGAGGTTTTGTTACAGGTCATTACACATGAGTTCAAGCCGAGAATATGCTGTGGAACAGGTCTGAAGGAAGGCACCGCTTATCCCCTGATCGTCAAGGATGTGCAGAGTCCCTCTTCTGACTAATCCTGCGCGTTTATGGGCCACACGTAACACATTCCTTTTCTTAAAGTCAGGGCGAACTCGCGTTCTAATCTCCTTGGAAAAGAATGCAAGCTCATCTCAAAAGAATTGTTCTCTGGCAACTTCACCCAGGAGTTTAAAATCAGTGCAGTGGTTTTCTTGGGAAAGGCTCTTTGAAGAGCATGTGAAACTTGGTAGCAGAGGTGCAGTGCGTGGTATAAACATGTTCAAGGATACATTGTATCACTTCATCTGTGACATCGATCAAGTGTCAGTTCTCACCTGTATGTAAGTGGTACTGAACTGTTTTGTTTTATTTTTTTAAATCTTCACCCAAGGACATTTTTTCCAAGAGAGAGGGAGAGAGAAACATCGGTGTGTCTTAGTTGCTCCCGCCCTTGCCCTGACTGGGGCTGAGCTGCAACCGAGGTACATGCCCCTGGGCAGAATCGAACCCGGCACCCTTCAGTCGGAGGGCCGATGCCCTGACCGCTGTGCCAGGTGGGGTCAGGCAGTACTGACTATTTTAAATTACATTTATGGACTGTGGTCTCATAAGGCCTGAAGGCCCGTGCAGTGTTAGAAGTTTAGCCCAACACTGAGTCCATCCCAGAGGGTTTCTCTCGCGTCGTTTTTTATGGGCCTGGAAGTTGAACGGTGGTGAGAAGGCCTGTTTGCTCTCTGCGGGCTGTTTTATAAATGCTGAAGCAGTGAGGCTGTTTATTTTTCCCACATCTGTTTTGGGCTCCTCCTTTGTGACAGTGTTTGCTGCATGCTGTGTCTTTTATACCTCTCCTGAAATGAGTAGTTTAGTTTGCACTGTTACGATGTATTTGTGGAAGCAGTGAATGTCAAATATTTTACACTGAATTGTTTTTCATTCCTGTTGGATACCTTTCTGCTTGAAATATGCCTTCTGGATGGAAATTCGCGATTTTACACGGAGTGAGAGACCCTCCTGCATAGATCTTACATGGCTCTTTTTTTTTTCCAAAGTGGTTTTTAATCTGCTGACTGGAAGGAATAGTGGTGGAAATGCTGTCAGGATGAAAGTTTGAGAATAATAGGGCCGATTTGGTATGAGTACAACTGGGACATTGCTTTAAGATTATATTTGCAAAAGGTATGGATTGCCCTCTTCCCCGGGTCCGTGTGCTCTGGGTGCAGTGGATGGTTCTCCAGCGGGCGCTGCTGCTCTGGGTGCTGGCAGAGCAGGCGCACAGGGTGTGATGACCTAGACTCCCCTCCGCCGAGGCACCTGCTCATTTTATCTGCTGTTGCCTGGTGTCCTGTGGCACAGGCCAAATACTCATTGGTTGTCCTGCTGATTATGCCTTTTAAGCAAATACAACCCCCCCCCCTTTTAAAATCAGAAACAGTAGATAAGAGTGGCATCAGAGAACCCTTGGCTTCAATTCCACTGTGAGGTCTTGATTAATTGCTTTCTCTTTGAAAACTTTAGTTTCCTCACCTTTAGGACAGAGATAATTATATCTTACAGTGGCGTCATCTGTGGTTTAAGGAAGGTACTGTACATAGTTTTACAGAATGCTCAGGACAGGGTTGGCACTTCCAAAATTACGTGTTTTTTTTTTAAAGAACGATGTATTTCTTTATGTGTTTCAACATTGCTTTTCAAAAGCTCAGTTTAAGAACTGTTTTATATTATGAAGCTAATAAAATGTGTATATAATAAATTTGACTTGGAACAGTCAGCTTCACCATCGTTTTCATTCTGACTTTTTATATCATGCAGCGTGTGATCTGTAGAAGAGATGCGAAGAAAGTACAAAACCCTCTTCAAGTTTTGTTTTGGGGTATTTCTCGCCATCTTTCTGAATATGTAGAGAAATACCAAGAAGTAAGGGGAGCAAAGAGAAAGCTACATTTTTACTAATAAGTTTCAGTCTCTCCACCATGAAACATAAAAGATGAAATTATCAACATCACTGCTGAAAATACAAGCTTTATTTTATTAATCTAATAATAGCTCATGTTAAAAACCTTTGCTTTAAAAATGTAAACATAATAAATTTTAAAAGACAAGTGAAAATTTAACTGAGAAGAAGGCATTTGTCTATATGAAACAGGGGATTGTAAATGATAGACTCTTTAAGGCAGCATTTATCCAATATTTGTGACAGACCAGGCGCACTGCTTAAGTACCTCACATGGACAATTACAGGTAAATGTGAGCCATGAGTTTTTCTCTGCCTTTGGCAAAACTGTTTTCACGTTTTTAATTGAGGTGAAGGTGGCCAATCTTAATTGAATTGAGGTGCGAGTTGGAACAATAAGACACTGTAACCTCCATGGGCGGGCAAGTCACAGCGCCGCTGACAGCTACAGTGTAACAATGCCTGTCAATAGTGCTCAGGCGCCCTTCAGACCCAGGTGCTGAAGAATCAGCATTTCCAGGACAGTGCTCTTTTGTGCAATACAGAAAGCTCGCTTACCCCACTGAAGGTCACACTCAGAAATAGCCCACAGCACAGAGGAAACAGTTACTGGGACCCCTCTCATTTTTGCCTTAAGGAAAAGTATCTTGGAGACTCATCGGATGCCTCCCTGAAACCATGAGTTACCATCCAGAGAGCCCTCCGTCAGCCCCGAGGTCCTGTGGGCAGATCCCAGGTCGCTGGTAAATCTGTTACACAGCTGAGTATCCTTGCCCCGGACAATAGGCAATCCGCCCCCCTCGTCTGTTTATGGAGCTGACTTTTGCTGGCTCCTGTAAACTCTCCTCTGAGATGCCCTTAATTCACCGCATGCTCTTTTCCTGTCCTGGGACTATCAGGTTTTAACTTCTTTAACACATTTATTTACATGAGAGTATCATTGTGACACTTTCATCGTCACGCTGCTGGGAAGTATTCTGCGGAATTAGAAGGAGCTAGGTTACTTTTCCTCCAGCTCTGTGGAGACATTGTTATGTACCTCAGTGGTTTTTAAAGTAATTCTGGATTTTAAGAATCCTCTTTACTGTAAGGATTTAATTTCTGGCCATTACACAAGAATTCCTGATTTTAAATTTTTTCTTTGATGGACTATTTTGGAAGAGTTTCACTTTTTATTTTAATGTTTGTATTTGCATTTATTCATAGTATTGATGGAAGAAAGACTAGAAGAACGGGAACCGTAAGCGTATTAATATTCTGTTAAAAAGCACGGTCGCATTGCTTTTCTGTGCCTGTTACAGGCATCACTCACCTGCTCTATTCTGAAGGTACTACCTTGTCTTGTGCGCGTGGTTGGTTTAGACATATTAAGATCATCCGTAATAGTTTTCATGAAATGATGACAAATGACCTGAATTCAGAGAAAATGTATGTATTTTCATTTTGTTTCAACTGTAGATATTTTAAATAGGTCTTTAAGACAGTGAGCTGAACAGAGAGCCCGTTTTTATTTTTTAAGTAGAACTTGGTGGTTTATTTTCAGGTGGTTCCGTCCTTGATATTTAAGAAAGGGGCTATATAAGCCATGCTTTTCCCAAGGAAAGACTGGTGAAAAGGAAAATTTCTGCTTTACCTCATTTTGAACTGTTGTTTCGGAATGGTTAGGCCTGTCTCTGTGAGAGGAGGGACTCCGAGCATGTGCTCTGGACTCGCCCCCCGAGTTCGCGCCCGAGCCCTGCTTGCTGTGAGCTGGGTGCCTCCCGCAGAGCAGCAGTGACCGAGGCATCCGCTCCGGGGGCTGTTCTGAAGAGGGAACGAGGTAATTCATGTGCACCTCTCAGAACACTGACCATAGCATGGTACGCTTATGTGATATTTAGCTGTTCCTTTTGGACTGAATTAGGAACCACTGGGAATGCGAAAATAAAAATGAAATAGAAGACACTGCTTGCACCCCACCTGAAACACCTGCTTTCTCACACTACCTGAAATTATACTGATGTAGGTCTATTAACAGAACATCTAGCAGCAGCTGTCAACCACTTACATATCTGAATTTTTAAAAACATTGAATTCCTTCCAGCTTGCAGATGGTATTAAGAGTGGCAGAGGGCGCCCAGCCGGGCATGGCTTCGCGGTTGAGCATCGGCCTAGGATCCAGGCGATCGGGGTTCGATCCCCAATCTGGTGTGCAGAAGGCAGCCGATCAATGACTCTCTCATCATTGATGTTTCTCTCTCTCTGCCTCTCCTTTCCTCTCTCTGAAATCAATAAAGATATATTTAAAAAAAAAAAAAAGAATGGCAGAGGGGAGGGAGGTTGAGGGAAGGGGAAGGAGGCAGTTGCTGTGTAGGGCACATGAAAACGGGTGGCGGTGGGACCAGGGTCCAGGGGAGAGTGACCTAAACCCGAGGCAGGATCCTCAGGGAGCCTGCCGGGGGAAGCTGGCTGAGCCTGGAAGACGTGCTAGGGCTGTGCTGACTATCACAGCGCGGGAGGGGCGGCTGCTCTCGGCCCCGAGAGTCCGCTGTGGCGGGAAGAAGGGAGAGAAGACGAGGACGTGGCCTTTACAGCTTGAAGAGCGACAGCCTGGTGGGAAGGGACCAGGCCGTGAGTGACTGCACTAGGCAGGGGCATGACTCACTCCTTATCAAATGCCCTGGGGCCTGGGGCCCGGCAAAGGAAGGGACTGCCTGCGTGGGGGAATCGGGTTTCACAGAGATGGAGGAAGGTGCCACTTGGAGAACAGAGAAAGCTGCCCCTGCGGAGACGGGGCTGGAGGGACCCTGCTTGTGGCCGCAGTGTCATGGTTGGGTTCCGACGGGGAAAGCCCATCTCCGCCCTTTAGAAATCAGGATTGGCTCTTGAACAAGGCAGGTCTTTCCAAGGCTGGTTGCTTCCCTAGAAAAATTCCACTCTTGTGGATATTTGTAATCTACCTTTTTGGAGGGAAAAAAAGCCAAAACAGGGTCATAAGTCAATAGTATTTTATTACAACCGTGTCGTGGTAGACTCTGGGAGCATTCCTCCCTCAGCACGTGCCTAGCAGAGAGGAATACATAAATAAAGGCCTTTGTTGCACTTTAACCGTAACCTTGAGCTTCATTCATAACAATCAGTGTAGGCGGGAAATCGGTGTCTTTCAGCACTAATTTTACTGTTTCCCCCCTATTTATCTTGGCATGTTCTTTAATGAGTATTATTTTATTAAGTGCTGAGAATGTTTCTGTAGATGAGCGACTTCTTCACATCGTGAGTTACTAACAAAAGTGAAGGTTGCCATCCCAGCCTCGTGGCCTTTAGGGCTGGAGGAAGTTCCGAAGCTCACCAGGCCCAACTTTTCCCCTAACGCACGATTTCTTTTACTGCATCTTTTTTTTGGGGGGGTAGGGGAGTGGAAAGCCTGTGCTTAAATGTCTGTGGGAGGCGGAGTTGAGACTTCCCAAGGCAGATCATTGTATTTTTTTAATATCTGTGATTCTTAGGAAGGTCTTCCTTATAATCTGCTTTCTTAAGCGTTATAATCCCTTGGCCATGTCCGCCCTCTGGAGACCAAAGGTGTAATTCCACTTACGCCTGGTGACCGTTTAAATATGTTGCAACTGATTGATGTGGCCTCTTTTACTGTCCCCTCAACATTTATCTTTAAGACTGAAGAAATGCCTCCAGTTTCTTTAGTGTGACATTAGTTTTGGGACCTTACACTTTTCTAGAGCTCTGCAGCAGCTTATAAGTCATTTCAGTGTGAATTTTGCCTCAGCTTTTCGTCATTTTATTTAAATTTGGGAATAGCGAGTGATGGACATCTATTTTTACTGAAATGTTAAATTGCACACCTAAAATGAATGAGTTTGGGGAATTGGTACATCCGGGCCAGAACCGGCCCACTCCTTAGCGAGTATGGATAGTTTAAAAGAACAGTTACGTAGCATCGGGACTTCAATTGAGTTAGAGTTGCAGTCGAATTCTTTTCTAAAACATTTAAATCATTCCAATATTAGTGAAACATTTTAAAAACATAATTTAAGCATTTTGGACACCAATTAGCAATGACTCGGTCTCAGATTCAGTCAAGGGTCAAGAACTGTGGGCTGAGGTTTGAACTTTCAGGTTCGCTTTTGCTTTTACCTATCGCGCTGACACTTGCACACACGTTTTTTTCGGCAACCAAATGAAAAGATAATGAAATTGAAATTTTTGTCTCCCCACAGTGCCTTGGCTGAAAACGTAGGTCAGCTGGGACAGCATGTGAGTTATTTCAGGGTGCCTTTCTGTGATATTTCGGCTGGAGGCTGAGCTGTCTCCTTACCCAGACGCCAGAGTCTGAGTCAAATCCCTCCCCATCGTGTGCACTCTGGCTGACCGGTGTTGCGCGGGATGTGAGTGTAGAGTTTAGGCCGCGGTAATCATCATCAGAGTAAGCATAATGGAAAATTGCCTTAGAGAGTCATGGAACAAAAGGTGTAACCGGCTTCTGATTCGCAATGCTTGAATTCCCTTGAATGTCATTTCTTTCTTTCCTGCCACACAGGATGAGGCATGACACTGTCCAACCACAGTCTCATTGTTGGGTGTTTTCTATTTTCTATGTAACATACACTTTTTTTTCTCTCTCTCTCTCTCAAAAGGCGTTTAAACAGAAATCACCTTCAGCTGTTTCCTGAGTTGCTGTTCCTGGGGACCTCGAAGCTGTACAGACTGTAAGTAGACCGATACGGTTACCGTTGCTTTGGGTAGTACCTTGTGTTGTATTGAATATATTGTGGATTTGTTCCCGTGTGCTTTCTTGGAACTTTTCATCACGAGATTAATGGATGAAGGCTTTGCCTTTTTCAAAATGGGAATTTATGGTTGGTGTTCCAGTGACGCCAGTTGTTTTATTTGGTTAGCATTTTCTGGATTATGAACGGGTTACTGTGATTGTTCTGTGTTAGCCGTGTGATGCTGGCGAGACTCACCTGACTCTCTGTGGCCACTCTGATTACGTTCTGAAGGGGAAAACTGCCACCACACGAACTCCTCAGGGCCGGTTGACTTGTTTTCTTGTCGAGTTGGGGTTCTCAGTGTCAGCTTTTTAAGCATTGTTCCTGTGCTCGAGTATAGTTATTAGTCTGGAAATATTATTATAAGGTAGTTAAAAAGGGCTGTAAATTTCTCCTTATATGTTCCTTTTCCTTTTAAGGCCAGAATCCTAGACTCTGCAACATGAGTGACTGTCAGGGTTTCATATCGGATACGTCGTTGGCTGTTGGCGGAAGTCATTGGGAAGCAGCATAATAGGAGCTTTAGACGGGATCAGCTTTTCCTCCCGAAATGCTTGTTCGCTGACCTAATGTGTAATAGTGAAAACACACTTTTGAAAGCTTTTAAAATTAGATTTTCAGCCACGTGAGTGATTTTGTGCAGATGGGCTACAAAGTGTTGGGAAAATAAATAGCAATGACTATCGGTGTTCGTGGATGTTGTGGAAAAACTATACGGAATAATACGGAATAAACTGCTCAGCATGGCCCCACCTGGATGGTGGGATGTCTCCTGTGTTCATGTGTGGAGGGAAAGTGAGCAGATTGCTTTTTTCTGAACTTGATTCTGTAGCCAAGGCTCCGCAGCCCGCCAGTTCAGTATTGTTATCAATTCCAGAGGTAGGAAGACTGTCCTTCCACAGCCCTGTGCCCACGGCAGCCGGGATGTCTGTGGTCCTCCTGGTACCTTAGCTCGCTATAGAGAGAACCTCCCAGTGGGCAGAGGTGTAGCCAGCTGACATACCTGGTCTTCTTTGAGTCTGACTTTACTGATAACTGTACCTCCAAGGAGAGCCCGTCACCTAGCAGCATTTCTCTGCTTTGTGCTCCCTGCTGGTTAATTGGCTCAATTTAAGTAAATTAAAAAAAAAAAAATCAAATAGAGAAACCCAGAGACTGCCTTTTTAACAATAAGTATCTAGGGACTACTTTTACCAAGGAAATAGGATGTAAGCTGTTATAAAGATTACATGTATGTATATAAATTGATACTTACAGTTAAATGGTTGTGCTTGGTTTCTAAGATGGGCCATAGAAATGGGTTTAATAGTATTCTGCTTTCTGCTTTAATTTTTGGTGATTAAGGGTGCTGGGAGGCATTGGCTTCCAGGCTGGTATCAATGAGCTCTGTTAAACCACGACTTAGCTAATTGTATGCTTCTAGAAACAGTCCACATTACTCAGGAAATTGTCCATTTTCTATGAAGCTGTGAAAATATAATTTAAACAGAATGACCGTCATCTAGCATTAAACTTATTAAGCTGAAGAGGTGAAGAAACTTCAACACTATCTCTGAGAAACAAGAAAGTTTGATTTTTTTAGAAGTACTTGGATTAATTTTTTTAGGAGTCTTCGTTTCAGGTGGTATAATCCAGTTCGGAGTCTCCTACCAGCCAAACGTATTCTGCTATTATTATTTTTTTGACAATATCACATAGTGGTCCCATGGATTTCTTTTACTGTTTGTTGTAATTTCGTAACTTAAACTGCTCTATAAACGAAGAAGACTTAAAATCTTAAAAAAGTGAATTAGCCCGGCAGGCCTGGCTGAGCAGTTGAGCAACGACCTGTGATTCAGGAGATCATGGTTCGATTCCCGGTCAGGGCACAGGCCCGGGTTTTGGGCTCGATCCCCAGCAGGGGGCGTGCAGGAGGCCGCCGATCAATGACTCTCATCATTGGTGTTTCTCCTCCCTTCCTCTCTTTGAAATCAATAAAGACATTAAAAAAAAAAAGTGAATTGAAGAAAGAGAGCCCATAAAACTATAAGGCAAGATTTTTCAGTTATTTAAAAGTGTTTTAAAACGGGAACATGAGTAGCTAGGGAATGTGTTCCGAGCTGTGATGCTCCTGTGAAGCTCCAAGGTTTCCCCTGGGGAGTGAGGAAGACGAAGTTGTGTTTGTTGGAGGGGACGGGTCGCAAGTGGGACTTGACTGCTTTGATGTTCCTGAAAGGAGAGCTGGATGGCGCAGTATTCACCATGCACCGATGCGACACCTGGCGCAGACACTGCACACACGCAGGAACCCCGAGGTGCCCTGTTTCCCGGCAGCCTCACGTCAGAGCAGAGGCGCCGGTGTCTCACCTGAGCTCCATTCGGTGGCCTGTTAGCAGTGAGGGATCTTTCTCGTGAGGGGTAACCTGCAAGCCACAGGCGACCACTTTTTTAGGATGGGAACCACTAGTTAAATGAAACAGCCACCGTGAAGAACGGTTAATAAATAAAGGAACAGAAGCTGGTGAAGCCGGCCGCCCGGTCAGTGTGATTTCCAGGAGGGAGGGCGAAAGTTCCCACTTTCTTCAGCTGATAGGGCGCCCGCCAGCCCCCCAGCTCCCCGGCCCCCCAACCCCCCAGTTCCCGGCCCCCCAGCTCCCCAGCTCCCCAGCTCATGGAAGCAAATGTCCCAACACGCAGCAAAGGAGCTCACAGCTGCCTGCAGAGCTGCCCTTTAAAATGCTCATTTCAAGACAAGTCTTCCTTTCACAGGGACAGAACAGAGGCGATAGGATTTTTGACAAGTAACAGGGAAAATATTTGGGGACATTGCACGTATTTAACCGGTTATCGCGTGTACCTCCTAACTGATCCATAATCGCCCTGCTATATTAATGAAGGCATGCACATCTAGAATTCCTGCAGGAAACACACTTAGAATTTGTTTTCCTCTTATAAATTGTTGCATGATGCTAATTCACATCTCTCTTTTTCTAACATACTGTATCCAACCCTTACTTAGTACTATTTTACCTGACACATAACCAGTGAAAAAGTTTACCAGTTTAATATATAGTCCCTCCACTGATGTTTCCTTTTCATCTCTGTTTGCTTCGATTAAAGCTAGTGTGATGTGCTGGACAATACAGGAGTGGGCAAAAGTAGGGTAATAATAAATAGCCCAATAATTAACAAATCAGTCCTAATATAAGAATAAACTCTGTTTCGCATACTCACCACTGTAAGCCTACTTCTTCCCACCCCGGTATGTGGATTTTTTCTGCACGTTCATAATGAATAGTCCCCATTTGACTGTCGGCTGAACGCGCGATGCCAGGTGAAGGAGCCCACACGCTGCACTGTGGCCCCGCCATGCGACATGAAGGGGGGGGCGCGCTGGATGTGAGTTACCATTCGACACGGTCGGTTGCTGCTAGCGGCCAAGTGTGCTTTCCCTTTGCTGTCTGCTCCAGTTTCTCCTCGGACGGGGCGGGAGAGCACTCCACGTTCAGGTCACAGTGTTTGCTCAGAAATAGTAGTACAGTTGCAGCTGTGTTTGTTGGAGCAGGAGACTAGTTTAAATAGCATTACCGTTTATCCAGTCCATTAACAGAACTCTGTAAAATAATACCGACTCTGCATAAACTACAGGACAGTGTAATAAAATTACAAGCACTTGTTGACAGATGGAAAGTGTAAGTGGAGGGAAAGTGGAGGGCCCGAGGTTGTAGGTTGAAGGAGACCGTCCGTGGTTTTCCTCCCGTAGGTAGATACTTCAGTGTGGCCTTTGCCCCTCCTTCCAAACTGAGGTGGTGTTTTTATTATCAGTTCAGGAGTGGAGAAGAGTCTTTTCAGAGCAGCCTGGAGCTGGTTAACGGACACGTTTCCGTGGCTCTTTGAATCGCTCGATTACGATTGATCGAAATTTGTGAGTAGCAATTATATATATAAGTAGCATATGCAAATCCTCCCGATAAATGTAACCTTAAAGGTGACTTACCAGTGAGTGATTCACACTTTTCAGCTTGAGTTTACAACTGCTGAGCCTGGCTCGTTAGAGAGGAATTTCATTGGCAGGGGTGCGGTGGAGTATTTGGTTATAAATATTTGCTTTGTGGTTTTCGGTTTATTTCTTTGAGTATTATTATATTTACCCAGGCTTCTAACATAAGCTTAAGTATCCAACGCATGTAGCACAAACTCATTTTTCACTTTGCATCTACCAAAACAAAACAAAACTAACCAAAATAAATACATAGGTCCCAGTGGTTCATTTTCTTTACTTCTTTGAATAAAAGCTTTTTTATTTCTTACTCACAAGTGGCATTTTATGATCCACAGTGAGCTTTGGAGCCATGAAATTATCTAACATTAAAAACAGTCATTTTAAATCCAAGGACTCTTTTATGCCCCGGTGACTGCTTACCTGAAACAGACAGATTTTGGCTACTTAATTTGATTGGTCAGGTCAATTTATTTGCTATCATATAGGATCTTAGATTCTCAAAGTTGGTTTTGATAATAATGATCGGGGCTTTTTTAGAGGGAAACTTCACTTTTTTTATGAAGTTAAAAATTAATTTGCAAAGCAAAACACACATATACAATTATGTATATTTATTTCCCTTTTGCTTAGTCCTTGAGAAGGAGCCTTAGTTTTTGTTTTTTAATAGTTATAAGAGTAACGCGTGCTCATGTTTAAAAGGTTTAGATAATTCAGAAAAATAAAACAGAGGAAATAGAAATGGTTCACTATTTTACCACCCAGATATAACCACTAGTATACTTGTCAATTATTAATTTAGTTTTCTTTTTTCATGATTATGCATATAAGTGCTCGTCTACATGTAGTATGAAAACATTTTGTTTTATATCCCCAAGGTCTAGTATAAGGCTTGACCTTTAGGAGGCTCTCGGTAAGTGTTTGATGTATTGAATTAAATCTCTGCGGGCTCAGGGTTTGTAACTTGCATGAGCAAATAGTAACCCTGGGAAGGCATTATAAATAATGGAGAACCAAATTAAATTTAAAGGATATCTTGGTTAATTAAATGTTTAGTCCCCTTAGGTTTGGGTAGACACAGCCATATCAAAATGACCCATTTTTGACCTAAGCAAACTATATACCCTAATTTAACATAATACTATACTTTTAGAAAAGTAACCTCCCACTTCTTCAATGTCACCTTAGTCTCATAAGATTCTTATACCTAGAACAGCAGAATACAACAGTGGGGACCGCGTGATCCTTGCCCCCAGTTAGTTTCTGCCAGCTCTGAGTAGAGTGCAGGCGCCCGGAGGCGTTTCCTGTGCCCTGTGCTCTAGGCCTGTGTGGCCCCGGCCACAATAAACCCCGCAGTCATGGGGCGGGAATTGCAGGTTGCAGTTGCCACGGTTACCGTTGTCCAGCCAGATGGACATCATTACTCATCCAGTAGCCGCTGTGATAGCTGCCGGCGCCGTGATTGCCGGGGCTGCCCAGGAGTGTCCCGTGCAGAGGCGCTGTGTCTGTGCGACCCTTCGGTGCAAGGATATGCTACTTGTACTGTTAGTGCTGGTGTTTTGCTAGGAGGAACAGACTGACTCCTTCTCTCTGAAAACAAAGAGCCGGTAAGAGAGAGAAAACTTAAAAAAGCGTTAACTGTCCGTGAATAAAAAACCCAAGTCCCTTATTATTTATTAACTTATTAATCAGTATTCTTGGGCCCAAGGGACTTTGTTCCTGCCCCTTAAAAAAAATATGAGGATTTAATTTAAAGAGATTACACAGCCAAAGGTTTGTTTTTAAGAAGGTAGACAAAAGACTTGCTATGTGGGTGTCTGCACGCACTTCCCAGCAGCCATTCCCACTTGCTATGGAAAAAAAACCACGCAGGCAAGCCAATGAATAGGACTTACTTTTGATTTTGTTTTTAAATCAACATGTAATCCTATGATTTAGAAGTTATACACCCAGTGGAGATTAAGATTGTATTTGAGATTTTGGCCAGGCCTCATGTTGATAGTTTTTACTTCAAAGGGATCTCTCATAGAAGACGTTGCTGGAGAAAGTCAGAACTTGGCAGGTTTCTGCTCTTGCCAACCACAGAGTAGGCTCCAGGTGCGAAATCCGCAGCGTGCTTCATGGCGCAGGAAAGTCAAGGGCAAGAGTCCTTCCCACTCCCGTGTACTTGTTTAACCGGCTGCTTTCCCAAATGCAAATGTTTCTGTCTCTGCCAACAAATACCCGGGGCACACCCCCCTGAGTCCGGAGGGCACAGTGACCGACGCTGGGGAGGAAAGCTGGCATGACGTGCGGCCCCGCGTAGTGTGTGGTGTCTGTGGGCCTCCGCGTGGCTGACCTCTGACCTGTGATGTGCAAATTAAAGCGGAGAGAGTTCATCTCGGAGAGTGACTGTGTTTTTCTGAAACATGAATTTAAGTATGTGGCTCTCACATCAAAAAGATGTCATTGGACTCACATCATCAGGGAGTATTTTAAAATTTGACTGTAAATCATAAAATTGCCACTGTGATCTCATGATTATAATTTGGAGACTGAAGTTTACATAAATACTAATTTTGGGAATAAGCGTCCGTAGCGTTTTAGTTCTATTTTAATGTGTTTACGTTATGTCTTAAGACACTGGGATCAGTTACTTTATTATGAGAGAGGTGGTGTAAAATGTTAGTGTTTAAGTTCCGACTCAGTTATTGGTGGCTCGGCTGTCTTTGGAAATAAGACGGATCCTGTGGAGTCAGGTTTCCTTATCTATAAAATGTGAATGATCATATTTACCTCCTGAGGATATTTCGAGTGAGAATTTAGATTCTGAATTCAAAAGAACATCGCCAGCTTTCAAGTACAATAGGAATTATGTTTGTCTTACTGTCATTGCAAAATAACAGTCACACAGATGTCCTTGCAAGGTGCCCGCAGTCAGCAAATCACCTCTTTCTTACATTGATTCTCAGCATAATGACACACACATAAGCAGGGCCGCACTTTTTTTACCACTACAAAGTAACATAAAATGTGCTTTTGTACCATTTTATTTCTCCTCACTTGGCCTCAGGAGGTATATTAAGGCCAGAATATTCTTAATAACATCTCTTACCCTCTTGCAGTTGATGATTCATATAGTTTTTAAACTCCTATATAATGAAACGGGGATGGACACAGAGACCGTGACTCAGAAACTGCTTAGGTTAGTCCATGTATTTAGATTGTGGTTTTAATGATGTGTTTTCCCGAACAACACACTGAAGGAAAAATACAAATTAGTTAGCATGTCTGGGTAAGCTATTCTGAAAGTTAAGGAGATGTACATACGTTGCTAAAGAACATTTTTATCACTGATTAAAATTTCAGTTTTTTAAGACAATGTAACAGAATTTATCAATTTAACTTGTAATATGCAAATATGATTAGACCTGAGAGCATTCTGTGATCTTTCATATAAAGGCACGTGACCGAAGTATGCTTTTAGACTAAACATTATGTACAACCGCAGTGCAAACTGCAGACCTTTTAACACTTTGGGTTTAAACAACATTTGAGGATAAAGTAGGTTTGAACCAGAAGTGAGTTTCGTTTAGTTTTGTTTTCTAATTAATACTTTTAATAAGTCCATGAGCTTTGCAGATGAAGGTGGTGTTTGTCCCCTTCATTACCTGTTACCCATAACCAAATTAATTGCAATCACTGAATTTTTTAGAGGAAATATCTGATACATTGTGATATAAGAAGCTTTGGGCAGGAGTTAAAAATCAACAACCACCACCCTGAATTCTACAGGAGGAAGCAAAAGTAAAAAGTCCTGTGGGTGGCATCCCCCGGGGTCTGGGGCAGGACATGGCTCTGTGAAGTGTTATTAAGAGAACATCTGTGCCTCTCGAAATGTCCCCCAAATGAATGTGCACAGCTAAGTATGGCAACTTGATTCAGTGTTTAAAAAAAAAAAAAAAAACTTAAAGAAAAGAGAAGTAAATACGTCTGGAAGCAGAATGGGAAAAGATAGCGTTGCCCGGTCAGGATCGGTTCCCTCTGCTGGGGAGAGATTAAAGCCTGGAGTGCGTGAATAGCTGGGAGCCGGGGAGAAAGGCCCACCGCTTCCCCTCCAGCAGTTCCAATTGCCCGCATAAAGCCTAATTTAAAGTTCTGTTTGTTCTGTGTCTTAAACCATCAGGATTGTCTTTTGGGACCGGGAGGAATGCTCGGGAGGAAAAAGAACCCAAGGATAAGAAGTCATTGCGAGCCCACAATCGTTCCTAATCCTCGCAAAATGCTGGAGAAATTAAATTTATTCTTTATTGCTCCGAGTGTTACCTAGGTCACTGGCGGTGGGAAAGTTGGGCTGGAAGTCGAGCGGGCGAGCTTTGTTCTGGGTCTCCATGCTTAACCTTAGACACCACCAGGCATCTTGGAGTGTTGTGGGAACTCGATTCAGAGCATTAACACCCGGCCTTTTATTGCCCTGGCTTTTAATAGGCGGTGCTGTCAGGAGATGAAAATGGTGTGTTTACATTTCGGTGTTAAATGATCATTTAATTAACACCTGAGGGGGGGAAAAACTTGTGAAATTCTTAGCAGCTTTTATTGTTGGTATCCTGGGAGGTTTTAATATCCAAGTTTCATTGAGATTTCTTTTTGTGAGGAGAGACACAAAGAACATGATAAACTTTTTAAGGAAGACAAACAGTTTAACCTTGACCCCTTTTTTCCTGAAATATTAATTTAAATTACATTTAAAATTTGATGTGCTTATTTTTAAAGGTTTTTGGACTAATATATTAAAAATAAGTCTGTCTTGAACACTTTATTTTTGTGTAAACATTTGAATAATATTTCATTCACGTTCTAAACTTTACTGTAAAACATTTGAAATTGCCTATTAGTTTACCTTAAGACATTTAATACATTTAGAATACTAATTATAACAATTTTACTTTTTTAAACTACCATTAGAGTTAGCGTTTTAAGAATCAGGCTTAAAATATAGGTAATCGTAGGCAAGGAAATTCTGTGGGGAGAAATGTACATTATTATTATATTTTCAAGATTATTTAGTTAGAACCAGTTACTACTATATGATGAAAGAGGTTTATATATAGATAGGAAGAATGATGCCATTAATATAAGAATTCAGACTCACTTCATCAATTACGTACAGATTAGATGTTATCAAATGTCTTAATTTATTCTTGATCTTTCATTAAAACAATTACATAAAAAGAAAAGGTCTTGAGGCCAGTTACTAACATTTGGAAAATCTAATATGTACCTTCAAAGGCAGCTGCACACTCGGCAACAACTTATTTTTCTACGAGTATTGTTAGAATTTATATCTGTCACTCCTCTCATTTTATCTGCTTATTCCACTTCATACTGGATATATGAAACTCTGAAAAGTACAGTATTTACGGAAGATGTGCCGTTAGAGTAAAATTTTCCTTAATTTTTCTAGAAATGAATATGCCGTTACAGTGCAGTTTTTCTAAGTACTTACACTATTCAAAAAGTGTAATTTTTTTAAAAGTCTAAATTCAGATGCCTCAGGATAAAACCCGCTCGCTTCTCTGTATCATTCCTGGTAAAGGAGTCGGGCAGGATTGGATGTTATTAGAATCTCTTAATAGAAAGCTCTGCTTTGAACCAAGAATTAGACTCTCATTTATAAAATACAGCCGAGCATTATGTAGGCGCTTTGGACAGTGTTATGCGCTCTCCTGACTCTATCAAGTTTCAGCTTCTCTCCAAAACGTCCCTCGTTTTTTGTTTTGACCCACGTTGACCTTTCTCTTCCCAAAGCTGCCTCTCCGCTAACTTTCCCTGCTCAGAGGTTTAAAAGTATGAAAGAGAAACGGAGAAAGAGGAGAAACACCACCTGGTTATTTAACATACCGGATACCTAGTATATTTCTAAATAGCATAATTCATATGCTGACCAATATGCTAGGCCTACCGCGTGTGTATAGGAGATACTAAGAGCTAGAGAAACATAAACATTCTATGAATATTCAAAATGCCTAAAGAATAAACATTTAGGGAAATTACAGGAAACTTCACTTAACATAGATAAATGCCTCGCTTTTATACTAAGAAGGCCAGTGACGTGAGGTTATACTGAGAAAGCCAGTGTTAAAATTGTGTACATTAATTATTTGGAATCTCTAGAAGTTAAAAAGAGAGATTCCAGGTTTTATTAAAAAAAATTTTTTTTAAATATATTTTTATTCATTTCGGAAAGAGAGGAAGGGAGAGGGTAAGAGAGATAGAAACATCAATGATGAGAGAGAGTCATTGATCGGTTGCCTCCTGCACGCCCCCTGTAGGAATCAAACCCATAACCCTGGTCATGTGCCCTGACCGGGAATCGAACCGCGATCTCCTGTATCATAGGTGGAGGCTCAACCGCTGAGCCACACCGGCCGAACCCAGGGTTTATTTTAGATAAAGTCTCCAGGTTTGCCTCTGAAAAAATAGGAATAACTGTTCTAAATACAAACAATATGCTGTAATAAATATATTTGAAAGCTATTCTATTGAAACATTACATATAATGAGATTCAGAGATAGGATATCTATTCTACTCTGTAATGATTGGGTAGTTAAAATTAACTTCCTTTATGCATAAAACCCTTTTTGCCTGACTTTCAAGACCCATTAGAACCTAATTCTACATGTCCTCTTTAATTTTATCATTGCTTTTACAGCATATATGCTGTGTCCCAGGCAGGCTGATTTTCCTGATACTGATTGGAAATTTCAGCGTGTTTCTGGCCTCCTGACTTGCTTCCAATTTATAGTAGTTCACCCTCCACATAGCCTCCCCTCCTCTAATCAGACCTTTCTCAATGGCTTCGATTTCCTCCAAATGATCATGCAATGTAATGTGGTCATTGTGAGTACAGACTTGTCTCAGGCTGCCAGGGTTCGAATCTCTG
This sequence comes from Miniopterus natalensis, assembly GCF_054644295.1. Classification (NCBI taxonomy): domain Eukaryota; kingdom Metazoa; phylum Chordata; class Mammalia; order Chiroptera; family Miniopteridae; genus Miniopterus; species Miniopterus natalensis. The sequence continues at coordinate 191,751,510 of NC_142081.1, read as the reverse complement.
CATGTGTAACCTTGGGAATGTCTCTCATTTACTTGCCCCATGCCTCAGTTTCCCCTTGTGTAAAACTAGGATGATGGTAGAATTTACCTAGTGGAAGTGTTGTGTGGATTAAATTATTCACTCAGTGATTTGGGCTTAATTAGTAGGATGCTTGACATATAGTAAGGGCTAAGTATTTTGTTTTAATTGTTTTATTTTTATGAACTATTACTGTTACCTGCCTCATATAATGTGCTGTTATGTATGACTCTGTAATCATAACACATGTTCACTTTGCAAAGACCCCTTTTCTAGCATTTGTCTTTGTTTTACATACAGCATCTAGCGTAGTGCAGGCTTGGTTAATAAATATTTGCCAACGGAATGCTTGATGGAAATTAAGCCCGAAAATGACAGTAGCAGTAGTTGGAATTTGGAATGAAATACACCGTGGAAGGAAGGGAACACTGGATCAGAAGTCAGAAGGCATGCTAGTTGTGTTCCTCGCTCTGCTGGTCCTCCCTGCAGATTCTGAGCAAAAGTACTCGACGCCTTTTTGAGGACCAGCTTCTTTGCCAGTTAGTAGGTCAGATAAGAGAGGAACCACGTCCGAAGTGTTCACCATCACGTCACCACATGTAGCACGAGGTCTCCTGGTCTCTGGGGGATGCTCAGACAGATTTGAGGGAAGGAAGGAAAATCAAAACATATCCAAGATTTGTTCTAGCTGTTTTTCAAAAAATTTATAGGGAACCCTTCCCAGGACTTGCACGAATGATAATGGTGGAATTATTCATGGTCATAAACCAAGAGTGAGATAATTGGACTGTGGATGAATGAGTTTGAGGTTGTTCTGTCTTCCATTAGCATTTAGAAAATAAAGGCAGACCCTTTCCTGGATAAATAGAGCCTGCTTATATTTTGCATGGCTTTGCTATTAAATGTGAATTGTTTGAAGGTTTAGCTTTAAAAAGAAGATTAAAGGAGATTTTGATGGTTATGCATTATTAAGTGGTTACCCTGATGCCTGATAATCCCTCAATATGAGGTAAGTGGTGTAAGATTGAAGTAGTTTCAGTAATCACCTGCCTCTCAAACATCGCTAATGAAAGCATGAAGAAATGACTTAAAGACCAAACCAGGCAAATCAAGGGAGCGTCACGGAGTCGGTTGAGGCAGGTTTTACGTTCCTATTTGTGTGATGGAAACAGGTTTGAGAGCAGGGACCGTCATTTTCCGTGATTCTGCCTAGTAGACCCATCGGGCGCCCGGACAACTTAATTTTCCTGACCTTTTGGGGAGAGTAGAATGTATAGAACCTGAGCACCCCGCGGCAGCTGAGGCCCGGGGCCTGTTTCCCGAGGACACGCTCCCTCCCCGAGTCGGTGCGGGTGCGGTTCCCTCCCCTCTCTTTCCCCTGGAAGGGGGAATGAGCTCCGCACCTAATGAGTAGCTTCAGGGGAAGCTGTTCATCAGGTGCTCCCAGTGACCACCCTGGAGTCGTCTTTCATTACACAGGGCCCTGATGGAATGAGAGAGCAGCATAGTTACATTTGATAAAAGGAAATACCTTTTTCCTCTCCCCACCCACCGTGTAATCCTCTGGAATTCAGTTGACGCAGAGAAATGACTGCAGCGAACAGTGTTTGAAAAAGCGCAGTTGCATGAATAAGGCTTGTAGCTACAGTAGCTGGGTTAGAAATCACAGCCCTGCGCCGGCAGGTTTCAGGGCCAGCGCTGTCACCCGAGGGGCCGGAAGGCTTTTCCTTCTTTATTCTTGTCATCCTCACAGCAAAGCCCCGCACGATGGGCAGGAGGACTATTATCGGAATTATTTCTCCTTTGCTGAGTCATCGGTTGTCCTTCTGCTCCCCTCAGATGGGATCTTGATCAAAATCAGACAAGAACTTGAACTCAGTAGGACAGAGGGGCTAAAAGGAATGCGAATACCACCGAATGTTGTTAAAGTGCCCCAATGTTGTTGTTTGACCCTTTCACGTTCAAAACCCGTACACTGATTGAAAGAGGGTGGTTAAGAACAACAGCAATGGAATCCGGATGTGGCTTTATTTTCTAAGTGACCTGGTGTTAAGGCACTCGGAAAGTGTAGAAAAACATATTTTGTTAGAGGTTTAGTTACTTCCAAATAAATGCTGTACCCATATCACCAGCGTGGTATCGATCGCAAGTTGCTTTTGTTATACTTTTATAAGATTTTTTAAAGTATAGCTCTTTCCCCCAATTCTGATCATCTTATATTTATTAAATTTCAAAGCAGTGAGTCCTAAAGCGTGCTCTCCGATGGTACAAGAGGCGAGTGCCCTGTGGTCACGTGCTGGGAGGTAATGGACTCGTGCCCCCGTGGTGACTCCCGCGCGCACCGGCGTGTTAGTCCACGCCACTGAGCCACAAAGAAACGTGCTTCACTTTCAGAGATCTGTTTCTCAAAGCTGTTTGACTATACAAGCCGACCCCTCTTTCTCTGTTTCTCCCAACTTACACCAATTAATCCAAATGATGAGAGCAGCCTTCGCTGTTCCAAAGAATAACTGCTTTTCGTTCATTGTCATTGAGATTTGAAAAAAATAAAACAATTTTAGACATGGGAGGTCCAAGTTTAATGTTATTATTATTTTTTTTTGGTACCAATGTGGTCAGCTAAATAACTTTTTATAGTGCATTGGCTTGAGAGATCTGTTTTCTTGTTTTTGTTTTTGTTTTAGGCCACCTTTGAAGGTGAACTTTGCCCTTTTTGTTAACTCCAGGGACAGAGGAACTTAGATCCTTCTGTAAGCATTTCAGTCACTTAGCACTGAAATTTGCTTAGATGTGTGTGTGTTTTATGTAAAATCACTTGTTGCACATATATATACAGACAAACATCTAAGTAAATACTGGTGCTAAATTATTGAAATTTTTACAAAATGATCTCAATTTCTCCACAACTCACAGCATCACTCAACTACTACTTTAATGATTGAGAACATTTTATTACTTAACTCTTTTCTTGCTTGTCCCACCTGGAACCTGCCATGTACAGCACTCGTTAGCTACCCAGGGAGGTGGGCCTCCCCTAAGCTGGGTGTAAACTTGCAGGAGTCTGTCTCATTCCAGAGGGTGTTGAAGCCAAAAGTATTATGTACAATTTGTACATGGTTGATGGATTTTATTATTATTTTTTTCATGGTTGATGGATTTTATTTTATTTATTTATTTTTAAGTATATCTTTATTGATTTCAGAGAGAGGAAAGGAGGGAGAGAGAGATAGAAACATCAATGATGAGAGAGTCATTGGTTGAGCCCGCAACCCCGGGCATATGCCCTCACCGGGAATCGAACCCCGATCGCCTGGATCCCAGGTCGATGCTCAGCCGCTGAGCCACGCCTGGCCGGGCGGTAGATGGATTTTAAATTAACATAGAGTTTAGTTTGTTCTTTTTTATTTTATTTATTTTTTTTATCAAAACCCATCTCTCTAAGACTAAATATCACACACACACAGACACACACACACACACACACACAGCTACAATATGATGGATTAGGGACAGGAACAAAAAGAAAGAAGACCCAATAGCATGATAAATCTCCTGAGACAGCTTTTTCCCATGCACCTGGCAGGTAGGTGCTCCTCACCAGGATGCCCGTATTGATCATTACCGAAAATTACACTCGCTCTCTTGGTTCCCCCGGCTTGCTGCTGCGACGGCCAGTTCTTATTTATGTTAAATATCGAAGGAAACGTTATCAACGGAAACACCAGGTTATGGCTAAAACAAGACTGCTTCCAAGCCTCCTGGCACGTGGGCTTAATAGAAATAATTCCCTTCAAATCTATCCAATATTTACACACACATTTATTCTTTGGATTTTCTTAAAAGCATAAAAAGAACCCATTTTGTAATAGTTTAGGCTCCCTCTGCACAGGAAGCTGAATATCCTAACCCTCTTTACTTCCCTGGTCTCTTGTTCCTTTTTTTAATTTTCACAAAAATATGTTTGTTGTTTCTTCAGTTGGGTGAGGTTGGAAACATCCTTCATCCAGTTTCTCATTGGAGTATAGAAGGGGATTACCTTGAGTAAGACACTGACAAGATTATGGGGTTTTCTTCTCTTTTTTTTCTTCTTTATTTTATTTTATTATTTTATTTTACTTATTTTATAATTTATTTTTTATTTTATATATTTTATTTTATTTTTTTATTTCCGTCACCGTGTACCCCCGTTTCCTCCTCAGGCTCACCACCACCTGTCATACCGTATATTTCACTTCTTTACCTGGCTGTCTGTCCCTCCCAATGAAGACGCAGTTTTCCTGAAGGCGGCGAATAGTAGCTGGTGCACAGGACCTGCTGGTTGAGTGAATGAAGGCAGCTTTGCCGCGACCTTGGGGAGTTTGAACCGTAGCTTCAGCGGTCCCCGCGTGGCCGGGAGCGCATGGCTTAGCCCCTGGCCCCAGGGCCCCGTCCGTAAGGCGGAGGTCGTTAGGGAACCCATGCTGGGGAGTCGTGCGAGGGTCAGGAGATGCGGTCCATCCGCGCCCAGTTCAGTTGATGTTCAGTATTTTTCATAAATCAAACAGCTCTTCGACTGGTTGAGGAAAAGTCACCAAGCATTTACCACCGCCTGTCCAAGTCGCTGGTCACTGCGCCCTGGGTTTGGCTGAGTCCATCCCCACGCCACCCCCACCCGCGCCTGGTGGTGGAATGGGAAGCCTGCCGGGCGCACACCGCGAGCTGCTTCGCCTTTCCTTCTTTCGTTCTACACACTCCATGAGTTTGCCATTCTCTTGCCGTTTTCTGTCTTCCCAGCTCTGCTTCTGGAAAGTTGAAGTCCCCCCTGGCTTTGCTGTAAACCAGGCGCCGCTTCCCTTCCCTCAGCAGGGCTGCGGCCGTTCAGCGGGTGCCACCACCCTGCCAGGCCCTGGGGTCCCTCCCCTGGGTGTCTGTGCAATAATGGGCAGATACGTTTACTTACCTTTTTTTTTTAATCTTCACTGAGGATATTTTTCCCATTGATTCCTAGAGAGAGTGGAAAGGAGGGAGGGAAGGAGAGAGAGAGAGAAACAGAAAGAGTAACATCGATGTGAGAGAGACACGTCGCTTGGTTGACCCCATACATTCCCCGATGGAGGCCGGGGATCGAACCTGCAGCCCAGGTACGTGCCCTTGACCAGGAATCAAACCCATGACCCTTCAGTGCGAGGGCCGACGCTCTAACCACTGAGGACACCAGCCAGGGCTGTTTACTCGTTGACATGATAAATTCACACAGCACTAGCTGAGGAAATGAAAAGTATGCTACCTTGATGAAGCCTAGTATATTGTAGAAATTGTTTTATATTTATATTACGATTGTTTGCTAACAGCATCCCCTCACTAAGTCGATCACTCCTTGAGGGCCTGGGCACAGTCTTTCTATTCTCCGTGGAGCAGCATTCACATCGAGCGAACTCTCAAATATTCACAGGCTGACGGGAAAGTGCAGGCCCTACAAAGGGTCCAGAGTCATCCTTCATGACAGATGAGCTGCAGGAAGCATTTGAAGCTTGAACTTCTTAATATCTTTGCGTTGGTTCTCCCTAGATAGTGTTTCAGTTTAAAGAGAGCAGCAATCTGTAAACTTGTTTAATCAGTATATCGTATATCAATGTAAAATATGCACTTACCTCTCAGTGGCTTTTTGTACCAGTTTCCTTATGGTGATATTGTCTGTTCTATTTGTGAGACCTGCGTAAGAGGCTTTTTATTTTATTTATTTTTTTAAAATACATTTTTATTGATTGCAGAGAGAGGAATGGAGAAGGAGAGAGAGAGAGTAACATCAGCGATGAGAGAGAGTCATTGATCGGCTGCCCCCTGCGCGCCCCTGCTGGGGTTCCAGCTGGAAACCTGGACATGTGCCCTGATTGGGAATCGAACCTCGATCTCCTGGATCATAGGTTGATGCTCAACCGCTGAGCCGTGCCAGCTGGGCCAGAAGAGGCTTTTTAAAAATAACATCTTTTATAGTATTTATCAATTCTTTCTTAATATTTTTATACATTTGTCTGTGGGTGTGATTTTGTTTAACTTGCAAATAAAACAACAGTGCTACAAAATTGCTACAAAATTGAAATTGCTGGAGCAACAGGAAGCACCTGAGGCAGCTGGTTCTGCGTCACTGTGTTGTGTGCGCACGTGGGGCGCTCAGGCCCAGCTGACATCGATTAGTGTGCTTCACGACCCTTCACCACTCTGGAGCGTGTCCTTCTGACGTTTTTATCAGGCTTTGTATTTGGTCACTGTATTAAATCCAGCCATTTATTCCTTTCCACTTAAATTGTCTTCTCTGTACGAGGGGTGGAGAGGAATTCACAGGGCCTGCGCCTAAAAGGCCATTATCGTATCTGAGCAAGTCCAGCCCTGGAGGGACAGGGAATCGTGACAGCTGACCGGGAAGCGGGGGAACGGGGAACAGTGTCGAGGAGGGTGGCAGTGAGAGTGCGTCGGCGATGCGCAGGGTGGCGGGACCCGACCGGTTACCAGTCCTCTGCCCGTCGCGGCCTCACACACACTTCGCCAGGGGGCTGAAGTCTGCACCCACGGACTGCTCCGCCTCTGGGCCGATGGAGTTGTAGCCTGTGGGAACTCGGAGACCACGCCACCCGTTGTTGTTTTCCTTGCCCCAAATCTAAGCACACTTGTGTCTCACGGGAAGAGCGCGCGTGTGCCTGGAGCCGGCCGTAGACAACAAGGTGGAGACTTTGTTGCTTTAGCGCCTGCTCTGATACCTTCACTGTGGGGGGAGAAAGTTCCCCATCAATCCATCGATTGATGGATCGGGAAGAGGTGGGGCGACGATGGAAGTGCTGAGGTCAGCTGCGTAGCTCTCGTAGCCCGAGTGCGAGCCCCGCGCTCTCCCAAGGGCTTTCTCCGTGTTACTCGGCACTCATTTCTTCAACAGTGTGAAGGAGACCCAGTTACAGATGAGAAGACTGAGCCCCAAGAGGCGATGCGAGTGGCAGGCTGGCCTTGAGTACAGGGCACTGCTCTTCAGCACGTGTGTTGATGGACTGGGCACAGGAGTTTCTTTTAATTCGCTATAAAAAAAAGACTAGAAATTCATGTGCCCTCTAATGTATTTAAATCCTCGCCATGCTGTATGCATTGTTAGCTGCATACGTAGGTGCCTGCGGGAGCTTGTCACACTCTTCTCCCCCCATCCTGTCACTTACCACCTTGAGGCTTCCTGTCCCCTGACTCATTTCCTCCCCCTTATCTCCACTGTCAGTTCTGTTGACTTTCCCTCCCGAGGACACATCCATCCCTCCTCCCCCGGCCCTGTCTTTAGCTTCCTTTCCTGCCAGGCCCCCCTCCGTGACTTCACCCACACCGTCGGCTGCCCAGCAGCCAGAGCTGTCTCGAGGTACGGCGCTTACGCTTAGTAAGTTCTCGGCAAATGTCACCAGTGTGTTACTAGAAACACTGACGCGGTGCTGAATTTGCGTGCCTTATGTCAATCAAGTGCTTGAAAATGAGGATGTGTCGCTTTGGTTTCTGAAGTGCCAGGATGACAGTGCCTCTCCCCAGGGTAATAGTTCACGTTGTGGATCCCTGTGGAAAAAGCCCTTTCTTTAATGTGTCAATAAGATAGAAACCATTCGAGTCCAGAAAACAGGTGGTTATGGCTGGTGGGTTAGTTATGTGCTGTTTTTTGTTGTGAACCCTCACCTGAAGATATTTTTTTTCCATTGATTTATAGGGAGAGAAGGGGGGGAACATTGATATGAGAGGGACGCATGTATTGGTTGCCTCCTGCGCATGCCCCGGTCGGGCCTGGGGTCAGACCTGCAGCCCAGGTACTTGCCCTTGACTAGGAATCGAACCGGAGACCCTGCTGTGCACGGGCCAACACTCTGACCACCGGGCCACACCGGCCATGGCTCATGATGTGTTTTTGGTTGCAAATGACAGAAACCTGTCTGAATCTGGCTTCAGTAATAAGCAGAACTGTTTCCTCGCAGAGCGAGAAGCTCAGAGGCAGGTCAAGCCATAGACTTGCATTTCCTTCTGTTCCTCAGTGGGCTTGTCCTACGGCGTTGCTCCCGGGTTCGCAGTGGCCATCATTTAGGGCTTCAGGCTTCCCGCTTCGTACTCGGGGGGAGGGAGGAAGGATGGGCAGAGGGAAGGAAAACAGGAGGGAGAGCAGCGGATCCGGAACCCCTGCCTCCGCCGTGGGTTCGCCGCCCAGTGATTGACTTACCCGGCCGGGCGCCTCCCGGGCCCTTGGAAGGGCGGGGGCCCGCGTGTTGATGTGGGGAAGTAATCAGCGGTCTGCCCCCATTCAGAAGTTAAATTTCACTTCCCATTTGATTTTCCCATGGGGATTTGGAAAAGTTGCTGTTACAGCAAGTTTTAGTTCAGGTGCACAGCTCTGAACCTCTCAGAACCCTTGATGTCTTTGTGCGTTATTTTCACACGGCGGGATAATAAAGCCTTCCTTTCGGGTTTTTGAGATGATTAAAAATAAAATCAGTGTAAGGCCCAGTGCCAGGCGCATAATACAGGCTTGTTCTGAGTAGGTGATCTAGTTGCTGTACTTTCTTGGTCAGAATTTACTTAGGTCAGCCTTATTTCATCTATACTCCAGTTTTCCATTTTCAGGACTTTTGCAATATGAGTCCACATTAGTGGCTTGTCACCACAGCTAAGTTAAAACACCCAAGAAAAAAATCATAAAGGTCTTTCAATCTTCACCTGAGTATACGGTTTTTTATTGATTTTTTAGAGAGAAAGAAGGGGGGGGGAGAGAGTGTTACATCGATGTGAAAGAAACATCTGTCAGTTGCCTCCCATATGTGCCCGAACTGGGGATCGAACCCGCAACCTAGGTATGTATCCTGACCGGGAATCAAACCTGCCACCCTCCAGTGCCCAGGACGACACTCCAGCCAAAGGAGCTACCCAGGGGGTCAATTTTTTTTTTTTTTTTTACAGAACAGTTTAGTGTATATTTTATTAACTGTTTAGTTAAGTCATCTCCTGTGATCCTCACAGAGACCCTGTGATGTAGACAGTGCTTATGCCATTTCACAGATCTATCTGCCTCCTCCCCGAGATGTGAGCTTCACCAGGGCAGAGATTCAGTTTTCTTCTCTGTGGTATCCTCAGCATCCAAATAGCATCTCACATGTGGTAGCCTGGTAGCTGCTCAATCAGTGTTTGTTGAAGGAAAGGAGAGAGGAAGGAAGGGAGGGATTAAATGTGACCTGCGAAGAAGGTTAGAGGAGTCTCTTAGTTTGCGACGTTGCACTGAACATATGAACTCACGTTCTTTGTGGGCCTTTGGGACTGCGTGCCCTGCCCCTTACTCTTCGGCTTCACCCTGATTTCTTTCCTTTTTGTGTTCAAGTGCCATAGACCTATGCAGTTTCCAAGGTATCACTTGCTTTTTGCTTCCACAGGGCCTTTGCATATGCAGATACCTTAGGCCTATACCTCCACCTGCTCAGCCCCCCGATTCCCTCCTGTATGTGGTCATCATGTCCCATGGTATCCCTGGTTTAACTCTGTTTAGGTTCTTTATATTTCAGTTCAAAGGAAGTGGGCCAAAGCAAGGCAGGAACTGGATTGCAGGATCCTTAAGGTGAGGTGCTCTTTTGAGGGTGGCTGTGCTTATCTTAAGGGTGTGTTAACCTAGCTGCACAAGAACAATGGACAGGGCTTGCTTTAGGCAAAGAATCCTTTTCCTAAAAAACTTATAAGCCTGGGGCATGACTCCCCACCATGACCTGCCCAGTTAGGAATTTATGACCAGATCACCCCGTGCGGCTACTTCCAGTAGAACCACTTTTTTGTCCACAGTATTAGTATCCTGTGAATGCTCTTTCTTTGCTCCAGTTTCTTGGAAACGGGGTGGGGGGTGGGGGGGGGTGGGATTTTACTCTTTGTTTCCGTAATGCCTGACCAGTATCTGGCATATTCTACGTGCGCAGTAAATATATTTTGAATGAATGCCACCAAACACTGTCTTGTCAGCCTATTTTCATGTTTTTCTCACTAAATTGCACTTACGGTTTGCAGAAGAGAGTTTCGTGTTTTCTATCAGTCCCTTATATTTTTTTCCTTGTATCTTTTCTCATAATTTAAATACTAGAAAATTGTGAATTCTGCAGGAACAGCTATGCTAACTTTAGGATTGGTCAGCCGGTTCCCCTTTCAGACGAGTAGCTTATGATGCCTTCTTTTCCCCTATAACTGGCATCCTATAACTTGTTAGAAGTGAAGCAACTGCTTCGTTTCTTGTCTGCCTCTGGGATAGGATACTAATGAACGGATGGTAGGTTTCCAACCACAAAATAGACAGGTATGTGCCTGGAGTGGGCATATCGTAATTGGAATTATGGTCCAGTCATCTTCTAAGTGTGAGAGTTAGGCAAAATAATTAACCACTCTGAACTTCAGTTTCTTTCTCTGTAAGGTGGAAATTATATTAATGAACTCACAGATTTATTATAAGAAATAAGAGGATGTCGACGTGGTTGGGATGGTACTAAGTACAGTGTTTATAGAATTCTCGAGTTTTGACCATGCTAACGGCAGAATCCTTTTTATATTTTATATTTATTCTCAGTAATAAAATCATAGCTGTTTGTGCGAGCTCTGATGTGATGGTTACCTTAGAGGAAAAGCCAGTTCCTTATCTGTATTAAACTAGCGAAAGTGTGACTATTTAGTCAGATGGTTGGCTAATGGGCTAATCTGTTTGCTGAGAAAGTGACAACCTCCTAGCCTTTTTTGGTCTACTTTTAGGACCAAACAACAAAGATTGAGCAATGATACAACGATGGTGCTGTCATCATGTCCAAAATAGTGTTGAGTCATTTGGGCGTTACAGGGTCCTGAGTAACAGTCTCTTCTGACTGGAGTACATAGGAAGGTGACACAGAATTCCATTTGAAGGGGATTTCTGTAGTTTCCGAAAACATGAGAGAGAAGCAAACATCCATGTAAAGAGAATGATGTTAGTTGAAATGGTTAAAAGGTATGGTTATTGACTAAAAAATACTTCATATGGTTGTGGTACTGAATTAAGTGGATATCACCTAAGTAGTATAAATTGGAACCACGTTAAGGAATCTGAAATGCTAGGCTAAGGACCTCACTCAGACTTTATCTGGCAGGCAGGGGTCATCTGGTCAAGGTAATTCCCTGGGAAGGTTATGACTATAAATTGAAGTAAAAAGAGACTTGAAGACTAGAGATCAGTTACAGAACAATGCCATCTTCCAGTGTCCTCATTTGGGGCAATCCTAATGAGGGACTCACAAAGAGATACTTGCAACGAAATTGCATAGCTGTTGTGTAGCATGATAGTTTTAGGGAGAGAGTTGTTTCCTCTCTGTAAACAACAGAGAGCCAGCGCCTTAAGCGTTCGGAGCGCTGGGGGCACTAAGGATGAAGCTGTAACGCGTCGCAGTGGACGCGGGATCGGGAAGGCCGGCGCTGCTATTGCGTCGGGTGCGGGATCACTTCTTAGCTTTATTCCTGACACATATGCCCTCCTTCCCGTACTCTCTCCTTTGAAGAGCTGGAGGCTGAGGTGTATTCATGCGGCCTTCGTTTTTTGTAGTAGAATAAAAGAACGATGCACTGTCGGTGCTGGGAAGGCCCTTAGAAACAGGTGAGAAACGGGCCAGATGTTCCGTGAGCTGCTGCTGGGACCCAGACCTTTTTTCCGATAATTTCATATTGTCTACTTTTGTTGTTACTTAAAGACAGCTTTCTGAAATTCACAGCACTACACGTGATGCTTATTGTATCTTTTTGCCTTTAGGAAGCATCACGTGTTAAAGGTGCTCAGGTAAATATATAGACGCCTTGGCCTCTGCGGTGTCTCATGTTTCATACGTCTGAGGTTTATATCCTGAGGCCACTGGAGTAAATGTTTCACTATCAATTTTTTCCCATAAATTCTCCAATCTCACTTGGAGGGTATTTTGTTTTGTTTTGTTTATAATTCTGGCTAATAGTTTTGACTCTGAAGTAGAGGGAAAGGAAATTCAGATGTTGTTTGTCTTTTGCAAGGAGCGGTATGTGGATTTTTAAATTATATGTGCAACATTCTTTCGAGAAGGAGCTGTTATATACCTTAGATTACAGATGAGAAAGCGAGAAGTTGACTAGCCTAGCTAGTGAAAGGTAAAACCATGATTAGAATTCATATCTTTTCTGGTCCATAAAATAAGCCATCTCATATTAAGAAGTTTCATCATAATACTGACACAGGCAAACTGAAAGACATTCAGAGAAAAGCACAGAGGGTGTTAAAAGGCCTGAATTTCATATCCTATGAGAATCAATTGAGGAAACTTGAGATGTTTAGAAGAAAGAGATAGTTATAGGTGCTACTTAATGAAAAGTTTAAAAATATCTGAGGTGTTATCCTCTCAAAGAAAAATGCAGTGTTAGATAGCTCAAAAAGACCGCAGTAATTTGTCATGGGAGTAAACAGTTGCTATTTGCGTCAAAAGGCCCTTGGAGAAGGCTTGGGGCCAGATATCTGGCACTCCTCCTCTCTTGGGAGATTGCACAAGGCCCATGTCTTAAATAATTCCAATTTTAATGTTATTGTCACAGAATAAAATAAAAAATACACCAGTGACCTGAACTGGAAACAAGCTATAAAAATGTAATTTTTCAGTTACACAAAAGTTACCATGGCGTTACCTTTCCTTTTGTGTCTGCTGGTGATTTAATTTAGTAGTTTTAGAAAAAGTGCCTATTGCTGTGTTTAAAAATTCTAATTACAGTGATTGGTAAAGCAGTTTTCCAAGTACAAGGGTTATTTGTAGAAGACCCATGAAACTGACAAGTGACTGGCATGTAAACAACCCCACTGTGCCCTTATATTGCCTTCTGTGATGCCAGACTCTAGATATTAAGGAAGCCTCAGGAAGTTACCACTGTCCAATTTTTATTAAATGCTTGACTTTGCGGATGTAAACAGGATTGTGCATTAGCTGCCTAAATGCACCACATCTGTGCTTTTACACCACCTTCCTCAGTGTGGTGGAATATCTGTGAAACGAACAAATGGGAACTTCCTGTTAATATGTTTAACTGAATTTAAACTCTGAAAAGCAAAGCGAATTGCACATTTCAGCAAACAGACTGAAACCATCTAAAAGTGAATGAAAGTGGTAGCCTTCGTAACTTAAAATTTTCTGTTTAGGACTTAACAGTGTCATTGTGAAATGGCCCCTTCTCTGTTAATACGTAGGTGACAGCTTGGCAATGCAAACACAGCATTATGTTATGTGCAATCAGAAGCTCTCGTAATTGTCCTTGAAAATGGTTTACTGTTAATATATCTATTTTCAGAGTGCCAATTTTCCCCTCGCTTACACCAAGGCTTTCTTTTCCCACTTCTTTACAAATAGCTTTCTTTTTGCCGTATTTAGTTTAATGTCTCTTTTGTTTGATATAAGCACAGCTACCCTCGCTTGTTTTGGTCACCATTTAAGGCTAAAGTAAATCTCTCATAGGCAGCATTTTGTTGGATCTTGTGTGTATATATATTTTTAATCTATCCTGCCATTCTGTGTCTTTTAATGGAAGAGTTTAATCCATTTACATTTGAAGTAATTATTGATAAATGAGGACTTACTGTTGTCATTTGCTAATTGTTTTATTATTTTGTAGATCCAATATTCCTTGGTTCTTGTTCTGTATTATTTTTGTGTGTTTGGGTATCTTTTGATATCAGTATGCCTTGACTTAAACATGCAACACCCTATTTTAAACTGATAACACTATAACGTCAATAGAATTTATATACTTCACATGTTTACTTCTCCCTTTCACATTTTAGATTATGGCTTTTGCATATTTTTATATTGTGTAACTAATAACAGATTATTGTATTTATGGCTATTTTTGCTACATTTATTTTTTTTTAAACTTTAAAACTAGAGTTTTGAGTTATGCACCATTACCATATTGCAGAATCTAATTATGACTATATATTTCCCAATACACATGAGATTTATGCTACCGTTTTATAATGATGTTAACTAAAGTTCTTTTACTTTTACTCAAAGAACTCCGGTAATGAATTCCCACAGCTTTTGTTTGTTTGAGGAAGTCTTTATTCCTTCCTTTCTGAATGATGGCTTTGCCAGGTCTGGAATTCTTGGTTGACAGTTATTTTCTTCCAATATTTTGAATATGTCATTCTGTTCTCTCCTGGACTGAAAAGTATCTGTTGAGAAATCCACCTATAGTGTTATGGAGATTACCTTTTATGTAACTCCTCTCTTTTGCTGCTCTTGAAATTCTTTCTTTGTCTTTGACACATGAAAATTTAATTATAATGTACCTTGATGTAGCCATATTTAGGTTCATCCTGTTAGGATTCTTTTGGCCTTATGGATCCGGCTGTTCATTTTTCTTCCCAGGTTTGCAGAGTTTTTAGGAATTATTAATTTAAATATACTTTCTGTCCGTTTGTCGTTCTGTTCTGATTCTGGCATTCCCATAATGCTAATTGTTTCTTTTCATGTATGTCTCATAATTCCTGCAGGCTTTCTTCACTCTTTTTTTATTTTTGCTCCTTTGACTGGGTACTTTCCAAGGTCTGTCCTCCAGGTTGCTGATCCTGTGTGGGCAAATTATTCCTCAGTTCAGTTATGGTTTTTGGTCTTTTTTTCAACTCTAGGATTTCTGTTATTGTTTGATGTAAAAGTTCTCATTTCGTTCATGCATTGTTTTCCTAATTTTATTTTGTTGTCTATGTTTTTTGAAGTTCATAAAACTTTAAGATGATTATTCTGAATTATTTGTCTGATAGTCCATAGATCTCCTTGTATAGCATCAGTTATTAGAGCTTTGTTAGTTTCCTTCGGTGCTGTCTTATTTACCTGATCTTTTGTGATCCTCGATTGCTTACATTGGTACCTACACATTTGAGTTCTGGGGCTCGTCTTCCAGATTTTATAGCTTCACTTTGGCAGAGATAGTTCTTCAGCAGTGAGTTCAGTTTGGATCTGTGGGTGTGCCTGCTAATAATGCCTTTAGGCAGTGGGCCTGCTGCGATGGTCTATTTTGGGTGAGGCAACTATTCCAGCTCTGAGGACAGGGATGGGGCATGTGCAATTGGCCAAGAGCAGTTGAAGAGGACTGCTGGCCTTGCTCCCCACCCAAATGAGGCTACAAGGACGGATTCCACTGTTGCTTTGGTTTCCTGGTCAAGCTTACTAGGTGATTGAGACTGGATACTATATTCAGTCTTAAATGGGGCTATGAATTAGCTTCCCTGCCCGGACAGGGCCTGTATAGCTTATTCTTTGGGGACCTAAATCAGGCCTAAGTGTGCACTGAATTCCTGGTCGGGTGAGGCAACAGGTTTTGCTCTGCAGATGCTGTAAACCATGGGCTATTCTCTGTTCAAGTGCCACTGTATGTATGTAGGGCTTTTGAATGGGCTACACAGGCCGCTGTTGCTGTGTGCACTCGCTAGGTTCTCTGGCCAGACAGGTTGAACACTGTGTTTAGCAGTGAGCAGCACTATGAATTAGAGGCCCTGCCGGGCGCCGAGGGGGAAGCAGCTCTGAAACTGCAAAACTCTTGTTTGTTATTTTAAGTCAAGCTGACCTGCACTCCAAGTTCCCTGACCAAACAAGGCCACTGACTTCGCTGTGGGGGCTATCAGCTCTGCCCGCCTACCTCTTGGCTTGAGTGCTGCTAGTCCACACAGCTTCCAGGAGTTGTCACCAGCCTTCGGGTCAGATAGGGCTGGGAAGTCAAAGCAGGTGAAGCTTTGACTCAGTACCTAGCCCTTGGCATGTGCAAACCAGGCTCTAAGTCCAGCAAAACTCCTCCTCCTAGGCCCCGAATCAGGCAGATCTGCACCGTGCTGAGTTCCCTGGTCAGACTGTGTCTCCAGCTTGATTCTGCAGATGAGCAATGCCACTGGGCGGGATTACTATTTAAGCACTGCAGATATGAACTTGGCCTGCCAAGATCATGGTCTGATTGTTGCAAAGCTGCCCCCTTCTCCATCCAAGGCAGGTTTTCAGTGTTGGTCTCTACAGATTCCATTGCAATCCCTGTGGTGCAAGGTCAGAGTAAGGGCTCCTAGGAAGTGACCCCCAATGACTCCCAATGCTGAGGGAGGCTGGATTTCCCTCCCTTGCCCCCCCCCCATTCCCTGTCCACCTGGATCACACCCCACCCCAGGCCTTCACCACCCTGTTGTCAGTGTCCATGTGTTTTCACATATGCATAAAAGTTCTTTGGTTAATCTCTTCCCACCCCCCTCTCTACTTCCCTCTGAGATTTGTCAGTCTGTTCCATGTTTCCATGCCTCTGGCTCTACTTTATTCATCAATGTATTGTGTTTATTAGATTCCTTGTTCGTTTATTTTGATTTTTAGATTCAGTTGTTGATAGAAGTGTATTTATTGCCATTTTATTGATGACGTCATTCCTCAAGTAGTTTTCTTAATTCACAGCCTTTCTTACTGTTACATCTTAGTCTTCATTTAAAAAAAAAAAATCTTTCCACTCACTTTGATAAAATATTTTAACATAGTTAATAAGAGTAAATGAGTGCTATCATAAATTATGATTCTTTAAAAGTTGTTCACATTTTTAATAATAAATTCAAAATCAAAGCATGTATCTGAAGTGAAGCTTTCATGTTTCTGATTTTTGTTAAAGTATGGGAGAAATTCTTCTGTTTGTAATCATTTTATATTTCTAAAATGTTCTAATGATTGCCTCAGAGTTTGGAGGCAAAATGTTCTTAATTTTTTTTTTTCTCTCCTACTTGAATGCTAAGAACTTGGATGCTTTCAACGAGCTATTTGCCAGCAGATGACAATTTATTCCAGATACAAGAGAAACCAAGCACAGTGAAATCTGTGTTTGCTAACCAGCAGAATTTGGAAAATCACATTTTTGAGATTCCCCAGGCAAAACGGCCAATCTAATAAGTGTCAAAAAGGCTAGGGTAGGGTGACTGTGATGGGATCTGATAAAGGTTGCTCGAGATATTCTATGTATTCTTGCTGCTAATTTAAAACATCCCATAGGGTGTTTACAAACAACCGTTGTATACTGGTGTAAACCGTGGCCTTATCGCTCCTTTGCCAGACTGTGCGGGAGAAGTGGGAGGGAAAAAATGAAGATCACCATAAGTTATTCTATATCCAATCTTCATAATATATCTCTTAGCAAAGAATTTTTCTATCTGTATATTCCAAGTGTTTGTAAATTGTTTAGAACTTGGAACATGGTTTTCTATAGAAACCCAATGTTGTAAATATTGGTTCAGTTCCCAGGCCAGTGCGTGTATCCTATTTAATCCATATGTATCTAAGATACAAATACCAGTGTTTGCTTCAGTGCTGGGTTCTAAAAGCATTTGTGCAGGAAAGAGCACTCTGATGGATGTTGTCTCTTGGTTTTCTGGAAAGAAAGTGGTTGCACAGAGATTTTCACAAGAAGTTATTTTCCGTATTTGTCCTTCCTTTTGTGCATCATATTTTTTTTTAATCCTCACTTGGGGATATTTTTTCCATTGCTTTTCAGAGAGCAGAAGGGGGGGAGAGAGACATTAATGTGAGAGACACATCGGTTGGCTGCCTCCCGCATGCGCCCGGACCAGGGCTGGGGATCGAGCCTGCAACCGAGGTGCGTGCCCTTGGCTGAAATTGAACCCAGGCCCCTTCAGTCCCCAGGCCGACGCGCTAACCATTGAGCCACACTGGCCAGGGTGTTTTGCATGTCTTTTAACCTATATGAAGGCAGGCTCACGTTTTCTTACCTGCTCCACAAGAGGAAAGTGGTCAGCTCGAGCAGACTCGCTGCGAGTTATTGGTTTTGGACCTCTTTATGATAAGGTTATTAACCTCAACTTTCTAAATGACCAAAGTTTAAGAAAAGTAACAAGATAAAGTTTAAAAATCATTTATTAACTATGAAAAAGACAATTGAGATGCAACAGAAACATCTGGATACGTTGTCGGACATTTAAGGTCTTAGGGGCTTAGTTGTGATTTTTAATTTCCTTCCCATTTGTCCCCTTTCAGAATGCCTCATTTCTATCAAAACTTTATAGTTTTTCCAATAGTCCTCGTAGTGATGGTGGCAGAGCCTTTGCTGAGGCGAGGCAGTATCGGGGAAGTTGAAAATAAATTCTTCGTTGGCAAATTGGGGATTGCAAATCGATGCATTCTTTTTCAATAATGTGAAATTGCTATTATTCATAGTTGCAATTTTACATTTATTTCAGTGGCTGTACTACTTTGTGTAATGTGTTTTTCCCACTTTCCTATATTCATAAGTGAGTAAGGATTGTGTCATTTTCTTTGCTCTGTGTTAATTTTCACTCTTACCACAACAGTTGTTCTCAGACCCGCTCCAGCAAGCAGGTTAAAGACAACTTGCCCAGCGGCTGAACCGAAACAGCCCGTCTTAAGCGATGCTGCTGTTTCTTAAGAGAGAGAAACCTCTGCACCGCGCTGAGCAATCAGAATGGACACACTTAAAGAAAAAAGTAGTTCTTTCTGAAATATTTACGCATCAACGTGGTAAAAACAAATTTTATTACTAGAACATATCTCAAACCATATTTTTCATGTAGGAGTAACTTTCATATTCTTGTGTGTTTAGTTCAAAGGGTGACTTTTTTTTAGATGACAAAAGAGGAAAATATTGTTCATGAGATTATATATCTTATTTGGATGTTTTATCTGTTTCACTCCATTAAGATTTAATTCCTCTTATTTAGAAAAGAATATACATATATAAATAAAATCTATAAAAACAACAACAACAGAGATTTCCAGTGTGCTTGTAGGTCTTTTATTTTGTTTACATTGTTTTTTATTGTATTTTATTTTATTTCAAGCTCTGTGATGTGATGGTAAAAAATGTGGGCTCTTCAGACCCAACAGGGGGAGCCAATTCCATATCCTTTGGAGGCTGCTGGCATTGCTGCTGTTGCCCATTTGTCAAAGCCAAAGACTTTCCTGGCCTTGGCCATCTCCACGGCCCCATAAAAGAAAGTCTTCATTAAAAATGCTGCAGTGACATGGAAGCATGGAACAGACTGACAGTCTCGGAGGGAAGGCGGGGTGGGTGGGGCTGGGGGAAGAGATTCACCGGAGAATCTACATGCTATAAGCATGACCCCGGACTTAGACCATAGTGTGGTGGAGGCCTGGGGCGGGGGAGGGGCCAGTGGGGAAAAAGGGACCATTACAGATGTATTCTCTTTCAGCAATAAAGATAAATTTAAGAATTAAAAAAAAGAGCCATGTGAAAAATAAATTAAAAAAAATAAAAATGCTGCAGTATTTTGTACGAATTATGACTTAGACTGTAATACTACATTTATTAATCTATTATGGCCATCCCTAGGAAAGTCTGAAATAAAGGTCACTATTTTCCAGTGTATGATATTTTTATTCAAAGTTAATATTATAATATTTTCACAATAAAAATCAATGTAGAAAATATAGACATTTTAAAGCTCACAAAAATCCTTTAGATGCATTATGTTAGGATTAGGTTAATAAAGATGGGACATTTTCCTGCTTTATAAACTAATCAAATATATAAAATGATTAAAATCACATGACTCTATTTTGGATTTTTAAAAACCACATGTGTGGCTTTCTTTAGAGTAAAGATTTTCAACCAAGTTCAAGGTCTGCCACAATGAATCATTTAGGGTGGTATTGAGTTTCATAATTGGTTGGTTCTGTATTCTATCCTCAAGGTAGAAAGTGTGTTTCTACTTATTTGAATTGCTGTGGGGTATATGGTGTCATAAAATATTCTCAGAGATTATAAAAAATTTCAGTCTGATACATTTATCTTGACAAAGGACATGGAAATATATTGTACAAGGATATCTAAATATTTTCACAGTTTACAATATATATCATGTCATAATTTTCTCACAATTATAGCATTTAAAATCATACTCCACTAGCTAGCAACATAGCTGGATACCCTTAGTTATAATATATGATGAATGTATTTGGGTTGTCTCACATTTAGATACACACACACACATAGATATAATCATCCTTTTTGTTCTGAATTATTATGAAACGTTGGCCTTTATTTCTGGTATATTTAGTGACTGACATAGTGGTAGGTGTATATTATGTGCTAAATACCTACTTAACTTTGATTACTTATTTAAGTTTCAGGAGATCTAAATCTCCAGCATATTGTTTGGTTTTAGCAAAGGAGGAAATTTACATATACTTTTCCTCTATGAAACTATTTTTCGTTTTTCTTTAATCTTAGCTTCCGTGATACCTAGAGCTTCATTGGAATATTGTGCCAGTAGGAGCCTAAAATACAACACTTACTGAATTTTCACTTTTAAAAAAATTGGATCTACTGTGTATGATTTTTTAATTAAGAGATTAATCTCATTAAGTCTTTCTGTTCCTTCAGCATATAGTACAGTGTTTGCCACATAGTAGCTACTTCCTAAAAGGTGGATCAATGAATGAACGAATAAATGAATGAGTGGCTGAATTATTACTTACTAGGGGGCCTTGAAGAGTAAATACTCCTGCTTGCTTATATATGAAATTCGATGCTTACCGCCCTGTTTGCTCGCAAGGTTGCTGGGAGAATCAGATGACGTACAGAAAAGCTTTAAAAATAATAAATATGTTATGAGTGCGACTTTATGAATAAAGATAACACTGCACTTACAATTCAGAATATTGACTATTTTGGATGCATCGTTAGTGTAATATCAAGAAAGAGAGAAGCATATTGTTGCCTTTTGGGAAGCGTCAGGCCTCTCGTGTTTTGCAGTGTCCTAGTGACTCATGCTTATGCGAGTGGCCGAGATCCCTGTTTGCTAAACCGAGGTCCCTGGTAGAGCCCCCGGCCCTTTCGCTCCTCAGGCCTCCTCAGGCCCTGTCGCCCCGGGGCCCTGCACTAGGGGGCGCCAGCTCTACTGCGCCTGCTACTTTTGTGACCTTGGTTCCAGGCTCCCTGCTTTGAATTTAAGTGCCACATAGTTAAGTTCTCCTGTCCCGAGTTCTAATTCCCTGCCACAGCTAAGGAAGAGAACTGTTGAAACCTTTCCCAAATAACATTTCTTTTAAATTGATGAGGCTCTTTTGATTAATGAGATATTAGAAGGCATATGATGCATTTTCATTTGTAAATAAGAATTGAGATTTTTTAAATCGTTAAAGACTATCTTCGAATAATCATACCCCTCGTGAGAAATGTTGTCTTGACAACAGTAACATTTATAATTAGAAATGATGAATATTTTATTTCTCAAAGGGAAATTCTTCTTCATGTGTTAGACAGTGATTGGGCTAAATGTCCATTAGGCTCAATCATTTCTAATGCAAAATTACACCAAATACCAACTTTTTGGCTCAATAATAATGAGGCTTTGCATTTTAGCTTAAGGAAAGGATTTTTATATGCATTTTCATATCCATATTCTGTGAGATAAGAAAAGGATATATTATTGACCTCATTTTAAAGAAAGATTTCATATCTAATAAGTGGCAAAAATAGAAGTAGAGAAATGCAGATTAGTTTTTTCCCTTTCATCATTTTGCCAAAGGGTACAGAAGCATATGCCACATTTCAGAATTGTGTTTTCGCTCATGTGGTGATCTATTTTTTCATAACCTAGGATTTGTATCTTTTTAACTTGCAGTATTTTACTTTAAAGTATATGAATGAAGACTCAGCTAAAAATTAAAATAACCTAATTCAAATGTCAATCTTTTATCAAGTGTTCATGATTTAAGTAAATGACCGTCCAGATGAAGACAAGATTCAGAGTTCATTTTGTTCAGTTATCGGTTATTATCAGTCTTTAAACATTCACCCGGTACCAGCTACATGCCAGGCAATGGGGAGTGTTCAGGTTGAGCAGAACACGGCCCCACAGGGACACCCATGGGAGGGTGGAAGAACACACGGACACTGAGCAGTGGCCGGACTTCAGGGTATTGAGATGGAGATTGCTGCCCAGTGTCAAGGACAGAGCATTAACTTCCAGAGAGAGGCTCATGAAGGCTTTGTGAAGGAGGTGACACGTGGATGGGTCATGAAAAGGGACTGTATCTGTGGAGCGACGTTAAGTTGGGGGTGTAACAACATCCACTAGAGGAAATGACACGTGTGATCCAATGTGGCAACGGGGCAAGAAGAGCCAGTGATGGGGGGCAAGATGGAATGTTAAGTGAGGCTGACTCTAGAAGGCCCTGTGTTTCTAAAGCCAACATTTATCATCTGGTCAGGTCTGTTACCATGAATTCAGTGGCTTATTGGATCACACAATTATTTGTGTCTGATTACAAGACACAAATGATGTGGAGCTTGCATGATATAAATTCACATTCTGTCATAATCTGTATGGCCATGTTAAAAATCTTTTATTGAAATCTTTTAACTACATTACAAATAAAGTTTAATATGAGACATTGTGCCATTAATTCAAACATTATACTTTTGAAAACTTCAGTGGATATATCCTTGTGATGAATTTAAAATGACAGTAGTGTTATATGGAATATCTTCATTTTATACTGTGGAGGACGTACTTTCAGTGCAGGTTTACTGATGTCTATTAAAAAATGTAAAATTCAATTGAAAGATTTTCAGCGGCTGAATTTAGGGAGCATACTCATATCTTATCAGCACCCTTGGAAGTCAGCTCATTTGCTTTTTACAGGCATTGAAACAAGGATTGAACCAAAGCCCAGTGGCTTCTTATATTTACATTTTACTTATTTTTTTTTTTCAAGGAAGTGGAATTTCTTTGCATTTATCATTGGAGCATATTTTATTTTGGAGAAGCTCTGAACTCTCAAATTCAATATGTAATTACAATTGTAATGTGTTCATTTTGGAGATAGTGCATGAAAGCAACATGTTTCAGACATGAAAGAAATCACATGAGATGCCTCTTCCTCTCTTTCCTCCTGTGTACCAAGCTGTATTAGGACTAGAAAATGCCGAGTTGTGTAATCCTGGACACAGTGCCCTCAAGGAGTCCATGGTCCACTGAAAGGACAAGCATTCAAAGACTGGAATAGCATCAATACTAAGTCAGAGGTCTGATCGCAGTCTTCGTAGGCATATGTGTGTGACCCGCTCTTTGTCTTTGCTGGGGCCTTATAGGAAAGTACTTGGAAGTGGCTGTAAAGAGGTAAAAACAGGCTCCTGGTGCTGAGGGCTGGGGAAGAGCCCTCCAGGTAGATGGAATGGCAGGACTAAAGACACAGACCTACAAAAGAGAACGAGAGGTAACTTGAGGGGATGAACCTGGGAAGACTGGTTCTAAATAAGGTGATAGTTGCCAGATGGGAGGGGGTTTGGGCTGGGTGAAAATAGTTACAAATAGTCACAGGTATGTAAAGTATAGTGTAGGGATTATAGCCAATAATATTGTAATAACTGTGTATGGTGCCAGGTGGATTCTAGACTTATCTGGGGGATCACTTAGTAAGTTATATAAATGTTTAACTACTAGCTGTACAGTTGAAAATAATTTAAAATAATATTGAAATGTCAACTGTAACTGAAAAATATAAATAAGTAAATAATTTTTTAAAATGAGGTGCTATAGTGCTTGAGTCTCCTCTATTTGGCTGGGGAAAACATGGAAAATGTTTAAGCAGGGTTGTGACATGTTGAAGTCCGTCAGCTAGAAAAGTAGTTAAAGCTAAGAAGGTGGGTTTGAGGAACTAGGAGCATGTGTTGTTTACATATACAGGGGTAGAGTTCTAGCTGCAAGGGCAGAAGAGTTCAGTGTCTCGTTCCTGTGACACACAGTAGGAATGTACAGTTCCTACTACAGTGTATTTCTCCTTACTACTCACTGCATGTTTATTTACTGAATGAATGTCATTATTCTTCCCCCTACCTTTAAAAGTTCAGCTAGATTTTTACCAAAAAAAACCCGAAAAGACGGTGAAAGAACTAAAGATTGAACTAAGGCAGTGAAAATGGGTAATACTTTGAGGGATAATCCAAAAAGAACGCAAAAGAACTTGTTTGAGAAGGGAGAAGAGGAGTTGTGGCAGGCTGTTACGCCCACCCCAGGAAACACGCCGGTCACAGTTCATGGCCTTGTGTAGTCCCTTTGGTTGAATCTGAATTTGGCTGAGACATTCGCAAGTGAGATGCAAGCAGAAGCTTGACAAACACGCTTGCGTATTGGGGAGGGTCCTCTTGGAATGTTGCACCGTCTTGAACAGCTACCACGGTGCAAGGAACGTCAAGAAGTGGTGTAAAAAGTCCATGTGGAGGAAAACTGAGGTTCCCAGCAACGGCCCCGCCTTTGCTCCCAGCGGGTCCCCACTGTCAGGACTTTTTGTCTCTTCCAGCCTTCTCAGCACCCCCTGTACCATATGAAGTTCACAACCTGCCCTCCCAAGCCACAGAATTCAAAGACAAAATGATTGGTTATCATTTTAAGTCACTTATTTTTTGAGTGCCTTGTTAACATGTAACTCAAACTGCATTCAAGAATAGCTTCAACTGTAGTTGGGGAAAAAAAGCTTACTGATCCAACTCTGTCCAGTGTCTAGCATATAAGAGAAGCTCAGTAAAACTTAATAATTAAAAAAAATAGCTTTAACATATCTGATGGGTTGTGATACTTTCATTCAGCTAAGATTGGAAATGCAAGTGGACTAACCCCTTTGCTAATGCGCTAGACTGAACCTCTAAAAAGAGGAAATAAATATATTTTTTTACTGCATTTGAGCTCATAACAAGCACTGCAAACTGTTTGCTGAATGCATCATTGAGAGAAAACCATCCTTAAGGTAGTGATGTGCCATTTGGTCACTGTTAGGCTGAGAAGCGGTTATCGTAGATCCCTGTGACCTGACACACTGAACGGTGACAGGAGGGGAAAGCACCACCCACCTCCCCACCCCACCCCACGTCAGAAAGGCAGGTAAAAATATTTGTGGGGGGTTGGAGGGAAGAGGTGAAGGGACTGCGAACAGCACTTGGTGGTAGCTACAGAGGAGTCGAGGGGAAGCAAGCACAGCACGGGGCGTGCAGTCGGTAGTCTTGTGATGACTCTGGTGCCAGGGGTGCTGGAACCTGGAGGGAAATGCTACGTAAAGCATGTGATTGTCTAACGCCACGTTACTTACCTGAAGCCAACACACAATGAAAAGTAAGTACTTGTTGAAGTGGACCTGGTTATATCACGACCCACTGAAAACAATTACGATCTATATGCAGCACACATTAAGGAACTGAAATTAATGAACAAATTCCAGTACCGTCGGATAGGCCAGGCGTGTGCTTTATGTTACATTTCCTCTAACGTGTACAGAATACCGTGTGTGGGAAACATCTTGTTGTACGTACACTTGGGTGCGAGAGTTTGGGTACCACCTGGGTGAGAGGCACATGATGTGTTTGGGGACTGGCTGCTGCTTTCTGATGAAAATGTACAATTGCTGAGGAGTCCTAACTAAGTTACGACGTCACATTGGATGGCCTCAAATGTGCTGTTTTCAAAGCTGCAGTTTCCTCCTGCCAAGCTTTACGTAACTGCTACACCTTCATTACTGTCAACACTTAGCTTGGCTAAGAAATAAGCCCTAGAGCCTTGGTCGTTCTAGAAGAGCTGGAAGGAAAAAAGGTAAAGCGATGGAACGGGTGGAATCCGTGAAAGGTGGTGAGAGGGGTGTGCGCACGGGTTAGCTTCTGAAGCTTCAGCAGCAGGGGGCAGTAGAACATTTTGAGTGTGGTCAGAGGAAAAGGAAGACTGGTCAGTGGGGAAGGACATGGGCACGTCCTGGAAGGGTTTTTTATTTTTATTTTTTATGCACAGACTCTCTCTGATCCCACTCACCTTTCCTCTTCTCGCAACCCTGCCGGCGGGGGGAGAGTAGTCACAGGTAGTCAGCGTTAACAGTAAGTGGAAGCCACCCACCGGAAAGCAGGCTGTTTCCACTGACGGTGAATAACACCGATTTGTTTTCAACTCCCTTTTTGTGTATAACTTTGAAAATTCTGGTAAATATCGTAGAGGGACTTGTATTAGGAAGCATGAGACTTATAAGCCAGATGATGAATTGACTGTTTAATTTTTCTGTAGGTTTGCAGGTTTCTTTCCTCTGCAGTATGATGTCTTTTTTTTTCTTTTTTTTCTTAAAATACATCTTTATTGATTTCAGAGAGAGGAAGGGAGAGGGAGAGAGAGAAATAGAAACATCAATGATGAGAGAGTCATTGATCGGCTGCCTTCTGCAGGCCCCGACTGGGGATCGAGCCCACAGCCCCGGCATGTGCCCTGACCGGGAATCGAACCCCGATCGCCCGGATCCTAGGCCTACGCTCAGCCGCTGAGCCAGGCCCGGCCAGGCTGCCGTGTGTCTTTATCCCGCCTCGCTTTCTCGGGCTTCTTATGTCTAGCAAGTGAATCCGAAACCAGTCTTTCCTCCCAGAGAAGTTTCTCCTGCATCGGTGCCTTTGCTCGCACTGACCCTTCTGCACAGCCTTCCGATTGTTGTATATCCGTGCCTCCAACTTAAAATCAGTTCTTCAGAGCTTATTTCAGATTCCGGATCACTGGTGACCAGTTGTGGTATTTCCCCAAAGCCGCTGCCCCTCCGTTACGTTCTCCAAGCAGTGTCCACGCACTTAGTTTATGGTACTCAACTTTCTACTTTATTTTAAAAATCACCATTTGAGTAAAATTTATATTTTCCTCATAGGTATTGTCAACTCCTTGAGTGCAGAAATTTCTCTCCCTGCCACACCTGCCACACCTACCGTAGTTTTTATTTGGAGTTGCACATTTGAGTGATATTTGTTTAATCCATGAGTGTACTTGTTCTTGTAATCTCACCTGCCCTGCATTCAGGCATTCAAGAAAGTGGAGGGGGGAAGACAGGAAACTAATGTTTATTAAGTTCTTAATTACATACCAGGGACTCTAATTTTTTATGTCGTTTTTTTGTGTGTGTTTTTTTTTTTAATTCTCATAGCTTCTCTTTAAGGTAAGTAGTGTTATGTCCATGCGGATGGGGGCACCGAGCTCACAGACTGTGACCTGCCCAAGCTCACAGAACAGGGATTCGAGACCTCTCCCCCGTCCCCGCACCACCTCCAAAGCCCACGGTGTTTTCACTACACGGCAATCAGTTATGTATTATCTACTATGTGCCACACACTGCTTTATGAACTATTGATTCTACATTGAATAAAATGCTATCCCTGTCTTTGAAAGACTCACATTCCAGCAGGGGAGAGATTAAAGTATTTACGATTCCGAATAAGTGCTTGAAACGTGTTTTGTGTGTATGTGGCAAAGGGGCCATCAGCTCTGCCTGGTGAGAGATACACCTCATGGAAAGCTATAGATCAGATTTTTAAAATTAAATTTACTGGGGTGACATTGGTGACATATATCTGTAGATCTATATATATATATAACATCTATATATATATACACATGTTACATTTGTGTATCTATCTATATACATATATATCTACATTACATATCTACACACACACATATATATAAAACATTGTCGGTGTCTATGAAATGATTTTGTTTTTTGCTTAATCCCTTCACTTTTTTTAAAAAAATGAATGTATAAGAAAAGGTAAAAAATTAGAAAACAGTTTTGAACTTTAAACTGCATCCCACTTCCAAAGAATGCTGTTATAACAAGGTTATCCCTCAGATACTTACGTTTACTGGTAAATATTAATAACAATAACTTTGAAAATGTGAGGAAATAATATATCTTTACCTTATCTTTGTTTTTTGTTTTTAATGTATCTTTACTGATTTCAGAGAGAGGAAAGGAGAGGGAGAGAGAGAGACAGTAACATCAATGATGAGAGAGTCATTGATCAAGCCCACAACCCAGGCATGTGCCCTGACCGGGAATCGAACCCTGATCGCCTGGATCCCAGGTTGACGCTCAACCGCTGAGCCACGCCGGCCGGGCTACCTTATATTTGGATGGCAGTGTTCTAAATTAACAATGAGCTAATGACCTTAGTACAGGACTTGGTGCATTGTAGATGGGCGTTCTTTGTAACTGTATTTTAAATACAAGTTAGTATGGAAACTTATTTACAAATTGTAAACATTTTTACTAATTTTTCCTCCCTCAAAGTAATATCACTTACTGTTCCAGGCGGTGAATAATACTAGGTTGGGAGGTTTTGTTTTGTATTTTTTACTATTATAACTGAAAATGGCCTTTCCTTGGAGACCATTCAGTAAGTTATACAGACTGTTGAGGCCTGCCCGCCTGCTGGGTTAATGCAGTTTTGTCTGAAGGCACCGAGGAAGTCCCCAGAATGCGCATCCGGGAAGCTAGGTGAGCGGGTGCTCCGAGGGGCACACCCTGGGCCGCTCTCGGGCACTGAGCTTTCCCACACGAGGGCGGTGGTTTCCCGCACCGCCCGAGCCCGGCGGTTCCCGGCCCGGGAGTGCCTCTGAAGCTCACCGCCGCTCCAGAAGGCGGGCTGAGGGAGGGCTCGCGTGCTCTGGCCCTGACAGCGTAGGTGTGCAACGCGAGAAGCTTGTGTTTCCAGAACAGCCCCTCCCAGTGTTATTTTAAAGAGAATGAAACTCTTTCTTGTAGGATCAGATATTGGGTTTCCACTAACTGTGTTAAATACCTGGTTTTAAGTTACGGCATGGAAAATTCAGGCTACTCACTTATTTAGGCATGTTCATGGGAGCCGAGATGAGTCTAATGATGATAATTTAAGGCTGTCATTTATGTACGATAGTGTGGTCGTCGGTTTATTCTGTAGTGGAATTCCAAGGCTTTATGATTTCATCTCCGTCAGAACGTCTTGGGGACGTTTTCTTGCCCTCCCCTCCCCTCCGCCTCCACCCACTTCGTGCAGTTTGCTGTATGGTGGGAGGAGGGTGACAGGGGAGGGACAGTTCTGGGATGGCTGGACCGCTCTCGTCTAGCCCGACCTCAGCAGCTTCTTTCAGTTAAAAAGAAAACTAAGGCCCAGAGCAGCAAAGCTTGTTGTTTCCTATCAGGCCCGGATTTTGGATATGTCAGATTGGGCTCCATTTGAATATTTGCAATCTGTAAAATAAATACTGTTTGTTGTTGTGAAGATCTTTTAAAAGCACAAAGAAAGAAGAATACTTGTATAAAAACATTCTTAATACTCCTAGAAACACCCTGGGAAAGAATGTTGCAGTTTTAGTCATTTTAGTGGTTTATTGAATTGGTACTAATTTATGAAAATTAAACGAATGCCATTGTGATAAATATTAGGATGAATGTATGAAAGATAATTTTTATATTGACAGATGAACTTTTTCTCATGATTAAATTATATAGAGTTTCTCATCAAGTCAAATAAAATGATCTTTTATTTGTCTCATGTAGACTTAATAGCTTTACATTGAAAATTATAAAAATTTTGTCAGTATTTATTATATACTTTGGAAATAGAAATGTTTCTATCTCAGAGGTACAAATTGTTTTAGATTATCATTTTTAACTAACATTTTCCAAACATTTTTAAGAGTAATTACCATTCTTAAATTCTTATAGATATTATATGTTAAAATTTTAGGTAAAATTAATATCCTGAACATACTAAAGGAAAAAACACAAAGTATTATTTAGCTGAAGCTTATAATTAATAATTTCCTCTCTTCAAATGACAAATTTATAGCAATGTTCTCTGTTTCAATAATTATTATTCTAGTGATTTTCATGGGGCTCTGTCTAGAAGAAATTGATAATTTTTTATGTTGAATTTCAGTAGAGCGATTTTTATTGTGCAGCTATTTAAGATGTACAGTATTTGATCGAGATTAACCCTTAACCCAAGCTTTCGTGTCTTTTGATAATGTTTTTTCACGTAGAAGATTGACAGGAGAGAAAAGAGCTCGAACCCTAAGTGAGGAATGATGCCAAAGGTTTTGGATTTTGGATTGCCAGAGTAAACTGGCTGTCGGGTGGGAAGGGCTTCATTCAGCGCGTTGGTCAGGAGATTCCATGGCCTTGCCTCATTCTAGCAGTAACTGTGCCCCCCAGCATGGTAACCGTTGGTGTTTCCTCTAATGGGCCATTATTTGTGTCTCTGCTTGCCTTGATCAAATTCTTAGCTGAGAAGTTTGTATTTTGATCTAACTTTACAGTGAAAACAGACTATGACGTGTCTAAATGTAAAAAAAAAAAATAACATTTTTGCCCATGGAAGAATTTTTTATCATATATGCTAATTATAAACGCACAGGTTAACTTGAGATAGCTAATCACTAATAATCTCTGGCAATCACTATGAAAATATAGAAAAAAACACTTAAAATATGAAAAAAAAATTAATGATTTCAGTGCATTAATATGATTATTCTGGAGTGATAGAGAATAGTCCAATCAATGATAATTTTTATTCAGTAGAAATTACTAAATTACACCATATGTGTGTGTGTGTATCTCTCTCTCCAAATAACTGAGACTTAGTTTACATACACACACATGCAAACACACAAGGTTAATGCAGTATATATCTCTTATTTCAAGCTATTATTGAATTTATTTATTTTTAGGCCTGAGAACTTTTATGTTTTTACTGTTAAACATGTATCTTAAGACAATTTCTGTATGATTGTGTTAGAATTTGACATGATGAGGAGGTTTTTCTTTTTAGTTCTATGATTGGAATTGTGTTTCTAGACCAGTCGCAGGATTTTGTTCCTAAACCACATTGACTGAGTTAATCGCATTCTTCTGTAGTCTGTTAGCGCAATATTTGTCTTTTTTTAGAAAGCAGACTTCTGATTGCTTTCTGCCTCCTATTTTCTTTTCTTTTTAAATTTATCCATATCACTGCTTAAGTATCTTAGAGCTCGAGTTTTTGCAGCTATTTTTATGGTCACGGAATAAAGACTTTATATATTGTGACTGCAAATCAAATTCTATTTTTGGTTTGCAGATCTTAGATTGTTTTCTATCCTGGGACAGACACGTATGGTTGAAAATTAGATTTACAGTAAGCATATTTCTGCCAACCCAGGTCAGATGTATGTGCTGATAGGCGAGATGAGACAGTGGAAAGTATCTCTATCTGGTGTCAGAAACACCTGGATTTATATCCCAGCTCTGTGTTGTTGGCTGTGTTATCCTGGGCAACGTCCCGAATCTTGATTTGTTTTCATCTGTGTATGTACCAGAAATAACCATATCTGCCCCTTAGGATTAAATGAGATGTTAAGATGTGGTAAGGATTAGAAATACTAAATGTACATGGCAAAGTACAACCAACCTTCCTTCCCACTTGGAAAAGTCATATTTCACAGTTTTAGAAGTTAATATATACATATTAATTCAACAGACGCCTGTCTTGAATAAATATATGAGTAAATATTTATGGGGTTTCTGTTTGCCAGGCTGTGTTCTAGATTGTTGAGGTACATGATTTAAGGAAACAAAGTTCCCGTCCTTGTGGAGCTTAATACTTTAGCAAGTGAATATTGCAGGCTTTCCTTTCATGTCACTAATGTTTATTTTAAGCCAGTCCAGCAGCCTTGGCTATCTGTTTTCTTGGCTCACTTTATATGCATATTCCCATGAACTGATGGAAAGAAGAAAAAGTGGAACAGGATGAGAGTTACATATTTCTCATATAAAGAGAAGTTTATGAATTGTTTTAAGAAGACAAACAACATAAAGGAAATTGAGTAAATGATATTAACAGGTAGTGCACAGAAAGGAACTGCAGATGGCTAATAAATTCATGGAAAGCTGCCCAAGCTCACTGGTAACTTGAGAAATGCAAACCTAAGGATATCCGGCACTTTCTTCACAAAATTGGCGAAAGGGAAAAATATCGATATCATCCAGTGTTGGTGAGGGTTTGGGGAGAATAAGCACATTTCAACATAAGGATGAGTTGTAACTTTTTGGGAAGGTGGCCTGTATGAGCTAGTAAAGTGAAAAATGAAAAAAATGTGATCTTCCCTGATTCAGCTATTTTACTTTTAGTAAACTACCTTTTAGAAATGAAAGTACCGATATATACAGTGATGTAAACCTCTTATCCGTGTGGAGGTCAATACAGAATCGACTGTGATGTTTTCATTACAGTAGGTGTTTAGGAAATATTTCAGCCATTCATTAATGGAAATGTATTGAGAGCCTTCTATATCCAAGGGCTTTAAGAAATACGTCTCTTTCTCCCCCCCCCCCAATATATATAATACTTTGAGAGCTATTGCTTGCAAGGTACCTTTGTCCAGAAATAATTTTCCTGCTTAGTTTGGGCTTTTATTTTCTTGATAATAGGAGTGAGCCAAGCAAGGATAGTAACAGAGCCCATACATAATAAACTCACTTCCCAGTCTCCAAAAATGTAAACTAGGCAAAGTATAATGAACTTTATGCATTTATTCCCTCAGTTATTCCAAAGTGTACTGCTTGCTAAGCCTTGCAGGGTAAAGAAGATTTGTTCATAGGTCTTTGTACTTACAAGGAGTTTACAGATCTGCAGGTTATAAACATGTCATCAATTCCATGTCTCTTAATTTTTTCTCTTCATCCTAGATTAAGTTTGCATTATATACTTATTGTCAACTTTACACAGCAATCAAACCCCTTCATTTCTAACCCATAAATACATACTTAGTGAAGGAAGTGAAGCGAGGTGTGATCTTGCTGAGGGGCTGGAAGATGTGTAGAAAAACAAGTGAGAAGACGCTGTCGACATACTAAAATTGGTTACCCTGGGCGGTACTTGTCAGGTCCCAATGTATTCAGGCTTCATATTCTAGCTTAAGACGCTTCACTTCGACTCATTGGCTAAAAAATCTTCCATCTAATAAAACTTCTATTCTTTAAGCCCAGCATTTTAAGCAGATAAGCATATTCTAATAGACATTTATTCCCAGGATTCTCATTGTGAAAGTATTAGCTTCTATTATATTTCTACTTTTATATATTTAAATAAAACAATCAAAAGTATAAAGATATATATTACATATAACATGAAATGTTACATTAAATGTTTTCAACAAAATATTTACTATAATTACTTAATATGACAATGAAGTATTTATATGTATTTATATCTTATTATATATATTCCTTTGGACTAAATCTACTGTGTCAGAATGACTGCTATGGTTTTTTTTACCTGTACATCAGTATCCATTGGTACATTATGCATTTTTAGTTCTTGTGAATATCGTTGGGTATAATTCCTTGTTTTTAGTTTATTGCGAGCAAGGGAAGCACATAACCAGGTTGGCTGAATGACGTTTAAAGTAAGCATTACTGGGCCCGAAGGAAGCCCGCGGCTGTGTCCGCCGTGTAGAATGCGTGGCCGTCCTTCGTGGGCGGCACGTGTGGCGTGTTCCGACTGCGGGCCTTGTTATTTATTTACTGTTCGTTTGTTTCCTTTCTCATTCCCAGCCATCCTTGAAGCATTCTCGGCGTGACACGATTTGCCCTGGGTGTGTGACGGGGGGAATTTAATATCTGCCAGGGTTGTGAGGCTTCCTTTCCACAGGTCCACGCAGCACTGATGGCGACAGTCTAGGTGGGCCTCATTTACGTGCGTGCGCCCAGACTCCACTGCCCAGCGCACATTTGCAGAGACAACTAATTTGTCTGAGCGTCTTCGGCTTCCCGTAGAGTCTTGCAGGTAACTTATTAAAGGAGCGTTCGGTTTAAGGAACTTGTTATGTCCTTGGAAGACATCGTGGAAATGGGAGGTGGCGTGAGCTGTCAGCTCAGTCAGACCTGGGTCTGGATCGTTGTTCCTTTATGAGGTGACTTAGAATGTTCTGGAAGCCCTCTGAGCCTCAGTTTCTGCATCTGTAAGGTGGGAGAGCAACGGCGCACTTCCAAGAGGGTTGTGGAAAAGAGCACAAGCACACCCAGCCTCGGGCGGGGCCCTGGCCCTGGCCCTGGCCCTAAGGGGCCGTGGGGTTCGGTTGCCACACACCAGTCCTGCTGGTGATGAATCACTGCCGCGAGGGGTAAGCCATGACGCTGGTGAAAGGAATGCACTTTTCAAAATCATTCTTTTTCTTCTCATTAGAAGACAAAAGAACAAACGATGAGACAATCCTGAAGAATGTACGTCTCCGTGTTGTGACTGATTCTCAACAGAAGGGCCAAGAAATCTGAAGAAAGGATTTCTGTTGGCTTTCCAGCTATGGAAACGAAACGCTTTGCGAAACGCTGTGTTATAATCCCGCGATGCGTTCTTGGGGGAGCGGGCCCATTGTTCTGCGCGTTCATCGTGGCCCTTAAACCGAGGAAGGATGAAAAGCGTGTAGTACTGGCCTTGTTCTGACATCAGAAGAATTTTTCCTTTTGTCCATTTTATGCTTGTTTCCAAAGGCTTAAAATGAAAGCTTTGTTTCTGCAATCGTGGCTTAGTGTAGGCTTACGTTGTTGATCCCCTCGGTGGATGCAGTGTAATCCACTTTGGTAATGCGAATTTTTAAACAATCCCGGGCCTCTGCCATTAACCCTTCTCTGCTAATGATAATACTCTATGCAAACTACAAAGGGCCCGGGCCCAGCTTAGCAGTAGACTTGGAGCGCACTTAGCTGAATTTGCATTTCTTATTTTAGGAGCAGTTGAGTTGCTGAGCATATGTTGAGCTTCATCAATACCAAATGTGGACTAGGTGATTGTGAAACCGATGTTCAAGTGCAGGCATTCAAATACAAACACGGGAAACGAAGAGAAACTAATGAGGAAGCGGAGCGAAAGTGCCTCCCCGTCCAAAATTTCCCCTGCAGGGGCTTTGGCTGCTGCTGCTCTTTGCGGTATTTTTTAACTTGACCTGTTGCTTTGCTCGGTTCATTGTAGTGCAAATGTCTCCAATAAAGCTGTACATGAGTCACTTCTTTCCCCTCCTCAGTTCGGGCTACTTGGATAATAGCGCACTTTGAACACAAGCTTGGGAACCTATTGAACGCTTCCTGCGTCTAAAGCCTTCCGAGCCTTGCTCAGCAGCTTGACGCGTTTCTTTAGGAGAGAGAAATGGTAAATTAGCTCAGAGTAATTTTATTCCGTGACATATTTCCAAACTAACTTTGAAAACACATTTCCACTTAGTGTTTGGATTCCACTTTGGGGACTTGAAAAAGGTTTCCTGCGTTTGGCTAAGTGATATAGATGGTGGTCGGCTAAATTAAGATGTGCTTTAGGGATTTGTAGATATTTAAGGTTTTGCCTAAAGTAGAGAGGCCTTTACAGCGATCCGTATGTACTGTATGCCTTCAGGGCTATGGACTTAATAAACAAAAGATCTGTCACTGAGCTTGGTGCACAGTAGGGGGTAGGTGTAATTATATACTTTAAAAGGGGAAAAGGCTGTTGTTATTATTTTACATTTATTGAGTGCCAACATTTCGCAATGCGTTGTACCTAACATAGAATTAGACACAGTCCTTGCCCAGTGGACTATCTATTTAAATTAGGCACAATCTAAATATTTCTCTTAAGTAGTTCCTGTGTTTTCCAGTTTGTTACACAGCGCACTGTACAAGTACAGAATTATTATGCACTTCCAAATGTTATTTAAAACTATGAAGGCTTTCAAAGACAGAAGGTAAAATGAGATGTGATTATTAGACTATAAATTACTCCTGTTTTTCAGGTCTTTTCCTTCAACTGTTATTATAGCTCTAACTTGAAATGGGAAGCAGGAGGGGTATTAAATTTACAAAATGATGATGCACCCTTTTGATTTTTACTTTGGGAAAAAAATAACAGTTTAACAATAATAATGACACCTATTTACTTACCTAGGTTTGGGATTATGTTTGTGCTTTTTAAATTTATTTTTGTTTGTGTGTGTGTCTTTTTTGCATTAATTTCAGTCTGAAATTCCACGAAGACCAGGATCAAATTGCACGCATTAGGCACTCACTAAAAATTGCTGAAGGGGTGAATGAAATGGGTTTGCAAATGGATTTCCCTGTCAATCATTTTCTTAGGACCTTTTTTTCTGATTTTAGAGCCTGAGGGGATAGTGCTACAACTGGCTTTGGGCCAACACTAAAAAAACAAAAACAAACAAACCAAACACCTTCCTGGGAAGGTCATCAATGAGCCCTTGTTTGGAATGTCTTCTTTCTGATAAAGATGTTTCTGCTCTCTCAGCAAAGCCTGGGCATGGTGATCCTGCATTGATGACCCTGTGAGTCCGCAGGGCTACTTCGATCCCCACCAGTGATCAAAGGGCCCTTTCACCCTGGGTGCCTGGTGTCAAGGGAGGCAATCACCATATACAGCAAGCAGCCTATTCATCTGTTGTGAGGACACATAAAATTTCTATCAACTCTGTTATAGGTGAGACTGGTATCAGGGAAATGTGCAGATAAACACGGAGGAGAATATATGTCTTCCTCTTGATGTGTGTGTCCTGTACATTGTGACTTTTTTACACCAGCTACTGTACCCAGCTCCAGCATGTTCATTCACTTACCTCTTGACCTAAGATAGTGCAGGTCAGATTTTCAGTTATAAGACTTTGGCTGTTCTCTCAGGGAGCAGAACTGAGGATCCTCGACATCCCAGTGCAATTACCCAGCCCCGAGTTTGCAGCTCTGGCCTTCCATTCACTATCTGTATTATCTAAATCAAGTGCCTTAGTTTTTCTAAGTCCCAACCTCCTTAAATGGAAAATAGAAAATGGAAAATCATAGGACTGAGCTTAAATATCACGTGAAAATTAATCTGAGCTATGTAAAGTACTTTGAACATAACTGCTCTGCTATTGTTACTATTATTATTATAACAAATTATTATATATCTTAGAGTGTCATGGTCAAGTACAAATATCAGAAAGTCTAATGCATATATATACATATATATATACACACACATATATATCTCTAGTCTTTTAATTTAAAATACAAAATATTGATATTGCAAAGCAGTTTTATAAGCAGTTATTATTCTGACCTGCCAGCAATATAAATGTAGAGCTGAGGAAATAGGGAGGTGGTCCCCCTCTTTGACCGTATCACCCACCCTGCCCTCCTCGTGCCTATGTACCCCATCCTCTGTGCTCCTTACGTTTCTGTTCCTCCCGCTCCAGGTCCCTCCTGCCCTAAGCTGCCTTCTGACCCCGCTGAACCCTGATCCTTTGTCATCTGGGCCTCGTCTTCTTACTCTCAGCAATGTTCTCACTTTCTTCTCTGGTGAGCATCTGGCCTAATTTCTTGAAATATTTCTCCTATTTTCCTCCAGCCATTTTTTCCCCTCTGGGTTTGGAACACAGAGGTTCTGTAATACTCAAAATCAGTAATCTCATCTCACCCTCCATGTAGACCTTCTGTCAGCCACTCCTCCAATCTTGGCCCATCCTCAGTTTCCCCCGTTTGTCTCTTACCCTCTCCCTTGGCCCTGGAGGCTCCGTCGGCCTGCTTGCCTTCCCCTCACTCCTCACACGCTCTTCTCTGTGCCTCTTGGCTGAGGTTGGGATCCCAAAGCTCACTTCCCATGTCATCACCCAACCTGACGGTCTCTTGGCCACTGACCTTTCCCCATCGCGGCCTTTGTGACTTAGTGGACGGAGCCTCCTCCTGCTTTGAGTTTCCTTTCACTCCTACCTCTTCCTTCAAATATTACACTTAGGTACGCGCTGGGCAGATCTGGATGCCCCTCTCCCAGCCACGTCAAGCTCCAGGCCCTCATCCAGCACACACCCGTCTGTCTGCCTTTGAAACGACTCCACTCGGCCGTCTGCAGGCTGCACTTGCCACCTTCCCTCCAAGCCAGCTTCTCCTTGCGGTTTTCCTGTTTCTGTTAGTGACCCCAGTTCTCCTCGGAAGCCCAGGCTGCAAACCCCTCAGCCAGTGAACAGTCAGGTAATTCCCAAAATTCCGCTGAGTTTTCCTCGGTGTTGTCCTTCGGATCTGCCTTTGCTTTTCTCTGTGCCTGGCCCAGGCTCCTTCTTGCCTCTGCTAATTGCCAGAAATTCCTCCCTGGCCACGCCATTCCTAGTCTCCGTAGGACATGAGACACCGTAAAGTCCAGATCGCTTGACCAGCCAGCCGCTCAGGGCGCTGGCTCACAGGGACCAGCTTCTGACCCCGGGGCCAACACACCTAAGGGCACAGAGAGGACTCCCTGACGCTGGCGCCCAGCTGAGAGGACGCGCGGGAATCACTGTCTAACGCCTGGTTGCTGTCCCCGGATGGAGTCCCGAGGAGGAGCCCCAGAGCATGGGGAGCAGGGCAGTGCCCCCCAGGACGGGCCGGCCACACCCCAGGCTTAGGCCCCCGTCTGCCTGGCTCCCCAGACCCTCCCCTTCACGACCGAGGCCTGCGCAGCTGCAGCGTCCTCTGTGCCTGTCACGTGCATCTTCCTTTCTGCTGTTTAAATCCCAGCGTTTCTTCGTAGTCTACGCTTATGTCTCACTTCCACGCAGCTCCTCTGGAGTGAAATCCAGCAGTGATTTCCAGTAGTGAAACGATCGTGCATCCTTCTTGTAATCATTATGTTTTATGTCTTATGCCCAAAAAAGAAAGTCAATGCCGAAACCCCATTTCTATTCCCCTGGTGTCGAGCGCAGAGCTTTTTTATAGTCTTTGATGAGGAATTTTCAGGTCGACTCAGACTAATGGTATTGAACATTCTGGACTCTTTATTACCCCTTGTCAATATGGCATCGCCTCCTAACCCCCACCTCGCAGGGGCACGATGTTTGTTCGAGGGGGTGTCTGTGTCCGTGGCTTAGGTGGATAAGTACCGTTTTAAAGATGCTTCAGCATTTGGGAAGTACATTCATAGAAATATGTCATTAGATCCTCATAAAAATCCTGCAACATACGTACTTTTATCTCAGTTTTGCAGATAAAAAGACTAAATATCTTTGTGTTTAAAAGAGCTGTTCTCTTTGTGAGAGTGGAAAGACTATGGGGCAGGAATCTCGTACATGGGCAGATATACTAGCAATTTAATTTTCTCTGAGGAAGATTTCAACTGAAAGATGTATCTTGACCTTGGATTTCCAGAGTTTTTATCCATATCAAGCATCTGAGATGATGCTTTCCGGGGAAGAGTAACCTAGCCTTTTCAGTCAAGTAGAGCTGAGAGAGTAATACAGACGGAGAAGAGAGTGGGCTCTGTCTTTGGATGAAGACATTAACATTTAAAGGATTGGAAAGAATTATCAGAGTAAATGCTCCTATGTACCCACATTCCTATTTAAAATTAAGAGAAAGCGAGAGCTTTATTTAGTTATATAAGTTGAATACGCAAGATTCGAAGACTTTAAAAATTATTGCAAATGCATATAAATATCAGTCTAAATTTTAGCTTTTTTTTTTTTTCTTTCTGAGTTTTTCTACAAAAGAAGCAGAGGAGGGAAAGAATCCAGCATCTATGCAGATATGAGAGTTCAGCCGAAATGGAAAATGCCCTTAGCATTCTATTGAAACAGGAATATTCCATTTCAACTCAGTCAGCTCTAGACCTTATTAGGTAGAGAAAAATTCCTGGTTGGACAGCATCACGATTATATAGGAGGAGCAGCTAGGCAGCAGCTTTCATAGGCTCGATTAAGTTACTGTGGCACTTGAGGAATTACCGTCAGGCAGGGTGTTGTTGACTTTTCCTCTTTAATTCTTCCCATGTGTCTTGCACAGCATATTGCATAGAATGTGTTCAATTTATATTTATGAAATCATTGACTTTATGCCTAAAACAATATTTTTAATTTGTAAGCTCATAACATGATACTTAAGACACTTTGAAAAACATTTGATTAATGACAATTAAAAACTTGCAAGGCAGAAATATTTAAACACTTCAAGAGGGAAAGAAATAAGATGGTGAACAGTTGTGGGGAAAAATAGAAACGCAAGCCAAGACCATGGGGTGGCGGAGCGGCGCTTGCTAGAAGCCTCTGAGGCTGGCCAGCATTGTGGCAAGAGCTAGCCATCTGAGGGCCAACGCCTGAGGCACTTGGGACCCCTCGCGTAGAAACCTTGGACCCGTGACCTAGGTGTGGCAGCACTGCGTTTGTGATTTCCACATTCCCAGTGCACGGGGCAATTTAGGTGGAGTAGAATGTTGTATGGGGTGAGGCACTGCTCACCCCGACTAGACTAGGTATTGCCCTGCTCTCGTCCATTGGTGTTAAAGCAGAGACGGTCATTATGGGGATATTCTTTTTTTTTTAATTTATAATTTTTTATAAATTAAATAGGAGCTCTTTTGAAATGGTAGGATGATGCAGTGATGTAACCAAAAATGCAAGTTCTCAGTAAGCCCTGCAAATAGAATTAGGAGAAAGGAAAAGAGCCATTGGAAGCCAGGCAGCACCCCTTTTTCTCTCTCTCCCTCTCTCTTCCCCCCTCCCTCCCCGGCTCTCCCTCTCCCCCCTCCCTCGATCTCCCTCCAGCACCTCTCTTTTCTCTTCTTTCCTTTCTCTCCTCCCCCCTTCCTAAGCTCTTTTCCCTCCGACTTCCTTCACTCTTCTGCTCCCTCCCCACTGGCTCCCTTCTTTCCCTTTCCCTTTGAGCAGATGCAAAGAGAAGCAGTTAGATGGCTCTCTGGCCGCTCTCAGGTCTCTCTCTTCTGTGTGAAGCAACAGCCTAAGCTGAAGGGGGTGTTTCAGAGCAACGCTCTGCAGCTTCAGCCTGGTGTCCTGCTGACTGTGGTACAGTGAACTGTGGCCATTGGCACAGGGTCGTGAAATACAGGCCCAGACCTGCACACTGGAGAATGTAGGATGAGGTGGGGCAGATGAGAGAAGGGAAACCAGAGGGAGAAAAAGAAAAGAAAACGTCATTTAGGTTAAGCAAATATCCTCCAAAGGACCTGCTGCACGGTTCCTCGGTACCCTGACCTCAGGCTACTGAAATGCAGCATGCGGACGTCATTTGCCTTTATATAAGTGCAACCAGACATTTGTCCTCAGCTTGATCGAGGTTTGTTATAAGCCCTGAGTAGCTCAGGTACGGCTCTTGTAATTCTACTATTAAAGAGCATCACGTGCCCGGCCGGGCGTGGCTCAGCGGTTGAGCGTTGACCTGGGATCCAGGCCATTGGGGTTCGATTCCCGGTCAGGGCTCATGCCCAGGTTGTGGGCTTGATCAATGACTCTCTCATCATTGATGTTTCTATCTCTCTCTCCTTTCCTCTCTCTGAAATCAATAAAGATATATTTAAAAAAAAAAAAAAAAAGCATCACGTATTCTTCCGAATTCTTACATCAGATCAGGAATGTGGAGCACACCCGCTTTATTTATTTGAAAGCTTCTTTGCATAATATTTACAAATATTCAGCCCTACATTTCATCAAAGTTTATTTTAAGCAGTAATTCTACATGCCACATTCACAGTTGTTTGTAACTTGGACAGAAAGGACACCGTTCCTCCGTCATGGGGATTGGTATATCTTTTGTTTAAATAGCAAAACAACCAACTCCTCTGTGAATACAAAACTGGAAGGGAATTAGCTCTCCATGAACAGAGCTTTTCCTTTGTATTTGGCCATGGTTTTATATATGCTGTGCAGTCAATACGCATTTGCTTCCTGATGGAATACATAAAGAACGAAGGAATTCTTCTTGCTTAGCTTTCGCTGTGGCAGCCAGAAACTCGGTTCTGTTTCAGGTGAAGTGGCGGAGGCTTTCCTTAGATGTGTTCCTGCTCTCTTCTTGCTCAGCTTCATTTTACTATGTTAATGTTCTTTTCGGATTGTGCTCTCTCTGTGCCCTTCAAAATCTGTTTTAGAAGTAGCTGCAGTATAAATAGCATAAAAAGTAAACTGCATATTCTGACATTTACAGTTGTGAGGATCGCTCCCTGCTAAGGATGAGTCAGCCTGCAAGCGAAGTTGAGGGAGGTCTATCTGAATATATCTTAGGATAATTTTCATCATCAAATGGCCCTTCTGAGGCTCTAGTGTTTCTTGTTTTGTTGCTGGTTTTCTTCCCATCAGAACGGTTCGTTCTCTCTCTACACAAAAAAAAATGCATTATGACTCGGTTTGGCTAATTTTATCGAACGAATGTTTTGAAGGGCACTTAGCTCTCTGGAATCCTGTCACAGGCCCTGATTTTTTTTGAATGTATCTTTATTGTTGGAAGTGGTGCAGATGTCCCCCGCGTCCCCCATTGGCCTCTGCAAGCCCCCCAGCCCAGTGTGGCTTTCTGTGCCCCAGAAAGCACGGCTACCCCAGCTTGCCTGTTTTTACCTTTGAGCTTTTAGTCTTTCTGGATCTCTCTGCATTTGCATTTTTTGTTTCTTTTTTCTTTTCTGGTTTTTTTTGGCTTTTCAACCATTTTAATTCTGTCTTGTTTTTCAAAAGCTGGCTTAGGTTTAACCTCTCTTGGTAAGACTTAATGAACTCTAAGTGACTCTTACTCCAAGTCTCCTTGGAATTAGCTACTCCGTTTTTACTCTATTAATTTGCCCTTATTTGTCTGACATGTTGAAAGCATTCTGAAGCCTTTTTTGAAAGCACAGAATGAGCTCTGGCTCTCCAGTTAGAAAATTTGCTAAGTGTTTCTTAAGCTGTGTCTTCCTTTCCTTTTCAAATTGTCGCGGGACCACACGGTTCAGCGCCCTGTGAGATTGAGGAGCACTGTTACCCCCCCACTCTCAGATTAAAACGTAGGCTATTGATTGCCTTTGTTTGAACAGACATTTGATTGGGAATTAACAGGAGAACTGCTTCCAGGAAGTTAAAATTTACACTTACAGAGGTGCAGCTTAATTTCTGGTGTGTCAATACATTCAGCCCTTTCAAAGGCCCTGTTCCTGAGCCAGTTTCTTTGTCTCTCCCCCTATTATTACCGTACTTTCCAGATTGATGGACGCATATGGCTTCAATTATCAAGTATATGCTGAGGACACGCAGAGCTCCAGCCTTTCCCCTGACTTTTCTAATGAAGCTGGTTCCTAACGGCAACATTTGCCAGATTATTTTACTGTATTATGACATTGAACATGGACCAGCAGACAGGTCTGGCTAATTGGGAATGATACCTTTTCCCCTCTAACCGCTTATTTATTTTCCAGGAAACTAATTTAGTTTGGTTATAAAATGAAACCTCAGAATTCAGTATAAATGAGTTAGGTTATATAATATCGATTGCTGGGCTGAGCAAAATCCTATAAATACATAAACACGAATTCTGGGAAAAAAATTATTTAAAAAATGAATACGTGAAGCTTTATTGCTTTTATTTAGTACCTATAAGGCTGGAAGTAACACTGAATAATTGTTTTTCTTCCTTCTTTTAATGAATTGGCAAGCATTATTTGTAATTTGTGGGTTAATCGTTTATAGGCAAAGACTATTACTAAAGTGCTTTAAAATTAAAAGCAGTTTATTTTATTTCACTGGAAAATAGGCAAAACTTACCCTTATTCTACTAAGTGATAAAATTTTAAAAATTTATTTTAATTCAAATTTAAGCAGTAAATATTCCGAATATAACTTATATGTATCAAAACTTAAGCTTATGTGAAACCGCATATAGGGCTTGTCACCACCGCCCTTATTTGAGTATCTATCTTCTTTGAATCTGGCGCCCTGATTTCTGTCAAAGCCGTGTCCATGTTGCCTGTTTCATACAAGTATACGAATTTGGACTTTTACATTTTAATGTTATGGCCACATATTCATTTTACAATCTCAATGACTCCACGGAGCATGGTGCATTTGGCTTTTAGGGCAT
The DNA here is from genome assembly GCF_054644295.1 of Miniopterus natalensis. NCBI lineage: Eukaryota > Metazoa > Chordata > Mammalia > Chiroptera > Miniopteridae > Miniopterus > Miniopterus natalensis. The sequence goes on along the minus strand of NC_142081.1, from coordinate 191,707,837 downwards.
ACTCTGCATTAAAGAGTTGTAGAATATGGGAGCCATCAGGATTCCGTAGGGTGCAGTGGTCATCAAAGTGTGTTCCAGGGAACCTAAGGGTTCCTGGGTACCGTCCCAGGGATTTCCCCGGACAGGAAGGTGGGGGCGGGGGAGGTGTGTCAAGTTGTAATGTCTATTTTGGTTCTTTGAATGGTTTAAATGGAAATGCAGGATTCATCCGATCACATTTTGAACATCACTGAGAGTCCAAAACTTCTTTTGTAGGTGAGAAACTATCCAGACAAGTGAAGTAATTTGCCAAGTGATAGATGACAAATGTTTTGCTAACATTTGAATTGGAACCCACTACTATGAACTTTTAGATGAATAAAACCCTTTAGGTAAAGAGGAGGAATATATTTTATTTATGTTTTTAATATTAAACAGATAATTAGTTTTTGAGCTTAAAAAGTGGAAAAATACCGAACTTCTAAAATCTGCTCTAAGGTTCAAATAAGTTAGTTCATAAACTGCATTTTCTGTTTTCAGCAGGTCTATTTTTTTATCTTTAGCTCTAATTGACAGTTTTTGCCACAGCAATTCTGGGGAAAAAATTATTTAAAAAATGAATACGTGAAGCTTTATTGCTTTTATTTAGTACCTATAAGCTTCACGTATTCATTTTTTAAATAATTTTTTCCCCAAAACTGAATTTGGATATGTGGAATTTTAAGGAAAAATCTTAAAAAAAAAAGGTTATTAAATTTTAATTATGTACTAGGCACTCCCCTGGACACTGTAGATTCAAAACAAAGAGCAAAGTAAGGGCTCTGGGAGAAAGGAATTCACAATTCAACAGGAAAGACAACGTAGAAATGGACTGTGATAGAGTGATGATGATGCTTTAATGGATAAATGACTTTGAACTGGGCCTTGAACGGAAAATAGTGTTCCAGAAATAAGAGTGCACATGGATTGAGGGAAGGGGGGAATAGAAAGATGGATATAAGGGAGATAGAGACACAGAGAGATGCTGATCCATGATGATGTTGCTAAACCCAGTTATGGAAGCTGGAGAATAGGGCAGATATGAGGAATGGGACATGTCCAGGTCCAGACATTACCTGGACATTCCGGTAAACAGAGAATAGCTTAGCATTCAGGCAAGGGATTAAAGCTGGAGATGTTTGCTCAGTCATTCATTTGTTCCTTCCTTCATTCAGTATTATTAGGTGTTAATTGTGCCTCAGCCATAAAATACTCGCGATGTTAGGGAAAGGAATACAAGGATAAGAGACACGGACTATTTATTCAAGAAGCGTACAGTCCATTACAGAGGCTGACCTGTAAATAAACTTTAGTTATTAGGAGAATTAGAGTAACACATGAGATAAGAGATGCAATTAAAATTTATGATGTGTAATCATAAAATAATTACAGTGCTTTATAATTATATATAACATAATTATATTGCATTATAATTCAATACAGAGAATTGCTTTAATGGGGATATTTGCTAAGTGTGTTTATTGCATAAAAGAAAAAGCGGCTTATACTGTCTGGAAGGTTTTCACAGTGGAGATAGCATTTATGCTGAGGGTGGGTGGATGGATGGATGGATGGATGGATGGATGGATGGATGGATGGATGGGACCAGAAGTTACTTCTAGCCTACTAATAAAACCAGGAGAGTAGATTTGATCTAAATGGACCAATTATGTACATATTTGGACTGAGCAATGAATTTTGCTCATGCATCTCAGTCAGACTTTGACTCCTGCGTAAAAAGAGGCCTCTGTGCTTCCTAGACCAGTCTGAGCTGAGTTGATAGTACGTGGACAGAATGATGCTTGTGGTTTTCCTGGGCGACGGAGATGATCAGACGGGTACTAATTCTTTGCCTGTGAATGATGCGCTCAGAGTCGTAAATAATTCCGCTAGCAGACAATGCCAGGTCTTCATTGTACTCCAGCATCCTGAGAAATGACGCGGCTGCCTTGTGGAGGGGCGGGCTTTCCTTGGCTTGCTCAACGTCTTTAGGATTTTGTCAAGTTCTGTAGCTATTCTAATTCCATCAGCTTTTATTTTCTTTCTTGCATCTTTCTTTGCCTTTTACCACTTCGGTATTTGTTTTGTTTTCCCATTTAAACCTTACACCGTTACCAGTGCTCTACAAACTTTCTGACTTCACACCTCTGTGACCACAGCTTCGGCGATATTGGCTCTGAAAATCTAGCTGAGTGCTCAGCCCATTTTTTTTCTTCTTCATCAACTAGTATAGATTTTTCTTTTCAACTAGTTTAGAATAGATCAATATTCCAGAAGACAGCACAGATACATCAGATGTGTTTACCGAACTCCTCTCCTTATAGAACCTGATGTTGGTTTGAGGTCTCCAAACGCCACTGAAATCTTAAGTGTAATTGTGCAAAGTGTGAATGAAAATAAGGTATGTGGGGATGGTGGTTGGTGTTAGATCAGCACTATCGTGGATTATTCCTCATTTATAACACAGCAGCGGTTTGGGATTTTGAGAAACCAGTTATCTTTTAATTTGGGTCCCATCGTGGAAGGCAGAGAGGGTGATAACTTGCTGATTCACAGCATGTGTGAAAGGAAAAGCTAATTAATAGCTTTAAAGCACTTGAAAAGCATGAAGTGTTACATACATAATAATTATATAATCCCCCAAGATAGTTATTAATGTTTGTTAGCATATACTCACCAACCATAATTTCTCACACTCGGTTTAGGAGCTTCTTTTGATTTGGGAAGAGTATTTTCTTCCTTTCTCCAGAAAAATGACAATGTGGGAGGAACCTGCATAGTATTGAGGATTAATCTGTGAGAAAAGATTCAGAAGTTAAGATGTCAAATCATGGCCTATGGGATTAAAAGACTCTTGCAGATCACGTAGTCCGATTTTTGACAAGGAAACAGGAGTCATGAACTATAGGTAAATTTGTAAAGTCACAGAGCCAAGACTGGTCCCCAAGTGCATATTAAAACTGGGTTTCTAATTGCAACTGTCTTTAGAGTAAGCCAGTAAGGACAGCAAAAACCAGTGAACAAACAAAACTCCCTGCAGACAAACTCGTATGTAAGAAAATTCAGCTTTTAGGGGGGGTGGACCTGTGACACTACGTTGTTAATTCGTTCTGCATTTTTGCCAAAGGCACTATTAGAGGCAGTGGTTGTTCAGTTGTTACTCAGAGTCTTTTGTGACACTGGCGTGTTTATTAATGTGTAACTTTCACTAAAATTACATATGGATTTCTGTACATTCACACAAGAAACAACATTATAGAGAAAGGAAATTATGATGACATAGGAACAGATAATACACTTGGAGAGAGAAAAAATTGTGTCAGAAGGTAACACTTTCTAGGCATAAAGTGAATGAAATATACTTTACAGCTATTGTTATGAAATGATAATTATTTACAAAAGCAGTATTATGGATTTGTAAGAGTAAATTAGTCAAGCAGTGGGTAAGAATATTGTATTTATATTGAAAAATAAAAATTAAATGTTTTATATTGTATTGTAATTTACAAATCAATCATGAAAAATACATTTATATTTCCAAAGAGTAATTACAGCTAATTACAGCTTACATTCCCTGAATACTAAGGTGCCTGTCACTGTGCTATGAGTTTTACATGATTTTTCTCATTAATTTTTTTGTATCAATCTCTGGTGCAAGATTTTTTTAAGAGCTAGGTTAAGGTATAATTCACATCCTATACAATTCAATTTTTAGAGTAAGTCAGTATTTTACTATATTTGTAGAATTTGGCAATCACCACCACTATCTAATTTTAGAATTTTATCATCACCCCCAAAAGAAACCCGATACCCATTAGACGCCATCTCTCAATCTTTATATATCTATGCTCCTGTCGGTCATTTTCTGCCTCCATTTATTTGTCAGGTCTGGACATTTTATATCAATGGAATCACATAATAGGTCGCCCTTTTTTGACTGGCTTCTTTCACTTAACATTTTCAGAGGTCTTTCATGATGTATCATATATCAATATGTTATTGCTTTTTGCTGCAAAATAATATTCCGTTGCATGTATACACCACAGTTTGTTTATTCATTCATCAGTTAATGGCCATTTGGGTTGTCTTGACTTTCCAGGTTTTATGAATGATGCTGTGATGGACATTCAGGTACAAGTTTTGTGTGGATCACTGATTTCAATTCCCTTGTATATGTACCTAAAAGTACAATTGCTGGTTCATATGATATCTCTGTTTTTAACATTTTGAGGAACTACCAATGTGTTTTACAAAGTTGATGCCCCGTATTACAGTTCAACCAGCAATGTATGAGAATTCCATTTCCTTGCCAACACTTACGATCATCTCTCTTTTGTATTAATCATCCTACTCATTTAGAAGTGGTACGTCACTGTGGATTTGATTTGCATTTCCCTAATGACTAGTGGTAGTGAGATTCTTTCACGTAATTATTGGTCATTTGCATATCTTTTTAGAAAGTTTTCTATGCAAATCTTGTCTCTATTTTTTAATTAGGTCATTTACCTTTTTTGTAATTGAATGTACAAGTTCTTTCTGAATTATGAATACAAGTCTCTTATTCAATATGTAATTTACAAATATTTTCTCCTGTTTTGTGTGTTTTCCTCCCATTTTATTGACAGCAAACTTTGTAGGACAAGTGTTTTTAATTTAGATATGGACTGATTTATTATTTTTGCTGTTGTTACTTGTATTTTTATTGTCATATTTAGGAAGCCATTAGCTAATCTAAGGAGAAAAGATCTCCTATGTATTTGCTAAAACTTGTATTTTTAACTCTTACGTATAAGTCTTTGACCCATTTAGAGTTAATTTTTGTTTATGATGGGAGATAATGGTCTGGCTATACTTCCCTGCATGTGGATAGCAAGTTATCCCAGCACCATTTGTTGAAAAGATTATATATTTCACAACTTAATTGTCTTGGCATCCTTGTTGAAATCAATTGCCCAGAAACGTAAGGCTTTATTTCTGGACTTTCAATTCTGTGCAACTGAGAGATATATGTCTATCCTTATGCCAATGTCATGTTTTCTTGCTTTCTGTAGCTTAGTAGTCGGCTTGAAATCAGGAAGTATAAGTCTTCCAACTTTTCTTTTTCTTTTTCAAGATTATTTTGGATATTCTTGGTCCTTTGTGTATCTACTGAATTTTAGGGATAGCTTGTCAATTTCTCTAAAAAAGGAATCTGTGATTTTGATAAGGATTGTTTTGAATCTGTAGATCATTTAGGGGACTGTTGCCATCTTAATAACATTAAGCCTTCTGATCCACAGACATGGGATAACTCTTCATTTACTTAGGTGTTCTTTGGTTTCTTTTAATAGATATTTCATTGTTTTTAGTGCATAAAGCTTGTGCTTCTTTTGTTAAATGTATTCCTAAGCATTTTGATCTGTGTAATGCTATTGCAAATGGAATTGTTTTCTTCATTTAATTTCTGTTTGTAGCTAGGGTATAAAAATATAGTTGATTTTGGTATATTGACCATTAACCTGCATTATGCTGAATTAATGTATTAGTTCTAATTGGGTATGTGTGTGTTCTGTAGGATTTTCTGTATGCAAAGTAATTTTGTATGTCAATAGAAGTACCTTTGCTTCTTTCCTTTCCAGCCTGGATATTTTTTAATATCATTTTTTCTTGCCTAATTGCCCTGGCAAACACCTTCAATACAGTGTTCAAGAGAAGTGACGAGAGCAGACGTCTTTATCTTGTTCCTGATCCTTGGGGGTAGCTGCTTTTCACAACTACCATGCTTGTGAGGCTGCAGGTTTACAAGCCTACCTTGATGCTGGGGAGTGGGAAATAGTAACAGACAAGTTAAAACACTGCAAATCTGGATACTTTCATTAAAATTTAGCTGTTTTTCTTAAATAAGTTCTCAGATTACTGTAAGCCTATAGGTAAATTTCAGAGTTCTCAAAAAGTTAAATTTGATCACTTTGCCATTACTTTTCATACTTTTACTAAGTAGTGCATTTTCAGTTTCTGACTCTTATCATTATAGAAATGGCGTGAGGTTTTTCCTGGGACAAAGGCAGGAAAGGAAACATTTATTATAAAGCAAAGCCTTACATAAGTGTTCTTTCCTATTTTTATGAGACAGGAAATAATATTTTCCTCCAGAAATATTTCTTACAATATAATGGCTTCTAATTTTTTGAAAAATGCCAATTTATTTTAGAGTATCTACAAGTTTCCATTTACAAAATGATTTATGACCTTTTAGAAATTATCGTTTTCTTCAAAACAAAAAGAATTCTTTGGCCTGGCCAGCATGGCTCAGCAGTTGAGCATCAACCTCTAGGATCCAGGAGATCGAGGTTCGATTCCCGGTCAGGGCACAGGCCCAGGTTGCGGGCTCCCTCCCCAGGCGGGGGGTGCAGGAGGCAGCCGATCAGTGACTCTCATCATTGATGTTTCTGTCTCTCTCTCTCTCTCTCCCTCTCCCTTCCTCTCTCTGAAATCAGTAAAGATATATTTAAAAAAACAAAAGTATTTAGAGGAGAATATTCTTATTTATACTAATTTAAAATGAAAACTGTTCAGATTTATAGTGTGCTGTTAAATTCTCCTGGGGGAAAAAAGAAACTTTCAATGTATTAGTAGTTGACTGAGACGGCTTTTATGTTTTATTTTGAGCTGAGAACTTGGAAATGTGCTAAACTTGTGGTTGTCAGCATCCTGTGTTTTTAAACAGAGTTCTTCGGTGGAGTAAACCTGAAGATAAAATTCAGTTTCTTCTAATCCAGCACATTCCCCTGAATCATTTTTTAAGCGCTCGTTCTTAAATCATCGTATGATTGCATCCTTTGCACCTCCCTTTTTTTCACTGAGAGCAGATTGACTTTGGAAGACTTTGCAGTTTGCTTTGCCAGTCACATTCCAGCAGCTGAGAAATTCACTTTGTTCTGAATGAATCTGAACCAAGAGTGGAGCCTGTTCTCAAACCGTGTTCACGAACAGATGTTTCCAGATAGTCCTCTGTTGCTGCTACGGGGGAAAGATGCTTTGGCCAATTGAAGTTGGCAAGACATTGATTTTTCAGTATTGGTTTCCAGTTTTGAGCCACAGAGAGTTCTTTTGTTAATTTGCTTGAAAAATAATACAGGTCCAGTACACAGTGTTATATTGTTTTTATTTCATGTGTATTCTTAGTGATCGTTTAGGAGAAAACATTGCAGAGAATGGATTCAGGAGAGAACTTGAGGGACTATTAAAAATATTTTGTCAGTTGCATTTACTATGGAGTGTTGCTTAATAGATAGTGATAAATAGGTACCTGCTCCGGTATTTGGTGCCAATTGCCCTAATTAGTTGTAGTTTATGAAATATTACTCGGCTATTTTTTCCAAGTTCACTATGATTGGCTTGATAAAAGAAAGAGAAAACTCAGGAATTTCCCTATGGCATCTAGAGCTGGCAATTTGCATGGGAGTTGCAATGAAATGGCTGATGAAGATGAACTTAAGGCTACTGCATGTCAGGAACTGCTTACATCTAGAGAAAGTAAAAACGGAGAAACCCCATTGAGGCGGAAGAAAAGAGTGGCCCCAGGAGCAGTGTGTCCCAGAAAACAGCTAGGGAGGCGGGTAAACACAGAGTCCTGGAGTTCCCATGTGGGTGGAGATCAGTCTGTGGCCCGTCGTCTTCAGATACTGTGTTCTCCTGATTTGCTGAACCTCTTCCCAGCTTTTGCAGCCCCACGAGCTACTAGCTTCCTTCCTCTCCCAGTCCCCCCATCAGATCCTGCTTGTCAGCTAACCACCCTCAGTCACTGCTCCTTGTGGACCGTGCCATGCTGTAACCGATATATTAGATGGTGCCTACAGCCTTGAGAAACTGTTGCCGTGATTATAATACAGGCATTCATTCATCCCAATGCTGGCCCATCTCCCACAGTGTGTTAGGGACCAGCATGCCGGGCACATCAGCTACCGAATGTACCAAACGAACAGCTTCCATGTGTCCTGTAGAAGGGCAGACTGTGAAAAGTAAATAGACGGCAACGGAACCAAGTAAGCGCTATGGAGAAAATGAAAACAGAGAAGACAACAGTGATTGGAGATGCTGTGTTAGATAGACAGGAAACAGCCTTCTGAAGAAGTGGTGTTTGAGGTGATGAAGCATGTGACTGTCAGGAAAGGAGCATTTGAGGCAGGGTGAACAGAAAGTGCAAAGGCCTTACTTACTGTGGGACTTGCTTCATTTCTCCTCTCAGATCCCTCAAGGTAGGGCCAACGCTGTTCTGCTCCATGGATAGCATGCTCCTCATCACTGACAGATGTAGAAAGAGCTAGAAACTGAGTTTCGCTAACCAGCATGATGCTTGCAATATAGCTAGACTTGAGATTATCATGTCAGAAATCCATCAAATATATTCCAGATGGATTGTTGGCTGATTGTGTGTAATTTGTCATCCCGCGGTGACATTAAGGAACATCAGAGTTTGCTCGCAGCTCAAGCACGCTCATTAGCATGGTGCAGTTTTGGGGTTGCCCCCCTAGCCCACATTTCCCTCTTCTAATGAGCTTAAATGTGTTTCTCTTTTAAAATGTGAAGATGTGAACCTATATAAGTAAGCCATAAACACAACTGAGGAATCGTTTTCACATGTTCAGAGTGTGAAAAGGGCTGCCCGGGTCCCATTAACTTTCAACTGCTAGCCCCACTGTCCATCACCGCTGGTCATTTGATGAACCTTCACAGCATCTCTAATTCGAAAGTGTTGATACCACGTAGGACACCATGTTATTCTCTTCTTAATAGGTTTGGTGCGCTATAAATTTTTGTTTGAGGTTGGCTTCTGATAAAAGAGTTAAGAAATATGCATATATTTTTTCAGGCGTCTAATTGCTTCCCTATGTCTCTCATAAGAGTATCCAAAGTGTTTCATTAGAATTCTTTCAATAAACTCCTGCAATAGGAAGTATAGTTATTATTGCTTTTTAGCAAAGGGCAGGTTAACCAGCAAAGAGTTTAAATAGTAGTCACTAGATTAACTGGAAAGTTAGCTGTAGCGTCAGGGGTGAAATTTTGATAACTTGACATTTAATTCAGTTGTCTCTCTCGAGCTCAGTGTTAAAAGATGGTAATGATACCTGTACATAAACCAGCAGGAAGTGAATTACTAGGTATTTTTAGGGCTGTATATACCTGAGTTGTTTAAGAAGCAAAAAGGCTGATCTACACTGGCAGCAAATGGCTTCCGTGTTCTTTTTTCAACCGATCCATCTCCTGTCTTTTCCTTTTTGCTTCTCCTGAGTTAAAAAGAACCAAAAAGAATTGTACCAGTGGATTTTTATATTAAAAGAAAAAAATGATGTCACTAAATATGCCAGATTTTTCAGTGGATCAAAAACCCTAAGTTCAGAGCAGTTGCTTAAAACGTGCTGAATAAATTAGTTGTAAATCCAAGGGAAAAGCAAGAATACCTGCCAAATGTCACTCATTTGAATGGAGGTGCTCATTTTGGATAAATTATTAGGTAATTTTTCAAGGATATCACTCACAAGCAAGGCCTTTTTTGTGTGTATTTAAATGATTTATTTGCAGTCTCTCATAAATGTAAAATTTTTCCTCATTCCCGTTGTCAGAGCTTGGCAGGGTTGCTCAGAAGGCTTTCTCCTCCCTGTGTTAGAATTACACGGGATGGAAGTATTTTTTTAATATCCGTGGTTGAAGAGGGGCAGTGCTCCCCCACATACAATGGTCAATTTTAGTGCATCAGGCCATCGTTGGTCACAGTGACTCCCTTCCCGATGGCAAAAAACGACTCCCATAACATTCGAGTGAATTAAGCTGGTCCTGCGATCTGTCCCTTAAAGATCCAGAACGTGGTCCTTTGATGTCGGCTTTGGGGCAGGCCATTCCCAGCTTCCCATTTAGTCAGAAACATGGAGGGTACACGGGGACCCAATTTACATGTCTCACTCCTGGTAGAGAATAGACGGGAGCGGGCGGCCTGGCGTGTGGCAAGGCCACTCCGCGTTGTTCCCTGACACACAGTGGAGCTTTTTGGGGGATAGTGGCTACATACAGTCAGGAAAAGCAGGCTCATGAGCCTACTCTCTGAATGTTTTGCAGTAAAAAAATAAAATTTAAAAAATGGAATGTATTATTTGTATCATTTGAAGAGATCAGGGAGGGGTCCTTCTGTTATTTATACAGTCCCTGTTTATGAGAACAAATACCAACAACCTATTGTTCCCTTGATCTATGTGGTTAACTGAATATTTTGACGAAATGACATACATTATGCATTCCATATGGATTGCAAATGTTTCCAATATTGAAGAGATAATACCCAGCTCTGTAACATGGTAATGCAACTGGACCTGATTTAATTGGGGGGGTGTGGGAGAGGAAAGGGAGGTTCTAAAAGGCAGGTTAGGGTTTTATAATTTCTTAAAGAGTCTACTTGCTCACATACTCAGGAGATATTTGTTAAAAACCATTGTGCGCCAGAAAGAACCTTAGTGCCAGGGGTGTGGACAGTAATTGGCCACACTGTCTGCTCGCCAGCAGCTCGAAGTTTAGGACCAACACAGGCACGCGAACAAAGATTTTAGGAGAAAAACGGATGCTTCCAATCCTACGTGGGCTGCTCGGTGGACTTTTCAGAGGGAGTGTTTCAAAGGAGGCTTAGCAAATGAATTTGTCTGTGGTTTTCATGTGGACTCTGGGGCAGAAGGCGTTTCAAGAAGGGGTGACAAGTGCAAAATTACAGAGAAATGAAATGGCATTTCCCTTTTCAGATCCCATAAGGGGCTGGGCGAGGCTGCAGTGTAGATTGTTTGAAAGCACTGACAGGTCTGAACCTCCCGTCCAAAGACTGGCCAGGGTGTTCTCCTGAAGTAGCTTCTATACCCTGCCAGGGTCTCAGGTTTTTATCCTAAAGGCTCTTTTAAATCATTAAAAAAACTTGGGCATTGGTATAAAAAAAATCTGAGGTTTAGAAATACCTTTCTGGTTCTTACTACGTTGTTCATTGTCATTATATGTCTTTCTAGGGTTCCAGTGATGCCAAACACAGTCAAATGAGTCTGAAATCATTGCAGTTACCCTTAGTCGTTTGGTCATAGATCCTTGCCAATCTCCTTTATCTGTATTCTGATTACCTTGCCCGCCAGTCTGCCTTTTCCAAAACCTTGTTTTCTCCTTTATTTTCTCTCTGTCTCTGTCTCTCTTTCGCCCTCTCCCCCTGCCCCCCTTAGTTAGCCCCTCTCTTCTGTATTCTTTCTTTCATATTCCTCCGATCTTGGGAGGGGACGGGGGAAACAAAAACCACATAAGCCACAAACGCCCTGGACACATTCGGTTATGAGTTACAGTTATTTAGTCATGCATTATCATCTCTTTTAAACCCAGGGGGTATCTGTATCTTGTTCATCAAATATTGATTGAAAACCTGGTGCTGCTTCCCTTTTGGGTGCTCAGGGTCTTATAATAAACAAAATAACCAAAGATGCCTGACCTTACGGAGCTGACTTTCTGGCCCGACGAGTTAGACAATAAACAATAACATAATTATTAAGTAAATTTAATACTGTGTTAGAACATAATAAATCTGGGGGGAGGACAGATAGAAAAAGGAAGGAGGGCGGGGATGGTTGGTTTCAATTTCAAACAGAGGGGCTGAAGAAGCCCCAGTGAGAAGGCGGGATGCGAACAGATACTTGAAGGTGGAGAGGGAATTGGTGACGCAGATTCCCGGGGATGAGCAAAGGAGACGGCCCTGTGGAGACATTAACGGGGGGCTGCCATTAGTACCCAAGATGGGGAAGGCCTTGCACTTTGCAGATGTGCTTTCGAAGCACTGAAATAAAGAGCATGGAGGGGACCGTCCTGCTCGGCGTAGGGTTTGGCCAAGAGAAAGTAGAGGAATGGCTTCCCCTTTGACACCACGGGGAACGTGCCCTCCGTTGGGTGAGAGAGACCTGGGTGACACTGTGCTGAGCCGGTGTTGGGACCTGCACAACCCCTGGCCCTGAGCAGACAGACCCCCGGCTGCCGTGTTTCCTGTGCCTTTGCTGTTCCAGAAACACGTTTTCCTGTGCATTTTAATCCCCGTTTCCAAATGGCGTGAGAGACCGTTTGCTGGAGGCATTTGTCATTCCTTATTCAGCAGGAACCGGGAGCAGGGCAGGGCTGAGGGGCTCGTCCCTCTGCAGGTTGATCTAGTGGCACGGAGGCCACTGAGGGCGGCGCTGGACACGAGATGCGATTGTCGCGGGCAGCGTTCAGGCCTCGCTTCACCGCGGGCCACCGCCCTCCTAAAATCCCTGGGGTTTGAAAAACGGCTTCGACAAAAATTTCACTCCTTTAAATAATTAACAGTTTCTTGATAGGTACAGTTTTTAAGCGGTTAATTACTACTAATTAATTATAATGCACTCCCACATTATGTATTTAAAATAGTTGGAGCTTCTTTTGGTGTTAGGTAGATCCCATAATTTGTGCCTTTTATTTCTGAAAATCACTAATGAATACACTGATTTTTAGATTCTGTTTATTTTCAGTTTGTTGGTTTTTTTTGTATAACATTGAATTTTTGTCCAGGTGATTTACTTCAAATAACTTGTTCCTGTTTCTAGGAATCATAATCAAAGATAAATATATTACTAATGGTAATAGGTTAGAAAGGCAATAGAACATATTTTGTGTTCAGTGGGTTAAATTCAGGTTTCTTTGTAGAATGGGCAGATGGGGACATGATTCTTAAAAATGTGTACAATTTATGATTTCTAATGATTAATCACATTTCTAGGCAATTAGCGTTTTCCCCTTAAGTTTTCATCCCACTGTGCCTTTAAATTATACAAACATCTGCTTAACGCTGTCTGCCAAAACCTACAGTTAATAATGAAGATTGCATAAGCACCTTTTTCTGATTAGTGGAAATATAATAAAAATAACGGAAGCGCAGGTACATTTTACAATATTTCATGATCAATAACTCAGTGCCAACATGACAGAATGAAGAATTACAGTGTTGTGTTGTTTATTTCATTCCTGGTATCAGGAATAGTCAAGAGCCATCACATCTGTTAACAGGGTTGTACCAAGTCATTTCATTTCATAGATTCTCTGCGTAGCTTTAGATTTTGGAAGGGGCGAGTATGGATTATGACTCACACTACATATAAATCTGAGCTGTGTTTCATAATTAAGTTTAACCGAGGCTAGAATATTGAGCACAAGCCTAATAATTCTAAGATAAAAATCTAAGTTTGAATATGCTGCTTTAAAATAAAAATATTGATTTAATTTATCCATTTGTTATTTTTTTTAACCTTTTAAAATAGGTATCTTACGGTCATTCGAGTCGTGCCAGTCATTCATTCATTCATTCATTCATTGGGCAAATCTGTATCTAGCACCTACAGGCTCTGTTCCAGGTGCTGCATAAACAGGCACCACCCACAGCGTGGCTGTCAGTAGACAAGTTAATGCTTGCAAACCAAATGTGTATGTTAGGAAGCCAATCAACTTCCTTTTTCTGATCATTGCTTCGGCCATTAGAACCATAAAACTTTCCGTACAACTTTGCAGGGACATTCATTCAGTAGTCTTTCTGTTTGCTTAGGACCCAGTCCATGCAAAGTATTTTTCTTAAATATCACCGAAACCACAAAGATAGAAGCGCCTGGTCTTTCTGCCACCATAGCTCACCATCCAGCAGACAAGGGTAGGCAAATACATGTAGACGCACCAGTGATTGAGGTGATAGTGATAAAAGTGTTAAAAAAAAAAGAAAAGAACCTGTTATAAAGGAATTGGTGGGAGAGAGAATTCATTTAGATTAGGGCGATCTGAGAAGAATCCTTTGAGAAATTTTCTTAGGTAGGATCTACCTTTTCATGGTTGTCTCGAATATTTTGATGCTGTTCCCTCTGCCCCCACTCCTTCGCTGAAACGCTACTAGCAAAAATGTTGACATTGCCTGGACATATGAAGGTTTAAATTTACAGACTAGCCAGCCATCTGTTGCCACTGACTGAGGCAGGGAGAGTGGATATATAGTCAGCATTGTCTTTTAACTTTCCTTTTACTGCCAAACTCCTCACACATGATTTGCAGCCTTTCCCATCTCCCTTCTTGACACCCTGGGGATTTTTTACTCCATCCACTCTAGTGAATTATTTTCTGAACGGTCACCCTTGATCTCTGTCTAGCCAAATATAAGAACCTTTAATCATATTAAACCTGCTTCACCTCTTTTCTTTTCAATTCATTTCTTTATACATGGAAGCTATTTTTCTACTCCATATAATATGCTTTTGAAAGGCAAGGAGCTATGGTTAATTTTATTTCCTGTAATGTGTACCTTGCCAAGGATATAATAGATGCTCTATAAATACATGCTGATTTATTTTAGGAGGGATTGTCTTGGTGGCACCACCATCAGTTACTGCTTCTAGAATGTGTAAGGGATGCAGATAATATTTCACTCATTTTTGTAAGATATATCACTCTGTCTTTTAAATAAAACAGACTTGATTTTAAATCCACATTCTACAAGGCAGATGGGAAGTTATATCTCAGTCACGATGGCATCCCCCAGGATTCTGTAAGAACCGAGGGTATTAGGTAGCACCCAGAAAGCAATGGCAGGGCCACTGTTTTTAGTTCCCCCTGGTCAGTGCTGATTTCCCCCTACAAATGCCCATGGGTCCTTGAAACCTGCAGCTCTTTGGCTCTGTGCCTCAGTATGGCACAGGATTTTTTTCCAAGGCCGGGCATTTGAGTGTCCAGAACCGGCATCCTATGGTACCCTTAGACCTCTATGGTCCCTGTGGGCGCTCTAAGGACCTTTGGCCGTTTCTTTGTCCATAATAAACTCTTGTTTGCATGTGACTGCTCTTGATTCTGTTTCTCCTAGCTTTTTAGAACCAGCTTCCTGGAAAGAAACACCTAGGAGCAAGAAGTCTCCAGAAAAATTCTGCATTTGCCCTGTAACCCAAGGTTTGTCACCTTCGGCACTTTGGACCAAAGAATTCTTTGCTGTAAGGGGCTGGCCTGTTTATTAGAATGTTTAGCAGCATCCCTGGCCTCTACCAAATAGATGCTAGTAGCACCCCCAATTCTGTCAATCAAAAATATCTACAGACTTTGCCAAATATCCTCTAGGGGAACAAAATCACCCCTGGTTATGAGTCACTGATAATTCAAACTTACTGCAATATGAAAGGCTCTCAGTCAATGTTACTGCAACACATACACAGTTAGGAAATATTAATTCTCCTTTAGGAAAAAAACATTAGAAAATTAGTGGCAATGAAAAGGAAGGGGGATGGCAGTTATGGATCAGCAAAATGTTCTCACATTTCACAGAACACGAGAGACTGTACCCAGGCAGAGGAGAATCCAGGCGTACTTTTCATAATACCCTGTACCATTTCAGGGCTGCAGTTCACTTTGCCCAATATTTTAGTGCGTATGTGAGAAGGCTGCATTCTTCCCTTCCTTCGGGGTATTGCATTGGTAGAGGGCACTAGGTTACAGGCATAAAACGCCTTCATTAAAGAGAAGTTGAAATGTAAAATACCCGCCCGTTTATTCACATTTGTAAAGCAGGTATGTCAGGAATTGTTAAGGGCTTCCACTTCGATGGACAATCTGCCTAAAAAACATGAGGCTCAGCTCAAAGCGGGTGCTGTTTCCTACTTGGCTCGACTCTCCATTCTCTTAGGACAGGCAAGCAACTTGCACAGAACGTGAGGAACTGAGTGAGCGGAGGTGCGAGGGCGGAGCGCAGGGCCGCAGCGCAGTGTGGCTCGGGTCGCTGCGAGCTGGGCGCCGGGCGGGTGCAGCAGTGACGGGTGGGCGCAGGCAGGGAATGGGGCTGGGGGCCTTTGTGTGCTGTACCCGTGAGCTTATTCTCTAGGCCGCGGGAGGGCCCTTGGCGGGTACTAAGCAATAGCATTCCACCAATAGGTCTATGTTTTAGGCGAAAATAGACCCTAAACTATGACTTTTATAACTTGAACATTGGACTTGAACAGGCACAGGTCTCTTTAACGATGCTGTTGGTCTAAACCAATCAGGAATGAGGTCCTGCACCAAAATTGAGCCACTGGTGACTTTACAATAGTAATTAATTGCTTCATTAATTTTTATTATGTGATTTTCCCCCCCCTAATTCACAACTTTGTAATCTTTAATATGTGTCCAGACCACCTGTTCCAATGCAGGTTCTGATACAGTAGATTTGGGTGGTGCCCAAGAATCTGCGTTTCTCACAGGCTTTGAGGTGATGCAAGTGCTTCTGGTTGGTGGACAGTATTGTGCGTAGCCAGGTGCTGTGTGACAGCCCTGCGCTGGGTCCTGGAGGCACAGGCGTTGGCATGTAGTGGTGAGGATGCAGCCCCAGGTGGCTGGAATATACGTGCTTTGCCTCTGTCATTAGGCGTTGGTTTGGTTTCCTCTCCAGCTTTGACCTTCCTAGTTGGCTTCACTTGCCGGCTCTACAGTCTCTGGGAGCTCGTCCTCCAAGGTTCAGGTTTGGTAGAAATAAATTACTTGCCTCTTTCCTAACAGTCCCAGTGGAAAGTCTCATAACAGTGCATTGCTCCAATTAAGTCATATGCCCTCTTCTGATCAAATCACTGGGGCAAGAGGACTGTGATGTCCCAGTGAGCCTGGCCCCAGGTTAGTCCATTCCTAGAATCAGAAGTAGAGCCAACTTCGTCTGAAGAATTCGGGCTGATAATGGGGAAAGTATGCCATTCCCAAGGGGAAAATCAGGGTGCTGAACTGAAAATGCGATTAGATTTCCATCATTTGCAGTGATTGGATGCGTACCAGAACTTTACAAATGTTCTTGATTTCTTAGGAATTTTTGCATGGTGCCCCAGTCCAAAAGAAATACTCAACAGTTAATTTATTTGGTTGTTAGGTCCAACAACTTAATAAGGATTTATGTTCTAACAACTTACTGGCGTCCTGTTTACTAAGTAGTTAAGCGCAAACAACTTAATAAAGATTTATGCACTAACCACTAAGTAGCTGTTTGATAAAATAATACATGTAAATTGAAAGAAAAGTAATATCGTATCCTCTAAGGGGATGTGTGCACCTGTTGAGCTCCACACAACCTCTTAACCTCCGGTTAAGATTAAATTTTGCCACCCTCATGTCCTGTTCTACATTGATACTTTTGCAGTAACTCCCCTTTTTCTCTAACAGCAATCCCTGAACCCCAGCTTTAAAAAGATACAAAGTCATCAAAAGGAACATAGTGTGAGCACCATATTTTTTGGAACTGTATGTAGCGTGGTCTCCAAAACAGATGTTCAGTATCACTGTGTTTCTCTAGAAATTTTAAAGTATCATGAGAGCCCGTGTGAATTCCCCAAGTTGCCTTGGTGGATAGTTTGGGAACGACGGTGTTAGAAATTTTATATTTGAACTTCCTATGAGACATTGACGTAAAAATGGAGAACCAAATACTGGCTCTGCCGGTTGAGTTTAGGTAAGAGGTCTAGGCGGGTGGGCCATCTCTGCATAGTGATTTTTTTTTTTTTTTTTTTTGTCTTCTAAACTCTGAATTGTTCAGTTAACTAAGGGGTGGCCATCATATGTTTTTTAGTCAGATTGTAAACCTGAAGTTTTGGACTTTGTTCCTTTACACTTAGCCATGTGTAACGTAGCTTAACTAATAAGGACTGAGCAGAGAAAGGCTTTGACCTTGAAGTGCTTTTTTTTTCTCTTAAGGTAGTTGATAGAGTATTTTCTCATTGATTATGTTTTTCTCCTTGCTTGTTTGCTGTTTTAATGATGTAGCATTAATATCCTACAGCCTGATTTTTAAAATAACTTAAATGTAGTCTGGAACCAGCAGATTTCCCAAAGCCTGTGCCACTTTCATTTCATTTCTGTTAGTAATGTTAGTCTGGCCCTGGTTGATGTATGAGATAGAGTGGGCCGTCATATCCATCTTTACATCATCGTCATATCGCCGTAGCTCATGTCAACATTTCTCATCACCTCATGAAGCTGTCACTCATCCTGATAGTTCAGAATTACCTGTTACGATCTCTGCCCATAGTCCAGAAAATAAAACGTACTGAAAATATTATGTACACTAATGTTATGTGAATATTAATTTTTCAGTTAAAAAGTGAAAGGTAGTAAGTTATTCAGTTACAAGGAAATACTGCGTGTGTGTTTTTCTGTTTGAATATCTAAATAATTTCAACTTTATTTATAAAAGCAACATCATTTTAGACAGCTTATTTTTCTCTTAGGTTCTCTTTTTAGTATCTTTTAATGCTGCAAAGGAAATACTTGAGAGTATTAGCAAAACACTGACAATTGTTTATAGTGGACTTTGAAACACAAGATCATTGTATGTGTTTGTTCTTGAGGTTTGATGTAATTTGTTTCTTAAATGACATAAACATTGCTTGGCTATGACATGGAGTTTTGACGATGCTGTGATATTTTAGGACATGTGTTAGTAATGAGTGTCTGTGAGAACTTGCCACGTCACATAAACAATGGTGCTTTAACGAGGTGTTGAAAAATGTTCCTGCCCAGACAGCTGAGTTTGTTTGTGATCATGGATGTCAACAGAGTTCCACAGATGATAGTTCGGTTCGTGTAGGGGTGGTTTTCCCCCTGATGGGGACTCTTCCTCGCTGCTCTTAGCTCTTATCTCAGCATGCACTGGTGATTGACATGTGGCAGTCACATTCCCGGGCTCCATCTGTGTTTTTGTATCATAAAGACGTTCGAATTTCTTTACAGAACCAGAATCTCGCCGCATCTGTTGCTCGCTGAACAGCCTCTGAGTCTATGCTGGCAGTGTCCGCGCTCTAGGGCTCTGAGCGTGTGATTTTCCCTTTGTAGAGCCGTTTTCCTCTTAGCATCCCAGTGATTAATTGAGTGACTGTGTTGCAGAAATACTTACCCTGGCGCTTCCTCAACTTAAAATCATCACCGTAGCTCATTACATAAAGCTACTCATCACTGGCTGACCCTGTCCCTCCTATAATTGTGTGGATTATAAGCCATGTCTCACCTTTTATTTTTTTCTTAATATATCAGCTATGGTTTAAAAATTTTATTACCATTTTATTATCTTTTCTCTTGTGTTTATTGTCAGATGTTAACTCACATTGATAGAAGCTAAAAAGTCGAGCGATTTGTTAATGTGTGTTAAATATTAGTCACCCAGCCTCGAGATTTTGGACATAAAAATGTGTCAAATTGGGTAAACGGTACGTAATATGTTGGTGGTTGGAATGGGCCTATTAACTTGGACCGTCCTATTTACTGACTCTCACAGCATATTACTATCACCGCAGATTTTGATCTTTTGCCTTTTAAAATACATTTGATTCAGCCCACAAATATGCAATAAAACAGAAAAAGTATTATATACTAAATATCTCTATCCGACATGCTGTTGTGTGATCAGGAGACGCGACGTGACTGGCGGCAGAAGCGGCAGGCGAGCCCTCCGAGCCATCGGCCTGCCTCTGTCCAAGAGAGATCCTGGGCTTTGACCAGAGGCGTTGTAAGAGAAGTCGGTTTGTATTGAGTCAGATTTGAGGAGCATTTGTAGCAAGTGTAGATGCACGTGTTTTCTGACATAATTTACACGCGGCAAAGGTGAAAGTAAGGGTTTAACTTTAGAGGAAAAAAAGCAAACCCTTCCTTTAAAGCATGATGAAATGGGAAGGTTAATGCATCCCTCAATTATTGCATTCTGAACGTAAAGAAATGCTTTCCAAAGATATCCTTAAAAAAATCAAGTACAGCGGCGATGTATGAAGCTTCTTGGGATATAATAAAGCTTTTTTACTACATCCAGACATGTTTTTAAAAGGTCTTTAAAGTTGCGTAAGCACCAAGGCAGGATCCAATGCAAATAATGCAGAACATTCACTAGCTTTTTTAAAAAGCAGCATTTTGCTCAGAGCAGGCCCATGCGCCAGTCACCGCGCCGCACGCGGACGACCTCAGAGCAGCACCCCGGCAGCGGTCCTCGCTGTCCTTGGCGAGCGCAGGTAGGGACGCGGAACCTGCGGGCCTGAGCGCCGCTGGCTTCCCGGCCCCTCCGCGCCAGGGGAGGAAGCGGCTTTCCTGGGAGGAGAGGGTTATGGCCGTATCCTTGGTCGGGGAAACCAGAACCAGATTCCGTCTGAGAACTTGCGGTGGGGATTCCGAGGACTCGTTGCCCTGAACGTGATCTTATCCTAAACCCAGATTACTAAGATTCTGGTAACACTGCACGTTCAACTTGGGGAACAGGTGGGACCGCAGGCTAACGTGTACTTTTCATAACTTAAAAATAATCACGCTCCTTGCACAGGATATAATTGTTAGTTATTCTGGAACCAGAACGAACTGCAAAGAAAAGTGAGCGCGAGCATTAGCAGCTACTCAAATATCTTCTCATATATTTCTTTAATTTTGTGATGATTTTTTTTTTTAATTTGCTCTCAAATCGAACACCAGCCAGACATTATTTTCTCATGTACGTATATTGTATAAAAGCATTTAATGCCAAATTGAGATGGAAAGGTAGTTTTACCTTCCCTTTCTGGAAAAAAAAGAATAAAATATTTATTAACTGCCTTCTATTGTTGCCTTTCTCTTTAGAAAGTAATTTGTGGTCAGTGGAGCCCAGCGGGGAAGCTCCTTTTCCTCCAGATGGCTGTGACATTTGAGAAAACCTTGGAGGATTAAAGGCACTCTAGTGAGCACTCACTGCAAAGTCCTGACACAATTTGACAGTCCTAATCTGGCTCCTGAACTGATTGGACGACCAAGGGCACGAAATTCTCATCCAATTGTGCAGTCACCGTGCACATTTTTAAGGGCACTGAAAATGTTCCAAAGTTTTGGTGACTGTTTTCAACAAAAACATATAAACCTTTTCTTCAGGGCCTGTGCTCGGGAAAGGCTCGTGGAGGTACCTTGTATGGCCTAAAGAAAAAACTACCAATATTTTCGCATGAACGAGCACAGCATGCCATAAATGTCTTTACTCTTTATTAAGTAGGGTTTGCAAACAATCTAAACGGTTAAATGGTAGAGGAAGCTATAGAAATTGATCTCAGCGAGCAAAGCCTGCCCAATCTAATTATATATTGTCACCGTCTGCTGAAATATGATAACAGAATTAATACAATTACTGTCTCAGAATTTCAAAGAAAAAAATTTAAAAAAACACACAGCAACGCTCACGTGGTGTGTGGGTATGTGTGTGTTAGAGGGAGGGAGGGAAGGATACGGCAACGGCAGGGAAGAATAGCATCTTATATGTGTTTTTTTTACTTTCCTCAATTTGTCCATTATTGTTTAAAATAATTAGAAAGACATTTTTCTAATTTTTGAGTTGATTAAATTACCGAGTTTGGGTAAGGTGATTTTATTGGTTTGGAATTTTAATTGTATCCACTGCAGCTTCCCAAATTACCATGGCAACAGGTGTGTAATTATCGGCATTGCATACAGCGTCGATGTGTCATGCGTTTCTTCCGGCCGAATGAATATTAAACCATAGTGCTTAACACCTTCTCTGCTAGTAAACAGATCAAGCTTTGACCGGGGCCTGTAAATTGATCCTGTTTCTGTAGATTTCTTTCACTACAAAGCCATTGAATAAGGGTAATTTGTGCCTTTGAGGGTTTTTCTAAATTTATGAGAGCTTGGCAGAAAGCTAGTTTTATTTCATTTAACGACAAGAAAGCGCTGTGTTTAATTACTGCTCGCATTTCCTTTGGTAGAATTCTCTCCGAGAGAATACACTGCTGCTGTTTTCAGTTGCAGGATGTGTGTTCATGACAGAGGACTTTATTTTTTTAAAAAGCATTTTCCTAAGAACATCTTGTGTTTTAAATTCGGTCCTTCATGGCAAATGCAGGTGAGCCTTGTATAAAGCACATAGCAAATGGAACCTTTGAATTTAAAACATAAATATTGTCTAATATATATCATCTCTAGGAAGATAGTATAATCCCTGCTTTTTAAATGAAGTCTGAACTTTACATTGTTTCTGATATTCCAGGTGGTCTTTTCAGACATGCTTCCACCTGTAAAAAAGCAAGCGTGAATGACCCCTATCAGAAATTATCTTCTCCATATCTTTGATTGTTATAAAACTCAAAATTTTTCTTAAATAGCCAATGAAAGAGAAAACAGCTTATTTTTATTATTATTGCTATCATTTTTTTGGTCAGCCACTATCATTTAATTTATAAACCCAGTGTATACATTTGACTGACAGTGGTGAGGCTTTAACGGAGCTGGCATTATAAGACATCTATTTATGTTTCAAATGCACAGATCAGGTAGCCCTGTAAGTAATATTGTTGAATAGGAAGCCTGCTCGATGTTTATAACGCTATACAGATCTTTCTATTATTCAGCCTGTTTTTAATGGACATTTCATTCTGGAATGCCATTCAGGACCTTGAGATCATTAAATGAAACGTAAGTAATCAGCGTTAGAACAACAGCCAGCATAAGAAGATACATTTAAAACTTAGAGTCTAGACACTTGGATTTCCAAACTGGAGGATTCTACAGATGATCAGAGAAAGACCATGTGACCTCCTCTACTCTTCCCCCCTCTCCATCCCTCCCACGTATCCCAGAACATATCATTTACTGATCATCAATGTTGATTTAGTGGGTTTCCATTCCAAACTGAAGTTGAGGTTCCCGGCGGTACCGGGCGAGGTCGCCTGGTCACGGATCTGTGCAGCGGAAAGGGGGCCTAGCACCCGCCTCCACAGTGCGGATTGACAACCAAGAGGGAGGCCCGCGCTTGTTCCCACAGACGGCAGCGTTCCTGGCACAGAGTCCGTTGCGTTAAAACCCGGGAAGGACGCGGGGAGGACACTGGTTTTCTCCAGCCTGGATTCTCCAGGCCTCTCTCATTATTACTTACTGCCGCCCGTATTTAAGCTGTGTGTGTGTGTGAATGAAAGGATGGACACACAGTGTGTCTCTGTGTTTCTGTGGACCCCCCTGTCATGGGTCTCTGCCAGTGTCCCCCATTGTTCGGGTGGCTTCTGGCTGCTCAGCTGTGCAGGTTGCTTGGAAACGCGCCTTGCTGGGCGCAGAGCTTCCCAGCCCCTTCCCCTACCTCCCAGCCCGGGCTTAAAGGTCCGGGAAATCAGCCACTGGCCATTCTTTCCCAAACCTCCTTCGTAAACGGCGATCTTGGACGTGGACAGAAGAGAAAAACCGCTCCCCGGTCTGCGGGGTGCGCGTTCAAAGCAACGCCAAGGCTTTCAAAAAGTGTAGAGGTGTTGTTCAAGGTGCAGCAGACTGAAAATGTTCTTCCCAAGGGACCTTGACGTAAAACTTTGTACACTAGTATTTTGTCGTGTGTGCTGTTATTTAGAAACATTTAAAATTCACATTTTAGCCCCGCCTCTCAGTCTGGAAAATTGGTTCTGTCCCCATTAAGGTTTTATCATATTCTCATCACCCCTTTAAATTTGGAAAGGTCAAAGGTCAGATACCTTGATTTGGAATTTTAATGCTTTTATTACATTTCAAATAAGGACCTAAGTTATTAGGTAACAGGAAATGATCATTACTTACTTTTTCTTTCCTCCGTTAAATTTGTTTGAGTCAGTCTGGAGGGGCTTATGGAATATAAAATTGGTGTTATGTTTGTAACAGGTTCAATTGCTCTTCCTTGGCTTTGCAATTAAGTCATTTTCTCTTTTAAAGTCACCTTAACAGCAAATTAAGAGTTAAAAACATTTTGATATGATTTTTTCTACTGTTAGTCCAAATATATACTTCTGAGATATGAAATGGGAATGTTATACCAGCATGTGTGAATTAAATATATGCCACTACATAATACCTATATACCATGACCAGCTTTAAAAAGACCCTTTTTAAAAGTCAGACTAGGGAGTTTTCATCTTTCTCTTTTGTTGTAAGTTTTAAGAATTTATGTGTTTGTTATTTAGGATGAGAAAGGAAAGATGTGCTCTGCATTGTTTGAAATTAGGTATGACTTAACCTAAATTTAAAATCAGCTAGATTAACCTAAATTTAAAATCAGCTAGACTTTGGTCTCCTAACAGTTTTCTCTTTTTCCAGTTTACTTCCAAACTGTGACAGCCTGTAATTTTGATCGTATAATATTAATACTTCTCAACAGCACACCCTTTGACAACTCTCTATTGTTAGATCACATAGGTTACATTGGTTATTAGATATTGAAACTTTTCTTACATCATGTTTATTTAAATTTATTTGAATACGGTTTCTTAACTTATATCTTTAAATAATTACTTCCAATACATGGATTTTAGTTGCTGCAGAAATACATTTTAAGCTTATTTGAAGTGTTAATTTTTAGTTTTCAGTACCTGTATGTGACCCATGGATGGTTATCGATTTGAATTTATTCATTACGTTGTTTGTGAAATGAAGAATTTAAATCATTGGTCAGGAAAATCAAATGTATTCATTCATACTCTCATTCCTCTACATCTCTCAAGCCTAAGTGCACCTCAGGACAGCCCTTTGGATCTGTCAATTTCTGATGACATTTTTTCAGTGTACATAAATTATCTCTCAGATATCATACAGTGATGAGACTGATCTCACTACATCATGAATTGGGGGCAAAGCGGAGGCGCACTGCTATCTGTTTAAGCATGTGCTTACTCTATTTTTATGCAGAACAGTTCATTGTGGGCTACAGATTACTGCAGTAAATACAAATCTGGTGTTTTCAGTGTCATCAGGGTGGGAGTCTGATTTTCATGTGAATTTAAATTGGTAAGAAGGCAGGTGGAATATCAAAATAAGCGTATGTGGTGATTTTGCAGTAATTATCAAGGGAAAGATGAAAGAGCTCAAGTACTTACTCTGTGTGAGACAGTCTGGCTCCGAGGTGCTTTATGTATTTTGTCTCATTCAATCCTGAGAATGGCCCTGTGACTTCAGTAGCGTTGTTCCCATTTTACAAATTGAGGAACTCGTGCTTATTGAGGTTAATTACACTTCGATTCCTCCCAGTCATTTCTAACTCCAGAGGTTATGATTTTTCCATTGCATCTCCAACCTTCTCATTAATATAGGCAGAGAAGATATCTCCGATGGCCTGTGAAGTCGTCGCCTTAAGGCTAGACAGCCGTAACTGCCAGGGGTTTAGGTGGTTCAAATGGACAGTGCACTAAGGGATGCGTTCACTGTGTGCCAAGTAACAACCACACCTAGAGCAGAATTACAACGTCTGTAGAACTGGGCCAGGCATCTTGAGTTCTCAGTGGCTAGGGTGAGTAGGTATTCTGATATTTCCATAGAAACCAGGAACACTACTCTGGATCTTTGAGGACCGTATGTGCCAAGCCCACGGTAAGAGATGTGAAGAGAAGACATGGACTGTGCCCCTGTGGGACTCCTGCCCACGGAAGTGACTACTTTAAGAAGTCATCACAAGGCACTGTGGCGTGTGAAGGCAGGGTGTCGTGTGCTGTGGGGTGTGGAGGGCATTGCCGCAGAGATGACATCTGAGTAGAGTCTGCAAGGGTGTGTTCACGTGGTGTTGGAAGGAAGGGTTTTCGGGCTGGTGCAGAGGCACAGATGGGCCAGTGAGCAGCTCCGCATGGCCAGCTAGGTTGTGCTTTAGTGAGTCGGGGGAGGCTTCTGATGAGGTCCAAGGAGCCATTGATGAAGGGCCTTTCATGGCATTCTGAGGGATTTACACGGCACCTTGTTAGATGAAGAGATCTATAAACACTTACTAATTATAGGCAAACAGCCTTCAGATTCATACGTTGGAAAGCCTGCATTTGTGGTAATCAAGAGGAGAGGGTAAAGGCAGAGAGGTAAGAGTCAATAATATCAGTAAGGTTATTATTACCTGAGTCTCAAGAGCTTGGGCTCTGGGCCAGCAATGCTCAGGGCCTGGACCAAGCCTATGAGTAAGACCCAAGGCGAGGCACTGAGAAATCTTGACTTAATGTCATTTACTGTATTTAAAAAACACCTTCAAGCCCTTGCTTTTAATTCTTTTGGATATATACCTAGGAGTAGAATTGCGTGATCATATGGCAATTCCATGTTTAACTTTTTGATGAACTGCCCCACTCATTGGCTTTTATAATTATGACGAGAGAGGGCTTTCTAAGCATTAATAAAGCCCACACGTTTCTCTCAAAAAAATTAATAATCTTAGGAGGCCAGTGATTGCCACATAAGGCACTCTTTTTGATTTTTTGATTTTATTTTTTGATGAGTGAGTGTGTTAGTGGAGGCAGTAGGGACAGTGCCACCTGTGGCTTTGCTGGCACTTCGCTGTCCTCAGGACCCCGCAGATTTCAAGCAGGAAGCAGGCCGTCCCGTCCCGGGGAGGGCGCGGGCTTAACAGAAGGAGTGGAATGAGAGGGCCCAGTGCCGGGGCGCACATCTGGGAGGGTGAGAAGGTGAGGGTGGGGGGGAGAAGAGGGAGCATTCAGCGAGCAGCCGGAGGGGAAGAGGGGCGGGGGGGGGTGAGCATGCGGAAGGCGGGGGTTCGTGTTCTTTCCTACCTCGGGTCTGCTGGTGGTACCTGCCCAGGCCCATCTTCACTTAACCCAGCTCCCCTGGGGGGTGCACGGGGTAGGCCAGCTCTAGACGCTCCTCCCCTTTAAGTCCTACTTAAAAGCAAATATTAATTAACTGCCTTTTAGTTTAATTCCTCCTCTGTAGAGAGTTGAATAGAGGGTCCCTTATGCATCAGTGAGTGTTTCAGATGTGTCTTTAAAGTCATTTTCAGGCTCGACTCAGAGTGCACCATCACCATATTTTTCCTGTTTTTGTTTTATGGCTTTTGTCTGTTTTTGTTCAATTCTGCTACACCACATTAAGAAAGAAATATTGAATAAATGGCTGGTTTCACCTGATTAAAAGTACTTTCCCAGGGACAGCCTAATGAACATATACTTTCCCCTCTCTCCCTCCTTGCCCCCTCCCCATATAGATGACATAGTCCCTGAGGTAGGCGACGGAGCCTAAAACCGCACTCTGTGAGATCCGCGGATCAGAACAAAGGACATACTCATGTCACTTGAAATTTTAAACCTTCTTATTAAAGCCAGTTCTGTTCACCTAACTTCAAACTTCTGGAGCTGGGGAGTGGAGGGTAGGTGAGGGCAGGGGGGAAATACCAGGACAAGACCACCGAGCACTATTTGGAAAGAATCTAGTAAGTGGAGGGGGTGCTTGAGAAATGGTGGAATCTGAATACTTTTACTGGATTCTGAGAATTTGCCAAAAAGGGGGAAAGCTTGTTTTTTCTTGATGTAATTTTCCTAGCCGATTTGCAAGTTGTCATAATTTTGATGTGGGCTATGTATATTTCAGTTAAATTCGTTTTTATATTCTGAGAATGCTACGTTTTAGTTCTTTGTATTTTGTTTTTAAACTTTGTATCTTTTTTTATTCCTCAACAATGTGTATATTTTCTTTAAAAATAGACTTTAAAAATATTTAAATTATATCTAAAATACATATGCATAAGAGTTTATTTTTCTTGAAACTTAATCCTGATAGTTTTGATTTCCTGTTTTTAATAAATTGATTTTAACCACACACTTCTGGCATAGAACTTAAATATTTGTTAGTTTTCTTAAAATTAAAATGTTTTCTTTAGAATTTATTTTCCAGGAGGAATAAAAATATCTAAAAGGTATTTTAATGTTTATAAATCACACTGAGACTTGGTCTCTAGGTTAAGTACACCTTCAAATACCGTAACAGTAACAGCACTTATGTTCTATTTAACTGTCATAATAAAAGCAATAAAATAAAAATAAACCCTAGAACTAAATTCTGCTTCACATGTCTAATTAAAATTCTGTGATTAAATTGGTAAGTTACAGAGAATCTCATGAAAAAATATAGACTAAATGATCATGACATTAAAATAAGAGAATACAAATATTTGTGATTTATGTGGTTTTCTTGATTTGAAAAAATGTGTATGATCTTTAACATATCTGACAAAAAGTAAAAACACAATTAAGCCACAATGCCATTTTGAAAGCAAAACAAAATAAGGGTGTATTTCATTCATCTGCAGTGATAATTTAAAGGAGAGCAGTGAGTCTTCCTTACCATAATTACTTTTGCAGACAAGAATAACAACTGGGGGACAATTGCATCTACATTTGCTTACTTTGGTTTCTGTCCTTGGGTTTCACTTCTGTCCTGTGGTAATAAGTCATAGTAGGAGCACCTGTTTTCCACTGGGCTTTCATTTGGGGTAAATTCTTATAACTCAGCTATGTATTCCTAATCAGAATTATTCTGGAAATTGGAGTTATGTTCATGATAACAATAAAAATAATAATAAACTACCGTCAATGAATGGTCTTACAGAAAAACTACCGCCCTCAAAAAAAGGAAGGAAGAAAGAAAAAAAAAAGAAAGAAATCTAAGCGCAGACACACAAACTTCCTGTGCAGACTTAAAACTTTATGAATCAAGCTTATAACTAAGGAAATCATTTCAGATCTATAAGGCTCTGGAAAGAGAATATTTAATCATAAAAGTTGGTTGAGAAAACTAGGCAGCATGTATTTTCCTACAACAAATTATAAGAGACAATATCATGAGAGAGGAATGTTTGTAATGAGCTGGAAAAATTCCCATCTTGGAGGAGATTACTGTGAATTGTGGAAGGTGGAGGGAAAGCCAGTTCTTCCTGGTTGAAGAACTGCATACGTATGTTGAAGTTTCCCAGTTTCTATTTTAAGTTAGCAGTAGGGAAAGTTATTTCCTTGTATATGTGTCCAAAAAACAAATCAGATCAGAAGGGCCATCTTCCATTGATTTTTTTAACCTGAAAGAAACAAGGAAGGAAAAGTTGGTCTCTGCGCTTGTCCATCAGGGTATTATGCCTGTCAGCTTGTGTGCAGATGATTTATTCTGAAAAGCAGACTTTACACTCAGAGAAATACCAGGATGCAGCCCCTGTGCCCCGTGGGGTGTTTGCAAATGGAATGAGCCAGCTTCCTGCATCCTGTCCGGCTGCACTTAGCAAGCCTGTGTCAGCATTCACTTTTAATAATGGGCCAAATAATTGAAAAGTAAAGGGTCTGCGTTTTAGGGTAGCTGGGCTGTTCACCTACCAGCTCTCCACTGCAGAGATTAACCGCCCCGTGTATCATTTTAGCAGGTAATGAAGAAGAAAATCTAAAAGTTCTCAAGTCAAATTAGGTTGTAGAGCCTAAAAATCAGACCATTACCATCTTATAACAGTTTGCTTTCTAATTTCTATTTTTTTAAATTTATCTTTGTTGTTGAAAGTATTGCAGATGGCCCCCCTTTTCCCCCACTGACCCCCTGCGCCCCGCTCCCACCTCCTCCCCAGGCCTTCCCCACGCTATTGTTTGTCCGTGGTCTATGCTGCAAAAATTTTATGCTTAATACCTTTCCTGCCATTTTGTGTAATTATATGTAAAGTTGTTTCATGTAAGACATTTTCCTCTTCTGAAGGTTATTTCGAGAAAAGCTTGAACTTCATTTTCTCTTACTCACATATGTAAATCAGCAAGTGCGAGCAAATAGCTTCGGTGGGAAGCCAGGTGTTTTCAATGATATAATAACTAATTCCAGGCTATGCATTTTATAACCCAACTATTCAAGTTAATTTTTAAAATAAACTTTCAGGAGGTCACAAAATTAAACTGTTGACTGCAGTGTACTATGAAGTCCTTCCTGGTTTAGATGTTAGTGGAAGAGAATTCTGTGAGCTGTTCTCACTATTGCAGGAAATTAGCTTATCAACATAGCATGTTTTATCTGCACACATGCAGGAATTTTATATATTCTCTGCTAAGTAGAGTTAAACTTCTTAGAGCGGTATTTCAAGTCCACCACAATTTATTCCCAGTCTCTTTCCAGCTTCCGCTCTCACAGCTTCATACCGTTCAGTTGACTAAACTTTTTGTTATTCTGAGTGGTCATTCTCAATTTATTTATCAACAGGGTCAGCATAGATACCAACTTCTCTAACATTTGTACACCCGGTGAGTGCTGAACTGCTGGATATGAGCTCTAATTTTTTTCATATATGCTCTGTAATGTCTTACATGCCTATGTCAGTTAAAAATGATTCATGTAACGGAACGTAGAGTTTGCTGAGTCTCAAACACACTGTTGATATATGTTTGTTTATATGAAAAGTCGAGAGGCCGGCTGGCAGTTTGGGGTTAGTGTGTATCTCCTCAGCATGACTCAGGGCCCCGGGCTCGCTCTGCCCGTCGGCTGTGCCCTCCTAATATGCTGGCTTTTGGCCTCGTGGTTATCACCTCATGCTCACAACATGGCTGCTGCATCTCCAACTATTCATCCATATTCCAGGCAGGGAAAACAGTGAAGTGGAAAAGGGCAGGATCAGGGGCTATGCCAGCTTTTTGTGTCTTTTTAAAATTTTTATTTATAAGTACAGTAGAAGCCCTCTCAGAAGCCTTACCCAACAGTCTTTGGCTCTCGCTTCATTGGCCAGAACTGTCTCAGGGCTGCCCCTCCCCGGAGGTGGCCCAGGAGAAGGGAAGGCGGTGTAGACCGTCACCGAGTGAGCAGTGCCTAGCACACTGCCTTTCACTCGCAGCCAGGCCCCCGGAATGCCCTCTGTCACCTCCACCGTGACTTTCGTCCGCCTGCTGTGTGGTTCTGGCCGCAGAGCCGCGCCCTTGGGTTTTCCTGGGCAATATCGCTTTGCAACCTTCACAATAAAAGGCAGAATAACTGCAGTTACCGTGCAGCTGTGTCTTAATCTTGAGGTTGAAGACCTAAGGAATCAGGACTCATTCGGCTGCAGGTGTCAAAAAAAATAATTTTAACTAATTTATTTCCTAGTTCATCGGCTCGTTTGACACGGGGGCCAAGGGGTTGCTGGCTTCAGGCGTGTCTGGAGCCACAGGCGCAAGCGACGGGCCCGTCGTAGCCCCTGGTCTCGTCTCGTTGTCCGTCTCGTGCCCCGCCGTTTCCCGCCTCTCGGCTCCCCTGGTCACCCCTTCTTCTCTTTCTCCCACTTTTTAATTCACTTTCCTCTGTTTGCTCCTTAATAGAATAGGTTCTCAGCACATTGTGTAAAAGGTAGACGTTGCAGCTCCTAACCCACCTGGGGGTTCACTATGGCAGAAGCGGGGAGCCCCCCCCCCCCGCCTTGCTCCCAAATGCACTTAATCAAACATTCCTGGAAGGCGTGTGACTAGCATCGGTTGGCCACGTGCCCACTCTTTCACACATCCCTCGGAGGACAGTACAGATTACGATTGGCCAGGCCCAGGCCACAGGACCGGCCTGGTGGCCCAGCGCTGGTTGAGGACTGTCACTGACGGTCCCGCCACAACCATCTGTGATGCTGGGGAAGACGCTTTGCAGGTAAAAGAAGAGCCGTTCTTTCCCCCGTCGTCTCTCCCTGCCTGGGTTTCAGTGTTCGTGAGCTCGATTTAGGTCACGTGATGCCATTTTGTATTTTGATTTCCTATGAACTCCCACTGAATAAGTTCAGTTTTTTTTAAATAAGCAAATACAGCCCAAAATCACATCCAAAAAAATGCCACCTCCACTGTCGCTCTTTCAGCAAATGCTTGCTGAGCGCCCGCCGACGCAAGGCACACGCTGGAGGGTGGTCCGGTATTGTGGGGAAGCTAATTGAGGCGTTTCCCTCCCCGCTTGGTAGAGATGTTAATCCCACGGAGACCACAGGGCGATGCCTAGTTGCAGGCAGACTGTATTCAGGGAGCCATTCGCCTCGAAGCTTCCTGCGAAACTATGTGGCACCGTGTTCAAGTCAGTGTGGGAAATACGAAGCCGGGAGAACGAACTCAGATACTTTAAAGCAACTACGGAAGCAGCGGATACATCTTCAGGTCTCTCAGGAAACTTCCTAAGCGCAAGCCCCTACCTGCAGATAAAATAGTTGACGCCTGTGCTTAGTTTCTCTGTCGCCCTCCCGACCGGCTCAGAGATGTGCTGCCGAGAAAGGTTTTAGCTTCTGTCCCTCCCGTGGCCTCTCCAGAAGGCAGGGCGCTCAGCCCGTCCTCACCTTCGGGGGCCTGCCCGGGGAGCCGGCCTCGCTGCTCTCTGAGGGCCTCTGGTTTGCGAGAGGCCCGGTAACCCTCCTCCGTCGCCTTTGCTCCCCTCCTTCCGTCCTTGAGCCCCTGAGAGTTGTGCACAGCAAGAAGGCTCCCCCCGCACGTCCTCCAGGCGGGATCCCCGACGCTGAGGCACCTCGAACGGGACTCCCGAGCGAGGCCCAAAGCACGCGGGTGAGCCAGCCCTGTGCTGTTAGTTTCTCGGAGTTTTGAAATAGTGAGATGACAGAAAAGATGGGGTGGCCAGGGGGCGGGGGGGGACGCAAGGGGATTTCTGAGACTGGTCACCTGCCAGACCAGCTCCCATTCGACATCTACAAGAGCCCTCAGGGAAAAGAAATTGCTAAACAGCGTTCGGCTTTTTTTTTTTTTTTAAGGTAATTGAAAATAGTTCTGCTCGTTTGAGGGAGACCACAGCCATCTCTCCCCGTTGTAGTGCTCACAGTAGGTGCCACCAGAACAAGGGGAGGACTCCCAGCAATGCCTTCAGTTTCGGCGAGTAAAAGTCAGTGCAGATCATTGGGAATAAATGCGGCTCAGACTTGGGCCCCTGCTCTGTGCCCTGGGCCTTTGCCGGGCTCCGGAAGACTTCCCTCCACTGACTCCTGCGAGCGAGGCCTTGGGTCTGGTGGCGGGGGTTAGAGGAAGGAATGCTCGTGATGAAGGGCCGAGAGCACTCGGGGAGCTTCTCTGTTCAGCCCCCATCTCGGCCTGTCCCTGTCGCTCGCCATGGCCAGGAGGGTTGGAAGTGGCCGCATTTTACGTTGCCACCCTCTTGGCTGCGGGACTTTGGTCTCTTCTCAGAAACTTGCGTATCATTCTGAACCTCGTGACGTCTCTTCCAAATCTCCATTCTTCTTCTTCATATCGGGGGGACCTTTCCTTACGCGAATAATTCTCACGGCGTTTTCCGTGCCGCGATGCCATATGTTGGGAGAACTTGCTAGAAATGAAAATGCGGGGCCCACGCAGGCCACTGACTCAGGCGTCTAGGGGAGGGCCGCCACGCTGGGCGTGGGCACGTCGCCCAGGACGTGTGGCGCCCACGGAAGCCTGAGAGCCACACTGCCTGTCATCTTACCTGCGTCTAAGAGGCCGTGACTGCCTCAGCCAGGTTTCATTCTTGACGTGTGCGAGAGCGCTTTCAAAACGGAGAACACGCCTCTCCCTTTCCACACACACAGGCCGGAGTGGACTTGAAAGTGCGATTTTGAAAATTAAACACCTCCATTCATTTCTTTTCCTTCTTGCGTTTCTGAGCTAGTCCCCTGGTTAACTAAGGGTACAGGCGCAGGGAAGGGGACGCATCTTAAGAGGACACCGTGGGTTTCAAACTCAAGACTCTTCTTTGTAGTTAAGGTACAGGCTGAGCCGAGGGCGGGCACGGGCCCGGAAGCGGCAGTGCTGGCTGCGCGTCAGGAATTTCCACTCCTCTGAGTGTGACCGCGGCCCTGAGACTGGGATCTTCCGCTCGCGCGGTCATTTTCATTAGTAGGCATAAGAGGTGATCTGTTATCTTTCCCCTCCAACCGCCCTCCCTTTCCTGCGGTCGCGACCTTGGTGAATCGCCACGGGACGTGACTGTGAGCGTCGGCGCGGAGCCGGCCTGGTCTGGACCAGCCAGGCCTGGACGAGGTGTTTAAGCCCGCTCGCAGCTTCGAGCGTCGTCACGGCCAAGGTGACGGCAGGCGTGGCCCTGCTGAGTTGTGTTTATCTCTAGAGTTTGCAAAGATCGCTTAGATTCTACCTCTTCTATTAGGAAACACCCTTTTGTTTTAAATGGGTCTGCGATGGCATAAGCGTCTTATTTTATATAAACCTAATGGAGAGGAGACGTTGCTGTTAAAGGAACCATCCGATGTGGATATGTTGTCCGAGTGTGTTTGCATATAGACGTAGTCTTTTCCCGTTGCTTACTCAGCTCCTTGTACATAATAGGCCTTAGATGCTGTCGTTATATTTATATGCGGAGCAGCATATCTAATCTCAGGTCACTCTTTCAAATAACACATATCTTTGATCCCCTCTCCCCCCGGGCATTTTAAAGTTGCTGGGGAATTTGTAATCCCAGTTTGGCAGCTTGCTGGAAGGAAAACACCCACGTATTCCGCCTCCGTCATCACACTCAAGAAATCCACTTTTTGCCCCTGAGTTTGACTCTGCTGTGGACTTCTTGTTGGGTCAACTCCTCTGCATTTCACTTTCCAATTATGCGGGACACAAATACCAGTGTTTGAAATGCCCCGCTCAGGAAGGTATGCAGCGCTTCATAAACAGCCTATTCCGTTCGCTTTGAAGAAGTTTCAGAGAAACTGACGTTTCTTTCCTTTTCACGTATAAGCTTAACGATGCCCAGTATTGAAGTCTTGGTGTCAACCCGTCTAAATTTTGTCTGTTCTTTAATATAGCTAATATGTGTGTATAGTTCATACACGTGTGTGTGTGAGAAGAGAGCGTTAGCTCCTACAGAATTCCTTAGGGCTTCCTTTAGCATTAATTTACTCATTTGACAAATACGTACTGAATTCTTTTGATGTGCTTGGCGTGCTTCTAGGAGCCACATATATAAAAATGACCAAGTGTGACCCCATCCCAGTTCCTCCAGGAGCTCAGAATCTGCTGGGAGGAACAAACGGTTGAAAAGCAATGATAATACCAGGCAGTCGTTATACGGTGCTTCTCTGGCGCGACGTGAAGACGGGGCACAGCCCACTTCAGGAAAGGCTGTCACAGAAGTAGGGGTGAACTGGAACCTGGGGGGCAAGAGGCCGCGTGGCTGTGTGAGCAGGGAGCAGGGACTAGGAGAAGCAACTGGCGAAACCAGGCCGAGTCCTGTCTCCGGGGGATGGTTCGAGTCTGTGAGAGGCAGTGTGTATGGTCCTCAGACCCACACACTCTGAATGTCTCAGTTTGAATCTTGGCTCTGCCCCTTAGGAAGTAAATGTGAGTGATCAGCATTACTTTTCGGGGTGTCAGCTTGCCCGTTTGTGTAAAAGTGGGCTTTAGAATAATACCTGCCCTGCGAAAGTACGGTGAGGATTTTGCGCAGTGATGCGTGCAGGGTTCTCAGAGAGCAGGGCTGCGGGTACATGGGAGATGCTCACACCAGCTTGCTGGCGCCCAGAGCCAAGCACCACAGACGGGTGGTTTGAACACCAGGAATGCATTACCTTTGGAGGCCTGAAGTCCAAAATCCAGGCATCTGCAGGGTTGGCTCTTTCTGTGGATTGTGGGGGAAGGATCAGTTCCCGGCCTGTCCCCTTGGCTTAGAGATGGCCGTCCTCTCCCCGAATCTCTTAACATCATCTTCCCTCTGTGTGTGTCCGTGTCCCAGTGTTCCCTGGTTGGTAAAAGTCATATTGGTCAGGGCCCACCCTAATGACCTCATCTTAACTCACTAGATCTGCAGGAGCCCTAAGGGACAGTCAGGTCACATTCTGAGGTGCTGAGGGTGGAATTTCCACATGAATGGAGGAGGGCAGAGTTCGCCTCATTCAGGTGCCCAGTCAGAAAGGGCTCTTTCCTATTGGTAGTAAGTAATGTCTGGGCAAAGCAGGCGGGAGGAATGGGGAAATTTGAGTGGGAACAGCTGCCCCTTGGTAGGTCACAGTTGTTGCTCAGCACTGCACGAAGGTCAGTTTTGGCTTAATTCCGATAGTTACCTGAAAAAAGGCAGAGCCAGTGTTTTCATTATGTACTAGTTGATTTTTTCACTGCTCGCATTGCAGATACAGTTTTACTTTTGGTTGCCTCTTCCTCCAAGTCACAGTGGTGTATTTCAGAGCTTCAGGGAACTTAGAGATGAGCGATCCCAACGGCCCATTCAGAGGGGAGAACTCAGGTCCCCCGTTGGAAGGAAGGTGGCCACCCTGTCTGCCTCTCTGGCCCCTGAGGTGCCCCTGCCCTGCAGGCGCTCGATTGCCATCAGCAACTGCGACTTTCCCCCTGCTCACGGTGCCTGCGAAGAGCAGGGTCGCTCACTGACTGAATGGCGTGAGCTTGCACCTGGTCTCCCGCTTGCCGTGGTACCCTGACTACCCTGTTTTTGACGTTTTGCTCTAGGTTGCCGTTTCTCTGTTCTCTGGCATTGAACGGGCCTCTCCTTAAGCAGTTCTGTCCTGTGAATTGCCTAAGAATCAATAGTTTCCTGCCCCCTTGCAGCTGATGAAGGGAGCCTTTTGCTGACTGAAAGCTCCTGGCCCACCCCTGTTGCTCCCGCCCTTTGCATTTCTTTCCGCTCCTCTCCCTCCCCCCTTTCCTCTCCTTTATCCCCTCTCCTGCTTCTTCCCTCCTTTCCTGTTCCATCTGCAGACAGTAAATAGGAAACCTACCTTCCGTTGTTACTGACTTTCCATATATGAACAGCTTGAAGAAATGATTGTGTGGGTTTTAGCTGCGATATAATGTAAACTCCGAGTTTGTATCCACTCGATACATTGACCGCCTTTCTTGCAGCTGGGAAATCTGCAGGTGTCAATAAGCCACGGAGCTGAAATTTGTTAACATTTTGGACATCGATATGTTGTTGTCAAGTTTGAGCAGGAGCCTTTTTTTTCTGTTGCTGTTTCTTTTTTTCGTAGAGCATCAGGGACATCTCAGTGAGGAGGAACAGAGCCCTGAAAGAAGGAGAAACATTGTTACAGGGTTGGGGCGTGTGCACAGGTGGATATTACACAATTAGTCACAATCGGGGTGATTTCTAAATTTTTTAGTTTGGGGACCGGGACCATTTGTATGTTGCTTATCACGCATCTGTTCATATTTTAAGTGGCTTAACAGTAGGGTACACATCCTTCCACTGTATAACTGTTGAAGAGAGTCCCATCATCAGCCCTGTTCATGACTGTTTTTGTGCATGATGGTAGGAAATGTAAAAAGAAGACTGACAAATAACTAAAATATGCAGATTCCGTGACAGTGAACACACACAGCTTTGCCTATAATATTTTTTAGCAATTCTTTCTTTCCTGGTATGTAATTAGAGATCTGAAAAAATACTTACATTTTAAAAGTATTTATTATGAAAATTTTGTTGATTTTGAGTAAGAGTATTTTATATGTCCTATCACTGAAATTTGAAGAAGCCCACTAAAGGTGAATGTATCTATTAAGAAATGTTAAACGGTGTTTAAAAAAACTAACAATATACAAACGTATGTAATTTCCTGAAATGACGGAAATATTTGCTTCTGTATATCTTAAGTGGGAAGTATTAATAGTATTACAAACTAATCATCGTGAGTCCTATTCTCCCCTGCCAAGCAGTTGTCACAAACCATCGGAAAAAGGCAGGTTCAGAGCTCACATGCCACTTGCAGTCCGATCCCTTGGATTTTGGTGCTGCTACACACAGCAGCTATCACAGACTCCTATTCAGCCTCTCTGGACTTGCAAGGCCCTCCCACAGGAGAAATTTATACAATGTTGCAATTTAAAATGCAACAGCTGCTGGTGGGGTGGTTGGTTCCTTGCTATAGAGGGTTTCAAGTCAAATGTAGACCAGATTTCCAGGATGTTGACCGCATGCAGGGATCCATGCAAGTTTGGTTGCTTCAAGGTCTGTATACACCTCGGAGGACAGTAGCCAAGGTACCCACATTCTACATCAGACAGTAAATGTAGGGGAGCCACTAAGGGCGCTTGAGGTAAAACTTAGATGGAGAGGGAGGAAAAACAATGTGTCAGACCAGTGAACGCAGTGTGTAATTTAAAATATTTTGTTGTCAAGTCTGAAGGCTGTGCATCTGAGAATGAGGGGTATGTGGAAAAGCTCTGCACCTTCTGCTCAGTGTTTCTGTGAACCTACAACTGTTCCAAAAAATGAAGTAAATTAAAAATTGAAAAACAGCGCTTTCCATAAGACCAGAAAAAACCAAACCAACAAAAACTCTCAGGCATCTTCACCGGCGAATCCTACCAAGCTTTGCAGAAGAAATCATGTAAAATCTACATAGACTTTTCCAGAAGATAGAAAAGGAAAGACTACTTCCAAACACGTTCTATGACAAATCAGACAATTTTTGTTACAAAAACAAAACAAAACAGCAATTCAGTGTACCTCTGTACGTAGATGCAAAGTTCTTTCTCAGAAATTGAGTGACTTAGTGTAGCAATAAATAAAACGGTTAATCCACCATGACCAAGTGGGATTTATGCAAGGTTGCTTTTACAGTTGAAAAATCAATCATTGCAATTCAACATATTAACAGATACGTTAAAAGAGAACATTTGACAAAATTCGGCACTTAATCATAATTTAAAAAACAAACTCTCAGCTGTTTAGAAATAGAAGGAACTTCTGCAAATTGATAAAGGACATCTTGGAAAAACCTAGAGTTTTAACATCTTCTCATTGGGTAAATGCTTTCCCTTAAATCCAGGGGCAAGGCAACCACTTCTTTTCGACCTTGTTTAAAATATTCTAGCCAGTCCAATAAATCTTAAAACATCATATAGCTTGGTAAGGAGGAAGCAGAATTCCCTAACATTATTGTTTTTGCAGAAAATCTTGAGGAATCATCAGAAAACTACTCAAATTAATTAGCGGGTTTATCAGGGTTGCAAGATGCATAGGGCTCACTATTCTTGGCTATTTTTCCATGAAAAATGAAATTACTGTCTACACAAAAGTTTATATGCAAATATTCATATTAGCTTTTTAAATAATAGCCACACAGCAAAAAAAGAACTCGTTGTTCAGCTATTACCATGGTTAAACAAATGCGGTAGACTTATACAATGGGACACTGCTACTCAGCAATAAAAAGGGCTTAACTATTGGTACCCATAACAACTCTCAGACAGCATTATGCAAAAGGGGGGGACATCTGTAGTGCTCTCAACAATAAAAAATATTTTTTTAAAAAAAGCATTGTGCTAAGTGAAAGAAGGTAGACATAAAAGACTTAAAACTGCAGTTCCATTTACACGATATTCGAAAAGAAGCAAAGTTATAATGATAGAAACTGATCATTCATTGTCAGGGGTCAAGACCGAGGTGAGAGATCGGCAGCAAATGGGCGTGAGGGAACTTTTTGGGGAGATGGGATGATTCTGCATCGTGTTTAGTGGTCACATGACTGCACGCATTTGTTAAACCTCCGAACTGCATGCTTCAAATTAGTTAATTTTCTCTCTCATTAATTATACCTCTGTAAGGCTGACTAAAAATAAGATACAAAAATCTATCTTCAGATAAATCTTAACAATTACACTGACAGATGTGTCACTGAGGATATTTTCCAGTAATTGGTTCAGAGTCGTGGGCTGATAAGTGGATTGAAACAAATCAAGAAAAGAGCTTAATATTACTTTAGAGAGCGGCCCTTGGAAGATAACCCTGGAACACAGCCACGTAAGGAGACCAGCAGATCCCGGCCGGAAGTTCACATCTTCCGTTTCTTAGTGAATTCAGGCCAGGCAATGGCACTTGATTTTTAATGATGGTGACAGGTTTCACATATGCACATGCTTTGCAGCTCTGAAAGCGAGTTGGAATAAATTACTGTATTACCTGAAAGATCTGAAGGCCTGAGACATGCTCTGGCCGTGGGAGCAAGAAAATACGTTCACGGGTACTCGACAGGCATCGGCAAGAACTGGAATGCTGTCCGGCTGGTGCAGCTCAGTGGTTGAGCATCATTTAATGCACCAAAAGGTCGCCGGTTAGATTCCCAGTCAGGGCACATGCTGGGTTGCGGGCTTGATCCCTGGCGAGGGGTGTGCGGGAGGCAGCCCATCCATGTTCTCTCCCTTTCCCTTCCTCTCTCTCTAAAAAATGAATAAACCATTTTTTTTTTTAAAGAGTTGGCATGCTGTCCGGAATGCAGGAGCACTTCCCAAGTCTCTGTAGTGGTTCTGCCTGCCTGCCTTCCTCTGTGGCTCCCACCTGCCGAGCATCTCTTCTCGGAAACCCCGCTTTCTGACTCCCTGAGACAGGATTTGACCAGCGGGGTGAGCCGTTCTCTACGATAGAGGATGCTCACTGGGTCAGATCAGTTCGTCGCCCAGAGTAAGGCCTTGTTTTGGGGAACAGTCGTCCCTGGGTCGGATGGCTGTGATAAACTCAGATGGGACACGGACAGTCATGGCGATTTTTTCAGGAGTCGCTTGGCCTCCTGGCACTGTAAAATACCAAGCCTCGTTAGTACATATTATTTCATCTGGTCCCTATAACAGGTGTTTTTCCCCAGCTTTTCTTTTTACAAATGAGTCTTTTCAGCTCCTTATCCAGGGAGTGGCAGTAAGTATTTTTTAAATGAACCTACGATGAAATTAACAGAAGGATGAATAAACCAGTGAGGCCCGCAGAAGTGATAGGACTTGGCCAAGGTCACAGAGCCTGGCAGGCGTTAGCGGAGAGTCAGCAGTGTTGGTGTACAGTGGGCTTCTTGGTGCTCTTAGTACAGGTTTGCAAGTCAGATCTGGGCCTTAACTTGCTCAGCCTCCGTTTTATTTCACCTGGGAAATGAAGGCCATGTTCGCACTTATCCTTCAGATTCTTTCTATTTTTTATTGATTTCAGAGAGAGGAAGGGAGAGGGAGAGGGAGAGAGAAACATCCATGATGAGAGAGTCATTGATCGGCTGCCTCCCGCATGCCCCCGACTGGGGATCGAGCCCACAACCCGGGCCTGTGCCCTGACCGGGAATCGAACCCCGATCTCCTGGATCCTAGGTCGATGCTGAGCCACGCCAGCCCGGAACCCTTCAGTTTCTTAGGAAGGGTTAGGTGAGAAAATGTTTGCAAACCCAACAGCACAAGCCAGGCACTTAGGAGCTACTCAGTAAACGTTCAGAATCCCTGATTACAGTGCCTATGATTCTTGTCATTACTGTGTGCTTGTGACATGAATACTGTTTTTGTAGAACAAAGGAACAAAGTGAACATAGTTATTATCTTAGCAGAAATAAAACCATATAGTTTATTTATGTTCCTTTTGCAGTTTTGCTTATTACAAGGTATCAATTTGTATGTTCTCTTGTGATTTATTTGGTCACAACTGAATAACGTCCCACCTTTAGTAAACTCTAATTTATCTAGAAACTGCGTTTTACTTGGTTTGAGCTCTTTCTAAATTAACCCAGATCCAAAAAGTAAAGGAAATTATTACTCAAAAAACTCTTTTCACCTCGCCCCACATAAATGCCACGCGTGCATGTGCGTGAAGCTCACACATGTGACCCGCTGGGGAATAATTTGGCCTTTACTCAAAGCTGTTGACTCTTCTTCAATATAACTCTATTCAACTGAATTTTCTGATTTTCCCACACAGACCTCACTAAAATTGGCCAGTTGAAAGGAGGCAAGAAAACTGACAGGAGTGGGAATTAATAATTTTTCACAGGCTGTACTCGGCATTAACCTTGACCATGTAATGTATATGGTTTTATGTGACACTTAAATATTATTTATACTAAACCTGTTCCTTTGGTAAAGGGTTGCGTTTGTGTTAACCAAGACATTGTATCTTTACAAATCATCTCAAACATAAATCTCTCAGAAAACATTTTTCATTAAGCAACATTGGATGTCCTCTGACTTAAACTTATTGAAATATGGATAGTGATGAGCCTGCAATGGAAGGAACTGGAAGTATGATGTGAAAGCCTCATTTTTGCATTTTTAAACGTAATCTCAAAAATCTGTTCTGGAGTTCTAAGCCTCTGATTTATTGAGAACTATTTATACATATCATACAAGCCAATTTCTCCTAAATGGATACTGGGATAGGTTGATACCAGGCATGATCTGGAAATGGGAAACATAAATATTTAAGAGGATAACCTGGGGTTTATCACATACAAGGACCAAAGGAGTAGATTACCCGGCTGTGTAAGTAATGCATCATTATCTCTCTGGTCTGCAGACGGTTTAAGGTACTTGGTTACAATCGGAGGAACTGAAAGTCAGCTTTTCTGACAGGAACCGCATTCAGAGGCATTTGTCATATAGAGTTAGCGTCCCAGCCCCTTGCCCACTTTCCCTTTGGGGAAACACTGACTTTGGTGGAGCAGGGAGTGCCTTCGGTGGGGTCCCCGGCTCACGGGATGGAAGCTCCTGGCTGGCTCCTGCCGCGTGGGCTGGGGACTGCTGCTGACCAGGGAGACGGGAGCAGCAGGACGGGGCCTTTCGGACCAGGTCATCTCCTTGCTGGAGTGAGGCCCGCTAGAGTGGTCCTTAAACTTTTAATTGTTGGGTGTTTGTGTGTCTCAGGACTCCTCTATTTTCTTAACATTTTTTGAGGATTGTAAAATGATTTGGTTTATGTTAGTTACATCTCTACGTATTCTTATGTTATAGCTATGTCTGTGTATCCACATTTACTTGGGACTTAAAGCAGAAATTTTTTAAATGTTTATTAAATCGTTTTTTATAATTTTTAAAATTTTTTTAGCCTCTGCTTTCACCAATCTTTTACTTAATTTTTAAGTTTTTTTATTAAATTTATTGGGTGACATTGGCTAATAAGATCATATAGGTTTCAAGTATACATTTCAATGATACATGATCTGTATATTGCACTGTGTGCCCACCATTTAAAATAGTAAAATAATTCCATTACATGTTAGTTTTATTATACACACACACACACACACACACACACACACAAATAATTTACATGCTATATGGATATAGTATATTTACTAAAACAAACAGTGAAAAGACCAGCATGGGTTTATATTTTGCAATTCTTGATTTTTGGCTGTAAAGAGGACAGCTAGGTGTTCCTATCAGCTTCCGCACTCAACCTGTTGAAATGTCACAGTGTCGTGTAGCCTCTAGAAAATTCCACTCTACTTTAGTACGAAAAGGAGAGCAAAGGAAAATACGAGGCACAGCAGAGGAGGAGGCAGAGGGGCTGTGGTACCAGGAGGAGGCATCCAGGTGCCACTGCTGGTTCTGAGACGTGGGCTCCTCTGTCCAGGGTCCAGAGAGAGGCCTCCGGGAGCCCAGGGCAGCCCCCGCGGACCCAGCTAGGAAATGAAGACCTCATTCTAGCGCCACACGTAACCAGCTCTGCCAGCGCCTGAATCATCTGGAAGTGCTCCCCTACCGTCTCCAGAATGGAATTCAGCTCTGCAAACACCTTGGTTTCAACCCTGAGAGCCTTGAAGTTCACTGGACCCTAGACTTGCAGGCTGTGATATAAGGAGCTTGGGCTGTCTTAGGCCAACAATTTAATTCATCATAGTAGCAAAGCATAAGAAATACTTTAAGGTCATCTCTATAATGTAGAAAAAGCATTTAACAAAAATCCAGCCTCCTTTCCTGATTTAAAAACAACAATGAACTACGAAGAGAAAAGATAAACTGATAAGTGGCATCTATGAAAACCCCCATCGAACATCACACTGACTGGCCACAGACTGAATGCAAAGATTCCCTAGATACGATCCTAAGAGACCAAATGGAAACATTGGACTTCACTTACCTTTAAAACCTTTGGTCCTTAAGTGATACTGTTAAAAGAATGAAAAAAGAAGCCACAGACGAGGAAAGTATATTTGCAAATCGTACAGCCGGCTGAACTTGTATGCAGAATACATAAAGAGTTCACAGAAATCAAAAATAGGAAAACAGATAACCCAGCGAAGGTCAGTGACTTCTGAGCTAATTTCAAAACACACTTAGGTCATTTATAGAAAAACCAGGCTGGAAAGAGAGAAGTAAATTCCCAGAGCAGCATTAGAAATATTGCGGAGACATGAGCAAAAGGAAGGTTGAAAAAACGTAGTTAGTTCATTGTAGCTTGAGCTTAAAATATCTGTTGTGGGTCCGCTTATCTGTGAAGTGTGTGTGGGGGGGGGGTTGCGAGTCATGCTTGTCTCTCAAGGGTATGACACTCAAATGAGACCATTTCTGGGAGTGTAATTTATAACTAAAATTTGCTATAGGAGATATTATTATCATTAATATATTGTTTTAATTATTATGGTGTATTATCAATAGGTTATTGTAATTATTATTAAAGAGGAATTGTTACATCATCAAAATGAAAAAACAAACAAGCAGGCAAATGGCATCTTAATATCACTATGAAATAGTTTGAAGCTGCAGGTCCCCAGGAGTCCCTGGTTGCTCCCTGAGGGTTGCTGTGTGAGGCCCCCTGACGTGGCAGCCAGATAGAGTGGGTATGTCCACGAGGTGAGCACACGGGGCGGGGTCCTCAGCTGATTGCACCGGGCTGTGCAAAGAGGCAGAAGACTTATGTGCAGACGAGACTCCTCCCTGGCTCTTTGGATCAGAACAGATAGATGCTGAGGAGGAATGGTAAGAGCTCCTTCCAGCGGGGTGGTGGCTGTAGGACCCCAGGGACCGGAGCAGGGAGCCACGGGTGCCCGCGGCCTGTCGGTCTCTCACTGTCCAGCAGACAGGCCTCCTTGCCAGACATTCATGGGTGTCTGCTTTTTGATTAAACCTGAATATCTTGGTTCTTACTTCCTTACAAGCTCAGTTCTCCAGGCATTCGGTAAATCCCCTCCTTGCCTTAAATTACCCGGAGTTCTATTCTTTGCATCTAGGAGCACCAGCTGGCTTTGTTTGGCCAGATACATGAAATTTTGCTCTTTAAGAAGTTTGAATTCAAAAATTCAAAACGCTTCAGGGGTTCCCAAACCTTTTGGATATTTTTTTCTC
The DNA here is from genome assembly GCF_054644295.1 of Miniopterus natalensis. Classification (NCBI taxonomy): domain Eukaryota; kingdom Metazoa; phylum Chordata; class Mammalia; order Chiroptera; family Miniopteridae; genus Miniopterus; species Miniopterus natalensis. Next base: position 191,663,090 of record NC_142081.1, on the reverse strand, counting down.
CTCTCAGGAAAAAATGTGAGCATATAACCTCAGCACCTCTCCCTGCTAGAAACAGATTATTTTTATAGACCAGATAAATCAGAATTCATTCATCGGAGTTCATTATTGCACAACATAACTTTACTCTTCTCATTAACAACAAAGACAGCTCTCTGATAGAAATGCAAAATTCTCTAGGTAGGTATTATTTGAAGAGGAAATAGCAGCAGGGCTTTCCTCTTCAAATAATATTTGGCACTGTTGATCTTACGTGCAGCGGTGAGCACCTTTAAATATCAGCAGCTTGCATGGATGGGGCAGATCTTATCACAGACTTTTCAAGGCTAGTGCTTTGCAGTGGGACACAGGAAGAATGGTACAGAGAGAGTTTTAGGATGCGAGTTGTAGAGGCTTTGATATCTTCTGACAGAAGGGTTCCAGGGCATGCATAGAGCTCCTAAAACCGCCCTGGTAGGTTGTGTTGAAAAGCCTTTTGAAAAATACATCACAAAGTTCCTGTGGCAGTGCAGGCCTACCTCTGCGTTGAGGGAGGAAGTAGTTTAGTTTATTTTCTCTTCTTCATTCAGAAGTAGTAATGTGTTAAAACAAAGTATAATGAAAACTTAACTGAAAATATCAGCTTATTATTTTTCAATCATAATTGTTGAACATTTTGAAAAAGGTCTTATGTTTTTATAATATACAAAGTTAATGACACTGTTCCTGAAATACTTAAAGACAGGGCTTTTGTTTTTATTTCATTGAAAATTACTAAAATCCATTACTTAATTACATACTACAGAATTGTTAAAACAGTGCCTGATTGCTTTAAAGTTAATTTTCAATGAATTGAAACAAAAACTCACATTCCCAGAATTCAACAACTTACATAACTTTGTTGCCAGAATTGTAATTTTGTGGTACCCATAAGTAATCTATTTATAGATGGAAACTATTCTGTGCCTCAGGGAGTATTCAGACAAGTTGCTTTATCACAAATATCTGTTTGGTTGCAAAGGCCAAAAAGCCTTTTAGTAAAAACTATTAGAGTTGTTGGTGCAACTTTGTTTTTCTTTTATGGCTGATGCATTAGGCTAGAGCTGGAATTTTTATGACAGAATTTATTTGTTGAAACCATGTTGTGGAAAATCTGAATACTTTAAAGTACATGGTTAAAAATATGTTTTCACATGATTTCTGACTGTCAGCTGTATCCTAGCGATGACAGAACATTTGGGTGAACACTTGGTGACTTGGTTACCTTTCTGAACGGTAGGTTCTGATAATTCCTAAACTGACTCGTGTTATCAGGGGAGGTTTCTGAGTGTGGTTGTTTAACAAAGGTAGACTAAAGATTCCTTGGTGTCTAAGTACTTCTCTCTTTGTTTTGAGGACAAACTTAGTCTTAGGAAATCATGTTCCAAACAGGTGTCCCTGAAGGCACTGGGATGCTGACCCCTAGGGGAAGAAACGGGGCACTAACTCAGAGACAGGGTGCAGGGTTGTGAGGGGCGCCCGCTCTCACCCTCAGTTCCGGGGAGACTTCTAGTAAACCTGAGTTCTCCCGGTGGAAATAGCCTGCCTGTTTCAGCAGGAAAGGCTTATGTATATCTGATAGTTCAGAGACACGTCAATGCTTGCTTGCTCATGCTATTTGAATTTCTTCCGATTCCTTCCACTTTGAGAGTGTGTGGAACAAATACAGAAGCCTGATTAAATTCCTTTGCTTTGGTCTTCTCAGGATCCCGAGTTCTTGGGCCAGCGGGAGGCATTGACCAGAGTTATGGACCCGGTTGTCTGCTGGCAACCCAAGTGTTAGCGTTATTACCTTCAGTTAGCAAGTGTTTTCCGATAGTTTAGTTTTGCTCTTGAATCTTGAAAATCTTGAAAACCTTGATTTGTTTAAATTACGTTTTCATTCCCTTGGTCTCAGCCACCCTGGCATGTTGTGGGGCTCCCCTGGCTCGACTTCCCGTCGCCGGCAACACGTGCGTGTGTCTCTGGGAACGTGAACAGCCGTAAAAAGCCGTTTGAGCTACGAGGTTTCCAGGCCCTGCCGTTCGGGGTCGCCCACTGTCATCCCGCTGCTCCTCCGGTCACACTTTTCCTTCCGCAGCAGCTTCCTGCAGGAGGGCGTGAAGCTGTCACCATTTTTTAACGTTGAAAGTTTATGCTCAGAACTAACGGTTCATGGCTTGCGGCGCTGGACCAGGATTCGCCGGTTTGCCCGGCAAGCCCCAGGCGCTAACACTCGCCGCATTGGCGACCGCAGGGACCGGGACAGCCGGAGGACCACACCAGGCCCGTCCTTGCGCGCTTGGCTCTGGCTGCGGATTGCCTTTGCACAGCATGGCTTAACAAAAGGTGCCACCTCTTGGCTGTATTATTTTACTGTGATTATGATGCCTTTTTCTCACTTGCATTAGCATCAGCCTCAATCACACAATGAAAGGATTATGGTGGCTGCAGGAGCAAGTGCGAGAACCGCCACCCTTGGCATCAGATGGGGTATTCTCAGTCTTTGCCTTCAGATCAGGCAAGTATAAAGGGTTTTCAATGAAAATTTTAAAAAAGCATAGAAAACTTTTGAAAATATTTAAGTACTAGGGAAGATAAGGCTTCAGAAACTTTCATAGCATAACTCCCATTTCCAGAGAGTATTTTACAATTTTTTTGAAAATTGCGTTTCTCGATATTTCCTTAGAAATAACACAACTTTATTTAAAAGCTTCCTCTAAGAAATGGGAAATTCTATAAAATTCCTGTTTATTGTCTGTGTTGGATAAACCTTTCAAAATAAGGTTTCACTCCCATGAGCCTGCGCCTGTCGCCTTTCAGCTCTCCTAGCAACCTACAAATCTCGTCTGTTCAGATGGGAATTCCTTAAAGCCCTACGTTCGCTTGTACGTAGGTGACACATGTCCTGCTCTTCTGCACACTGTAGGACCGCGTGGAGAGAGATCCAAGCCTTGCTAAAGCACTTCAGCGTCCACTTTTTGATGCTGCCAGAAATCAAATCCATTAGAAGGCAGCGAGGCCCTTTGGTGGCACTGTCCCTCCTGACTGTCAGCACACTGCATTTCCATAATTCAGCCAGAAGGCGTTTTTATAAAAACAGCTTTCGAGTTCTGTTCTTGAAAAGGCACTTGTGTACTCATGATGCGGTTCTATTATTTGTCAGTTGGGAGTTCTGTAAATAAAGTGCTGAGGCCCCAGATTGTAGTAGCTGATGGCAGTCGTCTCGGAGAGAGTAATTTCTTTCTCTTGATCTGGATAGCTCACAGCTGATCATGAAATAATAATCTCAGTCCTTGCTGCTGCTGGTGGTGGCTGGTTTTTTTGGACAGTAAACCATGACGGCTTAGAGACTGTCTGGTAGAAATGTTGCTATATATATATATATATATCCTTACCCAAGGATATTATTCCCATTGCTTTTCAGAGAGTGGAAGGGAGGGAGGGAGGGAGAGAGGGAGGAGAGAAACATGGATGTGAGAGAGACACATCCATTGGTTGCCTCCGGCACCCATCCTGACCAGGGCCAGGGATTGAACCTGCAACCGAGGTACCTGCCCTTGACTGGAATTGGACCCGAGACACTTCAGGTCTCCAGGCGGACACTCTAACCACGGAGCCAAACTGGCCGGGGCAGAAATGTTGCTTTTTATTTGCATACCCACCTGTCCACTACCCGACCATCTTTTACTCTAAGATGGTACGCTTCCTGTAAAGAGTTTTCCATATTGTTTATCACGTTGCCATTTTATTTATGTAAGTACAATTTCTCTATATTCTGTAAATATTAAACATTTACGAGTAGGTGTTTTTGCTAGATAAAATAAATTAGAAGATAGGTCCTGTGCTGAGACGTGAAGAATGAATAGATCTTTGTTGGCTCCAGCATCAGGAGGAGGGGAGGATGCGTTTGGGCAAATCCGACAGGCTTTCCGCGGCTGTTTTAGCAGCAGCTGCCTGTAGGGGGCAGCGCTTCTGAAGGTAACGATGCCTGGGGGAAACCTAGCCAAGGGCCTGGATCAAAAGATTGTCGATTTCGCCCTGTGGGCAGCAGGGCCATTTGAGGGATTTCTTTCAGGAGATAAGTGATGTGACCCAACTCAGCTATCAGGGCATTTCGCAGCAGTGTGTGGGTGAGCCTTTGTTTTATTTTCCTGCTGAGCCAGTTTAAATAATCAGCTCGCTGGCCACATCGCTAATAAAGATGCTGATTGCCTTTGTAAATAGCTGCATGCTAGCTCTCAGCATAGATCTTTAAGTTTTAAAATTTTAACCAGTTAACTGCTCTCATATAAACCAGACTTTAACTATTGAAAATATGCATTCTGTAAGTTAAACCCTAACTTTTTAGTGTTCTTAAAATCCAATTATAGACCAGCCGGTGTGGCTCAGTGGTTGAGCATTGACCCATGAACCAAGAGGTCTCTGGTTCGATTCCCAATCAGGGCACATGCCTGGGCTTCGGGCTCAATCCCCAGGTGTGTGTGTGGGGGGGGTTTGCAGGAGGTAGCCAATCGATGTCGCTCTCATAGATGTTTCTCTCTCTCTATCCCTCCTACTCCCTCTCTCTCTAAAATCAATAAAAACATATTTAAAAATCCAATTATTGAAATTTTTAGGAAAAAAGCTAACAAAAAAGTTTGATGCTAAACTTACAGACTTCCCCGTATGTAAGCCTGCACCTCATCTCATATTTCATATCTCAGACCAGAAACCTGGGGACCCTGGTGCATTCACCCTCCTTTCTACCCAGCAATCACCAAGTCTTACAAGTCATTGTAAGACTTACAAGTCATAAAGATTCCGAAATCTATCTACTTTTCTTCATTCCTCCAGCCATCCTTCTGGGCCAACATGCTATAATAATACTCTTACACAGTATTAAATTTTCTCTTATCTGCCTTCTCCACCTCCGCATCTCCCATTCAATTAATTTCCCCCATACTAGTCAGTCTACTCATCAAAATAAGACTTATAGGATCTATAGGTATGCTCAGTAAATCAAATTCATACAGCTCAAAGCTATAGAATGTTGAAGTGAACCCTACTATTCAAATATATGCCTAATAATTTCATTTTCATGCTGGCGACGCAAACAGAAAGACTCGGGGTGCATCAGGTCCCTATGCTTAACAGAAACTCTGAGCTTTATGAGCTCTGGCTCCTCTTTCTGGCTCCAGCATCCCTACAGTCAAGATACATACATGTACACTCCCCGCTGGAACACTCTCGGAAACCTTTCCCTCCCAGGTAACTGAAAATTTTACATAGCACTGTGACTAGTGCAGCTTTTGCGACTTAGTACTGGCAGAGATGCCCCCTGTTATAGTCCAGTGTCACTGTAACTTTTGCTTTATAGCTTTTTCTTATATTCGCTATAACTCTTGCCCTCCAGAGTATAAGCTGCCTCACGGCGATCGCTGCACCTGTCCTAAGCTCTTAAGCGTGATAGGTGTTGCCCGGCCGGGCGTGGCTCAGCGGTTGAGCATCGACCCAGGATCCAGGCGATCGGGGTTCGATTCCCGGTCAGGGCGCATGCCCAGGCTGCGGGCTTGATCAATGACTCTCTCATCATTGATGCTTCTATCTCTCTCTCTCTCTCTCCCTCTCCTTTCCTCTCTCTGAAATCAATAAAGATATATTTAAAAAAAAAAAATTATAGTATGATAGGTGTCTTTATAAAAAGATATTAAGACGCAGACACACAGAGGAAAGACCATCTGAAGACACAGAGAGGAGCTGGCTGTCTACAGGCCAAGGGGAGAGGCGTCAGGAGAAACCAACCCTGACAGCACCTTGATCTCAAACTTCTAGCTTGCAGGACTGTGAGAAAATAAATTTCTGTTGTTTAAGCCTGTGCTCTTGGGGTCACATTTCTTCAAATTCAGGTCTTTAATGCTATGGAGTAGGTAAAATGTCGAGATGGGTATATGATCCTGGAGTGCAGAAGGAAGCTCAGGACCGTCGATGTAAATCTGGGAGTCATAAGCATAGAGATGGAAACTGAAGACACAGGGGCTGGATTATGAGGGAGGAGAGGATGTGGGATACTGAGGCACTTAATGACCAGTTGAAAGAGGAACCAGTAAAGGAAATAAAAAGGGAAAAAAGGGCAATGCGATGATCTCTAGGAAAGGGTTTTGAAAAATCAGGGAATGGACCCTCTGGGTGAAATACGGCTGACAGTGCAAGTAAAAGGAGGGCTAAGTATTTTCCATTAGATTAACTGAAATGGAGATTGAGGTCAAATTAATTGTAGTGAGAGCATGTGAGATAAAGTAGTGAAAATAGAAGAAATATCGGAATATGCAAGGAGTGGGGACACAGAATAGAGTAAAAACCTCGTGTTTGAGACCTGGCTCTGAAAGATGTGAGCAAACGTGACTGCCTGGAGGAGGAAAGGGCGCTGAGTTTTTGTTTTTATTAGGACGGGAAGCCGGACCTGCTCACTTACGGAAGGGGCCTGTAGAGAGAGACCTCGGGCGGAGAGACGTTCACGATCGACATCTCCGGGGGAGGTGGGAACGCAGAGCGCCCGAGAGACATGGGAGAGGGTGCCACGCAGAGGCGGGCCGCTGGCAGGCTCAGGTGGCGGCCACCAGGGGCGTCTGCGCGATGCCTTCGGGGAGCCGAGGCGCTCTGCAGCGTGCCAGCGAGGCTGGGGGGGGGCTCGGCAGTTGCGAGGAGCTGCGAGTTTCAGAGCCGGAGAGCCAGAGAGTGAGAGCGAGCCGCGTGGACGCCCAGGCCACTGCCCTGCGCGGCCCGGCCCACCCGTGGTGACCGTGAGTCTAGGGGTGCCCCCTCGGAGGGTCCCCCGAGCCCCCAGCAGCTCAGATGCACGTGTGGCAAGGGGGGCCGTTGGAGTCATCCGTGCTAGGGGTTTTAGGGCATGAGCTAGAAAAGTCCAAAGGGGCAGTGGGTTTGGGGGGTTGGTGGGGATATGTTTGCAAAGATGGGCCACTGGGTCCAGGTTGCCTGGGCCTCCCCTCGGTCCTGCTGTGTCATCACCGTCGTCTTCTGAAGAGAGATGGCCTGGAAGTCAGAGGCCGGGACAGGAAGGAGGTGGAAGCGGCTGGTGAAGGGCCAGTGATTCCCCCGTATCATCATGCCTGTCACCACACGGGCACTGGTGAAAGTTAGATTTATTGGGGTGACATTGGTTCATAAGGTCACGTGGGTTTCAAGTGTACATGTCTGTGACACATGATCTGTAGACTGCATTGTGTGCCCACCTCCCAAAGCCAGAGCAGCTTCCGTCGCCACATATCTGACCCCCTTTAGCCTTTACTGCCCCCCACCCCTTCCCTCTGGTGACCACGGTACTGTTGTCTGGGTCTATGAGTTTTTGTTTGTCTGTTTTTCTTGTTGGTCATTTGCTGCTTTTCGTTTTATACCCCACACATGGGTGAAACCTGTGGTTATTCACTTTTTCCATCTGACGTATTTCACCTCACATGGGCCCTTTGTTACAGGGACATTGTCCCTCCGTTCAGTTCTTGGGAAGGTCAGTCGATCATGTTGGTCAGAGCTAGACATTTGTTGAAACAAGTTTTGTTGTTGTTGTTTTTAGCAAGCTAGAACATTGTACCTCAGAAGCAAGAGCCAGTCTGGCTGACTTTGTGGGGACTGCCTGCCTTCTGGCTCTCCCTTCCGCTCGCTGGCCTTCCTGTGGTGAGGGCCCTCACGCATCACGGCCCGGGGGGAGGCAGAGCCTGCGGCTGGGAAGGCCTCGCTCTGCACGCTGACTGCAGCCCCCCCGCTTGGCAGACCTGCACCCTCACCCACGCGGCTGGGTGGGTGGGGTCACCCACGCTCAGCCCAGCGACAGCTCTGCAGGCACGCCTGGGCGAGCAGTCCCACGATCTAGATTCAAAGGGTGGAAGGCAGGTCATCTCTTTCAGCCTCAAGCCCAAACTGTTCTGCCATCTGCTGAGATTGGAGAGTGTATGCACGGAGCTTATGTCTGTGCTGGGTTGCTAACTTGGGGCTTGTCTAAGTTCCTTTATCTAGAAGTGGGATACAAACAATATCCATGTCGCAGGTTGGTGGTGAAGACTGAACAGGTTAGTGCACCGCAAGCATTTACCCAGGGCCTAGGTCATCGTATTTAATAAATTTTAGTTTTTTAAAACTAGCACTTTATTAGTGGGCTCTAAATGGTGGTTTAGAGGGTAGATTTTTTTTTTTTTAATTTTTAAAATTTCTGTTTAAAAGTGTTTACTTTAGTCTTTTCTCATTTGATTATATATACACCTCTCCTTTACTCTGGAGGGAAAGAGGGATAAGTGGGAGGGTGAGGACACTGAGCCCTTAAGTGCAGTGAAACAACAGACACCCTGGAGGTAACTGAGCAGACGAAAGGACGAGACAGGGAGATGAGATGAGCCTCCAAGGATGGGCACAGTGAATACACAATATGCTTTGAGTCACATAAATGAGACGATGGGAAACCCAACGTTCAAATCAAAGACTCAGAACTCTCCCAAGTCGTCATCTTCCTCCAATATTATTCTCTGATTGTTTTCATTGCATCTAAGAAAATTGAGTTATAGTTATTAAGCCACAAGTAAAAATCAGAGTTAAATTATCTATGTAAAACTTTAATTGTTTTAACTCGTATTTTTTAGTTGATATAAGAGCAAAGACACAAAATGAAAATTCTGCTTCTTTCTAAAAGTAACGCTTAAATAGTTCATATTTATTTTGTGGTTTTTATTGTTGTTGCGGCAACACATTTTTAGTTATCTGTATTCAGTTTTTAAACTGAATATATATCAGCTACTTAAAGAAATATAAGAAATTTAGTATTGTTGCTATACCCAAGAAAGCTATCTGTGCACAGTGAGTAATGTGGGATGTTAGTCTAAGCATATGTATTGCTCAATTGATACGGCTTTTATTTCCTTCGCCTACTCCTATACTTCCTACCCTAAGCAATTCACTTTAAGGACCCAGAGTAATTCAACGCATGCTGGTTTATTTGTTGCTGGGTTAATGTACCTCAAGAATGCAAGCTGTGGTCTAGAACCGAGAGGCCGAAGGTTGCTCAAACTTTGACAGTCATCAATAAATGCCACTTGCCACCTTAGATCCTCAGTCCTTTTAGGAAAAATGAGGACAGTAACATTGACCTATTTTCACAGACATATTAAAAGAAAAAATTAAATGTCTATATGAGAAGATGTTGGTATGTTTTTTAAACTTTTAAATAAAACTTTAAGTGTGCGAGAATTATGAGGACATATTTTTTTAAAGATTAACATTTGGCAAAATATTTGATTTACTATTAAATACTTTTTTATTTTAAAACAATAAAATAATGAGATACAAAAAAGGTAATACAAGTACAACTACTTTGTAAGCTCTAAATAGTATGTAAATGTAAGATGATATTCCTATTACAAAAACATTCATTCATATAAAATTCTCCATTTTTTAAAGAGATGTACCTCAGTCATCTTAATTATAACAATGTATTTAATCATGTTCACACCAAGTTTCATTTGGATCTCATACGTTGTTTTTGTATTAGCCTAATGAAGGCTAGCTTTATATTTGATATTTTGGCATTGAGTAAGATACAACTGGAAAATTGGAAAGGAACCGTATTAATGGTAAAAGGCTGTTCCACACAATATTTTCTTAATGTGATTCAGGAAATACAAGGAAGTACCCCGTAATGAAAAGTACTTATAGATGGTAATTATATGAATCTAGATCATGTAATGATGCAGTAATGCTCCCGTTTGGCTCACCATGAATCTTTGCTTAGTAACATCTATGAGAATGCTATTGGCCATCCCCACAGCAAGTTCCAGGAGTTTCCGCCGAAGACGGCGTTGCAAGGGGCCGCTGGATGGCCTTTCTTCGGGCCTGCGTTGTTGGGACAGCGGCCCCTGGACGGCTGCTCTGCTGGCACCGTGGACTCCCTGGCCGGGCAGGGCTCCCTGCGGCTTAGCCGCTTCTGCTTAGTGCGTCGGGAGTACAGTTTGCTGCTTCATTTCCCCTTCTAGGCCCGTGGGGGAAATTGAATTGTGAAGAGACTGCCTACTGGGAGCCTTCAGTGCTCTGCACTGAATAAGTAACTTTATTTCTTTATTTATTGTGTTCTGTCTTAATTAGCAAAGAAAGAAGGGCTTTATCAGGCTAAGTGGGTGCCGTGGGTCTGTGCAGACGCGCACATGCCCACGGAGACCGCGAAGCGCCCGGTTCCCGTCGGCGGCCGAGTCCCCGAGCTGGGACCCTGGCAGGTGGGAAGCTTACGGACACCTTACCTTGCTGAAGTAGGGCTCCTTCCAGCTTCAATAATTGTTAGTCGTCTAGTGCAGAGGTTGAAGAGAAGCCGATGGTTTAGATTTAAAAAAATATATGAATAAAATACCCACACTTACGAAGGTCGGAAGGTTAATTCTTTGGACCATGCAAGCTTCAAGTTTTCATTTGTATCCAGTGAAAATGAATTGCTCGTCCATAGTAGTGTCCAGATGTTGCCTTGAACAACTCGTCCTTAAGTTTTAGAGCCTTCAAAGCATCCCAGTTGCATTACTTTTCTATGTCATGAGCACCCACAGGAGCAGCAGAGAGCAGGAGACCTAAATATGATGAGTGAGGCTGGATAATACCTTTATTTTACATTTTTAGAACTTGGCACTGATTTCTACTGTATCGTAGCAAACTCTTAAGTGTACTACGGAGGTTTTCTAGGATGTGAGTTAAATACCCTCTAAGTTAGAACTTGAAATGTTTTCTAGGATTCCAGAATGCCGTTCAATACGCTGTGTTGCCTGAGTAGAGGCAGGGTAGTGTAGTGAGTGTGAACTCAGGCTCTGGGAAAAGACAGCCTCGATTTCAGTCTGGCTCGGTCCCTCGCTTTGTGACTCTGGGCAAACAACTTAATTCTCTGAATCTCACAATGTTAACGGTAACGAGAGTTAATACAAGGGGTGCTCTTGGAAGAACTCTTGGAAGAGTGCCTAGCACACAAGACTTGCTCAGTGGGTGTTAGCGGTCATATATATTTCTTGACAGTCTAGCACAAAACCTGGTGCCAGTCATGTGTTCAATAAAGAATTCATAAACGAGTTAATCCATGAATGGATGGACAAGAGGAAGTGTTACCCCCAATACCTAGAATCATTACAAACCCATCTCTGACACATTTAAACAAAACAGTATGTATCTGTATGGTTATAAAATTATAGCCAAATGTGGGAAAGGTCCTGAAGAGCTTCAAATATATATTTAGATAAGTGGCACGTATCCCAAAAGCGTCACTCTATATTCTAAAGAATTTGAATGTTAATTTATGTTCTATGAGTCTGGATGACTAAAGTGAGTATTTAAAGAATTTACCATTAATAAAATACTGTGAAAAACTCCCCAGGATTTTAAAATAACACACTTTGGAAGCCCTGTAGTATAGACTACGTGATTTCCAAAACTAGACACAACGAATCTACTCTAATAAGATTCAGAATTGTGTTTCCCTCCAGGGAGATAAACGCCTGGGACGTCACGGGACAGGCAGTCAGTCGTAGTGTTTGGTTTATTTACTGTGGCTCCTTGAGTGTCCATGTTGCTAAACTCTTTCAAGCTGTGTTCTTATGACTTGTGCTCTTTTACATTTACGTAACATCCCTATTAAATTCGACGCTGAATCTGTAAGCAGTGTACTGAATGTGCTAGCTACTTTTGTAATTACTAGAAACCTCTCCTCTCCTCTCAGATCAGCCAAGTCTCACTACTTTTAAAGCGGGCCTTTTGTGTGGTGTAGACTTGCCAGGTGTGCGCGGCTCGCGTTCCCGGGGCCTGGGCGTCCGGGGCCCCTGCCCGGCAGCCGGCCGAGGGCCCAGGGAATGACATGGACAGTGGTGGCCGGTCTGGAGACGAGAAGGGTTTTTTAAAAGCGCAGACTGTCTCCCGTATACTAGAAGTTAATTCCTCACTCCCTGCTCTTCTTTACTTTCTATTTTAGGTTAGAGTTTTGTCTTTAGGGAAAAGAAATGAAGGGATGAGTCTGGAAGGAAACGGACAGACGTGCGCTTAGATGTCGCAGTGCTGAGTGACCCGTCCGTGTAATCTGGACCAAAATACTTATTTCTCCAGGCTGTGAAGAACAAAACTGGACGCAGAATCATTCTAGAAATGCCTGTCTTTTGCAGGCCTGTTTGGCGTTGACTAAATAATGTCTTCCTTTGCGCCAGCTCTGCCTCAGCTGTCCTGCCTCAGCGCTGCTACTCGGAGAGCTTGATTTTGGGATCTCAGCATCTTAGGCCCAAGCAGGCCAGCAAAGCGTCAGGACACGCAGCTGTGGGATCCTGAAAGTGCCTTTCGAAGGCCAGGGGATCGTGAAATCTCTGTTTGCCCACTTTTTTGTTGTTTGAGCAAAGCTCACTGGGCAGTGATTTCACACAGTATGAGATTCCCATAGTCCCGGCTTTTGCTTGCACTCTGGCCTTGGAAGTAGCGGGGGAAAACTAATTTTTTTTTTTTTTGCGAAGTTCAAGCTCAAGGAAAAATTAGCGTAGTGGAGGAGAGCCAGACACTGAAGTTTGTGTCTACTGCAGTGCGAAAGGCCTGTTCTGTGGTCAGAAGCAAAAACCAAACAAAGCACTTTGATTGGCAGCAGTTATGATAGACAGATGCTGAGATGGGGCTACAGGCAGATGCGGAGATGGGGCTACAGATAAAGAAGGGCAGAGAGAAAGTGGGGAGACAGTGGTGATCAGCAAATGTTCCTTATCTCCACCTGCATCAGAATGCTATGCGGTAAATGTAAGTGAATTATAAAGCTCCATAGGAAGCAGAGTCAGTTTTATGCTGCTGCTTGTTGTTTTTTTTACTCATTTGCTCACCAGAGGCTTGTTAAGCAACTATCAGCCTCAGCGATCAGCTGTGGACACAATATCCATGACATGACACCCAGCTCAAAGGCTCGCTCACAGCCAGACGCTAGGAGAAAGAAGTTGGATAGAAACAAATTATTACACTATAATGTAATTAAAAATAGACGGATAAAATTATTCCCCAGAAGAACGTAATTCCCAGCTTCAACCTCATGCCAAAAACCCCTTTCAGGCCCCCGTTCTGTATTACTACCTCTGTTCGGACGTCAGGACTGTGCACTTTGGATTTTTTACTCTAAAGGAGCCTGTGTATGACCCTACCTCCCTTCTCCACTATTGATGCTCAGATCTTAGACTAGGGGTGTTTCCCCCCAAACTGACCCTCATCCCCTTTCCTCTGCAGACTAAAATTTCAGCTTATTGTTCCCGTGCTGTGCTCATTTAACTTCCCTTTTTTCATGATATTGCATTTGACTTTTGCCTTCTAGGCCTACTAGATTATAAATTCATTTGGGCGCAAGACATTCATTCCTGTCTCATTCAGGGTGGAAACCCGGCTTTCGACTCTGAAATTCAATTTGTAGTTGTTGAGTAAGTAACGAGTGAGCCTCGATCTAAGACGCCGAGGGGACGTGACGACTCAGTCTGCCTGGTAGGACCAAGGAAAGCTCAGGGAGAAACAGCTTGTATCGCTGTAGTTCACGGCGTTGGTCCGAGTGACAGTTTTCTTACAGGCTCTTTGTCCTACACTATATTATAGAGAAAGAAAGAATACCATACACTTCACTATGGCTCCTGGGGTTACTTAAATTTGGCCTGTGTCCTTTTGGTGAATCTGATAAAATGTGTGGACACTTTTATCCCCACCTCCCAAGTGCACTTGTGTTCATACATGTTTGTATATAATTTCTGGGGTGCCATAGACCTGATACAGCACATTAAGTCTTCAGCTCAAAAAACTGATGTTTTGCAGTAGGCTTCCTCATTTTTGTTTGCCCAGTAAGTGCATTCAGCTTCTCTATATCCTTCATTCATTAATTTTATTAGTAGGCGACATCTTCGTTTTGTATCACTTAATCATGATAACCAATGTGTAAGGTAGGTCTGCTTACTTTCCTCCGTATACAGATCAGGACACTGCACTAGAGAGACCGCCTTGTTAAGTCGCCACACTGTGTGAAGTGGTCTGACATGTTCCCTGTGTCTCTCCTACACTACAATGCACTACTTGGAAAGACGGAGGCATTTTGTCTTAACCTAGTATTTTGCACATGATGGGACTGACAGTCAATATCTGTTGAAGTATTGTATGAGTGGATAAATCAATACATATGTGGCCATATGAATAATAATTTAAATGTCTTTTTATCTGATTTAGGAGCGTATTTTATCCCTTGGGCTATTATTATTTTAATCCTCTGAAGTTAAGATTGTAGGTAAAGTGGTCCAGAAAAGTTCTGGGTGATTGAAACTGAGACACAAAATTGAAAGGTAGTAAATTTACAAAGTAGATAACATACATGTGGCTAATTAAGACTTACTATCTGTCATATTAAGGATATGCCTGTGTGCGGGGGACTACTCCCAACCAACTGAGCCACACCGGCCAGGGCTAAATATTAATTATAAAAATTACTTTCTTTATTTCTGGCTCAAATAAATAGTAAGAAAAGATAACATATGCAAAGGATGTCAAATTAAAAGGGGGGAAACAAATGTCAAAGAACTGCGGCGGGACCGTTCTGCTTCTCAGGATACTAACTATACCCATGAACCCCCCTAAACAGAAAGCACTAATTAATGGAATGTCTTCATTGAAAGGGTATCAGAGAATATTATTTTCAGTTTCCATTAAATGCATGCTGTGGTAAGATCTCCGTTTTCTTAGTTCAGCCGCCTCCCAGTAGATGGTGCCATTGTGACTCTCAGCACTGCTCCCCGCAGATGAGAAAGTTACGAAACACTTCTCAGTTCAAAACATCTGCAAATGGTGCAGTGTGGTGACACTCAGTGTTGCATTAGAAAACAAATACTCCTACAGTGTCTAGGAAGCAAGTCAACTGTTAGGAGCCAGTAACTGTGACAAGAACTCCCACAACTGGTGTGTTTGTGTAATTTTTTTATATCTAATGACTTTTGTAATTTAAAATTTTTTATTATTTTAATTATTTTATAAAGAATGTGAGTACACGCACAGACACACACATTTGATTTCTCTCTTATAAATTCTGAAAACTTGTTCACAAAGATTTCTCTTAACTCCTTACATTGTGGCACATTTTTTCAAATACCTGATAGCCATATGGGGTAAGGGCACGCAGGTCACGAAAGGTGACATTTTTCTGCGGAGGCAGCCGACTTCTCTTCATTCTGGTTAACTTACCTTTGTCCTACTCGTCTACGCAGGAACCACCGAGACTAAAGTAGGCTTCCAGACCTACAAACCTGCGACCCTCTCAGAGTTACGGGACGTTAGATTGGGTTTTCTCTGCTCTCAGCGTCCATAGTAATATACAGTCAGGCTTGCTCATAACTTGAAAGCAGTTCCCTCATTTTATGCCTGAAAGCCTTATGTACCAAGTTTGTGTTTAAAATTGGGAGCACATTTTTTCTAGGAACACTGCTGAGTGATTGTTAGTCTGTCTGCGTCGTCCGTGATGACATTTTAAGCTGTGAGCTGATAACACCTCTCTGACTTTGAGACATCGGGGCGTAGTGGTCAGAAGCAAAAGAATTGGTGTCGAATCAACATCAGTGGGTTTCAGCGCCTGCCCCGCTACTTATTAACTTGCTATTTGGAATTACTTATAGTATTTACCGTTATCACTGAGGATTGCTATTGCAGGGAACTTTGGCAGGTCGCTCAGGGAAACTGAACATACTGATGGGCTCCCGGGAGTATGTGGGCCGCCGTTCCTGCGTGAAGCGGTGCGGGAGGGTGCTTCCAGATCCCGCAGCGCTGACTCCGGCCCGTGTCCCCGCCGCCTGTGTACCTAAAGCAGTTGGCATAACCTCCCTGGAACTGTCTCCCATTTCAAAATGGGAGAAGGCGGTACTTACCTGGCAGTATTACTGTCCCCTTTATGCTGAAGTTGTGTTAAAAGCAGCAGCTTAATTACAGTGTGTGGGACCACCTCCCATGTGTTCACCCATTTTAAATATTGCTTATAATACGTGATAGCTGTTATATTAATGCTATGATAAAGTCCACGTAAGTATGTGCAAGCCAGACTTTAAAAATATTCCTGACCGGTAGGCACCAAGGCACGTGAGATGCCAGGCTACAGATTTTCTGTAGCCCTAGGGACGGGCCAAGATGCCCGCTCTCCGGACAGAGACCAAGAGGAAGGACCACAGCATCGCTTGAGGTTGAAGGTGAAGCCCATCAAGGCAGAGTGCTGCTCAACAGGTGACGGTCTGGTGTTGGATCAGGTGTTTAAAAGTGTCAGCTGCGGCCAGATGGACCAGCCCATGGGTGGCACGTTGAGATCTGAAAGTCCAGGGGATGTCTCGGTTTGGGCTCCTCAGGAGCAAACTCTGATACGCGTATGCGTGTGGAATAACGTGTCAAAGTGATCCTAAGGGGGAGGGAGGCACCGGGAGCAGGAAGGCTGCAATATCAAGTTTAGTGGAGAATCGCATTGGCTCCATCCCCTAGGCGAGCACTGGGGGCATCGTATGTCAGACCAGACATGTCCTGGTGCGGACTCGGAGCTCAGCCGGAGCCGCTCCTTGGTTCACGGCCAGGTGCGAAGGGTCGGGCTGGCAGGTCCCAGTCACTCCCAGTTCGCTGTGTGTGGAGGAAAAGCTTCCTCTGGCCTCCTGTGAGTGGGCCGTTGGAAAGGAGGCTGGGGGGTTGGTGTGAGGGGGAAGCCTGCTGAGAGCCAGCATAAACAACAATGGTAACGGGATCCATCCGGGGAGATGTGGCAGAGCGCTACTGGCTTCTGCTGCAGGGACCCGGGCGCCTTGTGTCCAGATGTGAGAAGGAAAGGGGAAAGTCGTCGTTCCTGCATTTGTCTTTTTAAAAGCTGACGCTTATGTTTGTGATATTTTTTTCTCCCTAGCAATAGATCGTTTTGTATTCTTGATATTTTTAAGGTATCTAAAATCCATGGTTTTGCATCTGTAAATAAATACAAGAATCACAGCAATCCCTTTGGTGGGGATAGTATCTAGAGTACTTGCATACAGATGTCCTCCTTGAACTCTATGAATTTGGGAAAACATGAAACCTTGCCCTCATTCCTGGGACAAAGCATTTATATTGCTAGGTGACATCTGAGTCACAAATAAAACCCAGAAAAGTGTCCCTCTTGTCCAGCTACTTACCCATACCTACAAATGAAGGACTGCTTTAGACAGTTTGAAAATGCTTAGTCACAATAATTTTGATGATTGTTATTATTGTTCATTGATGATCATAGAATATAGACTGTGTGTGTTATGTTGCGTATATAGGACATGTGATAAGATCGACTAGTATTGCTTCTGCCCAAACCTTTGATGTCATTTATGTAACCCTGCAGGTACCAGATACATTTTGTTTTTCTAGGAAGTTCAGGTCTGCTGGAGAAATCTGATATTTTGATTCTTGGAGATAATGAGAATGTTTACGAAGAATTTTTAACTTAAACCAGGGGTGGTCCACACCCATCGGGTCGTTGGCTAAGCCTATGATTCAGTTAGAAAGGAGCCACTGGGTTGCAATGTCAGCGCATGCAATTAACAGTCACTTTTCTTAACCAACGAAGTAAAAAGTTACAGGTGTGTTTTGCACAATCCATCTTAATTTTATATTGTTCTTTTCTCACGTCTACCTCTCCTAAATCTTATGATTTTTTTTTATAGTTTCATCCAGTCTCTCTCCATTTTCTAAGAACTAAATTGTGCCTATCCCCCCAAATTCCTATATTGAAGCCCTCACCCTTAACGTGGCAGTATTTGGAAATGGCACCTTCAGGGGGGTAATTAGGATTAGATGAAGTCATGAGACTGGGGCCCTTATGATGGGATTGGGAGAGACACCAGAAAGTTTGCTTTCACTGTCTCTCCTCCCTGCGAAGACACAGAGAAGGCAGCCGTCTGCAAGTCAGGAACAGAGCTCTCTCCAGACACCAGTCGTGCTGACACCTTGACCTTGGGTTGCAAACCCCCAGAACGGTGAGAGGCAAGGGCTCTCCTGTTTAAGCCATTCAGCCTATGGTGTTTTATTTTTATCCTTATGGAACTAGTACCTAGAACTAGAAGAGAGGGAATTAAAAGACCAGCTAATCAGCATTGCGGCACTTGGCCCAGCTATTAAAATGGAGACAGCCTCCCGTTCCCTAAATTCAATGAGGAGTCTAATGAATGCCATTTATTTATTAGTCTTTGCCTTTTCCAGGAAGTCAGGTCCAAAGTACGTCCGAAAGTGACTTTAGTCTGCTTATCACATGCTGCTTAGAATTCCCAGCCTTGCTGGTAGAACATTTTGTAGTAACCTTTAGAAATATAAACATTTTATTTTTCCCCTGCAGGGAGGAGAGCTGATTCATGATGAGTTCCTCTGTCCCTCTCTTCACCATATGTCTCCTCCTCGGCGCTGATTTCCTGTTGACATTAAGAGGAGCAGCACATATTAAGGAGTTAGGATGAAAGCTTTCAATTTAATGATTAAAACGCTTTAAGTTGAACGACGTTGAAAAAGCATAGGTCAGTTTTTTATAAAGCCATCGGCATGCATTGTGAATTGTCCCGTTGCTGCTTTGTAGGAGGTGGTTGTATTGGAAGCATCAATTTTCCCTTCTCCGTGTCCCCCAAAAGGCTCAGAAGAAATATCAGGAATAGATGCCTTTCTACAGTGTAAGGAGAGGAGGGGATCCTGCGAGAAGGGGGGAGAGTCTGACGACCCCGTGACGCGCAGACGGGGCCCAGGCCTGATGTCAGGGGCGCCCTCAGCATTTTGCGGTCCCCAGGGGATGGCTGCTGTGCGCGCCCGCCCCCCTCCTGTCGCCCGCGTGGCAGGACCCCGAGCCCGGGCAGAGGATCTGGCACATCTGTGCTTCGGCTTCATGCTCGTTTCTGTCGCGTTGTCCGGCCTACAGGTCTCAGGGGTCTGCAGGAGCGGTTTCGGAGCGGCAGGGATGAGAGCAGGGGTGGGATGCCGGCCCGGCGGGCTTCTCCCGCCCCTGCGCCTGGTCATGAGGCCACAGTCATAGTCCCAAGGCCATTTCTTGACTCATTTTTTGAAAATATGTTTTGTATTGATTTTTAAGGAGAGAGGAAAGGAGAGGGAGAGAGAGATGAAAACATGGATGAGAAATGTCATCAATCGGCTGCCTCCTGCGCGCCCCCGACTGGGGGTCCAGCCAGCCCACAACCCGGGCATGTGCCCTGACCGGGAATCGAACCAGCGACCTCTTGGTTCATGGGTTGATACTCAGCCACTGAGCCACACCAGCTGGGCTTGGCTCATTTTTTATCTTCCTTGATCCTATTTCATACCTTCTAATACATTTTGAATTGTCACTTTAGGGAGATGGCCCAAATCTATATATCAGGATGTCTATATCACAGAAACGTCTCACAAGTTGGATGTTTTTCCAGTGTGAATCATAGATAATCTGCTGTAAGGAACTTCAAAATGTTTTCTGACTTGTCCAACTTTTCGTTAAGGCGTCAATGTGAGATCAGAAATTAATCCAGCCATGAATTGACATAGTTCAGATATTTAACACAGGCATAGAACTTGACCTCTCAGCCCATCTTGGGAAAGGGATACATGTTAAAGTGAAAATTAGTGGAGGAGCTTCTGTTTTATACATACAAATATTAATTTTACCCATAGGAAATTGCCAGTATTTGACTATTTTGACCTACAAAGAACATCCATCAATGTCAAATGGTTTGATCTAACAGTATGATACCATTTTAAAATGTAATTGTTTATGCTATCGTTGGGCTCTTTGAATTTTGACACACACCGCTTTTTTGTTTACAACCCTTAGTTTCAAAGTTTCAGCTTCTGAAAAGTCCAGTAATAGGAGAATGCATAATTGAAATGCTAAAACCATATTGAAGAAATTCAGTAAGGAAGATTGTTGTTCACAGTGAGCCAGTGAAAGCTCTATTCAGTAAATAAAACACTAAACAATGTAAATATGGATAATTTTGCATGCACCTTAAATTAGAAATAATGAGTTCTGACTCGATTTCTGCATATGTTTCTCTTTGGCAAGAGAATTTTGGAGATTCCCAACTTCCATTTCTCCTCCATACAGATGTGAAAGCACTTCTTTTGTTTTATTGTAAATAATAGGCAGAAAGGTTCATGTTATTCTGTGTCTAGTTCTTCATTTCTTTTATTCTCGTGTGCTGGGCACTGTTCCAAGTGCTAGGGACATTGGCTGGACAGATCAAATGGTCCCCGCTCCCAGGAAGTTTTCATTCTGATGTAAACGGTTCGACAGGGAAAGATGGCCTTGGTCACCAAAAGGGGGCGTGAGAGGCTCTTTTGGCTGCTCTGGTGGGGCCCACGGGTCTGAGAAGGAGACATTTGCGCAGGGACCTGAAGGAGTCGGAGCCAGGATGCCCCCGAGGTGACTTCCCCCCTAAGGGACCTGGAACAAGAAGGCAGGATTTTGGGGAAACAGAAAGGAGGCCACTGTCTCTGAAGCATGAGAGGCCTGGGAAGTAGGGTGGAGATGGAAGATGGGCGTGAAGTGAGCATGCAGAATATTCAATTAACTTTCTGAACTTTTTTTCCATTTGGAGGTATTAAGTCCAGAAATCCTACTTAAAATTACTTGGAGGGGGGATGCTTTCGATAATGTGTATTTAACCCATTCACCTTGCTTTTGTTCCTCTGCAGGGTCTTTCTAAGACACTGTTAACTAATTCCTGCTATTGCTGAGCCATCTGGTTTTCCCCGTGTTCCTTCTATTTCTCTCCCCCCTTCCCAGTCCCACCAAAAAAGTAACGCGATTTGCATTACACTGCAGCCAGATTTTTAGAGTACACCCGTAGTAAACTTACATGTAGACAAAAAAGAAAACATTGAGATTGGGTGGGATCTTTATTTGTAAAATTTCCTAAAAAAACCAACTTAATTGGGATGGAGGAGGGATATTTAAAACCCAGAGAAAGAGACGTGGGGCAGTGGAAGGATTATAAATAAGTATCCTCAGTGAACATATCACAAGTACTCATTGTCTGCTCTTTCTGCAATATTCCTGAATATTTACCAAAGGGCAGGACCTATAAAGTAGACATTCTACAGTTCTGGAATTATAATTCCATCGTTCTGACTAATTCAGAATTTGAGAAATACAATGTGTATACCGACTCATCATTTAGAATTTAAATTATGTTCTAAGGTAGAAGACAAGAGCACTCCTCTGATTATAAGTGGTTGCGGGACAGAGTTCTCATCAACCACAGGAGGTCGGCGTGATTCTTCTGCTTGCATTTCCCAGGGGCCTTTCTCTTAAGTCTTTGGTACTATGATTGTCATTTGATGGACATGCAGTAAATATTTGTTTACTGAATAAATAAATGAAATAAAGAAGCCGTAATGTACACATGTAGTGCAAATATAAATGTTTAGTCGTCATGCTATGTGTTAAAATCGTTTTTATGAATAAGGAAAGTTGCAAGCTTAATTTGTGTTTATTTATACCACTAATAAATAATGATTGTAGGTTTATTTAAATGTTTGAGTTTTAAGTATAGCTTTCCATTACGTTTTATTACAGGAATGTCATCTTGGCTCATGTGGCCAGTTTGATATACCACTTTATGTTAAAGGATCTTTTGGATCTGTCTCTTTATTGCCTAACTTTTTTAGACTGATATTGCAGGGAAAGGTAATATTGTGCATTGCTTTATAGAATGAGTAAATTAAATGTATAAATGAAACCATTCATTCATTGTCAAGTTACCCATAGCTGACCCAGAAGTAAGATGCATGGGACAAATGTTTTTGTTGGCACCCTTTCCATCCACAGTTGCCACTTTCCAGGAATGTTAAATTGAATGAAACTAACCATAAAACACTTTTATCTGCTCATCAGTTTCAGAGCACCTTAACTTCAGGAAAATGACAAAGTCTCATTGTCTTCTGACAGTTCTTGCTTCTGAATTAGATTTCCCTTCATATCTATGGAATCCTAGAATAAAATCCTAGGAGGGAAAAGTTTTGAAAAATAATTTGAGAAAATAAGTCATAAAGTTAAAAGGATTGAACAGACCGATGAAATATGTCATAGCTTTAAAAATACCAATCATGTTATAGCAGCTTATGTAACAAAATTTCACCTATCTGGGTTTTTTCAAATATTAGAGTGCTCATTTATTAAAAAATAAAGCTTGAAAAGTTTAATTACTATCCACATCTATGTTATATGTTATAAAATCATATTTCTTAATCATCAAAGGCATGCTTTGTTCTACTTGAAGATCTGTGTATTTTATTATTGCAGATTCATATCGTAGATTTCAAAATTTATTGTATCCAAATAACAATAATAGTGTCTAGTACTTTATAGCAGATTCCTATTTCAAATTTTGATTAAAATACTTAAAATAAACAACCAGAATAGAGTAGTCCAACATGATACTGTAGAACTCAGTTTCCTAGTTGAATTTGTTTTAATGCAATACTTGTCACTAAGAAACACTCTAAGTCAATGTACCCATACCCTTTCTGAGCATTTACATATTTTTATAAGTAGTCACAGAAGCATTTGTTAGGATGCTGTGAGATACCTTTTGTTTACAGAGATTTATAGATGTCATCACCTTTGTTTTCCATCCTCAGATGTCCCTTAGTAGTTATTTTTATAACCATCAGTTTTTATTTGCCCCAATTCCAGAGTAACTTAAATTTTACAGTTACAGTGAATGAGACTTTACTAAAGTCAGATTTGCTAAAGTCCAGATGTATTATATCTATGTATTTCTCCTGTTCACATACTTATTTTTGCTGAGTACTTTAGTTGATAGACAAGGCATAATTCACCCCATGAAAACCCTCCTCTGTTTCCCAAGGAATGGTGGATGCTTTTTTCCCATGAAATTTTTAAACACTTTTAAGTTTACTGTAAGCGTTCCATGAAGCTGTGTTTTAGCTCTAGTTGTTTCTAGATTGTTCTTGAGCATCAGACTTTATGGACTTGGGCAAACTTTATGTTTAATAGATGGTTTTCTTTTTATAGAAAAGATGTTTATTTTGTCACCAAGTTTTATGCTTTGTTCGATCTTTTTGAATGTTTTTTGTTATTGCTTTGGGGTTTCTTTAGTGTCTTTTTTTTTTTTTTTAACCCGTGGCCTATATTTTTCCCAGCTTTCAGCAAGTTTTTTGTTTTGTTTTTAATAAATACTGTCCAAGAGTCTGGTCTATAATCAGTCTGACAGGAAAAAAACACACAGAAAACCCACCTTCAACAAATTGAAATTCCTTCAGTAAGTTCCTAGGAAATTCTTAGAGCCTCTCAAAAATCAGAAAAGAGAATAGATTTTATATGGATACTTTATTTTGGAAAGGGGCCCTTGCACTGAAGCCTTAGGGTGGTGAATGGAGAAACTCAGGCATGGGCTCATGGGCAGCCGCACTGACCTCTTGGCGTCCCGAGTGTTTTCCAGCAGTGTCCCCTAGACGGGCGTTTCTGGCGGGCGGGACGCGGCCTGCCGCCCTGGTGTGGCCCGTCGTCCTGCCACTGTGGCTCGGCCAGTGACGACGGTGGGTGGTGCAGCCCTGAGCCTGGGGGCAGAGGCGGGAAGGAGAGGACGTCACCAGAACTGTTGACCCAGACCTTTGCTCCGTAGGACGGGCGAGAAGGGGAGGCCTGTGGAATGGCACCCATGCGGGAAACAGTGGAGGCCAGGAAAAAAATGAGCATGGCCACCAGGAGTCAGATGACTTAGAGAACAGGAAATTTAGTATCAGGGAAGGCGGTAAGAGAAGAAGTTTCCAGAAGTAACCCGAGTCCCCTTGTTTGGGCAGTGGGTTATTCAGCCCCAGGTGACCTAGGGAGACCTCACGGTGGAATGTGGTACAGGGGGTCCCCAAAATGTGTGGACGCACTTGGAGTAATTATTAATTCCAATAGGTTAAACCTTTAAATCTGAAAAGAAAGGAACTGTATGTGTATACATACATATTTGGGGATGCCCTATATTAATGGGGAAGTCCCCAGAGTTTGACAGGTAGGGCCATTGTGAGCTAGTGATAGTTACAATTGCGAGGAGCAGATAAATAGTGTGGCTTTAGGTTTTGCAGATTCACTGAAGAGAAGAAAAAGAGAGTGAGCCTTAAACCACAGCAGAGGAAAGCAGGGCTGGGGCCTCCAGGGCAGGAAATGAGACTTGGCGGAAAAGCCAGTGATGCAGAATTAGAAGATTACCTGGTCCTTAATGATGGTGGTGATGGCTTAAAAATATACGGGGATGAACAGTGTGTAGCGCGGCCCAGGCTTCCGAGGCTGCATTTGCCTCACAGTCATCTGGGGAAGGCTCCGCTGTCACCCACGCAGAGGTCAGTAGGGACTGAGCCAGGTCACGTGCCCAGGGGCCCCAGACTAGTAAATTTTAGAGCTGGGAATGGAACCCAGGGAGAGGACCTTGCTGGACCCTCTGAGCTTCAGCCTCACTCTATGCGGCATCTGTGTGTCGCTGTCCTGGGTTTGAGTGTGTTTATTGTGTCTCATTTGATCTTCGGAAAATCTAGAAGGTGACCTGGAAAGGTGTTATTAGCGTCCGCAACTGAACGGCCAAAAGACAGGCTTAAAGGAAACAGAGAGAGGTTGCCCAGGCATCCATCGTCTGTGAATGCTCCCGATTTGATCGGAACCAGCAGCTTTTAGATTTAATAACGCCTGTTTCCCCTAAACCATGCTACCTCCGCAGACAGTGCGCCGTTAGAAAAATGGCATTTGTGCCACTGTTTGTATTAGAAACCAGTAAGGGTATGTGTGTGTACACGCACCTGAGAGATGGCTGCTACATGCACATACCTGTTCCATAACATGTCACCCTCGGAGAGGCCCCGGGGGAACTAGTGTCCTGCAGCATGGACCTGTACATCCAGAGAAGCAGAGGCGTGTTGCGGAAGGTTTTATCGCTGTGGACTCTTAACAGTTGAAAGCAAAGGGCTGCATTTTTTTT
Source organism: Miniopterus natalensis (assembly GCF_054644295.1). Classification (NCBI taxonomy): domain Eukaryota; kingdom Metazoa; phylum Chordata; class Mammalia; order Chiroptera; family Miniopteridae; genus Miniopterus; species Miniopterus natalensis. The sequence continues at coordinate 191,638,107 of NC_142081.1, read as the reverse complement.
TTTTTAATATATCTTTATTGATTTCAGAGAGAGGAAAGGAGAGAGAGAGAGAGAGAGAGAGAGAAACATCAATGATGAGAGAGTCATTGATGGGCTGCAGCCCACAACCCGGGCATGTGCCCTGACCGGGAATCGAACCCTGATCGCCTGGATCCTAGGTCGACGCTTAACCGCTGAGCCACGCCCGGCCGGGCAGGGCTGCATTTTTAAACGTCTCTCCACGAGGTGCCCGCGTGCACGGTATGTGGTGCCCCCACTGAGTTAATACTAATAGCTGCAGGCCAGCGTCCTGTGGGAACTGCCCTGCTCCGCGGGTTTGCCGGGTGTCTGTGAGCAAGCGAAGGAACTCGCCCCGGGAAAGCTATGAGGTTGTATTCTTTTTAGGTGGAACCTGACGTCAATCTCAGATAGTAATGATTGTCTCTAAAAATTTGCCAACGATGATTAGGTATGAAACTGCTTTTTCTTTCCCGGCCTTTTATTTTTTTCTTTCCCGGCCTTTTATTTTTTCTTTCCCAGCCACACGTAAAATGTTATCCACAGTCACTCCCCTCACACACGCGATCTCTGCCACCTTGAACCTCGCTTCCGCTCAATCCTGAGGCTTCGGGCCTGAACTCCTAACGTGAAAGAGTTTAAGGAAGGAAGGCAGTGGGGAGGGAGAAAGGAGGAAAACCCAGTCGGGGCCACTCATGGCCCAGCTGAGCTGCCTGCCTTCACGCTCAGCTGATTCACACAGCCGCCCTGCAAAGGCGGTGTTTTCGTAGCCACTTACCCCCAAAAGAAAGGCGAGGCCAGGAGAGGAGATGACGTGTGCCAAGTCTCACGGGGAGGGAGATTCAAAACCACGTTTGACCCTGAATGCCACGCTTTCTATCTGAACTAAAGACGCCTTCAAACTCACTGTCAGTGGGTGTTTTTAAAGTTTCTATTGAGACACACAACCGTGATCAGAAGTAATCACTGTCCTGTGAAATACGCACAGAGAGAATATTATGCACAGACGCACAGAATAATTTTAAGGACAGAGCAGGTGGCACCCTGCACCTCACCACACCCGTCCCCTCATGGCTTTTACTGTCACAGCTGCTTCTTGCCTTCACAGAGGAAAAGACTATCCTGATTGGTAGCAATTCCTTGCCTTTCTTTCCTTTGAAACCTGTTTTAAAGGGTTTTTTTTTCTTGTTATTGTTACCTAGCAAGGGACACTCCATTGTTTCAGGTAAGGAGACTGATGATATTCCCGAGGCAAGTAAACAGGAATATGTTTCTGGTGGTTTCTTTTTCCCACGTGTGGACCCGGAGGACCGTTTCTCAGCCTTTGAGTGCCACTAAGTGGCTGTAACGGAAAGTACAGCATTTTACAACGGGGACTTTCCTCGCTGCTGATGGCCAGACTCGCCTTTGGGTTCCTGCTCTCACTTCTGCGAAGCTTCTTTTGGCTCTGCTTACAGGGGCGTGTGTGCGGTCGTAATTTTAGTGGGAAATCACTGACATGCTGACGTGGCTGCCTCTCTCACTCTCCACGTAGGACTCCCCTGGAGCCCTTGACACTGTGGTCATCTGTCCTATCAGTGGGAATTGGGTGGGGTCTGCGGCCTTGGACGTGCTGGTCAGAGAATGTGCCTCACTTTTCCTTCCCTTCAAGGAACTTAGTGTCTTAGAAACCAGCCCATTTGCTGCGGTTTTGTTAGGAGTTGCCAGGTCCTTTAATGGCACAGATGGACCTTTTGATATTTACTCTCTTTTGAAGCTACTTCATGGGGATCTGAACACAGGCAGTTTGTGGGCATTTCCTGGGCAGGGAGGTGGTTTTAGTAATAGAAAGAAGGTGATGTCATAGCACTTCTAAGACTTATCTGTTTCATAATCAAGGCAGATTTTTTTTTTTTTATGTGTTTCCATGGAATCCCACAGGCAACCCTAATTTTTCTAAAGGTTGAAAAAGTAGATTTGAATTGAAATTATTACCCTGTATTTTGAAAAACATAATCCTGACTAACGGAAAATTCACATATTCAGGAGGTATTTATGGAGGGACCTATTAGTTACCAAAGCTGTCGGCATAAGTTAAAAATATATGAGATAATTTCCTATAACAGTAAGAACCATGAAGAAAATCAAAGAGGTTCCCGGGCTGGACAGTGAGTGGGAAGCGAGGAGCTATTTTGGATGGAGAGCCAGGGAAGACATTTGAGCTCATTGTCAGTGTGGAGAGTGAATTGAGAATTGCACAGCATTTGAGACCAAGAGACTAGAAAATGCAAAGTGCCAGCAGGAGGTATTTTTATGCATCTGAGAAACAGAAAGATGATTTGTGAGTGAGGAAGAGAGTAGTGAGAATGCAGGTAGAGCGGAAAGAGGGGCCACGTCTAGTCCCTTCGGGCGGTGGGTGGGTTCTCACCTGCAGTCGGTGACCTCACTGGAGGGTTTAGGCTCAGGAGCACCCACTTCACGTTTGAAATAAGTGGTACTAACAAGCGGCATTTCCATGTAGATCTTCCGAAGCAAAACTAAAATCAAGTTAATGGGAAAGATTATGAGTTTTTCGAATAGCATAGGACACAGGATGTTGGTTGTCATAATGCGGCAGATGCAAACCAAGCGATTGAGGAGGCATAATATGAGGATTATTATTTTGAAATTAGTCTGTATTTTTCCAAAGCTCTTTTCTCTTGTGCCTTTCACGTTTGTCTATTGACACGTACTCGGTGCTTTGAGATTTGGATGGCGTCTCGCAAGCGAGGCTGCTGGAGAGTTCCGTGCTCACGCTCAGTTGTCTGGTTCTGGTCCCAGCTGAAGTACATGCTTATTGAACCCTCGACGTTCTTGAGGGATATTGCGAGGCGCTGCTGCTGCGACACTTACTCTTGTATTTAGCGGAGATGTTTTTGAGGACATTATGCACCATCTCATCGTGTGACCCCTCAAGCAGATGCTGCGGCATCAGGGAGAAAATGTGTTTTCCCTGGGGAGCCGGAGTGCCCTTAATGTCTTTTCCAGGGACGTGGGGCTGAGTCCCTTTTTTACTTAGGGTGTTCTGTGAGTGCAGGACCCCAAAGGTAACCTCCACCACAAGCTATTTATGCATCTCCTCATATCACACTCATTTCCGTAAACCACCTAGAACCCTTTCTGCATCAAGTAACCGGATATATAGCTACCATAAAACGTGCTCAACACAACACCCTTCATTATTTAAAACAGCTGCTGACAGGGCCACAGCACGTTCTTCAGGCCTCGCTTTCCCTAGAGCAGCCGCCGTGGGTGGGAGTGGCGGGTCCCTCTCTCGCCACAGCCTGCACCCCCGTACACTGGCGCCCCCACACGCACCACAGACACGGGCTAGCTCGTTCCTGAACCCCGGAGACTGCCCGGGAGAAGCCCAGCCTCCTGTCCCTTAAGCAGACTGCGTTGCTTACTACAGATGGTGAAATACCAAAATGCAAGCACCCAGTCCTGTGCTGGGTTGGCAGCCTTACAACCTTACCCGAGGATTCTGCGCTTTCCCTGGATTGTCACATTTTTCTCAGACCCCAGAAACTTGTTAAAGGGGGGGCTTTCCTCTAACACATGCCGTCTTCTCCTCAAGATCATTTCTACCACAGTGATTTCTTGTGCCAACGGGGCAAAAATAATGCAAGGGAGAGACCCTGTTTTATGAATGTAAAAAGACGTCGACTTCGGCATCCTCGGAAGTAGCATCGTGCCTCCAGGTTTAAAGCAAATATTTGCTCTTTTGCTAAGACCCAGCAGCCAGCCCCGAGCAGCCGCCTGGCAGAGGCAGAATTGCAAGGGCCGAGCACATCTTTTGTGGAAGTCAGATAAATTTCATGCTCTTTAACGTCGCCTCTGACTGCGGGCCTTTCACCGCAGTCTGGCTTCTTCCCCGGCGGGAACAAAGAAGGAAAAGTGATTAAAGTGCCCTGAGGAACAGACAGCGGGAGGCGATGGTCTGGGCGTCGTGGAGGAGGGAGAGCGGTCCTTTAACGAGACTTGAGAGAGCCCTTTGAAGAAGGGAACTTGAGGCTCGCGGGGCTGGTAGAGGTCTGCCATAACATGCTTCATTTCCTCCGCTCCCCGTGGCTCCTTTGACTCCTGGTAATAATAGCGTCGCCCTCTTCGTTAAAACGGTCCTGATAAAAGGGGGAGCGTGGAGTCAGCGCCTGGCTGGGGCCGGGGTTCCCTGCGCTGCGCTGGGAGCGGCGCTCAGAGCGTGGCTTTTGTCAGGCAGTCGGACAGATGCGCTGATAACCGAACCCGGGCTGCGTGTGCGTGTGCGTGTGCGTGTGTGTGCGTGTCGGGGGGTGGAGAGAGTGGGAGAGAAAGAATGAATGAGTCCAGGCGCGTGTTTCTTTCCATATGCTCGGCGGCCTGGGGTCTTGGATGACCAGAATTGCCCTTGCCTCTGTCCCATGAACTGGCTAGTGTGTCCCCGCCTCCCCCCCCCACCCCCAGCACCAGACTCTGGACCTTTCTCTCTCCTTAAAAAGGATTTTTTTTTAAAAAAAAGAAGGTTTGCAATCAGTATTCAGACATTCTTATAACTAATAGGATTAGGGGCGTTACAGAGGGATTTGGACAAGATGATTAGTTTAGTGCGTAGTCCACAGTGGAGCAGGCGAAATCCTTCTGAGAAAAGGCAGAGAGAATAGGCCAGGAAATGTGTGGGAAATGAGGTCAGGCCTCTGGCGAGGACGGCCGCGGGATGTTCTGAAAGGGCCGCGGGGCCTCATTCACGGCTGCCGCCTTGTTTGGCCTGTTTGGTTTTTTCCCAGCTCGGCCACCAGAGGTGTGAGGAAAAGTGACTTACTTAATTTGGGAGTGAACGGGTGTTGTTCCTGGACCCGGAGCCTTCTGTTCCACGCCCATAAATGCTGCCCCAGACTATTTCTCACAACGGGAGATAAAGGGAATGTTGTAGAAAATCTGAAGAGCTCTTATCAGGCATTTTACAAGCTGGAAAAAATTACACAATTAGGAGAACTCTTTAAAAAAAAAAATCTGATTTTCTTGAATAGATTCATTAATTTAGTTGCAAAAAAAAATCCTCACAAACAGAAATGTGAGGGGCAGGTTCCATCCTTAATTAAAGTGCTTAGTTAAGCATTTGTGCTCCAATTGGGAGAGTTTTTACTGTGGTAGAATATGCTTAAAAAGAGCCGTTTGAATTTTAAAAATTACAAACAGCATTTTTTTTCTTTTATAGCCACATTATAATCTCCCATCCCCTCCCCATCTTTTTAGAAAAACGGTGTTAACTGGACTGTTCCTGTCTGTAAATGAAAGATATATCCAGAAGAATAGTAAAAAACACCTCAGACTTCAGTGAGCTTCTGATTCTCATACATCCACGAGCTGGATCAAAGCCGGCAGCAGTCCTTACAGCCCTGTGGCCCGGCTGCGTGCAGCTTTGACCTGAGACTGGTCCAGGGGCAGTTCATTCTGCAGGGGGCTGTCCACGGGCCTCGCAGAAGTGGAACTTTCTTCATCTTTTTCAAGGTGAAAGAAGGCTACTTGACAAAAGGACCTGCCAAACAAGGAAAACAATTCAACCCCATAGTTACATATGGTTAAAGTATGATATAGTAGCCCTGGCCACTGTGGCTCAGTTGGCTGGGCATTGCCCCTGTGCACCGAAGGCTGCCAGTTCGATTCCCGTCAGGGCACATGCCCGGGTGGTGGGCTCCATCCCCAGCAGGGGCCATGCAGGAGGCAGCTGGTGGATGTTTTGCTCTCACATCAGTGTTTCTCTCTCCCTCTCCCTTCCTCTTTCTCTAAAAATCAATTAAAAAACCTTTAAAAATTAAAATAAAATATGACATAATTAAAGAAGCCCAAATCCGTGTTTCCATACTCCCAGAGTTTGGTTTGTGTTTCGTTCATTCTCCCACTTAGACCGAACACGTACAGTGTGTATTCTTCTCCGGTCGCAACGCCATGTTAATTTCCCTCTCCAAGTAGACGAAGCTCTTCTTTGCCGTTGTATCCTCAGCCCTGGCTTTAATTTTAGGATGCAGTTTGAAATTAACCTTTAGAAAAAGAGAGTAGTGATTCGGGGCCATTTTTTGGTTGGGCAAGTTACTCCTTGAACAGGGATGTCCAACTGGCCAGTTGGTTTTCAGCTCCCGCTTTTCTCAGCCGGCAGGAGGAATGCCATTGTAACTTATCTATAATTTATCAATAGTTTATCACCCTCGAGAATAGACTCTTAACTGGTCTCCCTGCTTCCACTTTACCCCCTTTCCTGTAATTCTCCAAACAGCAGCCCGAGTGATCCTGTTAACATGTGTTAGACCATGTCAACCCCTCTGCGGGGGCAGCCCTGCAGTGGCCTCCAAGCGGCCTAGTGGCTTTATCAGCACCTGCTAGTCCCCACCTTATCTCAACCCCCACAGTGCCTCTGAGACTTCATCTCCTACAGCCCTCGCCCTGCTCGCTAACACTTGACTCCTTGCTGTTACCACAGTATGTCAAGAATGTTTCTACCTCAGGGCCTTTGCACTTGCTGTTCTCTCTGCCTAGAATGTTCTTCCCTCAGTTAGCCATGTGACTTACTACCAGCTCCTTCATATGGTTCATAATTTTTTTCAGATTTTATTAATGCAGACAAGACTATATAAAATTGCATTTCTTCAACTCCCTACGTTATGTTCCCCTTTCCTGCTCTGATTTTTTCCATAGAATTTCTATCATTTGAGATACTATACTGTTTACCTGTTTGCTGCTGTCTGTCTTCTCTCACTAGAATGTTAGCTCTGAGAGGGTTAAGTTTCACTCATAGCTATTTCCCAGGAAGTGCAGCAGAGCTTTGCACATAAAAGGTGGTTCATACATATTTGCTGGATAGATTATTATTTTCTTTGTCATTTTCAAGGCTACTGTTTATTGAGTACTAACCATGTGTCTGGCACAGTGCTGAGGTCTTATTTCCATCTTACCTATAAAATTCATAGAAGTTAACTGACTTGTCCTAAGCCAGTGTATCAGTGTTATTGTTTTTAACTGTTGTAACGAACTGTGACAAACTGGGGGCTTAAACAACAGAAACGCCCTGTCCCATGTTCTAGAGGCTAGGAGTTCGAAGTCAAGGTATCATCAGGACTAGTTCCTTCTGAGGGCTGTGAGGGAGAATCGCCTCCATGCCTCTCACCCTGGTCCCTGGTGCTGGCAATCCTGCTGTTCCTAGAGTCGTGGAAGCATCGCCCCATCTCCAGCTCACATTCTCCCTGTGTGTACCTCTCTTGGTGTCTGAATTTCCCCTTTTTATAAGATTATTAAAAGGACCCACCCTAATAACTTCATTTTAACTTGTAAAGATTCCATCTCCAAGTAAGCTCACACCCTGAAGTAAAGGGGGTTAGGACTTCAACACATGAATTTGCGGGGGACACAGTTCAACCCATAACAGCCATTCATTTAATCCGTAGAGTGGCTCTGAGTCAAACTTGGATTCCAGAGCTCACAATGCACTACTATCTGAATCCATATGTGGGTTTAATGGTATTTATTAAAAGCCTACTTTGTGCTGTGAATGCTGCTAGGAGCTGTAGACAGATAACATTCGGCCCCTGCTCTTGAGGAACTCACTATGTAACAGCAAAGAAAGACGTCAAGCTGAGACCTCTGACCTAAAAGCACCCAGCAGGCAGCTCACTTTCCATTTTGAATTATACAGAGCTTTCTATCACTAGGTTTATTTTGCCAGAGCCTTCTAATGAAATAGTCTCTCCATTTAATTTAATTTTCAGTGGGGTTGCCAGAAGTGCAATTAATTGGTAAAAGTTCTACTATGAAATTTTGCTTTGGAAAGCAGTCTGCCATATCTTCCTGTACCATTAAATTCAATCCTATGCTTGTCTTCCTGGCAGAACATCTTGATATACTTGAAGAAACATGGTAGGGAAAATAAAAAATATATATCATCAGTACTACACGGTAGGGTTTCCAGATACAGATGATAGCATGATTGGGTTCTACCGATCCAGCATTGGGTTGCATCTCCCTGCAGCTGAAGCTGCATCTGCGCTTGGCAAGGATGCAGGGCCACCAGGCAGAGTGGGAGCCATGTGTCCGTCTCCCAAAGAAGATATATGGTCTTGTGTTCTGTTAGGATTGGCTATGCTTATGCTGCAGGCTTTAGATCAATTTCTGAAGCCTTCCTACAGATGTTGACTGCTACAGGTCTTAAATAGCAGAGGCTATTGTGAGCCTCAGCTGATGCGCCCAGCCTGAGAGAGCGCTGAAATGTGGGGCCCTGGGAAACAACACAAATAATAAAACAAGGGCTGTGCACAATTTGCTGGAAGGTCTGATGTGTTCGGTTACATCCTCCGAAGTTGCCATTTTCTCACGTTGACACCAAGTGTTTTGATTTTAAACTCTAGAAGATTCTTTTGTAGCACTTACTACTTGTAATGGGTTGGATTTATTTGTAACGTCTGACATAGGCAATTATTGAGACAGCTTTCATTTCTTCAACGTCCAGCTAAATGCATTCAGCTGTACTCTAATATTTGGGAGTGGAGTGGGCATAATTTTAGCGAAGGAGCTGGAATGCCCAAAGGCAGGCCTTTACGAAGCATTTTAGCTTCTCTGCCATCTGAACACAGATTTTCCTGAAGCTAACATTGTACCCCACCCCTGACTCAAATATCTAACTTTGCGTTAACAAGACTTTTTACTCAGGGCCACCCTATAAAAAAAATCTCATCATAAACAGTAAACTTTTAACTAACAGACAGTATGATTTTTATGGCCTTTAAATCTCTCCTCAGACAGAGACTGGTGAAAAACTGTGGTGCTCGGTGCGACAAGGGTAACGGTCGTGGCCTGGTCCAGGGTAGATCCTCTGCTTTTATGACCTGCATTTTACATCATTAGCTGATGTCCTTTTTTTACTGATATGTTTTGTGCCCCAGGCGCAGGTGACCATTTCCTTACATCAAGTGTTTATACCTCTTGCAAACAGTGTTCAATCTTTTGTTTAAATTTGCCTCAAACATACAATGTTACTACTACCAGCAGCATGTCTGGGTAGGTTTGCTTGCTTCCAATATGTATTTGCTGCGGAATAATAACTGGGGGTCATGTTCCCTCATCCAGACACACACACACAGTCACACACACACACTACACTTTTTCTCTCTCCCCCCCCAAACACAAATACACACATATACACAGTGTACAAATACATGTGACAATCAGTGCCCTTTCTGTCTCTCTGCATGGGGGTGTTAAAGCCCTCAAGGGCTCCTTAGAGGGGAATGACTTCCAGCTAAAGTAAAGCTTCCTGAAAGCGTGTCCTCTGCTCACTGGCTGTGATGATTCCCTTGTAGATTCTCAAACATTCCACATACTGTACAGCAGCCAGAATTTACTCTTTAACCACTTCTTTCCCACTCTATAGAACCACAAAATACTTTATTGGGGGAAAATTTTTCCTTGTAATTATTATGTCTCGGGCATAATATAGCCTAGTCAGATAATCCAAGTCATATGTTTTAAAAATCATTTTACTAAGACAGGCACATAATAACATTACAGCTGAGCAAATGATTCAATCAAGTTATGAATAAATTGCTATTTGGAGCAGAGGAAGAAAATTACAAATGTTACAGTGGTGGGTGGGGGAGGAAAATGTTTGGGGGAAATGCAAATTGGGTTCAGGCGGGGTCTTAATGAGCGCATAGGATCTTGTCAGCGGAGAAAGGAGGTGTGGGGGGGGCGGGGGTAGGGGCGGCTCGCAGGGTAGTGTGTCCAAAGGCAGTTGGCCACACGGGGGAGGCGGATTGTGTTTGAGAACGGGAACCCGTTTCAGTAAGGGGTGCGGCCACAGTGTGAGTGGGAGGGGAGCAGAGTCACAGCTGACAGACTCTGGCATCTCTGCAGCGACGGATGAAGTGACTGTGTTTGTATTTTTGAAAGTTCCTTGGCTGGAGATACTGACGAGTTAGAGAGGGCACAGACCCTGGGCAGAGAATTCATGTTCACCGAGAGATCCACCTGGAGCCTGAAGGAGGGAGATCAGGAGGCCTGGCCGTGTTGCCAGCGAATGCCATGGAATTTTCCCTGCAATTGAAATGCTGGCTGAAGACTCACGTCTACTTAATATTTTTTTAGGGAGTGTTTAGGTATGTGATGAATTGAGGCTTCTTTCAGGTATGAGAGAAAGCTGAGGAACATAAATGGAACTTGGAATTTTGCTAATAACATATTGAAATAGCAAAAGGCTACTTCTTGCTCCAGTAGTTTACAAGTGACTAGAATAAGCCACATGAATACGGATCTTGGAGTTGAATAGAATTTTGTTTCTCGTAGGTCATATCATGCCTGGGAAATCTCCAGGTCCTTTATAGCAATCCATCAGGGAAGGCAGTGACATTTCCAGCCTATCCTGTTCGCATTATTTGCGGGCACACACACAGCTTTGGTGATTAGAAAGTCTTTTATTAAAAGTTGAAGTATTGAGAAGGGCACAGAGGATTCACTTTGGTCTTTTTAAAAGGGCTACTGAAATTTTGACTCACATTTCCCTGTGTGCAGACGCAAGCAGATGGGACTTATTTTTTTTTCCGCATGAGAGATAGCTGCCTTCTTGGGAAAGGCCTAAAATACTTCTCAAGGACAGAACCTTGAAGACTAAAGGTTCCAGAGATTGGTGCTTCAGGGGACAAGGCATGGAAATGATACATTTTCTCATAAAGTTTAAATGCATTTTGACCCAAACCGATAACTTTTAGCTCAAGGCGCTTGCGTGCATCATTCATACATTCATTCATCACAAGTTTTATTGAAATGTGGCTCATGTATCAAGTAGTCAGCTGTTGGGAGGGAACAGGAGGAAAGCTAAAAGGGAAACTAAAAATGTGAGTTGGAACTAGACCACAAAGGGCTTTATAACCACAATTAGTGTTTATTGAGCACTTACTATGCACCAGGTGCTGCAAATCTCTGTTCTAGAGGTCATCATAGAATATTTGAGGGTAACTGAAGCCTCGAAAGTGGATGAGACAACCCAGCTGGGCGTGACTCAGCAGTTGAGCCTCGACCTAGGATCCAGGCGATCGGGGTTCAATTCCTGGTCAGGGCACATGCCCGGGTTGCGGGCTCAGTCCCCAGTGGGGGGTGTGCAGGAGGCAGCCGATCAATGACTCTCTCATCATTGATGCTTCTATCTCTCACTCCCTCACTCTGAAATCAATAAAGATTTTTTTTTTTTTTAAAAGGAGCACCCATTATGGTGAGAAGAGAGCCAGAAGATAGAGAGACATTCAAGGAAGACGAAAGAGTTCAGAGTGTGAGAGGCGAGGCTTGGTTGGGTAGTGACAATACTATTTGGTTATCAAGGACCGAGGGACTGCTAGGTCAGCACACGCTGCAGAGGCCGTGTTCGCGTGGGTCAGAGGTCGTTCCCCTTGGGGTGGGGAGAGACCGGACGGGGTTACTGAGGCACAGAAACGTTCATCAATGTGGAGAGCTTCGTTTTTCTCAGTGAGTTAGAAGACAGACCTCCTTGTCCTGGTTCAGGAGGGTGGGTGGGATAGTTGAAGAGGACAGTCCTGGAAACCACAGCCACCAAACGCCCTCGTGGCGAATGGGAAAGGGGCCGGACCCCAGGGAGGCGGCCAGCTGGGCCCACTGGAAGGGAAAACTGCAGACATGGTCATGTTGTTCTCTGGTTTTACATTCTGCTGTTCTCTCTAAAAGTCGTCTTCAGGGGAAAAAGCGAACTTAACTGGGGCTTCAGCGTGTTGTAGGTTGTACTGCGGTTGTGGTAGCTCCCCTGGCAGGTGGCTTCCCTCGTCCTCAGGCTCCAAGTCAGCAAACCTGTGTCAGAGTTCAGGCAGGAACGGAAATTTGAGGGGCCCCATCAACTACACAGGAGAACCTTTTGGCCACATCACAGTATTTTCTTATTTATTTAGTTATTTATTTTTAGCATTAGCAGTGATGTAAGAGTGGAGCACCCAGGACAGGTGTGATGAATACCTCGAATTGCCATTGTTACCTTCCTCGATAAAAGACAAGATAAAAACTTGTCTTTTAGTCTCATTTATAAAAGGAGAATTATTTAAAGTCTCTCAGCTTGCCAGTGTCTTGCCATGTCTTACCTTCTCCTGCATCCGAACACCTTTTAGTGAGCAGGCCCACCTCCCCCAGGAAGCTCTCTGGGATGCTGCAGGCCCACTGTGCTCTGCTCTGCTTCCCAGGCCTGTGTCTCTGTTACATACAGGGAGATTCAGTTGCATTCTCTCTGGGTGTCCTAACCCATGCTTTCCTTACATTTGCAATAGCATCAGCCCCGTTACTTGGACACAGAATAAGTGTCCTCTCTGTACCCAAGTGCGTCAGAGGGAGCTGGAAAGTGGCGAGTCAGTGGCACTGGGGACACCGATAGGCCCCAGCCCGCTGGCAGTCACTCCAGTTCCACCATCCTCCTGGCCCCTCCCCTGACCATTAATGCCGAGAGCTCTGTTATTAAATTATCTGCTATTAAAATGATGAATTGGTTTCTATTTTAGTAACTCAATGTGCTTGAGGACTACTCTTTCCAGAATCGCGTTTTTATATTAATGTGTTAACTTAAAAGAACCCGGGCATCATGTTTGAAGAACTCACTATGTTTTTGTACTATTAATTTGGAGCTATTTTTAAAATATATTTTAAAGAATGTTCCTGAGTTAAATGCATTTTTCCCAAGTAAGAACTGTAGGAGTGCCCGTTACAGAACATGCTTTAAGGGATTTACGTAGAATCAGAGGTTGAAAGCGACGTGCCATCTCCTCTTTCAGACATTGCCATTCCTTCTGTGCGGTATTGTTTCCAGCCTGTAGTTGGCTCCCTTTTGCCGTTACCCCATGAGCAGCAGTGTACTTAACTGCAGGGGAATATTATTATCAGGGTCTGTACTTCTTCCTGCAACAGCTAAAAGCATGTGCGTGACCCTGTGCATGTGTCCATGGGCGTTGTTCCATGAACAGGTCCTCAGATTTTCTAAGAGGTTCAAGGGTTCTCTTTTCTCTCATAAAATATATGAGTCACTGCTGTAGTGGGATGGACTTTTCTGGTCCATAAAATTAGGTTCAGACCCAAATTCTACTGCTTACTAGTTTGGCAGCCTCGGGACAAAGGAAGCGACGCTAACCCTGGTTGCCTTTAGAGTCCCCTGAGGATGTCAGCGAGGCTAAGGAGGCAGAGCACAAAGCCCCGGCCCATCGTGGCTCCTCCGTAAGTGCCATGGAGATTTGTCCTTCTTGCCTAAAGGTCGTCGTTCCTACCGTAGCATCCCCCTTGTCCATTCGCCATCAGAGACAGCACCAGCTGCTCAAGGCTCTGTGCACAGCCGTCTGAGCGCTTAAAGCACATGAGCAAACCTTGGCCCTCAGCTGCGACTTAAGGCCGGTGACCCTTCTTGGCAGCCAGTTGTCAGGTGCGCGTGCCCTCGGGTCTGCCCACCTGGGGCAGCAGGCCTCGGGGCAGCCGCGCAAGCAGGTAGCTGGCATCGTTAGCCACAGAGCGGGGCCACGCCCTGGGGGTCTCGTTTTTCTCTGGTGGCCCCGCTTGTCTCTGCTTTCACTAAGGAAGGGATTGGCCCAGTGGGATGTCCCACGGTTCCCATCAGCCCCGTGCACTGTGTTCACCCAGAGATGGGCAGGGAGGGGGGGAAGGGCTGCTTTTTAAGGGCTGGGTCTTAGAGAAGGAGGAGTGATGCAGCTGTAATGGGGAAGCTTGGAGAAAGTGCTGGAAATTTCATCCAGGATTTCCAGCCAGTCTGGAGCCAAGGCAGGCCAACAATCAGTGTGTAAGGCTAACCGTCCAGTGTCTCCTCCCCGGCTATCAGACAGGAGTCAGGCAGCTTTCACAGGCAAGCACTTTACAATTTTAAAATTGCGAAGTAAGAACAGGTAAAAGGAAATATGCATTATTTCAAATGCATAAATGCATTAAGAGGACCCCTCTGCATGTTTACCTGTTCAAACAGTTACCTAAATTTTGCACGCAAAATATTACATTCCTACCTTCAAGACCTAAATCCAGCTTTTCACATCATTACCTGTATATACAGAGAATGAATAGGTAATGTCGTCAAAATAAATGATGTTCAGAAATTGCAATATATGCCCAACTCCTTTTTATTGTATCAAAAGAGATAACATAGGTGAAAACATCTTACACATTTTAGTTTGGGGTGCGATTTATTGTGAGTGTTTTCCCCAGAACAAAGGCCGGAGGAAACTTAGAGGTAGCACCGAGGAGTCCACGATGCAGGGATTGTGAGCAGCACGGAAACTGATGAGCGCTTGCCTGCAGAAGGTGGCTGGCTGAAGGGAAGGATATTCTTTGGAAGGCCATCCTTTAAACAAACAACATCAATTCTCCTTCCCACACATTATCTATAAGATTCTAACTTCCTGAGACTATGAATAAAAAAAACAAACACCTAGGTTTTTTGGCAGCACCTTTCAAGCTCAAGAGTTTTCCTTGTCAGGTGGGGGGCAGCACAGCCTGTGGGGAGCCGGGGCCCATAGAGAGGGGCCTGGGCATCGGTGAGCAAGGGAGAGGGCTCGGGCCAATGCCACCGTCTCGCCAAAGGTTCTCCCTGGGCCTGTGGTGACCAGTCGTGCGGTGGTCATGAGCCACTTTGAGTTATAGTAGCTTTATTTCCAAAGATCCCTGTTTTAAAAGTCCGTTCAAGGTTATCCCTATTGTAACACTGCTCTCGCTTGAATCCCAACATCCTTTCTTGATTTGTGGAGAAAAAGATGGAGTTAATAGGTAAGAAATTCTCACAGGGAGAGGGCCATGGCCCAGGTTTCCTGGAAGGAAGCGGTTGCAAATTGTCTGTGAAAGCCAGCAGGTCTAGGTGCCCTGCCCTTTCTCCGGGAGAGGGGCCATGGGTAGAGTAGGAGGGATGAGCGTCTTCGTTTGCCAGGGCATGGCCAGGGTGAAAGAAACAACTTTTCAGAAAATTAAAAATAAAACCTAAAAGAGTCTCAGCCTTCCCCCCCTCCCCTCCTGTCTCCTCTGCTCTCTCACACACATGTTCAGTAAAGCAGAAAATGAATTCAGAAACAATTACTTTGTAGTAGCAATAAAAGGAGAATTATTGGGGGATTTCGGGCCATTTTACCCCCTGGATATTTGAGGAGAAGGAAGGAAATGGGAGGTAGTATGAGGGGAATCCACAGCTCTTCCTCAGTGGGAAGATGTTAAGAGTGAGTCCAAAGGAACAGAAATGATGGTCAAAAGGAAATGGTAATTCCATAGGCTGGGATTTTCCAAGCCTTTACCCATACCATCTGAAGCCCAGAAAGGACATGGTTCAGTCTCCGCCTAAATCTACCCGTTTCCTAATCTCTCAAAAAAAATTCACTAATGCTAATGTGCAAAGAATTCACTAGTTTAATGGTATTAAATATTCCGGTATTTAAAGGATTGCACTTCTGCCTGGCCAGTGTGCTCAGTGGTTGAATATCGAGCATTGACCTATGAACCTGGAGGTCACTTGCCCGGGTTGCAGGCTCGATCCCCCGTAGGCAGCGGATCAGTGATTCTCTTTCATCATTGATGTTTCTACCTCTCCCTTCCTTTCTAAAAACATATTTAAAAAAATAAAAATAAATAAAAGATTGCACTTTTATGTGACACAATGACCTAGTCGTTTAAGCATCCCACAGTATGATTTTTAAGCATGAGTTTCCTTCAGGAGTAACAGGGAAAGAATGTTCCCACCATTTCTAAGCGGGCTTTCAGTTTTAATTTTATATTGGATTATGGGGAGTCATTGTTTTTCTTGAAAATTCAGTTGCTTTTCATTGTTACCTTTAGTAACTATGGAAATCATGACGGACTATCTGCCCGTGGACTGAAAGGAATCTAGGTAGGTACATTTGGAAATTTAGTTTAGTTTTCGACTATTATTATTTATTATTCATGAAGAAACTTTGCCCATAGGGGATTGTTGAATTTTCATTCGGTCGGATTATTTTAAAAGTAGAGCCCGGCCGGGCGTGGCTCAGCGGTTGAGCGTCGACCTAGGATACAGGCGATCGGGGTTCGATTCCTGGTCAGGGCACATGCCCGGGTTGCGGGCTCGATCAATGACTCTCTCATCATTGATGTTCCTGTCTCTCTCTCTCCCTCTCCTTTCCTCTCTCTGAGATCAATAAAGATATATTAAAAAAAAAAAAAAAAGTAGAGACAGTGTATAAGGCTTATTCTACTGCATTATTTTGTAACTTACAGAGAGAAACATCTTTTTTACTTTGATTCGCTTAAAAAGAAGAAAATAGAACATCAACATTATAAGTACTAACTAGACTATTAAGGAATTAAAAATAACCGGTAATTAGAAACTAGAAACATTGCAAGAAAAACACAATAAGTATGAAAGGTAGAGTATTTAAATTAAGGAAAGGGATTGAAGCTATTTAATGTATAACTTTCTAAGCAAATTAAAATACCGTCTGGAACCCACTGCTGTGATTTATTTCCAGAACAACAGCGCAGCGCTTTTGCCTGTGTTCCTGAGAACATGATTAGAAATGTCTAACCTGCTAAGAGTTTAGTCAGTAACAGAACCTGCAGCCTTTTCCCCCCAATGTCATCAACTTCAGTTTCCCGAATAGAGGAAAGTACCTTTGATGAAGTCTGAACTTAATCAGAATAGAGCTGGGCAACTGACCCTTCATTGTACATTCATGATACTTTTATCTCTAACAGACCATCGGAGAAGTATGCATGCTTCCGTCTCTCCATACAGAAAATTAAAATAATGATGCCAACCCCCTCTCGTGAGGCTACAAGAATGACTATGAAATCCCATCAGACTGAGTCAGGCGGATACTCTGTGGTGTTAAGCTACATTTCCTTCAATGGGACATTAAAAACAGAGCATCCCAAATTAATTTAGTATTAGAATTTTGTATTTTCAACACATTTTAGATTTTTACAGTTCTGTTGCATTTTCTGCTGCCTGAATTTCTCAGGGGACATCACTCTAGCATCAGAAAGATGCAACGATAACCACTGGAGTAGCAGGGACCCGGGAGTGTTCCTCCATTCCATCCCCTTAGCAGCTGTCAGAGGACGTGTAAACCACTCCAGGCAGAGGAGACCATTCTGATTTCCAAAGATGTACTCTACAGGGAAACTTCTTTCTACCCACATTTCCAATAAAGGAAAACTTGGATCCACTGACTTCTCTTCACCTCAGTCAGTGCAAATACCGTTTCTTCTGCAGATGCCCCTTTGTCCCCTGCTAATGCTGCTGCTGCAAAAAAAAATTCTACAAGTAAGAAAAAGACACATGGAGTTTTGTTAAGGTGTATAAAATTTCCCAAGATCTTATAAAAAGAAAACTATTCATACTTTGTCGGTTAATTTCCTTACTAACGCACACAGAAATGTCATGTGCTTTTTGGAATTATCAATGACTATTTCTCACAAAGATACACCGCGACTGAGAACTGCACTTAAATGTGAGCCCCGACTCTGCTGGGGTTAATTTTCTATGTGTATTAACTAAGTATAGTTTGTGCATATATCTTTTTATGCGGTACTTTTATAGCAAATTGATTTAAGTGCTTTTTTGGAACAGTTGTTGGGCAGAATTGATTTGGAGCCAATAAATGGACTTACACAGCAAAACTGCGCCGGGGTTTGTTCTGGCATCTAAACAGAGCTGAAGCAAATGGCAGAGTCAGTGGAGCTGGAGCGTGGTTCCCCATCAGCTTGAACCGCAGTGCTGGGGCGTAGCTATGAAAAGAGCTTCGGGAAAGCCTGGTGGGTCAAAGTGTCATTGACAGTTGGCACAAACGCACAAAGTATTTGAGGTGCGCTGGAGATTTTAATGTAAATTTAGTCCCATCGAACTTGTTAAGCCGACGTGGTCAAAGTAGAATTGACGGGGTGCTCTAATGGCAAAATCCGCGTCACAAGCTAAAGAAAGGCCCCAGAGTGGACAGCTGTGAACGGGGTGCTCGCTGTGCACGTTAGATACATCAGCTCTACTCTCATGCTAACTCCAGCATCTCCCCGCACCCAGAACAGGTCCAGCCTGTGGCATTTTAGGCTTAGCTTCCTGCAGGCAGCGCTTTGTTCTGTTCCCTTCCCCCCCAGGACCTGATAAACGCTCCTGTAAGTTCCTTTCATTTCCAAGGCCCCGTTTCCTCCTCGGTGTGTTGGAGAGAGTGTCTGCTTCCTGGTGCTGGGAACGTGGACAGTGTGACACGTGCAGAGCAAAGGAACGATGTCTCATGGAAGAAACACGCTCCTAGTAAGCGTGTGGAGTTGCAGAGTGTGGGCCCTTCAGCTCTGCCTCTTTCCTGCTTTGCAGGAGTCACCACACCCTGTTTATATTGCTCGGCACCTCCCATCGCTTCCTCTTAATCTCACCCTGTCTTCTTTTGTCCCCCCACTTCTTTCCCTCTCCCCCTCCTCTTCTTTTCACCCCCTTCCTTTCTTACTTGAGCACAGCTCTCAGCTCTTTCTTTGATTTCTCCGAATCTTATTTAAATGCATTTTTTCTGCACCGTGGCAGCTTCCTCTGTGCCCCAGGAACGTGGCCCTCTGGAGAGCGTCAGTGGACCCTGAGAATCACCTGATCTGGGCGTGGACTGAGGCCTTCCTGCTGGCAGGGCAGGTGGGCAGGGGCGACGGAGACCCCATGCTCGACCCCGCTCTCCCCCCACGGAGGCCTGCCCGGGGTAGCTCACCATGCTGAGAGCCAGAAGTTGCTTTGTATTTTATATCTGGGGTAATTCTGTTTTAGATATACTCCAGAAGTCATGATGTCATGAAAATGTGACTTCCGTTCCCTCCAAATGGCTGCTAGCTGCATAATCAAGGGTGGTTTATGCATTAAGTGGAAGCATTAGCTGAAGATTGCCTTTCAGAAATTATAAAACGGCTTTTTACATTCAGAACATTATGACATAACCGGATATGGGTTATGAACCTCTTACCCTTGTTTGTAATTCAGAGACGGTATAGGATGAATTTAAATTCCCTGAATTTAAAATGTATCTTAACATAGCTCAGTGCCTCCTGGGATTCTTTTAAGTATTTATTGATAATATCAACAATATAGTTCCAGATACTACGTATAACTGTGAAAAAGGCTTTTCTGTTTTATCCTGAATCGTATTCTGTTAGGTGTAATTGGCTAAAATTTTACCTACATTACAGTCCATCTTTCAAAGCCCTGTTTGTTGGTATATAGTTCCATGTTAAATGATAATATGTAACATTTACCGAACATTATTAATATATATGAGGCCTTGTGCTAAATATTTCATGCAATCTTTCCAACAGTCCTATATAATGTTCTAAATATTAGTCTTAAAGACTGGGAAATTAAAGCTTAGAGAAGTTACACAAAACCAACTCGAGGTCATAGAGTTAATAAATGGCATTTCCAGGCTAAAACTCTTAGATGACCAAGGCAGAGCCCACGCCCACGAGAAGCCACGAGAGGGAGCGGAGGGAAACCGGCACAGTGGCACGTGGCTCGTGGCAGGTCCGGCGTCTTCGGTCAGGCGCCTCCTCTGCGCAGAGCCCTCCACCAGGCGTTGCGCAGGCTCTGTCTCAGCCCCTTAGAGCCATGCCTCAGGAGGTAGGGGGCTTCGTTGTCCCCATTTTGCAGAGATGAGGGGGAAGAAAGCTTAAAGGGATGGAATGACTCGCCCAACGTGACAAAGGAGGTCAGAGGCAGGGCCCAGATGTGGGTCCAGACCCCCTGGTGTGAGCAGCATGGCTCTTAAACTCGCACTGTGCTCTGCTCTGCTCTGCTCTGCTCACAGGAGGACATGTGATCTCACCTGGCGTGTGTCACATGCAGCCGGCCTGGAAACGCACTGCCTTTCCCCCTTCCTGACCATGGGCCCCTCGCCCCGCTTTGGAAATAGCTGCCGTGTAGGGGGCCTGAGGAATGAGAGCAGGGGTGCTGGGGAGCCCTCCTCCTGTGCCTGCCCGCTTCTCCCGGCCTTGCATGAGTCCTTGTGTGATTCTTGAGACACTCGAACGATACCAGAGAATTCAATGCATGAGACTGTACCTCATATAAAGGAATTTATATGTCTTTCTCTTAAAGGAATGCAAGCACATCTCTCTCATGTGAAACTCTTTTTAAATCCACACACAGCTCTTTGGGTCTTAAATACATGAAAATAATTCTCTTCCACGAAATGCATTATTTGATAATATGTTATAACAAAAAGTGTTTCAGTAAGTAAACTATACTTTTTAACAGATTAGGAGTTTAAGCTGTGATGACTTCTGGTTGGCATCATTATTTCCAACCCGCATTTATATTTATTTGCTTTTCTAAGTTGAAATCTGGGCAAATATTCATTTATCATGACTCGGTAGTTTCCAGAGGAAGTACAGATTTATGATATTCCTGGTCAGACTCTAAGAGAGGTTAAACCAGGGAGGAAAATAAAATTACGAGTAATTAAATTTACAGGCAGGTTTGCCATCTAAAGCAGATTTATTGCTTCGTAGTGAAAGATAGTTGAGACACTTTCACATAAAGTGAATCCATTTTTACATGATATAGGTATTATGCATTGCTGTTTCAATTTATATAATTAAAATGATATCATTGCACTCTGAGGTTAATGGGATACTCAACTGGAAACCATACGTCGTGAGCAATAAAACAGCAGCACTGCAGAATTGGCTTTTTGGTTAAAAGCTGATGCAGTATTTCAGCACCGTTAGATTACATTTTACCTTTTAAAGATCTTTAGAAAAAGTAAGAGACAAAGACATGACGATTAATAATAGCATACTCTTGAAAGTTGCCCTTTTTTAAGAAATAGAAGGATTAGTGAGGATCTATAAAGAGTACATAGGATAAAAATAGTTAACAATTATTTTTATCCTACCTCATTTTTTTTCCGGAGAATATTCTAGAGAATACCTCAAGTGAGAGTTATAAAATTATCATTTTAGAGTTACAGGTTTGTTTTAAATGGAAACTCATTGAGGTCTTTTAAATTCTGAAATTAAAAACTTTTGTTGATCATAATATTTCACAATTTTCCTACCTAAATTACAGGTACTGAGATAGTAATGTCCATGTAATAATATATATCTTTCTATGTACCCATGTTTGCATATGGGGAACTTCTCTGTGTGTGAATGTGTGTGCCAATGTGTGTGCCTTTCTCCCTCTCGCTGTCACATGTGCACATATATTTAGAAAATATATTTATTATTTAATGTTTATTCAGCTCTATATCAGTACAGAATACATATGTGGAGAGAAAGAAGTGATAGGAAATACATATATTCCCACTTTGTAAAACAATTTTGTCCCAAGTTCAGAACAATTCAAGAGCTGTTTTTATCATCTGTACAAGTTCTGTGAGCATGAGCAAAAGAATATATCTTGTATTACAGAGCTGCCGTTGGTTTATAGAGGGAAAATTAGGGGGAAAACACTGTAATCCAATATGTGGAGTTGAACCAAAACAAAGAAGTCTTTGAAGAGAGTGTGGTGTCTGAAAGGATTTGAGATGGCCTAAAGCAGTAGCCACTCCCTGCTGGCCATGGACTAATAATTGGACTTCTGTTATATTATGAAATATTAAATCAAGTACAAAAATGTCACGAAGGACCCAAAGAGCATACTAGATATACTAGTCTACAGCAGAGCTAGTTATTGATGTTTGAAATTGCCTTACAAAGTCTATTGCATCTATCAGCTGAGGAGGGGATTAACAAAATGTGTCATATCCATACAATGGAATATTATTTGGCAATAAAAAATGAAGTTCAGATACATGTTATAGTACAGAGGAGGGAAAGAGGAGTGACTGCCAATGAGTACAAGGTCTTTTTGGAGGTAATGAAAATGTTCTAAAATTAGATTATGGTGATTAGGATGCAACTCCATAAATAGTCTAAAAACCATTACATTTTACAGTTCAAATAGGTAATGTTTTAGTGTATAAATTATATCTCAGTAAAGCTGTTAAAGCCTATTATAAAAATTTCTCTTAGGGGAAGGTCATAATTTGTTGAGGGATGATGTTGGCCAATTTTATTTATTAATTCATGACTTGTGGGTGTTTTCTTCAGTTGTGGGAAGCTTGTCTTTCATTCAGATTTTCAAGAGTCACTTTTTAGTTGAAATCTGTAAATTCAATAAGGAAGTCCTGATGGTTGGCTATCCTTATACACCACAAGTTGTTGAAAAGTCAGAATTGAGTACGTGCGTTGACATTGACTCGTCATTGACAAATGTCCATTTAAGAACAAATAGGGCCAAGAGACCAAAACCGACACGTGCTCTTATGAAGTGTTTAGATGTCCTGCTGTCGTCATTCTTGTACAACATTCCTGAAACTTTTGTTTGGTCTTGTTTTATTACTGACTCATCTTGTTTTTTATTGCTGATAAGATTAGCTGAAAGCCCCACAGCATTTTATTTGAATATTCTTGAATCCCAATACAACCTCTCTTTAATTTTTCCTTCTAATCAATTGTTAAGTGCATCAATATTCTGTCTTCATACCTTTCACCCCCAGGGATGTCACCCTAAAATGCCTGTGTGTCTTTGTCTTCCTGTGCTGGTCTTTTCTTTAGAAATAACTTCCCATTTCTTCCCACGCCATCCCCATCACTTTTCCTAAGACCCAGCTCAGTGCTCTCCTTTTTCAGAGGCATTTCCTCCTTTATATTCTACCTCAGTCTGGTTATATCCTAATGTTTTATTTACACATGCATGTCATCATGAGTTTATTTATTCATATGTACATATCTGGTCCTCCTTATTTTGCAGTTATTTCAATGAGAAAATAGGATTGCATTTTTGATATGTTTTAATAAATGAATTGTGAGTTTTCTGATACAAAGGCACCGAGTTGTGTTCAAGAAATCATTATTTCCCGCTTGGCATCTCACTTTTTTGATTAAATTATTAAACTCACACATATTGAGAACGTTAAAGTATTTTTAAGCCTATCAGCTGAGACTGAGCTTAGACTGAATAAAGGCTTCCACGACTTTCCCATTTAAAATGTGTGGTGCTTCTACACCTAACTTTGCTATTTCCTTTATCTCATTGATGTCAGGAAAGGTATTTGGATCTCAGAAAGAATATTTTTACCGTATCTTTGGGAAACCCAAAGAATCGGTACATCATGGTCATAATTTATCAGAGCCGAAGATGACATTTCGTATCAGATATCCTAAGAGAGACATCAAGTATCCGTTAAGTAAGTAATTTGCTTGAGAACCTAAATGTCATTAAGTACAGCACTAATTTGCTGTTCGGTTAGGGACATCTTTACGCATGCTTTATCGACCACAGCCAGGCACTGTATTAGGCACCAGGGTATAATGATCAATTATTCAGCATCCGTTCTCAGGGAACTTTCAGCTCTGGTGGGATGTGTCAATGAGTAATGTGGCGATTACAATTCAGGATATCAGTTAAATAGAACACGGTACAGGAGCATGAGGAAGGGAGCCCGCTCCAGCAGGCGATGTCAGAGGAAATGAAGCAAGGGTATTTGAAGTCAACTGCAAAGGAAGAATAGACTTAACCAGTGAAGGGCAACATGTAAATATTTGAGGCAGAGGGAAATAGATATATAAAGATCCGGCAGGAAAAAATGCATGCATAATAGATTGCATGTGTACATATATTCTGTAAATCTGTGTATAAACTTAAGAAACTTCATTTCACAATATATACATGTATCAAATCATTATGTCGTACACCTGAAATGAATGTAATAATATGTCAATTACACTTCAATTTTAAAAATAAAATAAAAGGGGGGAAGAAACTCCACAGCAAGTTTTTGTTTAGTTTTGCTTTGTTTTCACTGTCATCTACCACCCCCAGTGCTCCAGGCAATGGCAAAGTGAAATCTTTCTTCCTTTTCTATTTCAGGACTTTGCGTAGTATTTTCTTGCTGATATTTTAATCGGTTCAGTCCTGGAATGATCCCTTACTGGCCTGTTTTCCCTTCCTGACTCTGAACTCTGAGCACAGACCCCATATTATTTCCATCATTTATTCTTTATTCCTAAGAACTAGAAGCGCATTCAGCACACACTGCCCGCAGTAAACAATTTCTGGATTGAATTGACTTGAACTGATGGGCGTGCAGGAAAGTCACATGGGCGAGGCGCTTCGCTCGTTCACATAGAGCACAGCAGATCCTCCAGTCCCCACAGTAACCTTGACACACAGACATTTGGTAGCATTTCTAGAGTTAGAGGAAATAAGACGTGATTCAGAAAATCTCAGTAACGTAACTGAGATCACATGGTCCCATATTTTTATGGAGTAGAGTCAAGGATTCCTGTCCAAACCCAATCCCAGGCCTGTCCCAGTACATCGCCTTCCAAGTACCAGGCCAGTCAGGCATCTGGGGTGTTTTCAGGCCATTGCGATTATCTGTGTCCTTGAGGTGACAAAAAACTTGGGTTATTATGAAACAAGGGTTATTAGTTCAGTGGCCCTTCTCATAAAAGGCATAGCTGTGGGAGATGTGTGTGTGTGTGTGTGTGTGTGTATTGCCATACACTATTTTTAGGATCTTTCATTACCTGATGACTCTACCCAATCAGGTCACTCCTCCTGGAATGCACTTAGTAGGAGTGCTGATAGGTAACCCAAATGGGACTTAAACATCACTTGGAAAGATCGATGTGCCCGATAGATGTTAGCTTTGAGTATTGTCTTATTTCACCTATTCTCAGGTGAAGCAATGTTATGATACCATTTTGAAGAGAAGTAAGAGAAAAGAAAAAGTATTTACATTGTGAATAATTTATTATTTCAAGATTAGTATCCTGGCTGTAAGATTATTACATTGGTAAAAAAGTTTTTAATGTGGCCTCTCAGAAGCCTATGGAGCTCGATGGTGCCGAAGGTTGCAAGCATGAAGGGACTTAATGCCTGTGAACTGTACACATAAAGGGGTTAAAATTGTCAAGTTTATGTTTTGTATATGTTACCACAATACAAATAATTGGCCTCATATCTTATATGTACGTCTTATGCTACATATATTCTTCTTGGCTTTTATACTTCCCGTTTATTATTTACCATTGTCGTTCACTACTTCCAATTGGATGGACATAAAGGAACACCGTGCGTGTAAACCAAACCCAAAGCTAGAAAGTACCATTCGTGGGAGGTGTTCCAGTGGGCTGCTGACATGCGGGTCAGAGACAGTGGGAAAAGTTCCCTCGCGGACAGGTGGCTGGGCATCTCCCCTAGAGGTTCTCCTTGCATTTCTGGAGTGGAGCTCAGAGATCTGTCTGTTTTTTACACAAGCTCCCCAGAGGATTGTTATGGGTGATCCTCCAACCACACTGAAACCACAGGTCCAGAGAGCCAGACCCCTACAGAAGCTGCTTCTTGCAAGAGGCAGGGCAGCCGTGGCTAAGTGTATGAGGTTTGGAGGACAACAGCCGAGTTCGAATCCCTGCTCCTCTAGCTTACTGGCTCTGTCACCACAGGGCAGTTATGTAACCTCTGTGAACCTCAGCTCCCTGTCTTTAAATGGGAACAGAAAGTACACCCTGATGTGTTTATAGAAATAAACAAAATTAGTAACTGCCCAATATATGTTAGCTTATTTCATCTATTCTCAAGTGCAGGCTTTTTCACACTTAAATATCTACGGAGTCTTACAATTGCCAGTTAGTTGTGTAAAAGAATTCTATGACACTTTTTATTAAGAGAAAGAAAGCGCGGTGCTATCCAAGTATATTAGCAATGAAAAGAAGAATAGACATGTATTATTACTACTATGTTCAGTGAAGCTTTGGGTGCTGAGTACTAGAATTTTCTGCAGGCTCTCAGTGACAAAGCAATTTTTCGTGAAGAAACAGCCCCAGCAATCCCTAAAAAGAGGCCATTCACACATCTGTCAAAGAATGATAGAGGAACCTGTCCTATATAGGATGATATTAAGACCTGGGAAAGAAAGGACGTATGTAGAAGAGACAGCCCCGCTTATTAAGAAGCAGCAGTCAGGTGATTGATTATAAACATCATAAAGGAGACAGAACTGTCACAAAGCAATGGTTATATCAGATTTCATGCTGTCAGTAAATGTTTTTGAATGCATGAATGAGGGCTGGACGGGAGAGTGAGGAAGGAACAAGCTGACTTTCCCACTTTCAAATGTTGAAATTTTGAGGACACTAAGCATTGGGGGCAGTAAGCTGCAGATCTGGAAGGTGTTGGTACATACCATCTGAAAGAAGATTTATATACGTAGTGCATCGTTCAGTTCTCATCGTGGCCTGAAGATTCCTTAATCTGTATTTCTAATCTCCTCACTGAGCTCTGGTTTCTGATCTCCAGCGTTTTGTGAAACACTGCCTTCCACCTCTCCTGAGTTGCCTGATGCCAGTATATCTAAAAGCCCTCTCAGAAGTCAACTTTTCTCTCCTGAATTCCCCTCGTTGTGTCTATAATATTAGATTTTGCTGCTGATCAGGGCGCCAAGCACAGGCTTATACTCAACATCTGTGTCTCTAGATCATACACCTCCAGTGAGTTGCCGTGTTTTATAAGTTTGTTCTTCAGAATGGCCTTACTGTTCTTTGTCAAGATTTCTTTGGGTAGTCAAGGTCTTTTTTGGCTCCCTACAAATTTTACTATGGTTTGTTCTATTTCTATGAAGAATGCCATTGGAATTTTGATAGGGATTATACTGAATCTGTAGGTTGCTTTGGGTAGCATGGACATTTGAACACTATTAATGATTACAACACATGAGCATGCAATACTTTTCCATATTTGTGGTCAAAATAGCACAAAACTAATCTTGTCTTCAATCGCAGCTCTCCAATTACTGCACTTGTCTTCCTCAAATGGTTTTTTTTTTTACTCTTTGGATTTTGTTATTCCCTTAATCTGAAAATTTAAGGGCCTTCATGCTCTCCCCAAGATAACAATAGTCTTAAATTACATCAAAGAACTTACATGTGGACCTGAGGCCAACTCCAAACTTCATTACTTAATATTCTCCAAGTAGAATTTCCTAGTTCACTGGAGACCCATCTTTCTCCACCGACACTGCCCAATGTGACTTTACTACTCATTGTCCCTGCCTGCCCTGAAATTCAATTTCCAGTTTAATCTTCCTAAAAATCAACTCCAATCAGGCCACTTCCCTACTTTGGAGCACATTTTTACACTCTATTGCCTAGTGATATAATTACAGACTCTCCTTGGCAGCTCCAAATCTCTAACTCAGTAGTTCTGATTCATTCCTCTCGTTCCGCACAGTTCACAGAACACTGCACCACCGTAAGTTATGTTTCACTTTTTCTACTATAATCTTCAAGGAACAAAGCAAATACATTCAGGGGTACACAGCATTTCTTAATGGAATAATCGTAACATACATATAACCAACACTTCTCTAGTGCTTACTATGTGCCAAGTACTTTTTGAGCATTTTAAAAATTATGAATTCATTGAATCCACCTAAGAGTCCCATGAGGTAGACACAATTATTGTTCCATTTTACAGATGAGGAAACTAAAGCACAGGAAGGGTAAGCAGTTTTACCAGTGCCTCATGGTTAATAAATGGCAGAGCTAGAATGTAATCGCAGATAGTCTGCAGTCTACACGCTTAATCTCTCTGGCATGCTGCCTCTCTCCTTGGATTTCTGCCACCCACCGCCTACCACCCCTTCCCCAACACTGGAGGCTAAGAATTACTGAGCTCAGTCATTTTTATCAAGGTTCAAAAAGGTCCCATTCTATTTTTAAAGTGGCCTGAATCCATCAAGCCTCCAATGGCTCTTACTTTTCTGATCTCCTAGATCACCCTTCTCAGGCATCACTCATGGCTTGCTTACTAGATATCATCTTTGTTGTTACCAAACTGTGTGATGTATATCACATCTCTCTAATTCGTAATGGACACTGCAACTTGCTCTTCTGATTTCCCAATTTTGTTTATAGTCCCCCTACTCTAAGTTCAAAGTCACCGCTGTCTCCTCTCTCTCTTGCCTAGGCCATATTCACATACAATTCACTTCTAAGTTTTGGTTCTTCGTGTGTCCTTGATACCACACTCTTTATCTTTTCCACCTTTTCTATCTACAGTGAGAGATGCCTCACCCATTAATTGGCCGAGGGTAAGCAAGCATTGTGTTAGTGGTTCTTATATTGCTTGAGATTCTCATTACCCTTTCTCCAACTTATGTGGGCTTCTGAACTCCAGTCTTAGACCCCGGGTATTCACTGACAGTTTAATTTATCTAAGGAAGATCCTCTGTCCTGCTTCTGTCCATCACTCTGCCCTCCCTACAATTGTCTGCTGAAATGAGAACTCCTTAATTGGTGCCAAAAGTCTACTTATCACAACATTGACTTGCTTTTCCAACTTCATCTCCCATTGCTCTACTACATATGTTGTACCTTCTAAACACACCAGACAAAATGCTACTCCCATAAAATGTCCTGTTTTCCCCTCCATATTTCTGCTTGTGAAATTTATTTTAAGAAATGCTATCCCTCACCCTGCCCTCTACCTTCACGTGTTGGCACATTCCCAAAGGGGTGTCCAGAAGGCAGCCGATCAATGACTCTCTCATCATTGATGTTTCTATCTCTCTCTTCCTCTCCCTTCCTCTCTCTGAAATCAACAAAACTATATTTAAAAAAAGAAAATATGAGTCATTGTTCTAACAGTCTTACCCATCATTTTGCAAATGACCTAAATGAGAAGCTAGGATGAGTTAAGAAAAAGCCTTCTAAGTTCTAGGCCACAGGAAAGACATATTGAGATTGAATAAGTAGCTCCTGGTATCACCTTTAAAAATCCCTAAATCTAGACTCAATATTTATCTGTTTTTTCCCTATACATTTACTTTAACAATTGTCTCATTGTTTAGCATGAACCCCTGACATCTCTGAAGCATAGTTTCCTTTCCTGTAAAACCAGGATAATAGTACCTCTTTTATAAGATGGTTATGGAGATTAAAAGAAATATAGGTCAAATTTGATCATATATTATATCTAAAAATTAACTATTTGATACAAAAGGTACTGGAAATGTGTTGAGCTGCTTCCTCCTGTTATGGGTTACCATGACCCACCTACCTGAAGGGGCCTGGGGTCCACGAGTGGAGTTGCCTGCGGGAGTGGGCTGGGCACAGAGCAGAGACCCCCACACCATTGGCCTTAGGGGCGTAAGGAGCCTCTGAGATGGACAGTCCCTCTTTTGTAAAAAGAAAAGGCTGGTAAGTGAAGTAGGATGAAACCCTTCCATGGTCTGGAATTCTGCCCGCAGTGAGGACTGAAATCAAGTTCAGAAGGAATGGGGTCCTCACTGAATTTCAGTCCCTCAGTGACGTCTCATGATCCACATAAAACATCCCCTGCCTTCCCTCCCGCTCCACCGGCTCCCCACTCGAGACCGTGCCCCTAGGATAAAATTGTCCCTAGAGACCGAGCTGAGCCCCAGGTGGTGAGTGAAACGGCTCCAGCCGGCCGGTGGGAAGGCGGCAGGGCCTGTGCAGCAGGCACGACCTGGAAGGAACCGTCTTTGCCCGGTCCCCTCCCACACAGTCTCTAAAGTCAGCTTTGTCTTAGGAGAAGTGAAAAGAAGGGGAGGGGGAGGGACATGAGAATCCATTGAATCAACAGACACACAGCAGTTTCCAGGGAGCATTACAGATCCAAACGCGCTCGAATTCAATCTTCTGTCCCTCTTCATTTCTTATTATTTGCTGTTTTTCTTCCTCTGATCTCTCTCTTTACCTTCCCCTTGCTCGGTAGCCTCCCTCAAACACTGTTTCCAGTTACAAGGCTTTTAAACATATATTGCTAACCCTATGTGATTAAACAGGGCGAGGAAGTCATCTCAATTCACCACAAGCTGCAGAAATAAGCCCTTTTGAAGGAGGTGGAGTTTTATCACCCTTAGGGATACACCGAAACGCTTGAGAGCAGTGGCGGAGCCTGGTGCTTAGGAAAGGAGTGGCTGCCTTGCAGATTTACTGTTTGAGATAATATATGTGTTTTTGCCTTTTAAGACCTTTACTCTTTAAATAGGCTAACATTTATTTCTTTACAAATTGCTTAGCAAACATTTTTTGTTATTTGAACACGGTGGATATTGGGATATAAACGCAAATCTTGGTTGTTTAAAACTTAGTGTTAAGGAGGTCAAGACCAGGCACTAAATCTTCTGATCTGCCAGTTGTCCCTGTCGCGTGGCCCCGAGTGTGCCAACAGCCAGCTCTGGCCGTAAGGAGCCTTAGGGGAGAGGAGGGGGTGAGTCCGTCCAGTACGCCTCCAGGTCATCGGAAAGGGGCTCTGTTTTCTTCAGCTGCGCCTCGTGGTTCGTAGCTTCATCTTTCTTTGTGAGCCTCAGTTATCTTATAGAATTTCAGTGATCATTTTAGGGCCATCATGGTTATTTTAATCATGTATTTATTTGATATTTCAACTTTCTGCTCTGTAGTGGTGTCACTTAAAATGAGGCCAGCGTTTTCTGTTTTCATGGCATTTCTCATTGTGTATTTATATCCTGCTTGTTAAGGCTAATAATACTGGGTGAGCACAGAATTGCATCTGAACTCGGAAGGTAAAATAATGACCCATCTCATGAGATGAGTGATTTTTTTTTTTTTTTTTTACTAACTTCTCGTTCCAACTTAGAGTGCTTTTCCTCTTTGATTAAAATGTATTTCTCAATTAAATTAAAATGCAAATACAGACAGGCTCTGTTTATGGTTATAATAGAATTATTTAAAGGAGGTTTTAATTTAACTTGCTGTTAATATTTCATGCAGGAACTGTTGGTTTTATTGTTGGGTTCGTCCTGCCATGTTCCATTTTCAAGATTACGTAAAGTGCTGTGAAAACTTAATCATGCTGCCCAGATTTGATCAGTTTCTGCCCTCTCTTCTCTAGGATGTTAAAATGGACTGCTTTCCTGTACACTTTATAAGTTATGTCAGAGATGTAGAAATATCAGTACTAAAACTTTAGAACCCCTGGACATTGAGTTATAAAAAATTTGCTATTTGTCTTAAATAAATATTTTATTGCACAGAATTGAATCAACTGCTAAATTTAAGAGAACCATATTCTGGATTTTATTATGTGATTAAAGATCTGGGAAAAGTACTTCAAGATACCATTTAGTCCCACCTTTTAATTTATACCAGAAACATAAAACATTTGTAATAGAAATTGCACCTAATGCTACGGATTTCATTATGATACTTTTAGTATTTTTTTAGAAGTATTCTATCAGGTCTCAAGCAAATTGATTAAAATAATTTTTAAATACCTTAGAGCTTCATCTTATTCTGTTTTCTTATTTTTAGAGATCTCAGTGAAAACCAAATTCAGGCAATTCCAAGGAAGGCTTTCCGTGGAGCAGTTGACATTAAAAATCTGTAAGTTGTTGTTGTTTTTTAAATTTATACTGTCTTTTTAAAGCTATCCTATTTTAAAGTGAAATTGATATTAAAGAAAGTGTAATGAAAAGTGGTGAAAGCCCAATGTGTCTTTATGCCTGATCAGGAGAGCTTGTAACGTAAGTTTTCTGTTGTTTTCACAACTATCTGAAGGGATTCTCGTTCAGAAGGCGTCTTGAATCTGAACTTGTTATCAAATTCATTCTTCAAACCTTGTGATTAATCTTGTTAAGTCTAAGGAAGTGATATGATTAAAAGGTATTTGCAGTGTATTTTCTGCCTTTTACTGTCAGCTTATTTCAGTAACTCCCTTTTCAGTTGTTATTGGTATTTATTGGATATGCAGAATATAAACTATTTTTCCCAAAACAGTACATAATATTTTCTCATTAGAGATACCTGTAGCCTAGAGCTACAGCTTTTTAAAATAGCTTTTAGGTCACCATTTCCATTAAATGCCTAAAGTGTGAGAGTAAGGAAATTATGCCTTTCCCTTTGTGTAAATATTTTTCTTACATCTGTTTTCCTTTAGAGCTTTATGAAATAATATATGTATAACCTTTTTTAAAAAGAAAGAAGAAACAAGAAAAAAACTGTCTTTCTGTATTTTCCCGTGATAAATCTTTAATCTGTAGTTGTGTGTAGAAGTGTTTTATAAGCACCCACGGCTCTGGAGATACATATCAAATTTAAAATCTCAGTGACAATACTAATATTGCCAGTATGTATTTTTATAAATTTTAAAATATCATGCTCTCCTTTGAAAATGATGATTTTGGACTGACTGCTAAACCCAGGACATAAAATGTTTTCTGTATCCTTTGCATTAGTTTGAAATGTAGAGGAGAAAAGCCCCTGAGTGCTAAGATTAACTCTCAGGAATTCAATATTTTTTAGCTAGTAATAACCAGGGCAGGGACTTTGTCAAGAATTAACTTTATTCAGAATTCGCCATGGTGGGATCCAGTGTGATTTTTCTCAAGAGCAGAAGTGAGACACATGTTTTTCCCTGTCAAAGAGGATGACTGTTTATAAAGCTACAGATTTTGGCCCCTATGGAGTCTCTTCAATGTCAAAGGTTTTCTTTTAAATTTGCACGTTCTAAATGTACAGGTAAAGGGGGAAATGCAGGCTTCTAGATGTGACTGTGTAGGGCCATTAGACTCCTGGCCCTGGGATGTTATGCGTGTTGACGTGCTCAGAGGGTTTTCTTTGCTCTCCCCTTTCTCTCCTTCAGCTGGGGCTCGGGGGGGCCCTCAGGTAGACTCGCTGGCGGGTGCTGAGACGGCCCCTGCATATTGTGCTGGAACAGAACCATCTAAGGCCCTGTGTTGTCCCTACTCGAGTTGCCTGTGTGTCCTGTAAAAGGAGAGTAATGGCTCCGGTTGACCGCCCTTTGGGAATGCACTTACAGCCTTACCATAGCATTCTCTCTAAATCCTCGAAACAGGTGGCTTTTACTCCTTAGGAAGGATATTCGGGGAACCCAAGTCTACAAGTAATCCTTCTGCCAAATTTAAGGATACATTTGGGAATGGGCTACAGGTCACGGTGGGATTCTTCCCTATGCCCTCTTGGCTTATCCTTAAAAAATGTGTTTTTAAAAGTTTAGAGATAACAAAAAAAGTGAGATGCTAGCCCCGTGCACTGAAAGGAATGCATTATCGACTTAGCTGGATTTTTGAAAATCTCTTTCCCCTACATGCATTTTTCCCCCTCCCCAAATTTAAAGGCAGTACTTACATACGCAGTGAGGTGAGGGTCCAGCTCCAGTCTCAGAATCTGTTGCTATTTATTGAATTTGTAGCTATGACAAGTCAGGCAACCTCACTAAACCTTTGTTTTCACTTTTATAAAATGAATATAATAATTGCTTGGGTTTGTTGTGGGTATTAGGGAAAGGAGATACATAAAACACTGTTTAAAACAGTAAAATGCCTATGATACAGAGTGTATTTCACCCTGCAAGTATTCACTCATCCATGGCTAGGATTTAGGCTTGGGAAAGATAGGGTAAGAAGACTGAAAAGCAGGACATAAAGGAATTTGCAATATTAGGAATGGATAAGCGCGACCCGTGTCTACTATGGGCCATTTAGACATGAGCCACAGAATGGAAAAAGGAAATATATCAGGAAGCACTAAATGGGTCACACGAGACCCTGACACTAAGTGCTGTAGGTGCTGAGGAGAGAAAGAGATAAAAAAGATTGCTGGAAGTTATCAGGGAATTCTTTAAGGAGTTTCTACAAGAAAATATGAAGGAATCTACGATGAGATTGGATTGGAGTGTGCATTGATGAGCAGTGGTTAGGATGGATTGAGGAAGCCAGGATTTATTAAAAGGCTGTACATGCATAACCCATGGACACAGACAGTAATGTGAAGGCCTGGGGTTGGGGGTGGGTGCGGGTCATTGGGGAGAAAAGGGGGACATCTGTAATTCTTTCAACAATAAAGATAAATTTAAAAAATTAAAATAAAATTACAGCTGAGGTGGTAAATTTTTTTTTAAAGAAAAGGCTGCAGGAAGATAGAATTTATTCCCACTATTTTTACTGCCTTCCATGTAACAATGGGAAAGAACATAAGAGCAACATTGAAATACCACAGTGCATTTCCAGGTTTATTGAATTCATCAGGATCATAGCTGCGGTCTTACAGAATTTTACCATGAAAGGGCACTTTTCTGTAATTAAAAAATAGTTCGAATACATTGTCCAAAAAAAAAAGTCCAATTCCATGGGTCTTTGTATGAAGTTTCGTTTTCTCATTAGAAGGTAAGTATATCTATTTAATCTGAGGGTAAATGTGAATTCATATTATTATTAAACTGGTAACCGTGAGGCATCACATAACGCCTCAGTGGAAGCCCACATATGTCAGCATTATTACTATTAGTCACATTCCGTGGGGGAAGGAGAGGCACAGTGCCTTGTCCTGTTTGCATTCCAGCGTATGATTTACAGTTGGGACAATCCTTTATGGAGCCACGGTGGCTACTGGTCCCCGTCATTCAGGGAGCCAGGAGAAAGCAGAAGGCTAGACAGGGGATATGTGCTTGGCTTCATCTAGACGGGGTTCTGCGCAGTGCTAACAGGCTGATTGGATTTACCGCGTCCAGGCCTTAGTCGGAGCAAATCCCAGGCATCGGAAGACTTTCACTGGAAGAACCTGCTTCAATCGTGTGGACGGTCCGGCTATGCGCTCTGCTCAAGGCCGCATCCCCACAGCATGAAACCCATGCTGGGGAAGGTCTGCAGATCAGCAGATGTAAGCCTTCTTCCTGCAGGCGAGCCACACAGAAACTACACCGGACACAGGGACATTTATCTTGCTCTTAAACATCCCCAGGGAGCACTTCCTGCACCTTTTTGGCTTTTCTCTATTAATTTCTTAACCAGATTAAAAACCTTTATATTTGATCTTGTTACCTAATTTTCTCCAGCTGCAACTGAAGCCAGTTTCTTTTTCCTGACATTTTAGACGGTGAGATCCGAGAATAATAAGATCATATTAAAATATCAGCTAAATTATAGTGTTTGTAATAGTCCCTGGCAGCGCTTTTCCATAAGGTTTCCATCTGTGTTTTCAAACTCCCCAATCAAGTGTGAATTAAAGTATTGATACCGTGTCATTACCAACCGATGCCTCGCGGGATGGTAATCACTGTTTACGCGCGGTTCTTCATCAGCCTCGCACATATCTCACGCACTTAGCGCCGATGCAGTAGAGCCTCGGCTGCCTGCTGATCGCGTCTCTAACAAAGACGTGTCGCATCACACCGCTGGTTTTTTAAGCAAGGATTTACGCGGTATTTCCATTTAATTGAATAATTTAAGAGAACATTCAAATTAAACCTTGCTTTATCGCTGAGGCTTGCAAGCTGATTCTCTAAGCACGTACTTTATGGGATAAAAATCCTCCAAAAGTCCCTTGTATTTATGAGAAAACATTCCCACTTATAGGCATCTCAGGATTTAAATTTTAAAATGTACAAATTTAGTATATGAAATTAAAAATTAAGTAGATTGCAAGTTGTTCTTCATATCACAAAAGCAAACTCTAACATCCTTTACCATTGGTTCCTTTGGTGAGTTCAAGACGGATACTTAAAAACAATTAAATTACAGCAAGCATTATTTTAGCTATATCGTGGCATATAAATCGCACTTGCCTTTTTTCTAATTTCATTTTGTTGCACATCCTCCAAATGTACTCTGTGTTCCAGCCAAACTTTACTTTTTACTGTTCATAAATAAATACATTCCTTTCCATTTCCTTGCATTATCCCAAATCCATTAACCCTACCTCTGTTACGAGCCTTACCACCCTTTTCCAGGGAAACGGCCTCTTGGTAAAAGTAGTTTAGGGAAAATATTATAGTTATCCTTTTTTATTTTGACATACGTAAGTTTATAGACACGGGCTTAAGTTCAAGAGGATCTTGCCTGGTTCTCTTGGAGTAAATCATGGTATCATTTGGGAAACCGATATGTATGGCCGTGATGTTTTAGGAAACAAATCACCCAGTTTGGGTTGCAATGATTATTGGCAATAAGAAGATTTGGCAAACAGGAGAGTTAATTTATATTGTTATTATATATTTTCCAAATGCAAGCCTGACTTTAGCTTTGTCACTTAATTTAAGTCATAATTGCAAAATGTCTGCCGTAATCAGCTAGTTTACATGTTTAGTGCATAACATTTCTTTTCATACTTGCATTCTTATTACATACCTATTATAAAAATAAAACCCATTGATATCAAATTTAAATTGTAGTTTTTAGTGACCCCAACTCTTTTCTAGAATGTTTTCAGTAAACTGAGGCTGAAGAGACTTAGAAGGGGAGGTTGGTTCCTCATTCAAGGGACCTGCTGTCCTTAGTGTTGGATTAAATGCCTCAGGTCTTCAGTGGGACATAGAACCTTCTGAACAAACCTATCGAAATGACTCTTCATTTAGATAGAGAGTAAATTAAGTTGAGCTTCATATTATGAGGACCAGAGCTCCACGTAACACTCAGAAGGCTGTCTACAGACATAAGAGAGAACCAGCAGTTGTCTGGATCCTTGAATGTGAAATACATCAGGGAGATGCCGCTGAAGTACCTTGGGAACTGTCCGTGGTCCTGTAATCTGCCTGGTTAGTACTCACTCTGAAAGCACACTGAATTGTGATAATCCCCAACTGTAGTTGAGTTTGCTAGCAACAATCTCTCCGAATTCACATTTTGCTTTGTCTCCGGGGTACTTCAGCAATTTTTCGTCATTGATGGCATTCTCTCATGTAAAAATGAATCTATACAATCTTCATAAACACTTTTCAAGACAAAATAAAACAAACAAAACATAAAGACACCTGATTCATTGGGAATCCAATTCACCTGTGTACAAAATAAGAATTGGCATGATTTAGCTGTGGCTGCTGTGTTGTCCATGAGACAGGACAGACCTTAAGGTTTCTAGTTTCCCCAACACTGAACAGCCTCACTTTGCTGCCTCTTACTATTATTATAGCCTGCTGATTGACTTTTTATATGCAATGTGTGTTCTGATCAGGTAATTTTAACATTGCAGACAGGTTAGTTTTCACAAAGCATTATTTTTCATTCCATCACTACCTGGTTCAAAATCATTCAGTTTACTTTTTAAAAACACACTTTGTTACAGGTACTGTGGCAAAGCCTTAAGGACACAGAGGAGTATTGTCATAGTTCTGCGGGGTCTGTAGGTGTATGGAGTCTTCCCTGAGAGAGCAGTGGCTGTCATTAAATGTCATAGTATCTAGTCTGTCTAGATATTCCAACTGGTCATAATACTCTCACTTCCACCCAGATTCCCAGCCCCTCTCCCACTTAATTTGCACACAAGCTCTTTTCTCAGGCCCACATGGCCTCTCTCTCAAGAACATTTGCTGTAAACATTTAGAGCACCCGCTTACACCTGTTCTTTGATCGTGCCATTCTCCATCCCAGGGAGAACCATTTTTATTTTGTGCCTTTCTGAATTCTATCAGCTTTTTAAGGATCAGGTTTTTTCCTGCCCTCACACATGATACCTTCAGCCTATGGGAATCTCTTCTCTGAATTCTTTTTTTTTTTTTTAACCTCTCTTCATTTGCTGGCTTCTTCCTTGAAACTTGGCCTTCAATTTAATTGAAACCCCCATTGGCAGAAGGAATAGCTCCTGAATCTGTTACATAGCCACTTGTGTATTGAGTGGGGGTTTCAGATGTGCATAAATTTAAATTTGAATCAAGGTTTCACCAACTATTTGCTTCCTACTTTGAATAAGTTATTGAAGCCTGTAAACCTCATTTTCTCATTTATAAAGTCAGGATGATAAAACTTACCTTTTATTGAAGGTCTTATGAGGACTAATGAGATGGAAAATATGCCGTCTCTGCCAGTTGCCGTGCATTTAATAAACACCATTGTTGGACATCTGGTCCTGTCTACATGTTCATGGTGACATTGGTCCCTGCCAAGCGGTCCTTGTTATTTGGTACTGTTCAAAACATCCTTGCTTAGAAAACATCCCTGGGTTCAAATAGCCCATAAAATTTATTTCTACTTTTGGTTTATAGGATTAATACACTTAAAAAACACTAGCCCAGCAGGGCGTGGCTCAGCGGTTGAGCATCGACCTAGGATCTAGGAGATCAGGGTTCGATTCCCGGTGAGGGCACATGCCCAGTTTGCGGGCTGCAGCCGATCAATGACTCTCTCATCATTGATGT
Organism: Miniopterus natalensis; assembly: GCF_054644295.1. Classification (NCBI taxonomy): domain Eukaryota; kingdom Metazoa; phylum Chordata; class Mammalia; order Chiroptera; family Miniopteridae; genus Miniopterus; species Miniopterus natalensis. Next base: position 191,599,928 of record NC_142081.1, on the reverse strand, counting down.
TTCTATCTTTCTCTCTCCCTCTCCCTTCCTCTCTCTGAAATCAATAAAGATATATTTAAAAAAAAAAAATGCACTGTTTTAATGCTCTAAGAATTCTGTTGTGCCTGTATTGCAATAATAACCCTTCTTACCTTGGAAACCTAGCTGGTGATGGCACATGGGGTTAGGTCAGCAGTTTGCAACCGGTGTGCTGCAAGAGCTTTTAAAACATGCAATACCTGACTGTTTAGTCAGGGACACTAACTTCTTTCCCCTTAGATTGTAAACTAAGGAAAAATGACAACAGCCAACACAATGATAGCCATTCTGTGTGAATGGATCCGAATAATACCTATATTTGCCCTTGCCAGGTAGCTCAGTTGTTGGAGCATCATCTTGTCCATCAAAAGGTTGCAGGTTTGATTCCAGGTCAGGGCACCTGTCTAGGTTGTGGGTTTCGTCCCTGGGCAGGGTGCTTACAGGAGGCAGCGGGTGGGTCTCTCTCTCCCTCTCTCTCCCTCTTCCTCCCTCCCCTCCCTTTCTCTCTCTCTAAAAAGTCAATAAAAAAGATATCCTCAGGTGATGATTAAAAAATAATAATAATAATACCTATTTTTTGTCAAATCAACATAAAAGTATATATTTTTGGTGTACCGCAGAATTTTAGTAATTAGTTTGCGTGTATCATCAGATGAAAAAGGTTGAAAATCACTGGGCGAGGTGCATGGTTTGCCTTGTACCAAACGTCTCCCCGGGTGTTTTGAACAGGACCAAGGATTTGCTAATTGTAACTGTTTGCAATTATAACCAGTTTTAGTTTCTCCCACCTTTGCTCATTTTGCAGAGTTACCCGAACATGAAGGTCAACTTAGCTGTCTTTCGTTCATTTCCCGTTACCGTCCCTCTTAAAGCCACCTTTTGCTTCCTCCCAGTAAACTGACGATCGGATGCAACTTTATTCCATAGATTATTTCAATAAAACCTGAAATTCTTCATTCCTATCAAAAACAACAACAACAAAATGTTGCTTGAAAGGTGGCAAAAAGGTTAACTTCACAAATCATGGAAGCTATTTTGCGTGGCTCACAGTCCGTATCTTGGTTTCCCCCCCAATACCCAGGTTAACACGATGGGCCTTTGTGCCCAGGTAAACGATGCAGTCGCTGAAACTTGCGTCCAGCGTGTTCATTTACACGGACCCATGTACATAATTCTTACGCTTCTGTGCACGATACCTTAAGTCTTGGGGTGCCTCTTAAACAATCATTATTTGTGTGAGATGTGCAGGCTCAGGCGCTCAGACCGACTTGAATTACACAGGCAAGGCAAGAGCAGGCGGATCGTGCCATATCCTTAACCTTAACCTTAAAAGCAGTTTTTTTCTTTTTCTCCTGTGTAATTCATATGCTCTGTTTCCAAATAGCACAGTTTTCTTATTCCCTCGTATTGGTCCTTACGACTCTGATGCATTTTAAGTCAGCTAAATTTCTGGAGTTTGCCATCTTACAATAGAAATAGGAACTGAACTTGTATTTCTTGTACCTTAAAAAAACCCTGGAAAACCAGAGCAGAGTCATAATAATTTTACTGAGACATTGAGGGAATCTGCCTCACTTAGAAATTATTAAAGATTTTTTATGTTCTGTATTGTTTCAGAGTTAAGAATAGTTTATTATGTTCTAGTTCTTTAAAAAAAAATCAAGTATTAATAAGATATTGAGGTGAAATATGGATTTTCTGTGGGTAAGGAGAAAATCAGCTGAGGGCGATTTAGGAAGGAAAGTTTTATATGTCTAACTCAAACATAGTATGGTATCCAAACTTTGAAGAATTAAATTAAAATAAGAGATCCCTGAAAAAAACTTAAAAGTAACAGAATGCCGTGTCTCCAACTGTATTTCAGAATGCCAGGTTAGCAGTGTTTTACCTTTTCTGTCATTTAGTGTATCTATTTTAAAAACTTATATTTAGCAACATTATATATTGTCTCTCATACCTAGAATTGATCAAAATCTGAAACGAGGCTAAATTATTTTTAGTGTTAAAATCAGATCAGCTTTAGAAATTTGGTGTTTGTGAGGCACGGAGAGTTACATCTCTAAATAGAGACGGTGCGTTGTCTGAGGCTAAATTTAGCCGTTCAAGGGAAAATTGAAACGGGCATCTGGAGTTATTCTGGAGCATCACACGGAGAGTGGCTATCGCTGAAGAGAATCACAGGAGCTTAGTGCCGAGAGAGGTCTTGAAGCTCCTCTGTTCTTTTTAATATTGCCATTTTCATGAAATTAAAGATACAGCAATTGCATCAAGACACACTTACAGGCCAGGGCAGTCAAGGATCGGGTGGAGAGGAGGTCTGGAATTTAAACAGAAGGGGGATCGGAGGTAGGAAAATAAGACACAAAAGCCTGTGCTAGCATATGTCAGCTGAGGGTCTGAAAGAAACTACTGATAATATTATCTATGCCATTTTCTTCTTCCGAGAAGATCAGAAAAGTGGTAGCCTGCTTCCTCCACCGGTGTGGCCCCTGTGCCAGGAGGGCTCCCCGAAGCTTTCGCTAGGTACCCAGTGCCTTTAGTATCCAAAAATCAGCAGATTTACACTGTGTCTGGCTGAATAGTTGTGACATTACTTTTTGGAGAGGGGAAAAGACAAAGCTTTCCCATTACTAATTCCTTAATTCAGAATAATTCCGTGGCACAAGTGGGAACCTCACGTGAACAGGGCAGCCTGCCTCTAAGTGCCTGGCGGACAACAGAGCCTTTCTGTTTATAGAAAGCAGGAGCGCCCGGGGTTGGAAAGGGAGGGCGGAGGGAAGTGGGCCGGGCGAGAAAAGCGAGGTGCAGGAAAATAGTCCAGAACCCCTGAAATAAATTACGCTTTTGCATAGTTTTGACACTGTTTATCTTGAATCCTGGGCAGACAAATGGAGGTTTGTGCAGAGAGATTTTCTCATGAGCAGTAATGCACAGCTCTTTCCATAAACATTCCTTTGAACAGAATAAAATCCACCAGTTGATGAAAAAGTCATTCATTTTGATTTTGATTGGCCCTTTCATAGGTGACTTTTTCATGAAATAATTTTGTTTTCAGAAGGTCTATGGGCAGAGATAGGACGACATTCAGAAAACTTTTAAGGAAAACTCTGGTCCTCAGAGAGCCAAGTAGTCTTAATGTTTTAGCACCAATAAGGGCTTAGATTTCTGCTAAGAATCAAAAGCATGTCACCATGAACAATGCCAAAGAGTGACAATCACCAAGTTCCCAGCAGCCTCTCGGCTTCCGGGGGCAGACGTGAGGTACCCGGCCTCCCGTTCTTGCGGGACAGGGTTTGCCTGCGTGCTCCGGGGCGTGCAGGGCCTCCCCTCTGTGGACAGTATGCATGATTTAAAAGGAGCTTTGTCAGCACTGATTTATACATTGACAGCCAGGCATATTAAGATATGGGCAAACATACCACTCACCCTTTTACGGATTAACCTGGAGACTGCATTAGGCAAATTTGATAGCATTAAAAGATTTTGCCAATTTGTCTGGAAACAATTTCTCTTTTGTCGTGTGTCAGGGGTAACACTTCATGTCATTGTCCTAAGTTAAATGGCTTTGATAAATTGTTCGAGAGGTTAGAGAATAGTAGTGTAGAGATATATATTTAGCACTTTAAAATAAAAAGGGTATTAACTTAATTGTTAAATGAATTTAATCTGTGGAAATCAAAAGTGCTCAAGAATGTACGTGTTTTCTGGAAACTGCAGCAGCCGTATTAGATCATGAGGCTGTAAAATTGCCTTAGAAAAAAAATTTCACTTCTGCATTACTTTCCAACAAGTAGAAATGCTTTAGGCTGTTACAGTAGCATGGATGGTAGCTATTATTTAGGGAAAGCCTTAGTTTATAAAAGCAATAACATTGCATCTTCTCCGGAGTTTGCCTGTTTTTCTATTGCATGTCCTAGATTGTTCCATTTGCATGACATCAAGGGAGTCTCCTGTACGGTTATGTCCCCTAGAGACCTTCGTAAAATGAGATGTATATTTCATGAGACAGTCTCTAGGTACATAATTTCCAAAGTAAGAAATTCAAAGAGTCCCCTCTGGGTTGAATCACTGCACCTTTTTTTCAGGAGTTTATGAGAGAAACAGCTTATTCTATGGGAATGTTTAAACAGTTGTTTCACGAACAGACCTCAGATATGAATTAATTCAGCCCTTTTGGTGAATTCCGAGCTTGAAACAAGGACAAGATTCAGCTGCACTCTGATCATAGTCTCACCTCTGCTCATCTTCATATGGAGTTGACAACTCTTCTGATTATTTCATCAAACATTCGGTGTCTATCTCAAGTGAAGCATTACAATACTTTTTTTTTACTGGAATGATAATATCGCTAAGCAGCAAGCTACTAGATTTAAACACTGCTTATTAGGGGGAAAAAACAAAAGGACAGGTAGGATTTAGGACTTAGCCATTCATTTTAACGAAGTAAATTCCTTAGTGTAAATAAGGAAGTTTTAATTCCAAAAACAAGTGGCAGGAAAAGCAGACTTAACCAACTTTGGAGAGGCCTTTTTTTTTTTTTTCATCTTTGAATTTTAACAAATGCATGCCTAAACGGCAAAAGAGATTCATTTGTTTGAATTTTGTGTTATTTAGGAGGAACTGATCCAGGTTTTAAACTTTTTACTGTAGATGTGGGTCGTGTTTTAATGCTGCTGCTGCAGTATGTGTTTTGTCGGGGTTTGGGCTGAAATTCGCATCTTTGAGAAAAGCAAACATTTTTATTAATTTCCTAATACTTCAAACACTTATTTCCTGGAGAGTGGTATCATACAGGAAGTTCCTTCGCTGAGTACGCCCGTATTTACAGCGCCAAGCCTTCGCATATACTAATAAACGATGCAAATTATGGACAGAGTGAGGCTTAAAATAGAACAACTGTAGCTTTCTCAAGTGTCTTCCTGTTCGGGACGACAGGAAGATCTGTGGGGCCTCGTTTCTCTTTCCTGATGTGGAGTTCTCGAAGGAAAACTGCTTTTAAAAGACGACAACCTACAAGTCGCCTTGCGCTTCCTTGCCAAGGATAGTGAAATTAACATGCAGCTGGGCTCCTCTGATAAATGGATTCCGTTAGGTCACTGAGGGGGTGCGTGTGACATTAAGTGATTTACAGTCCTTTACCTTAATGAAATTGTTTCACCAAGATGACGCTGAAAGCTCTTAATGGATAGCTTTTCTTGATGTAATGAAATTGCATTCCTATGGCATTTAATATAAGGTGCAGTTATTATTTACAGGAGCTTTCCAAGGGCTGCTATTTGCACAGAGTCCAGAACAAAAAGAGATTTCAGTGGCGGCATCGAGGCCAGAGTGGCTCGTGACATTCTTAAGCAGATGAGTGGATTTGTGAGACCGGCTCGGTTAGCGCAGCCGGGGCTTCATAGACACTTAGGGGACTTCCCTCCCCTAACCCTGCCAGCCTTCAGCCTTTTACGTGTCTTCTTCTAACCTATTTAACAGGCAGCTGGATTACAACCAGATCAGCTGTATAGAAGACGGGGCATTCAGGGCTCTCCGGGACCTGGAAGTGCTGTAAGTATCTCTCATTTCTCTTACTCCTAACGGGAGCTTTGTGTCCGGGGAGTGCTGAGATGGAAGCTTATCTGGTAGCTTAAAACCTAGTGTCAAAATGGTCTCCTAAAGGGACGCCCTAAATAACTCGTGGTGGAGACAGGGCAGAGTCCAAGTGTGTGTGTGCAAAGCCTTGTGCATCGTGGCTGAACGCTCAGGGAACATTGTCTGCTTCAGGAGGGCACCCCACTGCTCACACCTAACGTCCTTGAAGTGTTTCTTCTTACAATAAAATATTCTCATTCAGGGGATTTGTGAGAATTCCTAGGATTGCTAGGTAATAAGATAACATCAGTCGTGTAGGAAAAAACACAACAAAAAAATAAACCTCAGTAGCTGATATGTGGGTGAGCCTTGTAGTGGCTGTGCAGTGGAAAGATGCCTTCTCACTGTAAGATGTCATTTTTAACCAGAGAACTTAGCGTCGTTTTTGCAAGGTTCTTCTGACATGGATGCTCTGATTTTAATAAGCCGCCCATTAGGTCCACTAGAGGCTTCGCTCCTGACTTAGCAAAGCGCGACACCCAGGTCTGGGCTGTAACTGGCAGCCTCTTTCTTTCCTTAGTAATCTCCACAGACCTTCGACAGCAACCTAATTGAAATTAAATGATTAACTATTATAAAAATTACTTTCAATGAAAACTAGAGTTCCTAAAACCAGTGAAAGCCGCCTGTACGTTTCTGGCATTTTTCCCCAAAGACCCACATTTCCAGCTTCTTAAGCATACTTACGCATTTCTCCCCATAGAAAATATTTTTCCGTGCTCTAATTCATCCCTGACTCAATTTAGTCAGAAATCCAAAATTGAATTAAATATAAAGAAGTGTTGAATTTTTAGTCCAGGTGGTAAAAGTTTTCCAGGAATCCTGAAATCCTCCCGAAAGAGAGATTCCATTGCTTTAGGAATTGAGTTTGAGGGACAGGATGTAATTCTGAAAAAAGTTTAATGTTTCAATCAGATTGACTTCTTTTAGTTATATTTTCTGTATGGTTTTGATTTTAATTGTGAGTGCACGAATAGAATTTCTAGCTGCGTCGTGTGATGTTGTTTTAATTATTTTTAAAGGCTTATGTAAGGATGAGTTCGTTGAGATAAACCATGTTATAAGAATATGTGCTGTTCTCTAACCACATGAGAAGTCACCTTGGTTTCTGTTGATAACAGTCTAACTTTTTCTACAGGAAAAATACTCAAAGCGCTGATCATACACAGTGTAGTTATAAGGCCACTTTTAAAATTGTGTTCCAGAGCCCATTTTAATATACGAAGCTCACTGGTGCTCACTCAGAATCAGAATAATTAGGATACAGCTATGACTGTGTGCTAGTAGTCGGGTGTCAAGACCGTCGCCAGCGGCGCTGAACTTTGTGTATAAAGAGACTACAGCAGGTGTTAGTTAACTCAGCGGAGTTGATCAAGCCAAAAAACTTGATACTGAGTCAGTGCTCCTAACAGGAATATGAATGCTACCAGTCATTTTGTAGAAATTTTGCTGAGTATTTTGGATAAATTAAAATGCCATAAAGTACTTTGTTATTAAGAGTTTAAGTAAATTTATATGGAATAATTCATATATAATATGTTGAGTATATGTTAAGTACTCTATAGAAAAAGACAGAGAATACAAACAAAAGATGATAGATGATACAGATAGATGATAGATAGATGATGATAGATAGATAGATAGATAGATAGATAGATAGATAGATAGATGATAGATAGATGATAGATAGATAGATAGATAGATAGATAGATAGATGATAGATAGATAGATAGATAGATGATAGATAGATGATAGATAGATAGATAGATAGATAGATAGATAGATAGATAGATAGATAGATAGATAGATAGATAGATAATAGATAGATGATAGATAGGGTGGAAAAAAAACCCTGCTATGCGCCAAGCAGGGTGTTTGGCATTAAAATTCCTCTACCCGTAAATACAATAACTATTTATTTGCTTATTTGTTATAAACTAATGTCACTGCTTTCAAAAAGCAGTAAATTTATGAAAACACAATCACCCCATTCATTTTGTACATTGTGTTAGCAAAACATCTAAAAAGTGACTTTAGAAAGACCTATTATTACAAACGCCAAAGAGTGATAAACATTTTATGGTTCATGGAATTAAAATCAAAATCTAAACTGTGGAAAACTCTTTTGAGGACCTAATCTGTAGGTCTCAAATGGATACATAATAGTCAGAGTTTGCAAAAAAAAAAAAAAAAAAAAAAAAAGAATAGATATAATTAGCACATGATCTAAAACAATATGAATTTCTTTCAAAATGATTTAAACATTTTATGTTAAAAATTTTATAAAATCAAGCACACATTCTTTTACTATATGCTAACTTTTAAATCCTTGTAATTCATATAACCTTAGAGAAATTAGCTGATGAAGAATTTTAAGGAAAAATTGAATGAAATTCTGAAAACACTGGAATTTACTGAGCCCAAATACCTTGTCACGTAAATCGAAAGGTCACCTGTTATAAAAATGTCGTCAGGAGCTTTTTTATAGAGCTGACTTCTGAAGGGTTCCGGGAGGTTTGTTCTCTGCTTTGCTTATTTGTACCAATCATAACTCTTTATGTTAGATTGTCTCATGATGTGGAAATAATGAAGGAGCATTAATTTGCACACCACCTTAAATTTCAGACTCCCAATGGTTTAGAGTTTTTAAAAATTTAATTCCATGAGCCATTTGTGAATGTGTGAATATTCTGAGGCCAACAACAGAAGATGGGAGTGATGACCCAGGGCCACTGGCAGAATTTGGTAGATTAGGATGTATATCGAGGTAGAGAGAGTGAAGTTCAAGAAGGAAAAGTTGGAGCAGGGGAAGCAAGGAGGCCGTTTATCGCTTGTATGTTCATGGCCTTACCGTGGAATTCTGGTTGGTGGGATTTAGAACTTTTTTTTTCAAAATATGAAGATACCATCTCAAAAATAACATTGGAAATTAAATCTAGATCACTGTTTTCTTTCTCTTTGGATGCTGGACTAGAAATGGAATATATCCCTTGAGTTGCTAGTGTTAGGTAGGTTTTCTTCTTTTCTATACAATGCACATAATTTAATTGAAACACGGTGATTCATATCTATTAAATATCAGGCTCTGCCAAATCTTATGCCTGGGACTAAGGGAGTAAGAAAAAAATGAGTCAAGATGTAAGTCCAGGAGGGCCTACGTAATTAGCAAGACTGAAGTTTTGTATTTCCGTACAAAGGTATCCTTTGTACAAGAATACATTCTCATTACGAAGAGAAAAATCTTGAGGTTGAGCATGGAAGTGGACTTTTTCACGACCATGACATAAACGTGTCTCATAACTAATCAACGCATATTTATTATTAATTTGTAAATACAATTTCATTGGTTCCACATGCTGCTCCATTACTAGGTCTCAGTATCAATATTGCTTTGCCGACATCAATACCGAACAGAAATACTAAGATAATTTATTTCTCCGCTTGCATTATGCAAACTAACATTTTGAGAGGAGACTTCAAATTCATAGCCACCGGCTTCAGGACTAAGTGAAGCCGTTTTGTGTGGAATCATAAGGAATTATAGTTCCAAGTTAACGTGTGTCTGTGGCATTGAATTGCTTTAAAAAATATCCCCCAAGTCACATTTTAGTGTGCTTTGTACTCTGAAGATTTTTGCTACATAAAGTCAGCATAAATTTTTAGGGCAGGGAAAGGGGTCATTGGAAAGCAAATCCCTTTGAGATGGGAAACCTTTTAGTGCAAACATCAGGGTATATTTCAGTGGCGTTTGAAGAAAAATCTCATTTCGCTTGAGTACATGGAAAATGCTACAGGCTTTTAGATGACATGAGCCAACCAGCTTAGTGCTTTATGGGTCCTGGGTTGGTGTTGTTTTTTTTTCTATGTGACTTAATTCAAATCACTCGGATTAGTTCTTACATCATTCAATACACTGCAAAACTGGAGAGTAAAGAGTCGGTGCGTGTCCCAGATATGTAGCTGCTGTGCCCTACTCTACCGAGACATCACAGCTAATCCCTCAGCCCCTGAGCACCCGGCGTGCCACCAGGAACAACTGCAGCCACCAGCTGCCCCAGCGTCGCCTCACAGACGTCCCTTACTTTGCCCAAGCAGACTTGGCCCAGGGACTCTTTGGAATATTCGCGTTGGTTGCCAGGATTTGGAAGTGAGGAGGATTGATCTGAACATCCCCAGCTCCAGCTTCTTGAGAAAAGCGGGCTGTTGGGCCACCTCCCGTCACGGCCGAGCCGCGGCCCCGAGGCCGCACGCGAACGCTCGGGCCAGGAGCAGCGCCGCCCGTTTCCAGGCCTCCCGGTCCCCAGCTGTGCGCTGCTCGGCCCCTCTCCTCCCGTTGTGTGTTGTGTATCCAGGGTGTCCCCTGCCTGGCCTCTGTAGGCCAGCGAGTTGGCAGGCTCTGATTCACCCCCTTCTCCAGGGTCACAGGGTCCCCCTGCGTGCCCGCCTGCTGCTCATCTTTCTTGCTCCTTCAGCAGCGTCAGCGCCCTCCCGCGTCTCCCATGTGCTGGAACCCCGCTCCGGCTCCACACTGCGCCCACCCCCAGGACAACTGTCTTCCCATTTTCTTGTCACAGAGACTTCTCCCAAGGGAGAAAACATTTTTTTTTCTCTTCTTAATCTTATTAACTCTGTCTGTAACTTGCGTAATTCATCTCGCCAGTTGGACTCTCTGTTATTTTCAGACAAGTTCTATGCCTGAGTTATTTATAGAACATTCCACATTGCCATAAAAATAAGAGCGACTCATGGAATAGTGGGTGAATGAGTGAATGAGTAGCAGTAGTAGTCGAAATAGTAATAGCACAAGTAACGCTGCTTGTTAGGAGGAAAGTAGGACAAGGCTGAACCCGGCAAGAACTATACTATTTTCACCATATCTCATGAAGCCATGATCGTTACCGCTTAGCTTTGAAAAAAGGGCAGTGCGTGTGGTTGCAACTAAACACTGTGAGAATATATCAAGCTCTTGATATAGTGTACCGAATGTCACTTCATCTCCGCCCAGTGCAAGGACCAAATATCCACTCGTTCCTACCCCGCAAACGTCAGCACCGGCTGACGTCTGCGGCGAGTGCTGACCAGCAGGACTGTCCGTCGGGACCTGGCAGGACCGGCTCCGTGCCGTTGACAGGAGAGCTCAGTTGGAGCTTTCAGACATGCTCATTTACTCACGGGCGCTAATTATACGTAATACCCCTCAGGAATCGTGACAACTTAACGTTTCCAGCTGTGACGGTCTCTCGCTCGTTTGTCGTAAACAGACCTGCGGGCAGGCACAGGGACCATCGAGCAACTTGCAAATAGTAAAGATCCTGTGGCTAAAGCCAGACATTTGTAAGAAGTGTTTGGTAAAACTGAGTGCGTGGTGATACGTTAAATACACAATTCATTTACCATCTTGTCTATAACAGAGTGCATGCTCTATGCCATTTCCACCAGGTAGTTGTTTTGTATAGACTTAATCACTAGAACTTTTCCTTATATTCATAATAGAATGATTACTATATTTCAGGTCTAAAATGTTTAACTGTTTTTTTATTCTACAGCACTCTCAACAATAACAACATTACCAGACTTTCTGTGGCCAGTTTCAACCATATGCCTAAGCTCAGGACTTTGTAAGTAGTTACTATGTGTGTGTGTGTGTGTGTGTATATATATATATATATATAAAGGTCAATCTCATCAGTTAAGGGTTCCCCTTAAGCACTATTTTTAGTAAGCAGCGAACAGGTAGTTAGTTCATCACGGTGCAGACAAGGAAAACACCAGTTTTGTTAAAGTTCTAGGTATGATACTTGAGTGAGTTATTCTGAAAACTTGAAGGCTTTCTTTTAAATGATATGTGTTCTGGGAAGTTTACTTTGAGCTATTGTGGAGGTCACATTTCATTAAGAAATGGAAGACTCCTTGATTGGCTGTCAGAAATGATAAATGGTAAATCTTTATGTTTTTATTACTGTACGTCAAGCAGGTCTAATAAAGCTAAACTAGCTCTCCAGCATTTGTAACATAAAATTACAGCGTTACCTTCTAGTGTTTCTATAATCAAAGTTGTGTCAGCGTTTCTATTTAAAAAAATACCTTTTCAGGGGTTACAGATGGACGTTAAAATATTTTAGATGAATAAAGTGGATTTTGAATAAAATATTTGCTACAGCTATGTTATTTTCCTTCTCTTGGAGAAAAATTAATCCTTAAAGCCCAAGGTGGGGATATTTACTTAAAGCATTTTCAGAGATGAATCTCCTTTGAACTCAGTTTCAGAATTACCTTGACCTAAAAAGCTATATTTATATACAATGTGTGAGAAATAGCTAGAAACGTGACCAAAGCACCGGACTTCTTGAAAAAGTATGCGTTTGCAACTAGGGTACATATATTTTTAGTGGGTTTTCAAAATATTTTTTATTTTATAACAGCTGATAACTGGAAACATTATATTTATTTCCCCTTTTTAATAAACAAGCCAATTGAATTGCCAGATCTTTAATTATTAGGTAATGCCAATCTTAATGTCATTTTTTCTCACTAAAATGTAGCTCTGTATGTAATAATCCATCATCATAATTTCCTTAGAATATGATTTAGTGAAATAAAAAAATTCTAAAAGTATGCAAACATAAGTAAATTTTGTTTTCCTGGGGCTCTCAGATTGAGACTAATCTGACCAAATTAACAGCCCAGTTCACTTAAACTATATTTAATGAAATTGGTTTCTCATTAAATTAAGTTAAAGTTGAGAAAAAACAAATTGATCGAGCTTTTATTCTCTGCAACATAAATCCCCAAGGACTGTAAACCCCTCCACCGCCTGCACTTTGGTAGTGTGCCTTATCTTCTTGTACGGATCCACCACAGTTTGTCTTACTAATTGGGTTTTTAAATTCCTACGTTCCTTCCTTATATCACGTGTGCACACGTAACTGAGTCGTAATGTGCTTGGTTCAGACGGAAATGTTGAGAGAGCAACGTGGGATGCGTTAGGTGGCCTCCGAAGGATGCCACCCGACGTCCACACAGGCCCAGCCAGGCCACCCGGCTCTCCCAAAACGCAGCTCTTGGTTCGGCGGCTGCCGTCTCGTTTCCATGCGAGACGGTTCCACACCCAGAGCCCAAGGAGAACGCAGAAGAGCCAGCTAACTTTAAGCCCCCTTGCTTGGGTCGCTGCATCGTTCTATATGATCACTGCTACTTAAAAATTCCATTTTTATGGCCCAATTATCTTTCTGGACTGAGTTCCATGTTTTAATATCCATTACTGTTATTGGGTTAGAATTGAGCACATCAGCTAAAAAGGACTAAAATGGTATTACTGTGTCATAGATGATTCTGGGAACGATGCTCTGATTTATAGCTTTGGATGTCCCTTTCTTTAGTTTGAGAAAACATAAAAGCCAGTTTGAAGGCATTTGCCTAATTTAGTGGATACATTTGTCTGATGTTTTATTAATGGCCAAGCGCTATTTGCCACTTGGAAGGGATCCACGATCGGGCGTGGATTCCTGCCAACACAGGGGGCTCACTTAATTCCTTCACTCCCAGCCATTTATGTCTTTTAATTCCAGTTTCTACTCCTTGAGGGTAGGTTCCCCAAGAGCCAAAGGCTGCTTGATCCCTTTTTCTGATAATACACGAAAAGAGGGAAATAAGAATTAGGGACCTGAAAGAAGTGTTTTCTACTTTTGTATTTTAATTCTCAACCGAGGATATGTTTATTGATTTGAGAGAGAAACAAAGAGAGAGAGAAACATTGATGTGAGAGAGAAACATCCATTGGTTGCCTCCTGTAGGCTCCCCGACTGGGCGTCAAACCCTCAACCCAGGTATGTGCCCTGCCTGGGACTCGAATCCGCCACCTTTGGGTGTAGGGGACGCCACTTCACCCAACTGAGCCACCTCCAGGGTGAAAGCAGTGCTTTGTACTGAATTATTATTCTGTCTTGTTGAGCAAAAAATGAAAGCGACCTGCTAAAAAGGTTTTACAAGCAGTTTCTGCAGAGACTAATAATTCACCCTGGGAGCCACAGCTTTGCTTTGGCTCACGTGCCTCCTGGCCCTGCCCGCCCCACGCTTTCCCCCCATGCCCCAGCCCCGACGGGCTGTCGGTAGGCCTGGACTGCGGAGCAGCTTGCCTTGGACTCACTTGTGTCTCTACCATGTTGAATGAACACAGGCGAGAGATATTTATAACCATGTCCTAGCTTCTCTATATTCGCTTAGCTCACAGATAGAGGAACACAGACTTGGTTCTGTGGTGGTAAAGCAGCTTAATTTTTAGACAGATAATTCGATCGAGCGTTGCTCTGCCTGATCTAATTCTGTATTAAGAAACAAAGCTATTTATTGTTACTAGAGAATTCTCCAGGTTTTGAAATAACTCTCCGTTTCTTTCTTTGCTTTAAACGGCTTGCCTCTCATTTAGCCGACTGCATTCCAACAGCCTGCACTGTGACTGCCACCTGGCCTGGCTGTCCGACTGGCTGCGGCAGCGGCCCCGGGTGGGCCTCTACACGCAGTGCATGGGCCCGTCCCACCTGCGGGGCCACAACGTGGCCGAGGTGCAGAAGCGGGAGTTTGTCTGCAGCGGTAAGGGAGAGGGCCTGCGTGCTGGCTTACTGCGCTGTGGTTAAGGAAACTGTGGAAGGTGCATGCTCTCGGGGTCTCGTGTTCCTCACTAACGTGCAGTTGTGGGCTAATCGCTCTCTGGAAATCCTGTTTCAGTGATAATAACATGTTCTAAGACCTTGGTGCGTGCTTGGTAATTACTGATTACTTGTACCCTCGGTATGATGAAAGACTTCTCAGTTTTCACTCCAGGGGAAATAGAGGAAATCCCTAGATTTTACTTCTATTTGCTACTCATTATTTTCCCTTTAAGTAATCATTTATATCTGCTTTTATGTTAACAATTGGAAATATGATTAATTAATCCTGGATCTCTGCTGGGAAATTCAAAAAATAACTCAAGTATAGTTGTAGAGTGACAAAGTACTTGCTGTGTATACATATATACGAGGGGTTCAGTTCTACTTAAAAGAGATAAATGACTAGCTTTAGCAATAAAAATCTGAAAACAAAAATAAGACAAGGGCGATATAAAATATCAGTAGGTGACATTTACTTAGTTCTTTCCAGGGGCTTAAGCACCAATCTCAGTATTTCACATATAGTTACCTCAGTTTAACTCCCTCATCACAACTGTAGAGGAACTTAACATTATCTTTATATTAGAGGTTACATTGCTGAGAAAAAGATACAAAGTAACCTTGTTCAAGGTTATAGAGTTGAATTCAAGGATCTCATCCTAAACAGTCTGATTCCCAATCCATGGACAGAGAGAGATAATTATATATATTTATAAAATTATGTGTTAATACAGAGTGGGGCAAAACTAGGTTTATGGTTGTGAGTATACAAAACAGAGATTATTCTTGTTTTATTTTGTTTATTAATTATTGTATTATTTTCTATATGAACAACTATAAATCTACTTTTGCCCCACCCTATATTAATTCATATTAACTTGTAATTTCCTTTATAAATGTAGGACTGGGTCAGCTTTAGAAGCGACTGTTCAACATACAGTAAAAGACATTTTAATAATACATGTGCTACATCCCAAATAGTTACCAGTTTCCTAAGGGAGTGAGAAAAGAGGTGCTAGCATAGAATTCTGAGTTACTGTTACCTTTTCATGTTACCTTTGTATTGTTACCTTTTAGTCCCGCACTTTTTATAACCCAGACAAAATTTGCCTGTGACGTCCTGGACGGCTGAGGGATCTTTTTAAATTAAGTAATGAGATGACACAATGCCTTACTAACCGCTTTTCTCTCTCTGCTTTTCCCTCCCTGCTTTCTAGAGGAGGCAGAAGGCAAGTCTGAGTCTCTTTTTTAAACTGAGCCGTGTTTGTGGAGTTTGGGAGTTTGTGGGAGGGGCTGGGTTAGGAACCAGCCTGCCGCCTCTTCCCCGGGTGTCCCCACGCCTGGGGCCTTTCCCTGGGGGTCAGAGAGGATGGTCCCTGCTGCAGCAGCCAGGGTGTGCACATGCCCGTTTGCTAAAACACTGCTCACACTGTCGGTCACCATCCTAACCCTAACATCTCATTTCAGAATAGTTTTGTTTCCAAATAATGAGTAGTAAAATTATACACCTGCAGGAAATTACCTATTGTAACATTTTAGGCCTTGGGAAGCCAAAAAAACACACAACATAATCAATTAACAAGGAAAGAATGACATGTTAGAAATTATTACAATAATTTCAAAGAAAATGATCATTTTGAACCTATTCAGACGTTAAACTTAGCATGATCTCATTTTCTCCCACATTTATTGCCACGTGATTACTTATTTAAAATCAACAGTGATGCCTACCAAGAGGGACATTTTTATTTTTGAGGTAAAGTAAGTGAAGCTATGTAAGTTCAGTAAAGTCCAAGCTCTATTTAAGTTTATTAGAAAGTGAAATATAAATTAGTCTGAAGTTGCTGTTTTTTTTGGAATTCAGAATAGTTTTGAATAGAATTCTAGTTTCAAATCTGAATTTAGTCTTTCTCACAAGGATTTCAAGTCTTCAAAATTATCATTTTTATAATCCCTTTTAAAAAATCTCATTTGCTTCATCTGAGTGTTGACCCAAATAATATAAATGCATGCTTCCTAAAGTGTATTTTAGAAATATAGAACCATTTTATAATCAGGTATATAGAGAAATGTATCTGATATGCTTTGATAGTTGAGATAAGCATGCATGTTTCACGATTATAAACTTTAGGAGGAAAAATATAATTGCTGTTTGTGGTTTGTTTTTTTTCCAGGTCACCAGTCATTTATGGCTCCTTCTTGCAGTGTTTTGCATTGTCCGGCTGCTTGTACCTGTAGCAACAATATTGTAGACTGTCGTGGGAAAGGCCTCACGGAGATTCCCACGAACCTGCCTGAGACCATCACAGAAATGTATGTGTCCTGAAACTACCCCCCTCCACCTCCCCAGGGACCCAAACCATGACTTTCCTTAGCAGAGTCTGGGTTTATCACGGGCAGATCTGATCAATTCGCTTAGACAAATGTTCCTTTCAGAACGGTATTGACCCTCACCCTCACTCTGTTTAATTAAATATCTTGTCCAAGTGGCTAAGATTTGTCTGTTTGAGACACAGGAAGAATGAAAAGGAATGCATTTTAAGGATCCAGAGCACATTTCCTTCCCTCGAGAAGCGGTTATTAGGCTAGTTAGGGAGAGTGAGAGGGGCCGTGCTCGTCTGAGCAGGTGGGTCTGCAGGGCGGGCTCCTGTCGGCTTCCAGAGGGGGTGGGGGGACGCGAAAGAGGAGCCCCGCTGGGGGACAACTCACAGAAGCGCGGTGACTCCACGGCGTTCTGCCTCCTCGGGGGCTCATGTTTTAAAATGCATTTAGCTGTTTCGTGTGAACTGTTGTATAGTCCACCCGAACGTATAAAAAAGAAGAAAAATGTAAGTAAAAGATGTAAGGTGCTGAGTGAGAGAGCGTTTTAGCCTCCCCCAGTCGACGCTCAGCCCGTCGGAGTTCAGCTCCGTTGGCCAAGCGCCGAACCCCGGTGCGCGCAGCTGCGGCCCGCAGTTGTCCTTGTGCACCCAGGCTATGCGCACACGGGGCGCGGGAGATGTCACATGGGCTGCTTGACCAGCTCGGGAAGCAAACATTAGGGGAGATCTTTCCTCCCGCATCCCCTCACTGGCAAAGCACCTCACACCGCCGAGGCTATCATATTGTCCTAGAGGACAATCCTAAATTTTAACTAAATAAATAGCATCTGGGGTTGAAATAATAAAGTGGGACCAACTTCTTCGAATAAGTCTGTATAGTAAGCACAAAAAATTAAATTGCTTTCAAAAACTATTAATTCATTTTTATTTTTTATAATTTATCAGGGTAACATTGGTTAATAATGTTACATAAATTTCAAGTGTACAACTCTTTAATACAACACCTGATAGTCTATTGGGTGCTCCCCACCGGAAGTTTAGACTCTTTTTTTTTCTTCTTTTTTTTTTTTTTTGCCAAGTCATTGCTCTAATTTACTTTATGTGAGAATAGGCTTAATTCACAAAACCCGCTGTCATTATTTTCAAGTATTTAATGTGTGCTTTAAAATGTGCTCAGAGCTTTGCTGTATTAGACAGGATCCTCTTGGGAACTCTAGAATTTAGGGAGACTTCCCCAGGTGTAGAATCACGTATGCACATATTTTTATTCTATTTTTAATTCATGAGACACTGCCTTGTGTAGAAGACCTTTGCAAGTATTTTTTAGCTCAACCTGTAAAGAATGTTATATGGTTTCAGAAGAGGTGGGTGACATCCCACAAAAGAGAAAGAGCAGGAGCCGAGGGCAGCGGTGGCCGTGAGCTGTTAGATGTTGTACATTTGAGCCTAATGGGAGTATTAGGTGCGTGTTGAGGCACATGGTAAATAATACCCAGAAAAGGACACCTCCGTGTACTTTTCAAGCCACAGAGTATTGAAGAACTTTCATCTTAGAAGATGTAAAACATGATGAACTAGGTAGTAGGAAGGCACATTAAGTTTTAGGATAGGGAACTAGTATATCCATCTATCCACGCATGAGCATTTATTAAGTCAACGCTAAATAAAGCAGCATGGATTCTCCAGAGACCTTTCATTGAGTGACCAGCAAATTCAACATACAAATTAAAAGCTATGAGATAAGGTACAAAGTAGTGACCCTAAGAGAGGAACACACAGAGTCGAAGGTATATATTGCCGAGGGCGTAAACTGCGAGTTACAGTGGTTAACCAGACTCAGAAAGTTTTAGTTAGGACCACAGGCTTACCCACTGCTTACTATCTGAGACCGTGGGCAAGTCAGTTCTCTTCTGTGAGACGTCTCCACATCTGAAGCTAAGGGTTATTGTGCGTTGGAGATGGAATAATTAACGCATGGAGAGCTTTATGTGCTTAGCATATGCTAGTCATTCAATAAATGATACCTTGGTCATTGAAGCCTTCGTGTAGGAGGCAACTAGTGAGGTGGGCCTTGAAGAACAGCCAGTGCATAGAAATGCAGAGATGAGAAAATGACTTTCAACCTTAATTGAACTTCATAATCAAAGGCCATAAGAATGGTAACAATACAAGACACTGCAAGGCTCACTTTAGTCTTTGAAACCCGAGAGAGTGCAAGGAAATAAAGTTGGAAAGTTTGATTGGAGGCAATCCGTGGAAGGCCTTTGATAGTCTAAGGATCTTTGTCTTTATTTGGAATGCAGTGGAATACAGGAGTGTTCATCTGAGTCTTCAGTATTAATTAATCGGACAGCTTTATGCCAGTGGTTGGCAGAAGGAGAGAACTCCAGGCCCGAGGCCTCTTAGGAGGCTACTATGTTGATAGAGGGGAGATGTCCCGGGAGCAGGAGCTAAGAAGTAACTGTTGGAATGAAGATTCGGAAGCAGATATGATAGCTAATAGAGAAGCAGGATTAATGGATTTGAAGTTTGATGCGATGAGGGAGTAATGGAGAAAAATGAACCGAAGCTGATGCCAGGGCCTCAGGTCTGAGGATTGGGAGCCGGAGGTCAGATCCTCATGCATAAGAAAGTGAGGAGCAGGGCCAGGACTGGGAAGGAGTGTGGTGCTGAACAAAACTTGTGAAAAGCCAAAGTACCAGTGAGAGACTTGGAGGTACTAACATAAAACAGACTATAAGTAATATGAAAGCCAGAAAGTCATATGAGACGTTTAAAATGGTTTATCTCGTGTAGTCAATTGTATTTTTTACAATACAGCCTTCCTTCCCTTTTGCATGCTCTGTAGAGTTTGTATAATGGTGGAATTTAGTAATATAAAAGTTAAATGAAATAATATGTCCCATTGGTTTTGCCATATTGAGGAGGCAGTGTATCCAGTAAAGCTAGCATAAATTAAATTTATAAGTTGAGATGAAAATATATGTGAAGCTCTAGGTGAATTTCACTTCTCTGATTATTACATTATCAGCTTTACCAGTAGAGCGTTGGTAATAAATCATAACTGATCTTCAGCTCCAACAAAATAACCCCGTGATCGTTATATTGGCATAACTTACCAGCTTACTAACTTACTTCTTTTCTTACACTTATTTTTTATTAGAATAAAGGACATCAGTAAGATTAATAAAACGTGGAAATAAAGTTATGCAACATCTTTTTAAAATTTTTATAGAGTCCGGGTTTTTAATATACGATGAACTGAAGATTATAAAACTCCCATATTTTACAAGTAGCCTTTTAATCTGGATTTGACCATAAATTATCAGTAGACTTTCTTTATTGGAAGTTATTAGATATTTTGTTCAATGATGTTGAGCTGATTTCCTGTGTGGTACGTCCTTGGTCCTGCAGCTGCCTCATAACATAATACTGTGAGCTCTGTGCTGGAGTAATCAACTGCCAAGGAAAACTCGAGTCCTCTTTGTATTTCTTTCTGCTTTGCGCTTTCGTCTGTAATTACACACTTCTGGTATTTGCTTTAAAAATTGCCTGTTAAGCTATAGAAGGGAACCGATCCTTTAAGAATTGGAATAGTCTGGAGAAGAAAGACTAGAAGGAGACTAACATTCATCCAGTACCCGCAGCGTTGGATGTTATGCGCACATGACGTCATTTGATCTCCTCACTGACCCTCGATGGGTGTATTTGGGGAAGGAAGTGCAGAGGCCGATCGATGTTAGATAACAGTTGGTGGTTCTCTCCCAGAGGCCTCGTTACCCAGATGATTTCACCATCACCCAGGATCTGCCCTCCCCTTCGTAGGTTAGAAATCTGATTTTGACCATACCTGTTTATACATGTTGAAATTATATGAATATTTGTGCATTTATTCGTTTTCCCTACTTAAGTAGAGGTTCCAGTGAAGGCGGGAACTGATTCTATGCTAATCACCACGGAAAGCCCAGCAACAAGTCTAGCACCTGGCACACAGTAGGCACTTGATAAATTTAAGAGAAATATTTATTGAATGAATGGATAATTTTAAAATGAAACATTTAGAGCAGATTTATCTCTGAAAGGATGGAGCTGCATTAAACAAGATTAAAAAAGAAAACCTGGAGGAGCCGTCCATTCTCTTCCTGTAAAAAAGAAAATGGTACTAATAAAACATAAAATCAGAGAAGAGTCAATGAGTAGGATGTTTAACGGATGGGCTGTGTGCCCCGTTTCTCGTACTGGCTCGGATTCCAGTCTCTCCATGGGCTCCGAGCCCCTTTTCCGCTGTTCCAGGCTGACCAACCCGGTACCTGATAGGTCCCACCTACCTCGGGTGTAGTGCTTCCAGCCTCCTTGCAGATGCCTTAGGATCCTTCTCTAAGGTCAGAGTTTTCCCTAGTGAAGCCGGACGTGCTTCCCGCAGAGTCCTCTGAGGCCGGCAACCTCATTTTGCTATTTTAAAAAGATGGCCCTCCAAACAGTTAAGAAGTCTTGTCAAACAAAAGCTCTTCCGTTGTGAAGTGACTACACTGGCCTCGACCTGAACTTTATCTGACTCCCTAGTTCGTGTTCCTCCTTGTATGTAGCTGCCAAGGGAGGGCACTCATGGCTCAGTTTGTTGGGACAGTGTCAAGGGGGATGAAGGAAAAAATCACGAGAGGCTGACTGATGACTTAGAGAAACGGGAAACAAGAAACTTTGAGAAACTTGCATGTCAAGAGAATAGGGAAGGAGCCTAGGGAGAGACAAGGCATTCAGCTCCAGGAATGTTTGCGAACAGCTGCGTCGCCTTGCTTTATGTCTAGAGCTGCTGTAATGCCGTCTTCCCTGTCTGCTAAATACGCTCATCTCCCTGGGTTTAGTCTGCACAGAACTTCAAACACTTTAATTTGCTATTTTTTTTAATTTTTTTTTGAGCTTGCCTAATGTTTTTATTTTTATTTTTATTTTATTATTGTTTAAAATATTACAGATGTCCCTTTTTCTCCCCAATGACCCGTTGCACCCTGTTCCTTCCCCCTCCCCAGTCCCTCTCCCCACCATTGTCCGTGTCCTTGGGTTGTGCATATCTGCATATAAATTCTTTGGTTACTCTCTCCCCCTCCCCCCACCCGCCCTCCTCCATCCCTCTGACATTCGTCAGTCTCATCTATGCTTCCATGTCATTGAATCTATTCTGTTCATCAGTTTATTAAGTTCTTTCGATCCCACGTATAAGCGAGATCATGTGATGTTTGTCTTTCTGAACGTCAAACTGTTCGTGGGACTGCAAGCTTAAGGAGGGCAGGGGCATGCTCTTCCCTCTCTGTCCTGCCCAGCGCTCAGCTTAGCGTGGGCGGGGAGCCCCGGCCCGGGGGGCCAGAGGGGGCCTGGGGGACGCAGCCGGGGGGCCTCCAAGCCTCCGCAGGACAAGGGGGGTTGAACTAGTGAAGACAGAGGGGGGAGATAGAATGTGTCCCGTGAGGTGAAACTAGGTTTAAAAGAAAGAAGCTGCTGCGAGCTTTGCTGCCCTGAGCCCCGCTTGTGGAACCCTGGTTTCCACACCGATGGAGGCCCGGAGGCAAGTCTGGATCCTATGAGGGCTGGCCCGTGGCAACAAAACCATCGACAGCGCATTGATTCTGCGTGTATCAAATGCTCAGAATTAATTTCTTAAATCATGTTTGGAGTATAAAATCCCAAATGCAGCGTGATGGATGGCTCTAAAGTAGACATTCGTTGTCTTCAATCAGCTGTGGATTCTCTGTGGCACATCACCTGTTCCAACCATTACGCAGAAATCCCATCGGTCATGGAGAATAGTTAGTGAGAACATAAATTGTGACAACTCAGTGTCCCCGTTACTCTTAATGTCCACTGCCTTTACTCTTGGTTGCCGGTTTTTTAGGGCTCGGGAGCTGGGAGCCATGCAAATCTTTCTTTAATTTATTTAAGAGAAGATGGTCAGGGGAAAGTTTAAATCGTGGGACAGGGAAGGATCGCAGCAGTGTTGTCAGAACGCGGAGTGTTGCTCCATCCTTTTCTAAGGTGGGTCGCAAATTCTCAGAAATCAGACTGTTTCCAGACGTGCTGTTCAGAGAGGTAAAATGGAAAGGAAACTCACGGGACTGCTCTTACTCCGTCAGCAATAAAAACGGCTGGAAAGAGACTCACAGGGATGGAGCTGGACGTGAGTGAGGGCTGGGGGACCCTGCTCCCCTTGTCTCCCCTGGACCACCCCGAGGCATGATAAGTGTGGCAGGAGGAATGACTCGTGGGTGCTCTGTCCCATTCCAACCTCCATTTAGGATCCTAAATATAACTTTAAAAAGGTACATTTTGTCCTTTTTTTTGTTTAGACACTTTTCCTATTTTTGCATGCTATTTCAGCCTTTGAACCCTTAAATCTATTAAATCCTATGTACTCAAAAAAAAAAAAAAAGTATATTTTTAATCCCGTTCACCTTTTTCACCCATCCCCCCGACTGCCGACTCTGTATCCGGCGTTGCAGTTGAAAGGACACAGCCTCGGCCTTCAGAATGTTCACACTGCAGAGAACTGAAGTTTGAACAAATAGAAAATTTAAAAAGTCTATGATAAGACAAGAAATGCATATGCACAGGCAACCCAGAGAAAGGAGCCCCTTGGTTTGCCTGGGAGGATCAAGGGATCTTTAAGTATGAGGCAGAGAAATTGAGGGTTTTTTAGACAGGAAAGAATAGATGCAAAATTCCAGTCAAATGAGAGGAGTGTCCATCTGAGAAAGGAAACCAGTTTTCAACGCTGGAACGTAAAGCAGAAGCCTGCTCTTGCAGAGTCGCCTGTCCTGCCGAGAGCAGAATTCAAGGAAAAGTTCTGAGCAGGGTGGTCGCGTGGTTAGATTCGTTCGTTAGAAAGGCCACTCGGCCTGGGGTGAGAGTGGCTCGGAGGGAAGGAGCCCAGCGGTGCGATCGCAGCAGCCTGGCTAAGACACGGTGAAGGCGGGCGCAGCGGCAGGTGGTGGCGGGAGGTGACTCCGAGAAGCGACCCTTGTGCTGTGGGGTGTTGTCCTAAAATCTTCAGGAGAAAGTGGAAACCATCAGATGTAAAATAAAGGCAGCTGGGGCACAGTCAAAGTATTATTCATCCTCAGACAAGTGAAATTGTCCTCTTTTAGGAATTAAGTTACAGATTTATGGGTTTATAATCAGCTGGAAAGATTAAGTTGAAAAGTTACGTAGTTCGAATTCTGCTAGTGATCACGGTGCCACCTGGAGAGTAACAGTGTGGGGGGGGGGGTGCAAATTCTGTCACAGACGCGATGTGTAAAGATAATTTGCATAATGCTTTTAAAACTAAACTTACTCCCAAGTGGGGGCCTTTACTCGGTGCCTAATTCATAGTAAGTTTTCACAAGGTTTTAGTTATTAATATAAAACTAAGCAACAGAAATTTTGGGTTTTTTTCCTGGTGTGCTAAAGAAAAATCATGTATGAGAACTTAGTGTTATGGGCATTATGTGTCTGTCCCCCTGAAGCCAGTGAGCCATATGCCTCTGAATTTCCCTCTAAACCTAAACCGGGTGACCTGTGTGATGTGTGTATCTGTGCACTTGAATATGCACCCATAGGAATATGTGCATGAAGATTTTAACACTCGAGCGGTCGCTGCCTGAAATATGAGGTCAGTAGGAACCACACACTCATTTTTGTCTTAAAGACCAAATGGAAAAAGAGTTCATTCTGCTATGAGAACATCCATTGCGTTTACACTCAGGGGAACATACCCTAGAATGACATCACAAGAAATAAAATCAGCTTGAGGAAACAGCTCTCAGCAGTAAGTCATGCCACGCAAGGAGGAGATGGCTGATAATTCGTAGGGCCACAGTCCTAAGGCAAAACCGTTAGTATATGCAAAGCATGACCCGCGAGGGGCTGATACTCACTCAGCTGCTGAAGGCAGTTATTAAACTCACCATGCTCTGGAGGCTGCAGTTACAGAACAGAAAGAATATTCTAGTCTAAGAGAATCCTGGGTCATTTTCTGTGGGGACAGATGAGGGATTTGAATGGCGTCTGCTACTAACGATAGAAGGAACATTCCAGAAATAGCAAGTCCTCCCTTTAGAGCTGTTATGTCATAGGCAGGAGAATCCCTGACATCAAAGAAATATTGCTGCTTCCTGCTTTGCAGAGGCCAGCCTGACGTTCCCTGGGGGCAGGACGCCTGGCTGCACTGGGCATTGCCGGGTTCAGCAGCTCGAGTTCACCCCGCGCGCATTCTGCACCCGTCCACTCCACCTTCTGTTCTCTGGCAGCTGTCTTTGCCATGTACATTAAAAGCAGATGTGGAAATCGCAAAGCACTGTCAGTTTTACTGCCGTGCATAATCAGCAGCTGGGCTGTATGTTACAGAGACAGCCAACCCAATCTCATGCTTTCCTGGTACTGTAAAACCCTTTTTGAGTTTCTAAGACATTTTCCCAGTGAGAGAAAATGCTATACTTTAACCGTGTTGATCATGGAAATTGCAACCACATATATATATTTTTTCCAGCTTCCATGTGAATGATGTATGTGTATATGTGTTTGATATAGTTACTGAGTTATCTGCAAATCTGTACTACTAATTTGTTTAAAAACATGTTTTGGATCCATATGTGATTATTTCATACTAGAGATCAAATCGTGTAGCAGATTTATTCATTTATATAATCTATGTGTATGTGTAGATGTGTGTGACTGAAATATTTTGTACACATTTTATTATATGATGCTCAATATTATGTGTGATTTCATATATACACATGTATATTCCTATGTTTTTATTCTTTTGCCATTTTTTTGTGCAAGAAAAAACATACCGTAGATTTTTTTCTACATCTCATAATTTTTACCAAAACACTGATAGTAGGTTTTATTTTCCTCATATTTCAGAAACAGAAACTGAGACACAGAGAAACAAAATAACTTTACAAGGCCCAGAAAGCCTATCAGTGGCAGAAACAGAATTTAATCCCAATCTGTAAAGCTTTTAATCACTAAGCTACACATTGTTGTCTTTATGGATACACATATACAGAACATTGCTATCTCTTGGGGAGAGCTACTTCAGCCCTGGCATGTAGATGTTATTTTGTATGGTTTGACAAAATAATTTAATTTGAAAACTATGGAGACCAATAATATTCCAACTATCACTTTGCTTTAACTATATTTTTATTGATTGCTTTTAAACTTCTTAAAATTTAACTACGAGAATGGATTACAGCATAAAAGTGTGTCTATAAACCATCAATTTATAATGTTCTAATCTATAATGTAACAGCAAAGTAATTTAAATTCCCTTTATTTTATTTAGAGCTTTTGAGAAAAGTACGCCTGTTGAGACCTAGATAAGTAATTTAGGTGCCAAATCCGTATTTTTTTCACAAAGTTTATTTCTTCTGGGGTAAATCTGCCCCTTAAGAGCCAACAACCTGGTGGAGGAAATATATCTAAAAAAGGGCTGGAATCCAGTAAGATAAAAGCCCTTGAGGAGAGAATGCCCTCGGGCATATAGAGAAAGACACCACTAACCATACCTGAAAAAAGATAGTAAGGCTTCCAAAGGAGGCCATGCTTCAGTCATCTTAAAATAACTGAATAGTATTAATAATAACGGTGTAAAATTATTATTAACCTAAACGGCTAATAATAGGAAATGATTTGGGAAAACATTATAAAGACATTAAAAATATTGTCTTCCCAAACATGTATGAAAACATGTATGATCTGTTATTTGTTATGAAGGATACGAACTCAACTTCTCTATATAATAATACCTCAGTTATATAAAATAATAAATATGCATGCATTAAAACTAAAGGAAACTCACCAATTTGAGTAGCGCGTTATGGGCAATTTAAATTCTATTCCTTACCTATTTTGTAAGTAAACTTGAATTTGTCTTTAACGTGAACAGAATAATTTCTGTTTTTTTAGAGGGGGAGAATTGTGACTAACGGTGCAGGTGATGGAGACTGGGTTTTACCTTCTGTGTAAGACAGGAAGGCACAGAAACCTGAGCAATAGCTCAATTTAAAGGATTAGAAAGCAGAGCCATAAACTGAGGAAAAGAACAGTAGAGTGAGAACCAGGGGGATATAGTGTCACATCCAAGAAAAGAAGGGTTGTTAGCAATATCAAATGCGACCTTGAGTTCCAGTGAGGCCTGCGGAAGCCCATTGTATATAGAGATGGGGAGTCAGAGGGGAACCCCTGAGGCTGTCAGAGAACACATGGCACCTGAAAGGGCTTTGGAACCAGGGAAGACCAGTCAATACTTAAGCAATTTGACTAAACCTCCTAGGGATATTTTGTTTAGTTTGAATTGATGTTCATTAATCAATAACATATATATTAAAGTATTACCAGCATTCAATAGAAATGAACCAATGTGTATGACACACACATGGTCAATATATATTGTCATATTTATATGTAAATGTATAAATATACTATATATATATATATATGTGTGTGTGTGTGTGTGTATATATATATATATATATTTGTTTTTTTTTTAAATTCAGGCAGGAAAGTGGAGCTCCTGCCAGCTATTTCAGTAGAGAGGCTTCATGTGAGGGATGAGTTGAACAGTTGTGGAAGGTGACACAGAAATGAGAAAGCTGTGTCCCCCCCCAGGGCTATACTGGCCTAAGAAGAAAGTGGTGTTATACTAAGTCAGGAGGTGGCCCGGCCAGAGCGGGAATTAGGAAGGAGGGGAGAGGACGACTGAGACACCCCCCCCAGGGGAGACTGCCCTGCCTGCCCCCTCCCCCTGCCCCCGGCCTCCCGCCAGAGCCTCTGGCGGCCCAGTCTCAGGAAAGCCAGCAGACGGGAGCGCGGGCGCGGGGACGCCGCAGCCAGCTCTGCGGACACGGAGCAGAGGCCGGAGGGCCAGGGCCTGGAGCTCTCGTGGGGTATTTCTGTGGGGAGGCGTGAAGCTGAGAGGCAGCATTTTTGATGGACTAAAATATCCACGAAAACACTTAATGAAATCTGTTTCTTTGTCTCTTTCGTAACTAGGTGGGTCAAATCTTGTCTTTCTCTGATAGCAGAACCACAGAGTGGAAAATATGAGAGTTATTT
The DNA here is from genome assembly GCF_054644295.1 of Miniopterus natalensis. Classification (NCBI taxonomy): domain Eukaryota; kingdom Metazoa; phylum Chordata; class Mammalia; order Chiroptera; family Miniopteridae; genus Miniopterus; species Miniopterus natalensis. The sequence goes on along the minus strand of NC_142081.1, from coordinate 191,572,213 downwards.
TCAACTGTCTGATTTTAGTGCATCATAAAAATACTTCAGTTGTGTTTAATGCACTTGGCGGCAGGGGTTTTCACATGAAATATTCACATAGTAAATCAGAGTCCAGGCAGCCTTACTGAAAATGCCTGGCGCACTTAAGGATTTAGAATTAAGATTTTGCTTAAGAGGAACCTTCAAAATTAATTTTCTGAGTATAACAGTTATTTTTTCAACCTATCATACACTTTCTGTAGAGGACATAAAGGGTTTATAAGGTTTAATATTCAACAATAATGTCCTTTGCGGAAGACTTATAATTATCTCCAAAACATGTTATATCTCTATTCAGTGTTATTGCATATTTCTCTTACTGAAATAGGGTTATTAAAATGTACTCCCGAATTAGCTTCTTCCAGGTACTTTCTCTTTTGTACAAAGTCCAGTCTTAAATACTAATGGACATGTAATGCCTACAAATTGGGATTTTTTTATTGTTTTTATAATTGCCCTGTTTTCATTCTTCATCTTGCTCCACATTTAAGGCACAGAACAATTAGTCTGAGTGGTCATTTTTGAGAAAAAAGAAAATGTTACCCATGAAGTGAATCAGCTTTGCCCCTTGACGTGAATCCTGGGCTCGGATTAAACACATCTGAGAGCTCATGTTTCCATTTAATAAATGATTTTTTGTATTGCAGACGTCTGGAGCAGAACTCCATCAAGGTCATCCCTCCCGGGGCTTTCTCGCCATACAAAAAGCTTCGAAGAATGTGAGTGGGAAATATTCTTGGATATGTGTAATTTTTAAAATTTTATGGATCAGGACTATGCAAAGATACACATTTAAGTATGAATATTTAGGTGTTTGACAGCTGAGATATTAAGTGATGTGACTGTTTGATTCTAGTTCTATAATATACAATGTCACCCCAAAATGTATACACACACTTTGGGTAATTATAAAGGCAGCGTTTACTAAAATACATTTCATTTTCGCCTGGCCGGGTGTGGCTCAGCGGTTGAGCATCCACCTAGGATCCAGGAGATCGGGGTTCGATTCCTGGTCAGGGCACATGCCCGGGTTGGGGGCTCGATACCTAGCAGGGGGCCTGCAGGAGGCAGCCGATCAATGACTCTCATCATTGATGTTTCTCTCTCTCTCCTCCTCTCCCTTCCTCCCTCTGAAATCAATAAAAATATTTTAAAAAAACCAAAACATTTCTTTTTCAAAATTGAGCTATCAGCTGTTAAAGTGTGTATACATTTTTGGGGGGATACCTGTGTGTAATGTTAATAGCTACACTATGTAATATTTTAAAGTCCTCTGTAATGTATGTGACTTAATATGGTATACAGTCAAGTCTTAGATGTTCTGTTTTCAAAAATAAGACCTAGCATCTTTTATAATAATTTAAGAAAATAGTCAATAATTAATTAAAAAGGGGGGTGGTGTTTTTTTAATTTAGGATACTTCAGATGTTTTATGTTACAAGCTTTACACGTGTATTGATAGGGGCAAAATGAACATGTAAGGGCAATAAATAGCTTTCTCCTGCAGTAAATCTCACTGCCATCCTATTGAATTTAACCTAACCCTATTTCTAATCTTAGAGACCTGAGCAATAATCAGATCTCTGAACTAGCACCAGATGCTTTCCAAGGACTGCGCTCTCTGAATTCACTGTGAGTACTGACGCAGCACTGAAGCGAAGCACGACACACAGCTAGTCGTGGCTCCGTCTTTTCATTTGGATTTTGTAAAATTATTCTTTAAGTTTTTATATTGCAAATTATTTATAATATTCATTATTACTAATCATTAATAAATTCTATTGTTTTCGTTGAGGATGCTGTCACTAAAATCAGCCAATTATAGTGGTATATATTTTAGGACTTCATAATTTTGTTGTTTTGAGTGCAAGGGTAAGAGCCTCTTTTTGGGGTAATTTTTATTCCTAGACTAAAGGGAAAATGTTTGTTTTGGAGTTCTATGGTCAATGTTGTGTTTATAATCCTTCAGTTGATAGCCACAGTCTCTGGGGACCATGCCGGTCCCCTTTAGAAGGATGCCGGGTAAAGTCTTGCAGAGAACAGTGGAAGGTGGCCAGTGAGAGACCCCTCGACTCCCTGCTTTACCACCTTAAGAGCCCCCGAAAGAATCCCTGACGGTACAGAGATAAGAACGTGTTACAGCTTTTTAACATCAAAAGGACTTTCAGGGAGATAGCTAAAGTGGTTCTAAAATAAATGGCTAAACTCCATGATTCCTTTAAGCTTGTAAAAATTTTCAGAAGTCCATCAGTAAAGTAACCTTTATTTCAAATTTTAACTTTAAATTTTCTAAATGGAGGCTTGCATGCATTTTTAAAGAGGTGATGCTTAGGGAATGGTTCCTATTGATGGAAATTGCTGCAGAGCTCTTAGGAATTTCAGAAGTCAGTGAGAGCCGGTGAGAGTTCCAGGATACACGTGCAAAACCCAGGTAAAGACCGGGGTCTATATGCCAGTTTACACTCACTGTACCAAGGCGAGGACAAGGCACACGCGCTCATCTGGGCACCTGGGTGTTCAGGTTGTGAGCCTGGTCTGCTCAAAAAACTACAATTTTCTTTGAAGAAAGAAAATAAAAAACTATTACTTCTGCAGTATGTGCTTAGGTTCATCATTGTTTTTGTTTGTTTGTTTGTTTTTACTCGAGAAAGTCCAAGGCTAGGGGAACAATTGTTGGCAGAAGACGTAGAGTGTAGTCATGTATCGCACTCAGGCTGGGCTTTCAGATTCTAAAATAACAAAGTTTAATATAAAATTTTGTTAAATCCCCAAATTTGTCCATAAGGCACTGTGTATATCATTCTGGACAATAATATTATCCAATATAGACACCCTCTGAGCCATAGAAAAGGACAGCACAGAAGTCGAGTGAGGATGCCAATCCCTGGCCCTTCAGGTGTCTGTGCCTCAAGGAATCACTACATGTCAGAAGAGAAGTGGCTGGAGAATTCTGAGTTCCCTGTGCCTCAGTTGTCCTGTCTCTGAAGTGGGGACAGGATTACTCCCTTGCTGGCTTTGTTAAAACAGAGTCAAGAATTCAAGAGATGACAGATGTGGCCTTGACACTTTTTTTTGATACTTACCAATTTATATATTTCTGTATTGTAATTACCCCAGAGAATTTTTATGGCCCATATCCTCAACATATCATTTTCCTCTCTCCCCATTTTTATTAACCCCTTGCAGATGATTGTAGCTCACTTGTTCTAATTACCTGTCTTCACTAACAAGCTCCCCACTTCCACAGGGTCTGCAGTGAAAGGTTGTTGTATTTGGATTCCGATTGCCGTATTTACGCTTCCTACAGTCTCTCCTAGGACTCCTGCTCCGTACCTTGCATTTTACTATGGTTTGCAATGAAAATGTAGCAACTTCTGCTTTCTCTCTACTATACTGTCTTTTAAAATTCTCAGACGTACGTTGTTTTTAATTTATAAGTACAGCTCTCTCCCATATACGGTGGTACCTCGGTTTTCGAATGTTTCGGTTTACGAACGCAGTAAACCCAGAATAAATGCTTCAGTTTTCAAACAAACCTCAGAAATCAAACAGGCCACACGGCTTCTGCTGAGGGCAAGATCCTGAGGCCCAGCTGGCGGCTGTGGATCCCTCGGTTTTTGACCATTTCAGACCTTGAACGGTTTTCTGGAACAGATCACATTTGAAAACCGAGGTACTGCTGAGTTTAGGTAATAAAGCCTACCCATAGCACCTTTTACGTGGTAGCCATCGTAATAGGTTCCTGTTTTGGATATTTTTGTCTTCAGTAGGAGTTCTCGCTTCCAACAGGTTAGGAGAATTCAAAGCCTGGCCACCAGCGTTGTTGTATCCTACTATCTTTATGTGATGACACATCTTTCCCTCATTTTTTATAGATTTTGGACCCATTTTCTGACTGTCACTGAACGTCTCATTCCTGGTCTTTGGATTTTTTTATATTTTAACTTATTATTCTTTGCTATCATGTTGATCATGTTGTATGTAAGAAAAATATACACAGCTCTAGTATTGCTATACCTTTTCGTAGAGAAATCTCATTCGCATCCTATTTAGTGTTTCTTTACTATGACGTTTTCATGATTTTCAGTCCATGTACCCAGTGTTGCCTACACAGATAGATTTCCTTCATCCTTGTGTGACCTCCTTTTAATTCCATGAACCCAAACTGCCTCATGTACAATAAACATCTCTTTTTTAACATGATCTGAAAAAAAAAAACCCAGAATGATTTGTTGGAAAAAAAATAGTTTCACAGTGTAAATATGACACACCTCCTAGCTAGTCCCCCTTTCATTTGAGCCTGCCTTTGAAGCAAAAGTCCCAAATAAACAACTTACCAAATTTTTGCTCCTAAATTCCTATATGGGCCTCCCACTATTTATATGCATTATATTTCTGTTTTAATTCTCATTGGATTCAAAATATGAAATGCCTTCAGTATTCAAAACTGTTCTTTTGGCTTGCTCGTTGAAGCTGTACTTTTTCACCTGTCGTGTCAGTGCCTGGGACATGCACAGATGATAAACATTCAGAAGTAACAGCTGGATTCAGTGTAACCGGGCACCAAGCGTAGAACCCAGCCGCGTTCCTGGCCCACAGCAGATGTACAGCAGCGACTGTTGAATGAACTGGTGGAACAGTACTGAGTTGTGTATCCTCAGCTGATGCTGTGATCTGCTCATTTGTGTCCCTAAACCTCCCTCTTTTCTTATTCTAGACCCTAAAACACATTTATTCTTGCTTTACCCTTTCTAGTTCCCTTACCTTCTTTACCCTGACAATACAGATTTCTCTCTGTCCTCCTAAAATATGATTTCTATCTTTTCCTACACATGATTGTGGTTCCCTACTTTTGGGGGCTAAAAATAGATAGGCCGCATTACAGACCTGTTGTTAATAATTGACATGAGGAGTTCCCATTCATTTGCGGTTGAAATACCTTCATTTCACCTGTTTAAAAAATGTGTTTGTTAATTGGTTCCACCGCTAATTCCTTCATTTCACTCATCAGAGTTCACCTCAATCCAGTATAGAACGGCACTGTGGACCAAAACCCATGCTGGGCGCCAGGTGTACCGAGGGGATCAAGTCACGGTGCTCGCACTTAGTGGCTGATCAGAAGTGGGCACCGTGAGGACGCATTTCTGTTTATATTTCTTTGGGAAACATAAATTTTTAAAAAACTCTTCTGTATTAATATTAACGATTACTGGCTTCACAGATCTTACATTTCTCAAGGATACACATTATGTGGCTAAAACATGGATTCCTTTCACTGTTTACCAATATGATAAGCCCAAAACTTGTCCCTTCAGTGAGCAATGGATTCCAAATTTAGTGTTCACTTTTGTTACGTACAGTAACATTACCTGTGAACTCTGTGTGTGTGTGTGTGTGTGTGTCCATGTGCATGTGTAAAAAATATGGCAATTTAGCAGTGGACAATTCTGTGGTAGGGCAAAAAAAAATATGAACTGTGTTCATTTTGTTGATTTTTTTCTTGTTTTTCAATATTTTCCAAACTCTCTGTCATAAGCACCCATCTGTGTAGAGGCTTACTAACCTCCTATGCCTGAGTACACATGTGTTGGATTAATTTGCTGTGCTGGTTTGGTGTCTGATTTTTATTTCATATAAATTCCTTTTTTTTTTTTTTCAGTGTTCTGTATGGAAATAAAATCACAGAACTCCCAAAAAGTTTATTTGAAGGATTATTTTCCTTACAGCTACTGTAAGTATTTGATTGTTTCTGATCCATTGAACCAAACATTATATTTCAGTCAGTGTACCATCTTATATTTTCATGGAGTTTTCAGAAAAAGTTGACCCAAAATGACATAGTTTAATGAAATGGAAAAGATTACCCTGGTGGAGCTGACATTCTCGACGGTTATTTATTTGAAGACACAACACTTTGAAGTTGTCCTCAAACCTTTCCCTCCACACTGTCATGAATATATGCATCCTGTCTGCTCTGTCATTTAAAGCTTTTATAACCCCTGCCCTTTGTGAAACTTCTCTGGTTTGATTTAACAACAGTTGGAAAGGAGAGAGACATAGTGATATGTTTATCCACCTTTGTGCAGAGACCCTGAGAGAGTGACAGTGCTGGACTAACAGCCCCTCCGGCACAAAGATGGTGTGCAGGAGGCCAGGACATAGCGGTGGCGCTCAAACTGCTCTTTAGTGAGAGATTTAGCTGCAAATCCTGGATTACATCTTTAAAGACCACTCTGCTTAGACAATAGCTACTTCCCTTTGCCTCAAAAAGACTACTTACTATACATATTTATAAGACTGAGGCTTGACCCCAGGTGTTTTAATGCTTGCTTATATGAGAAGGAAATTGGAAAAATAGGCTACTATTAAGATTGTGAGTGTTGGCTCACCAAATTCTGTTCCAATCACCAAGCACATGTAGAGCACCTGCCTCATTTAGGGCACATAGTGGCTGCAAAGGCGAGTGTGATGTGATTATTTCTCTCAACTAGTTTATAGTCAGGCTACTTTAGAATTTTTAAATTTATGATTTCACTTGCATGTGGACTCTGAAGAACAATATATGTGAACCGACAAAGCAGGGACAGACTCATGGGCACAGAAAACAGCAGAGGGAGTATGGGGGCTGAGAGGAAAAAAATGAAGGCATCCAGAAGCCGAGATGGGCAGTTACAAAACAGTCGTGACAACGTAGAGCACGGCCTCGGAAATAGAGTCAATCACGTTGCCAGAGCCGTGCGTGGTGCCAGGCGGGCACCTCAAACATCTGGGGCCCACTTCATAAAGTATGTGACTGTCTAACCACTATGCTGTCTGTCTACCTGAAACTAATATAAAATGACATTGAATGTAAACTGTAATTGAAAAGAAACTTGAAAAATCCTTAACATGAAAAGAATTCAAATTAGAATGTTATTTTATCTCTCGGGTGTATGCATTTGTTGGCCTTGGGGTTTATACCATTTGTTTGGTAAAAACAAAAATTATTCCTAATTCCACAAACTTCCCAAATATAGAAATGTTTTCTTCCTTGGTCAGTGTATGTTCATAACATACATATTTGATAGCACAGCCCGGTTTTTACACATGCACCCACACAAATGATCAGACTGTTACCCGAACATTCACCCTTGCTATGCCCAGGACTCCCCATTCCCTCTCTCTCCAACAAGCCAGTGAGCTGTGACAAATACTGATCTCTGTTACCTAATGACTTTATTTGGACTTAATTGTTTTTTAACCCTCGCAATAGAGTTAGCAGATCGTTAACAGACTGATGGTGTACGCGTCCCCTCAGCCTAATGTTTTATCTCTAGACTAAGGCCCATTCTGAAGCTGGCCAAGGCTCAAGAGACAGGGTTGTCTCTACAGCTTGCTGAGAACTTGGTTAAGCCAGTTCTCCCTGAGCAGGTGAGGTGTTGGGGAGAAGTAGGTAAATAGAAGGAACTCAATAAGTTACTGTCCAATATTCTTTTCCTCCAATTTTTGGACCACATAAGCTTAAAGTAAGTACGAAATGCTCAGAAAAGCACCTTCGGTTGTTTTCCAGGCCTACCGCCTCCTCCTTGCCCCCGATGTTCTGGGCTCCTTCCTTCGGGTAGCTGATGAATTAGGAACAAGGCCAGTGGGGCTTGTGCTGTGACCCAGAGTGGGGAGGAATGGGAGTCGTCAGTCTCTATTTCACGCCAGGCCTCTGAGCTTTTAAGAAAGTATATGTAGACCACAGAGAAGGGCAAAACGTCAGCTCCTGGAGGGAAATAAAAAATAAATAAGTAAATAAATAAATAAAAGAGTGCAGCAAAGAAAATCTCTATGAGGAGGGCATAGCCTTGCGCGTGGAACACCTGGAAAGCAAGCAAGTAAAACAGAAATATTTTGTTAATTAGAGATTCTGGTGGTCAACGGGAAAACATTTTCAGAGTGTTAGATAATAAGGCATACAGACCCAAACTGCATAATATATATATTTTTTGAGCTACTAAACATTTGTGAAAGTCGTAAGTGTCAAAACACTGAGCTAAATGGCAATAGAGAAAAAGAAATATCGAAAAAATGACCTGCCCACAGAGGACTAAACTGTATTCAGGTAAAAGGGGCCTCTGTGACCTAGGTGACCAGACAAAGCAGCACTGCAGAATGTCCTTTGGGATCGAGAGGAAGAACACTTTAGTGGGGTGGAAGCCGTGTTATAGAAAAGGTGGGCTTTCTGAGGCCTTCATAGGCCGCGGAGGCTGGAGGAACATGGAGAGCAGGGCAGGTATCTTCCCAACGGTGAGTCACCTATGAAAATGCCAGTGTATGATCTGTAAACCACAGTTCTGCAAAGCATGGACGTAGAATGTTGATACACGGTGAGAAAAAAAATGAGTCTGTGGCACATTGTGTTAAGCCAAGTTAAATAGGTATTTATGATGCAGGATGAGGGCCTTTAGAAAGGTAATGTACCGTGTCACTCTGCAAGAGGGCTGTAGCAGTCAACAGCAAGTGTTAATTGAGCACCTAGTACATGCTGGGCACGTGGGAAACGTCAGGAAACAAAATAGACAAATATCCCTGCTGTCTGGAGTTTATATCCTTGGGGAGAGGGACATGCAATGACAGTCAGCAAGAACATAATAGGAAGTAAATCACATGTAACAGGTGGAAATAGGTACTTCAGGAAATAGAAAAAGTAGATCAAAGTAAATGAATTGACGGTGCTGGGAGTCGGGGAGGGGCAAACAGGCTGACAGTAAGAGAGTGGTCAGGGTAGGCTGAATCGAGAAGCGAAGGTTGGAGCTGACTCAATGAAGCAGAAGTAGTTTACCAGGGACACATCTGGGAGAACGTTCCGAGCAGAGAAGAGTCTGGCAAGGAGGCCTGTGTGGCTGGGGCTGAAACAGCCCTGAGGACAGAACTCGGAGGCTGCAAAGTTCAGAAGGGGCCACTGAAGATCTTACTGGGTGTTACTGGCTATTGTCAGGACTTGGGTTTTATTCAGAACAAATTGGGAGTCATTACAGGGTTTTGAGAGAGGAGCGATGTGGTCTGATAGATGCTTTAGAAGACCTGTTCTATCTTCTGTTTCGAGAACAGACTGAACTTATTTTTCGTAGAGCAGCTGAACGGACTGATGTTCTGTGGTAATTTCTATGGCGTCCTTGACTGCAGAGGCTGGTTTCACCCACCTTTGCCTGCTGCACCACCTCTTCATCTTCTAGAAAATATGTTTAATCGCTTTTTATTAAATAAATGTATAAGCACCACTAGATTTCGTCTTTCCTTAGACTGCATGGGCCTTGCTTTACCTGGTATAACTCCAAATCGTCAGCCTGTGATACCTGGATTGTTAAAGTTACAATGTTCACGTTGAGATGAAAAGAAATGTATTTCTGATTGGGTTTTCTCAGGGACGGACTCTGGAAGGTAAGTTAAGGAGATGCTGCACTTTAATTCTACAACTATCTGATCAAACAGATTATTGAATGCCAACAAGATAAACTGCCTTCGGGTAGATGCTTTCCAGGATCTGCACAACCTGAACCTTCTCTCCTTATACGACAACAAGCTTCAGACCATCGCGAAGGGGACCTTCTCGCCTCTCCGGGCCATTCAGACCATGTACGTATGTGTGATTTGGATCAGATTTGCCGACCTATGTTTTCACTCTGACTTTGACAGCTGAGTTCCCTGCAAGTCACGTATAAAAGCGTTCTGTGTGTATTTCTGAAAGGCACTTGGCCCAGAACCCCTTTATTTGTGACTGTCATCTCAAGTGGCTCGCGGATTATCTCCACACCAACCCGATCGAGACCAGCGGTGCCCGCTGCACCAGCCCCCGGCGCCTGGCAAACAAAAGAATTGGACAGATCAAAAGCAAGAAATTCCGTTGTTCAGGTAATTTCTTACCCCATGTGACATTTCCCCTGCGTTACCAAATACAGTGGTTCCGGGACACCTAGGGACAGTTGGCCTTTGGCTGAATTACCAAACGTTGTAGAATCCTATTTCTTTGTCTTCTATACATATAGAAAAAAAATAAAAGGGAACTGTAAACACAATTCATACAGCCCTCCTATGTGTAACATTTTCTAACAGTATTTGAAGCAGAAGAAGTAGGCTGCTGGCCAAGAAAAAAGATGCATGGATATTTCAATCTGTATTCCCAGGGTCCGAACTTAACAGGGGCCTCTTGGTCAGCTCTCAGTGCCTTTTAAGCCTGTTAAGTCTCATGTTTGTTGTATTACTCTCCATTGAGAAACTTAAGGTAATTAATCACGTTTTCATTGCTCCAGGAAATGAACTGAGACTTGGTTACAGGATTTGCTCAGGCTCAGAAGGCGGGGAAAATCTCCTAATCCCTTACTGAATACCGTCTTCCTATTTTGCTTTCCCTTATTTAGGATAGGACTATGAGGATACTTTTTTTTTTTCCCCAAAAGGCCACCTTTTAACATGCGAGGAATACTACATTTATTTATAGAAAGCTAATATAGATGCTTTGTATTAATATTAAATAGAAAGCTCACTTCATCGACACTTACTGTTTGCTTTGGTCTAATCTTGACTATTTTCTTATGAAAAAATACATTCTGTGTGTTTTGACTAGTGTGCTGCCTAACTGTTCTAGGCGTATTTCACATCCGGCAGTTAATTCATACTAAAAGGCTAATAGCAAGACCAAGCTGGTTATTGTCCACGGTTCTAGATGTTCTGTTATACTTCAGCCCCTGCTGAAAATATACATTTTCACTTAATTATCTGTAGTAACTTTAGTCCATTCTTAATCTAATATAACTCATATCTCTGCTTGCTGACATTCAGGTGCATCTTCTATTTTTTTTCTCTTTTTTTATTTAGCTAAAGAACAGTATTTCATTCCAGGTAGGTTTTGCTCGGTAGTAGGACTAACTGCAGACACCCTTTCCTCACCTTATAAAATATAGCTTCTAAAACCTTGACATGCATGCTTTGGAAAGTGCAGTGGGTACTGTGTAGATAGATTTACTTCTGTGTAGATGACGTGTAGCTATTTCCCGAACACCTGACCTTTGCATGCAGCTTCCGATGTTCAATATCGATATTTATTAAACGCCCACCTTTTTTCACCTCTCTCTCACGTTGGCACATTACCTAAAATTCCTCACAGTAGCTAAAACGTTTGACCCTACGGCTTCCTACTTAAGTCATTTTCTCCCCTTACGTTGTATATCTGATCTTTCCACCTGTTTTTAAAATGAAGCTTATTGAGCTGGTTTTAAAGACAGATCTTTCTGTTGACAAAGAGCTAGTTCCACATGAAATCAGCTACCAACGCAATTGGGGTTTTCAATCAGGAGGTTTACTTTTTTATAGTTTTTATACTTAAAAAGGTGTTTGTTACTTTTTGCTTGGCTTTGCCTACTGTTGCTTCACCTTTTTATGCAAAAGCGGCAGCTTCCTGCTGATCCACGTGCAATTGTATTTTCTCTGTGACTTCCCTCCCTTGCATAGCTGAGTCACGGTGTAACTCCACCAAAGCAGCACTGACATCCCTCCTGAAAGCATCAGAAGTTCAGGAGCACTAAGTGCCTTGAATAATTTAGGCCAATGAATGAATAGTGAAAAGTTCTTCGAAAAGTAATTGAAATGTTTTACCACTCCAATCTTAACACTATCAAGGCTGATGATGCTAGAACTAGCTCTTTGAAATATGTTTCTTATTTTTTCCTTGCCTGCCAATTGTGCAAAATGCCTCTTGACTTGTTTGTTTTAAACCATTATATAAAATATATATGTTAAATGGTAACTGATTGGCCACATGTACCACATCTTGGGTATATTCTAGACTGTAATGTATTTTAATAACTGTGAGTAAAAACATATCTGTAGTTAGTGTGCAAAACCATACCTATATTCTAAAGAACTCTGGGTTTGGTCTCTATTTTAAGGAGATAGGTATTGCTTGCCATATTTGAGCTATGATCTGAATAATGTTATGCATTTAACAAATTTTGTTTTATTACTTATTTTGAGCTCGAATGATCAATAGTATTTTACATATCACACTGGCTGCATAAGAAGTAACATGTTGAACACAGGATGATTGGCTTTCATTGGCAGTCTTTAAAACTCATGATTTTTACACAGTTATTAAGTAGAAAGCCATTCAATAGCTACTACTTAACCAGAAAAAAGCTATGTTCTAAACACCAGAAGACCTATAGGATAAAACATTGATATTAATTAAAGCTCCAAATTATAGCAGTTAATATAATTTCTGCCAAATTATTCAATCTATTAACATTTAAATATGCTTCCTTATTTACTATGGCATTAAATATATTATTTTAAATATTTATTTCATTACATAATATATTATTTTAAATATAATTCATTAATAATTTAGAAATTAATATTTTCAATTCATCAAACACAGAACAAAAGTCAGGTTGTTTTCATAAATTCTCATACATTTTTGCCCACTCTATTGACAGCAGCCTAAATAGGTTTCAGAAAATACCTTTTATATCAGATATCATGCCTTAATTGTCAATATCTGATAACTCAATTTACAGTATTCAAAACAATAATTACAAAAGTCAGGACTCGGAAAAATTCTTTGGTTCTACTCTCCCTTTATTTCCAGATTTTAATTAAAATTTGAGCCTCTCTAAAGAGCCACCATAAAATAAGAATCACTGTCATTGTATGGAAGGTGGATTATTTTAAATGTAAGATACCTCTTGTACCTGCTATTTAGACTGTGTTCCCAGTATTTTCTCATTTTAATTTTAAAACAAAAGCTTAAACCACAGTACAACAGATTTTCAATAAATGTCATGGCATTAATTTCCAAATGTAATGAAACTATTATATTCAGCTTCGAAAAACTCTTTATCTGATTCCATTTTAACTGAATGACATTATTTATAAATTGGAAAGGTCATTCAAAAGCACGGAAGCCACAACCCAAGGATTAATCCAGACGTGCTAATGATAGTCCTTGAAGATCTCCATGATTAGTTCTTCACTCAATTCCACATGTCTACTCGCCTGCCCCCATCCTGTCTGGCATTCTAGATATTACAGTGATAACTCAAAAGAAAATCCATCTTGCAGGGAGTTCATCTTTTAAAGGAATTGACAAGAACTTAATTTGTGCTATGCATCTTGTATGCCATTGCTTCTCCTCTAAGACCACTGTGCTTCAGGAAATTATTAGAAAAGTTTACAAAGCATGGCAGTTCCCATCATTCCATGCCATTCCCCGATCATTGTCCCAGTAAGGAAAGAACAAAGAGACCTCAGTTAGTTTCATATAAATGCCTATTAATCTTAATTGGGATTGCTGTCTTTCTTTCCTTCTTGGTGATCTTTAATTTTGCAGGAGTTCACCATTCGGGCTGTAAGTAAAAGCGTCTGATCTGAAACATAATATCCCGCTTTTCAATCCTGGTGTACCTTCCAGTCTCGGTCTTTTGCGCCTTTTTTTTTTTTTTTTTTTGACCCCCCAAGAAGAAACCACAGATCTTTTGAGCTTCTCTGTTGTCCGTGTAGCTCACGTCCAACCTCCCCCTGGATGTTGCTCCCGAAAGCTGTCGTTTGCCTTCTGCAGTTCCGAGGAACGGCGGGGGCGCCTTCCGTAGGCCCCTTCCCTGTGCTTCCAGGATGCCTTCGGCAGTAATGCTCTTACTATGGTCACAAACATTCTGCAGGACGAATGCATGTCATGTAAACAGTATTACGTCTCCGGAGCGTCTGTAGCTTCTCTCCTGCTTCCTTTCATCTCTCCTCTCCGTCCTACCCTTGGCCTAGTGGATGGTGTAGTGATTATGTGGCGAGATTTTCTGTTGTGCTTGATCTAACCATGTGGTTGCCAGGTATGAGTAAAACATGGTTCCGTCAAGCACCATGGAACGTCACGCAGCTTTCTACAGCATGGCAAGCTGCTGAGGCTTAAGTCAGGATTTACTTGTCTCTCTTTATAAAATCAAAATGAGAAAAGAGGGCTTTTTTAGGCATGTCTGAAGATCATGTGAGAGGGAGAGATTAAGAAAAGACCGTAGCAAATTTAAAAACCTGAGTACATCTATTTGCCTTGAAAGCCCTGATTTTAAAATGATATATAGGGATATGCTTACGACTGGATACAGTTTAAATTCTCCACTCCGAGAAAAAAAAAAATAATATCTTTAACAATTAATAGCCATTGTGTGATTAGCTGTCAAATAGGCGAGCATGGCTCAGAACTGGATCAGCAGACAGTACAGCTGTGAAAAGCTCATCTCTATTAATGTTTTCCTGTCCTGTGAAACTAGTTACTCTTTTTTCCAGCAAATCCAAGCCCTCGTTTTAACCCTCTCCTGACATCCATTCACCAAATCCCCCCAAGTTGTCTCCCTGCTGCATAACCTATAGCTGTCTTTCTTTTTCCTTCCTACAAATTAACAAGCGTTCTAACCTTTAGACTCAGTATCTTTTATTTTTTATTTTTCTCGGTTTGAATCCTCAATAGGTACAGAAGATTACCGATCAAAATTAAGTGGGGACTGCTTTGCAGACTTGGCTTGCCCGGAAAAGTGCCGCTGCGAAGGAACCACAGTCGACTGCTCCAATCAGAAACTCACCAAAATCCCAGACCACATTCCCCAGTACACGGCAGAACTGTAAGTCCCTCTCCCTGCAAAGCCAGGTCGGGGGGAGGAAACAGAAGATCAAAGCACTGGAATTTTTGTCATGCCCTTGATTCTCAATAATTGCATTAATCTTAATTAACACGCATTGGCATAATTCTTCTATGCACAAGATATAATATATATATATTAATCCTCACCTGAGAATGTTTACTGATTTGAGAGGGAGAGAGAGAAACATTGATGTGAGAGAGAAACATCGATCGGTTGCCTCCCATAAGTACCCTGACTGGGGATCGAACCTGCAGCCTAGGTATGTGCCCTGACCGGGAACCTACCCCACAACTTTTTGGTGTATGGGATGATTCTCCAGCCACCTGAGCCACCCCGCCAGGGCCAAGAATATTTTAAAGGCTATCTTACTTCATCTTTCTGGCCCAAGATACAATTATAGAAATTAACCTACCTCTCAAAAGTTCAGTTAGCACTAAGTAATATTACTGATAATAGCATTCATTTGATATTTTTTCTTAAGCATTATCTATGCTCAAATCCATTTTTGAACAATTAATAGATTTTTAGCATATTTAGTCTTTATAGCAACCAAACAAAGTAGTTTGAGAATCACCATTTGGACTGTTCATTATGAATTCAAAAAGAGAGTCTTTTTTATCTGCTTTACTACCTCGCGACTCGAAGGATTCTGCGATTATCAAGTATTAAAGCACAAAGGGTAGCAGAACAGGAAAAGCAGAAAAGACAGAGTGTGATCGTATATATATTTATAACCCTAACAAAGGGCCTAGCACATCCTAGCTGCGAAAATATGTTCGTTGAATCATTTATAGGTACTATGCCCATGTACGGTTTGCCTTCTTTACTGGCTTTTATAACATTTTATTTAATGTTAGTGCTCTAAAAATCCAAGCAAAAACTGGTGAAATCGCATTATTTCCGAGCACCGTGGCCATGTGTATGTGTAGCACCATCTGGTATCTGTCATTACCCACTTTGCATAGCTGGTGTCTTCCTGTGCATGTGTAATCCTTTTGTATTCAACCAGATCACAGCCCCTCGATGGCAGGGATTGTGTTTTATAGTGTATCTCCCACTGTGTCTCTATACTCATGCCTGTTATTTAATGAATTTAAGCAACTTGAATAATTAAAAAGAATGTAACGCTTTTAAAGAGATGGCAGAAACTAACTACCCTGTAATTATAGTGATGCTGTTTTATTCCTGTTAGTTCATAAAGCTGTTTCATAGCGCCGGGACTGTTAGAAGTGCCTGGAGACCATGCAGTCAAAGCCTCAAACTCTGTTTGTACAGTCATGTTGGGAGTTATGCTTATTTCCAATAATACTACAAACAATAATTCGAACTCTATCTTCCGGCATGATAATACGTTAAGTAAGCTCACTTGTCAATCAAGAATTGAATTAAAAACTAGCATCTAATTTATTTTTCAGCAGAGGTCATAGGTGTGTTTTAAGAATTTTTCAAAATAAGACATTTAGTCCAGCCTGGCATGGCTCAGAGGCTGAGCGTAGGCCTAGGATCCAGGCGATCGGGGTTCGATTCCCGGTCAGGGCACATGCCCAGGTTGCGGGCTCCATCCCCAGTTGGGGGCGTGCAGGACGCAGCCGATCAATGACTCTCTCATCATTGATGTTTCTGTCTCTCTCTCTCCCTCTCCTTTCCTCTTTCTGAAATCAATAAAGATATATTAAAAAAAAATATATATATATATATATATTTTTTTTTTTTTTTTTAATTTTAAAAATAAGACATTTAAAAATCAGCACTTGTGCCTGGCCGATGTGGTTCAGTGGTTGAGCGTCGACCCATGCACCAAGAAGTCACTGGTTTGATTCCTGGTCAGAGCACATTCCTGGGGTTGCAGGCTCGATCCCCAGTAGGGGGCATGCAAGAGGCAGCCGATGGCTGTTTCTATCTCTCTCTCCCTTTCCCTTCCTCTCTCTCTAAAATCAAGAAAACTATATTTTTTAAAAAATCAGCACTTGTAAGAAAATATTTGCAAACCATATTTCTGATAAAAGATTTATATCCAGAATAAATAAAGAATTCTTACAACTTAACAATAAAATAAAAAAATAAAAGTGTACATTACCCAACTAAAAAGTAGTCAAATTATTTGCATGGACATTTCTCCAAAGAATATATAGAAATGGCTCGTAAGCACATGAAAAAATTCTCAGTATCATTAGGCATTAGGGAAACATAAATTAAAACCACAAAGAGGTAACACTTCACACCCATTAGAATGGCCATTGGGGGAAGAAAAAAAGACAATAATACGTGAGAGAAACTGGACCCCTCATACATTGCTGCTGGGACTGTAAAATAAGGTAGCCCCTTTAGGAAAAAGTTTGGCTATTTCTCAGAGTTAAACATCAATTTGCCATGTGACCAGCAATTTCACACATATGTAAGAATTGGAAGTATATATCCACAGAAAAATTTATACACTGATGTTTGTAGCAGCATTATTTATAATAATCAAAAAGTGGAAGCAACCCAGATCTTCATCAACTGATAAATGGATAAGCAAAAAGTGGTATGTCCATACAGTGGAATATTATTTGGCCGTAAAAAAGAATGAAGTACTGATAATTGCTAAACTTGGATGAACCTTGTAAACATTATTCAAAGTGAAAAAAAATGCAGAAGGCCACACTTAGTATGATTCCATTTATATGAAATGTACAAATAGGAAAACCCGTAGAAACAGAAAGTAAATTAGTGGTGGCCAAGAACTGAGGTAGTAGGGGAACAGGTTGAGGGTGACTGCTAGTGGGTATGGGGTTTCTTTTTTTTAGGTGATGAATATATTCTGCCGTTGGGTAGCAAAAACAGTTGCACAGTTTTGTGAATGTACTAAACCCCACTGAATTGTATACTTTAAAAGGATGAACTTCATGGCATATAAATTGTATGTCACGAAAACCTTTAATAAAAAAATTATGGAGCAAGTGATTAGGAAAAAATGGTTTAAAATGCTTTCTTGGGGGAGGGGCAATAGTAAGAAAGAAGTTTGGGATATGAGAGCTGGATTTAATGACCAATTATTGGTTTTCTCTACTATGTGCTTCTTATATGTTTTATTTTGATCACTAAAATTTGAGTGAAATGGGATAAAATTCAGTACAGTTGTCATTCCATATTCTCGGTTCCGCATCTGCACGTTTAAACAACCTTGGATCAAAAAAAAAAGTTACGTTGTTGCTGACCTGCCCTATGTAGTTAGGAGTTAGGCCTGCGATGGGTCCTGTCCTGAACGTGGAACATCTACAGACGTTTTCTTCTCACTATGCTCTAAACAATACAACCTCTCCTTACGTAGCATTTACATTGTATTAGGTTTTATAAGTAATCTAGAGATGATTTTTTTAAATATATCTTTATTGATTTCAGAGAGAGCAAAGGAGAGGGGGAGAGAGAGAAAAACATCAATGATGAGAGAGTCAATTGATCGGCTGCCTCCTGCACGCCCCCTACTGGGGATGGAGCCCGCAACCCGGGCATGCGCCCTGACCGGGAATCGAACCCTGATCGCCTGGATCCTAGGTCGATGCTCAACCACTGAGCCACGCCCAGCTAGGCACTGGAAATGATTTTAAGGTGTATTGCAAGATGTGTGTGGGTTATATGCTAATACGTCATCATTTTCTGTGGATTTTGGTATCCATGGGGGTCCCAGAATGGATCCTCCATGGATATTGAGGGACAAGGGTATTGTCCACAGATCTGTGATAGGTGTCCTATTTTGCTTTAGGATCATCACTGAGTAATGTTGTCACTCTGTATGAGAAATAAAGTGCAATCCCCTCTTGACTCTTGACGATGAAACTTTGCCCTTTCTTTATCCTTAGGCGTCTCAATAATAATGAATTCACCGTGTTGGAAGCTACGGGAATCTTCAAGAAACTTCCTCAGTTACGTAAAATGTAAGCCGTGCATGAGCCACCTTTGTGCGTTTCTGTTGTGTTTTGTTGTGTTTTTCCCATCCCTGTGCAGTTTTATTTAGATTGGAAATATTTATGTCTGGAAATTGGAAAATATAAAAGATCCAGAGAAATGTCCATGCAGTGACTACCTGTGGCATGAATTTAGGGTAATCTCTGAGAGGAACCCGAGTAACTGGCATTCTCCTGTGTAGTCAGATGATGCCAACCCCATTTCCGTAGCAGAGTGCTGGCATCTTTCAGTGACTCAGACAGCTGGTCCTGTGTGACCACAGCAGGAGACCAGCATCTCGGCACATTAGGGGTGGGTTCAGTAATGTGTTGTAACTTCCTTTCCTGTTCCCCAAACCAGGCTGTTATTTCTCTTTCAGCACATTCATGTCAACTATTTGACTTTTTGCTTCATTAAACTTTCATTAGGAGATAGTCAAAATTAATGATTGCTAAACTGGCTTGATAGCTCATCTGTGTTACTACATATCCACAACTCATATTTCAAAATAATTTTGTAAGCTCAGCAGTTTCAGCAACACTCAAAGACAGCGCCCCAGCCCCGTGAGGAGGGAGGAACGGGATGGGGGCCAAGAGCATATGGCCAGTGGAGCACCCTCTACTTACGAGGCAACACCAGAAGGAGGGAAGGAGCATTCTTCTGTGATATCCATGCTTTTATATATGTAACCGGCCCACAGCCCCACAGACTATACAAGGCAGAGAGGACTGAACCTCCTCCTGCGAACTTGACCCCCAGAGAGTTTCTCCTTGCTTAATTGTCCTGTTCCTCTGACACAAACTGCTCTTTCTTTCCAGTATAAGATGCCTGTCAATTCCATACATATTTATTGAGGAGCTACCATGGGCAGTGCTCTGAGAGGGGTAAAATGATGCATAAAAACGATGCTTGTTCTGTGGACGTTCCCAGTGTTGGAATGAGCAGTGAGAAAGAGAGAGAGGGACCACATAGAAAGGTGTTCCCTCAACTGGATGGCCTTGCCCTCTGGGCAAACATTGTAGGATTACATATCACACAAAATACTGACAGTGAAGTTGGTTGTTTTGACACATTTTTACATGAGAAGTTTCGCTGGGAACAAACTCATATTCAGGTATATTTCTGATGCTGTCTAAATGCTGACACACTTTAGTCCATTCCCCTCCCTACCCAGTTGCCCTCTTTTAGTTGTTAATTCACTCAACACTTTTAATCAGGGGCATTTCTTTGAAAAGTTCCTCATTAAGTTTTGTGACAAACAAATGTTTACACAACTTGATATCCAACCTCAAGAATTTTATGCTCCCGGGACCCATTCAGATCATTTTGACAATGACCAGGCTGGCACTTTTCACCATAAACATTAGCCCTTGGTGTTCTTGTCACTTTGGCTCGGTGGGATCGAGCCGGGGTGCCTCCTCAGAGCCCCGGGAGTGCTGGGCAGAGCAGAGCTCGGAGATGCTGGGAGACGGTCAATGGAAGGAAGGGATCAAATGTGTCTCGGGGCCCTCATTGTGAGAAAGAAATTGTTTGAACTCTGTGTTTCAACCATTTTTATTTAGAAACTTTAGCAACAATAAGATCACAGACATTGAAGAGGGAGCTTTCGAAGGAGCGTCTGGTGTAAATGAAATACTTTTCACGAGTAATCGTTTGGAAAATGTGCAGCATAAGATGTTCAAAGGACTGGAAAGCCTCAAAACCCTGTAAGTATTCTTAGTGTTGCATTGTGATCCTTCTACAGGATTGTGCTTCATGGTCATTATAATCCTGGAGAGGGGATTGAGAGTCCATTCTTCCTCACCCCCCAGCCATCTCTCTCTCACACACACACACACAAACACACACACGTGTGTGGATGCAGGCGGCCTCTTACTCTGATAACCCTGACTTCAGCATGTTGCTTGCGCAAGAGCAAAAGGCTGTCCTGGCTGCGGTTCCACAACAAAAAGATAGACTTTGCTCCCCTGCCTGGGGCGCTCTGGCTCCTCTGATCTGCCTCAGAAGGATCGTCCTTCCTCCTTTGCCTCAAACTCCTCCATCTAAGGCTGTCTGGGCCCAAGGTCGCGGGCGTCAGCATCTGCTCCCAGCCCTGTGGCAGAAGAGCGGCTTCCCTGGGGGGCACCTCTGGCTGTCCCTGCCAGGGCTCAGTGCAAAAGTGACTGACTGGTGTTGGAACTTCTACCAGTTTCAAAGCGAACATGCCAAGAGTTATGTCTGCCTCCTTGCTCGGGGTTTGCGAGGTTGGGAAAAAGAAATTCTGTTTCCAAAAGGTGGTTGGCCAAGGAGCATGGGCTTGGATCAACTCGTGAGGACAACACTCTGAATTACGTGCATTCTCTACAAAGTATATATGTATTTTCATTATCTCCAAGGCATATAATTATGTTTGACAGAAGTGGCGGCCTAAAAATTGGGAGACACACAAACCAAACTCTGGGCTTTGGAAGACACAAGGAAACTGTTTGTCACCAAGCAGCAGCCCCTGGCAATGGCAATGGAGAGAAACCCCAGCTCCACGGTCTCCCCTAAACCTTCATCTCCTCCCACAGCCCTCAGAGCCACAGCCAGGGGACGGACAGCCCGGAGCCCATAGCCTGCTCTGGATCAGAGCACCCTCCAGCCGGTGGGATGTGCCACCAGCGTCCCAAATTCGAATCCTGCTGAGCAGCCTCTGCCCAGGGAAGGAGAAGTGTGCTCCTTGAGGAATCGCCTGGCACCTAACCGTCCGGCAGGACAGGACCCCCTGCCACCTGCTGACCCCTCTCCCGGGGGCCCTGGGGCCCTTCAGGGGGTCATGCAAGGATCCCTGCAGGGAGACAGTGAGCGTGTAGGAGGGGGGCAGAGGAGGTACACAGAGGGGGCTCCGTCTACGCCCGCCCCCCCCCCCCCCCAGACTGTCCCAGGTAACCCAGCAAAACACAAATCCCGCAGCATCGCGCCGAGTGCTTCCTTCTGAGCACAGCCCGGGGACTGCGTGTTGGGACCTTCTCCTGGAGCAGGCGGTGGGAGGGCAGGGAGAGGGACCTTAACCCCCTGTATTAGCCCGCCTCGGGCTGCCACCATGGGAACCACAGACCCGGATGACTTAACCAGCAGAAATTTGTTTTCTCAGAGTTGGGGAGGCTGGAAGTCCAAGATCAAGGTGCTGAGAGGGTTGGTTCCTGGGGAGGGCTGTTTTCTTGGCTTTTAAATTACCCTCTTTTCACTGTTTTTACTGACCTTTCCTCTGTGCCTTGGAAGAGGGAGGGAGAGCTCGGTGTCCCTTCCTCTTCTTACAAGGACACCAGTCCTGTCAGATTAGGACCCGCCCCTAAGGCCTCCTTTAGCCTTAATTACCTCCCCAAGAGCCCCCTTTCCAATACACTCACAGGGGCGGTAGGGCTTCAGCCTGTGGATTTTAGGGGAACACGATGCTGTTCCTCACAGCGCCGCAGAGATCGTCTCAAAGTCTTTCTTCCGAGTAGTTTGCTCCACAGGACCCGCCCCGGCTCATCTCACGCCTTCACTGTGTTTCTGGCCATGTTCCTGGGCCGCTTCTGTTGCGGCACCTGAGACAGACACCCCGCTGGCTCTCTGCTTAACCCCCGTGTCGCAGCAGGCCTGAGGGAGCGTTCAGAGCCAGGCTCGGGGAGCCAGAGCCTGAAAAGCCTAAAGTAGCAGCGTTGTCTGGGCATTACACCCCTTCGGCGGCCACTTCCAGCTTGCGGCTGTGAAGATTTTGACAAGACGCCCCCATTGCCCCCAGACTTCTTAACCCCCCGGGCCTGCTGCCCCCTTGGCAGGCGCGTGCATGCTCCGGGGAGCCCGAATCCTGATCGCAGGGAAGGCGGTGCATGTGACAGAAAGCAAGCTTTCAACTCCTCCAGGGCTCCGTGACGCCAACAAGATTGAGACCAAGTGCTCTTTATGATTCACGGCAAAGGACGGCGCTGGTGGAAATGCTTTGGTGTTGTGCCTTTGTCCCGTGCATAGGGCGACGTCTTACTCAGGAGGGCGTGCCTCACCCGGTCTTCTTGCCTGTGACTCAGCAGAACTGGGACGTGGGTGTTTCTCACTCATTATAGGGCAGCCTAGGGGTGTACAGGACTCTTCCATGTTCCTTTACGTGGCCTCTTTTTTACGTCCTGCAACCTTGGAGTAGGGTAGTCACTTCATGTTTAGAAAAATTAAGGAAAATTATTCAACCTCTCAGCCATTCTGAAAAAGATTTACGGCAGCCATTCATTTTGACACGGGATTTTTAGGAGCATTTTGTGATTTCCTAAGCCCCACCAGTAAACAGTTTCGACAAAAATCGAGAACTGAGCCAAAACGTGAGCTGTGATGAATGACAATGTGACCACAGCGTTAATCTATTAATAGCAATAACTAAAAAAAGGCAAAAAAGGTCAGAAATTTTCAAGAGAAGCCCCATTTCACCTTCCCCGCGAACAACTGGGATCTGGAACTACTGGTTCTTTTTAAGTTCTGGACTTAAAACAACAAAACGACTTTCATAAATAAAATCATGCGCGCAGGCTCCGTGGTGCTCGGTCACCTCGGACTCCCCCGGCTGACGTTGGCGTTGACTTGGCGGGTACGTCCCTGGGGTGCCCTTGGCCCTTCGTCCGCTGAGGTTATTGATTCTTTGCTGCCCCCTTTCTGTCCAACCTCAAACGCAGCACCGCAGTGAAGACACAAACTGCAGGGCTTCACGGGCTGAGAGAGCGTGGGTGACAGGACATTGCGTGATCCTGCAAAGAACATCATCACGTCGGAGGGAAACAGTCCACCCTCGCCAGGGGGGGTGGGAACCCACAGCGGGGCTCACCTTGCTTTGTGTGACTGAGTGTAATCATGGACAACTCGAAGCGTTTTGTTTTTGCACAAGGCTCTCCGTGCATGGCCATAGCGATCCCTGATAGCTAGGGAACACTCAGAAAACAGTCACGAATGCTGCAGATTTTCAGAGAAGGGTTATCTTGGTCCTCAGATAGGCAAAATTGATTGCCCGATGCTTTATCTCCTAACACCGGTCTCTCTTTCCCCCTCAGGATGCTGAGGAGTAATCGCATCAGCTGTGTGGGGAATGACAGCTTCGTAGGACTGAGTTCTGTGCGTCTGCTTTCTCTGTATGATAATCGAATTACTACAGTTGCCCCGGGGGCCTTTGACACTCTCCATTCGTTATCTACTCTGTGAGTATGAAAAACAGTCTTCATTTGTGTATTACTTGGCCGCTGTACTACATTTATTACTTTCATTGATAGCATTTTAATGCATTGTTAAGCGTTTCATAAAAACGCGATCCAGGATTTAGGTGTGTGTTTTTCTAAAGGCAAATTTGTTCAAGTTAAATTTAACTTTTCTGAAAAGATTACCTACCGTTTTATATGAAAATTTAACCGAGGTCTTTAGTATTGTTCAATCCGTTCTTTTTTATAATAATGTGCTTTGGCTTCATTTATAAATTTTAATTTTATTATAACTTGATTGTGCTGCAAATAAAAGTTATAGATTTTCCCTCAGTCTTGCACTGGCATCTTTTCAGTGTAAGTTTCATAAAAACAGGGTTGATAGGGTTATTGCCACCACGCGATGCTCAAAGGGTCATTCACAGTGACAGGGGCTGCATTGGGAAGACCAGACCAGCAAGAAGAGCTGCTCACTAGAGAGCATTTGCTATGATACTAGGAAGATATTGAAGAAATAGGCTGAGCCTTTCCAGGAGGATATTTTCTGCAGAGTTTGAGAATAAAGAATATTTGTAAGTCTAGACACAGAACTCAGAAAGTGTCAAAAAGAAACCACACCAAAAACACAACAACACCAAAAACCCTCTCCAAACAATGCATTTCAGGCATTTTGTATATCAGCACCTAAGAAGCAGAGTTTGAAAATATGAATCTTAATGCTGGCATACTAATCTAACTCAAAAGGTAGTTAGAAAGAAAATAAAATTTAAAAAAAGCATGTTCGACATAGCTCAAGTCGTTGAAGAAATAATTTGAGGAAAGCATCCATCCATCAGTGAAGTACTTAATCTTCTTTCCACATAAAATGTGACATTTTACATAGGGTGACTAATTTGTGCATATTAAATATGACATGTTTATAAATAATGGGATTGTCGATAGGTTTGTGCTGAAGTGGTGAGATGCCAAAAGTGTGGAGATTTGTAGAAGTAAATTCATTTTTATAACTGGCATTTAATCAACTCAGCTGTCAGTTTCGATGGGAAACCTATTCTCCGGAGCAAATAAGAAATGGAAATCTTGAAATGACAAATTAATGAAATAGCTGCTGTCAGGTTAAACTCAATAATATAAGGTAATCAGCCCTCATCTTTATATTAAGTTACTGCATTATCAGGGTAGGGGAGTCGGACAGCAACTCAGATCTCGGACAAGTTTAAATTGTCTATAAATGAGGTATCTCCCAGGATCCGCTACCTAAGCACTAAATTGCTGCCTTCGCTTCATTTTTCACATGAAATTATTTGGAAGATTCTTGTGTGAAAGTGTTGTGATTTTGTAAATTTCACACATAAACATTTTAGCCAAAAAAAAAACACAAAAAAAGTGCATCCCATGCATGGCGATTGAGTATGAACCTGGGGCAGACGGAGGATGTGAACCGGGGGAACCTGTCCTATGGAAAGAGAGTGGCGGGTGGAAGCCTGGGGCTTTGAGGAGCAAGAATCTGAGACCCTGACCAGCTCATCTCTGCACTTTGCTTGTGACGCTTAGAAACCTGTTGGCCAATCCTTTTAACTGTAACTGCCACCTGGCGTGGCTGGGAGAGTGGCTCCGCAAGAAAAGGATTGTGACGGGCAACCCTCGCTGCCAGAAGCCCTCCTTCCTCAAAGAGATCCCCATCCAGGACGTGGCCATCCAGGACTTCACCTGCGACGACGGTAAGGGCCCCTGGCCCAGCCTGCGGTCCCCAGGCCCCGTGAGGGCTCTGGGGCTGCGGACCAGCTGGGCAGCGTCAGCCCAAGGGCGTCCTTGTGCGTCTTTTTGGTTGTTCTGTTATGTTTTAGTAACAGGACGCTTTCTTTCTCAGGCTGCGCTTTCCTATCCAAGTCTATGTTGTGTTTTTGGATATTTTAGATTTTCCAGTTTCCAGCTGGTGTTTGATGCTACTTTACAACTTCGTGTTATCCTAAGCTCCTCTTCTAGTCACTACCATTTCCAAATGAGAAAAGCAGTTGACTTCTAAAGTGGGAATGCTAGTAAATCTAACAAAAATAATAGCTTTTACTGTTTAATGCACTCTGTGCATCATCGCATTTGATGGGAATTGCCCTGTCAGGTAGGTGAAGCCGGGTCTATTGTTATTGGCAGTGAATGCAGAGCTTTTATGAGCCCTGTACTTTAAAATGAGGGACCCATACCATTTTTGCGAAACATTTGATATTACTGTCCCTTTATGTCCCTTCATGTCTATCTCCTTACAATTTATCTATTATTCAGTTAACATTTATATATTCTGATTAAAAGTATAATTTATATAAATAACTGTACAAAGACAATAACTATTATCATTGTATTGATAATAAAGATGGAACACCCTTTTCTGGAATTCTGCCCTAGGCTGCCTGAAAAGGGTGCTATAAAACATATGGTGTCAGTCAGTAAATCCTTACTGCCCTATACATCAGTGCTCATATGGCCTGAGATTGGTGCTTGTTACGTCAATTTAAAGGCATAAAATCACTCCAAATATCTTCAGAGCTGCAAACCTGGGTTTTCTTGTATGTCTTTGGCAATTTAGGAAATGACGACAATAGCTGTTCCCCACTGTCCCGCTGTCCCACGGAGTGCACCTGCTTGGATACGGTGGTCCGATGTAGCAACAAGGGCTTGAAAGCCTTGCCCAAAGGAATTCCAAGAGATGTCACTGAATTGTAAGTAAAGCTTGTCTTTCTTTTTTCTGAATAATTAATATTTCACACACCGAGGGAAATGGACACCAAACAAAAGTTTTTAGAGGCCTGTTTGCAAATTCTGTGGGCCTTTAATTAGTATCACATAAAACCTTAAACAAATAGTACAAAAGCTCGTTCAGATACCCTTGGGAAATGCTGTATGTGTGTGTTTCTCTTTTTTTCACTGCAGGATTTCTCAGTGCCTTTATTATGCTAAGTTGCACTGTGGAGCTCCAAGAGGGGATGGCAAAGTATAAAGTAGCTCCCGTACTTATTGGTTCCTACAGTCCTTTGCTCATGGAGTATCTTGCAAGACTAATGTTCCATCCAGTGCACCTTGGGAAATGCTGTATATTTAGTTTATCTACAGTGCCTGGATATTCCATATGGTTAATTACTCTTTACCACTGTATCCCTGGGGAGAACATCTCACCATATGGGATACATTAATATCTGGGGGAGGGGAGGTGGAAGAAGCTGGCATAATCCTTAAAAAGAAATACGTGACTGCCCTTTGGACTTGAATCAAAGTCCTTCAGTTTGTAAAGGGTGTGGGGCCAATTATCTCTAACATTTCCATTTCTGACATTTAACCACAAATTACATTGCCAATACACACATATCCAGACACTAAGCACTACCCACACCTCCTTAGCTGCCTCGTGCTATGCATGGGGAATGGAATAAATCAGAGAATGAGCTGCTTAAATAATCATGAGCCCATGCTCTGTTCCATTCCTTCCTCTGCGTGCGAACGGGCCAGGTACACATGCTCAGTGACGTGCAATTGATTCTTTTGGCCTCGTTGATTTTTGTTTGTATGGAACCAAATATCAAAAACAATTTAAATCCAGTGCTAACTCATGCAAACATGTACCTGCAATTAATGCAGCTGTGTACAAGCACTCCCAGTGCGCAGCTTGATCTACTTTTGGCAACATGGAACATACTTAATGAGGTTGAAGAAGATGCCACTTCAGTTTTCAAAAAATCTGTTCTCAGATCCTGTGCAGTTCCACAAATCCTAATGTGGTCCTGGATTGAACGCTTACACAAAAGTCATGCGATCTTAGCATATGTGCACAGAAGGTCGCTCTTGGATTTGAATAGTTGTAAGGTGATCAGTTTCTCTCTCTTACTACCAGTCACAGTTGTTAATTAACCATAAGCACTGCTTTGTGTGAGCCTGTGTGTAATTAAATACTTAATTCTCACTTTAATGTGTATTTATCTCAGAAGATTGCCCTCCATCCAGAGCTGGGGAGCTAGATGCCTGTAGAGCAGTCTGTATACGTTGATTCTAGGAGCACCCAGTCAAGACAGTAGCTCTGAGCATAACGTTCAGATCGTCTCTGATGCTAAATCTCTTCTTTTACCATTTTAACTGGCCCATCCCTTAGTTGTTTTACCCGGTTCCCGTTAAATAATTTTGAACATTCTTTTTTTTTAAATTTGTTTTAACATTCTTCAATTTCCTTAATTAAAGCACATTTGAGATCCTGCTTGATTCATGTCCTTTCTATGCCATCTACGTGTTTCTTCTGTCCTATAGTCAAGTCTTAAATCTACTTCTCTATACATTTTTTAAAAGCAATATATTTGCTAAAGAAAATAGATTACAGAAATGAAAAAATGAACTCATCTCTTGTGAATTCTAGTTTTGCCTCCCAGAGAGCATATTCTTAGAACCGCACTGAGTCAGCAGTTATTTCTCTTTATAGTAATATATATGTGTGTATTAGAGAAATGTCACGTGCTTATTTTATTGAATTATTAAAGAATTTGGCGAAATAATATTTGTGGAACATTTTAAACAAATGGTATCTATTATTTTTAATCAGTTCCATATAATTTCCCTCTTAGATTGTTTTACTTGTAAACATCCATAGCACTAACATTCTCCTAAGACGTGTTCTGGAATGAAGGGAGAGAGCTGAAGTGTATGGGATCATGCTGTCCCCTAGTGGTGGCAAGAAAAATTTAGCTACAGGAAAGAAAGGAAGGAGAGGGGCTGAAATACAAAGAAAATCTGAGTAGGCATAAGGGATCAATCATATCATGTGCTGGCTCTTAGTCAAATACTTATTATGTATTTTGGTAATTTGTGGCTGTTATATAACTGCCTTCATTTTGAAATAGTTAAAATAGACTGTTATCTTAGGCAATTTCTCAGCTACTGCTGTATCCAGCAAAAATACTGACCTCAATCTTGGATCTTAAGATTGCCCACAACACTGAGGCAGGAGGGCGGATCACATGCCCAGTGTGCCACAACTGATTGTGGGCACATCTATACCAGAAGACCACGTTAATGAAAGACATTTTTACCCCTCGCCATCTAGATTCTGGGAAAGAACAGCCTTGGGAGGAGAGGGAATTTATTCTCTGTGTGTGTATGTGACACCATGGATATAACTTTAAGCATTCCTTTACTTTCATGTCTTGCCAGTTAGTCCAAAACCTATCTATTTTCTAATTATTCTGCTAACTCTAATCAGAAAGGGAAAATTTACTTACGTGTGGTTATTTGATTATTACTTTTGCATATATATGCTATATTTGTGCACTTGATAAATGGGATTTGCCAGGAAACCTCCTAAAATTAATATCACCAAGTAGATATACAGTGGTAAAAACCACTGTTAAGGTAATATTAATTGAAATCTAATTATGTTAAAATTCCCAAATATCTCCTTTAAACTACCCATTGTTGTTTACTAAGTATATTGATTATATTAAGGCAGTGAAGAGTGGTCTTGCCCTGGCTGGTGTGGCTCAGCTGGCTGAGCTTTGTCCCATGCACCAGGAGGTCACCGGTTCAGTTCCAGGTCAGGGCACCTGCTTGAGTTGTGGGCTCAATCCCCAGTAGGGTGCATGTGGGAGGCAGCCAATAGATGTTTCTCTCTCCCTCTCCCTTTCTCTTTCTCTCTAAAATCAATAAAAACATTTTTAAAAAAAAAAAAAAAAAGTGTGGTCTTGCCCCCAGCAGCAAGGTTCTGCCAGCAGTGAATGCCTTTTGTGGTACTAGCTCCACATAAACACAAGCAAACTGGAGCTTGACTAAAAATGTGGTTATTTGAATGAACCTTCTTGCTGACCAAAAAATGGTTGGACACATGCCTGCCTTCTTAGATAACCACTAAGAACTGGGCTTGCCAGTCTCTCCTGAATTTTAGAATTTATCCCAAGTGACCCACAAAAGAATTCTACGGGATTGGACAAAGTGCTTTATTTTTCTGCCCTTAAATAGCGGTCTCAGCTAGTTACGTGACATCTTAAACTCAGAATTGCCAAGTGCTTCCTTGCCTCCATTAAAAGTGAAATATTGTTCAACTATTCCACAATACACTACTGTTACTTTTTAAAAAATTCCTTTTTTTCCTTCTTTTCAGGTATCTGGATGGGAACCAGTTCACCCTGGTTCCTAAGGAACTCTCTAACTACAGACATTTAACACTTATGTAAGTAACGTACAGTGTGTCCCCGCCTTCGACTTCTTACTCTGTTTCAGGAGCATGGGGACAGCACAGGGCGGAGGGGTAGTGACCCTTTGGGGCAATAAAAATTGGTTCACAGGCAGTTGCTGCCCCTCGCCGCCTGGTTCTGGGTCACTGGCTCCATCTTCTCTGAGTATCAGTCAGGCGAGGAAAAAGGTCCTCCTCCCTTCAAAGTACAAATACGATGAAGTCTTTGTATCAAAGAATTGTAAAAATGCAGTGAGTAGGATACCTCTATTGACAGTGAATATGGGGCACTTTATGACAAGCCAAGGAACGGAATATATACAATATTTTTATTCTTGACTTTAAGCAAAAGATAGTAGATGGTAGTGATCTTATTGGAAATATATTATAAATCTAGCTTATTAAGTTTGATTCTCTTATGTAAGAAGTTATGAATTAAGTTATGGGTTTCCAATATTCAAATTCATTTAATAAAATCCATATTTATTTACACAGTATTTAAGAAAGTGGGACAAAGCTGCTGACATTCTGAGTATAAATTTCAAAACACTGAATTTATTTTTAGTTTGGTTTGACGTCCTAAAATAATCTGTTTTCTTCATTAATGTATATAAGTTTTTTTACCAATTTAAAGTTGTAAATATAAGATTATATTTAAGCATACAAATATTTCAATATAGTTATGTGCAAAATACTTTAAAAAATATATAACCTCACCCTATATAATATCAAGCTTAGAGTAGCCTTGTCATGAATTGATAAAATTTCTCACAAAACAAAATATTAGTAACAATAGTGAATATAAAGGGAGATACTTTATCATTAAAGTCTATCTGATTTTAGAGTAAATAGGACTGACTTAGGAGGCAGATTTCTAGTATTCCTATAATAAGGAGGTTTATTCCTAATTAGTGAATTCTAGAAACCGAGGTAGCAGAAAATATTGCATTTCTCAATGTAAACTTTACCCCAGGGCAGCGATTTTCAACTGGTGTGCCACAAGAATTTTTAAAGCGTGCGCTCTCTGACTATTTAGTCAGGGGCACCGACCTCTTGACAACAGGCAGCACCGTCCTCGCCGTCGGGTGTGAAAGCATCAGAATTAACCCTTTTCTGCCCCGGCTGGTGTGACTCGGTGGCTAGAGCTCCGTGAATGTGCTTAAGTGAGGGGTCCGTCCAGCTGTGCAGCATGCCTCTGTGTGTGGGTGAGCCTATGTTCCCATGAAGATAGGCATGTGCAGCCGACGGAACTTTCGAGAGCAAAGGTTTATTTCCCACCCATACCATGTGTCCACTATAACTGGCCTCCGCGGGCCTTTGCTCTGGGACCAGGCGACAGTCGCAGGGCCTGGGGAAGGTCATAGGCCTTGCAGGAGAGAGAGGGGAGAGGATATGGGAGAAGTGGGACGAGCTCGCTCGCTCTAGATCCCTTGTGAAGTGAACCGGGCTCCCGGTGCCTGCAGCTCCCTGGCCAAAGCAAGACGTGTGGCCCCCCTAACTTCAGCCGACCAGGCCTGAGTCCTTAGGAGCGACCTTAGAGTCTGCCCCAGAGGGGTGCCCAATGTCCTACTATTTTCAGGTAGAAGCTGGGTGCTGACAAGGCTGCTATGACCATGCACAAAAAGACCTTCTCTTTCTATGAACTGCGAATACTTTGATCTCTGTGCTAACAGTAGCTTCCGTCTCTTTTCCTTTTCTCTTCTAGAGACTTAAGTAACAACCGAATAAGCACCCTTTCAAACCAGAGCTTCAGCAACATGACCCAGCTCCTCACCTTGTGAGTGCGAATGTGTGGTACTGAGTTCTCATTAATTCTCCGGACAAAATGCATTTTCTAGGCCCTGGACATTCCTGGTCAACAAGACAGATAGCATCTCTGTCCCCGGGGAGTGTAAATACTTGCGAGAAACAGACAGATAATACCCTCAGTAAGCCAACAAATACAGACAGTACCAACGGTGTTGGTTTCTATAAAAGATACACAGAATATTTACGCCCATGTGGGGTTAGGAGGGACCCTTAGCAGGCTTCCGGAGAAGCCGCCTTCAGGCGGGCATAGTGCAGAAGCTTTCCAGACTGGGTTTAGGAAATAAATAGGATGTACCAGTGAAACAACACAAAAATGTTTAAAAAAATATTATGTGTCAATATTCTCAGTTTATAAGATGTTAAAATAACCCTTTTCTTAGCTGCTTTATTTTAAAAATGGCATTTGGCCATTTGGGGAGGCCTGAGAAAGACCAACTGGCTTGTGTGCTTTCAGGATTCTTAGTTACAACCGCCTGAGATGCCTTCCTCCCCGAACCTTCGATGGACTGAAGTCTCTCCGGCTACTGTAAGCATCTTATGTTCAATAAAGTAACTCTTTCCTCAGGGCTCCAGTTGTCTATTTAATGACATACCTGCTTTGTTGATCCTTGGGTGTTTTCTGATATATGCATCGGGATTTACTACAAATTTGGAAAATCATATCTCACTGCGTCATTGTCCAGCAGCTTTGATTTGGACGATGTAACTTTCTCTTCTATAGTGCTTCTTTTACTCCAGTTGTTTAATTGATAATATGTAATATTTAGAGGTCTGTTTCACATAGAGTCAACTAACTTTGAAAGAAATAATAGGAAATTACATTTCTTTACAGATTGCTCAATAGGTGAATTTTTAAACATATGAAATAAAACACGACCCTCAAGCCCAATACCCTCCCGAGAGTTTACTGTTATACAGTTTGTTCTTTTCTGGCCCTCCTTTCTAGGCATTTGGTTTTATATTACGATATATGTATGCCTCCAGCTGTGTAAATTGTAAAACCATAAATGGGACTTGTCTTGTTCAGCCACGTCTTCACCGTCACTCGTTTTACTTCCAAATTCCCATTACTCTGCCCGCCAGCCCACAGAGCAGCCCGCATGCCGCTGTGGCGCAGGTGCGCTGGCGGCCCAGCGGTGGCCCGCGGGGCAAGTCACTGTCCCGTGCGTCGGGGGGAAACCAGAAATAGCTGTTGCATTGTCCTTCACAGGAGATCTCGACAGTTCACACATTTATTTTTTCCACCGACTATTTAGCAGAGCACCTGTTTTAAAGCACTCTTGCAAATATTGAATGTCATCAATCCTCTCATTTTCGCCATACGACAAATGGAACTTGATTTTCCACTTCTGTTTTAATTTGCAATTCCAATGACGAGAGCATTGGAATATACTTTGTTTGTTTATTGAGCATCTGTGCTGCTTAGTCTGTGAGCCTGATCGTATCGTTGCCCAATTTTTATTGGGTACTTTGTCTTTTCCTGATTAACATACGTATCTTTATGCATCTACCACTTGACTCGAGGCTTGTAGGTCTTTTCACAAAGGAATTATTCCTCATATCTTACATACGTTGCAGATATTTCCCATTCTGTTCCTTACATGTAATCTTTTATAGCATGAATATATTGTACGTTGTCAAAAATGTGTCAGCCCTTTTCATTATGGCTTCCGAGTTTTATATAGTGCTTTTCTATCCTGTGTGTATAGAAAGGAGCTCTTCTGTATTTCGTCTTACTACACACTAGCTTTATTTTTACATTTAACCCTTCAGTCTAGAATTTATTGCATGCACATGACTTGAGGTAGGAACTAACCTTTTGCTTTCAGAAATAGATGCCCGGTTGTACCAGACTATTGAATAGACCATCTTGTCTGCACTGATTTAAAAATGCTTATTACCAACTGTAGTTTCCTACATGTGTGGGATTTTTTTGAACTCTCTGAATTATAGAAAATTTAATTTTGCTTTTTCTTTTAGGTCTTTACATGGAAATGATATTTCTGTTGTGCCTGAAGGCGCTTTCAACGATCTTTCTGCATTGTCACACCTGTGAGTACCTAGTTCGTGGCAGGGGGTTAGGGTCGCACTGTCCCTCGCAAGCGAGTTTGGAAAACATGTCCTCTGCTGCCCCTTTTAGTGTCACATCATAACATGTGATTGGTCCCATCTTTAAAGAAGATGTAAAGGTTTTCAGTCTTTGAACTTCCAGGAAATGTGGAGGTACAATGGCTGCTGTGACAGAGAACACAAAGAAAAACATTTCCCCCAACACGAGGGTTGGGCTGTTGCCCTCTAGCACACTATAGCGTCTTGAACTCTAATTTATTTTTGCATGGTGTCGTAGTCAATGCTGAATAATATTTGCTAAATAAATGAATCCCGTGTGAGCAAATCAGGGCAGGCTTCGCGGAAGAGGTGGTACTTGGGATGTGACTTAGAAAAGTTGGGTTTGGGGAGACTGATTGGAAGGAGAGTGCATATTCTAGAATCGGGGGCATGAAGAGAAAAGGCATAGGCTAGGAAGCTGGGTAAGCCACGTTTATAAGAAGAAACACTTTCAGCTAAGCAAAGAGAATTCAAATAATGGGAAATAAGGGCCAAGATAATAAATTAAGGCTATCTTGTGGAGTTGGGCATTAAAGTTACACTAGAAAGTACTGTGGTTTTACAAGTACATTTTGGGGGGTTTCTAATAAAAAAGTAAAATTAATTTTGCCTAGACTATAGATCTAAAACATGACTAATCCTTAGTTAATTATCAGTCAGAATTAATCAGTTTTTAAATGCCATTTACGAATGTCTAGTGCCCAAACTTGGCAATTTTACAAACCAGTTAACTTCTTTGGCCTCAGTTTCTTAATCTATAAATGATTTAATAATAAAATTGACATCAGAGAGTTGGTGTTGTGGATAAAATGAGGTAATTCATGTAAATAAGTGGCTTAGCACAGTTCCTGCCTCTGGGATGACGTGATGAGTCCTAGCTATTGTCCTGATCGCTTTTCCTGTCAGTACCTTCTGTGAGTAGGAATCAGAGTTCCGAAATGAAGGCCTTTGTAAAGGGACCTTCATCCAATGACAGTCTAAATCAGCTTTGGAAACCTTTATGCCTCTTTATTATTTCATGCACTATCCTACCTTTGCACTTTTATACTTACTGCGTTTTTACCCTGAAATAGCCTTTCCCACCTACTTAAACCATCGAAAAGCTTAGAAACTCTTAACCACTAGTCCCCCGGAGAAGTTACCCTCTGTTCACAGTCATCTTGTAAATACTCCTCCTACAGCACTTCCAAAGGAAATTTAAGTGTATGTCTGAGTAGATGTTAATCTCCCTTGCAGAAGGCTTTCTTTGAAGTTAAGAGTAATGTGGTTTTCATATTTGGGTCCCCAGAACCTCGCATAGGCATTGGTTTCTCAATAAGTAACTGGCGAGGGAAGGAAGTGTTGATCTGCACCCAGTACAAGCCTGTCTCTACAAATACCCGGACACTGTCTAAATTTCAGGGACTTGCTAATACTAGTGACAACTCACTAGATCTCAGTTGCACGCGTCATTCAGGAAAATGGGTAATCCCAGGGTCTCTATTGTCTTTGAAATTGTTTTTGTCAATAAATCTATAGGGAGTTTCTACTGAGCATCTCTTTATGTTCCCTTAGGAGCTAATATCCCCATGCTTTTGTGTGTGTGTGTGTGTGTGTGTGTGTGTGTGTGTGCGTGCACGTCTGTGGTGCTGTTTTTCAGGGCCATTGGAGCCAACCCTCTGTACTGTGACTGCAACATGCAGTGGTTGTCCGAGTGGGTGAAGTCGGAATATAAAGAACCGGGAATTGCTCGCTGCGCTGGGCCTGGAGAGATGGCCGATAAACTCTTACTCACCACTCCCTCCAAAAAGTTTACCTGTCAAGGTACGGTTCTGAATCATTTGTATTTCTGTAAAGAAAAATTTGCCACATCAATTTCAAAATAAAAGGAATACCATTTGCCACTAATTTTAAAGGGATAGCTGAAAAGCCCCAGTAACTACTTGCTGTTTCCACCCAGACGTGGGCAGGACAGAGCAGTTACCTGAGGCACCAAGTACAGAATTAGGCTTTTCAAATACACTGCAGAAACAGTCCACTGGAAATGACTGTTTCCTTTAAAATGCATGAAGAAGTGAAGAGCACACTATTTCTGGAAATTCTTCTCCTAGCCTCTAACGAGTGAAATATTTTGATTTTGCTTTTGCTTTTGCTTTGTCTGATCGTGCGCCCTGCTCCCAGGGCTGCCAGGGCCCTGTGGCTTCCTGACGCCAGGTAAGGACATGAGCCCCGAGTGTCAGGCCAAACCTCCCCACTGGCCTCGTGTGCTGCCCTCTTCCTGTGATAATGTGGCTGTTTCTTCCTGTTTTTATCCCTTCCCCCCCTTTGTTTTATGTATTTGTGAATCCGCAATAGCATTTTAGTAACAAATATTTTTTCTCTTATTATAAGAATAATATATGTCCAACACAGAAAAATCTAAATAACAAAATGTAAACAATAAGAAACATTTTATTTCTGCAAAACCTAAAATGAACCATTAATCCCAATACCTAGACATCACCGGTAATGAACTTGTTTTGTGTTTTTTTCCATGTTTACTAGTCAAATGTATGGACTTAGATCCCTTACCAAAAACAGGATAGAAGGTTACTGTTACTCTTAATTTGTAGATATTCAAGAGGGCCACTCCCCATTACTAGGTGGAGAGAAATTCTTGAAAAGTCTAAATGTATAATCAGCAAAGTTTTATTAAATATATTTTATGTATAAAACTAAATCCCAGCCTGGCCGTGAGGATGGAATGGCTCAGTGGTTGAGCATCCACCCATGAACCAAGAGGTCACAGGTTCAATTCCCGGTCACTGCACATTCCTGAGTTGTGGGCTCGAACCCTAGCAGGGGGCGTGCAGGAGGCAGCTGATCTGATTCTCTCTCATCATTGTTTCTATCTCCCTCTCCCTTTCCCTTCTTCTCTCTCTAAAATCAATAAAAACATTAAAAAAACACCACACCTAAATCCTAAGTGTCCTGAACCATACAGAAGTTCATGCTACGGTCTTGCCTCCCAAGGCTTGCAAACCTAGCTGAAAGGATTGGCTTCCAAAGGCTGCTCATTTGGGTGGGAAAAGCCGTATCTAAGGAGGTAATAGTGTGCGGTGGGTCACAGCGAGAGTGCGGAGGCCCAGCCTGGCCCACCCGGGCTAAGCCAGGTTCACTAGTCGTGGGACTTGACTAGTTTCGCTGCTCTGTGCCTCAGTGTCTCGTATGCAAGCAGAGGCGACGATGGTACATACCTAAGAGAGCTCGTTAAGATTAGAGGAATCATTATATGCAGAATCTTTTTTTTTAAAAAAAAGCCAATTTTATAGAAACAAAGAAGAGAATGGTTGGTTACCAGGGGCTAGAGGAAAGGGAAAACGGGGGGCTGTAGGTCAGAGGGTTCAAAGGTGCAGTCATACGGGGAGTAGGTCGTGAGGATGGAATGGTCAGTATGGTGACGATAGTGAAAGATACCGTGTTGTCCACTTGGAAGTTGCTGGGTAGATCTTAAGCACTCTCACCACGCGCAAAAGTGTTAACCATGTGAGGTGGCAGATCTGTTAATTATCTTAGTTCCACAGTGTATTTGTATATCTGATCATCCCATTGTACACATTAAATATATACCATTGTATTGGTCAGTTATTCCTCCATAAAGTTGGAAACAAAGGTTAGTTGAATTAATATATGTAAAACACGTTGCCTTACACACAGGAAGCACCCAGTATAGGTTAAGTGCAATTTTATTATTATAACACTTCAAAAGACCAACAGAAAATGATGAGGGACTCTATGATTTATTGATTAAAGAAGGAATTTTCGAAAACTATATACCCTTCCAACATTTTTAACTTGGCATCTAATGCTTTTTTCCATAGCTATAAGCGGTTGCAAAATATGTCATTTGCGGTTCACTGTAAAGTTTGACATTTAAAAAAAACCTACCTTTTCCATTTTTCTTTTAAATGTGTCTGGGGGAGTCTCCATATAACAGCTAATTTTGAGAGACAA
Source organism: Miniopterus natalensis (assembly GCF_054644295.1). Taxonomy (NCBI): domain Eukaryota; kingdom Metazoa; phylum Chordata; class Mammalia; order Chiroptera; family Miniopteridae; genus Miniopterus; species Miniopterus natalensis. The sequence goes on along the minus strand of NC_142081.1, from coordinate 191,534,345 downwards.
AAACAAGATCCTTCTTTTTTCTTTTTCCGTGAACTTCTGTTTTTCTCCTTGAATTCCTGTTTCCAGTGCATCAGAAAATTGTATCATTCCTTATTATAAAAAAGGTGTACATCATTTGATTTTTAAAAATTTTCTGCCACCAAAAATCTGTGACTTTTTACATTTTTCTTTCAACTGAATTATTTCCATTAATACTCGAGCCATTGATTGGGACACCGTTGATTGGGACGGCTTAATTATTTACCCATATTTTAATATTGTTATTGAAAATAGAATTTTATTGGAGATGCCCCTCTGGGATTGTGCAGAGCCTTTGCAAATACGCAGTATTTTACATTGTTCTTTGGTGACTCCAGCTATTTCCTTGGGGCAGTGCCCTGGGGTGAATTCCTGGTGGGCTGAGAGGTAGACCGCTTTGTAAGGGAAGATGACTGTCAAAGGGAAGGAGGAACTGGTTCATAATTCTTATTCTAGGGATGTTATTGGGCAGAATGCTTGTAGAAAGATTGTATGGGGGAAGTTGAGAAACTGCAAATTGATTCTATTACACTTCTCTGTGCTCAAGGACACATACTCTGAAAAATGCTAGTGCTTATCTGTATTTCTTAAAGTTTAGAGTTTGCCAGAGATACTTTTGAAAAAAAAATTCATGATACCACAAATTTGAGCAAAGCTACATATTTATATTTCATCCTTAGAGCATCCTGGTTCTCATTAATTGATTAAATGTTCTCAGAATGCAAACACATGCATGTATAGATACATACATATGTACAGAAAAATCTTTTTAACTCAAGATTTATCTGATTTTACCTTTTTTGTTTGTTTCATGACTCTAGCATCTCATGTACTTAGTGTCCTTTGAATGGAAATGTGCTTGAGGGAAAATTGCTCTGTCTGTGTGATAAAGCTCTGTGCGATGATGGAAATGTTCTCTAGGCACCATAGCCGCTAGCCACATGTGATGGTTGAGCACTTAAAATGGGGTGAATGCAGCTGAGGAAATGCATTTTAAATTTTATGTAATTTAAATTTAAACATAAATCGCCCCGTGTGGCTAGTGAATTTCATATTGGGTGGAACAGTTGCTACAAGGGCTCATGTCACAGGCATGTGGCTGTGGAAGGTTCTGTGGTGCAGGTGTGTCTAAGCCGGCTGTTTGGACAAGCAGACGGCGCTGCTGCGAGCGGAACTGCAGGAGCATTGCTGCGCGGGAGCATTGCTGCGCTGGAGCATTGCTGCACAGGAGCATTGCTGCACGGGAGCATTGCTGCACAGGAGCATTGCTGCACGGGAGCATTGCTGCGCGGGAGCATTGCTGCGCAGGGGCAAAGGGCTGCATCTGTTCCAGGGCCTCCAGGAAACTGTCGAGCTGAGACTTAATTGACAGACGATTTAAGGGCTTAGATTTCTCAGCTCAGCTGTGGCAGCTTAGCTTAATATCCACTAAGTTATCAAATCAATGGATTTTATAACATTCAAGGTGTACCCTAAGCTGATAGCCAACAGCATGCTGTGGACCAGTTGGCCAGCAGTGTAGACATTCAGAAGTCAACAAGCATAGTGTGATTGCATTTAGCAGACTTTAGGGTGTACCTGCTTTTGCTATACCTTAATGTAATTAAGACACTGCTAGTTCAGGATTTATAACAATTCAGATTGGCTACTACTGCTAATGATAATAACAATGAGCAGTTTGCATTATGCTGAGAATTTTACATAGATAGTTATCTCTTAATTTTTACATCATTCCTATTGTAGGTACTATTATTTCTACATTTGAGAGAAGAAAATACGGTAATGTAGGGAAATTAATTGATTCAGAATCACCCAGCTGCTGAGTGAAGGAGCCAGAATTTGGACCCTATCTGACTGCAGAGCTTGCCCTGAAGTTCACTTCCTATTTTTTTTTTTTTTAATATATCTTTATTGATTTTAGAAAGAGGAAAGGAGAGGGAGAGAGAGAGAGAAACATCAATGATGAGAGAGTCATTGATCGAGCCGGCAACCCGGGCCTGTGCCCTGACCGGGAATCGAACCGTGATCGCCTGGATCCTAGGTCGATGCTCAACCACTGAGCCACACCCAGCCGGGCCCACTTCCTAATTTTCAATAAAATTATTCTCAAAACAAATTGTCCATATAAATAAGATTGTGCCCCCCCCCCTCCCATTATTGAAACATACTTAGAAAATGAAAGTTTGAGCCACTCACATGCTGCCAGAAATATTTACATAGTAAATGGATTGGTAGGAGGCGAAGTAGCCTCATCTTTAATTAGATTAATTCAGGGTAGGAAATGTGAGTGCTGCGGTTCAGGGCCCCCATGCTTTATAGGCTTAAAAGCAATCAAATGGTGCTTCTTAAATATTTTACACTTCGAATGTTTTATATTTTAATGAAACTTTTCCCGTAGTTCTATCAGTTTAATGTGTTTTATTTTATTCATGAAAACATGTAAGTACATACTCCTCATATTAAGGTTTGTAAATATGTAATTTCAAATTACAGCAAGAAGAGGAATATTCTTTATTTGAAGACATGTTTGCATAGCTGTATTTAAATATAACTTACGGTTTTTCTCTGCTGGGAAAGGCTGGGCTATTATTTTGAGTAATTAATTTTTTTTCACAACCATTTGTGTCCTACATTTTCAGAGTATTTTCTTTATGATTTAATCTCAGTTTCAGCGGAGCGAACTCATGAGCTCACAGATATTATCAAGTTCTTTTTGAAATAAATTTTTAAATTTTTTTTAAAAGGAAATAAATGAACTGGATGATACAGATTATCAGAGCATATTTAATTAATACCCAGATCAGAACATCCATGAGTGGGAAGCAGATGGACATAACTTGTCTTTGTGACTCATAGGTCCTGTTGTCAACTTTCAGATACCAGAGACAGTTAGAATGACGAAGCCATTCACAGCAACACAGAGGCTCTGCCCTCTCGGGTTTTCACTGGGAAAAGCAGCATGGAATGTAGAATGTTTTCATGTCTGAGATTCCCTGTACTGCTCTTGGTTCAGGAAGATTTAGCGCTACAGACAACTGAATTGTTCATTTTAATTTGACATACATTTACTAAACACTTGAACGTGCTAAGGAGTGAAGAATCTAATGGAAATTAATGTGGTCCTTCTCTCACTCAACAAATATTTTTCAAGTTCCTGTTATGCATCAGGCATGGAGAGTTCTGAGGTGCTCCGAATGCACCAAAAACACCATCTTTAGAAAGCAAACAAGGGCTATTTTTATTTTGTGTCATAAATTTTAAAATACTGAGAAAATTTTAGCAGACATTTATTTTAAGTGATGAGAGCCAGTGGTTAGTATTTTTTCTTAAATATATACATCCATATTCTCTCTGATGCAATAATTCCATAAAATAATTATTGCTATCTTCCATTTAAATGTAACTCAAGAAACTCACTTCCTGGCCTAAGGCTGCATGTGTGCGTAGCCAATGGCCGAGCCAGGTGATCCCACAGGTGTAATACCCAGCTTTTGTGTTTTCGTTTAACCGTTTATGGGATTTAGTGCAGACTTATAGGATTTTAATCCCCTATCATCTCGTGACCATCTCCACCCCTCCAATGAAACTACAGAGGCACCAGCGACTCCCATCTTGGCAGTTCCAGTGAGTTCCTTTAGTTATCTTCATTTCCCTCTTTATCGTCTTAGATGGTGGCGGCCACTGCGCCTTCCTGTGCATTCTCTTCGCCTTTCTTTATTCCTATGGTGTGACCACTTACCACTCTTTAATATTGACGTGCATGGGATTCTCGCCTTAGCTCTTTTAAATTAATTGATTTCAACTTCATGGCTTCAGGTATCTAGCCATGACTTTTCTTATGAACTTCAGACTCATATGCTCACTCACCGAGTGAATTCCTCCCCCTTGATGACTTGCAGAAACTTAAAACATATTCCAAAACATACATTCCCATTACCCACATCCTCATACAGCTGCGTTCTGTAGTTGATACAAATATGTCCCTAGAAACTCAAGCATTTCATTTGGCTTTTATTTCTAAAACTTAGCCTAGTGTCTGAGGGGCACAAAATAGACCTCAATAAATATTTGATAATTAAATGACTTAATGATGGAATGTTAAAATATGTGATTGATATTGGTGCTTAAGAAATGCAATAATGTAATTCCAAGTGGTGTGGAATCTTTGGTTTTAAACAAAAACCTCCTCTTGTTAAATTGTGCCCAACCTCAAATATCCCCTACATTTTTTCTGAGTTATCTTTGATATACCTCAGACTTTGTACAAGGTTAGTACTAGAGGATTTTGTTATTTGACTCATGTTTCCAAGGAATACCAGAATGAAGGCAGACCCTGGAATATAGCTAGAAATTTGTGTCTGGAGCTTTTAGTCATAAATCAAAGTGAGATACAATTCTCAGTGGGTGGCAATATTGGTGTCAGGTGCCCAGCTAGTGATTTGAGTCAAGTAAGCAAGTCTGCCTACAAGCCTTAATGGATTTGAGGTCCAGCGGTTCTTCCATTAAAGATTAAAGTAACTGACAGAGACAAATTGTTAACCAAACTTTCTTTTCATTTCCCTTTGAATTATTAAACTAAACACACCTCCAGTCCAGATAGCTGATGCTAGAAGGCTCTCTTAAATCAAGACCAAATCTTAAATCAATACAGGTAGCCCAGACTATAGCCTCTTTCATTTCAGTGACATTAGTAAAAACCTCTGTCCCTGGAGCTAGATTTCTCTTCTCCTCTATAGCACACATTTTATGAGGGCTAATGTTTTGGAAATAATTTCACAATTCTTATAACCACTTTACTTTGGGAAGGAGGAAAGACTGACGGTCTTGAAGTTGTATGGGAGCAAGCTATATAGTTCCTTAAAGATAGCCTCTCCTATTTCTGGTGGTTGTCTGTACCAAATTTACAAATCAGAGTTGCAGTCTTAAAAATATGAAATCATTGACTCTTGAGTGCTGTTACCCAGTGGGCAATTATCTCTCGGCATCCACTTCCATTCCCCATGGTTTTGATAGTAACAGCCCCACAGTTTTCCCAGATTTGAGCAGCCCCTGGCATAGCAGAAGGCTGTCGGTGAATTTGTGATGGATGAGTAAGTGGCGAGCTCTGATTTTCCAGTGTCTGCGTTAAATTTGAGGGCAGACTGTATGTGTTGACCTGGGCCATCTTACATAGGGGACTTGAGCGTCTGCACATTTTGGCATTCAGGTCTTGGAACCAGTGCCCTGTGGTTACTAAGACACAGCTTCAGTTTTGGGGGAATCAAAAGTTACATGGGGATTTTCAACTGCTTTGGGTTCAGTGCCCCTAACTCGAGTCATTCAAGGGTCAACTGTGGTTCCAAGGGATTAGAGTATAGAAATACGCAGAGTTCGATGAACCATGTAGATGTACAAGTCACATTATAAGAAGGATGTTTACTTAGGTGGAATTACAATCTAAATAAAATAGGAAAGGGAATTAAGGTATTTGGACATAGCGGATGCTGCTATTTGGAATTTATATAACTTACAAATATCTTTTTAATCACCCTTTACCCACACTTGAGTACTCAAAATAAGAAATTATCATTAAAGACCTGATTTCCAAAGATTTTTAGAAGAGAGAAGCAAATAGGATGGCAGCCCGTCGTCAGCCTTCAGCCTGAAGGAGTTAGAACCTGATACTTCCCTGTACTCCCACCTTGATGCCACCAGAACAGCTCATGGGGTTAAGAAGAAATTGTCATGGCCCAGCTGGCGTGGCTCAGAGGTTGAGCGTCGACCTGGGATCCAGGAGATCGCGGTTCGATTCCCAGTCAGGGCACAGGCCCGGGTTGCGGGCTCCATCCCCAGTTGGGGGAGCACAGGAGGCAGCCGATCAATGACTCTCTCAGCATTGATGTTTCAGTTCTCTCTCCCTCTCCCTTCCTCTCTCTGAAATCAATAAAGACATGTTTAAAAAAAAGAAAAAAAGAAATTGTCAGAATAGGCCTGTGCACCTGGTAAAGCTGCTTATTTTGATTCCTTTAGCTCAACTGAACATATACAAGGGAACAGCGATCTCCCTTTGTATTCCAGTAAGAATTTCCAAATAGAAAATAACTGGCAGGATTAGCTATATGGGAAACCAAAGTGGAAAAATAAGATAGTGCTCATTAATCAGATATGGTTCAGTGGATATTGATGAAATAAATCTTGACCATGTGTTGCACTGGACGGGGACTCTTTTAACCTGGCCATTCTGTCAGCTGCACACTCTATTTAATTCTTCAAATGTATCAGTGTATCCAGAACACCCCCCCCATAGCAATTTCTGGCTTCTCATTTAAATAATCAAACATAACTTTTGAAAACGTCACATTCCATGGATAAACTTAGAAACTGGCAACCCTGAACTCCTCTTTTCATACCACGGGCTTACAAGGTTGAAAGCACAGAAACAGACAAAAAGACAATTTTTCTCAAGGTCTTGGGACGTGGCCAGAGGAACGTGTCCAGTCCTTGCATTTGCTGACGTGCCGTTTTGCTGGAGTGCAGCCCTAGCTGCTTTGCCCTGTGCCTTTGTTCAAAATCAGATTCTTTGCCTTCGAGCCTAGCGAAGGGATCCATTGCCAGTGAGGTGTTTCCTTTCCTGTTGCTGATTCCGAGTGTGGTAACTTTAGCAAATACAAAGTCGTTTACTGTGGAGTATTTCGTTAATTTGACTCACTGCCGTAACTAGCTGCCTCCATTCGTTTCTGCAGTATGCTGAAATGGCTAAATTTTTGCCCCTAATTGATAAATAAGTTGGGAGGGGTGAGGAATTGAATTTCTATGAGGGTCTCTTCAGTGTTAATCCCAGAAATGTTCCAGCTGAAATTTGATATAGAGGCTGCACTAGTTATTCCTGTTTCCAAGAAAAAGTGAAGGGGACATTGGCAAAGCCCCCCTAACGACTGAGGTGGCACTAGAAGCAAACAACACCCCTTCCCATTAACAGTCATCCCCAGAACTGTCATCCTTTTCAGATGGTTAAAAAGAAAGAGGAATCTCTATACTTCAAGTTTTTTATTAATGGAAAAACTGAATAATAGAGAGCGATCCTGTTTCGGATTTTACTTCGGAAGCATGTGTGAGCGGCTGGCACTCCTGGGGTGAGGGACCCTGAGATATGCGCGTCTTAGGGCCGCGTTTTCTTGCACACGTGGGCTCCTGTCGGTAGAGCAAAACCTCACGAACGTGAGCTCTCGTGGGTGGAGAGACAGGGTGGCAGGCGCGGTGTGGCAGCAGGAATCACCCGGCTTCTGGGCAGGGTCCCTCAAGGCTGGAGCATGACAGGGAAGGAGGGACATGCTGTGCAACTGGCTCGGGCGATTTTGCTGGAAGGGGCCTGTGATCAGATGCCTTCGGAGTCGTAGCTGCTGTTTCAATGAGTATTTCAGAGGCGGTGAGAGCAGGAACAACTAGAACGTTTGTATTCTGCATATAAAGATGTCCCCTGGATAGAATGTCCTCGCCTGACAGTTGCCTAGCGGCAGCCCAGTGAGTCTCATGTCACTGAGGCCGGTCCAGCTCCCACACTGTTAGCCGTCTACGGGGTAAATGCGTGCGACCAGAGGAAAAGGGCTGTGGCCGGGTCTGCATCGGATCCAAACCTTTTATGGATCGTGAGTTATTTTAAATGCATTTTGCAAAAAGTGGGATGGTAGGTAGAGGTGGCTTCAGGGAGGGGTCCTCCGGGCGAGGAGTCAGAAGCTCCACCCCGGGTGCCGGCGCCAGGCAGCGAGCGAACTGGATGGCCCCGCGGGAGGCGAGAGGTAACGGGGTGAGCGGTTTATTTCCACGTGCGTGGAAGTGGGTCCACTTGTATCTGCTGTCGGAAAGCCATCCTGCTGACCTAGCGTTATCAGAGAAGGTGCATAATATTGCAGCTTTCATTGATGAATTTGTATTTTAACTGATGAGTTTCTACTTGCTCATACAATTCACCCACTCATCTCCGAGCCTGCGCCTGTATGCGGGGGTGCACACATACACACACACACACACACACACACACACACACACACAGACCTCTTTGGGATGGATGACATGTATTTCCAAGATAGCTGCCTGAGTTTTAAGATGCAGACAGTGGCCATGGAGCTCAACCACAGAAGCTAGTCAGCCCATGAGGGGACTGACACTGACTCTGTGACATTGGCATCATTAACATCAGACACTAACCACCGAAATCAAAACCCAGTGCCCCGCTCTGATGTTGGAGAGTCTCGCCATCCCTCTCAATGGGAAGGCCTCCTGTTGTATCCTTGCACATAATTTGATGATGCTGACATCAGGTTTTGTGATGGAAGAGATTTACATACAGACATGTGACCAGTAACATATACAAAATGTACCATTACATTAAGGCATTAAAATAATCTTAAGTGACCTAAAAATAGAAAGCACCAGTTTCTCATATTTTTAAATTATTTTTAGGTCCTGTGGATGTGACTATTTTAGCTAAATGTAATCCCTGCTTATCGAATCCATGTAAAAATGATGGCACCTGTAACAATGATCCGGTTGACTTTTATCGCTGCACCTGTCCGTATGGTTTCAAGGTGAGTAGAAGCTCTCATAGGAGCCATGATCTGAAAACATAGCTTTCTTGGTGGGCCTGCCTTATTTTACTGTGCTGACAACTACTTCATTTGCACTCAACTCTACTTGGCCATTCCTTCTGCAGGGGCAGGACTGTGATGTCCCTATTCATGCATGCATCAGTAACCCATGTAGACATGGAGGAACTTGCCACCTAAAAGAAGGGGACAGAGATGGATTCTGGTAGGTCATTCATTAGTCTGTGATCCGTGTCTGAAATGTTGGAACAAGAATAGCTAAGCAAACATGCATTCTGCTTTGCAAATTAAGGCTCATTATTTTCTTTAAATGCCAGAAATCTATTCATGAGGACAATATATATGTATGAGTCTTTCTCTGAGATACCGCAATATATAAACAAAAGGAGATATTACAGTATTTTCAGCTCAGGAAGCTACAAAATCAAGAAATTTGAAAAGACTCACGTGCTTCCATTATGATTCATCAAGTTAGGTCAGATCAAGGCCAAGTAGTGACTGTATTATGCTAATTAATAGCCAACTAGTCTCCTACTGCAAGTCGTAGATTCATCTGTTGCTGTGTGTATTGCTTTAAAGACAGTGCGTAATGAAAAGATGTAGGTCGCACTGAAACAAAATTAATGATTCATTTCCAAACCCCAATATGAGTAGACAGCCATGCTGTGCACATTTTTAATCCGGACTTATTTAATCATACAGTACAATTACCTTAGATGTACTTCATGAATTATGAAATAGAGTTCTTATAATGACACTAATAATTTCACATAAGAATGCTAATGTACTACTAAAGCTTGTTAGAAACATCGCTTTCTATAACAAATAGGCTTCATTTCTGCATTCTGTTATGAAATTGTCTCTTTCTCATCAAGGCTTTTCAAAGATTATTCTGATACCTATCAAGGCGAAATGTACAATGTTTTATGCCCGTGAAAAAATTGCATTTGTTGAGACATCAAGAGAACATTCACATTTTATAATTGCAAGACAGACAAAATTTTATTTTCAAATTCCTTTTTTTGTTTGTTTTGAGACATCAAGAACATTACACATAGGGTAATAGGTGCTGTCAATTTTGTTTAAAATTGGACCCAGTTCCTCCTCACTTATGAGCAAAGAAGCATGAATTATTTTGTTAGAACACAACTTGAGATTAAAATAGGGTAAATTTAGCTTGTGTGTTAGATCTGCAAATATATTGGATTTATTGATTTATAGGACCATGGGGCCATTTGCCATCTTGCAGCCAGCATTAATTTTTTTTCAAATTGTTTCTGATTTGGAGGATTTTATCTTAAATTAATGCCTACAACATGTCATTTAAAAATTAATTTCTTGCAGTTAAAAGTTCTGTAAGTGATGAGTGTATTTAGGTTTTCTTTCAATGTTTAGACCCACATGGTTTTAAAATGCAGGGGGTTTTTTTGGTTTTGTTTTTTACATTTTTCACCCTTTGGCATTCAGGTGTATCTGTGCTGATGGATTTGAAGGAGAACATTGTGAAATCAATGTTGATGACTGCGAAGATAATGACTGTGAAAATAATTCTACGTGTGTCGATGGGATCAATAACTACACCTGCCTTTGCCCACCTGAGTACACAGGTAGGAAGAACTGGGAATGCTCGGCCGCCGGTCTGTGTACCTGAACCCATCATGGGCACCCTCTGCATGTGTTTAGTAAACCATTGTGTCCTTCAGTATCTGGTGTTTGGAAAATTAGGTGTACTATAAATAGCAGCCGGAGTTAGTGATGGTTTCGGCCAACCCAATGAAAGACCGGCCAGGCTCAGCTGTCACGTCATGCTATCCAGCCAAAACAGGAGGCATCATACTGAAGCTATTAGTCTCACAATCGAGTGACATTTCCATACAAGGCGTTTTTCCTGTGCAAATCAGCATATGTGAAAGGGGGCATTTCTTTACCTAGTCGAAACGTAATGAAGCATTTGGGATCGTATCCATACCCGCTTCCTCACTAATGAGCGTTTTCCTCTAGTAACTCATGTTCTTCAAAATCAAATACAAATAGAAAGTTATTGAGCACTTTGAATGATCTTATGAGACCATCACCTTTCTTCTGACATGTTGTCTCCTGGGATGATAAATCTCATAAGACTGTTCAGCCTCCTAACCTCTTCCCTGGGTAAACCAATTCGCTGTAGTCAGCCTCAAGTTTAAAACTTGTCTGTGAAGTCAGAATATCTATTTTGATTTATTTTTTGTGGCTATGAAGAAGAAACTTCACAGTTACAATCTTGTTTTCTTAATAAATCACTCAGTTTTCATAGAGAAATGGAGAACGTTATACATTTTATTGGTAAGAAGAAATGGAGCAGTAAATTCTGTCTCTCTACTCAAAGCTACATTGTCATTTTATTCGGTATTTTTCATTAATTGCATCTATTTCCATCTAATATAATACATAGTTAAGGGTTTCAGAGGGCACAATAACTATGTAGATCACTAAGGTTAACATCACTAAACATGAAAGATGAAATCACATCTGTCTGATTAGCTGCCCCGGGAATTTATTGGGAGAGCATGGAAATTTAAGCTTTTATGGGATACCCAAACTTTGCATTTCACTAAGTACCTTTCTTGATGGGAAAATGCTATATAGAGTAATGGGATTTTGCTTTGACCCCCCAGATCTGTTTGAGTGCCTCTGAGGCTACCTTTTCGTGGTATGTTTCTTTTAACACCAGGGAAGCACCCAGTGCCATATAAAGTAATATACTAAGTTTCCAGTAGAAATTAGAACATGTTGCATCCACCAATGTCTCTATTACATATACGCAGCCCTTGGGCCCCTTCGTGGGCAGAACGTGAGCATCCTTTGATATTTTTGTATTTATGAAGGATAGCAAGTGTGCTCAGCATGCACAGATCCTGAAGCCCTTGGGGCTCCCCGGGATTCGAGTGTCATCGCACGGGTTTGTAGAGGCTTGTGTAAGACGCCCAGTGTTTGCACTAAAACCAGTTACCTACATTGACCTCGATAGAGTAGCTCTCTTTTCCCACCAGAGTTCTTTAATCATTATAGAAAGAGCTTAATTCACTTCACCTTTTAGGCCTTTTTAAACCAATGACCAGGACAGATTGGACCAAAGCGTTTGGAGCACCCTGACTAGCTACTGAGCTCCCCAGCCCAGCGGCCAGGACTGTCTGCAGCCCCTTTGTGTTGACAGCCTCGGCTTGGAGGGGGCCCCCGCAGTGCTCGGCGCTTACGTGCTTTACGATCAGTTACAGAAGGTGGCCGACCCCTCCGAGTGGGGGTGGAGGGGTCCCCCTGCTTCGGCTTCAGACTGGCTCTAGCTTATCCCCGATCCATTTCTTCTGAGGCTCTGTCTTGTCTTCTCAACCTGCCCCTTCCGAGCTCCCTCCCTACACCCGATGCTCTTGACCACACATTGTATCTGCACGAAGTGACCCAGCTCCATGCAGCTTCCTCGGAGAAGCAGTCGAAGCCCCCTCTTTCTGTGCCAGATCTCTTTCTTTGAAACCTCAAAAAACCCCCAAATTAGCAAAACCACTTTTTAGCCAACATGTCACATCTAGAAAAGCTATCATGTGGGAACCCGCCAAGACTCTCTGTCAAGGGCCACTCGGTTCTCCTGAGACTCTTTTCGTCTTTTTAAGCACAGCTATGGCAGATATCGGTTTGCCTCAATTTTGGCAAAGTATAAACAAAAATACTGAGCTCAACTGAAACTTAATAGCATAAAGATATTACCCCTGTAACTTCGGGCCGAGTTTTGTGGGCACTGAAGAGTTTGACAATTTGGCATTAAAGCAAGTATCTAAACGAGGCCCCTTTGTAACTCCTCTATGAACTATAGCATTTTTGTCCATATGTGGAGTGAGCTCATTTACAAAATATCAAACAACCATCTGCAGATTTTGAAGTCAGTGGCACATAGCGGCCTTTAATTATAGGAAAGTATAAATTGGGCTCTAGAGTTTTATGTCCCTCTTCCTCCAAGTCCACAGTTAGAGAGGAATTTCCTTATAATGCGGCCGTATTGTTTTAGATGTAAGTTTGGAGTCTGATTAATGAGCATGAAATCTGGGAACAGAAACCCTGCTATGCTCGGGGAATATAATAACGTTGTCATTGTTTAAACATCATTCAAGTCACAAGTTGCTTTCTGTTTGAAGATTTTTCACTCCGTACCCCAAAGGCATAAGTGGGAACGTGAACTCTTTAGTTGGAACAAATAAAACTTCATGGAAAAAGCTCGTAAATTATTACGGGGAAAGGTTTTACATTTGGCATCCGTGGCAAGAGTCAGAGCGGACGTACTGTTGCTAATGGAGAAAATTCAGAGATCTGAAAGCAATCCGACGGAGAAGTCTTGATGGGACGGGCAGGCTATAAAACACAACTACAAATATCAAAAATAAAATGAACCACCATTGGGGAATTTATTAAATTTATTTGAGCTCTTGTGACCGGCACATTAGAGTAAATCGTTATTGATTTATTAGAGGACAAGACTATCTGCTCTTTTCTGATGTGGGGATTAACAACACAAATTTTAAAGGTCAATACTGATTTTCTCTTATCAAAACCTTGTATACCACCCACTCCCAGTTATCAGAACTGTTGTTTTCTACTTAATTCAATCCATTATCTGTACTAGTTGTATAATATATGGTTGTTGATTGCTGATATTCTGCAGACAAGGTTGATTTTTGAAAAGTTTAATTCGGTATGATTCTAAATTAAAGTCACTACACTAAGGATTGAGCAAGTAGGACTCAGGAATTGCTTAACAAACAATTTTAAAATTTACTCTAGGGTTTGATTCTCGCTTGAGAGATTATGTTTTTGATTCTTTTAATTTTTAAAGAAATCATTATTGTATCCTTTCTAAAACTGAAGCATTTCTTAAAGGTAAATTTCTAAGAAATTCCTGAAATTGTATAAGCTCAAAGCCTATAAAAATGAAAATCACAAACATAGCACCCCTGCCATGTTGAAAACTTGACACCTTTTTTAAAACTCTGGCATGAACTCAGGTGTTGAATTGAAAAATGTGTTTTGCATGTTTCCCGAGAGTCAGACCCCTGGATCTGTCTGTCAAGACTATGTTTCTTAATCAACCCTGTTTTCGTGGAACCACATACAAAGATGATACAAAATTGATAACAATAGAAACCATGAAGTTCCTTAATGAACTTCATCCACGAATTCAGTGAATGAAGGTTTTCCTACCAGTTGGGTATATAAAGATGTAGAATATATTTTGTGGAAAACATTCAGAGCGTTTTAAGTTTTCCATTTTGTACAGTTATCTCTTAGTTTTCCACACCTCCAGTGCCCACACGCAAACCATTAAGTGCACGTGTTAAAAAGTCAGGCAGGTTGTTAAGTGACCTGGTTGAGACGCAGATCTCTGGCTCCCTGCGATTCGTTTGCCTGTTGCCTCATTTCCCCCATGTGTGCCCTTGGCCAGCTGTAGGTAAGAAACCTGAGCCTTGCCTCCCTCTGCCCTCTGCCCCTGGCCTCTCTGTTATAAATGCATTAGCTTCCTGTGCTCTGCTGTTGTATCGCAATGTAAAAAGTCTTTTGTCTCTTCTGTCTTTGTCGCTGCCAGCTGCTAATCTGAATGAGGTGGAAAAAGGTTAGTTGCCTTTTAAGTCTATTATGATTTTTATTTTTGTTTCCCTCTGTCTTTTAAAGCTACATGGATTTCATTATATGTACATGGTAAAAGGAATGTTGACAAAATCTGAAATTAATATGTTGAATCAGCCGTGCAGATCCTTGATATACGGGTAGCCATGCCAAACACTATAAAAGGGCATCTGACATGCACTTTCCCAGTTTCTGGAAGGCTATAAAAGAAACCTTCTGAGTGGAAAGAAGGGTTGGCTAAAAAGAAAGACTAATAGCTTCCATTTTCTACTTGTCTGTATGCTTTTACTTTTTTAAAAGATATTGCAAACATGAGTTACTTTTACAGTGAAAAATATAGGCCATTTAGTACATCAGATAGGGTACAGATAGAAATATTTTTTCAATACTGGGAATTTTTCAATAACTTGAAACTAATATCTTCAGTAACATGAAACAGGAAAAATACATTCATGAAAACATACTATAAAGTGTAAATCTTACAAAGCCCAAGCGGTTGATTTATAGAATGACATTGTCAAATTCATGTTACGGTGTGTCCTGAGTACTAGGCAGTATTTTTAAACCATAAAGAGAAGTATCCTATCATTGACATCAATATGGTCCACGGGGCTCCCCAAATGTACCAGGGCCCGGGAAAGGAGGTCTTAGAACTTTTAGGGCAGCAATAGGCATGTCCAAGGGATCATCATGGAACCTTCGTGAAATGTTAGCTCAAAGATTCAGAATTATTACTGATAACATTGGATTTTTACTCATTCCGTTGACCAAGAGTCTTCAAGTGCCAAGTGCAGGCACAGCGTCCTCTAAGGAGCCCAATAGATGCTTGTCCCGACAGTGCCAGTTGTATGTGAAGCATCGGCAGTGAGGTTATAGGGCTAACACGGGTACTTTGCCCAGCAGCCCTCCTTGTCACCTCTTGCTGAGGACTTCATTTCTTTCTGTTACATGGTTCAGGTGGTTTACTGGTCGGTCACTTAATTTACTGTGTGCAGAATTAAGTTGACAAACATGAAGAAAATGGTTTCCTACTTTAAAAATGTAAAAAATCTAGCCTGGTCAGTTCTCTGTGGGTTAATGCGTTCAGTGCCACCCTTCGTCAAATGTCGTCTCTCCTTTTTACAAGTACTAAAGCAATTGGTGGTCTGGGGCAGTGAGGTCTGAGGTCTGCGTCTATCTCAGAAACACAATAGCGATTATTCTGTCTCAGGAATATGCCCTTAAATAGCTCTGTATACGCTCAGGAGCATGCTTGGCAGTGTGATAGTGTTTTAAATCACCACGTGGTTTCATGTGTTGACTAAATTTCATGCTTATGTTTATAAAACATGTCTTTTATTTCCAAGAATCCGCAGCTGACTGAATTTGCTTTTAAAAGCAGATTCTCTATTTTTTAATCCAAAAGTTAACTAGAAATGAAATTTTTAATTTCTTTATAACACTAAGGGTACTTATCTTAAATAAAAAGTTCTGTAATTAGCTGACCTACGGTTAATGTTTTAAATCCCCATAGACATGAACAATAGGGTTTGAGCAATAACTTGTATGAAACAATGAGAAAGCACTTACCCAAGGACCCACACCTTGTGAAGAGGGGCCCAGGTGCAAGCGAGTGTCCAGCTGACCCCAAGGCATGTGCTCTGACTTGGGGGCCTTGCCCTAGCACCAACCCCTTCTCATCAGTTGCCAGGTTCCAGGCTCAGGATCTCTGTACGTCCCTCAGTGGCTCCAACTAATGGATGGTGCCCAGCAAGCTTGCCTCCTGCTCCCTCTTCAGCTTGCTATACAAAATGTCCCTTATGTGCGTTTGGAAAGAGCAAAGGCGGCCACAAAATTCAGGTGCAGACAAGCAATCTGTTTTATCTGCATATTGGGGGGGGGGGGGAGGAGAAAGTGTCTAATCAATGCTTGTTTAATAATTATTAATTAGGCTAATTATCCCATCATTTAGGGCAGGTGGGATACTGATGAATTTGTACAGCTAATGGAAAAGCTCAGGTTTCTTTTCTTTTTTTTTTTTTTTTTTTTTTTTATTGATCTCAGAGAGGGAGTGGGAGGGAGAGAGAGAGAGAAACATCAATGATGAGAGTCATTGATGGGCGGCCTCCTGCACACCCCCTGCTGGGGATCGAGCCCACAACCCGGGCATGTGCCCTGACCGGGAATCGAACCTTGATCTCCTGGATCCTAGGTCGAGGCTCAACCACTGAACCACTGGGCAGAAAGCTCAGGTTTCTCATCCCAATATTTATCAACTCTTGGGACTCCTCGCAGTCTTGTTTTTGTTGCTGTTTGTTGTTGTTTTGTTTTTACCTTACATAGATGTTTCAGAAAAGCAGGGAAGAATGTATGGGAAAACACTGTAAAATGTCACATGTCTATACTCCAGAAATATCAGGGGCTGCCTTGTATGACAGATGTAATGCAAATGTTTTGCATCATTTAATTCCAGCCGCCATCACTACGTTGACATCGATGATTCGACGCCATTCCTGATGGCATGAAAACTCTTATGGTTATTTTGGTAGAGAACATTCCACCTAAAGGAGATTATATGTGTGAAGGACATTTCTCTCCCCATATTTCTCAGTACTACCTTTTTAAAAATCATTATTTTGTTATTTTTTATGCTCAGTTCAAGCGGAAAGACTTTATTTAGGGTTAAGCCTTTGGTTCTCTTTACCCCCTTACTCTACTTTGAAGTGTAAGGAAATAGTAAACACTGAAGAACTCTTGGATCTGGTTGCATTTTTTAGGTTTTGTGTATATTTTTGGATTTTTATGATCTCTTAAAAATAGTGACTCCCTCTGTTATTAATTCTGCCTCGAGATGTGTAAGGTCTTTATGTCAAAGTCAATATAGTTGCAGACATACCTGCAGTCTGTTTTAACCAGAGAGAATACTTTGGGAGCCTAAGGATATTGTGCGGTTTTCACTCATCTTCCAACCTTCCAGAGCCTTCTTAAATGCCTTTGAGTCTCAGAAAACCTTTTAATGATCCTGTTTGCTCCTCAGTTAGTAGGCAGGGACCCTTGAGCCCAGAACAACAGTTTAGCTTAACCAAGCCTTATTCAATCCAATTTGGATTTATTTATTTTGAAAATAGATTTAAATATTTCTGCAGTTTCAGTAGCTGTTGGAATTGGCTCCATTATTTAGTTCCAGTGTTCCAATGAGGAAGTAATGAAAAACACCTCCTTTTGTGTTTATTTATTGGGGAGGTAAGTTTTTCCATTTTAAAATTTTAAAAGTTATTTATTGAGAAAATACCTTATGCAGGACACTGTGCTAAGCATCCAAAGTGATACAGAAATGCATAAAACATTGCCCTTGTCTACAGGGCAAAATCTTTTGCTTTGGTTCTCTCTGCAAGTTCAGACTAGGTCAGTTATTTCTCCAGGACAAAGTCATCATTCCTCATATCCCAAGAAAGTTAACAGCATAATATAGTTACTTTACCAGTTTGTAAGCAAAGAGAAACCCTCTTTTCTGACTATGAAGACTAATCAGACTTTCTGGCAAAGAGGCATTATGGAGTAATCCATTTTATATTATAAAAGAATTGTCCTTGGAAACATTTTAATATCCACATTTGTGAGAACATAAAAGGATTGTCCTTGTTGGAAACATTTTAATATCCACATTTATGGCATGTTTTCTCGAGCCTTCCTACTTTGAATTATGATTAACTTTATGTCACAAGGTCACTCTGTGGCCATGTCCTGCTTGGGCACGTGTCCCATTTCACACACTTTTGGCACCTAGAGGATATTTATCAGTGGCTCACATATCTTTAGGAATTCACAGCCCCTCAGAATCAATTCCCTGTATTTCTGTACTAACAACGGGACTTAATTAAGTTCAGGGAAGTGTTGATCGTATTGTGAAGGTCAGTTAACTATTTCTGATTGAGAGGACACATTTCAGGACAGTCAACACAAATTAGAAAGCCTCAGATGATTAAAAACAATCTCCAGATATAGTTGACTACTTTAAAAAATAAGAAATAGAATCACGCTATTTATAAATAATCTGTGACTTCCTAATGGAAATAAAGCCAGTTGTTACCATCACCACCGACAAGATTGGAGAGTGGACATCTGCCCATGTTACCATGCTGTGGCGTTGGGATTGAAACCTTCAGCAGAGCGTGTCACACACAGTTCTAGTTGGGTTCAGCAAAAGAGGGGGGCATTGGAATCATTTTCGTTCAAGTCCAGTTCAGTGGACCTGCCCTGGGTGACTCCCATGATCCCGTGAGCCACGTCCACCCTCTAGTGAGGCCCATCCATCTCCCTGCCACCCGGCAAGGTCGGTGGGAGGAGAGAGAGCCTTTGTCTTCACATGATTAAAGAGCAAATGGAAAACCACAATGAGCCATCACCTCCCAGCTGCTGGAGTGGCTGCCGTCAGTAAATCACTAGACAGGTGCTGGCGACGGTGTGGGGAGAAGAGACCCCTGGTGCCCTGCTCGTGGGGCTGCAGACCGGGGCAGCCACTGTGGAAACAGTGTGGAAGTTCCTCAAAAAATTAGAAATGGAGCTGCCTAGTGACCCAGCAGTTCAACTTTGGGGAAGTTTTGGGAAGAAACACAAAACACCAATTCAAAAGAACATACGCACCCCTATGTTTGTGCAGCCTTACGTACAGGAGCTGAGATGTGGAAGCAGCCCATCAGCAGATGGGTGGGTAAAAAGCTGTGGGACATTTACATGACAGAGTACTAGTCAGCCGTGGGAAAGAAGGAAACCTTCCCCTTCGCATCAGCGTGGAAGGACCTGGAGAGCATTGTGCTAAGTGAAATAAGCCCGTCAGGGAAAGACACGTACCATATGATCTCACTATGTGTGGAATCTAATGAACAAAATAAACTAACCAAAAACAGAACACATGGGAAATGTACAATTTCTGATAGGAATTGGATGGAATTTTTAAAATTTGGTAACGAGAATCATCCAGGTCCATGTATCTTAACCTTTCTCAGTCATGCCACTTAAGTGCTTATAGGCACGCTTCCTCGGTTCCTGGGCTCACCCTCCCCACTTCCACTTGGGATTGTCATTATCTAGCAGAGGAGAGTACAGGAATGTCTGAGTCACCAGGCTGCCCATGGCAGGCCGACGTCAGCACTCAAACCTGCTACCAGCTTCCCTAATACTCTCTCTGCTCCCTCACATTGTCCCTCATGCCATCTGGGTCTCCTTTATTAACATTAAAAACGTATTTTCCTTCAAGGTGCAATCAAATAAGTTATCTTACATTTTTCAACAGCTGTGAAGCGTCTATTTTGTGAGAGATAATTTGCCAGTTAATGCAATGGGGATAAAGAGGCACAGATATTAACTGTAGGCAAAGGTACTTGCCCCCTGTCCTCAATGAGTGTACTGTTAAGAAATTAAATCTCATTTGTTTTATCCAATAAATTGTTTTTTGATACCTTCCCTTGCTGTGCCAATTCCAGGAGAGTAAACCGATACCATTTATTCAGGGTTTTCTTGAGCCAAGTAAGAGTTTAAATGCAAATGTTCGAAGAATGATGCGTTTGACCCTCCAGAAATCTGTGTCCTGGGGATTCTGTCAGGAATTCAACCAGACTTCCTTCCTTCTTCCAACTATATTTGAAAATGTCATAACAGATTAGTTTTAACAGTAGAATTCTGGTCCACTTATTCAGATTGCTGCCATAAATTCCCTTTCCATTATTATCAAGATCAGTGATCCTTTTGTATTAAAAAAATGAATTTGGTACAATTTATGAACAGGAACAAGACCAGGCTGCACCGTCAGCCCCAGAGCCCTCCCCACCCCTTGGTGTACCTATGAGCCCTGGAATGGACTCTGACATTTTTGCCTGTTGTAGAGAAAAAATAAATTAATCTGGCTGCATTAGTAGAAACTAACAACAGTTCAGCATTCCAGCAACGTGATGTTACTCATATCTGCAATTATCTTATTTTTGGAAAGATTCAGAAAAGATATTAATTCAAATCCATTCTTTCCTATCTCTCCATTAGTGTAAAACAAATGAATACGTATTGTCGTTGTTAAGCCTCACCCGAGGATATTTTTTCCATTGATTTTTAGAGAGAGTGGAAGGGAGGGGAGAGAGAGAGGATGAGAGAAACATCGATGGGTTGCCTCCGGCACGTGCCCCTACCAGTCTGGGGAATTGAACCTGCTACCCTTAGGTGTGCAGGCTGACGCTCTCACCACTGAGCAACACTGGTCAGGGCAATACTTTAAACAGAATTATTTGAATTGGAAAATTCCAGAAATCCTAATCCAGGGACAAAATGATGAGCCTCTTTTCTGCTAGGCAGGCTTTGAGGAATGAATAAGCCTACGTAAGACATGCTGTCACCCAAATTTCTTGGTAGATAGAAAGCGATGAATCATCCATCCAGAAACTCTTCTAAAGTTGCCTCTGGTTAGCACAGTTTCCAAAGAGAACAGGCCTCTTTAGGGGCAATGAATTCAGGGACTGTGTAGTATAGTTTTCAGTAATAAGTGAAAACAATAATAAGTCATTCAGCCGGTCTCTAAATGGCCCATGGTCCATCACTAAGTGGAACTTTTAAGGAGCACTGGAAAATTGGGCACCTCATTTTTCTAAATTTTCCAGATTGGACCCTCCAGGGTAAGGACTTTGTCATGCTCACCCTTTAATCATTTGCTGGGTGGAGCTCAAAATATATTCCCCAACATCGTATTATAAAAATTACAAAAGCACCTTTTTTTATTTTCCTCATATAAAAACTCTCATTCCAGAGTATGTCTAAATGGAGGCTGTTACAAGTGGTTAATTTTTTTACACTATGACTAGTTTCAGGAACCATTTAATGTTAACTGCTGTGGACTAGGTGGCCAAAGCATCACTACAGTTAAGAATTTGTAACAGTGCCATGAGTTAAGCCAGTATTTTTTTTTTAAATATATTGTTTAAGAAGTTTGAGAGTATGTGCAGGAAATGTCATTCATATTGGTTTCAGGATTCGACTTAGGTATCTTCCGCTTGTGTTGAGTGTTGATGTCTTTGACATAATTGAAGTTTAAAAAACACTTTCAAGATTATTATTTTTATAACTAAGAATAGTACAGATATTAGTAGAGATATTAATTTTATTTTTAATTTAATTATTATTTATCTTTACTGTTGACAGTATTACAGATGTCCCCATTTTCCCCCCATCAATCCCCTCCACCCTGCATCTACCCCACCCCAGGCCTCCCCCATACCAATATCTGTGTCCATAGGTTATGCATATAAGCATATAAGTTCATAGATATTAGTAGTTATTTTTAAGTCCAGCTGTTATTCAAAGCTCAAGCCACTCTCCAAATTTATAGTACAGTTGATGGAACTAGGCATTGGGCTTACTTTTCTCCGCCTCTCTAAGATGCCAAAGTTTGTGGTTCTCTTGCATTATCACCTTTGCTATCCTAACGTCATACATAACTGCCACTCATTGCTGTTCGGGTTGCCCGTCCTGCAAACCCTAATGGTTAATACCAGCTCCCCTTGGAGAGAGGGCTGAGGCTTTATGGTCCAAGTCAGCCATGACTCAGTGCTTGCAGAAGGCTTCTGGCCCCGGCAGCAAACAGAGATGATGCCAGACCACTCTGCTGCGTTCTGTGCAGTCCTTGCTGCTTCTGAAATGCAGAGGTCATGGTCATGGGCCACCCCCTTTCCTCGCGCATCGCTTATTACTATTCTGCTAAAGAAACTCTGAGACCCGGGAGAAAATGTGAGGCTCAGGAGAGAACTACCACGTGGGATGAACTAAGAAAGGAAAGAGACATGGGAGGGAGGAAGGGAGGAAGAGAGGGAGGGAGGGAGGGAGGGAGGGAGGGAGGGAGGAAGGAAGGAAGGAAGGAAGGAAGGAAGGAAGGAAGGAAGGAAGGAAGGAAGGAAGGAAGGAAGGAAGGAAAAACTTTTATTCCCACCCTAAACCTTGATTACTTTAGACTCCCCGCCTGCATCGGTTGGCCTGTCTACTGTGACCAGTCCCACACACCGGGTGGCTTCAACAACAGAAACGTATTGTCTCCCAGTCCCGGAGGTTGGAGTCTGAGGTCCACGTGGCAGCAGGGCCGGTCCCTGGAGCTCTGTGAGGGGCATCTGCCGCAGGCCCCTCTCCCTGGCCCGCAGCGGTCGCCCCCTCCCCGTGGCTCTTCACGTCACCTCCCCTCCGTGCCCCATTTTCCGTTTTGATAAGAACCTCGGCCGTGCTGGAGCAGGACCCACCCCGATGAGTTCGTTTTTACTGGATTACCTCTGTAAAGGGTTGTCTCCAAATGAGTTTACATCCCGAGGCCCTGGAGGGCTCCAGTGCGTTACTTTGGGGGGGGGACATACTCCATCCATGGCACCGCGTCACCGTGTTTAAAAACCTTGAGCTTTGCACCAGAAAACTTGGTCTTCTTCCAGTGTTCTCCATATGGCTGAGAAGTGCTTCCACATATACACACCAGACAGCAGAAGTCCCAGACACCCCCTTCTGTCGCCTGCTGCATCATCCAGCCCGTGACAAATTTCCACCATTGGGCTTCCTGACCCCCTCCAGGCCATCGGGTCTCCTGCCACCGCCCGAGCGCAGGCCAGGTCCTGTGTCGTGCCATTCGCGCCTGGCCCTCTGTAACCCATCCTCCACTGGCACCAGAATGTTCCCTTCCAAGTGCAGGTGTCGCATGGCCATCATCCACTTCAGAGCCTCCGGTGCTACAGCATCGCGCACAGGGGAGAGCCGGCCTGCCAAGGGTCCCCGGCCAGCTTGTGTGGCCCCTCTGGCACCACGCTGTCCTGGGCTCATCCCCGTCTCGGAGCTCATGTCCCCATGCCGCCCCCTGCCAGCCCTCATCCCCCCTTCGCCCTCATATCCAAATCTCCTTTCCCAAAACCTCCCCGGGCAGCCCCTCTCCTAGGGCACCCGGGCACCTTCTGCTCAGCATTTATCACGGCGGTTTTATAGCTGCTCGAGAAATTACTAGACTCCTAGCTCTCCTCCCCTCCACCTCTCCTGTATAAGCTCGTGAGAACAGGGCTGTCATCTTTGTTGTCGCTGGTCACCATTAGACTCCCAGCGTTATCGCAGGGCCTCGCACGTAATTGCCACTCAAGATATCTGGTAATGTTAATCTGATTTTCTATCAGGATCATTAGAAAAAAATCATAGGCAGATCACTCCATGGATATCGTGGGAGACATTTGTAGAACAGGTACAAAACTATTTTGGTAAGTTTGGGTAATAAATATAAGTGAAAAGGTAACTGAAGGTGCCAGAAGTACAAATGAAGATAAAAGGAAGGGCCTCCTGTGTTTCGAAAGGAAGGAACATTAACATCGGTTAGGTTCATGGATCTAAAGTGAGCAGGAGGCAGGGCCCACTCCAGGGACTGTTCCCCTGAAGGACTGTCAGCGTGCGCTGAGATTGCTGCCCCGCTGCAGTGACCTTGGGGAGTCGGGGGCTCTGGGCGGTGCTGACACTTTGGTTTTGCCACCGAGTGCGAGAGTGTTGCTTTGCGCGGCTCAGCGCGATGCTCCTTCTGCTAACTTGCTTTCTGCGTGACCCATCCCTTTATAAGCATTTTTTAAAAGACTTTTTAGAGCCACAGTTGACCTCATACAACTTCAATGTCAGAACCTCATTTTCCGATGAAGAATTGGGACTCAGAACAATAAAATAGTTCATTTCTCTGCAACCAGTCCGCTCTTCTAGACTGAGGAAGTTGCAGAAGGCCATTTCAAGCGGTAACTCAGCAACCCAGATGTCACCTCACCCAGTAAGCGTAGTTTCTCCCTGTGATTTCGCCCTTTATGCCTGTTCGCTCGTCACTCCAAACAGAACATTCGCTCTGATGATTCAGCTTCTACTGCTCCACCCAGAAGGTGACCACGACATTTATCATCCGAGTCAGGGCATCTGTGTGACTCCCTGGGGGGCACTCTTGATGATTACCTTGGGTCACAGGTGTAAGCCAAGACTTCTGAGCAAGGCAGGGTGTGTGGTCGCATTGCCAGAACGCAAGCTCTTCGGAAAAGCCACACGTACTGGTACTTAGTGCGTAATGAATCGTGGCTCTTCCTCGGGAGTGGGCTGGGAAGTGGGCATTGCTGCTCCCCGCTCCCTCACAGCCTCCTTACTGTAAGGGCAGAGCCCGGCCGTTTCCAGCCCTGCCCTCTGCCGCGGTCACCTGACAGACACAGTCAGGAGGAAGGGCGTCAAAGCCAGAGGTCACTTTCTTACAAAAGAGTCACCTCTGTTTGGGACGCGCGGTGCTTTTCCTTCACAAGTGAGAGCAGCTCATTCGCTAACTCTGATGTCCTCAAGGGCTAGCAGTGGGCTCCCTGGTTGACCCCTCTCTATTTCCTGAAAACACAGACCCCCCACCCGCACACACGCACCTTTTTATCAGTGAAAATTCTGAAAACTTGAAGTATGAGGAAAATTAATTTCCTTGTTTGATCAAAAGTGAAATCTCAAATGCCAGGCAGCCGTGGTGTCCACACTATCGCTTTGTCATTGGGGACCTTTAAGGACCGGGGCTGAGAGCAAATACACAGGATTTGCTGCGTTGGTGCCAAATCATGGAGTCAAGTCCCTAGGCCCCTGTCGTTTGAGGAGTTCATGGGCTCTGGGGTTGAACCTGTCTTCAACCACACTGACCTTGACCACTCCAAAGGCTGACTTATCCTTCCTAAAGCCGTGCTAAAAATATGAAGACCTGCTTACGGGACAGTAGGTGACCACATTAACCATGTGTAGTATAGAAAGAACATTTGCTCTTTGCCTTTCTGTCACCTCACGCTTTATCGTCTCAGAACGGGGGCAGCCATGGGTGATACTATCTCAGGCAGGCCCTGGACCCTTAGAAAGGCAATGTCTGGTGCCTTATCGTTTACTTTCTCCTGATTTTTCCACTAACTCAAGTCTTGCTCTGACTACACACACACCAGTGAAGGAGGAGGGGAAGGAGAGGAAGGAAAGAAAAGTTGCATCATGTCCTCTTCATACGATGAGGTTTTCAGAAGTTTTCCATTAGTGGCTAAAAGCACATGAGGACACCGCTGTTTGTGCATTTTGTTTCCATTCTGCCTGGAGAACCAACAATATTTCCAAGTGCCCTCTTTTCCTGTCCTGATTGAGAAGCAGATAGCAAGTCCTGTATTTGTCCCTGGGGCTCGCTACGTTTCCCACCTTAGATCGAGCTCCTGGGTGTCACTACTGTGGGACACTATTTGAACTTTAAAAGCCACCTTCCCCAAAATATAGCAGAATCCAATCCAGTTAGGACAAATTAAAGAAATAGTCCAGTGAAAACCTTTATTTTAATAGTTGGCCATGGAAAAACCTAGAGTCATGTTTAAAGGAAAGAGCATAGCTATTTATTATTGATGAGTGACTATCCAGTAAAATTAAACAGAAAAATGTCTAAAGGCTAAACTGAAATTGAAGTCAAATAAAGGTCAGCAAGATAGAGTTCTTGCCTTAAAAAGCATGAATCTTTCTTTCCATAACTATTATTTTCATATGTCTCCAAACTGTACTCTAAAAGATATAAAGGCAGATATGCCAAGCATATTGCTCTCAGTGATCTTACAAAGAAAGGGAATGAAATAAATACCAGTAATATGCAGTGCACCCAAAACAGTGCAACTCCAAACGTTACCTTATATGATTCTCATGAACATTTAGTGACTGCTTATTTTCAGAACCTTTAAAACTGTCTAACACACAGTAGTAAGCACCAT
Source organism: Miniopterus natalensis (assembly GCF_054644295.1). Classification (NCBI taxonomy): domain Eukaryota; kingdom Metazoa; phylum Chordata; class Mammalia; order Chiroptera; family Miniopteridae; genus Miniopterus; species Miniopterus natalensis. The sequence goes on along the minus strand of NC_142081.1, from coordinate 191,508,349 downwards.
ACAATTGTTCGTTAAGTCAGTACCAATGCATACAATATGTGCTCTAAGTTAGGCAGAAGGAGACATGACATATGAAAATTGTAGATAGATAACAAATGGTTAATAATAATACCCAGGAAGTTTTCATAAAGAAGGACACATAGGAGGGATGGGAAAATTGAGAACAGAACTTATTAAAGTTACTAAAGCAAAATGAAACACCATCAGCCCAGGCACGGGTTTGAGATAAATTCATAAACCAGTGAACAGACGCAGGTGCCAGGAGTATAGGATGGAAGATGGGCTTTAAAAGGGAGGGAGGTAGTAATGGGACACGGAACGCTCTTGTGGTATTTGTTACTATTACAGTATTTGGTGATACTTAAAAGGAGACAAATCCTTTTTGAAGTCATCAGTCTTACCAGAGTGTCCAACACATAGCTTCGTAATGGTCACAGGGACTCTCATTCACAGCTGTAGCAATGACTCCTGTTGCTGCAATGTTATTCTTACACCATGGATTCCTGATAAGGTAAGAAATGCTTGGCATTGATGTAGCTTTTCACATTCAATTTGGCGCCCTTAGTCTAGAAGCTGTGATTGATTACAGACTTGGCCATCTGTTTAGCCAGTAGTTACTTAGAATCATCTCCTTTCTCACTTTTCCCCCCACATCAAGCGTATAGAGAAATACCTGGTGGAGTGTAAGAGTCAACTCTCTTTCCTTCTCTTGGAGCTGAAGTTCTTCCTCTGTGTTCTGTCTCCAGCTCACACCTCCTCTGCTGGTAGACTGGGAGCTGACTGAGGGCAGCGTCCGTCGCATGCACCCTTGGAGCCCCAGGATCTAGCACAGAGCATCCCGCAGTAAATCCTTGTGAACTACAGTTCACATTGACTTAGTTGGATGGATTGGGTTGGGTCGCATAGGATAAGATCACGGTGAATAGAAAGGAAAGCACGTCTCCCTTTCTTATTTTTAAAACAATTTTTTATTTGGGGATAAAGTGAAAAATGCATAGAATGTCATTTATTACATATTTCAAATGGTCCTTCTCTATCATCAGTTCTTACAAACTGCTTTGGGTGTAGACTGCTGCAGAGAGCCTGAATCCAACCAGGTAGATTCAGTTAGAAAACTGGAAGTGTGTTTCATCATGGTGAGCCAAACAATTATGAGGATAAGTTCCATCAGGGTGCATTACTCAGCATGATACTAACAGTAAGGGAAAAGTTTTAAATCCTGTTTCAAAATAGCTCATCATATGTACGTTGTGAAAACATTTTTGTACAGATGCAGAGACACAGAAAGGCTTCTTGTAGAGGAAACATACGAGACTTTTACTGCAGTTAGTTTGCCTTAAGAGATGGGAAAAAAACCTAGCTTGTCATAGAGCAAATTGATGTAACACCTAGATGAGCACATGTGTATATTTGCGTCATAGGAAAAGATCCTTGAGGTGTAAATAATATGCCACATTTAGTTGCTAAGGAACTGTTTCTACCCATTATCAAAGTATTACTAAAAGGACAGTCTTCTAACAAAGGGTTGTGCTTCGAGCGCCTCATTGTTTAGCCAGTGCTGTTTAAATCCACACACTTGGAACAAATAAAAGTTCTAATAGTTTCTCAGAAATGAACAGTGGCCTATGGATGTGTCACTAAAATAATTAAAAATAATTAAGAAGTAAGGTAGAAAAGAACTTTTTATATTATATTTTTCCATTCCCCTTATTATCTCACACAATGATTGGGAAAGTCTTCTCCCTGAAAATCATATTAGGCCTGATAAATATGAAAATGAAAAAGAACCATGTTATTTGTATTTGAAGAAAGTTCCTAAGACAGAGTCAGACATGCAGTTAACACCGTGTGTGTAAACCCCTCGTGCGTGTGCTTTTCGCTCTCTTTTATTGATAAAAACTATTCCTTCCAACCTGGGTGATGCTCAGAAAAAGTCTATGTTCTCATCTAGATTGATTTTCCTTTTGCCTTTTCCTGTCGGTCTCAGTGGATGTAGCTAAAGAGTATTCTCTGGAGCTGTTGCAATAAGTTGTAAGTGGGGAAAATATTTTATTCTAGACTTACAAGACCTTGGAGACTATGAAGATTCGAGGATTATTTTTTCAGACGTTAAATAGAGTAAGCCAGACGTAAAAGGGTCGATACAGAATGATTCTACCTATGTCAGGCTCAAAAACAGGCACAACTAATCCGAGGTACTGTCAGGATGGCAGTCATTTACCCCGGGGTCAGACCTCTGGGATGCTGGTCACGGTGTTGTTTCTAGGTGAGGATTCTGCTAAACTGAGTGGGCTCAGTCTGTGAATATTTATTAGCTGTTCATTCATCCTTTGGGTATACGCTATACCTCCATAAAAAGGCTAAAATAAAATAAATATAATAATAGAAATGAAAAGCACTCAAATTTCCTTTTGCTAATTCCCATGGTATATTCTAAAAAGCTGGTGTTCGTCTCAGATCACAGTACTTGTGTTTTCCCAAATCCTAAGGCTATGTACCAGCAGGACCAGAATTTTGAATCTTCTGTTTCTATGTCTTGTGATTTTTTTTTTTTTTTTCCAATCACAAGCTGGGCTAACCTGTAAGGCCCATGACACAGCCCGCTGGCTGGAAGCCTGTCACCCTTCCTGTATGAACTGACACTCTTTGCCATGTTAACAGGTGAGCTGTGTGAGGAGAAGCTGAACTTCTGTGCCCAGGACCTGAACCCCTGCCAGCACGACTCCAAGTGCATCCTGACACCAAAGGGAGTCAAGTAAGTTGGGGGCCCCTCACTGCTCACAACTGGGGGCTGCCCTCTTCTAGGAACTCCTCTTCTCCACTCTCCTTTCCCGATCTAGCCCCACACCTTTGCTCGGGATTAAAGGGACATTTTTTCAGTACACTGAAAAAATAAGAGAGTGTTTCCTTTTTTCCATGACTCTTCCTAGGAAGGCATGTATGAAATAAAATAGCCTTTGACTATACGAAAATTTATTTGAAGGCCAGATAAATTTGTAATATCTCATAGGTGCTGTATTATTTGAATGTAAGTCTGGTAAAATGGGAAGTTTAATTTAATGTAACTGAACATTTGTTAATCTGTGGCAATACTTTAACTACCCAAGGCGAGGAAGGCGGAGGGACCCTGTGCCCCAGGTTGTCCTGGGACCGTCCCAGTTTATGCCTGTGGTCTCAGCGCAGTGAGTGATAGTGCCCCTCCCTGCCATACAGCTTGTGTGGGATGGTAAAGCATCTGGCCTCTCTGGGTAGACGGCTCCTTCCAGTGGACTCAGAACTTCAAAATCATCTTTTATGCCCTCCCCAGCAATCTTCCTGAAATTTGTTTGCTATCAAATTAAGTGACACCTTTGCCACAATCCTAAAATATTTTAAGGGTCTGTCAGCAGCAACTTCTCTTCTCAGAAACTGCAGTAGTTTAGACATCTTCTTGCCCAAGTTTCTCCTTTTGAACATGAGGAAACCATGGCCCAACGCGACCAGTGGCTGTCCAAGTATCTCGAGGTTATTTACTGGCAGAGCTGGAGCTCAGGCACATACTCCCGGCTGAGTGATTTTTCTAACACAGGTTACCTCTCACAACATTTGGCCTTCATTGACATTGCAGTTGGTTTATTATAGAAGGGGAGCTGCATTCTCAGGGGTGACACAGCCGGGTTCAGGAGCTGAGCTGTGCTTACATCAGACAACTGGCAAATACCATGATTTGTTCCTTTAGGCAATGGTTATTGAGAACCTGCCGTGGGTCAGGGCACATGGCAATATTACCACCTTATGTTTTTATACTGCTTTATGGCTACTCACTTTCACATACTTGATCTTCTCAGTGAAATGACTCTGGTTTAATTGCCGTAGGATTCAGAGAATTAAAAATGACTCAGGTCAAGAACAGTTTTAGGAAACAAGATGGGATTCGAGCTGGGACTCTAACATACTGCAATTTGTCAACAGATCCGCAGACAATCTGTAGGCTGGGAAGTAGGGGTCAGTATTACCTGGACTCCCACTGCCTTTAAAGATCAGTCTGAAAAAAAATGTTTATTCTCAAGTTTTATTTAATTTTTTGACTCACCTTGGTTTAAAATTTATCATTTTAGAATATACAGATACAGTTGCAATAGCTGCAGATTCCATTTGATGACTTATTGAAAAAGAAAAGAATACCCTTGATTCTACTTTTCATATTTTAGTTTACAATCCTATTTAAAAACCAAAAGTCTTATTGAATTCTTTAGTTTATAGAAAACTATGCATTGCATGTTTGTTCATCTAAATACTGTATATAAACTAGTTGAACGCCTAATGTCTTTGATCTGCCCACAATTGAACCTGACAACTTAAAAGTCCATCACATACATAACAAATATTATCATTTCTTAGATAAATTTGTCAGTAAAGGTGCTTTTCCACAACAGTTTATCTGCTCTACAGGTTTCACAGGACTTTGTGCAATGTAATTATAAGGCAAAATATTAGTAAGACTTAAGGAAAATCATTACAGCATGAGGAGGTTCATTTTAAAAAAGATGAATATTTAATTTAATGTCTTTTATTACTATCAATTAGATGGCACACTCTTTTTCAGTTACAGTTGACATTCAGTATTATTTTATATTGGTTTCAGGTGTACATCATAGTGGTTAGACACTTATATAATTTACAAAGTGATCCTTCCAATAAGTCTAGTACCCACCTGGCACCGTACATAGTTATTACAATGTTATTGACTATACTTCCTGTGCTGTACTTTATAGTTCTGTGACTATTCTGTAACTCCCCATTTGTACTACCTAATCCCTTCAATTCTTTTTTACCCAGTCCCACAACCCCACTTCCCCTTTGGCAGCCATCAGTTTGTTCTCTGTATCTATGAGTCTGTTTTGTTTGTTCATTTATTGTGTCCTTTAGATTCCACATATAAGTGAAATCATCCATTATCTGTCTTTTTATTTGTCTGACTTATTTCACTTAGCATAATGACCTCTAGGTCCATTCATGTCACAAATGGCAACATTTCGTTGTTTTCATGACCAAGTAATATTCCATTGTACATACGTGCCTCAGCTTCTCTACCCATTGTCCCATCAGGGGGCACCTAGTGCTTCCACGTCTTGGCTATTGTAAATAACACTACAGCAAACAAAGGGGTGCATGTATCTTTTCAAATTAGTGCTTTGGATTTCTTTGGATAAATACCCAGAAGTGGAATTGCTGGGTCATAAGGTAGTTCTGTTTTTAATTTTTTGAGGTTGCACACTCTTAAAAGTGCATCTTTTTGGATTATGGGTTCGCTGATTTGGGAACCCATGGTTTTCAGCAGTAATTTGTGAGCTTGTTTTACAGCTAGATGTAGCTTAGCAGAAAACAGGTGAAGTCACGGTAAATGCTGTTACTCCCATATTATAAATAACTGCACATTGTGGGAAAGGGAGTTGCAAAAAGAAAATGGACTTAAAAAGCGAAACTGTATGAATGCTGCTGAAGAAAAATCTCTACTGACAAGCGTTGTTTGGACAACTTGTACCGTTACTTCAACTTCATTTTCTTATTACTGAGCTGAGAGAGCTGGTTTTACTTCTCTTGCTTTATTATATACCTCATAAATCTCCTAAATTGCTTTGAGATATTTTTAGACCACGATATGCCATAAGCAGTATTTTCAAGCATGCATCTTACTTAGTCAGCTTTTGGGCTTCCAAACAGTATATTTTATAGTCTTTGCTTTCTCCCTCACTCCTTGTCAGATAATGGAGTTGAGGGAATATGATAGGTTTTATTGATAACACAAACTTTAGGAGATTCCTAATTAAGTATTTTCTTCCTGTTTTAAAACTAGATCTTAGATGCAAAGGAAAGACCAGAAAGAAAAAAAAAAGTTGGTCATAATGTGACTCCCAGCTCTCATGGGCTTTAGAAATGGTATTTGCAGAGAAGGGAATATAAAATAGCTCTTAGAACAGCCACTGTGGTGAATGTACGGGTCTCTTATCTTTCACTTTGATTTCCTTCCTCAGATAAATAATTCAGAGTGTTTCAAAGCGTTTCTTCTTCCTTGCAATGCTGGGCACTTCAGCTCGCTCACATCGGCGTGGGTGGAGGCCCCTGGGTTCTGGGTGCCTGTCCATCTGTCTGAGTGTCTGCAGCCGCCTAGGATCCCTTTCACTTCAGACTTATTTACTCTGCTTGTTGTGATTTAGCCCTCAAGCCACTGGCTCTAGGGCAGGCATGCTTACACAGTGAGCTCATTTCATTTCTTAATTCACACGTGCCAAGCCGAAAGGCTGTGTGTTACCCCATTTATTTTCATTCACCAGTTCTCAGATAGCTCTTAAATCTCGATTTTGCACTTGCAGTCAAAACCCCTGGCATTCAGCAACGTCCACACTCACGTGGGTGTTTTTAATTACCCTCACTCGCTTAAACCCTAGTGGCTTTAAAATAGAAAAGTGGGTAATTGCAACAGCCTAACCCTAAAGGCTTTTAAAGAAGTCTAAAGACTAAATAGAATTATTTAAAAGATACCTGCCACTTATTGATCATGCATTATATATCAAACACTATGTGCATTATTTTACAGATGGTGTTTTATTTAATCTTTTAATAAATCTATGGGATGGAAATGTTTTTATTCTATATATATTACAGATGAGGAAATGAACACTTAGATTAAATAACTTAGTCAAAATGATGTACACTTAGGGATAAAGGCAGGGTACAAACCCAGTTCCATCTATCGGCCAAGTCCAAATTCTGTAAAGCTAAACCATAGTTCCCTGGTTTGTTGAGTTTCAAAGTCAGCAACCTCCCCTCCCCCCCATTTTTTTAATTGACTTTAGAGAGAGAGGAAGGGGGAGAGAGAGGAGGAAAAAAAAACATGTCAATATGAGAGAGAAACTTAGATTGGTTGCCTCCTGTACCCACCGGGACCAGGGATCAAACCCGCAACCTGGGCATGTGTCCCAACCGCAAATTGAACCGGCGACCCTTCGGTGCACAAGACGATGCCCAACCAGCTGAACCACACCGGCCAGGGCTAGCAAACCCTTTCTTAAACCCAAACCAGAAATGCTTATGGAAGCCCAATGTGTAAAACTCATAAATTGCAATATGAGAGTGCTGGGGGCAGATGGAGGGTGGAGAGAAGCTACCAGAAGCACCCCCAGCCCCTGCTGTGGCCCTATCTGTAGGGTTCCATGGTCCCCTGTATCCCCACAAAGCAGAGTTCAGAAACCACTGCACAGGCCACTCAGCAACTCTGCAGCCCTGGGTCCCTGCTGTCGTCCTAGAGATCCCAGTGGTCAGCACTAGATGGAGACCGGCAGGCTTTGCAGAGAGCCCTGTGGAATTAATTATCCCACAGCATGTGCAGTGGCTAGAAACCCGGGCTCCCTCGTCAGATTGTTTGCGTTCAGCTTCTGGCTGTGGCGCTTACAAGGCGAATGGCCTTGGGTAAGGCACTTAAACAGCGTGTCCCTTAGTTGCGTCCCCTGTAGAGGGGAGTAATGGCAGCTCCGATGTCACAGGGCTGTGGAGAGCATTCAGCGAGTCCATACGAGCCACGTGGTCAGGACAGGGTCTGGCCCAGAGGACGAGCTCAGAGAACAGCAGCCGTGTATCGTCCCTGGGCCCTCATCATCGGGCAGCTGAGACCCCTCCTGCCCCACACCCCCGGCAGGAAGAGGCGAGAAGCTGTCCCAGAGACCAGCCCCAGGAGCTCTGTGGGCTCCCTGCCCCACTCCGTTAGGTCAGCCCCATTCTGCACAGTGATTAGCTGCACTTATTACGAGTTAGGGAATCCAGTGTTAACATATTTTTTCATAAAAAAAAAAAAAAAAATGTATTTTATTCCAATGTACTTATTTTCTATTAGAAAATTTTAAATGTTATTTATTTTAAAAATTGCTTAATATTTTTGTAAATTTGACAGCATAGCACTTCTATCTCAACTCCTTTAATGAATTAGAGCTGAAAATAGTGGACACTATAGGCAAATAAAGTGGGGAAAGAAGGGAGGGAGGAAGGAAGAGGGAGGGAGGGAGGGAGGGAGGGAGGGAGGGAGGGAGGGAGGGAGGGAGGGAGGGAAACAACGTAGAGAGAAGACAGCACCCTAGTGCACTGGGCCTGTTCTTATTTGGGTTGTGGGTACTCAGTCGTCAGGGAGGTGAGATCGCCATTCCCGACAGGCCACAGTGAGCCACCGTGGGATGCTTTGCAGACCAGTGCTGTTTCTAGGCGTCCTTTAATTTGGGGGCTCTGTGAGCCTGTCTAAATACAGTTTTTAAAGACAGTGCCCGCTTTTCCTAGATGACATGAGCTGTCCGGCTTACTTTGGCTCAGCGGGGTTTGAAGGCGTGCCCCTGCTTGTTCACACAGGTGCGACTGCGCTCCAGGATACATAGGCGAGCACTGCGACGTGGACTTCGACGACTGCCAAGATCACAAGTGCAAGAACGGAGCCCGCTGCACGGACGCGGTCAACGGCTACACGTGCACCTGCCCCGACGGCTACAGGTGAGGGAGGGACACACCTGCGGGCAGAGGCGGGTCTCGCGGGATCCAGTGCACGTCGGCAGTTAAGTAACACCTCATGGACCTGTCGCTCTCTTCTCTTTAGTGGCTTGTTCTGCGAGTTTTCTCCGCCCATGGTCCTGCCTCGCACCAGCCCCTGTGATAATTTTGACTGTCAGAATGGAGCTCAGTGCATCATCAGGATACATGAGCCAATATGCCAGTGTCTGCCTGGCTTCCAGGGCGAGAAGTGTGAGAAGTTGGTTAGTGTGAATTTTGTAAACAAGGAGTCCTATCTTCAAATCCCTTCGGCCAAGGTTCGGCCGCAGACGAACATCTCACTGCAGGTAAGGTTTCCCCCACTGGCAAGAACCACTCTCATCTGAAGCCAAATTCAGCTTTAAAGCATAAACGTCGTGGTGGTTTGGGAGTGATGTGATCTGTTACAGGGACAGTTACAGGCTTCCGGACACAATGACAGACAGGGCCCCTTGTAGGAAAGCACCAGTCTTCTCCCCAACATCTGTACTTTCCCAGACAAAATGGGAGCCGCGTATTTTCATTCATTACTTGTTTGAGAAACACACACACACACACACACACACGCAGCAACAAAGTATGTCTCTTTGTTCTGTGCTTGGGTAAAGGCTTTTTATTCATTTATCTTTATGGCCCTGCAGTCGGGCCCTGCACAGGGCAGGGGGTGGGGACGCTTTCCATAGAGAACCTGCCACTGAGAGGAGGGCAGGTGAGACGTCACAGGCGGCCAAGTATTCGGCAAAGCGTCCTTTAACTTTTCAACCAGGACCTTTGACAATAGGCATGGAATGAACAAACTCACTTTTATTGTGAGTCTTTCCTCCAAGTCACCGTGTACCCCTGAGTCAGCGATTCGGATCCCTGTAGACAAGGTGAGACTAGATTAGAGGGAACACGTGCAGGTGACGTGGGGCAGATTGGGCCTGCATGTTTGTTTCATCGGGTAAGCAAAATATTTTAATACGTTTTGAATTCAAATGGTTTTCGCCTGTTTCCTGTAGACCCCGTCCCGAGTTTGGTTTGTCCCGGCACTCCCGCGAGGGGCAGGGCATTCTTTACAAGTCAGGAGGAATGGGACCCTGGACGGCAGACAGGCCTTCTTTACTAAAACACCTGCCTGCCCGCTGCCAGCATTTGCCACAGCAGATTGTTACGAGTATACAGTAGTTTCAGGTTTAAGTCTGAACTTCTAGAGAACGGATTCATTGAAAGCTGAGAAAATCCAAAAAGCAGGGAGGAAAAAAGAGAAATTTCCCTCTTTTCATGCCATCACTATAAAGAATTTGCGTTTTTATATGAAATAGGAGGATCAGCCTTGCTCAGTGCGGTTGCATTTTACATATGCCATAAATAGAGCCGTTACAGAAGCGAAACGAGCAGGGAGGCGGAAAGCTCCACTGAGAAAGTTCAGGCACAGCCTGCGGTGTGTCCTTGGGTAGTTGTTACTGTTCTTCCACACACCGGAAACATCACTTTTATCCTGGTTAGATTTTCTCATGCTCTGCTGGGAAAATACAGTTTGAAACTGAAGGGGAAAAGCTTGATTTACTGTAAATACTCTGCACTCTAATGCTGGGGAAACTATTTTTCAGCTTTAATTTACCAAAGTATAAATTATGTATGTAAATTCCTTGTTTTTGCATATTTCATGGGACATGCATCTTTAAGCTCTGTCATTGCCAATATGTACAGAAAGAGTAAAAATATGTGTATGGATGTAATAAAAAGCACTTCTTTAGGAATTTATTTGCAATGAAGTGATTTAGACTAGGTTATCTTTTAAGTAATAATTTCGGCGTGCAGTAGTATTTTCTCACGGCCATAAGGGGAAAACAAGCCGTCGTAGAAAGTCTTCCCTGCAGTCTTGTTTCTTTTTGATGAAATGTTTGGGTGACTGTCCATCGTACTAATGGCAGGGGACTTCCTCCTAGATTGCCACAGACGAAGACAGCGGGATCCTCCTGTACAAGGGGGACAAGGACCACATCGCCGTGGAGCTCTACCGGGGGCGCGTCCGTGCCAGCTACGACACCGGCTCTCACCCGGCCTCTGCCATTTACAGGTGAAGCTCTCAGTCACTGGTGAAGATGAAGACAGTTGTTTAATGAGGAACTGCTTCTCTGTTGTTTGGTCATGGGGAGGGAGGGGTGGACTGGCTACAGCAGACTCTGTGACACGTGGTAGGGCCCTGGCAGGAACAGATGGCAGACTCCAGTTGGATAACTGCAGGAGAGATTTCTAGCAGGACCACAGGCTTCCCCCAAAGTAGGGCCTTCCTGCAACCCCTTTCGGAAACGGAAATGGAGTAAAGCTGGAAAGCCATTACCTTGGGACACACCTGCTCATGGATGCGCAAAGTACTTGGAGAGAGAGTGCAGATACTCGCAGACTCAGTTCAGGGCTAGGGGGGCTGGATGCCGGGGGGCTGAGTGTGGGTCCCAGGGGAGAGCTTGGTGGTGCCACTCTCACTGCTCCAGGCCATTCACTGGGACTAAGTAGAGGTACTGATCTCTAGATCGCTGATGTTATTCTTTTATATATCCATGTGCTTCAAAAGCCTTCACATCCTACTTGATGCTCCATAAAAGTTCCAGGAAAAGTCGATGCCAGTCGTAGCCGTGAATGGAATCCTTCTGGTGCTGAGCTAACCCACCGGGGAATATTTACAGCATGGAAACAAACACATAATGATTGGTTTCCAAGTGAAATGCGATCGTTCCTTCATCTCCAGATGGTGATGAATTAGTGCCAACATCGTAGATATTGATAGGCCTTAAATCATGCAGCCTCAATTTGATGCCCGTAGAGAGATTTCAGAATATTGATTTTTGTGGTTCATTATTGGTCTTGATATTTTAGTTTTATTGTATGCAGTGAAACAGCAGAGAACTTTCAGGAACCATAATAAAGGCCTTGAGGTTGACTTATCGAAGATGGTATTCACAAAACTGTACCCTTAAAGTATTTCTAGATACGTTGTAGGACCCGGGATAAATTATATCCACATGAGGACTGGCTGTAAAGAGCTTATCTTGAGTTTATCTTCATTGCCATTTTCTACTAACAAACAATAGAGTGTGCCCTGTGGTATTCATGAAAAAAATAACAGCACCTGGCATACTTCAATATGAAGCAGAGGTCTAGGGAAGGCATAGCCTTTAGTTAATTCTTGCTCTTTAGTTTATGGCACACAATCAAGAAAAGTTACTACATGTTTTTAAGGAAGAGAAACAACAATTACCTAAAATTCAAATAGAGAAATGATAGTTTGATTGATTAATTGATCGATTAATATGTATTATATGTATATGTAATATGAACATATCAATATGCCAATTAGGAATAGAAAAGTGCTTTTGTATAATAGAGACCCTAGGGAATGATTAAATTACTTCAACACCTTAGGAGAGTATAGTATTTGACAAGTAAGGGTCCTAGTGCCTAAGATGCATGTTCAGATCTAGGCTTGGCCAGTCTCTAGCGTGTAAACTCAGGCAAGGCGCTTAATTTTCCATGCCTCACAATCCACTTCTGTAAATGATAATGCGGCACCTACCCCACAAGGTCTCTGAATGTGGAACTGTAAACTCAGCTCTGTCCCCACTCCTCTCTCTCATTCTCTTTATTCTCGTCTCCCTTGTAACAGTAACAGGACAGGGAAGTTTTTCTGATATTTCTTCCTGGAGTATAGCAGAGGCGTCGAAAGTGTACCCTCAATCTTTATACGTTAACACGGAAAGTATACAGACTGTTTACAGTTTCTATGGAGAGAATTTTGAAAATATCTATCAAAATTACAAGTACATTTTCTGTCTATCCTATAAAATCCCACTTCTGGAACCTGATCCTACAGATAGAGCTGAAGACGCAGAAATAACATGTGCTCCGGGTAATTCGCTGTGGCACTGGTTGTAAAAACAAAGGTTAGGCAGCAACCTGAATTTCTATCTCAGTAAACTGTGTGCAATACATCCACAAAATGGAACGCAATGTTGTAAAAAGAAAAGGGGAGGGGAGGGAGGGAGGGAATGAGGAGGTTTCTGTGTATTATATTGAAGGTATATTGCTCAGTTTAAAAGGAAAAAACAGTAAGGCAGAAACAGTGTCAAAGTAGGTAAATTTTTGTGTTTTTATGTCCAGGTATTTGTATAAAGACAAAGGAGGGACAGAGAGGAGAGTGGGGTGGAAGCAAGGCATGTATGTGAATACCATTTTAGGGCATTTTGACTTTTGAACTATTTGAGGGTCATTATTGCTCAAGATGAAAACTGAAGTAATGAAAAAGCACTGGTGTCCTAAGGACAGTCTGCCTTGACTAGAGGCCCGGCTCTGCTGGCCATTAACTGCGTGTCTTGAGCAAGTGGCATAAGCTCTCTGGGCCTCACCTGGTAGGTGGTTATAATAGATCATAGTTCTGTCTTCGTGAGACTGTGGTAAGAATTGTATGATTTGACACATGTAAAATATTTAGAATAATACATGCCAAATAGTCAAAATGATCGCTGTTGGGATGATAATTTCAGAATGTCCAAAACCGAGGTGATTTCCTTTGTTGCACCCAACCCTGTGTCCCTGTCACATTCCTAATTTCACCAAGAGCCGTCACAGATTTTTGGCATCACAGATGTAGGGAGTTACTCTTAATAGTTTTCTTCCCTTCACCTTCAACTTGAAATCTGTCCCAAGTCTTAACTCTGCTCCGATTCATTTTCTGGCATTTATCCAAATGCTTCTGACCTTGCTCAGGCTACTAGAAGGTGCACTGTGGTGAAAGGTATTCCTTCCCCATCATTCTAGCAAAATCCATCACTAACTCTGTTGCTTAATACATATTTTGTAGAGTTGAATTAAATTTTCAAGTCATAATGTGTTTCCTGTTTGGTTGCCATTGGAAAAGTACACTACACTATTTTAAAAAGAGGTATTTTTATTAATTCTTACCATAGAGAATTTGTTCAGTTTAAATTCAGTTTATGGAATTTTATATTATAAAAGATGACTTTGGTAAACTTTTTTTCCACATTATGCATTATTTAATGTGCTGTTGGAACATCACACACAGGGATAATTCTGTACAACAGGTGCATCTTTGCCATCGCATGATTTCTTTTCAACATTGATGGAAATGGATTTTACTTTAGTAAAATGAAATCTGGCAAAATTAGAGGAACATAATCACACATTAAGTTATTTTTGTAGGATAACTTTTGCTTTAAAAAGTGTCATTTTAGATGTCAGGTACTGTCTCAAATGAATCTGTGTGAGAACCATTATCTCATAGAACTATGTCCAGAGAGAGTAGTTTACATAGCTGTAAGTGTGTTTAAGAAAACCCAAGACGAAGTGATGATTCCTTTCCCAGGAGGACTAAAGTGGCATGCACGTTTTCTCATTGTATTTCTTACACCTGACTTCAGAAGATCGTGGTTTCATGTAGACATGCCCACTGCTCACAGAGTTAGACATGCAGGCAGTGGTGTGGAGGAATTGTTTCCAAATAGGATACATCAGAATCACCTGAACGTTGTATTAAAATACAAATTCCTGGGCTCTACCTGTAGTTTCTGATTCACGTCTCAGATATGCCTTCCAATGTTTGTTTCTGTATGTTCCCAGGTGATGCTCTGGTCCAGGGACCACAATTTCAGAACCACTTTTATAAAAGGAATATATTTGAACTGCACTCTGAGAGCTCAGGGTGTGCATCTCTTCTGATAGCCAACTTCCATGACATCATGCTTGATGTTGGCCTTGAACCAGCCATGCTGGGAGTATTTCCACCACTGAAATCAGTAAAAACTCAGGCTCTTTTCTTGGTTCAGAGAGCCAGCCAGTCATTACACATTCACCAGCAACAGAAATGACATAAACTGCCTAACAATTGAATGAATGTAGAATGTCACACATAGCCTAAATTCTTATGCTGCTTAGAAAATAGCATTAAAAGGGACTTGGCAGTAGTGCCGTGAATGAGTGAGTGAGTGAATGGATGGATGGATGGATGGATAGATGGATGAATGTCGCCTAAACTTAAAGCTACCATCAGCAGTAGTCCCTCAGACAGAAATAGAGTAACTCATTTTTTTCTCAAGCAGGCTGATAATTGATTGCCTTTCAGAATGACTTTGTTGTCATCTAGATAGTCAGAAACATTTTAAAATTTAATAAAAATGGTATGCTTCTTTCCTTAGATCCAAATTAATGTCATTTTCCAAACCAGACAGCTTCTTTGGAAACATGGTCAACTAGTTAAAAACTAGGAAATGAGATAAATATATCTTCCAAAAACACAGGATTGTACCATGCGTCAACCAGCTTCGGTATTTAGGAATCATGTGCACCTCCCGGGGAATTTCCCCGTCTGACTCTTAGGCTTGGTTCACTACCCAGCCTCCAAGTTATGCAACTTACAGGATTAAGTTAAAGATAATAATTATAAAAGAACTGGGTCTCATTGGAGAAACAGAATCACTGTGGTCTTCTCATTTCCAAGACTCGCCCTTCTTGATATGCGGTATGTGAAGACACCACTGTTTACTGGCTTTATAACTTTGAGCGAATTACTTTACCTCTTGTGCTTACATTTTCTCATCTGAGCAATGGGAATTAGAGCTCTTGTTCACGTGTGTTTGGGAGAATTGAGAGTACCGAGTGTAAAGCTTCTAGTATAGTGCTAGGCACACAGTAGGCTCACAGTAATTGGTAATGGTGGCAGTTTATGGGCGCTCTTCATGCTCAGCTATCCAGATACTGAAGAATAAATACCAAGTGCTAAAATTACTGTCTTGCATGTAACTCTAACTGGATGTAGAAGTCACTTTCTATTTCAGTGCATTTAAATTAGATAATTTGCTTCCGAAGCACTGATTAAAATGCAACTTCACTTGATAAACTCATTATTTTTATGAGATGTCCTTGTGAGAACTCTTATGCGTGTACATAGATTCCTTTGGTCCCATTTAGCCTCCCACTCCGTTGGATTTAAAGGGGGAGCCAGGGAAACTTTTATTACCCTCCGCTCCCACTTCACGTTGAAGTATCTTCCGCCCAGAGATACCAAAATTAGGTAACCATTTGAATTTGTCTGATTTGTGATTCCTATTTAATTGCACAGAATATGCCAACAGATACTTTACATTTTTAAGGCGAAAAGCTGGACCTTGCATAAGCCAAATGAACTATTTAGCTTTGTTCAGTTACCAAAGTAACTTAGGATTTATGGTTGAAATAGAAATATAAAAGTCATTGTGAATGTGTCCTGCATAAATTAGGAAAATCCCAGACAACTTAGAGCCACTCTTCTTTTAAGCCCCGTTTTTAAACTCTTTCTCTGTAGCAGACCACAAGACGTAGTTGAGTAACTGCTTTGTTTCCATACATCCACTTAGAAATTCAACAAAATAAAATCTCAGGTAACAGATGAGTATAGCAAAACTGAATTACGTAATAATGGTAATAAATGCAGTTTATGTTCCCAGTGCAAAGGCTCAATGTTAAGAGGTTCGCTTGTGACTTCTGTGAGTCATCAGAAATATAGTTCCCTAGGGGGGAGTGCAAGAGAGTTTATCAATACTTCTCAGAACCCCAAAGGACATTGTGCATTGTGAGTGGGTAGGGGGGTGATGACCGCGATAGATGGTAAAATCGGTGATGGCTCAGGTTTATTGTGTAACAACTGCTGTGTCAGGCACTGCTTCTATTTTGAAAGGGCATTCCCCGTTGCTCCCCAATTTATCTCGTGCTTTACAAGACAGCATGAAACACCAATTTAGAATACGGTTCCCTCTCACGTATCTTCTCCAGGCCCCATCCACACAGTACAACTTTAAAAAACAAAGAATCTAAAAATATTAATTTCACAACACTGACCTATTAAAAGGCCAGAGTGGGGCCTTGATTCTAGGGAAATAGAAATGGAATTAAGCTCAGTGAACTTAGGCTTGCCACGTTCTGGAATGATCAGGTTTGACACTTAAAACTTGCGGGAGGAGAAAAACCTAGTCAGTCTGAATTTTACTTATAATTTGGAAAATAGAATCCAAATCTAGGTTTTATATCTATATACTTCAGGTGCATTCTCATAACTGTCAAACTCTCATTATAAGATTATTACTTCTTTTTTACAATTCCTTGATTTTTAGTAAATGTACAAGTTGTGCAGCCATCATATAAGGTTATTTTCCGTAGAAATTGATTCCTAGGCCATTTGGGAGAGAAATTATCTATCAAAGGCTTGTTAGTGGCGAGAACGCATGTTGATTGTATAGCACTAGGTACTCTTTAGGTTTTTGTGGTGGGTTTTTTTCTAAAGTGATGTGTAATGAAAAAGCATGTACTCTAGAACCTTAGAAAACAGTCATATTTAAGACCACTAACAGCTGCAATGCAACTTTATTTAGAAAATGATTTCCTTGTATAGTGTTTTTTTCTGTTGATTTTCATGGGATAATTAAATGTGTAGAAGGCAAAAATATTGATTGACATATTTCACATCTTTTAAAGATGATATTTGAGACAGGTTATCAGAGATCCTTGCACACATGGACTCCTTTAACCACTTAAAACAGAGAACTTCAAATGTTTTCACAGTTCTGCAGAATGCTTTATATTGCTGTCAAATCATAAAATCTTTCTACTTTATATAGTCAGGGGAGAAAGGAGTAAGATTAGACTTCTGTGCTGAGCACCATGCAGAAATGTCAATACATTCTTCTGTTATTTCCCAGGCTTGACCTAGTTGCAAATTTAAATATCAGCTCCTGGAAACTGAAGGGAACACCTTGTGCAGAGAATATTAAGTATTCACAATCTCTCTAACATATGCTCTGATATTTCCATTTTTGAGCCTTTAAAAAAAAACAAAACAATCTTTCCAGTCAAAATACTATGATATCAGCTCTGTAATATTCACTGTTTACTCTTGGCCCCAGTTTGCATCCTGCGTATCGTGTGCCTGCGGGGAAGGCGAGCATCTCCCCGACGGCTGCGTCTGGGCCTGTGTCCGCCCTGGCCTCCCTCTCGTCCTTGCTGCCTGCAGCACTCCGGGGACATCGCGGCCACGCCGCGCGGCCGGGCAGCCCCCGCCTTCTGACTGCACCCAGCTTCATCTTGCTCTCAGCCCTCCCCTTCACTGACCTCGCTTTCTTAATCTCCTTGTTTTCATCCATCTTATGAATTTCCATAAGCCCCCTCAGCATTTTTAGAATAATTGTTGGACGGGCCCTACGAAGTCGGAGAAGAGGAACTGAAGCAGCTCTGTCGACTCTAGACGGCTGCATATGACCGCGTTACGCTTTCTGCTTAGCCCGTTACCCCTCCTGTGCACTGAACATAGGCTTCTTCCCAGCAGCAGCATTGGATGGGTGGTCCTCTGAAAACTGCAAAGAAAGTAAGAGTCTGTTATCAGCGAACAGGTTTTAAAAGGAGCAGCGATCCTGCCACGCTGGTTCTCCTGTATTCGGGTGTCCGTATTTGACACAGGTGTAGGTTCTTTTTCTTGCAAATGGAACTTTCCTGGCATTTAAAAGCAAATACATCAAATATCTTTTGTAATTTCTATATATTAGGGGAAGGTGATCAGACAATGACAAAATGTACCCATTTCCACTTCCCCCGATGGAAGAACAAGCTTATATCTGTTCCCAGGAATGATTGCATCACCTTGAAAGTATCTTTTGTGTTTAAATCAACAAATGGCTTTTATCTTTATTGATGATAAGTAGCAGTATGTTTTCCCAAGAAGTGCTTATTGGAGTTTGTATTAGAAAGTCTCCTTTAATAGGAAGAACATGGAAGCATCACCTGAGTTTTGTTTTTGTTTATTTGTTTGTTTGTAGCGTGGAGACGATCAATGATGGAAACTTTCACATTGTGGAGCTACTCGCCCTGGACCAGAGTCTCTCCCTCTCTGTGGATGGAGGGAGCCCCAAAATCATCACCAACTTGTCAAAGCAGTCCACTCTGAATTTCGACTCCCCGCTCTACGTGGGAGGTAAGCACTCTTCCAAATCCCATGGGTCCCCAAACCCTGTGATCTTCGTCAAAGACTGATTCTGAAGTTGTTGGCACTGGTGCCATAGTCACTGACCAAGAGTGATCGGTCCCTGAAAGATGGGCATTAGGGAGAGAAAAGGAAGAGCCCTGGGTAGCTGGTAAGGGACCATCTGTAGTCTCAGCTCGGGTTTTCACTGACTGTGTCCTTGGGGTGGAGAAGAACATTAATATTTCTTTGTGTCTGTCACATGCTACGGGGCTGACATTTCACAGAATTTCATCTTGTTATTTGATTTGGTCTATGGAAAAAGAAAGCATGAGAGGTCAAATTAGACAGTGAAAACAATGACGAAATAGGTTTGATGCAAACTGTGGGGTGCATGACCTCACCCCAGCTCCCTTGAGGAGGTGAACACTACCAGCTTCAGTGAAATGTTACTATGCTGGCATGGCTGGGCCACCAGCTGCTAACTCAGAGCTGGATGACAGGATAATTACTAATGAAATTGAATGAAAGAATTAATTAATTAATTAAATGTACAAATTGTATTGGGATAATAGAAAGTATTTTTGTTTAGCGTGACCTTAACGTGGCTTGGGAAGGTGGATTAGAGCTTAGAGTGATAAAGACCCTGGACCTTATTTTTAAGCAACAGAAGTCAGATGAGAAAATAGGTGAGGAAAGAAGTAAGAGCAAAATTCTGAAGGAGCCCAGAGGAGAGGACCCACAAAGGAGAGAGCTTCCACTCTTGCCTCTATCTGGAGGAGCCAATGTATACTGGAGACATAGAATTTCAAATTTCAGACAAAGGAGTAAGAAAGCATGCGATGTTGAACTGATTTAAATCACATTGAATTGAGCAAGGTGAATTGACTGATAAAATTAATTTATTTTACAGATAAATAAGTTAAAGCTTTTCAACAGGTCAGTGTAACTGATTTCTTCACCACGGCAGGTATTTTCATGAAGTTCGCATCTTTCCCTTCAAAATAATAATCTTTGGCTGCTACACAATTTTCTCAACACCTCAGAACCTACCCTGATAGTTTTGTTTGGAATTGTCCTGAATGTCCAGAGCACTTTTATTTTTAATAACTTCTGCAATGGAAAATCTTAGCACTTTGATAAAGTTTTCATGTTTTAGAAATAGTTAAAAATCTTTGGTTCCATTCTGTAAATAGTTATTGAGCATCTCCCATATGCTGAGAACTAAATTCATAGATGCTTGAAGGATAAAGAGTTGAAAAAAAAAAAAAAAGTCTCTTCTGTGCCCAGGGGAATGGAGAAGGCAGGCATGTCTTCGAGTAATCAGATGTATTGCCTGTTAGGCCTGTGCAGCAAGTTGACAATCTAGTGGCTTCATGGGAGTCGCAGCTATGAGACTCATTAAAAGACAGAGCCTCCCATTGGCCTGTACTGCAGTTAACAGCTGTTGCCTTGGGATGGCCGAAGCAATCCCAGATGTACCTGAGACGTGAGAGAAATTATATTTACTAAGCCCATGCTATGTGCCCAACACAATGCTCCTTTTCAGCCTTACTCCTCAGAGACTTTAGGAAGTAGGTATGATTTTGTTTGTTTGTTTTACAGTCCTGAAGGGACAGTCTCAGGGACTTAATAAAACTCGTCCAAGTTCACAGAGCTATGACGTGATAGACACCTCACTTGAGTGCAGGTCTGCCTGGCCCCGAGCCACCTGTATTGCCACTCGGTTATTAACATAGAGCAGAAAGGGAAACAGTCTGAGTGTGTGGCTTTTTGTTTATTTCTGGGTTTGTTCTTCACTTGATTTCATTAGAAACCATTTCATTAAATGCTTTCAAGCTCCTGTGGAGTATATAGGGGGGTGGTTACAGAATGGGAGTGCTTGGGTCAGAACATTTCTCAAAACAGAAAAAAAAAAATTTAAATTCCTAACTAAAAGTGGTCATCCTTCTGAGGGTAGAGGGCTTGGCTATCCATTCAGGCCTGAGAGAAACCACTTTCATCCTCACCTCACTCCCAGAAAACAGAGTGGACTCATTTCCTTCCAACTCAGGGAGCAAGGGTAATTCAGATCAAAGAAACACAAGGGAAGTGTAAAACTGCAGCCCAAACTCCATATGGCAAAGGCAGGAAAACCTGTTAGCCAAGGAGAGCAAGGTAAACCAGCTGTCCCCTTTTCTCCAAGCTGGACAATAGGGACACTCCTCAATGATGTCACTACCTTAGGCCCCTTGCAGAAGAATTCACTAGCCAAAGAGGAGGCAGCTTTACCTTACCCTTGGGTCATCCATTACCCCTGCTGTAGGCCTTGCTCAATACAAATCTAATCTTTATGCTTTTCTCTATAATAATCCAATCAGAACATTGTATTATTACCTAATGGGATTAAAAAACAATAGTTGAGACCTGCACATAAATACCCCTTCCTGCATCACAATCTCCTAAAGCCACCATTGGACAAAGGATTTCAGCTCTGACACTTGATCCCTTTATTGTCATTTTGAAACCTGTAGAGCTTGTTAAAACTAAAAATGGTCCACTAAATTACCTGTTGACTGATAGATTGACTGAACTTCAACTACAGCCCGTGGCATAAAAAAAAGCTAAAAATAAAAAACACAGGTCTACTTTTGTTTGTCAATGAAGACCTAGTTTCCTAGTCAGAACTGTGTTGGGTGTGTGAAAGGTTGACTCAGAATACTTCTTGATGGTGTGATGTCCTGTTAAAGGCAAACATATGTGTAATGGATCAGTGTTTTCATTTACAAATTACTGTGATCAGAGCTGGGCCTGTTACAGTTGTTAGCTTTGGAAATAAAATGCACACATTTCCTAATCATTTGTCCCTGCTGAGGAACATCACCAGTCTGTATTTAACCTTGGCATGTGCACATGAGAGTGTTATAACCAGTCAAAATGAGCTATTAAAAAATAGTTTGGAAATACTCTTTTTTAACCTCTGAAGAAAGGGCCATAAATGTGGACATTAAAGCCCACACATTTATGATAGACTGGTAAGATTAAATTAGAAGAACTCATCCCAGAGCAAGGAATTCCTGTCTCCAGGCCTCTCCTTCTGACCTGGCTCTATAAAGCAGCCCAGTGTCCGAGGCCAGGTGGACCGAGACTAAAAGCCTGAACTCATGGAACTTCAAAGCCAAGACACATAAATCAGTACCTGTCAAAGTGTGACGGAGACCACCTGCTCCAGAGTCACCTGAGTTGCAGGTTGACATTTAGATTCCTGCACGCCACTCCCTCCTGCTGAGTCAGAATCTCAGGGATGGGACAGAAGGGGGTTGGGGGAGCTGCCTTCCAAGCTTGGGCTTCTGGTGGTTCTTACATATGACCAGCTTGGAAACAACTGTTTTAGTCCATCCATTCATATTACAGGTGAGAAAGCCAAGCCCCAGAGGATGGGAAATGATGGGCCCAAGTGCACACAGAGCCAACAATAAAGACTTGACCTCTAGCCTTATGGTGCTGTGCACCTGCCTGTCTGTTTCTGGCGTCTGCAAGCAGGGCTCCTTTGAATGGGAAAGATGATGATGCCACGAGACAGGGCCCAGAGAGTACTCAGGTTCTTGGTCTTGTAACCATTCATCCCCCTAGAAAGTGAGCCAGGTCTTTTCTAGCCGACACCCTCCAGCCAGAAGCTCAGAGTCCAGGCACCAGGAGGACGGGGACACCAGGGGGGAAGTCAGTTGCTCTGCAAGCCTCTCGTTCTCCCCTTCTCCCTCTGCAACCTGGACAGTTGCCTTCTGTGGGATCCCATCCAGGAGCTATTTCAGGGTCTGGCTTAGGCCATGGAAAGATTCCTCAGTTTTGCCAAATGTGGGTCACTAGATGACAGTCACTAGTGGAATGAATATATACAAATTGCTAATTCTGTTTTTGTAATTTCTTTTGTATTTCCGATTTCTTGGAAAATGATGGTTTCACTCTCAATTAGTAAACAAAACACTGATGTGAATGAGGTGCTGTCCTGATGGGAAGCATGGTGAGTGTCTCAGGCACTGACATCCACGACTGTGCTCTGGACGCTGTCACTGGTGATCTGGGTTAGTTGCTGGCTTAGAATTTGGCAGGACCAGGGTCATGGTCACTGTGAACCCCAGCTCTCACCTTCTGGATCTGAATGGACTGAATTGTGACTGGAGATTGCAGAGATTCGTCTCGTCTGCCTAACTCTAACTCAGTCCTGTTGGGTGACATTGAGTAGGCCGCCCGGTGAGCTCTTTGGGCCCTGGGACCTCCGTCTTTAAGAGGCAGGATTTGTCAGAGATTACTAACCTTGCTTTGTGGAGCTCTAGGCTTCCAGGGAGTGTGTCCAGGTTGAGGGGATGAGTGTGGAGAGGGGAGAGAACACCACCGTGTCCCCTTCCCAATCCTCCCTTTAGGTACAGTAGCTCTGCTTTTAGGTTTTATATATTTATGCCTCTGTGTCAGGTTTGGTTTAAAACAAATATTAAAAATTAAAGACTAAGCCCAGCTGGCGTGCTCAGTGGTTGAGTGTCATCCCATCAACCTGGAGGTCACGGGTCAGTTCCCTGTCAGGGCACATGCCCAGGCTGCAGGCTCAATCCCCAGTAGGGAGCATGCAGGAGGCAGCCGATCAGTGACTTTCTCTCATCATTGATGTTTCTATCTCTCTCTCTCTCTCTCTTTCTCTCTCTCTCTCTCTCTCCCTCTCCCTTCTTCTCTCTGAAATCAATAGAAACATATTTTAAAAATTAAAGTCTGATCATCACTGAACTAGGTCCTTTATCTAGTTGTGCATTAAAATTGCATAGCATCTTCTAGAAAACAAAAGCAAAGAAGCACACATCTCTCCCCCCACTCCCATCCTGCCCGGAGACTCGGATCAAGGTCTGGGCTGAGGTCCTAAGCATCAGTATTTCTGCAGAAGCCATGGGATTCTATCCGGGCTGAGACCCACAGGACTAGATGCCCATGACATCAGTTTCTCCTGTAGAAGTGTCACACAGACTGCCGCCCTGCTGGGAGAGCTAAGAGCGCCTGGGTGGCAAATGGCCGAGGAGTCCCCAGAGAGCGTGACCTCTGACTCGCTGTCCCTCCCCAGGCATGCCCGGGAAAAACAACGTGGCCGCGGCCCTGCGCCAGGCCCCGGGGCACAACGGCACCAGCTTCCACGGCTGCATCCGCAACCTGTACATCAACAGCGAGCTGCAGGACTTCCGCAAGGTGCCCATGCAGACGGGCATCCTGCCCGGCTGTGAGCCCTGCCACAAGAAGGTGTGCGCCCATGGCACGTGCCAGGCCAGCGGCCAGTCGGGCTTCACCTGCGAGTGTGAGGAAGGATGGACGGGGCCGCTCTGTGACCAGAGGACCAATGACCCCTGTCTTGGAAATAAGTAAGTGCCAGCTACTTGTTGGGGAAACACACCTATTGCAACCATCAAAGGAAACACAGAGGGGAGGGGAGGGGAGGGCAGGGGAGGGGGGGAGGTGCAAGAAAGTCAGCCCCTTAAACTGTCTCCTTCCCGTTTCTTCCCTCACCCTCCCTCTGCCCTCCTCCTCTCCGCTAACGCATTTTCATTCCTGCTCCCCCCTCTCTGCAGATGCATGTATGGCACCTGCCTGCCCATCAATGCCTTCTCCTACAGCTGTAAGTGCCTGGAGGGCCATGGGGGTGTCCTCTGTGACGAAGAGGAGGACCTGTTTAACCCCTGCCAGGCCATCAAGTGCAAGCATGGGAATTGCAGGCTCTCAGGCCTGGGGCAGCCCTACTGCGAATGCAACAGTGGGTACACTGGGGACAGCTGTGACCGAGGTAAGCCAGCTGGCTCAGCCCCTCCCTGTCTTAGAAAAGCAAGAGGGCCTCCTGTGAGAAGAGAGAGAGAAAGGGAGGCAGAATGGGAAAGAGCCAGGGAGAGGGGAGCGGGAGGAGGAATGCCAGGGCTTCGGGGGACTCGCAGTTGCTGCTGCGGATTTATTTCCCGGTGTTACGAGGGCAGCAGATGGCAGCTGTCCTAACGTCCGCTGCAAGGTTGTACCCACCTTCGGGTGTCTGCTCACGCGTCGATTTGCTGCGGAAACACTCCCTTCTACCTTATGTAGAAGTACACTTACCTTTACTCCTTTCTTCCTTTACCTGAGGCTCTCACCCAAATGCATTAACTCATCTCTGGCACAGAGAAGAGGGAGCTCGTAGTTCAGCTCTAGCTTGAGGGTCAAGTCCCCGCTGACCCTAGAATCAGACCGACTGGTCCTGGCACGTTGTGCGGGTGAGAGGGATGGGATCGGCCGACGTGCTGGCCCACCCGCCTCCAGAGTCTGCGTGGCCAGCACGCCCTTGGCCTCTGGCTCGCCCGGATTTGGTTGAGTGTGTCAGAGGGGCGAGACAAGGGAACGTGCCCATGGAAGCTTTTCGCAGATGGCTCTTTCTGAACTAGTTCCTACCAGGGTAATTTATGAAGTTAGTGGAATGTTACTCATATTAAGTAACAGACTGAATGATACTAAACCCCGGGTCTAATAAATTAAATCACATACTCTCTGAAACATCTCCCCGCGGTAAACAGATCCAGCTGCTGGGAGCGTAAAAACAGAAGATGCGTATTTTTGCCATAAAGGAAAAGATTTAGGAATCCAATTTTCTTGTCAGCCCAATGGCCAGAGTATTTATAGTTCACATTGATAGTTTTCACTCTGCTGCAAAGAAAGGCCGAAAAGAAGCATTTTTCCAACAAGCAGCAGACTGTCCGCCAGTCCGTATAGGTCCCGTAAGCATCACAGGACAATGCCCGCTGGGAGCAGGGGCCAGAAGCCGCCTCCCGACTCCGGGGGCTTGGAGCCACCGTCCTTACGTGCTTGTGCTCTGTGTTCTTCCTAGAAGTCTCCTGCCAGGGGGAGCGGATAAGGGATTATTACCAAAAGCAGCAGGGCTACGCCGCTTGCCAGACGACCAAGAAGGTGTCCCGGCTGGAGTGCAGAGGCACCTGCTCGGCCGGCCAGTGCTGCGGGCCCCTGAGGAGCAAGCGGCGGAAATACTCCTTCCAGTGCACCGACGGCTCCTCCTTCGTGGACGACGTGGAGAAGGTGGTTAAGTGCGGCTGCACCAGGTGCCCCTCCTAACGGCCCCCCGGGCGGCTGCTGGCCCCTGCGGGTGGCCGCGGGCCGCTGCACCAGCTGCACCAGGTGCGCCTCCCGGGCGGCTGCTGGCCCCTGCGGGCGGCCGAGGGCCGCTGCACCAGGTGCGCCTCCCAACCGCCCCCCGGCCCCCGCTGGCACCCGCTGGGCCGCGTTGGACTCGCGAATGCTTCGTAGCGGAAATATTTGAAATATATTGTAAGATACAGAACAGACTTATTTTTATTATGAGAATAAAGACGTTTTTCTGCATTTGGAAAAAAATAGAAATGTGTGGACCACAGCTTCCCCGACGCTGGAGAAGTGCAAAGGGACGTAACCTGGAGGCATGAGGACAAGGATGGGACCCGAGGTGGCTCGGGTTTGTCCCTGTGACATGCCGCGGACAGACAAGCACATGCCCACGGGAGCCGCGGGCCGCCGGGCGGACGTGAACTGGCCCAGAGCAGGAACCCCGCGCCCGCGTCTCTGTCGCTGCGGCTCACGGGGACAGACCGAGCACGTGTGGGAGTGAGGATGCAAGGCCGAGGGGTGGAACCCAGGGTCGCAGAACAAGTGGGTGAGAAATATTTTGTGCAAAACAGTCTCCTGAAGACCTGGGTTCCATTCGCGAGAGAGGACGGGAGTCCTAAAGTGTTACCTTCTTTTTAAACATCAGCATGTTAGAGAGGAAGCACACAAAAGTGTTCATCTACCGCTTTCCAGTATTAATTTTTTGTAATATAAATGATAAAGGAGATGATAAAGAACCAATAGATTATTGATAAATAAATTAGTAATAATATGAATTTTTTGTTTCTATGAGTTCTAAACGGCCCTATTACAGTATTCAGTTTCCATGAGAAATATTTATTATATCAAAGTACATTGTACTTAACATTTTAGGCCATCCTTTTGCTGTTTCTCGATGCTTTAATATATATTAATTTATAATTGTCCTGATATTTTTGTACATTATTCAAACTTTAAAAAAAAAAAAAAATCAGGATTTTTTTTTTTTTTTGGCAATAGTACTAACATAGGGTGTTATCTTGGGATAAATATGTGTTGGTCTGTTTGTTTACTTGGACATCTGACCACTGGTGTCCCTGACCTACTGGCCTCACTGAGGACACCTGCAGAGCGTTGTAAAGTCTGCGTGTGAGATGGTCCTAGGACAGGAAGGGGCCGCTCTGCACCTGTCCTCCCAGAACAGAAACGGGGTGTAGCAATCGACACTAGGAAATAGATTTTTGACAAATTAATATTTCCTTGAATTTTTGGCCCTTGGGGGGGGGGGGGGACAAGAGAAAAGGCTGTAATGACAAGAACTGTGATTCTTCTTCCAACCAATAAAGCTCCTTTATTACCCTGATGTTCCCATGTTAACATGTTTGCTGCTAAATTCCAGTGTAGAACCGAGAGTGATTTATAGTGGACTGTGCTCCCCCTCCTCAGAGTCCCCGGGTTCCCCGTAAAGATGCAGATGTTTCTTTCCAAAAACTCTTTTTACAGAGAAAATTAGATGTACGTGTATAATTTGGTGTGCTCTGTCTTTCTCCAGACTAATATCAGTTACACTACTGATGTTTGTGAATTAAACAGGCATTTACTGCATCGACAGCTTGGTGATTTCTTAGAAACTGCACAGTGTTTAGAGTCCCCTCCTCAAGAGTTCCTTAGTCATAGTGAGACAGAGAAGAGAACCTGTCCTTTTTGTTGCCAGAAGTTGGCTTGTGATTAGCATAGTGTCACACCTGGGGACTTGGGAATGGCCACATGGAAGAGATGAGTAGAAGAACACATCCTGTGCTAGGGGGAAAAAAGTGCATATTCAGTTGATTTCTTCCCCCAAAAGTGAAAGGTGAAATGTCACTAACCTACAAACGGTATTTTTTTCGTTTTATTCTTTTTCCGTCAATTGGAACCAGATGGAGAACAATGAAGGGCAAGGACCCCCTTTCTTCCCGGGCAGGCGTGAGTAACGTCACAGCACCACCCGGAGCAGGGAGGCGGGCTGACTGGGTGGGACGTTAATGCGCACCCGCCAGGCTAGGATCTGCTCATTTCCCCGTAAGAAAATCCTGGGCGTGCTTTCGCTCGCGCACACCCTGTCTCCCCCAAACACACATGCCCAATCATTTACTCACTCGTGCTTAAAATGTCTACATTTTAATTATATGATTACTCTATGGTCATTGTAAAACATTTTTTTTTATTTCCATCGGTTGCTTTTTTCCCCAAGAGGTCATGGATCACTCATTAAGCAAAGAAGCATCAAGGGCGATGACATGGCTTGGTTTGCGTTTATAGGTTTGGGTTATCTTAATAGCCACTGTTTGTCATATGCCAGGCACTACGCCAAGGGCTTTCTGTGAAATACCTCATTCAGCGTCACTACAAACCTATGTCCGGGGTTGTCGCGATCCCTTTTACACAGGCACAAGCAGCTCGGAACAGAGGAGCTGAAGTCCTGTGACCATGCTCAAGAGATGCAGGCCGCAGCTCAGTGGCCGCAGCTCAGTGACCGCAGCCCTCTGCGGAGGTTCTTTTAACCCTGTGAGCCTCCTTTCCCAGCACCATTTTTCTCTCTCTCGACCATGTTGATTTAAATAATCTAGATTAGAGATGCTTGTTTTGTTTTTGTTTTTTAAAGGAAAAACAAGTGAAGTCTAAGTCGTTTCCAGACTGTAGTCCTTGCTCCTCCATGCTTATAAAGACACGATGCCTGAGATTTGGGCTGAATTAGCAAGTTTGTTAGGGGATTGTTTGCCCTTGATGGCACTGTTTTCTCCAAATGAGCCCTTCTTTGAGAAAATCCAATAGCCAAATAATTACCAGCAAATGAGACAAATTAAGGGCAGTTATTCATGGTATAAAAGGCTTCTCACTTTTAAAGCCTTGACCATGAGATTACTTTAAGAAGGAAACTTAACTATTCTAGAGCATTTCCAATGGACTCCAATCTTTTAAAAACATTTTACACATATCAGAATCAAAGCTAAAGCTACTACAGGAATAATGTACTTTGTAATTCAGGCTGATTAAACATCCTCAGTGTGTTTACTTTTAAATTCTCACACTAGTGAGGCACCATCAGGAAATGCCATGGGGGGTTGACATGTGTTCAATTTAAGATGTGTTCATTGAGTAACTAAGTCTTTTCAGATTTCCTGAAATTATTTCTAAGCAATAATAAACTAACTATGGTTTTAGAGTTGCCTGAGCTTTTTTTTTTTTGGAAGGCTTGCTTGGTCAGCAGCAATTCTTTCTGGAGAAATGGTTGAAAGAATGTTGAAATTGATTCAGGACTTAAAGATTTTAAGTGTTATGGTATCATTTGCCTCATAGAGTGATCATTATTTCAAAATGAATGTTTGTGAAAATATATGAACTATAAAAAGTATATGAAGCTTTATATAAAGTATATAAATCTATGTCAATTACATAAGCTATTTTCATTCTTAATCATGTCTGTGTACTCAAAATTCATTTAAAGACACATTTGTATTTCCTATCTCCTACCATGTGCAAGAAAATACCCTAAACTGTGATCCACAGTGTCGGATGAAGTGCATCTCTTCTGGCGTTTTAGACCATTGACTCTATGCAATTGGAGTAGAGGTTAAAGTAGGTAATATATTTTATACAAATGACCACACTGATATTTAGCTTCAGATTATGGTAAGGGCCCTGACGGAAATTTGGGGATATTAGAAAAGAGTATAACAGTGGATACATATTGAGAGGTTAGGGAATGGCTCTGTGGAGGGGTGACATTTAAGCTGAGTCATGAAGATTAAAGTAGGATCAAGGATGGATGCAGATGGAAATATATGTGGGGTCAAGGCTGGGGGTCCATGCAGAGAAAGCCTGGGTGCAGGCCTGACTCGGGAAAGAGTCTTCATGGTCCAGGAAACAAAAGAGGTAAGAATGGTCACAGTGAGGCATATGTTTGTTTCACATGTGGAATAGAGTGACCACTTTCTGGCTTTATAAACTCACTTCATAAAATCCACATTTTTCTTCTGAGCATCTGTTTACAGCGAACCTTTAAAATGTCAACAAAAATGAAATTTCCATTTTAAAATAGCATCTAGTTAGTTGTGTTTAATGCAGTTCCCCAAAATTCTGAATGAAATGCCTCTGAAGATACAGGAAATATAAATACTTACAATAGCACTAAAAATTAAGAACAATGTATCTTGAATCTCAGAGGAATTTTCATGAACTGAAAAGCTGATGATGCTGGATGGAAATAAGTAACTGCTGGTCAGCCCCTGCTTTGAAACTCAGTGCATTCCTTCCTCTGGACCCCAAGGCCAGAGGCTCAGGAAGTGAGTCAAAAGGAAAATTATCAAATATCTGTGGATTAAGGGTGCGACTTTGTGAGGATGTCAGAGAGCCATGCCTCCTGATGAGGGATCTCATCAATGAAGCCAAAACTGCAAGAAATACTAGAGAAGAGCAATAGTATTTCACTGAATCTTGAGAGATGTATTCTCTCCAGATAAACTACTGTAAATGTGAATTAAGCCTGGAAGAGCCATGGCAGCAACGAATGCTTAGTACGACGGGAAGAGGGAAATACTTTGTCAATACAGAAAATCAGAGAACAGTTGCATTATATTGACTCACTATTGAGCTAATGAAATGGTTCAAGCAAAAGCATGGTGGTAGAAATAGATTATATTTGGGGGTGAGAGCTAAGAAGTTCAGAATTCTTTGGTGGGCACAGAAGTCTATTAAGATTGTCTGAGTAGGAGGGTGATTTCTCCAGACCTGTAGGATGGAATTTTCGATGATTGCAGAATTAAAAATGAATTTATCAGGGGACTATTTCTTTTTTTTCTTCTCTTTTTTACTTTTTAAATTTATCTTTGTTGTTGAGAGTATTACAGGTGTCCCATTTTTCCCCCCAATTGATCCCCTCCAATTCCCTCCCACCCCCTTCCCAGGCCTTCACCCCGTTATTAACTGTGTCCATGGGTTATGCATATATGCATATAACTTCTTTGGTTAATCTCTTTCCACCCTCCACCCCCCTTCCCTCTTTCCTCTGAAATATGATCGCCTGTTGCATGCGTCAATGTCTCTGGATCTATTTAGTTCATCAAATTCTTTTGTTCATTAGCTTCTTCTTAAAGAAGACCCTTCAACTTTTCCTGTAGTGCTGGTCTGGTGGTGATGAACTCCTTTAGCTTTTTCTTATCTGTGAAGCTCTTTATCTGACCTTCAGCTCTAAATGATAGCTTTGCTGGATAGAGCAATCTTGGTTGTAGTTCCATGTTTTTCATCACTTTGAATATTTCTTGCCACTCCCTTGCGGCCTGCAAGGTTTCTGTTGAGAAACCAGCTGACAGTCGTATGGGTGCTCCCTTATAGGTAACTAACTGCTTTTCTCTTGCCTCTTTTAAGATTCTCTCTTTGTCTTTAACCTTTGGCATTTTAATTACGATGTGTCTTGCTGTGGGCTCCTTTGGGTTCCTCTTGTTTGGGACCCTCTGTGCTTCCTGGACTTGTAAGTCGATTTCTTTCCCCAGGTAGGGGAAGTTTTCTGTCATTATTTTTTCAAATAGGTTTTCAACTCCTTGGTCTCTTTCTTCCCCTTCTGGCACCCCAATACTACGAATGCTGGACCTCTTGAAGTTGTCCCAGAGGCTCCTTATAGTATTTTCATATTTCCGAGTTCTTTTTTCTTTTTGCTCTTCTGGTTGGGTGTTTTTTGTTTCCTCATGTTCCAAATCGCTGATTTGATTCTCAGTGTCCTCTACTCTACTGTTGATTCCATGAAATTATTATTCATTTCAGTTCCTGTAGCCTTCATTTCAAATTGGTACTTTATTATGTTATCGATTTTCTCAGTTATTTCCCTAATAGTCTCCTTAAACATCCTTATAAACAAAATTCTGAACTCTTTATCTGTTAGTTTGCTTGAATATATTTCATTTAGTTCCTCTTCTAGAGATTTCTTCTGTTCTTTCCTTTGTGACATGTTTCTTTGCCTCCACACTTTGGATGCTTCCAGATGTTTGTTTCTATGTATTAGATAGAGCTGCTGTGTGTCCTGGAATTTGTAGAGTGGCTTTGTGTAGTAGGTGTCCTGTAGGGTCCAGTGGCTCACCCTCCCCAGTCACTTGAGCTGGGCCTTCTGGGTGCTCCCCTGTGTGGGCCGTGTGCACTGTCCTGTTGTAGCTGAGCCTTAGTTGCTGTTGGCATCACTGGGAGGAATTGACCCCCAGGCCAGTCAGCTGTGTGGACCAGCTGCAACCACAGCCAAAGAGCTGCTGTGCTGGAGACACCCCCATGGAGCAGGATTTACTTCAGGGGAGCTTTGGTGTTCACCAAGTGCACCCCTTGAGTGTCACTCGTGGATGTGGTAGGGTTGTAATCCAGCGTGGCCGAGTCTGACCACCAGGTGCACTGTCTCTAGGGCCTCCCGGGAGGTGCAAAGTCAGCCTGTGCCAGGGCCTTGCCCAGGGCCACCCAGCATGAGCTACACAGCAAACCGTAGTTGGCTGCTCCTTGTGCTGGGCTTGGAGGAGCCCAGGAGAGGCCCAGCTCTGAGCCAGTGCAGCTGCCGCTAGTGCCAGGCCTGGGGCTGCTTATCAAGCCGTATGGGGCAGCTGCTGCTTGTATGAGAGACTTTAGGAAAGTCCTGAGCATGAGGCTCGAGAGGCCACTTGCACAGAAAAGCCCCTGGAAATGGCCCGGATGAGCTGCAGGTGGGGAGGGGCGGGGCCTCCGGGAATCCCGGGGCCGGGCCACAGGTGAGTCAGGTGGTGGTGACTCAAACATGGCGCCTGCTGCCGGCTGTGTGCGGGGAGGACTCGCCACAGGAGCCATGGCCTCCGCCAGCCCTTCTGCCCGGGAGGAAGCCGCCCTCCGCCTCTCGCCCGGATCTCAGGCAGGTTAGTTCCCCCCGAGTGTCCCGGGTCCTTTCAGGCTGCTCCCTGCGCTGGGCTCAGAGGGAGCGTCCGAGTGAGTCCGCGACGGGCCCTTTAGAGGAGCCGCTGGGGCTCCCGCAGCCTCCGCCACCCTCAGGGACAGTCCCCGCCGGTTTCACAGCCTGGAGTTGCGGGGACGTCTCTTCCCAGTCTGGAGCCCTGGGCTGGGGGCCTGCTGTGGGGCTGGGACCCCTCGCTCCTCTGGGAAACCTCTGCCGCCGAGATTCCCTCCCGGGTTTACCCCCGGCACTGGGTGTGGGCCCGGACCCAGTCTCTGGGATCTAGCCCCGACGCGCCCGCGTCTCCGCCCCTCCTCCCGGTCTCGGTGCTGCTTCAGCTCCCTGGTTGTGGGGCTTTTGTGCAGCCAGATCTCAGGAGGCTCCAAGTGATGGTGGTTCTGTATTTTGGTTGTAATTTTGATGTGGTTGTGGGAGGTGGCGGGTGCAGCTGTTACCTACGCCACCAGCTTGTTTTTCCTCAGGAGACTATTTCTTAAGTCTCAAAAAAAAGGTAAGGGCCAGGAATGAAAAAGGTAAAAAATGGCAAATGAATTTGAAGTGATGACACAGATGTACCGTTACAGTGGAAGAATTAATAATTCGCAATGACGTTAGGTGTGTTTGGCAAGGAAGGGGGAAATCAAGTATGTGTCCTTGTTTTGAGCTTGCCGATTGGCTTCTGCTTTTCTGATGCACAAGAATTGAAATCTAGGTTTGGTTGCACCATGGTGACTGCATAGGGCTGGAAACAGCTTGGGGATCAGAGTTCCTAACCTGGGAAGCCCAGCTCTGTGCCCTCAACACATCTTCCAGCCAACTGTTGAATAAAAATGATACTTTCCTCTAGTTTGTGTCTCTAATATTTTTAAATATCTTTAATTAAATATCTTTAATCAATCTGTAGGATAAAATCCAAACTCTTTAGTATGATATTCCAAATCGCTCCCAATGTGACCTTCTCAAGACTTCGATATGTGCTTTTAGGTTGACAAATGGTAGGAAAAAATACTTTAAACAAGTTGTGGATGAGATATCTAAAACCATAGATATAAGATTTGTCCGAGTAAAAGTGGTAGATGATGCCAAGAAAGTGGATGAGTAATTTAGAAACACAATAGAATGAACACGATCAGAGGACCAAGACAGCTTCACGTGATGCTCGCGTTTCTGGAATTGAGTGGTCCCAGGATGGGATGAAGAAGGAAGAGTCTGGGTAGAGTCAGCAGTAGTAGCTGGATAGCCCTGGGTGAGGAGTGGAGGTTGTGAGAACAGGCCGCCCTCTCAATACGTCTAAAAGCTACGGAGAGAGAGTCAGGCTGGCACCTGGAAGAGCTGGTGAGGTCGAAGCGCTCTCATCAGTGAGTCAGTAAGAATTGGTTAACCCCTGTCCTCAGCCTGCGAAGGTGGGGGGCAAACACTCGAGGTAGGTCCTAGGAGGGACAGACCAATTTGGAAGAGCAAGACCAAACTGGGTCCTCAATTGCATGGGCTGGGGGAACCCTGCGGGGTAAAACGTAGGGCCCAGATACAGCAGGAATGAGGGAACAGGATGCCTGAGAGCGAGGAGCCACCGAAGCACCCCAGTGAGGTGAAGAGAGTAACTTACATGCAAGAATTCTTTCCCAAAGGGATTTCTCTATCGCCTTCCCCTTCCTCCCACAAAGGGGAGATGGAGGATTACAAACGCTGTGTCCGGAGATAGGCAATTCAGCCGAGTGGGGACATTGCCATCCTGCATTTGGAAGTAGCTTTGTCATTGTGGCAGTATGTGGGTGGTTGAATTTGGATTCTAAAGAAAATCAAACGTTAAAAACAAGCACACACAAAAAATGAGGGAGTGCGAGAGACTGCGGCAGAGACAATGGTCTAAAATCTTGCTGCCATTAATCTTACTCTCCTGTCTTGAAGTGGCTAGAATTATTTTCAGTTCGTTCACCTAGATTGTGGCAGAGAGATTAAGCGACTTGCCCAAGGTCACACAATCCAAACCCCCTGACTCCAGCCATAATGCAATATTGATTTCGCTGGAATTGATAGGCGCAGCCTGGGAAGGGCCTCGTGAGGTAATGCTGGAGAAATGCGCATTCTCAAGGAGAGTTATTTTGGCTTTGTAAGAAAAATGCCCATTAAAAGCACTCATTTTCCCAATAAAAACACATTAAAATCTTCTTTTAATCTCTCATTTGGTAAAGGAAAATAAATAGCACTTTTAACTGGAATTTCCTCCCAGGAACAGCCTGGAGGAGTGGAATGAGTTTTCCGAGGCTGCTTCAGTGTTCCTTTTAGGTCACCGTTCTGGTCAGGTGTGCCTCGGTGGAGTGAGTTGACGGGGCAATTGCATTTTGTCGCTGGGATAGTCACAAGGACAGGATCGAACATGCCCTAGTCTAGTGACAGCAGTTGTGAAGTCACAGCCTTGGATTCATTCCAGGTCTCAAGGCATCCTTCATAAAAGAAAAAACAAATAAACATGGAGATAAACTAGAACAGAGCTTCTCTTTGGCACGCCTGGCCCAGTAGCTCGTCTGTCCACAATCCCAGAGGCCCGCCTGTCCCAGAAAGGGAAAGATGCACGTCCCGAATGGCCCCCTCTTGCAGTTAGTGGGTCTTGCTTGGTGTCTGTCCACAGTATTACCAGTCAGTTACCTCGACCTCCAGTTCTTACTTTCGCTTACATCCCCTCCTGGGTTGCTTCATTTCTGTTACTCCTACGTTAGCTACAGTTCTTCTGTTCTGATGCCTGTCAGCCCCTTTCTGGAGCTGTGCGGTGAGAGGGAGCACATCCCTGAGTGACACGCACAATGCTCTGTTTGATTAGAAATGTCTCCTGTCATCGGGCCGAAAAAGCACGAGGTCTTACAGCGCAGAAAATAAAATGCAATCCCTGTACCTCTGTCTCCTCATTTAACCTTATTCTCGTTTTCCCCCTTTCTTCTAAATGCCTCCATATTTCAGAAAATTAACACATGATTATACCAATGAAACATAGTCTGAGAATGAAGAGCTGTCATAGCAATTCCCATCACAGCTGCGATCACAGCCTGGCCCACTCCCAGGCAGCCGTGCAGGGGCCAGAGGCCCAGTCAGCTCGATTCAGTGAGACTAGCACTGCTACTCCAGGACCTGATACACAGGCACACACACACACACACATCACACATGCCACACATCACACATCACACACACATCTCACACAGACATCATGCACATCCACACATCATACATGCCACACATCATGCATCATGCATGCCACACATCACATGCCACACACATCTCACATGCCACACACGTCACACACATGCCTCATATCACATACCACACATGCCACACAATCACACAAACATATATCACACATGCCACACACATCACACACATTGTGCACACATGCCACATATCTCACGCACATATCACACATCACACATGCCACACATATAGCACACACCACACACATCACACACATTACATGTCACATACATATCACACACATCACACATGCCGCACACATCACACATGCCACACACATGCCATACATGCCACACACATCACACCTGTTACACACATTCCAAACACACATGCACACACCATGTGGTTTCCTAAAACACATGTCAGCTATAAACTCACTGATTCCAAAGTGAGACTAAGTTGAGGAAAACCCCATGATACCTTAACATCTTTTAGCCCCAGCTGAGGACCTTCATTTGTAGATACCGTGGAAGGTCTAACTCACCGACCAGATGACACGGAAGCTCCCGAGCTGAAGGACACAATCAGGATTCCAGGAATGGAAACCGAAGCTTCTCTCGTGTAGAAATAAAGGCAAAAAGTTACTCAAGGAATTGTCTGAGATTCAAAATCTAAACGAATAATCGTTGCAGTGTTGTGTGTCCCATTTTCTTTGCTTAAATCTCGTTTCTGTTCCTCAGGAGAGACCCCATTAATGCCACCCCCACAGGGAACCTAAAAGGTGACCTTCATTGCTCAAGGTACTACGAGGGCGTCCCTCCTCTCTTCTCGGGCTGAGATGTTTCCTGTCCCTGAAGTCAACAGCAGCACAATTTGTTCAAAAAAAGCTAACGTGCTAGGTCAGGGCTCTGCAGTTTTTTCCGTAAATAGCAAGATGGTAAACCTTTTCAGCCTGGTGGCCACAGGGTCTCTTTCGCAACTGCTCCACTCTACCTTTGTTGATATGTAAATGACGGCCATGGGTAATATGTAAATGAGGGGCTGGAGTTGAAACTTCCTTTAGAGACACTGGATTTTATTTTTCATGTAATTTTCATTGTCATGTGTCATGAAATATTATTCTCCTTTCGATTTTTTTTCAAGCACTTAAAAATGTCCAAGCTGTTCTTAGCTCACAGGCCATAGAAAACCAGGCATCAGCCAAATTTGGCCCCAGGCCATGGTTTGCTGCCCCTGTGCTGGATACTTGGGATAAATATAAGGAAACTGTTATCTTCTGTCTTGGAAAAACTACTAGTCAAGGTCAAGACACGGTCACATGACCAAATAACTGTCCCGTAAAGTGGCAAGTAAGTAGCAAAACCACGACATGGACAAAGAACTATGGAAGATTAAAGAAAGAGTGACAGAGCCCCAGATGGAAGGAACTGGGCTTCTGAATGGGCACCTAGAGCAGAGCTGACCCAGCAGGCCTGGTCCCCTTTCCTCAGCACACTCACAGGAGAGAGAAACAAATTCTGGGGCCCTTTGTAACAGCCCCTTCCTTTCCCTTCTCCAGTGCACCCCTTCATGGGGTCACTGTGGAGGGCCAATGAGACCATCCATGGAAAGTGCTCAGAACATTGCCTGGCAACTGGTAAAGTTCTGGTAAATAATTAGCTGTTACTATTATTATTCTTTGCTAAGATACAATCCTCTCAGCATGATCTGAACCCCAACCCCACCCCACCCCACACACGCACAAAATTAGAGATGTTGATATAAGAATTACAGAAACTGGATTCATACAGAAACTAGATTCTGGACTGATGAAACACCAAATGCTCATGGCATGTGATAATGGTAACAACGCTTACTATTATTGAGGGCCTACTATGTGCTAGACCCTGCACTACCAGATTCATTCTTCCAGCATTCTTACAGATATGTATTCCTACCATTATTTTCCTGTTCAGAAACAAAGAGCATGGAATTAAGGGAACATTAATCTTAAAGGCAATCATCATTTGAGTAAAAGAAAAAAGAAACCCTACCTCAATCAAGATTCTCACTAAACTTTTAGATAGTTGGGAATGTAACTGACATTTAAGAGGATATAACAAACGACCCACTTGCAGGGAGTTTCTGAGCCATCTGAGGGAATGTTAAGTAACGTGGAACATTTTAATTCCATTTGTCTGGCTCCTCCAGAGCTCGCTCTTAAGGGATTCTAATCATTAATCACCCGAAGACTTTGTGTCTGCATTCAGGCTGCCTTTTCTGGGAAAGTGATATATCTTGAATTTTAAAGTCACAGTAATGGTCCCCAAACGAGGCCAGAGTAGTGACTTTTATCATTACCCACACAATCAGGGTATCTAGACCTGTAGGACAGTAGCAGTTTTCTCTCCCAGGCTATGACTTTATATAAATATGCATGCAAACATAATAGGACTTTGAACAGGGAAAGTTTCTACAAAATTACTGCACAGATTCTGTATTTTCATTAAGATGATATGGGAGCAGGAAACAGCTTTCAACTCTGTGGAGTAAATTCCCTAACATTCAGAACTCAGGAAGTGTTTTCACAGAAAAAAAGAAAATTTACAGCACATGGATACATTCCCAGCTAATCCTTCCCTCTCCCAAGCCCCCATCAACCATCCCCACCCCTACTCTTCTCCCCGGCCTTGGACCAGCCCAGGACAAATAGAGCAGCTGCCAAAGGAAGTGATCACTCCAGGTTGCAAACTTCTTAGTTTCCAAGACAGACAAAGGGATCTGAAAAATGAGAAAAGTCATAATCTCAGTTGGAGAGAAACAAGGGGAGTCCAGGGGCTACTTGAACTTGATGGCAGTGGCCATGACAAGGACTCCTTTCTTTGGCCAAACTTTCATCAGGCTCCTTGGAGCCCTCTTCCCAATTAGGTCTTGTCCTTTGCCTGCTGAGCTGGGTTTTAGCAAAGAATCCCTCCCACCTTTGACAGCCAATAGAGCTTCTCTTTCCTCACCTTTGATCTCTAATCAAGCACCTCTGATCCCCTCCACCTCTTAATATCCAAGAAATCTTCTCTTAGTAGTTTTCCTTCTAGCCCCTCACTCTGCCCATTGACAATAAATCACTACATGTTCCTGTTGTATTCAGAGTTGAGTTCAATCTTTCTCTTCTATTGCAATAGTCTTGAATAAAGTCTTCCTTGCCATTTTTAACAAGTGTCCAGGCAAAATTTTTCTCTTACAACTGTGAAACTAGGGCTGGAAATATCTGTGTATTCTGTGTGACTACAGTGAGCTGTAGATTTTGAGTAGATTCTCGATATGTATCCTGGAGGACACTCTCACAACCAAAATTTCAAACAACTTGATGGAATAACCTGAGCTTGCTGGTTCTCTTTTATTGACCTTCTATTACCCTTCAGCAAGTTGTTTAACCTGGACAGGTGTTAATGCTTCATTAAATTAACATTTGTTAAGTGAAGCGCAGGGTGGATGGTGAGCAGACTAACAACAGGCCAAAGGGAAATTGAAATAAGGAGATTTATTACTCAGAGGTCCTGGAGGAAGTACACAGAGTGCCTCAAGGGGTCACACGGGGAGGTCAAGGCCAGGTTCAGACTGAGAGAGAGGTAAGACCTGAGGCGCAATGCCTTTACTGGGGTCTATAGGTAAAATGCTTTGAGATTTCTGTGCTAAGTCTAGTTTGGTCAATTCAAACCAAAAAGGCCTTGGGAGGTGGGGAGGACTGCTTGCTCCCAAGGACTTTTGGGGAAGTCGTATCAGGAACTTGGCTGTAACTCTGCAGGCTGTTATTTAGGGTACTGACACATGAGGAGGCTAGTGGCAATTTAAGGCCCCCACAGGATGCTTGGCCAAACAAATGGATGCCGAGGCCGGAATACCATGGCGTAGCCTAGATAAACTGTTGACAACAGGCTGAGATTTCCTCATCACTTAGGCTAGGTGAGAGTAGCTGCCCCTCTCAAGTCAAAGAGGTTGTCCTGAAGTTCAGTGAGGAAACCAAGTAAGGATGTTAGGGGCAAATCGGCACCACAATGTTACTGGACCTCAGTTCAGCAACCCCAGTTCTTGAATTTGGCTGGGAAAGAATTCAGAGCCAAGGAATTCAAATTATAGAAGAAGATTTGTTTACAAAGTCACAGAGGTAGAAAGGGTGAGCCGGATGGGCTGCATCGGCTCATGAAATTAGTTATAGAGGCAAAAGAAGCGCCTATTGGAGCTTAGGAAAAAGGAAGGCAGAGAGAAGGTGCCTGGGGGAAGGAGTAGGGGAAAGGTGCGGGCTTGCTCCAGAGAGAGTGAAAGATTGCACTAGGTCCTTCTTCCTAAGGGTTTTAAAGCCAGGGATTTTAGGGGAGATGTCAGGGAA
The DNA here is from genome assembly GCF_054644295.1 of Miniopterus natalensis. Classification (NCBI taxonomy): domain Eukaryota; kingdom Metazoa; phylum Chordata; class Mammalia; order Chiroptera; family Miniopteridae; genus Miniopterus; species Miniopterus natalensis. The sequence goes on along the minus strand of NC_142081.1, from coordinate 191,468,239 downwards.
GGATCTCAATAGAATATTAATCAGCTTTCCAGGTTTGTCCTTTCAGGGTCATGATCCCCACTGATCGGTCAGCACCAAGGTCATTAGTCATCACAGCTGGTCCTGATGTCAGCCATGGCATCGCTCTGCCTGGTTTTGCTGCTTTTCTGGGCCTGGAGCTCAAACACAACTGAGGCCTAGGTATTATCTCTAGTTTGACCAAAACTCTGTCTCTGGTCAACAGACCCAAAGCTTTGTTCCTAAGATTATTTGATGCTCGTCAGAACCTTGTTGTCCTGAAAACTTAATGCTTAAGTGGGTAGTCGTCCAAGGGAGTTATATGAGGCTATTCTTGGGTCCCCTGTTTGTCCTCTAAATGGATCTACTGCATGACGTGCCAGGGGAGGACAGGTCAGGAGACGGTTCAAGCCCCATGACCAGATCACTCTGGGGGCGAAGTCCCACCCAACAATTGTCCCTTACCTGGCTTGTCATTCTTTCTCCTCTTATGTCTGTCTAACTGCCTACTATATCAAGGATGCTTTGTGAAAGGCCAAAGTAAATCAAGGGAAACTGTGGTGTTTACTATGGAGGAGCAGATATTCAGATGATACTGAGAATTTTGGGAAATACAACATATTATCTGAAGAAAGCAAGCAACAGAATAGCATAAGCAATATTATCCTAATTCTGAACTATAACGTGAATTGTTAAAGAGAAAACCATAAATGGTGTCACTTGTATTAAAGCCCATGATACCAAGCCTAGATTTAATTTTTGACCTGATTGTTATTTCAACCTCTCCCAGAAATATAATCTTAATCAACAAGTCTGGAATTGCCTGGTCAACACCAATGAAATAATGTATCCTTGGGCCCTCTCCATTTCCCTGGGACAGAAGAGGCAATCTGCATGATAAAAACCCTGGTCTTTCCCTTCTCTCCAAAAAGATGTCCCAGCCTAAAAATAATCCTCTCTTTTCTTTTGTTAATAGTGCCCTTGCCCCACCTTTTTTCCTATAAAACCCTTTGATTTTGTACAGCCCCTGGATGCATCCTTTTAGTTGTTGGATGGGATGCTGCCAGATTCATGAATTGCTTAATAAACCAATTAGATCTTCAAATTTGCTTGTTTGATTTTTGTTCTTTAACAGAAGATAAAAATAAGAAGGAAAAACAGTAAAATGTAAACTGATTTTTTGGCTAATGGGCCTGTTTTACAGCAGCATGCATTTTCCGTGTGATTACTATTACGGGAATTGGAGCCTGTGGTTGGAAAATCTGTTAGAGGGACAGTTGGGGATGGATATCGAGGCTTCACAAGGAAGGTTACATTACAGAACTGGCCTTTACTTATCTCCCCCTCTCCTCCCGCAGAGTCCCCACCTTTTCTCTCTCCTCCTTGCCTCCTTCTCTCTCTCTCTTTCTCTCTCTCTTCCTTTCCAGAAGGGAACAAAACTGCCCCCCCACACCCAGGACCTTTGTCTGGCTCATTTTCTAAATATCTCTTTCCTTTACATAATGAAAACCCTTCAAAAGATGAATTGTGTTGAATAATTTTCTCTCCATCTCATTGTCTCTACCTCATTGTTATTATTTTGCATGTGAATATTAAGAGGGATATTTCACATGAAAGCTCTTTGTAAACTGCCGATCACTATGGATTTAAAACTTAGCCATTTCTTATAATTCTTGGTTACTCTTATTATAGTACTTGTTATACTGTGGTAGTTGAATTAGAACTGAAAGTGTGGTTGTCTTTCTTCTATTCAAGACCACAAGTGCTATGAAGGCCAAGGGTATCTTCTCTATAATATGCTTAATGTCTGGCCTGGAGTAGCTGTTTAAAATATTTGGGGAATGTAGGAGTCAATCTATTTGATGAAAAATGGAAATTTAATCAGAGGATTATTTCCTTGGTTAGAAATGAGATTGTGGAGTAGGTCAGAAGCTTAACCAGCCAGGATTCAAATCCCAGCCTACTCATCCTGAAATTGTGACCTTGGGCAAGTTATTAGAGCTCTCTGCACTTCAGTTTTTTCATTTGCAAACTGAAGATAAGGCTATCACCTATTATCCAGGCCCTTGTGAGGTTACTGATTAAAACACCTGAAGTGCTTAGAACAGTTCCTGGCACCCAAGTAAGTCTTTGTTAAGTGGTGGTTTTTATGTTATGATTATATTTAAGATTCCTTTCCTATGTCAGAGACACAGAGACTCAGACGTGCCCTTGTTACAGGTGCAGTGCCCTCCATATCCCCACTGGTTGCAGGTGAAAGGGGCTTCTTGTGATGTCACAAGGAAAGGGGTTTTCTGAGACTCGCATGAGAGAATGAGAGGCATTAATTTGTGTGAAATTAAACTCCTGAGTTTCCAAGGTCTCTCTCCCTCTGTCCCATCACGGGAGAAGTCCAGCTGTGTCCTTAGCAGAGCTTAGATTAAAGCCATTGCCCAAAGTTTTCATTCTATATTTGTACATTCCAGTCCAGTATCAGACTAGCTTAGTTTATTCCCAGCTGTAGTCCATTGCATGTGGGGATCTGCATGGCTGTGGGCCATGTATCTTCTAGGGACACATGGTTATGGAGGGAACATGGGTGAGTGCAAGATAGCAGGAACAAAGCCAGAGGAACAAGAGAACCAAGAGAGAATTTCTTTGTCTGGGGATTATGTATTTCCAAACACCCACTTGCATTGGCTCCACCCCCTCTAGCCAATTATTTTTGTTCCAGGCTGGACTGACAAGCAAGTACCTTCCCTACATCACCTGGATTCACTGCACATGTACGCAACTTCTCCTTTGCCCAGTCCCTTCCCCCAGTGATCTGCAGGGAATGAATCAGTGGTTCCCTGGGGAGTGTGAAATTGCAGCTTCCTGGTGAAGCTGCCAAGATGGCCATGCTTATAATGTCTGGCCTTTCCTTTGCTCTCTTCCTGTTATTAATAACTAGCTAATTACAACAGTAACACCCTCACAATATACCTTCATTTCTTAGCCTTGAAGGCGAGATCCTCAGAAACCAAAATCACAAAAGAGAAGCACAAGAATAAAATGTAACTTCCCAGCAGCTTCAACCACTTTCTACTTTGTGCTGCTATTATTAATGCATGATATCATCTCTCCTACTAGAGGATCAAAGTAGTAGAGGTGGGTTTTCATCGGACTTCTGTTTGTATTGTCAGAAGCATTTAGCTCAGTGTTTCTTCCTTGTAAACTTTTAAGGTTGTGTGATAAATGGAGTAAGTGGCAATAAAGGGGCTGATCTGAAAACACAGGGACAAGTGGATATAGTTTTGGAGCCTAGGTAAGTAGGAGGTACTGGGCATCCACAGGTTGATACAGGTCAGTAGTTTTCCTACTGTGGCCATGGACGTGGCAGAGCAGGTGGAAGTAGGGTAAGGAAGAGGCTGAGAACTCAGGCTCCAGCCACTACCCCACATCCTCCCCACCTTAAGTATGGGCAGACCCATTTTTCCTTCTCTCTCCCTTTATAGAGGCTTCATATGTGTATAGGAGTCTCCTGCTTAAAATAAAAAAAAGGAGGAATGATAATTATCACTTCATGCCTATTCAAGTGCTGGCTCAATTAGATAATGTGATCATTGGAATTCACTTCCAGTCCCCTTTACTGCTTGTGTTGACTCCGGAATGTTGTAAGCATTTGTTATAATGGTCCAGAGTTAAGGGTGACGTGTGTTTCCAAGGAGAAACATTTCTGATTAATTCATTGGAGACCTGCCTGGCGGGCATGGCTCAGCAGTTGAGCATTGACCTATGATCCAGTAGATTGCTATTCAATTCCCAGTCAGGGCACAAGCCTGGGTTTCAGGCTTAATCCCCAGTAGGGGGCTTGCAGGAGGCAGTCAATCAATGACTCATCATTGATGTTTCTATCTCTCTCCCCTCTCCCTTCCTCGCTCTGAAATCAGTAAAATATATTTAAATTAAAAAAAAAAAAAAAATGATTGGAGACCTTTCATGACCACTGCAGTATTGTTTTTGGAAAGGTGAATGCAAGTGTCTGCCATAAATATAAAATGAACCCACCCACAAAAAGATTTTATTTAACGTGTTAGTTAGTGAGCAATCCTCTAAGATATTGAAACCAGCACATTTCTTGTGTTCCATTGCTGCATGTGGCTTGCAGCTACTATACTGGACAGTGCAGATAAGGAACGTTTTCATCACTGCAGGAAGTTCTGTTGGTGAGCACAGCTCTACACAATCGTGAGTGCCACAAATAACAAGCTGGTGAAAGCATGGAGGGTGCCTCGAGCCTGAGCAGAGGGAGGGAGCTGTGTGTGGCTCAGTGACAAAGAATGCCTTTAAAATCCAGAGAAGGACTGTTTAGGCTGATAGGTGGTGTCAAACTCACATCTGGAAGAGCAGGAGAGCTAGAGGAATAGAAGGAAGGCTGGACAGAGGGACAAAAGGACGATTCTGAAATTGCATTGAATTTGCTTATGACTCTAGGAGTCAAGTTTTCCTTTCCGTTTTTCTAGAAGGCTCTTTGACAAATGGGTAGCTAGTCTCTCCTACATCAAATAACTGTCCTTGGGGCTGATCTAGGAAAGAGGAGGGATTAAAATGATAGTTTCTGCTTATCTATCATTCACATGGCACTGCTTGTACACATAAGTTTAGAATTTGGGGGTTGTTGGGTTTATCCTCATTGTTACAATGACTTACCAGTCGCAGCGTCTTAAATGGACTTGAGGTTAGGTTACTAATGACTTACCAGTCGCAGCGTCTTAAATGGACTTGAGGTTAGGTTACTAAGTTACAACTTCAAAAAGAGTAGAAAGACAACACTCGCTTTGGAGTCAAGCAACTCCATTCTCCTCATCTGTAAAACTGGGGAACAGTATTTGCTTTACTGTGTAATTGCTACAAGTACATAATGCACATGAAGTCCCCCCCAAATATGCCTGGTACATAGGACAAGCTCAATAAATTGTAGGTCTTCTGATGTGATTTGCCTAATAAGATAAATAAATGAGAGTAAAGTGAAATGAGGTTTGACTACTAACAAGAAAGAGTCAAAGCATTTAACACATGACTGTCTTAAAACTGAAAAATGAAAAAGGGCTGGCACATTAAATTCTGAGAAACTCGTGGCCAAAACAGTGAGAAACACCATCCCTCCCAGCCCATGTCTGGAACATGATAACTGATCAGTTGTCCAGAGAAACCCAGTTTCCTGACACTGAAGCTTGAGACAAATTTTAGGAAAGGGACAGCGGTTTAGGAAGTGAATCACATTCTCAACCAAAGTCCTCAAATGAATAACAAATGTTCTAGAACCACCTCTTGTTGCTGTAATTTCCCTCAGTGGCATTGTACCAAAACCAAATTTTGGGAGGAAAAACACCCAATTCTATATGAATCAACAAAATGAAATCCAAGTTAGTAGCATTCTGATTATTTAACTTGACCCAGGGACAACATTCAAGGATCCACAGAATTGAGTGAATCTTTTATGCTTTTGCTCCCCCAGTGGGGGTATGGGCATCCCAGGATGAGCAAAACAATCCAAGAGGCAAAGGGAGAAAATATGCAACTTTCAGCTACATTTATTTCTATCTCATCCTATTTGGTTTCTATTTGTTTCACAATATATGCCTTTTCCAAGTACTACATGCATACTGTCTATTAATAAATGAATATACCTATATTGGTCAAATATGATAAAAAATGTTTAACACATATGATCAAAAACTTTGGAAACTTCTGCTTCAGTTAATCACCCAGCCCTGAATACTGACCTTATATCTTCTCACAGTTCATATTTAATAGTCATTGCAGAGCAGGCTACTAAGGTTGTGTTCTCTGACCAGAGCTTAGAAGGTTTTCATTTTTCCCATTTCCCCTGCCTTTAGAGGTACCACAATAAAGGTAAATGCATCAATAATTGTATAAATTACAGCATTCGTATTCAAATACCACCAAGGTCAAATACAACTGAGTTTCCAGCTAGAGGGAATTATGATGCTGTCCAGTTCTTTTTCACTCAAGGGGTGGATGACATTTATGTGAATATGGATACACAGTAGATGCTCAGGTATGTTACTTACCTCTCCATAAGGACTCTCCTTAAGAGCTGGGCTGCTTTGTCTCCAAACACTGGGCCTCCAGTTTATTCCTGGGGCAGCTTCTCCCCAAGGAGACCTAGTGTTTGGTCCAATTTGGCTAACGTTACTCCCTTAAGGCAATCACATAATACCCAGACTGTGCTAAGATCTTTAAATTAGAAGTCTTAGAAAAAAATCCACACCAGTTAAAAATGAAACGCTATGAGAGGGACCATGCAGTTCCCTCCCTCACCCTGGAGGGAAATCCCCTTAGCCTACTGCAGGAACGCTGATGGAACAGGTGTGCGAATGCACCCTGCTGTCGAATGTGCTGTGAGCCATGGGAACCTGGTGGCTAGCGGGTGACCTGAGCCCAGTGTCTGATTTCCATCCCCAACTCCAGCATGCATCTGCTGTGTGACCTTGAGCCAGTCACTTACTTCTCAGTGTCTCAGTTTCCTCATCTGTAAATAGCACCCACCTTATCAGGTTGTTGTGAGGGTAAATGACATACTATGTGGGGTACTTAACATAAGCACTTATCAAACGTTCAATAAATATTGGCTACTATTATTTGCGATGCTGTCTCATTTGCTATGTGCAGTGTTAACGCTGAAACAGTGGAATGTTTTCTGCTTATGGTGGTTGTTTTTTATGATAGCTGCTCTATTTTCAGAAGGGAGATTCCAAACCCTGAACACATGAGAGCACCCTCACCCAGTGCTTCGGTTACTACCTCCACTCACTGGTTTCCTCTTGGCTCGTAAATCCATGCCACCCTCCTGATTTTTAGAACATCTGGTCAGTTCAGTTGCCCTACTAACCACATAGACATCTGGTTCTTCCAGTCCCCTCAGTGCTTCTAGCCCCAGTCCCTAACCACATATGCTCTAAGGATGACTCAGTGCAGGGGGACCCTTTCTGTCCAGCTCACTGGACCACAATGCCCAAGCCCCACAGCCATGCTCTCTTCCTTTCCAAACCTCACCCCAAACTTTCCCGTTTGCTTCCCGTGATGATGGTGGCTAGGCCCTGCCCACCGGACCTCTGGGTGGGTCTCCAGCTTCTTGACTCTTCTAGGAATTGGACTGAAACCCTCTTTTACTTTGCTCTTTTGTAATTTTTCTTTTGCTTAGTTTGACAGTAGTTAGAGCCAGTGATTTGAAAATGCTTCTAAGTAACCCTTTGTCTTTCTCTATTGGGAACAGTGTTAGGAAATACTTTTAATATGCAGTAAGAATTAAACTTAACCGCCCATTAAGTGTGTTGGTGCAGCTTCACGGAGCTTCACGTGCTGGAAATCCACTGTGTGCTCACCTCCGGGTCAAGGGCTAGACCAGGGTGATTCAGTGAGACCTTGGCATCTTGCTCAGCCCTGCACATTTTGGAAGAACCTTTTAAGAATATCACTCTTTCTTTGATGCTCTAATAGTAGTTCTTGCATCAGCACTGCCCCAGTCTGGATTCTCAAACCCCAATGTTCTAACAAGATAGTCAAGATCAGAAGCCTTGTGAGAGGGACTTGAGATTCTAATCCAAGTTACTAGCAGAGAAAGTCTGAGGAAGTCCCTCCCCTTACTAAGCCTGGATTCTGTGCCTGTGGGATGGGGACAGAAATGTCTATTTCACAAGACCCAGGAAGGATTAATGACGAATGAGAGAGGTGCCCAGGACCACGGCTGGCATATGAGAGGTACTTAATAAAGACTTATGATTATTTTCAATTGTTTAGAGCGGTGTAATTTATTTTCCTGCGATGAGTCTGCACTTTCCTCTGTTTTGATTGGGAATTTATGAGCACAGGGTCCTGACACTGGTTAGCTCATGTGACCGAAAGCTATGATCAGCAGTTATAGATGTCTGAACTTGAAATCAAGAAAATAAATTATGCTGGGTGTATGGTGGAACAAATCTTTCACACGATGGAGCCCCTGGGTGAAAGATTGCACAAGTGAGTGATGGTAAATGCATGGTATTGAAGAGCTGGGAGTTTACAGTCTCTGCCTGACAATGAACTAGCCTTTGAAGTACTCAGAGATTTGGGTTCATCATCTGAGAATGCTGGTAGTCTATTGTGCCTTAGAAGTGTTATCGTGATGGTGAATATTGAGATAATACGTAGAATTCCTAGCACCGGCCCAAGACACAGTAGGCTCCCACAGATGATCATTTTCAACTCTTCCCTTTGTGGCAGAATGGTGGGAACCATCGACCTGTTCCCGCATCCACCCACTGATGCACACAGGCCTGGGAGGGAGTTTTATTCCTGAGGATGACAGTGTCGTGTATCATTAATAGCAGGCGATTAAGTTAGGCTGCCGTCCTGGGTCCAGGAGATGTCCTGCCTGCTCTCCTCTATCTCATTCATCTCACGGTGATGTCCTGATGGCCTAAACAGGAGGCTACTCTCAGGATGCCTTCAGAAAATGCATTTTATTTTCTTTTTCTCCCACCCACAGTTTTAACTTTTAAAACGGACCTTGTTGTAGCTGCGCTTACCCCGCCATCCTCAGCTGGCCACCACCGTGCCTCTTGTCCTGATGGGCTCCTTAAATCCCCATGAAGCTTTCTTTGTGTCCGTCAACATCCAAACTCTCCCCTTTCTGTCCTTGAGAGGAAAGCGCTTCTAAGAGCTGGGGGAGGAGTGTGCTGGGGAAAAGCCTCCGAATCATTCTGGCTGAATATGGTATTTGCTTCCATCTTTGATCTCGGATGCAGCAAAGTGTCAGCCAGACCAAAGTCATTTTATATATAGGCTGCATAAGCGAAGTGGAGGGACTTCATGGTTAATTGATTAAATTGTTCCACAGAAGGTGCCAGATCAAAGGACTGCTTGCTGGGTTTATGTTTCCCTGGGGTCCCGCAGGCCATGTGGGTGACACTAATGACCTCGGGCGTGAGAGTATTCAAAGGCTGATGTTTGTTTGTTTTACTCCAAAATGCGATTTGTGTTTCCCAGGGCTGCCTGGTGACAGGTTGTATTGTGGGCTCCCCACAGCCCCAATCTGTGTTGGGGGGTGCTCAGTGGGAACAGCAACCGTGGGCAGGAGGGCACGACCCTGTCATGTTGCCACCTCTTTCTGCCAAACCCCAAGGAAACAGACTCCATTATATTACTGGAAGGCAAAGACCACAGTCTCTCTCTCTCTCATTTTTTTCCCTTATTTCCAGTAAGAGTCAAGGAGAGGTTCGCAAAGTGCAGGATCAGTCTCTGGAACCGAGACAGAAGGAAGACCAGAAAACTTATTGTCCCAACCATGCTGATAACAGGGCAGGAATCTGCTGGGCAAACATTTTTGTGAAGGTTCCCCAGTTACAGGAGACGTAGCAGGGAAGGAGGAAGCCTTGGGAGAGCATCTGCTATCTGACAAGCATCATGTCTATGGGTGAACCCGAGCGTTAGCAATGGCCTGACAGCTACCAGTTATCACCCAGCTGCTCTTCGCCAGGCACTGGCTCTCGGTGCAGTGCACCCTTTGCAAAGCCTCACCCATCTCCTTCATAATGGGCATGACTGAGGCCAGAGTGCAGAGGTGGCTCCCTGAGATCACATGGTTGGAGCTGAGATCTGAACCCATGTTGGTCTGGCTCTGAAGCCCATCCCTCCTCAGTCACCCTGTGACAGGCTGAATTGTGCCCACCCAGAACTCCTCTGTCCAAGTCCTAACCTCCAGCACCTCAGAATATGACTGTATTTGGGGACAGGTTCTTTAAAGAGGAAATTAAATTGAAATGAGCTCATTAGGGTGGGCCTTAACCTGAGGTGAATGGTGTCCTTATATAAAGGAGAAAGTTGAACACAGAGTGAAGTTGAACACAGTTGAACCACATGAAAAGAGGGGTAGTGGTGTGACCAAGGTTCAGAAGGAGAAATGTGTGTAGTGAGTAAGGAAGGTCAATAAGAGACCGTCCTATCAAGAAAGAAGGAATCTCAAATCTGGGACTGGGGGAGATAAAGAGATTAGTGCAACGGATTGAATAGTATCCCCTCCCCCCAATTCATGTGTACCTGGACCTCAGAATATGACCTTATTTGGCCACAGAGCCTTTTCAGACTGAATTAGTTAAGATGAGGTCATACTGGACTAGATTGAAAGCTTAATCTAATGAGTGGTGTCCTTATACAAAGAGGAGAGGACACACAGAGAGACACAGGGAAGCAGGCCATGGAGAGATTGAGGCAGCGATTGCGTGCTAGGTCTACAAGGCAAGAAAGGCCAAGGATTGTAGGGACCCACCAGAATCTAGGAAGAGGAAAGGAAATATCGTTCCTTAGAGCCTTCAGGATGAGCATCGTCCTCTGACACTTTAATTCTAGCCTCCAGAATTGTAACAATAAATTTCTTTTGTTTTATGACACCGGTTTGTGGTAATATGTTAGGGCAACCCCAAGAAACAAATCCAGTTAGATTAGCACAGATTAAGGTCTCACTCTGGAGTCAAGAACATTAGGGTTTTCATGTCATAGCTCTGTGGCTTTCTAGCTAGGAGACTTTGAACAGGTCAATTTTATTTTTCTAAACTTTAATTCCTTAACATGGTAAGATAATACTACTACCACATGTAATAGACACAATATAAAATTAAAAGATATTTCTTACTCTTAAATTACTGTCTTAGCTTGAGGTGCTACAACAAAAGTACTACTACAGATTTGGTAACTAAAACAACAGCCATTTATTTCTTACAGTTTGGAAGCCTGGAAATCCAAGATCAAGGTGCCGGCAGATCCAGTTTTGTGTGGGGGCCCTTTTCCTGGCTTGTAGACAGCCGCCTTCTAACTGCACACTCATATGGCCATTCCGCTGTGTGTGCCTGTGAAGAGGGAGGGGAAGGGGGGGAGGAGGGAGAGAAATCTGTCTTCTCTTCTTATAAGGGCACTAATCCCATCACGAGGGCTCCATCTTCATGACCTCATTTAATCCTAATTAACTCCCAAAGGCCTCATCTCCAAATACCATCACATTGGGATCTAGGCTTCAGCACAGGAATTTTTAGGGGACACAAACATTCAGGCCATAATAGTTACTAAAACCAAAAAAATTATATCATCCACACCTACAGAGTAATACCTCAATCTACTGTTATCTGTCAATCAGCAAGTGTATTCAGACACAAGAGATACCTATTGTCTTGGAAAATGCAGGATTATTTGCCTATAATGCTGGTTACACTGGCAAAGTGACAGCAAGTTGATACATAGCAACTTGGGTGAAAAACACATGTCTAGCAGGCCCTCACTACCCATACCAGCTTTTATTTTGATCAGTGTCCTGGGATCATTGTTCAACTTTTTCCAGACTGTGCCTTTTGTGGGTCAAGTCTTAAACTGAACATTTTAACAAGTGGTTAAGAGACTGAGTTTTGAAATCTGTTAAGTCATTGCCTGTTCCCACCCGGGAGAGACTAGCAGGCAGCTCTCCCGTCAAAGGCTGGCTGGTGAATTCCTCAGGGTTGATCTTACCGCTCACAGAGCTATTCATCATTTTAGCGAGCATCCTCCGAGGGGGCCCCCGGCCATTTACATGCTCCAGATAAATTATGATGCCTCTCATGATGTTATCATCATTTCGGCTGGCGGATTCGAACACTTTCTGGGAGAGACTTTTTTTCACCCTTTCTTAAATGATGAACAACTCGCAGACAGATTATATTGTAGTTGTCAAGGAAAATGATATAGGTGTATTTTCTTAAAGATAAACAACTCAGCCACCACAGCCAGTCAGCAAAGCAACCGGAAAACCTTGTCCACTGAGAGTCCACTGTGTATCCCACCTGGAAAAAGACCATAAAACTCGCTGGTCTTTTATTCTTACTCTATTTAATAGTGAATTTTCTCCTCTAGTTTTACCAGGCTATTTACTCCATCTCTGATAGAGGGTAACCTAAATGAAACGAAAGTCTGCTTCTCTATTGCAATAAGCATGCGAGGTACCAATGCTCAGCGTTGACCTCACCTGATGAGTGGATTGGACTTCACGTTGTGTCCTTGATGGAGCAGGTATTCTCCTCAATCAAGCCTGTCTTGTAAGATTCATTGGCTCCTGTGGTTGTTGCATCCTGCCAGAGTTTCTTGGTGCTGGACCATAAACTTCTAAAACGAGTGTGGTGGGCAGAATAGTGCCTCCCCCTCGAGGATGCCCAGATAGGTGCTAATCCCCAGGAGCTGTCATTGTGCTCTGTTACATGACAAGGTTGAAGATGGAACTTAGTTTGCTCATCAGCTGACCATGAGATGGGAAGAACACCCTGGAATGTCCAGGTGGGCCGATGTAATCTAGGGGGCCTTAAAAGTAGAAGAGGGAGACGGATTGTCTGTTTAGAGGGATGTGATCTGAGAAAGACCTGAGTGGCCAATTTGCTGGCTTTGAAGATGGACATGGAGGCTACAAGCCAAGGAAAGCAGGTAGCCTCTGAAAGCTGCAAATGGCAAGAAAATGGACTTTTCCCTAGAGCCTTCAGAAGAGAATGCAGCCCTGCCAACTCCTTGATTGTAGCCCAGTGAGATGCATTTGGACTTCCGACCTCCAGGACAGTGAGATAATCAATTTGTGTTGTTTTAAGTCACCATTTGTGGTAATTTGTTAAAGCAGCAGTAGGAAAGTAATAAAAGGAGACACAATGTTTTAACTGTCTTCCACCTTGAATATCCAGCCCGGTGCTCACATAGCAGCAGCTCCTTAATAAATGTTTGATGAGTGAATGATTATGTCCATACGTCACCAAGCAAGCTTCCTCTGTCTTTCAAAGTCACTGGTGCCTCTCTGTAGATGCTTCTAGTTTTCTTTTCATCTGACGACGGTTGACTACCATTCCTTGAGCTCCATGAGCCAATCTGTCCCCTTCAACAGGTCAGCTGCTGCTCCTAGATTTTCTCAGGTGACCCATCAATACTGGAAAGGGAGTATCAATGCCCTTCTCACTTCTGTAGCCCTATCCCTACACTTACCTTCCTACTTGGTGTTCAAACCTCCGGAAACGCCTGCGGTTCCCAAGCACACTGTTCCATGCCCTCCCTCCGTGACACATGCTGTTCCAAGGGGACTTGGGGGCAGATTTTTTTATTTTGTTTTTGTGATGGGCATATCCTTGTTGTCTTGGTTTATGCAACACATTTATATTGGCTCTTCAAATCTTACAGTACTTTCGGGGGGACTTCTTTGACTTCTTAAGCATAGGTAACTATTCAAGTATTTCTATTGGCTCTACTTTTAAAGCTTCCTCACTGTGGCTTTTGACCCATTTGGTGCTCACTCTAAACTTTGTTCCCTCCCCTTCTTGCCTTTCATATTAGTGTCAACAACCTCATGGCCGGGAACGGCATCTTTCACACAGCAGGCTTTCAAACACTATGTAATGAGTTCATAAATAAGTGGTATTTAGGAATCCGATCTTTGGAAACTTAAAGTGGGAAGATATTTACATCTATATGAGCAAGAGCAGACATAATTTTCACCCAGGAAAGAAAAAGACTTCTGTTACTACTGTGCCTGGAAATATAGGAAGGCAAATATTTAACTTTATTTTTTAATACTGTATTTTTTTCCACTGATATGAATCACCAATATATTTTTAGAAGGAACTTTAACTATTTTGGATTCTGAAGTTGGGGCTGAACTACTTAGTGTTTGGTATTCAATTCAGAGCAGATGTTTTATTGGATTAAGGTTTTATAGTGTGTTTTCTCATTTAGGGTAAAGGAATGTAAGAGGAAAAACAAAAAGATCCCTAAAGCTAGTAAATCGTGTTTAGTGGAACTAGTTAAAATTATTGGCTTTTTAGACAGCAGATTCTGAGAAAAACATTATCTCCCTAACTGTTCTTTTCTCTTTCATATCTGTTGAAATCTCTTTGAATGAGCATGGATTGAGCAGAGGAGGTTAAGGTCAAGTTTATAGAACTGCATCAACTGACTTGATGATTATTTTGTCTGTCCTCATGATTGATTTCTCTGTGTCATTCAGAATTAATCAGGAGAAAACTCAGGTAATCAGATCAGCTGAGCCCAAGCCTGGTTCGATGACCGTATGTGACATGGCTCAGGAGTTATTTTCCTCACATGCCATGTCCACTGAGCATCAACCAAAAGGGGAACCGCTGGGTTTTCCCCGTGGAACTGTGATTATGGAGGGAGAGAGGAACTGAGGTTTAGTTTCATCAGAGCATGAAGGAAACAGCAACTATGCGCTTTGCAAATGGCTGATGTCACAGAGCCTATTTTCAAGGGATTGTGGGTCCATAATTTGAAACTAGAGTTTGTGGCTGTGTTGTTTTCAGTGATGTAGACATTCTTATGGATTTTAATCCTTTTGCAAGCAACTCTTCCTTTAAAAGAGGAGAGTCCACCAGTCACTTAAAAAGAAAATATTCTTACTAATATCACTTAAAATCAATTCTGTATTACAGTAGTTTACACAAATGTAGGCCCTCAGCAAACAGGCACTAGAATCATTGGTTTTAGCAAATAAAAATACAAGACACCCAGTTAAACTTGAATTTCAGTTAAACCACAAAATTTTTTAGTAAAGTTATGTCCCACACATTACATGGGTCATACTTATGTTGAAAAATAAGTGTTATGGTAATGTAAAGTACAGCATAGAAAATATAGTCAATAATATTATAATAACTACGTACAGTGCCAGGTGGGTACTACACTTACTGGGAGATCACTTCGTAAATTATATAATTGTCTAACCACTATGCCGTACACCTGAAACTAATATAAAATAATATTGAAAGTGAACCTTAATTGAAAAATAAAATTTAAAGAAAGAAAAATACATTTGTTTTATAATATTAAAAAAGGAAAAATGCGTTATTTGATATTTACATTTAGCTGGACATTTCTATTTCATCTGGCAGATCTCACAGGTATTCTCTGGGATGTGCTATTTTAATGACTTTGAACCACTGCATTTTAGCAGCAAGCATGTGGCCCCAGCTAAATGTCCTTTTAATGACCATCTTTAATTATCTGGTTAGTGGAGTTATAATTTATAAGATGATAACTAAGGATGAAGGTCCAAATGCGTTTACTCAGAAGTTAGTAAGTATAGTTTGGAAAGAGGATGACACTAAGTAATGGCTCTGGGAATTGTGCTGGAGAAATTTATGACAGTCACACAGTACTTTGTATTCCACTTGATATATTAAATGGGATTACTGCCATAAACTAAGAAGAAAAATATACCTCTTGGATATTTGGGTAGCTAGCATGATAGAGTGAACTTGTTCAAGGGAGTGTGGGAGCAGAGGAAGAAGCTTCGGGTTGGAGTTCATCAGAATAGCAATTACCCAAGTGGGTCATTTTTTTGTGTGTGTGAAGAAAATAGATTTTGATCATTGAAGTCTAGGAGGAAACCACCTGGTTCATCCAAAAGTGACCTTCAAAATGCAAATACCCAAGTGATTTATGTCATTTTAAAACTCTGTATCTCTAGTTAATGGCTATTCTCTGGGTTATTTGGGGGGGGGGGGGGGAACAGCTGGCTCTTATAATTATTATGGGATTTGAATTGATAAAAAGAAGACACTGTTCTTTTAAACATTTCTTATGCACCTTCATAAACAACCTTTTGCCCCCACCCCCATCCCACCCCCACCCCTGCCCTCCAGCTATTATATCACTACCCTACTTTTAATCATAGGATCTGTCTACATAACTCTAAAAAGAATCCTGCCAAAGAGCCTAATATTTAGCCAGTCATCTGGATATTCTGTCTACAGGATTCCAAAGAACATTTTTTAAAAACATCTGGGTCTTTGGCCATGATCAAGTGAGCTGCATCTTTTTTCATTGAGAATGCTTGGCCCTGTATAGACATAGAAATACATTTACAGGACCGAAAGGTGCCTGAAAATACAATCTGAGGAAACCCTGGCTTCTAAACAGGTTAATGTCTAAACCAGGATTTCTAAACAGCAGCACTAGTGACATTTTGGGTCAGATAATTTTTTGGTTTGGGGGACTGTCCTGCGCATTGTTCAGTGTTTAACAGCATCCCTGGCATCTACCCATTAAGTGCCAGAACCTCCCAGTCGTGACAACCTAAAAGACATGGCCAACTGTCCCCTGGAGGGACAATTGAGAACAACTGACCTAAACTATCCAATATTGATAGTTTTATCCCTGTACCGACTAGCATAGGAGGTGAGAGCAAAAGCTAAGTTTACCCTAGGGAAGGTAGTGAGTGACAAGGCTGGGAATGGGATAGGATAGTGGGGAGTAGAAGCATTAGAGCAGTAGACTGGTAATAGCCCTACATTCATTCATTCATTCATTCATTCATTCATTCATTCATTCATTCAGCATTCTTTATTCATTCATTTTTTCATTCAACAAGTATGTATACTGAATAGAAGGAAGTGTTCCCAGAGCTGGGGATTCAGTAGGGAAGCAAACACCAATTCTCTGCCCCAAGGAGAGTGTGGGGGACAATTCATGTATCAGGTGTTAACAAATGCCATCATGAGAAATAGTGTAGGAAGGGGGGAGTGATGGGAGGGTATTAGTCAGGGTCTGGTTAGGAAAACAGAAAACATCGATGGGCAAATTTAACAGCGAGAGTTCATATAAAGAGCGGGTCGACAAGGTGTGAGAGGATGACAAAGCCTGCAAAAATGAAAAGAGGACGCTGAAGTCACCCGATGCAGTAACTACAGGAAACTCTCGCTACCCCAAAGGCTGGGGAACACTGGGACAGGATGGAGCGAAGAGAACCTGGAAACTTAGAAAAGATGTCCCTGGAGGGAGGATCCAGACCACCAAAGAGGTGGCCTTGCTGGCTGCTGTAGGTGCCTGTGAGGGTGGAGTTAGGTCTGGGGGAGTAGGAGATGACTGGCTAGACGCATGTTAAGTCAGCCTCTGAAAGCAGACCACAGTCTGTTCATTGAAACAAGCTGCTGAGCTGGCCTGACACTGCCAGGTAAAGCAAGCCAACAAAAATGGGCAGGTCTGCTCCCCACCTCCTCTGCTTCCCACTTTCCCTCTAGCGCCCCCTATGGGGAGTTTAATAGGGAGCCCCCGGTGCAGGGGCAACGCCGTGTGCAGGGGCAGCCGGGAGAGTGTGCGGGGGAGGGTGGGAGCTCAGAGGCCGGGCCTGGGGGCGCGCGGGGGGGCTGTTTCACCCAGGATGGCCTTGGGGCCTGGCCCCCTGCTTCAGAGAATGTCTCGGTCATTTTCCTCTGCACTTGGCTGTGCCTCAGAATCATCAGCCACCGCAATAGAAACCCCTTTAAGGCACCGGCCGAGTGTTACCCATATTATCACGAAGTGTTTACTGAGCAAATGAATGAATGAAATGATGACTTTAGTATAATGCTGTTGTTATTTTTCTGAATTACTTTCTTTAATCTCAAAGTCAAATTTTACGCTGTTAAATTTAAAACCAAACACAAATGTCCTCGAAAGTAAGCAACCCTGAAACATTACTTGTCCACACCTGAGACAGTTGTAGGGTTAGGAACTTTTTCAGCTGTGTCTACTAATCGCCAGCACCCTGCGTGTGTGTGTGTGTGTGTGTGTGTGTGTGTGTGTGTGTACTTTTACAACATTCAATCTGACTCAGAAAACACTAAGTAGGCACCCACTAAGTGCAAACCTCTGCATCAGGTGCCACATGGAACCTGAAAGAATTAAACCCCATCCGCAAAGGGCTCCAAATGTTGCTTCCTATGTGTGCCCGCTGGGCCATCTCGCTATTTTTAAAAGGTCGCTTCGGTCTCTCGCTTCACATCTTCAAGAAACAGTTTTCCTCTCAGAAGTAACCCTTTGGTGGTAATTGTCTAAAGAGAGAAATGAACTCCTTCAGACTCCCAGGGCACGGTTGCTAAATGTTCTGTTAAACTCTTTTCTAATTACTACCTGGAGAGAGGCTTGGCATCTGGAAAATAGCATCCAACGTGTGTGCATTTATTTCCTTCTTTGTTATCTCAAAGGGGGGCATGAGTTCATCACTCCGAAGAGAAAGAAGCCCCCCAGAAGCTTATCCATAAATGAGAACAGGACGGGGCTGGAGGCTGGGGATTATAGTCCCCAACACATTTTGAAAGTTTGGCTGTTTAGATAACCTGAGCAAGGACCCCACCACTGAAAGGGGGCAGCGAGAAGGCTGAGGGGTGGACACTGCCTGGGCCAGGGCTATGATGCCAGCTTTGGTTGTTGAAGGGGACCTTACTTAAAAGTGACATCAGATGCTGTTAAATTTAACCATGTATCTTGTCTCTTTTCCTTGAACATGAATACTGTCTTTCCCCCGTTCCTTAAACACGTTTTTAAGGCCCAGGAATACCTTGCTCAACATTTATGGTGTTTGATATTCCCTCGTCTTGACTTGTAGGGAGCAATGTCTACAGTGTTCTTTGGATTGCTTCATTATTGATGATCCCGAGATCTTCTCCTCTTATCAAAGATCCTGGTGCATTTTAAATTCAGAATTTTGCCTCTGAAAAGGTTTTAAAAAATAATAGCTAAATATTATTCATGTCTCCCATGATTCCTAATTATAGCTCTGCCCTGCAATCAGGCCATCACTGAAAGACCTTCGTAGACCACACTGAATGTTTTATACAGGTTAGAGAAGTTTAATGTTAAATAAATATAACCCAAAAAGACAGCCTGTGATAAAATTTAAATCCTGGGCCCCAAGCACATTTTCTTATAGCGACCTTTTTTTTCTTTACTTTGAGGTGAGAGTCTCCAGCAGAAAGAATTTTCCTTGACATTTGCAAGCCCTATGAGTGTCCTTGGGTGTAGCAATCATGAAAATGCAAATGGTCTGTTATATGTGGTCAAAAACAATTTTTCAAAGCATTTCAGCAGATGTAGTGTGTTATAGACATTCCCCTGCGCTTATTATTTGATCAAGATAAACATTCCCAGTCAATGCTGATTGCATTTAGCCTGGCCGTATTTTTTGTACATGTTTCAATGCTGATACTATTTTCTGCTGTATATGACAGTAAAGAAAATAATTTTGCTAGCAATTGAATTACAAAAATGTGTTCAGTTCTGTATTAATAAAACCTCTGCCTTGTTCAACATCATCAGTAAAAAGCCTTTATATTTTCCCCCTCTTCAACTTGCCCGTTGACAATAGAAAACACTAGCTGGGCTTGAAGGCTAAGAAGCAAAAAGAGAGATAGTTAGTCAGTGCCACCTAATGGCCAAAACATATAATTTGACTTAAAGTTTTTGGATTTTTTTCCTCTTACATATTAGAGAAATAAATAGATGCTGGTGGTATTTTATCTATTTTGAAATATTTTGATTCCTTTAAAAATTTGAATAAAATCCTAATATAAGATAAAAACATTAAATTAAAATTTATTTTAACTCCTCTATTCATATATCAACAATAAAAAAATCCAGTAAGATGATCTGTGTGGAGCAAACAGTAAAAGTAAGAATTGACCATTGTCTGGTCATCTTTCCAGTAAAGATAGCTAGTCAAGAGTGTCTCATTCTAAAGTATCTGACATTAACTAGAAAATATATAGACATCACTGATGAAGCTAACTTGATCATTTATCTTCACTCTGCTCTTTAGACCTACTCAATTTATTGCCATCCAGCACTGACCTCTTTCTTTGAATCAGCATGGGAGCCAGAAACAAAACTCAGCCAGTACCTCTCAACACAGAACAAGTATTTGAGAAATTTTGGGCTGAGATTTAGAAGTTGAGAACACAGATTAACCTTTTTAATAGAGCTTTGATATTGCTTTTCAAGGCTGCTCAGTTGGACAACTAGAATTTACTCCACAGCATGGAGAAGTTGGGTGTATTATTTTCCAGAGTAACATGAACAATAGGCTGTGTTAATATACAGAAATATTTATTTTAAGGAATTAACTGATGCAACTATGGAGGCTAGCAAGCCTAAAATCTACAAAGTGGACCCAAGGGAGAGCTGATATTGCAGTTCAAGTCCAAAAGCTGTCTTCTGAAGAATTTCCTCTTGCTCAGGAGAGGTCATTCTTCTATTCTACTTGGACCTTCAACTGATTGGATGAGGCCCACCCACATTATGGAGGGCAATCTGCTTTATTCAAAATTCACAATATAAATGTTAATCTTATTCAAAAACTTCCTTACAGAAACATCTAGAATATTGTTTCACCACATATCTAGACACTGTAGTCCAGCCAAGTTGAGACACAAAATGAACCATCACATCAGGTGAAGTATGCAGAAGGAAAAATTAAGGATATGAGAGAATTTGGGAAAAGTTTTAAAACCACTTGTGATCCATCTCAATAAAATGATTGTTTCATGTCAGAGGTTCTAATAAACAGCATCTCTATTTGCCACTGACACTGAAGCAACATTGATATACTCCTGATGTAGGACAGTGAAGGTGTGCTGCTGGCCTTGCAAGAGCTTCAGTAGGAGTCATCACCTATTATGTATATGATAACCCACTGTCATTCTCCAAGATCCATCTGTTTTCTGCACAGGCCAAATAGGTGAATCGAATGACGATGTGTTTGGACTCATTACCCCTACATACTCTAAGTCTTTGATGACAGCATTAATGTCTGATATTCCTCCAAGAATGTGGTTTTGCTTTTGATGTACTATTTTCCTAGGTAAAGTCCATTCTATTGGCTTCCACTTGACCTTTTCTCCTATCCTAACCCTCACCCCACAGGTCAGGGAACCAATGTGGAAAATTTGCCAGTTGCTGAGTGTGTCTGTTCCAATTATGTATTCCAGAACTGGAGAAATAAACAATGATGGGTTTGGAGACCCCTGGGGCCACTGTGGGACAGATCTGAGCTAAAAGAACATTGACTATACTGATCTCCATAAGTTCCTCCTCTGATGTGTGGGCCTCCTGGAATCAGTGTCAGTTCAGAGCCAGTGCCCAGTAGTCTTTGTAAAGTAGGACTCTGTCTTTTTCACAATACATAGCCACCCCAGTAAAAGATCATAGGTCTCTTTGAGGGACAACTTGAAGAAAGATTAACAGTTTAGATTTGGGGGAGTATGCTGGGGCCCTTCCTTAAAAGAACTCATCCTCTCTTTCATTCAAGGGGTCTGGGTCTATAAACTGACTCATGTCTGGGAATTGACTGAGGGGATGTTGCTCTTGGTATTGGCGATTCAAATTAGACTTCTTTTCACTTGACCTATAAACTCTTTCACTTAAAAATATCGGCAACAATTTAGTAAGCTGCCTATCTTTTTTCTCTCCTTTAGACATGATTATGATCAATAGCCACTACTATAGGTCTCTGGGAGCCAGACTATTCTGATTATTGCTTTGACTCCACTGTCCAATTTGCTAACCACATCTGCCTTGTCTTTGGTGATTAAGTGTGGCCATATGGCCCCTGCCACCCTGACATCCAATTATCCTCACTGTACTTAGGGGTCCAAGTTTAGTGCAACAGTTTCCACTGTAATTTCTGACATACAAAGAGTAACCACATAGCATCTTAAGGATGTTGGGGTCCTCTCACACATTCATTTCTCCAGGTCATAGTGAAAAGCACGTTCCACTAGGCCTAAGGCTTCCACCACCCTCCCAGTTTGGGTATGTAGATCTTACATGATGAATCCACTCTAACATTCCAGGATCCCTAAGTTTTTGACTACCTTCCTGTACAGCGTGAAAAGGCTGTTCTGAATTTTAACTGCATTTACTACAGGCCACTTTTTGGTCCTTGTTTCAACCAACCGAACAGAGCCCCTTTTAGGCCCTCAAGCTACAAGGTTCAAGAAATAACCCCACAGTTAAGTGAGCTATGTTTTTATTTCCTTTCTCAATGAAACTACCAATTAGTTAATCAAACAATCATTTATTGGAGACTTAAATGTGTAATTTGAATATACAGTCTGCTTTTAGGAAGAAACTGTAAAAATTAGCCTGTGCTTTCTGTGTATTTTGTATGGATAATAAGATTTTTATATCACATATCATTTTCACTCAGGATCCTATTTTCTTTGTGCATTTTTTCATGACCTGTAATCTATTTCAGTAAAAGGATTACTTCAGAAAAGCTTAGAGTTCTTAATAATTATCTATTGCACGGTTGATTTTAAATGTTATCACTCTGATCCAAGCCTACAATCAGTTTTTCTATTTATATTCTTAGAAATTTTGTTCACATCTTGTTACATTTTAACAATTCTTTTTAACATTTCCCTTGCCAAACTTGGGCCCCACATTCACAGTAATAAAATTCTCAGTATGTCTTTTGTAACTAAACTATTTTGAGGGTTTTCTGGACTGCTCTGGGTAACACCAAATATTTGCTCTCTTAAATTTAACAAGGAAGAATGTCAGAAAAATTAGCAACTCCATATTTTTAATAAGCTTAATACTATAGTGAGAGCTGCCCTTTTTATGAATCCCACAGTATGAGAAGAACAAAGATTAATTACCTAGGACTTAATGAACTTCTTTAATTGTGGTTAATGTTCTGCTTTCTAACAGACATGTGAGAAACCCATTCTTTCTTGTCTATCTCTAACCCTCAACGGAATAGGCTGTACTTGAACTAAGTGGAATAAAACACTCTTTAAATGGTATATTATTCTGACTGTCATCTTAGACTAAAAATATCCTATAAAATATCTTATAATAAGTTATAAACTAATATAATAAAACTATTTCTGGAAAAATATTTCCTGCTACCCCATGGCGCTTCCATGCAGACTGCAGCTGGACTATTTCATGCTTATTGACTCAGAGACATAAAAAGATAGTGACAACAATAGCAAATTCTTGGCCTTGACGTTTCAAAAGCCAAGTTCAAGGATTAGTCATTACTTGGAAGAATATGCCATCTTTTAGAGTCCAGGTCCGGATCTGAGTGCAAAGGGACAGTGTGCCCTGCCCTCCCCACCCTCTGTTCTGATCCCAAGGCAATGTCCTAGAACCCCAGTAAGGGTCTAGATACCCCTGAACCTAGCAGGATGCAGGATCAGGGGAAATGCCCACATTAGGTGTCTGGGCAAAAGACTCAAAGACCATCTCACAGATTCCCATTATCTCCACAGTGTGTAACCCAACAGGTGGGTTTCTCTCACTTCGGTTAGGGAGAATAGACTTCCTGAGAGCTTAGGAGGAGACGAAAATTCACCATGAATGAGAATCTGGGATGAGAGACATGCGTGAACAATCTGCATGGACAGAGGACGCACGGTTGAGGACCAGAAAGGTCAAATACATCTCAGCAGCTGGCGGCAGAGGCAGATGACAACAGAGGGCCAGGTTCCCCACCCTCCAAGCTTCACCCCGCCCTCCCCAACACAGTTCCAAGGAGAAGCTTATGCTTCTTCACAGACCAGAAGGGAATTTGCAAAAGAAACCAAATTCAACTATGAATCATAAAAGGAGCTATTACTTGTACCGATTTTATAGTCAGAGATTCATAGTCAATTAATTTAATTAGTTTCCCTTTACATTTTGCATTGATCTTCCAACACCTAATGATATGTTCTACATACAGGGTGAACTCTATAACTATTTAACACAATGCATTTATTCACTTTGTTCTATGTTTGTCCAACTGCCTGAGGACATAATTTCTCTTCCCATGCTCCAGTGGTTGCCACTAGCCACATGTGTCTGTTGAGGACACGAAATGGGCTAATCTGAATCGAGGTGTGCTGTAAGTATAATACACACGTGAAATTTTGAAGACTGAGCATAAACAAGAAAGTAAAATATCACTAATAATTACTAACATTTCTGTAATTATTATACATTGATAGTATTTTGGACATATTCAGTTAAGTAAAAATATATTATTAAACTGAATTTTACCTGTTTCTTTTTACTTTTAAAAAAAGTGCCTACTAGGAAATTAAAATTTTCTACTGTGACTAGCATTGTGTTCCTATTGGACAATACTCTCCTCTGTGCTCATTCATGTTGATCGCATTTACTTTCACCAGAGTGACCACCGTCACTGCTTAATTTTTTCCATGTGGAAAATAATCAGAATTAGAATTTAATTTTTCCATTTGGACACTCAGTGATTATACGTCTAGCGTTTCCTGACAGGGTGTACTGAAAATTACACAGAAAAAAAAATGAGATGTCTTACATCTCATTTCCAGATACTTGGGAATGAGCGGTCAGTCTGTAATTTGCGCAAAACAAGGGAACAGATTTTCTTTTTAAAGTAATTAATACCTCTGATAGTTACTTAAACATGTTGGGTGACTAAACGGATACCATTAAGAAATTTTCACAAGCGAACTAGGTATCCAAACAATAAGAAAAAAATCTGAGTGTTTCAAATTTCATTAGATTTCTTTATCTAGTTCGTAATTTTATATATGTAGTGAGACTTTAAAAGTAGGCTCCTCCGGCAGGATTTTATTTGCCCGGGGGCCGTGCTGAAGCAGAAGGGAACTGCAGGGACCCTGCACTAACCGGGCCGTGCCGCGCCGAGGGCCGCACCTGGGGCCCGAGGCCGGCCCTTAGGGGAGGGGCTGCGGCCCCCGCGCAGGTCGGCTCCGCGGGCGCCTCGCAGGCTTCCCAGCCCAGCGCGGCCGGGGGCCCGGCGTCACCCCGGGGCCCAGCCGGTCACGGGGCCGCGGGCCCGCCGCTCGGCCTTTCAGGAAGGCGAGCGGGGCCGCCAGGGCGGAGGGCGGCGCTGGGAGCGGGGTGGGCCCGAGAGGGCGCCGGTCCCAGGCTGGGCACAGGACAGTCAGGGCGCAGCGGCTAAAAACGGGCTCTTCCTACTTTTTCTTTTTAAAAAGCGTTGTTCAGCATGCAGCCTTGGGCTAGATATCGGGGACGGAAACGTGATGGAGACAATTTCCGTCTGGCGGGCAAAAACAGTATATGGAATTTTAGATGTTAAAACAGACTTGTGGGCAAAGCGCACAGAACGTTACATTATAGCACCCTCTCGCTCGTTTCACCCTGCGGGGCCTTCCCGACGCTCCCCTGCGCCGTGCGGGGCGCCGCCTGGAGGCGCTCCTGGGGGCGCGGCTGCGGGGCCCCGCCTGGGAAGGTGCCCCTGGGGGCGCTGCGGGAGCGCTGCCGGAGCCGCGGGGCAGAAGCAGGGGCAGCGGCAGGGGCAGGTCCGCGCCGGGGACCGTGGCCCGGGGCCCGGCGTACAGTTCAGCCGGTTCCCAGGCAGAGTTAAGGCTGGCGACGGAAGAGGGCTCTGGAACGAAAGGCCGAGAGGGCGTGGGCTCCTGTGACACCCCGGGTTGCTTTTGGCGGGATCCCAAGGGGAAACGTATTTTCCTGCAGCGTCTGTTTTATTTAAGTATCTGTAGTGCGAAAGCACGCGCTCTCCATAACTAAAATAGGGCTGCCTCACGCGGTCGGCGCGATGGCGCAGGAGCTCCTGAGACGGGGCGGGAGGCGGCCTGGGCGCGCTCCTGAGACTCGCGCTGGAGCTCGGGGTCCCCGCCCTGAGGCCCAGGCGGGCGCGCGGAGAGCGCAGGGCGTTGTGAGGGCGCCAGAGGATTTAAGAGTTAAGTGCACGGCCCGGGGAGCGGCTGCGGCGCAGGAAACCGGGCGCCGCGCCCCCTCGGTCCCGGGATCCCTCCCTCCCCAAAGACCCTCCCCAGGGGCCCTTCCGTCCCGCGACGGCGAGCGCGCCCCGCTCGGACCTGCCCCTTTCAGTTCCGGCGCCCAGTTGCCAGGGCAACCCTCCGCCGCCGGCGCGTCTGCGGCCTCCCTACTATTGGCTGGGAGGTCATAACGTGCGTCTGACGTCAATGCGCGGCGCCGCCTGATCGGGAGACGGCGCGAAGCCCCATTTTCTCTGAGCTCGGGCGGCGGCGGCGGCTGGACCTGCGGCTGTTGGCCGAGCGCGCGCCGGTCTAAAGCCCCCCCCATCTGGGGTGGCGGCTGGTGTGCGGGTGGCAGCGGGAGAGAGGCGCGGTAGGGACGAGTCCCCGGCGCCGTGGGCTGCGGGTGCGGGGATCCCGCGGCCCCGCCCGCGCTTCTGGGCCCGACCTGCTCCCGCTCGGCCTGTTGCTAGGGCCGCCGGGCTCCGTTGCTAAGGACCCCGGTGATGCTGAGAGCCCGGAGCCCTTCCTTTTCCGGGGCCCGACTTTGGCTCGTTCATAGCCTTAATTGGAACCGTTCCCCTTTTCTTCCACGCTGCTTTTTAAAACTGTTTTTCTCCAGTCTCCCCCTCCCTCCCCAGCCCCCCATGTCCTCATTTTCCAACTTCAACGACCCTCCGGCCCCGAACGGGTCCTAGGTGTTAAGTGCTGTGTGGTGTTGGAGGGGGAGAGGCTAGGGAAGTGGGAAGCGGATTTTAAGACCCTTAGTACTGGCCCTTTGGTTTACTTTATGGTAGCAGGGGATTGAGACAGGTGGAATTGGCGCTCGCGCTATACTCTGGAATTTGAAGGAACTTCAGAGACGGAACATGGTTTCTTTAGTGGGGCGCCTGTTCCACTTCGGGGCGCGCTAAACGCCGGATTAGAGAATAGAAAATAACGTGGCCTCTGCCCCTGAGAATTTAGCGAGCAGTTTAGCCAGCAGTTTAGTGCAGTGATGTCAAAGTGGGGTGCGGGGGGGGGGAGGTGCATGTAGAGAAAGAGATGGGATGTATGAGCTGTCCAAAGCAATGAACCAAAGGTATGCTTTTCTAGCGTTGACACAGGTGGGGGCGGCCCCTGTAGATCACCTGCAGCCGCTGAGGAGACCTAAGGGAAAAGTGAGGGTCCCACAGTGGAGCCCTGCTGCTTTGCTCTCTGATACTGTGACATCGTTTAGGTGTTTGGGCTAAGTGCATTTGTGGATTCTAGAGTCTATTTAGAATCTTCGTGTTTTGTGAAAGAATGAAGGTGACCTTGTAATATTTGTAACTCAACACAGTGCTTTATTTTTCATTTCCTTCCAGTATTGCCCCTCTTAGACCGCCCTCTACGTGTTATTTAATGAAGAAGCACTCAGAAGGGTGGTGGAGCGTAAGATGAGTTAAGCGTTTTTCTTTTACAAACAGCTCATGCTGTTTTGTTGTCAGTGGTAAGCTCCCAGATAGATATTATTTTTAAAAACTGAGCACACTTAATCTGTCTTTAAGGCAAAGAGTGGTACTTTTTCAACAAGCGGAAAAATGATTTGTTTTGGAAAGAAACTAATATAGGGTGTTTTGAAAGTGGACGTAGAAATGTTTGCATCATTGTGCGTGTGTGTTTGTGTGTGTGTGTGTGTTTTGATGTTGCTGAAAATTATGTAAATATATTATACGTAAAAACTGTCCTGTATACTTAAAACCATTGGAAGCTGATTTTTTAGCATGTTTAAAAGTCAAATGAAGAGTCTCAGTGGCTTTTTGAGCTTATTATTCATAATGCAGTACTCTCCCATTAGTACCTTACAGGAATGAGTTTTTGACATAAAAGAGGGTAGAAATTTAATTGAGCCAACAAAAACTTTTGCAGAATTGTTAGTTGAAAAATGTGTGTCATGATTTGATGTTGCAAAGTATGCACTTTTTATTTTTTTGGATAGACATCTTTGTGATACATGTTTTCCAGCTATATCAGCTATGACAGTTTACAATCAAAAGAAACCAAACTTAAATTGGATTTTCAAATTGATGTAGCCAAGATACCAGATTTTTCAAAAAGAAGGAAACTATTTAATCACCTTGACTCCACTATTATTAGTGATACTTAAAACCACTGTATATTATCATAACGAAAATGCTAAAACTCATATAATGTTTACTGTATGCCAAACACTTGTTTTACGTATATTAACTTACTATTCTTCATCAACATTTAGAGTAGTTACCCCAACTACAGAATTGAAAATGAGGCACATTTTCTTTTTTAAATAGAAACTTAGATTGTATTGCTCCTCATCAAGAGCTTCTCAAAACAGAGGCCAGGTACAATAGTAAATACTGTTAAATAATCACTGAAGTACAGTATAGGTCAGCAAATGTAAAGTTTGTCTTAGCTTATCTTAGAATATTATCTGACAAATTTAATGAAATGTTAATGACCATATTTGTAGAAAATGCCTCAGGGATGAATGTGAAGTGTGAAATTGGGAAGTAAGTGATCTGCCAGTCATAGGATGAGAAAATTAGGTCAATGTATTAAATCAAGAAAATTGAAATTTAAAATTCTTTGTACAGAAACAGTCCAGCCTTTAGTTTATCTTTACAAGGCTCTGGTCACATCGTGTTTGAAATATTATCAGGCTCAGTGTCATTACATGGAGCTTTGTCTTCCTTGTAGAGGTTTCTCATTTGTCAAGTAGATTAAAATCACCTCATGTAAGGAACACTTAAGAAAGTATCAATGTTTATCCTAAAGAAGAGAAAATTAAGGGAGCAGAGAGTCATTGTACTCAGATATTTGAAAAGCTGTCATTTGAAGTTAAATAGGACTTTACCTGTGTTGCTGTACAGGAAGATCTTACAGTGTGGTTGAGGAGTAGTCGTATCTATATAACGATTATATTAAAGCTGTGAAGTGGGAATGCCCTGTCTTGAGTGTCATGCAAGAGAGGGAGTAATAAAGTAGAAATAAGAAGGAAGCAGTGCAGAAATTGGAGTGCCATGGAAGTGAACATTTGAGAAACAGAAGACAGGGAAAGGCTGCATGAAATTGGGATTGGAGCTAGGCCTAAAAATACCAGTGGGCAGTTGGGTATCTGAGTATGGGTGTGTGTGGTGGAGGATTCCATGGTAGAGATAAACATTTAGAAATCCTTTATGTGATGAGGCAGGAAATCATGGGCTATGAACTAGACCTCTTACATTAACAGAAAAGAGGGAAATGTGGAAAGGGAGAGGCGAGCCACCATTTGCTGGTGAGCAATTTGATATGTGATTGTATTTACTCAACAACAGCCTTGATAGGCTTGATTTACCTCTCCCTTTTAAAAGGTTAGGAAATCAAGCTTAGGGAGGTTAAATAATCTGCCTGAATTCATAAGCCTCATAATGGGTAGAGAGGAGATGCAAACCAGATCTGAGCCCAGAGCTCTTTCTACCTCATCATGTCATGTTGAGCGCATCTGTAGGGATGAGTGTAGGAAGCAAAGGAAAAGGAAACAGCAGTGATGTAAGTTTTTCAGTCTGATGGACCAGAAGACTGGTGGCACCTTGAATTAACAAGGGATTTATAACTCAGTGTGTGTGATAACCTGTTTTGGTTATGGCCTGTATAAGAAGCAGTGGTACGTTGAGTAGGAGAGTTCATTAAGTCACTGGAAAAGCAGAACTTGATATGCAGATGTTCACATTTGGAACTTTGGTAATATAGAGGCCAGAGAAGATGGACACCCTAGGGGATGTGCTAACCACTGCTTTCAAAAATCTAGTCCATGTTTTCTGCAATTGAGTATCTAACTGTATCTTGATAATTTGAATTAAAAAAAAAGCTTGCTTTTATACGTCTTATTTTCTTATAGCTGGTTTTTAATTTGCTATTATTGAAATTGATATAATTATATATTTTCTCATTAGTCTTCTCAGATATTTTGCTCCATACTATTCCTATTTGTGTGTGTCTTTTACTGTATTTTCTACTCTATTCTGTTTTGTTCTTTATATTGTTAGTGAATTTCTCAAAAAAATTTGAAATCAAGTTTCCTATAACTGCAGGAGTGAAGGGGAAGCAATGCAGAAATCACAGTGCCATGGAGACATACAGCTGAGAAACAGAGTGACAGGTACACAGTGTTGCTTTTTAAATGAAGAGGCTAACTTTATTGACACGTTCTGTGTACACAGGAATGTGGGCTGAGCTTTATAGTTTTCACCTCTTTTTTGTTGGTTTTCTTTTTCCCACCAGGTAATTATGATCAAAGGATATCATCAAACCCACAGATAAAGCATAGGACTACAGTTCAACGAAGCAAATCCTCATCATCCACCAGCTCTCCAGAGGCTGCAAGAAAAGTCCATCCTCGACCGAGCGATAAACTTAACCCTAAAACAATTAACCCGGTAGGTACAAAGAGATTCCTGACTCTGTAGGTTTTTCTAAGGAACACACACTCAGCACACTATTGAACCATTTGTGTTGCTGAGTAGCATGCTGCACTGGAAAGTTGAAAGTGGCTTGAAAGTCAGGGTGTTCATTTGCCTCTGACCTGAGCAGGGTTAAAATTGATTAGATATCACAAAGTGGAGGTGATAGTAATATTTAATGTCATGTTTTATTTCAGTTTGGAGAACAGTCACGAGCCCCATCTGCATTTGCAGCTGTTTACTCTAAAGGTGGTATCCCTTGCAGGTAAAATCAATACAAGTTATAACTCCCCATGTTATTCAGAATCATTGAGTAAAGCCAATACACTATTCAGTTTCAATGTGTTGAAAGTTTTATTTACTAGGGAGGTTGAAATAAAGGTGACTTACACTTTTGGGCTTTGGGTTGGTATAGATCCTGGGACATTATTGAAGAAAACAATTTTAATTCCAAATAGAATTACCAATAAGAATATGATTTGAAGTTATGGTTTTCCTACGTGCTACAAAATCATAGTAGCATGGTTATGTTCTAGAAAGAGAGTGTGTGTGTTAGGTAATCACTGCTTGATGTTTTATAACACTGTCCTCCTTACATTCACCGGTGTGTGTATTTTAGGTTGGTCCACGGTGCAGTAAAACACAGGTTGCAGTGGGACTGCCCCCCTGAAAGCCTTGCGTTCGATCCTCTACTCATTACTTTAGCCGAGGTAAGGTGGCACCCATCTCTCCTGAGCATTTTGGGGGAGTCTTTTAAAACTGCAATAGATGTGATTTTGTAACTCATCAGTAAATCTCATTCTTTTCTTGTGAAATCGGACCCTAACAGTAGGCATTAAAACACTTTTCACTCTCTTAAGAACTAAATACAATTGGCACATGGTGGTTGGAAACTAATTAATCAGCTCTATAAATATGAGGTTAGTCTGCACAGGGGTTTGTAGATAAGGGGCTGAAATATTCAAACTTAACTCGAAATATAAAAGGACTTAGAATCCTGATGTGGAGGAAGATTTTTGCTCAACTAGTCAAATCAGAAGAACATCAGTGGTTTAAATTCAGCTACATCAGATAACAATTTCTCTGTACAACCAGTCCTGCTTAACACTATGTGCTTCTTAGGAAACTGGTGGTAGCTACCTCACGTTTTTTCGTAGAATTCTCCAGGGTTTTGCCTACTTGTACATTTTAAGTAGGACTCTATGGAGGTGTTTTTATACATGATTTAAAAAAAATCTCCAGATGGGTTCCTTTATATTATTTAATATTTGTGTCAGGAAAGCAAATTGTAAAATCGTGGTATAGGTAAAGGGCCCAGTAGTCAGGCATTCACAGAGGTCCACTTATAAGCACCCCGCGGGTAACTGGGCCTTTCGGGCTGTGCTCAGGAGTGTGCACAGAATGCACCTAGAGTCTTAGTGCCTTTCTCTGCCTTTTCTCCACTTTATTTCTTCTTCTTTACCTTTCTTCTCCCGCCCCCTCTCTTCTCCCTAACTTTCTTTCCTTTTTAAAATTCTCTGTTTTTTGTCTCTCTTTTCTTTTCCTGTTTATTTTTTCTTATTTTTCTTTTCTCCTTCCTTCCTTCCCTCCTTCCTTCCTTCAGATGGAGATCTTTTCTATCTCATGTATATCTTTTATTCTACAATTTATCTGTGTAATTAAAATTGTAATTACTGAAATTATATATCACGATTAGGAAACGAATAACAATAATAATAAAAAAACTTGGTTTTCACTTGCACTAGTAAGGATTCAATGTTTCTTGTTAGCATCATCAAATGGGTAGTAAATCATGTGGGTTTTTGTTTTTTGTGTTTTCTTTGGTCTTTGGCAGGGTCTGAGAGAGACTAAACATCCATATACCTTTGTCTCAAAGGAGGGTTTTAGAGAATTACTTCTGGTTCAGGATGCTCCTGAAAAAGCAGTGCCTTTGCTTCCTAGACTGATTCCTGTGCTAAAGGCGGCTCTGGTATGTCCTTTATTCTTTGGACTTTCTGTGATACATTTAGGATATTTTATGCTTTTTCTTCTAAATTCTATGCAAATTAACTTTATTACCTGTGATTTTGATGTGTTTGCAGAATTAGGTCACTGTTCTTCAGGGCCAGATGATTACTTACTTGAAAACACCTTTAAGGGGATGTGCTAATGGTAAAATGGGACAGTTTGAGTAATTAGAGAAAGTCATGAACCTCAACGCAGTCTTTTTGCAGGTCACAATTTCTTTTTTAATTTTTTTATATATCTTTACTGATTTCAAAGAGGAAAGGAGAGGGAGAGAGAGAGAGATAGAAACATCAATGATGAGAAAGTCATTGATTGGCTGCCTCCTGCACGCCCCCTACTGGGGATCAAGCCCACAACCAGGGCATGTGCCCTGACCGGGAATTGAACCCCGATCGCCTGGATCGTAGGTCGATGCTCAACCACTGAGCCACGCCCGGCTGGGTACAATATTTCTTAATGTTCAGTCAGGGTTGACATTCATATGTTGCTTCTATATGTCCTGCATTAAAGGTTATTTTTTAAATCCTGGGTTTGGTTGATTATCTCGTCATTTTGAATAGTCAGTCTCACTTTTTTCTCCCTGGTTTGCCCTATTTCCTAACCCAACCTTCCTTTCTTTGTCTCTCCCTCCCATTTCTATCCCTACACCTCTGACCAACCAATGCTGCGCAGGCCCATTCGGATGACGAAGTGTTTGGAAGAGGGCTGAGTGCTCTGGTACAGCTAAGTGTCGCTGTCGGACCTCCTCTGAGCCCCCACCTGAAACATCTGCTTACAAGTGTAAGCACTGAAAAGATGAGAGTGGTTGTGGATATGTATCATGTGCTGCCGGTATCTCTTCATGATGTAATGGCTCCAAGTGATTCAAACCTCAGTAAAACCAAAAAACAAAAACAAAACTCATCATCGTAACCAAAATCATTCTAGTTGTTCATAAAACATTTGACTAAGGACAGTATACTCCTTAAGTGTTTTTAGTGGAAGCGCCTACATGAGCAGAATTTAGGGCTGCAGTGAGAGGTAAGCAAAGGTGAATGCATACAAATTAACGAGCAGCGTAATAGTATGGTGCCCATGTTGACTGGCTGTGAGTTATAAGCGGGGCTTAGCCACCCTCTTGTGTTACTATATATTGCCACTGCCATGCTTTTTATCCTTTTATCTTTTTGTTTTTTATTGTAAGTTTTGTAGTGAGTGTGTAAATAGCACTCAGGATAAGACTTTTTCCTGCTTTATGTAGTTTAATTCTTATCACAAATATACAGTGGGACACTGAACTGTGCTGTTTCCCTTTCTGCTCTGTGAGTCTGTCCTCACTCACCTGTACTCTCCCCTGAAGTCAGAGTTCCACCTGCAGTCAGAGGCCCATTCAGGACACACCTAGGGACATGTCTTGTGGCTTCTGGCTGATTCCTCTGTCACTGTTACAGAGTCACTCATGCAAATGCTCTTCTGTGTTGTCTCTTCCCATTTTTACTATTGGAGACACATGTGTTTTGGAGGCTTAGCTTCCCATCATAATTCTCCAAATGCTCTTGAAAATTACAAAATAGAAAAATACGCAGTTTCTTAGAAAACTTATTCTGGGTACCACAGATTTTGTAGGATTGGTATTATTTGAAATAATTAAATTAATAGATTTTCCCCCCATTTTTTCAATGAGATGTTTCCTAAAAGAAGACTTGAAGCCTAACATTAAGTGGTGTTCAAGAACTTATTATGCAATAAGGACTCAATGACATAGTTTACTTGCATTACTATTTTAAATCATTTCATCTCCCCAATCTTATCTTTAAAGCTTTTCAAGAGACTGAGGGACAAGAAGTTCAAAGAGCCGATCACCAGCGCGCTACAGAAGCTGGAGCAGCATGGCGGGAGTGTGAGTAGGACAGTCTCCTTAAGTCACGGTGCTTTCCCACCTTCAGTCATAGTGCAGAACTGACTGTGTAACACATGAGCTCATTTCAGCCACAAGTAAGCTGTGGACCTGATATGACTATTTCTGTGTTAGAGCTCTGAGTTTCTGTCTTCCTGGGTCACAGTTTCTAAGCCCTGGGATTCCGGCCTGGGTTGTATGAACACAGGGCCTGTGCACTTTCACTGTGTTCACTGTGTGGCACTCCATGGGGGGCAGCTTTACAGGTGGTTTTATTTTGGGTGTTTTTGCTTTGATCATTTAAAGCAAGGAAGCTCGCGCTTGCTTGAACGTGAGCGTGTGTGTGTGTGCAGCACTCGGGTGACTCAGAAGGTGCAAGAGTGTGGTGTACCTAGAGTGCGTTTTCATCTTTTGAAAGAAGTGTTCAGATAAGCTAGTCTGGAAATATTTCCATGAAGCAGTATTCCCATCTTGTTTCGGAGCTTACATTTAATCAGATCTTAATGATGGAGTTGCATATGATTATCTTAACATAGCAGAACTTAGATTCATTTTAGGTACGTTCAAAAGGAATTAATTATAAAGAAATGTTTATGATAGTATAGTTTTAAAACGGCACCTGTTTTAGTTTAAGCTTTGCCTAAATTACCCAATTTGACCAATTTCAGTGACTTTTTAAATTGAAGATATTCTTTGCATGATGAATGCCTGGAATAGTTTGTAAGGAGGAAATAATTCCCAAGGCTGTAGATCGTGGGTTTCTCTGTTGTGTGTGGGTCTGAGGCAGAGGGTTAGCATTCAGACACCGTGTGGTGATGTACACAACCACCTCCTAGCCAGTCCTGCGTCTCTCCTCAGCAGAAATGGAATTCTTACTTGCAAATGTGTTTGCTGCTCTGAGAGTTGGAATGGAAGATGAATTCCCTGTGAGGTGCAAGTAAACAGATACTTAATAAAGATGGCACAGCTTTTCAATCTGAAACTCTACCCGGGGGGTTTCAGACATCCTGTGGGCTGGATGGGGAAGGGGCAAGTGGAAAGGGGCAGGCCCAGTGTTAGATTGCGTGGTGTGCCTGCGGAGGGCAGGTAGTTTGTGCAGAAAGTTTAGAAGTAGCGCAGTAAGCTTTGGAGGGGGATACTGAATCTCAGAGATAGCTAACAAGGGAGTTCCTCTTTTGCTAATCAGTCTCATTAGTTTTGAGCCATGCTAATACAGAATAAAAAATATTTTGAAGTCAAAAGGCTATTAGTATTGTTTTTTCCTTTGGACTTTTTCTCTTCTTGTGCTCTCCTAATACCTTACATACTATTTTATTACACACCAAACACGTTCCCTTGGCTTTATTATTATTGTGCTGCTTTGGATACTTTGTCGTCCTCCGTGAAATTAATAAATGCTCTTCTTTCCCTTCTAAAACTTAAACATTTATGTTTCTTTCTCTTTCTTTAAATATTTAGAGATGAGTCTTTAAAAAATAGTCTTCTCAGTGTTGTAGTTTCTCATTCTTGGGGCCTGCATGTATCACAGTGATGGACTCAACTTCTGGGAAACACAAATATCAGTAACAGAGTTTACAACCAGCCTTAAGTTGAGATTGGTTCATTCTGAGCTCATTTTGTTTTTTTCCTCATGATATGCACATTTGTCTTAGGTACATACTTACACACATCCCAATTTCTGTTGAGCACATGGGAACGTATGACATGCCGGGTATTTTGTTGAGTACTTTTTAAACATTAAACTCAATCTTTACTACATCCCTCAGAGAGAGGTTTTGTTATCACCCCCCCTTTAAAGAACTAAAAACTGACACACAGATTCCTGATTACCCCAGATTTGACAGGGAAGTGGCTGGCAGAAGCTGGATTCAAATACTGGCAGCCTGGTTCCTGACTACTTCTTTAGTTGGTCATTTTTTAAAATCAGTAAGAGATAACCTATTTTTATTTAACTCAGAAGAAAGTTTCACTTCTCATTTCATCCTTTTACTCTCACTCCATTTTGTTTATTTGTTTTGAGTTTTGGATACTTTTCTAGGCATGCTTTCGAAAATGTAATACCCATGAGGGGAAGCTTGCATGATACTAATGAGGCTCATTGTTTTCTGTTGACAGGGAAGCCTTATCATCATCAAAGCTAAAATTCCAACATATTGCTCCATATGTTGTTGAAGAAGGGAGACGACAAAAATCTTACTACCTGGCGACAGGTGTTAAACGCTGGCTGTGGATACCTGTGGAACCTTCGCAGATTCACTCAGTATATTTTGTAAATCACAGCCACCATTCATTATTTACCAGTTTAAGATGAATATACATAATTCCACTGAATCACAGTAAGTTATTCAACAAAAAAGAATGATTAATAGTGGAAAGCTATTAAAGTTCTATAACACGACAGTTATGAAGCATTTATTGTTCATATTTTTATGATTTGTGTGAACAACCATTATTGGGTTTATAGTAGAAGTGTTTGCATTTATTTTCTAATGCCTTTTACTTATAACATCCCTTTTGCAATCAGTTTGTAACTATACACTTATTTTTAAATATTTTGCTGTTTTGGGATTTTATATTTATCAAGGCTATGGAAATTTAAAATAGTGGACAATTAATAATTCACTATTAATTATTGTTTGTAAATATGTCTTTTGCAATGTAGAATGCTTGGGAAAATTTCTTTCCAGAGTATTCTAGTGTAAGAATTTTTTTTTAATGTGTAAATTCTCTAGTATGTTGTTTATTACAACTCATTAAAACTACCTAAACTTTAGGTGTTAGTTGTAGATAAGTAAATGTTATGTTTGTATTTCATAGTCTGAGTTCAGTACATGAAGAGATTCAGAAATGAAAATGTTAAAACTCTCACATATTTAGTGATTTGTTGTGCTTGCTTATGTTGAACAGTTAGATTTTAAAAGTTTTTGAAATTTACAGGCATCATTCTGGGTGTTGATGTAAAAGCTGACTGGGTCATCTGCAAGAGACAGGAGTAGAAGAGAAACAGAAAACAAGACTAAGACCTTTCACCTTCAGGGCAAGAAGAGAGCCCCTAGAAACTCAGTAGTCACACCAAAGCCCAGCTGACTCTCACTTCCAAAGGTGGACATCAGGGGTCACTCTTACATAGGGGAGCAGTATCATATTCCAGAAGCGTCAGAAGAAACCCTGTTTTTGCTCCTTCCCTCCAATACCTGGAGAGACCTCTTTGCACTCTCCCTTTAACCAGTCTTACAGCTGTGATTTAAAAGAATGCAAGTAATTTCTGAAGTGTCATAAGTGTGAAAATGCTTGTCCTCCTTTAGATCTGCTGTGCTTCCTGGTTCCCTGTCGGGTACGCTCTTTCCTCAGGTATCACTTGTCACATCCTCAGGTCATGTAGTTACAACATCCGCCTGACCCCTGCCTCACTTTCAGTCTTCCTCATGCACTGGGCGCTGCCCAAAGCAAAGATTTCTACAATCTAGAAAATGACATAAGCAAAAATATTTTTAACCTAGTAATTACAAAATTTGTTGGAATAAAGACCTATAAGATACAGTAGAGTTATAAACATTTTATTTGCTTTATTTTCTCTTTTTGAAATACAAAATGTGCACATTGAGTTTACACAAACACGCGATGGCGAATCAGTGTACATGTACTGTACTACTCTTAATTTCTACACTGGTGATAGCAGGGCAGCTTCCACATCCTATCTCTACACCAGAATAGATACCTGATTTATTGTTGCAAAACAGTTGCAAGTTTCCTCCTACTGTAGCTTCTTGGTGATATTTCTGCAAAACAGGGAAGATGTTTGTATCTTTAGTAGTGTTGAGGCAACTTTACAATTTTGGCTTGAGAGTGTTGAAAAGATCTGAATTATTGGAGTTTTATGATGACCTAAATCATAATACAGTTAGGATGAGTTGCTTAGCACATACTCATTTTCAACTCGATTTTGGTGTTGGCATCCTGGCCATAATGGAATCACTGGGTCTGTCAACGTGATTCTGCTGCTGTCTCTTCCCAGCATGCACTGGGGTAGTCAAGGTGTCTGTGCCTGATGGCATGGAATAATGAGGCGCCACGAGGGACGGGAGGGGATGCAAGAGGCTTTCACTGCTGTTAAAAATTAATTCTCATTAAGCATTCCCAGGTACTGGAGACGGATATCCTGACCCTTGGCGTATGCCTATAAACACCCTCACGCTGTCTCATACCTTCTTGGACTTCCACTTAGTGACAATAGAAAACAGCCTGTAGGATTGAACAAATCCAAAATTATATACATCGTGTAGGCCTTGGCTTAATATGTGTTTATGAAAAATTAAGAAATGCTTATTAAATAAGCTGTTAGAAACTAATTTGTTTCATATTATTTCAAAAAACCAAAAACGCCAGATAAATGAATGTCTGACAGAAGGCAGCAAATCCATAGGAACTGGGACTATGTGTTTGCTTTCTTAAATTGTGGGAATTGGAATTACAGCATACAAACATGAAAATTAATTTCCAGAAATTAAGTGCAGATGCCGATATTTTAGAAAACCATTTAAAATCCTGGGGTTGGATACATACAAATGAGGAGCAAAAAACATTTTAAAATTACCGATAACGTGAAAGCCTCAATAATCCCATGGCTAAAGTGTCAATAAAACTACTTGCCAGGTTCTACCCCTTTGAATGTGCACAGGGTGGGAAAGGACTTGGACGGGCCGGGAGCTTGGAGGCATAAAGATGATGCAGATTTAAAAGTGAACTCTAATCTTTTGGGGACTGCTCCATATGAAGACAAAGCTGGTCTGCATAATGTGCCTCAGTGTCAAGCTGGGCAGCCTATGCTAAAAGTGGCAGCTCCGACGTTAAGTGGTGGAGTCGTTCACGTTTGTCTGATTGATTGAGGATGCATTTGACAAGTTAAATCACATTTTCAAAGAGCTGCATGGAGCGCATTATGTTTTCATCCTGTAAGGGAGAAACGGGTTAAATTCAGCATATGTGCAAGGAAAGAACAGCAAACCCTCACTTAACGTCATCGATAGGCTCTGTGGCCAAGCGAGGTGATGTGTAAGGAAGCCAATTTCACCATAAGCTAATTGATATAAATAGGAGTTAAGTTCCTATGGCATCTCAGAGTTATAATGAGACAATGTTGAGTGAATGACATTGAAGGAAACTTATTTGAGGGCCTGCTGCACCATTTTGCCTAAGTACTGCCTTTCTCCAACACCAACTATGCCCAAAGCTCAAATGCTAAGTGTTTGCAGATGTGAACAGCATTCTCTTCATGCTCCATGTAGACAACTGGAGAGCCCATTTTAGGTTTTTTTGAGTCTACCAGACTTTAAACATTTCATCCAAATCTTACTTCGTGTTAACAGGATATTTCTCAAATCAGAACACCAGAATGGAAACTCGAGAGAGGTAAGACAAAATAAGGAAATGCAAATTTGGGCATCCAGGTGAATCACAGACTTGAACATGTAGAAGGAAACGGGGTTTGTGTGTAAGAGCCAACTTCATGAGGACTGGAGCTTGGGGCTTTGGGACATGTTTGCAGTAATTGCTCCTGTTTCTGGATATGCTAGGGCTTTTTCTATAGATTTCAGAGAGAGGGAGAGGGAGAGGGAGAGAAACATCAATGATGAGAGGGTGGTCATTGATTGGCTGCCTCCTGCACGCCCCCGACTGGGGATTGGGCCCACAGCCCCTGCATGTGCCCTGACCGGAATCAAACCATGATCTCCTGGATCCTAGGTCAATGCTCAACTGCTGAGACACACCCGGCTGGGCTGTTAGGGCTGATTCTGTGTGGCTTTTAGGAGCCTTTAAAAATGAATGGGCTCTCCCGGGCTGGTGTGGCTCAGTTGGTTGGGCATTGTCCTGTGCACCAGGAGGTTCCCTGTTCGATTCCTGATCAAGGGCACATGCCTGGGTTGTGGAATCGATCCCGTGCAGGAGGCAGCCAATTGATGTTTCACTCTCATGTCAATGTGTCTCTCCCTTCCCCTTTCCCTCTCTCTAAAAATCAATAAACCATTCTTAAAAAAAAGAAAGAATGGTCTCAAAGTCAGAGAAAGAATTGTTTGGGAAAAAACATTGCCTGGTGACTGTATTTGGTTTAGCGTATTCCTTAAAAACATAAGGGACAGGCCTTGGGCATTACAGCGCCCTTGGAGATTGCATGTGAGTGGCTCTCAGTGAGCTTTTTATACTGTGGCAAGTGGTAGCTGGACTAAAGATGGCCTGCACTCCTAGAAGCGGCAGCACTGAGCAGGTGGATGCCATCAAGTTAATTCTCTCCAAGTCCACCAGCTCAGAAAAAGCTTAGACACAAGCAGGCACTGGGAAAAGGAAAGTATAAAAATTCATAAATAGAATAGCTAAAGCACCAACAAACTTTGTTGTCTATATTTATTTTTTAAATTCTTAATTGTGGTTCTAGCCACACATTGAGTCAAATAATTCTAGGTCAGCTAAAACTGGCCTCCTGCCAGGTGACAGAGAACCAGCCTGAGTTCTCTGAATTTACTACTGTTTTTGTGAATGAAGACCATTACTGCTTCAGTCAAAAGCCATTTATTGTCCACATATATTAAAGCAATGGTGTTTCTCTTAGAAATCAGCTATAATCTTGGCCTGTGATGAATCCTTAGCTGTACCAGAATCCTAAAGCTATGGAGATACGGTAGATAATATGCATGTTATCAGCTAAGTCTAGGCAAAGAGCAGTTTAAAACTCACATGTGTTTTATTCGCAGTGATAGGTACTCTCTAAAGGGTTTAGGGAACAAAAACTCAGTCTATGTGCAACTTTTGCATCCCCAGGACTTACCTACACAGCTGTAGGCACTCTACAAATGCTGAGCAGTTGAAGGTAGAAATTGGTGATTGTTTCACAGTGTGGGCTGAGCTGTATAAAAGTGGTAGACTTTGCATATGATCTTTATATTTTGCTCACTTCATGGTGGCTAGCTTGCAGTTCTCAGTCTAGATGCCATGAAAGCAAAGGGGATGGTTCCTTTACTACCGGTACTTACTTTCTGGCAACTTTCGATGAACTCGTCTATAGTAACCACTCCATCTTTATTTTTGTCCATTTTCTGTTCAGAAAGAACAAAAAAACATTATTTAGACTTACCCCATGATACCCTCACACCTGAACTGAATGAGCTGAAGCTGATAAAGAAAAAAAACAGAAAAAAAGCCTGCTGCTGGTCTATTGGGAGGAACAGCCGCAGGTCATGGACTAGTAATTTCCTAGCAACAGGAACCACCAGCTGACTTCCAGCCCTTTCTTGTCAGAAGGTGGTGACGATCTAGTCACCGACCTAGGTAAAATCCTGCGCTCCAGCTGTGCCAGAGCTCGGGCGCTTTGCTGTGCCTTTCAGAGCCTTGGTCTTCTCATCTGTAAAATGGGGCTAATGAGGATTTATAACCTCAGGGTTCTCGAGAGAACTGAACACACACAAAAAAACCCCAAAAACATGAAACATGGCAATCGCTTAGTGTCCTATCTAGGACATCGTGAGTGTTCACTAAGTGCAGTTATCTGTATTATAATAAATTCAAAACCAAAACTATTAAATTGTTAGGGTGGCGAATATTCTATTGCCTTTTCTCTTTCAGGAAACGGTCTTTTCCTTTATATTCTTATGAACCATCATGACACTTTGAAAGCAGAAACTGCCCTCTTACTTCCTCTCCGTTTCTCTCTGGCTCCCGTTTGCCTTCCTACCTGGAAAAATGTCTCCACGTGCTGTCTGGGCGCATCTTCCTTGAGGACGGGGTATGTGCATTTACCCATCATGTCGTATATCGCTTTCATGATATCCAGCATCTCCTGCAAAGCAAAGGCACGCTCGTGAGGCCTCAGGCAACGTCAGGACACCCCAAGAAGCTTAACAGGCTCTTCCCGCTCAGTTCCAAATTTCTTCTTGGATTACTCATTAGCTGCCTTTTGGTTGTGAGGAGAAGCCAACAACTTTGTGCTTTAAAAGCAGCGGAATCAGAACGTGAGATCATTTCTGATCTTGGCTTCAAAATGAAGCAGATTCCCACGTATGGAACATGGTTGGAAAGGGGGCTCTGGTTCAGTGTTTGGGTTTCCGCAGACTGCAAGGCAGGACCTTTGTTTTATTGACTTATTATAGATCTTACACGCTTATTATCAATTTGTTCACTGAGAATAAAATATAACTCCACATGAGAATTATGTAAAACTAAGTCTCAAAGCTCATTAGGGTTTTCTTTTCTTTTTTTTTTCCTACTATGGCTTCAACTGAAGAACTCACAGGTATAGATTAATCAAAATATTATAACTGAGAAACATCTTGAAATCTCATTTTATTAAAACAAAGTCTAGTTTTTAACTTATTTTCAGTCTTAGTGAACATGATATCTAATTATCTAGACATTCAGGTTTATTGTTTCACATTTGTTTCCTTCATATTGAATTTTCCACAAACATCTGGATTAAGTTGATAATA
Organism: Miniopterus natalensis; assembly: GCF_054644295.1. Classification (NCBI taxonomy): domain Eukaryota; kingdom Metazoa; phylum Chordata; class Mammalia; order Chiroptera; family Miniopteridae; genus Miniopterus; species Miniopterus natalensis. The sequence continues at coordinate 191,425,902 of NC_142081.1, read as the reverse complement.
TTTACTTTTGAGAGTATTCAACTCTATTATAAATGATAAACTAGTCTGTAGTTTACAAATGATAGGTGAAACTTTTAAAGGTCTTTTGAGCTTAGTTAAGTAGAAGTTCGCCACAGGCAGAATTGTGAGATGTGCTAGGTGCACGTAGCAAGAACAGCACGTTCGTGTTACAGAGAAAGGGACTGAAGGACCAAGAAATGCTTAATGTCCCTGAGGCATCTGAGTACTAAGTACTTAAAATATACAGGAGGCACTTAGTATTTAGGATATGCCCTGTATACATGAAAATTTAATATTCATGATGTCTTAATTCAGCCACCCATTGATGAGAAACATTCTGGCCCCGTGTGTCCTCTGCTCGAGAAACAGAAATAAAACCCAGGGCCACTGACCAGGCTAATTGTGTCGCTATAGCTGTGGTCAGGTGCACCTGTCCCTTTTTCTCCAACAGAGCAAGCTCATGTCACTGTCCCAGACACCTTTTACTTGAGGGGCCTCTTGCTCATAACTCACCTCTGGGGAAAACCACTGAGGCGGAGAGAAAGACGGCATGAGACTATTGAGCCCTCCCAGGACTCAGGTGATGCCATCCGTGGGCCCCACTGGCACCTTATCCTGAGTCTGGTAACTCAGCCCGTCCGTTTCCCTTGCTTCTCACTGTGTTTTAACTGATTTAATGAACCATTTGATATAAACCTCTTATTTGGTCTGCGGCCCTCCTTTCTTGCATAGCCTGCCTAGCAGTGTTTGCGGCGGTCCCCCATTCCATGAGGTCCTTTTCCTCACAGTACAGGTCGTCACACAATCTATATGACTTTAAATTGCATCTGTTTCCATGCGGATCACATTATATAGGGTGGGGGGGTCACAGGCCAAATATGCTCACATAGTTTGGATACATTTCCTTCCTATCTCATTCCAACCACAGTCTATATTTCATTCACATAAAATGCCATTAGGAAACAAGAGTATAATCTTTACACGTTTTCTATCTACAGTACTTTGCAGATTCACTGTAAACTATTCCTATCCATTCCAGATTTTTTATTAGAATATTCCTCTACTGCTACATAAAATATTTTAGATTTCCTGAAAAGGCTATTTTCAAATTAATAATTGCAAGTGTTTAACATTTTGAAGTTAAAAAATGAAAATGTGGCAAAGGACAGCTGCCGGTGAGGTATTTCTTACTTCTTTAGTGATGTAGCCGTCTTTATTTATGTCGTACAAATTGAACGCCCAGTTGAGTTTTTCTTGTACTGTCCCCCGAAGCAAGATGGAAAGACCCTTGATGAAATCCTAAAAAGAAATAAAAAATACAATTTGATATGATAGTTCTACAAACATAAAATACAAACTCGGATGAAACTCTCCCTTAAATGATGGAAGCAAGGGTTACAACCCACTGGATTTGGAACCGTTTATTTAGCAACATTATCCTTGTTCTCAGTTATTTGTGCCCCAGAGTTCTTTGTGAGCATAAACCACCCCTTACAGCCAACATTCTCATCTTCTAATTGAAAACTGACTTGACTTTGGAATTGGAAACTGTGTCAGAACAGATAACCACAAACAGCGAGATGCCTGCTATAGGTGGTATTGGTTTTCCACCGCAAGGACATGCAGTTCTACTGGAAGGAATCCAATAACACAGTGTCCTTCACAATACAAACACATAACACCCTGTGAAAAGGATCTGTTAACGGGACGTGAAGACTGCCCTGAAGATATGGGCCAACTGTAGCCTTTACTCAGCAGTAAAGTTATAATGTGCACTGTGGGCAGTGGCTACGAGCGTGGAGCTGGGAGCCAGACCTGAATTCAAATTCCAGCTTTGTCACCTAAGAGCTTTGTGTTCTCAGACATCCCCTTGCCTCAATTTTCACATCTGTAAAATGGAGATTATAGCATCTACTTCTTAAAGTTGGGGGTACATATAGGGTTTGAAGTAAATTTTGAAGTTTTCAGATCAACTTTGCAGATTTTGTTATTGGGAAGTTGGGGTATTGCTTTCCCCACTGAGCACTGGGGGGAGAAGGGGGTTGTGGCCACGCCCATTCTGGCCAATGACCTCTGTTCCCTGGTGTAACTGACAGGCAAGTACCTTTGCTGGTCCCCCCAACTTTACTGGGCATGCATCTGTCTATCTCCCCTCTGTTGGACCCCTGGGGAGTAAACAGCTGCAACTTCCTGGCAAAGCTGCCTATAATATCTGGCCTTCCCTTTGCTCCATTCCAGTTATTAATAACTAGTTAATTACAACAGTATCAACTTGATAAGTGCTTGTGACGAGTCTCCTGCTCAAGGCTGTAGAACACCTTTCCCTTGTTCAAGTCATTTTTGTCACTGAGCATATTGTTTTCCCATTGTTGCTGTTAGCAAGTTCCCGCAAACTGAGTGGTATAAAATAATACGTTTATCAACATACGGTTCTGGGGTCAGAAATCGGGACTGGGTTTCATGGGGCAGAAATCCGGACGGAGGCAGAGCCCCCTCCCTCCAGGGGGTGTAAGGAGAGAACATGCTCCCTGAGCTGCTCCAGCTTCCAGAGGCCACCCACAGGGCTTGGCCTGTGGCCGCTCCCTCCAGCCTCACAGCACATGCCCCAACCTCTGCTCCTGTTGTCATAGCGTCTCTCTTACCCCAGTCTGTCTGTCTCCCTTTTGTAAGGACCCTTGTAATCACACTGGGCCCACCCAGAGCATCCAGGATGAACTCCCCATCTCAAGGGCCGTGGTCACATCTGCAAACCTTCTTTCCATGTAAGGCAACATGGCCACAAGCTCCAGGAATTGGGATGTGGACATCTTGGGTGAACCGTTACTCGGCATACCAAACTCCGGTATGTTCTAGATCTTTGTTTTCCCCTCCAAACTGCTTGTTCATATTTCCTAATCATATTTATTTCTAGATATTTTAGTCCTATTGCTATTGTACATGAGGTATTTTCTTCTATTATAGATTCTAAATTTTGTTTGTACAGTATACATGAAAGCTATTGATTTCTGTATAACAATTTTGTATGCCAACTGAGGGTTCCTACTGGGTTTTTCATGTATGTGATCATATTAGCTACAAATGGAGTTAATTTTACCTCTTCTTTCTAATTTTCACATTTTTAATTACTTTTTTCTAAATGTATTGAATAATACTTCCCGAACAACATTACATAATTACCATAATAGCAGACACCCTTATTTTGTTACCGATTTAATGAGGCTATTTCTAGTGTTTTTACAGTGAGCATGATACTGACTTTTATTAGGTTAAAGAAGTAGATACAATTTTTACTTTATTAGAAAAATGTATCAAACACGACCATTGCCCTCTTTTGCAATAAATGGAAAAGCGGATCTTCAAACTCATACGGAATTCCAAGGGGCCCCAAAAGGCTAAAACAATATTGAAAAAGAAAAAGAAAAAAAAAAGCTGGAGAACTAGAACTGTCAGCTTCGAAGCGCCGGGCAGCTGGCGGGGAGTGGCCCAGCGGCTGAGCAACCACCTGGGGTCCAGGCGCGCGGGTTCGAGTCCCGGTCAGGGCCGGAATGGGTTGCGGGCTCCATCAATGACTCTCATCATTGCTGTGTCTGTCCCTCTCTCCCTCCCTTTCCCTTCCACTCTCTGAAATCAATAAAGATATATTAAAAAAAAAAAAAAAAAAGCTCCCAAGCAGCACAGTGTCCGGCCGAGGGCCCAGAAACAAGCTCCCACGCCTGGGGCCACTGATTTCCCACAAGGGCGCCAAGGCGGCGCCACGGGGGAAAGACCAGCCTTTTCCACAGGCTTCCCGAGTGGGTCACGATGCCTCCTTCACTCCCACAGAGAACCCCAGCCTTCGGTAGGGGGAGAAAAAGCCAGCAAAGCATCTTCCACACGGGGTCCCCAGCGGCGGTGGGAGCAGCTTCCGTGGCGCCCGGGCGCTGTGGGCACAAAACTCGCCCGCTGGGCTGTGCGCGCGGACCTGGGGACGGGCTTCGGGACCAGAGGGAGGCGGCCGGAGAGCGCTTTGCGGGAACGCACTTTGCAGACCCGGGGACGGGCTTCGGGACCAGAGGGAGGCGGCCGGAGAGCGCTTTGCGGGAACGCACTTTGCAGACCCGGGGACGGGTTTCGGGACCAGAGGGAGGCGGCCGGAGAGCGCTTTGCGGAACGCACTTTGCAGACCTGGGGACGGGCTTCGGGACCAGAGGGAGGCGGCCGGAGAGCGCTTTGCGGGAACGCACTTTGCAGACCCGGGGACGGGTTTCGGGACCAGAGGGAGGCGGCCGGAGTGCGCTTTGCGGGAACGCACTTTGCAGACCCGGGGACGGGTTTCGGGACCAGAGGGAGGCGGCCGGAGAGCGCTTTGCGGGAACGCACTTTGCAGACCCGGGGACGGGCTTCGGGACCAGAGGGAGGCGGCCGCAGAGCGCTTTGCGGGAACGCACTTTGCAGACCCGGGGACGGGTTTCGGGACCAGAGGGAGGCGGCCGGAGTGCGCTTTGCGGGAACGCACTTTGCAGACCCGGGGACGGGCTTCGGGACCAGAGGGAGGCGGCCGGAGAGCGCTTTGCGGAACGCGCTCGCACGCGCGAGGGAGGGCTCTCAAACAGGCCCGGACCGAAGGCTGGGCTCTCGCACTGTCCTCAGTTTCCCCGAAACAGACAGCTGAGCCTACAAGGCCAAGGCGCGGACACGAGGCCCCCAGGGGCCCAGCCGCGCGCAGGACGTGAGCAGGGCCGCGGGCAGGGAGCCCCGGCCAGGCCGCGCCCCGCGTCCTGCTGCCGGGGTGCGAGCGGCGCGTTCCGGAGGCCCCCGCGGCACCGGGCTCGCTGCGCCGGGACGCCTGCCCCCTGCGCCCCTCGCGGGCCGCGCCAGCAGCTTTCCCGAGACCTCCGAGGCCGCACGTGGCCTCTCCCCTCGAAGGGGGTGCCCCTTTCCTCCGGGGTGCGGCGTCCCCCCAGAACAGTTAGCGTCGCTTCTCGGTGGCGGGGAGCCCGCTGCAGGGGGCCCGGGGCGAGGCGGGCGCGGCTCCCGCTCCCGGGGCAGCGCAGTCGTGAGAAGTCTCACTGAGCAAAGGTCGCCGTCCCCTTCCAGCGCGACGCCGCCGGCCGTCACCAAGGCCACGCCTCTGCCCCGCGAACAGCCGTCGGTCGGCTGAACGCTCCCTGGAATCGCTTGACGCCGCCGCTCCCCGCGTCGCGGACGCCGACCCGACGCCCGCAGCCCCGCCAGCGCCGCGTGCAGCGGACACTGTCCGAACCCTGCGCGTCCCTGCCCGGCCCGCGAGGAGCCCCGCCCCGCCCCGTCCTCAGAGGCGTCCCGCGTGAGGCCCCTTTGGGGGCGGCGCCGCCTGGAGGCTCTCCCGTCGGCCTGTCCCGGAGCCTGTCCCGCCAGGGCCTCGCCTCCCCAGCCAGCGGGCATCGCCCGAATCGCGGCTCTCGGGACGGGCCCGGAGTCCCGCGGTCGCCGTCACAGGCTGCAGTGTTCACCTCAGGCCAGTGGCACCCAGAGGCCACCGAGTGACAGGCGAGCAGCTCACGGAGCAGAAGCGGGCGGGAGGACAGCTGAGTTTCCACAGCAAGAGGCTCCCGCCCTCGCGCGGGCGAGGTTCAGGCCTCCAGCCCTAACCTGGCGGCCTCGCTCCTGCTCGCAGCTGCCAGCAGCCCGGCGTCCGACCCGTCGAGAGCCCGTCGTGGGAACGCCAGAGCCCTGGGTGCGCGCGGATGGACCCACGCCCGGCCGCGCCTCTGCTCTCCGCCCGCGGAGCACCCTCGGGCTCCCCGAGGCCGCAGCTCCACGCAGCGCGTCCCTGCCGCCCTGGACCCGCCCCGGACCCCGCCCCGTGACCTCAGTCTGCCTGCAACCCGAGGCCCCTGGAGAGAGGCCCGCGGCGCTCCCCCGGCTCCAGGCTCCGACCCCGGGCTCCAGGGGGCGCCTGGCTGCGCGCGCGGAGCCCCCCCCCCCCCCCCCCCCCGGAGAGCGCCGCAGCCTGGGCGCCCCGGGCCGCTCCAGCGACAGGTGCGCACGCGTGTACCTGGCTGCATCTTCCTCAGCCACTCCGGACTTGGGGCCATCCTTAAAAAGTCATCCTTAAAAAGTCAGAAAAGATTTTTCTGTCTGCTGGAGCGCTGAGCACTGCAGCTCATCACAGCCCCTGGGAAGTGGCTGCAAGCAGGTGGGACAAGAGCAGCGCCTCGGAAAGGCGGGGGGCGCACGAAGGGAAGTCACTCAGGCACGCGAAGGCCTCCAGGAAGCAAGGCTGGCTCTGCAGGCTGGGGAAAGGGGGGGCTGCCTTGGGCTCCCCCTCCCCCACCGCCCTCCGCCACCCCGGGGCGCCCTGAGGGGTCGTTTCTTTAATAATCCAGAGTTTCTGATTCATTATGTCTGGGACCCGGCCCGAGAATTTACTTTTTAAAAAAAATTTTATAGCAGGGCTTTTTATTTTTTATTTTCTTATGAATGAAATTTTTTCAAATATGCAATACATTATTATTAACCACAGTTGCCATGCTGTACATTTACATCCCCATGACTTATTTTATAACCGGAACTTTGGCGCAAGGTATAAAGAATTTACATTTCTAAGGCATTCCTGGTCCTGGGACCACACTGAGAGCCACTGGCCTAGGAGAGTCATCATGGGCCCTGGCCCATCACCCGACAGAACAGACCCGAGCAGCGATGAAAGATTTAGAGACGGCACTTTTAAAGTCACCCGTGGATTTTTATTGTTTGCCTTCCTAGTAGGCCCTTCTTTTCCTCCAGCCAGTTCTGTGGAAGCACTTGGACTTTGGCTCTAGCGATGGGTAAAATCAGGAAGCCGTTTATCCCTGTGGTCAAAGCTGTTGGGTCTGTGGTGGGCATGTGGCTGGACCCAGTCTACATCTGGGTGGCTCTCAGGACTCCCGCCAATGGTAGGATGGAAATGCCGCCCCTTCTCCGCCCCCAGGAGTAATCGAGCCTGGAGCCCAGGAGCTGCGGGCACCTTCTTCTGACCCTTCGGCTGCAGCCAGCCTACCTCTGCACTTTTGTTCCTGGCAGCCAGTGGAGCCAACATACTATTTTTGTTAGTGTGGGGTTTTCTGTTATTTGTGACCAAAAATATCCTGATCTAAGTCACATCTTCTTAAATATTATGTGAGCAGAAACTACTACCATTAAAAGATAGCTATGGACCTTGAGCACCCCTCTCTCCTATAATATACCACCTTTCAGGATGATAGCAATAAACAGTTATTTCAGAAAGGAATGATTCCTTATTTGTGCTAAAGAAAATGAGAAAATCAGTGTGTCCTACATGGTTCTTGCCCCGTGCTTTTCTGAATGGTAACTGAAATCTGTAAAGCAGGAGTTGCAAGGTTAGAAAACAGACAGACACAAAACACAAATCTCAAGCATACTTGACACAATTCCCCTACTTTTATCTGTGAAAAAATGCTGCGTCTGTTCTCTAATGTATAAAAATGATACAGGGGGTGAGTACTGAGTTCTGGTTTCTGTTCTCTTGTGATCAAGCAAGAGGAAGCAGGGGGCACAGAGCCTTACTTCATGATAACCTAGCTCGATCGATCTAAAACCTGTCCTTAGGGCCTCAGTGCTGGTTACCATGCCAGGAACACTATCCGCCTGCCTCCCACCTGCCAAAGGCACTGTGGCCTAGAATCAGGCATTGGGGGGGGGGGCATTTGCTACAACCAGTCCTGTTTTCAGATGGGTAAACAACATTAAGTGACTCACCAAAGGTTAAGAAGGTTAACTGAGCTAGGCAGTGGCAGATTCAGTAGGGAAAGTCACACACCTGTTTAGTATATTTCTTATGTTACATTTGCTTAAATAGTTTCATAAACTTTTTTAAGGTTGTTAATTTTTTCTGGTGTGACCTCCCTTGTGTGGGGTTGAACTTCCACAGTGATTGAGCTACTATTTAAAGCACCGAAGGGCCCTGGCTGGGTAGCTCAGTTGGTGAGAACATCGCCCCAGTATGCCAAGGTTGCGGGTTTGATCCCTGGTCAGGGCATAAGAAAGAAGCAACCAATGAACGCATAAATAAATGGAACAACAAATCAATGTTTCTCTCCCCCCCCTCTAAAATCAATAGATACATTTTTTAAAACGATGAAAAAGAAAGTGTTTGGAAGAAACAATTTTGGGTACTACCTAAAGTTTGCGTTTGTTTGGAACTAATAAAAGTTATCAGCATGTCAAAAAATAATATGTATATTTTCCAAGATTTGTAGCTTGATTTTTATCACGTAGAAGACATAAGGTACTTACCTCGATTGATAGGCAATACTGTCTAGTTACGGAATTTAGTGTCTTGATAAGTGATTACAGCCATATTAAATTAAATTGGAAGAGAGTTCTTTGGTTTGATTTCACTGGAGGTCATTAAAATTAATGAGTTTAAAAATAAAATCATAAATACAAATTATAATAAATATATATAAATATAATGCTTGGCTTATGTAAAAAATACAGAAAACTGTATTAAAGAAAATTGCTCTAACAAATAATCCTATCATCTATTCACATTTCCATTTTTTTAAGCATATCTTAGCATATATTTATAGTAATGGTCATATGGTATATATAGAATTCCTTATATTTCACTTAAAATTATAAGCATTTTCCCACATTGCTGGAAATGTGACATCATTTAAATAACTACCTATTAGATTGAACCATATGAAATTGCTGATCTTTTTCACCACATTTGTCAAGAATAGTAATTTCATATGGTTTAACCATAAAATACTATCACAGTAGCTTTTGAACATTTGAACATTTTAGACCCCAAACCACACTAAGTATTACAAATGGCAGCCTAGCACACACACACAAACACACACACATGCTCATGCACACAAAATTATACACCAGAAACTAAAGTTATGACTCTATTTCCACTCTACTTCTATTAATTTTTAAAGATTCTTGTCATTTGTCTCTAAATTTATTTTACCACCCACTAATGGTTGCAGCCTGGAGTTTGAAACACTGCTTTGTCATACAAATGTATTGTAATTTATTATCCCTACTGCTGGATATGAAAATGAATTTAAATTTTTCTTCATTATAAATGATGACATGGAAAAGATTTTTCTCTATTTCCCATTATTTTGACTTTTTTTCCTTAGGAAAGAAGTGGAATTCTTGGGTTAAAGAGCCTTGGGAACCCTGAAATTTAAAAGTAACAATGACTACAGTTTACTTATATGTGTGGGGCCCTGTGCTAGGCAATTTCCATGTATTATTTTATGTCAGCCTCAGGCAACCATAGGAAACAAGTATTGTTGTCTTTATATTATAGATGGGAGCTCAGAGAAAATATGTGAGTGAGTCAAGGGGTATAGCCAGTGAGTAGTGCTACCAGACATTGAACCCAGACCTCTGCCTCAAAGTCCATGTTCTGATTTTTGTGAATGGGATGAATTTTTGAGTGGTAATTGTAAAAGTTGGTGATAATACTCAGTAATTAAATTATAGTTTATCTTAGACATCATCTAACAAACATTATGGCTCAGTCTCTCCCTGATAGGCTGTTGTGTTAGTTAAGAATGGGGGCTGTAAATCTATGGCCCAGGAATCAAATATGGACCAGCACCTGTGCTTGTAAATAAAGTTTTATTGGAACACAGCTATGCCCATTTATCTAGAAGTTGTCTGTAGTTGCTTTTGTGCTACAACAGCAGAATTGAGTAGGTATAATAGAGACTGTATGTCTTGCAAAATTAAAAATATTTACCATTTGGCCCTTTACAGAAAATTGCTGAGTCCTGGTTAAAGCCATAGATTTTTAGAGACTTGGGCAGAGCTGGTGCTCAATCTTGGTTCTGCTATTTATTAACTAAATGACTTTGGACAAGTCACTTAACTTCCCTAAGTTTGGGATTCCTCATCAATAACATGTGGCTAGTAATACGGGTCCTTCACTTTTTATCTACAATTCACCACCTCCCTCCACAATTTTTTTGTAAAGTAATAAAACCACACAAAAAAACATTTATTGTGAAGACAAAGGAGGTGGTAAATTTTGGTGCCAAGACTTATTTGGTGTCAAAACCTGAAGTAAACTGACATGAAACTATTTCTAATTAGCTCTATCATCTATCTATCTATCTATCTATCTATCTATCTATCTATCTATCTATCTATCTATCATCTATCTATCTATCTATCTATCTATTTATCTATCTCTCTATCTCTATCTCTCTATCTCTCTATCTCTCTATCTCTCTATCTCTATCTATCATCTATCTATCTATCTATCTATCTATCTATCTATCTATCTATCTATCTATCTATCTATCTATCATCTATCATCATCTATCATCATCTATCTATTTCTACTGCATTAATCATAGGGCATTAACAGCTATGTCAATACTTGCACATCTTATTGGCGTAGCGCAATCTAGGCTTATTTGTCACTCACAAACAGTGAAATACAAGTGGGAAGGGGGCTCTCTTCCATGTAGTCATTCAGAGATCCAGGCTCCTACTTTATTGTGACACTAACTGAAATATGGGACCTCACAGTCTCCACAGATAGAGAGAGGGAGGAGATGAGGTCACTTCCACGCAGACCCCCTAGGTGAAAACTTAGTCAGGGCCCCACCTAACTGCAGGAAAGCCTGGGGTTATGGCCTGGCCATGTGATCACGAAGTGGTGCGCATGGACAGTGGTGACTGGTACCAGTCTCTGCCTCATTTATCAGTTGTCATAATTTTGCTGCACAAATATCACATATTTGATTACAGCATGCTGCAGACCCAGCTGGAGACATTAAAACAGAGTATAAGCACAGCATCACCTTTCTAAACCCGTAAGACTGAATGACAAACTCAGCTGGCTCTGCAGATCTCAGATCAGGCTGGAGACCTGTATACACCTCACAGGCAGGATGCAAAGCTGCTAAGACGTGCATCTGGGGCCTGAATGCCTGAGTTTGAATCTTGGTTCTCCTACTTTCTAACTGTGTGACTTTGAGCAGGTTGCTTAACTCCTCTGTGACTCATTTGCTAAAAAGGAAATAACAATAGTATCTATGAAGATCAGATAAGTTAGTATATGTAACTCCCTCAGCACAAGCTCTTCCTCATAATGAATGCTAAAGAAGTAAACACAGTTAATAGTAAACACAGTTACTATTATTGTGTTTAGCTATTATTATTGTTGATGTCATTTTTAAGCACATAGTACAATGACTGACATACAACAAATGCTTGTTATATAACCAGATGCAGAACTATCTTGCATAGCATTGCAGAGCAATCCGAGCTTTTTCTAGAATATGTTCAATGATATGAGACTGTTGTTTATTAAGATGACCAATGTCATTATTCTCTGGTTTTGTTAGAAAAATCTCCCATGTAACAACTGCTATGATTAACGTCTAATAAATATTGAGTGCCTATTTGGTGCCAGGTGCTGAGCCGAGTCCTTGACTGACATTATTGCTCTTTCATTCTTACATTATCCTGTGAAGTAGCTTCACTTGCTGATGGTTTACAGATCTGAATGCTGAGGCCCAGAGGGTTCACATACGCAGCCCAGGCTCTGACCGCCACTTAGGAGCAAAGAGGGGTTCAGATCCAGTCATATCTGGATCCAGGCCCCTCCTCTTTCATTCACTCTGCCCTTCAGGCTTTCAGCAAATTAAGTAGAAAAGTCCATTCCCCTTTATTGTGGAGTTAGAAGGGTCTCTGCTGTACCTCTCAGGATGCTATTGCTACTCAAAATATGTTCACTGACTAATCGCTTCTGTTTTCTAGAGACTTTCCAGGTAGCTAATCCATTTAGAAAAATAACTACAATAGCCTAATGTTAAATTTGATTTTAATGTAACATTTATTAATTTAGCCATTAGTTTGCCTTTGAAAGAAAGACATTTACCAGCATGCTTATAGTATATAGCCATTACAACTAATATTCTAAATTGCAATCAACGTTCATCGTAATTACAGGCATTTTACATAAATATTGTAACAGCAGTGCTGTACATGGTCCCGTATCATTAACACCAGACTAAATTTACATGTGAAATTAGACACCATGTGCTATAGGCAACTGATGGTACGTTGCTGCCACATAAGTAATTTCAAGTACTGAAACCTCTAGTAGTTTTTGCCGTACTCATTCCCTGCAGCTGTGAAAGATTTCATCAGGTAAACAGGGAACTTTGATGTCTGCGGTATAGGGGCCCTGAGGCTGTGCCGGAATTAACCTCGCAGGTAAAGTGCAATAAACACTAATATAACCGTTATCATGCCAACAGGAAAGAGGAAGAAATATCTCAAATAAACGTTGTAACTTCATACTTCAAGGAGGAAGCAAAAGAACAAACTAAGCTCAAAATTAGCAGAGGAAAGAAAACAGCAAAGAGCAGAACAGAAATACATGAAACAGACAATAGAAAAATAATCAGGGAAACTAAGAGTTGGTATTTTGAAGAGATATACAAAATTGACAAACTCCTAGCTAGACAGGAAAAACAAAAAAGAGCTCTGGCCGGTGTGGCTCTGTGGTTAGAGCATTGGCCTGTGCACCTGAAGGGCCTCAGGTTCGATTCCCAGTCAAGGGCATGTACTGCGACTGCAAGTTTAATCCCCAGCCCAGTGACAACCAATCGATGTCTCTCTCTGTCCCTCTCTCTCCCCCATCCACTCTCTCTAAAAAATCAATGGAAAAAAGAAAAAAGATAGAAGGCTCAAAGACATAAATAAATCAGAAATGGAAGAGGAGCCCAGCTGGCATGCCTCAGCGGTTGAGCGTTGACCTATGAACCAGGAGGTCACAGTTTGATTCCAGGTCAGGGCACATGCTTGGGTTGCAGGCTTGATCCCCAGTAGGGGGCATGCAGGGGGCAGTGGATCAATGACTCTCTCATCACTGATGTTTCTCTCTCTCGCTCCCTTTCCTGTCCTCTCTCTGAAATCAATAAAAACATATTTAAAAAAAAAAATGAAAGAGGAGGTATTATAACTGATGCTGCAGGAATAAAAAGAATGATAAGAGATGACTAGAAACTCTGTTCCAACAGACTGGATAACCTAGAAAAAAACAGGTAAATTTCTAGAAACATACAACTTATCAAGGCTGAATTATGAAGAAAAAAAAGAAGCCTGCACAGACCTGTAACTAGGAGACTGAATTAGTAATAAAAAAAAAAAACTCCAAACAAAGAAAAGCCCAGGACCAGATGGCTTCACTGGAGATTTATGCCAAACATTTAAAACACTAACACCAATCTTTTTCAAACTTTTCCAAAAAAATTGATGAGTAAGGAACACTTCCAAACTCATTTAGGAGGCCAGCATTTCCCTGGCACTAAAGCCAGACAAAGATCACAAGAAAAGAAGACTGCAAGCCAATATTCCTGAAAATATAGATGCAAAATCCTCAGCCAAATACTAGCAAACCAAATCTAATAGCACACTAAAAGGGCCATAGACCATGACCAAATATGATTTATCCCTGGGGTGGAAAGAAGGTTCAACATATGAAAATCAATAAATGTGGCATACCACATGAACAGAGTAAAGAATAAAAAACCACCCGATCGACCCAATAGATGCAGAAAAAGCCTTTGACAAAATTCGACACACATTTATGATAAAAGCTCTCAACCAACTAGGAATAGAAGCGAAGGAGCTCAACATAATAAAGATCGTATATAAAAAGCCTACAGCTAGCATCATGATGAATGATAAAAAACTGAAAGCTTTCCATCTAAGATCAGAAGCAAGACAACTATGCCTATTCTTGGCACTTCTATTCAACACAGTGCTGGAAGTCCTAGCCAGAGAAATCAGACAGGAAAATGAAATCAGATGACATGATCTTATATGTAGAAAATCTAGAGTCCACCAAAGAACCACTAGAACAAACAAACAAATTCAGTGAAGCTGCAAGATACAAAATCAACACACAAAAGTCAGTTGCATTTCTATGCACCAACAATGAACTAAAAAAAAGGGAAATTAGAGAAACAATCCCATTTACAATACCACCAAAAAGAATAGCCTAAAATACTTAGAAATAAATGTAACTAAGGAAGTGAAAGACTTGTATATCAAAAACTACAAAACACTGATGAAAGACATTAAAAAAGATACAAACAAATAGAAAGTTCATGGATTAGAAGACTTAACATTGTTAAAATGTCCATATGACCCAAAGCTATTGGCAGATTAATGCAATCCCTGTCAAAACCCCAACAGTGTTTCTTATAAAAATAGAAAAAAAACAATTCTACAATTTGTATGGAATCACAAAAGACCACAAACATCCAAATAAATCTTGAAAAAGAACAAAGCTGGAGGCATCACACTTCCTGATTTTAAAATATATTACAAAGTTATAGCAATCAAAACAGTATGGTACTGGCATAAAGACAGACATATCGACCAACGGAACAGAATAGGGAGCTCAGGAATATATCCTTGCAAATACAGTCAACTGATCTTTGACAAGGGTGCCAAGAACACACAACGGGGAAAGGAAAAAGGCAGCCTCTTCAACAAACGGAGTTAGGAAGAGTGGATATACACACCCAAAAGAGTGAAACTGGATCCTCAGCTTACACTACGCACAATTATCATTTAAAGTAGATTAAGACCTGAAACCATAAAACTCTAAGAAGTAAAGCTGGGGGGAAACTTCATGACATTGGTGTTGGCAACGATTTCACTGATATGACACCCAAAGCACCAGCAACAAAATACTAAATAAACAAGTTGAATAACATTAAACTAAAAAGCTTCTGTGTAGGAAAGGAGACAACTAAGTGAAAAGGCGACCTATACAATAAGAGAAAATACTTATAAACCACCTACCTGATAAGGGGTAATCTCCAGAATGTATAAGAAACATCTGTAACTCAACAGTAAGAAGAATCTTGTAGCCCAATCAAAAGAAACGTGCGGAGGAGAAACAAGCCGGCGGGTAGGTAGCAGCTGCACCGCCGCCTCCCCAACCGCATCACAGTTACAGCTAAAACACAGAACCACCCTCACGCAGACCTCCTGGGATCTGGCCGCACAGAAGCCCCGCAACCAGGGAACAAAGCAGCACCGAGACCGGGAGGAGGGGCGGAGACGCGGGCGGGGCGGGGCTGGATTGAGGAGACCCGGCCGCGGGCCCACACACGGTGCCACCATTGAAACCCGGGAGGGCATCTCGGCGGTGAAGGTTCCCCGGAGGAGCGGCGGGTCCCAGCCCCACAGCAGGCCCCCAGCCCAGGGCTCCAGGCCGGGAAGAGACGTCCCCACAACTCCGGGCTGTGAAACCGGCGGGGACTGTCCCTGAGGGTCGCGGAGGCTGCGGGAGCCCCAGCAGCTCCTCTAAAGGGCCCGGCACGGACTCACTCGGACGCTCCCTCTGAGCCCAGCGCCGGGCAGCAGCCTGAAAGGACCCGGGACACTCGGGGAGGAACTAACCTGCCTGAGATCCGGGCGAGAGGCGGAGGGCGGCTTCCTCCAGGCAGAAGGGCTGGCGGAGGCCATGGCTCCTTGGCGAGTCCTCCCCGCACACAGCCGGCAGGCAGGCGCCATGTTTGAGTCGCCAGCACCTGACTCACCTTTGGCCCCGCCCCGTGATTCCCGGAGGCCCCGCCCCTCCCACCTGCAGCTCATCCGGGCCATTTCCAGGGGCTTTTCTGTGCAAGTGGCCTCTCGAGCCTCATGCTTAGGACTTTCCTAAAGTCTCTCACACAAGCAGCAGCAGGCCCCATACGGCTTGATAAGCGGCCCCAGCCTGGCACTAGTGGCAGCTGCACTGGCTCATAGCTGGGCCTCTCCTGGGCACCTCCAAGCCCAACACAAGGAGCAGCCAACTACGGTTTGCTGTGTAGCTCATGCTGGGGTCCCTGGGCAAGGCCCTGGCACAGGCTGACTTTGCACCTCCCGGGAGGCCCCAGAGACTGCACCTGGTGCTCAGACTCGACCACGCTGGATTACAACCCACGAGTGACACTCAGGGGCGCACTTGGTGAACCAAAGTTCCACTGAAGTAAATCCTGCTCCACAGGGGTGTCTCCAGCACAGCAGCTCTTTGGCTGTAGCTGCTGCTGGTCCTCACAGCTGATTGGCCTGGGGGTCAGTTCCTCCCAGTGACACCAACAGCAACCAAGGCTCAACTACAATAGGTAAGAACACATGCCCCACACAGGGGAGCACCTAGAAGGCCCAGCTCAAGCGACTGGGGAGGCTGAGCCACTGGGCCCTACAGGACACCTACTACACAGAGCCATTCTACAAATTCCAGGAGACATAGTAGCTCTACCTAACACATAGAAACAAACACCTGGAAGCAGCCAAAACGTGGAGGCAAAGAAACATGTCACAAAGGGAAGAACAGAAGAAATCCCTAGAAGAGGAACTAAATGAAATACATCCAAGCAAGCTAAGAGATACAGAGTTCAGAATTTTGTTTATAAGGATGTTTAAGCAGACTATTAGGGAAATAACTGAGAAAATCAATAACATAATAAAGCATCAATTTGAAATGAAGGCTACAGGAACTGAAATGAATAATAATTTCATGGAATCAACAGTAGAGTAGAGGACGCTGAGAATCAAATCAGCACTTTGGAACATGAGGAAACAAAAAACACCCAACCAGAAGAGGAAAAAGAAAAAGAATCCGGAAATATGAGGATAGCATAAGGAGCCTCTGGGGCAACTTCAAGAGGCCCAACATTCGTATTATTGGGGTACCAGAGGGGAAGAAAGAGACCAAGAAATTGAAAACCTATTTGAAAAAATAATGACAGAAAACTTCCCCTACCTGGGGAAAGAAATAGACTTACAAGTCCAGGAAACACAGAGGGTCCCAAACAAGAGGAACCCAAAGAGGCCCACAGCAAGACACATCATGATTAAAATGCCAAAGGTTAAAGACAAAGAGAGAATCTTAAAAGCAGCAAGAGAAAAGCAATCAGTTACCTACAAGGGAGCACCCATTCTGCTGTGAGCTGATTTCCCAACAGAAACTTTGCAGGCCAGAAGGGAGTGGCAAGAAATATTCAAAGTGATGAAAAACATGGAACTATAACCAAGATTGCTCTACCCAGCAAAGCTATCATTTAGAATTGAAGGTCAGATAAAGAGCTTCACAGATAAGAAAAAGCTAAAGGAGTTCATCACCACCAGAGCAGCACTACAGGAAAAGTTGAAGGGTCTTCTTTAAGAAGAAGCTAATGAACAAAAGAATCTGACAACTAAATAGATCCAGAGACATTGACGCATGCAACAGACGATCATATTTCAGAGGAAAGAGGGAAGGGGTTGGAGGGTGGGAAGGGATTAACCAAAGAAGTTATATGCATATATGCATAACCCATGGACACAGTTAATAATGGGGTGAGGCCCTGGGGAGGGGGTGGGAGAGAAGTGGAAGGTGTCAGTTTGGATGATAAAATGGGACACCTGTAATACTCTCAAGAATAAAGATAAATTTTAAAAATCAATAAAATTTTAAAATTAAAAAAAATACAAAAATTAAAAAAATGGGCTGAGGACTTGAACAGGCATTTATTTTTTTTTTGAAGATACACAAATGACCAATAGATATATAAATAAATGTTCAGCATCACTACTCATCAGTGAAATGGAAATCAAAACCACAATAATATATCACCTCACACCTGTCAGGATGGAAAAACTGAAAGATGAGGACATGGAGGACTTGGAAAACTTGCACACTGTTGGTAGGAATGCAAAATGGTGCAGCCTCTATGGAAAACAGCGTGAAGTTTCTCCAAAAAATTAAAAATAGGACTACCATATGATCTAGCAACCTCACTTCCTAATATTTACCCAAAAGAATTGAAACCAGGGTCTCGAAGACACATCAGCCCTCTCATGCTCATTGCAGCTCTTTTCTGGTTACGTTAGCCAAGAGGTGGAAACAACTAAATGCCCACGGACGGATGAAAGGGTAATGAATATGGGGTATATATGGACAACGGAGCACTACTCATCCTGAAAAAGAAAAAGGGAATTCTGCAATACGCAAAAGCATGGCTGAGCCTTAAGGACATCATGCTAACTGGAATAAGCCATCCTAGAAACACAAATACTGCATGATTCCACATATATGAAGTATCTCAAATAGTCAAATTCATAGAGTCAAGGAGTGGAATGGTGATTGCCAGGGGCTGGGGGGTGGACAGAGAAATGGGAGTTGCTAGTCAGCAGGCATAAAAAGTTTCAGTCAAGCAAGACCACTGCATTCTAGAGATCTGCTGTACAACACTGTACTGTAGTCAGCCCTAATGTATTGTACACTTAAATGTTTGTTAGGACATGTTGAGTGTTCTTAACCATAATAATAAAAAAAGAATAAAGTCTCAGAAAGAAAAAAAAAATCAAGCTCAAATTTCTAACTAAAAAGACCAAATCCCTTTCAGAGTCCAAAGTCAAGTCACATTCAAGAAAAAGTCTAAGACTTACCTCAAAACTCACAGCTCCATTGTGGTCTGTGTCGAACGCATTGAACAGAAAATGCGCATACGTTGTAGAGTCTGGAATGTTGAAAAGGAAATAGCATTAAGTCAGCGTTTCAATGTCCTGTGTGAGAATTGTACATCATGTCCAAGGCCAAGTCCAAGTCAGGAGAGTCTACTCTGTCTCCTTTAACTTGAGCTCTCTTCCCAGTTGCCCACCTGACCTTTCAGGAGAGGATTGTAATTTGAGGTTCACAGGAGTGAGATGCCTACAGAGGCCACTGATGACAGACATCCCTGTAAGTTCCTGGCTGGAAATGCACTGCACACATGGGGGTCCTGGGTGATGTAAGTGACTCTGGGATGAGTGATAGTACCACAGGCGGGTGGGAGGGTAAAGTGAGACCCATCTGGAAACTGCTTAGTGCTTGACAGGGGCTATCTCTAGAAGTAAAAATAATAAAACTACTACTAACGAGACACAAATTGCTATTATTAGTGTCATTCATCAATTTTACAATTTAGATAAGCTATTGAGACTCAGAGAGGTTGAGAAACTCGCCCAGCGTGACACAGTCAATGAAGAAGAGTAGGGTGGGATGTAACTGGGGTCTTTTTGACTAAAAATCCAGGCGAGCCCATAGCCAGTAAAGCTGAGACAGCAGTGACTTGGGAAGTGTCTGTCCCCATGTTGGAAGGGGACTGTGTGGTCTTAAAAGTTTCTGGTTGTGAGCAGCCAGGAGCCCCTGCCCTGCCTGGGTCCTGGGTGGGATTCCAGGCTCTGAAAAACGCTGGAAGGTTTTGGAAAGCCCTCTGTCCCCAATGTCTTACGATGCTGCCTAATGACACTAAAGGACTCTGAAATCCACCCCTTCCTCTTAGTAGGTTTTTCCCCTCTAATTCCTTCTCCCTTCCTCTCCTGTTTCTCCCTAATCCCTAAGCTTTGTGCTTTTTCATTTTAAAAGTATATACTTTTTCTTACTGTTTTCTTTTCTTAGTGCACAGTTTTCATTTTTAAATGCTTCTGTGCTTAACTCTTGATCAAACCTACTTGATTGTTTTAAATGTTTCATCTCATGGGTTTTAGCCTTTTACCTTAACCTTTTTTATATTAACAAAACCTTGTAACCTTTGAGCTCATTGGCTCCAGCCTTTTATCATCTGTTGAAAATCCATTTCTGCTTTGTAACTTTTAAACTTTATTTTTATTGGGATTTTAACAAAACTTCTATTCGCCTTTTACTTTATGAATTGCTTCTCAAAGGTTGTCGAAAACCTAAGTCATAGTATCTGGAGCAGAGAATTGTCCTCCCCCAATAAGGGAGGTCAGAGGTCATGCAAACTTCCCCCCAGCTCTCAAGCACCCCTGGCTGCTTGTGGAGTATTTCTCCTGAATGCTTGACCCCAGTGGTTAACAATATTGAAGGCCACGAGGTAGATTGTACACTCTGTTTCTCAAAACGACGGTAGCATTTTCTTTCACCTCTTAGCTTTAAAAAAGATACGAGGAATTGCTTATTTTTAGACATGAATTATTAACACTGTTTTCAATGAACTCAACAGGTACTATCATTGGGCCTAAATAGTATGTGAAGCCATCACATCTAGAGTGGATGTTCATCAGGCATCGAAGGGCTGCAGGAAGAGGTCCTTGAGCATGGGACCAGGGGTTAATCTCAGCGAGCTCAGGGCATTGCGGGCAAGTTCCTTTACGGAGTCATCAAGACAGGCAGCCTGTTTCACTCGCAGAGTTGTTTTGCTCCCGCAGCACTCTTACACCAAGTTCTGGGACAATTTAGTGCCCTGTGGAGATATGAGCTGATAACTTATTTTCAGGGAGAAAAAAGAGATTTTGCATATTTCATAATGAGCTTCATTAAACAGGTCTCTTGTTGCCTTATTTATACATTCAGAGTAAATGCGTTTACCTTAGCAAGCAGAATTCACCATGAGTAATGGCTCAGAACAAACAAATGGCTGAGAATTTTTAAAAATTTACCAGACGCAGGCATGAATGGTTACTGCCCTTCTCACATGGAGCTGCTCTAGCATTAAGTTTGTCGTGGGGGACACGCACGCTTTAGGTTTGCCCTGATGTGGCACAGAGGACTTCTTATTCCAATGCGCCTTGGCGATTCTCCTAGAGGGTCAGCTGGTTTTCCGGCCTAGGCATACTGCGCACAGAGCAGCTGTTAACAGTGTTGTGAAGTCAGACTGCCTGCGCTTGAATCTCAGCTCTACCAAACAGTAACTGTGTGACCTTGGGCAAATTGTTTCACCTCTCTGTGACTCAGTTTCCTGTAAAATGATAATAACAATATGGACTTCATACAATCACCATGCAAAGATTAAATGAGATACTATAGGCAAAGTTGCTTAGAACAGCCCTAGGCACATATTAAATGCTCAATAAATATTAGGTATTCGTCTTTAATAGGCAAGGCACTCTTATTTCAACTACCTTTAAGACATGTGATCAAATTTTTTACAGATGTAATATATTTTCATCTGAAAAGGTTCCTGTTTTTTGTTAACTCTCTTGTATGTTTAAGTGACTGATGTTCTAATTTGATACAAAGTCATGTTCAATAGACTAGCAAAATTGTGTCATGAAAGGCATTGAGGCTTCTGGTGGAGTTTGGACTTCTTCTGGCAGGCCTTTGGAGACTCTGAAAGCTTTTAGGGAAGGGGAGAGATGCTCCTTGCTTTCCCTGGGCCAGAGGAAGGAACCGAGATACTGGAAGTATATGGCTGGGCACAGAGGTGGACGTGTGAAGAAAAGGAAAACTGCCCACAAAAAGTATGATCTGGTTCCACCTGACTGTATTCTTCTTAGATACTAGTAAGTATTTGCTAAAAGGATGAATAACTAGTATCCTAAATTCTAGATTTCAATACAGTTCAGAAATCAAAAGATATAACAGTAATCTCTTCTCCCCATATGACCTGACTGTTCACATTTCCTTACGTATAACAGTTACTGAGTTTGATATACTGAGATTATCTTGGTTTCTGTATAATCTTACTTGTGAAATTAAAACTTTACAGTTGGGGGACAAAATGTATGGGTTCTTAGGATAGGAGGGCGTCTTGGATATCGCCTAGCTATTCATGTATGTTTAACAAAGATGAAAAGTAAGTACTTTTAGTGGCTCCGCTAAGGTCACCAAGTTAGTTAATGGTAGAGAGTAAATAATAACATCAAGGCATCTCA
Source organism: Miniopterus natalensis (assembly GCF_054644295.1). NCBI lineage: Eukaryota > Metazoa > Chordata > Mammalia > Chiroptera > Miniopteridae > Miniopterus > Miniopterus natalensis. Next base: position 191,404,257 of record NC_142081.1, on the reverse strand, counting down.
TACCAACTCTTAGAAATGAAGGTTATTGGAGTAGAAAAAAAACTGAGGATACTTTGTTCCACATTTTATAGATGTTGTAAAAATGTTGTTCCCCATTTCACAGAGAAACAACTGCGGCCTAGAGAAATAAACCACTTGAGAAACATGCCTTGGTCATGGCATAGCCTAGCCCCAAACTCAGGACTCTCAACTTAGTTCAGTGTCCTGAACCCAGTTACTTCCAGACCACAGTGATGATACCAATTAGCCCCTTCATTAAAAAACCGTCAATAACACATCCATTTCAGAATATCTGATTATCATGTTTCACATCTGAGGACTGAGATCAATCTGGTTGAGTTTTTTCTTCTCAAGACAAAGCCCTACCTGAACTGAAGCATAATGTATGGAATTAGCTTAATGCATTTGGATATACAGATCATGGCACGGTTGCTATGGTAAGTCAGGTTCATATACATGAATAGTAGTTTCTGTTAAACAAGCCCTTTATCAACCACCCTGAAATTTCTTACAAATATTGTCCTAGATAGTCAATGATGGAGTTATTTAAAAAATTACAACAAAATCTTTATGTCCATTAAACCCATCAGAGTGCCTCAGGTGCCTTAAACACAGTGGCTGCTCATGAAATGTTGGTTGACTTAGAATCTTTTGACGGTAGCTCATTCATTCATTCCTTAGTCAAAGTAAATGCAAAATTCTTACAACATAAGCAGGAGTAGCTCAGGAAACTGCAATTTTGATGCGCTTTAAAAATGCTTAGTGAGCTAAGAGTGTCCATATGCAAGCTCCACTGCATGTGAAGTTGTGAAAGTATTGCTGTAAGGATCCAGGTAAGGGCATAGTTTCATAGTAGGCCTACTTTATCCCTTACAAAGAAGAAGCTTCTGTCCAGTCCAGCTGTGCTGACACCCCGAACACCGAACAAGCTGCGCTCGGTAAGCCATCGCGCTAAGAGAGGAGGAAAGGAAGAGCCTGACACAATACAAATTGCAGGAGGTTCTGTAGATGAGATGAAGCATCTTCCTGGCGGAAATGGCGAGACACAGTGATTTATGGAGCCATCATTGTTACGGCTTATAATGAGATAAACCTGTTGCTTTCAGATCAGCAACCTAAGTAAACGGACCTATGGAAGAGTGAGGGTGGCCATAGCATGAGGAGATGCCCTTCCTCAGATCTTTTTTCCCTTTCGTAGGGCTGCTGCAGGATACAATTTGCATGCATGATAGCAATTTTTTAAATGGCAAGTCATTATTCTTGAAAGTATTTCATTTCCTTTATTTATGCCTGGTACTTTTAGATTTATGCATTCAATTAGCATGAATAATCAAAGAATTTTTAAGAGTGCAAAAGTAATTTTTCTTCAAATCCCTTTCGGTTTTATAACAAGAATCCTTTGCAAAGGATTGTGCTTAAGTAAATGTTCTTTAATGCCAAAACGTTATTTTTCAAATAAAGATAAATTTTTAATGTGGAACTGTATCCAATTTGTAGCATGTAATAACTTTCCTTTGAGATAATAAAAAATAAAGATTTCCATTTGTGCTAGGTGCTCTGATATTATTGCCTATCAACACCTTAGCAGACACTTAAGTATATGGTAAACATAATTTTTCTTAAAAAATTCCATGGTTTTTAATAATTTAAAATTATAAGAGTTAATCAAATACTCTTCCAATTTTTTTTATTAACTCAGACACTAGACCGATTACAATCCGGCATCAGGCTCTATGGCCAATCAATACCTGTGTGTGGGCCGTTAGTAATGAGATGGGGTAGGAGAGTTGTCTCCCACAACATGTCTAAATTCACATAATAATGGGTCACACTGTGCTTTCTCAGAATTGAATTCTAATTAACTTCTCTTAAAAGGCCATCTTAAATGAAAATTTCTGTTTTGATAATCCATGTACAAAATCGTTTCAACCCATTGAAATATCTAATACCAACTATTGAAAACCAAAAGAGCCTAATTTTTATATGAAACAACTAATATTTAGGTGCTGTAAGCTTTCAAAATGTCTGTTATAGCAATGGCTCCATTGTATTGTTATAGCCACCATGCGAGGTGATATCATTCAGTCATCCACATATTCCGTCATTTAAGCAGTGGGTCTGCCACTGTTCCACAACCTGGGGATACAGCAGTGAACAAAACAGAAAAAAAACTCTGTTCCCTTGGAGATGGCATTCTAGTGGGGAAAGAGACAATCAGCAATGACAAAAGCAGGTTAAATTGTATGCATTATTAGATGCTCTTGAGTGCTAAAGTGGAGCATAAGGCAGGGAAGGGGTAAGGGAATGTTTCAGGGGTTAAGGCTTAAGGTAGGGTGACATTTGGTGAGGCACTGAGATGGACATTTGAGAGAAGAGAATTCCAGGCAGAAGGAACAGTAAGTTCAAAGGCCTAAAAGCAGCAACATGATGGCCATGTTGGAGGAATGGTAAGGAGGCCAGTGTGGCTGGAACTTAGTGAGTCGACAGGGAGAGTGGTGGACGCGGAGGCAGAGAGGGAGCAGGAGACCAGCAAGCACAACTTGTAGGTCCCTTCGTAGGTTGTGGCTTTTGCTCTGATGGGACGGAAAGTTGGAGCACGGCAGTGACATGATCTGGCAGGATCACTAGGCTTGTGTTGAGAACAGACTATGGTGGGTAAGCGGGGAGTACAGAATTAGAGATGAATTTGGGGACTGTTGGGTTATTTTGGCATGAGATGATGGTGGATCTTTTCAGTGGACAGCAGTAAAAAGATGTTGTGTCTTCATTCCCACAGTTATTAAAAAGGGAGAATCATTTCTAGGGTTGTTGGAAGGTGAGGGGTAATGCATGCCAGGGGTCGACACATGTCAGGTGCCAGATTAATAGTGGCTAAGACAGCTCATGTTCAATTTGTCTGGAGAGGCTCGTTTTCATTTCCTCCCTTCCCTTCTGCTACTCTAATCGCCTGACCTGGTTCTCCCATAATGGTACTTTTTAAAACCTGTATTCTCTGACTTATACTTTATGTTGACATTGCCCATCTGCTATACTAGAATAGAATGCCTTTTGGGGCAGGTTCCATGTCTCATTCCTTTTCCATTACCAGCAGCTAGCACATAGGTGGGCACCCAGTAGGCTGTGCGACAAATCTGAGCTGGGCATCCCGATGGGTGATTGACGGACAAACAAAAAGGTCCAGTGGCCAACATATCTCTTTACTCATCTCTACCATGTATGTATTATCCTTCTGCTCTCCTGTTTTCTTTCCAAATAAAATAATATCTAGGGTGGTATTGATTTTTCTCAGGTGGGGGTGTCATAGTAAAGGGTCACTGAAAAACAGAGAAACAGTAGAAAGAACCCTAGGTGAGGCTCCAAAGAAATCTAGGTTCTAACCCAGATCTGCCACTAAATGGACATGTGGCCCCGAGCAAGCCATTTAATTTCTCTAAGCCCCAGATTTCACATTTGCAAATTGAGGATAATTACGTTTGTCCTAATTTTGAGAGTTGGGAGAATCAGATAACACCTCTAATGCGTGTGAAAGCTCGGAGGCACAGGACAAAGCTGTCATAGTCAGAAGGTGCTTTGTACTTGAGAACAACGGTACTAGGCACCAATAATACCACTTGGTGTGTTACATCGAAGAGCAAGCTCGTGGACGGTTGATAATTTGTAAGTCGTTTACTTTTATGATATATTGAAACTCAGATGCCCTTGAGTGCGGTATATTAATTCTCTGACATAATGATTAAACATGTAGAGTCATGCCGTGAAAGATGAAACCAAACTGGAAATGGCAAGTGTAAGTAGTTCAGCAAGGGGTGAACATACAAGGTCAACACTCAAAGAGAGTGACCTCACCAAGGTCACACAGGTCAATGGCAACTTCACCTCCCCTCACAGGAAGAACAATGAACAATTACTCAAGAACAAAAACCAATGAGAAAATTCTAGAACTTTCGTCTACACTAGAAAAAGTGTATGTGAAGGTTACCACACTCCCCCTCCCCCAGCCCCTTGCAGCACCAAATGGGAAATGAAAGAAAAAAGATTGCAAGCATAATTCTAACTGAGAGCACTGTAACAAGTCCTCATTGGTACTTACCTCCCTGTGGAAAGAACTGGGAGTAAATCTCTTTGAAGGTTTCTTCGTTAACAACACCGCTGGGGCATTCCTGGAGAAAGCAGTAGAGAAACAGTATGAACCAAGTGCTCATAAAACTAACTTTTTGCACATTTTTAAAACAGAACTGTCTACCATGCAAAGCTGCCCCAAGACAGTTAAGCATCCAGCCATTATTACAAAGATAATAAAGTTTTCTTTGTCCCAGTTTTCACAGAAAGAAAAAACACACCTGCATATGTAAAAATATATGCATATAAAAACACACTTCTGCTTGTAAGAACACATGTTTATTATCAAAGATGCAAGAGGAAATTACATTGTTTTTCATAAAGCAAGGATATTGCAAGATGCTTATGATACGGCCTTTGCTAGGTCTTGGTGCTGTGTCCTCTGGAGATTTGTTGACCCACAAATCTTAGATTCAATGAGAAAATGGGTGTTCCATTTGGGTCAAAGGTGGCCTTGCCCAAGAAGTTTCAACCAGAAATAACTACTAATTTCTGTTAACAGTTTGTAACAAGTGACCTTGAATGAGACAGGACCCCACTCAGTTTTAAATTCTTGGAGGGGAGGTTCTGAAAAGAAATAGGCCTGAAGGTAATAAATTCCCACCTTTGTCCCATGGGTGGAATTATTTAAGACTCATAGATATTGACCTTGGGAACTCCACTAATGTTGGACTGTTGACCTAGTGGGAACATAGGGCAAGGCTACCCCTCCCAGCATGCACTGGGCATTTTCTGTAAAAGGAACTGAAATAGTCAGTGTTAGAAGGAATTTGCCTTGGTGCAGAAAATAGAGACTAAACAAGTGGATCTTAGACTGAGGTGAGGGCCAGACTTCCTCCACTCTTTGCAGTTACAAGAACAGTCTGGCCAGGAATCTGAGAAGTGGAGACTCCTGGGGCAGCAGAGACTGACAGTCACAGACAATCCAACATCAGATCACTGTGGGATGCTAACTGCGCATTGAAGGTGAGGAAGTGATGAGCTCTGTCTAGTCCTTTTGATTAGCTTCTCATAAGCAGTCCCATTTTACCTGGGCTCCTTTGGGTCAGTTGTGATGGTACCCCCTCCCCCCAAGCTGCCTGGCATTCCCCCAGGATTCAATGGAAAAGAATGGTGTGTGTGTGTGTGTGTGTGTGTTAATATCCTTGACTTTAGGGATGAATATTTTGTGTACTTTAAATTTGACACTGTTCCTGGGATCTTCAATAATCATCTGTTGTGGTCTTTAAAGCTTCTCTTAACCCTTAAAATCATTGTCCATTCACAAATAAAGTTGATTTATTAATTTGACATTTCTTTATTCCAATAAGCCAGTTACTTGCAACCGTAGTGTTTCACATGAGAACTTTTCTATTTTCTCATTCATTCGTTTGAAACGTAGGACCTCTGATACATAAACACAATTTTAATAATAATTTCAATATAAACTTGTATTTAGAAAGCTTGTCAGTGTATATTTCTCCCACTTAACTGTTGTAATAAATCTATCACTTGGGTATCACCATTCACACAGGCAGAACAGCAGGTTCTGTAGTAAAGACCATTATTCAGCTACTGGGAGAGCTGGAATGTGAGTTTGGGACTTTCCAGGTCACCACAAGTTTTGGATTAGATGATCCCTGTGCAAATAATGACCCCAACAACCCCCCCCCCCCCAAAAAAAAAGAAAAATAAGATAAGTAAAAACAAATGAGCAAAAAAGCAAGCAAGTAAACTGTGAAGGTTAATTTTATGTGTCAACTTGTCTGGGCCATGATGTCCAAATGTTTGATCAAACTTTATACTGGATGTTTCTGTGAGGTTGTTTTTGGGTGATATTTCCGCTTAAATGTGTGGACTTTGAGTAAAACAGATTGCCTTCCATAGTGTGGGTGGGCCTAATATTGTCAATTGAAGATTTGAATGGAACAAAAGGTTACCTTTACTAAGCAAGCAGGAATTTTCCAGAAGAGAGCCTTAGATATGATGTGCAACATCATTTCTTCTTGGTTGGACAGCAGACTGCCTTTGAACTTTGAACTGCAACTCCTTCTTAAGCCTCTAGCCTGTCTGTCTCCCCCATCAGATTTTGGACTAAGTCTCCACAACTGTGTGAGCCAATTACTTAAAATCTCTCTCTGTATATACATATGTCTATAGGTTCTTTTTTTCTGGAGAATCCTGAGTAATACAGAAAAGAATCAACAGATAACTCTAGAAAGAAAAGAAGACGGCATGCATATAGCTAATAACCCCAAAGTTTTGACTAAGTGGTTCTATCTAGTTGGCAGCAACAGAACCAGTTTTAAAAGCAAATAAATACTTTGTAGTTAGACCCTCTCACACATGGAAATTGTGATTTATGAGCTATTTAACTTGGCACCATCTGTTTGGGATAGTAAGAAGAGAGCAGATGAATGGCTCTCTGACATCAGGTGGTGAATTTGTTCAAGGTCAGAGTTAGAAACCTGCCTCGGAATTAAAGTGATGCTAGCAAGAAATGAAGAAGATGGGAAGTGAAGACTCTGTGCTCAGAGAATCTGTCAGTTGCCTTTGGTCTTTAAGAGCATTTGATAAATATATCTTATAATGTGAAATAAAATTTAGAAATTGGCTGCTTATATGTATTGGTTTTGTGTTTTATCATGTCTGTATCAGACAAAAATCCTTTCTCTGCCAACTGAAAATTTTAGGGTGGAAAGTCTCACCAGGTGAATTTTTCTTTTTCCAACTCACATTCATTACGTTAAATTACATCTTCAACCAATATATACTGTGTACTTATTATTATAGGGATTTTTCTAGGAACTGGGGCATCAGCAATAAACAAGTCAAAAGTCTTGCCTTCATGGAGCCTGTATCCAAATAGAAGAAGAAAGGTAAAAAACAAGACAAAAGATGATAACAATCCCAAGAGTGTAATCTGAGTTCTTATAGGAAGCCCATGCATTATAGTACCTTCACATGAGAAAAATTAACCAAATTATGTAGGACTCTAGTGATTTTAAAAATGGTATAAATGGACTATGTTTAAACTATTTCCCCACCTCTTTCAAGGAATGGTTTATCCACAAAAGTGGTATCTACACCTCTTCATCAAGAATGAATTTGGCCAGGCCATGTGTACAGCTAAGTGTACACGATAGACAACGTGGCTGTATTAGGTAGGTTATCTCTTGCCGCTGTAACAAACAGGCCCCTCAGTATGTAACAAATTAAAAAAGAATATAGTCTATTTCTTGCTCACCTAACAGAGTTGGGCGAGTGTACAGACTAGCTGATGGTCCTTCCTCTCAGAGTCACTAAGGGAGAGAGGCTAATGAAAGCCTGGCTGTCTTCAACATGTGCCTTCTAAAGTCTCTGTGACTGTCTCATCCAGAAAGAGAAAAAGGGCATTGAGATGTGTGCATGGGAGATGTTTATGGGCCAGGTTGTGAAGTGGTGCCCATCATTTTCACTCTCATTTTGTTAGTTAGAAATCACTGAATATGCCCCCCCCCCCCCAAACAAAGAAAGAAGTCTCATGTGCCCAGGAAGAAGATAAGAACACAGATTTGGTGAACTGTTCTCAATGTCTGTCTCGGAGGCTTATTTGAAATATACTCTGTGTTCTGAAATCATCCTCCCACTGATGAGTCAGTATCACCATCATCAAATCGTATAGCAGGATGAAGTCTTCTCCCCTAGTGTCATTCTACAGTTATGATATTTTCCAGCCAACACGTCCCATAAGGCTTCAGCATCTCAGGGTGCAGCTTTTCATCAGGGATTCTTCAGTTTTAGAAGAAGGATCCAAGAAGCAGTTGAGCTCCCAAGTTTAGGGAAAGTGAGGAAATCTCAGTCATCTACACTTAGACAAGAGACAATAACCTTCTACAAGCCCTTATGACTTCTATATTCTATGTTCTAATGAAATTTTGTCTGATTATTAACTAATTACTGTTCTGTGAATATATGTTGTCTATGGAAAAAAAATTAAGTAAATAAAATTTGCCCATAATTGTACTACTGTAAGAACATTTAGGTCATGTATCTAATGATATATTAACATACTCTACAAATAAAATGGAGATAATACAAGAACATGGAACTGTATCTTATTATTTTTTAAGTTTTAGAAAATATCCTGAACATTTTCCGTGTCATGATTTTTAATGGCTGCATAATACTGCATCCATTGAATTTACCATATTGTTGGATATTAAGGAGAGTTCAGCATTTTTACTACATAGGAATAATGATGTAATTAATGTTCTAGAGTGTACATCTTTGACTGCACCTGTGGTTCATTGTTTACGACTCATCCCGGTAGACGAATCACAAGACCAAAGGGTTTGAGCTCCTTCTATGCACCATGACGATGCTTCCTAGGAAGGCTGCACCAATATGTACCCACCTCCACTGGTTTATGAGAAAGTTTTACAGCTGGAGGGGCTGCTGACCAGGATCACATGGGGATTTCACATGCACCAGATCCCGTGAGTAAACAGCAATAATTTGCTTCCCTCATGAATCTAATTGTCATTCTGAAAATTGCCAGAGGATGTCAAGGATCTGTACAGATCTCTCCGAGAGAGAGAGATGTGCCTGTTTTCACGAATACAAGGATGCTCTGAGAGCAAACTGTAGGGCCACGTTATCACATAACAACCGTTTACTGAGCCCAGATTCCATGCCTTCTTACAGACATCACCTCTTTGGTTGTTTTCTATTGACTTCAAAAGGTAGGAATTATTTAGAGATGAAAAAGAGAAGCTCAGAGAGATTAAAATGAAGTAAAATATTGAATGACAGCTTTTTTCAAAGCTATCCATCTATTTATTCTTTCAACAAATAGTTATTCAATGACTTCTATGTATCAAGCACTGTTCTGCTCATTGGGGATATAGGAGTGAGTTTTAAAAATTCCATGTTTGCTCTTATGAAATTAAAGTTCAGCGAAATAAAACTCACAAATGCCTAACTCCATTGATTGCAATGTTATCCTATGTCTGGATTATCTGTTTTTCCATTAAAACTGAAAAGGTGGCCTCCTGGTAAACGATCTATGGAAATGCCTCTAGAGCCAAATGAAGACATTTCAATTAGAACTGAGGACATTGATTAAAAAAATATAGATACAGGGGTGGGCAAAAGTAGGTTTACAATCGAGTAAGCACAACAGAGTTAATAAAGCTATTGCAAGAATCATAACCTGCATGTCTTTTTTTCCATATGAACAACTGTAAGATTACTTTTGCCTACCCCTGTATTATGAATTATAGTTTGAGAATTTGTGGAAAATGTTTTAAATTTTTTTTGGAGAAATTATTGTCTTTAGTGCAGTAAGGACCTCTCCGCCTTCCTCCCTACTACATACACTTTAATTATAAATGGCTAGACACTAAAGTGCTTTGGATAAAGGTCTAGTTTTTAGGTCAGGTTAAAATGAACTACTCTGTCAAATGTTAAGGAACTAAGGTGTCACGGTACTTTGCCTGCTGGTGCATTAATCTATTATGACCAGAGAGTGATTTTTTAAAAATTGCTTCTTAAACATTTCACCACGATATGATCAGGATGTAATAGTGTGGAATGAGCTTTTTTGAGCACATAGCTGCCATACATTTGTCAGCTGGTGAAGAGACATTTGCTGTTTGGAGCCGTACAGAGGTGTTCCCTGATGATCCTTCTGGGTCCCTTCAGGGAGTGTCATGATACATGTGAAGGTCAAGATCAGTTGTAAATGCACAATGAATATTTTGCTTATTTATGACTCATGTCAGTAGTAATAAAGTAATGATTTTTATAATAACAACATGATGATGGTGATGACAATGATGATGACAAACATACATATGAGCACTTTCTATGTTGCAAGCATTGTGTTAAATGCTTTATGGGGATTATGTCATGTGAATAAATGGATGTTAGCATTATCTCCACTTTATAGATGAGCAAACTGCCTTCGAGAGAAACTACCCATGTTCTCATAATTAGAAAATGGCAGAACATGGTCTGTTGATCACAGAATCAGGAGACTTGAGTGTTTAAGCAACTTTAGAGATAACTCCTTTCAATGGCTTCATTTTAAAGGCAAAGAGATTGAGGTTGAGGTTAGAGGAATCGTCCGTAAGCCACGTGGTAGATTGCTGAGCCTTATCTTGTGTCTGGGTTTCCTGAGGTTAGGCTGATGTGTGGATACCACAAATGCCTTCATGTCCATGCAATAGCTGGTATGTTCTGCCAGGTAGTATTTAGAATAATGTAGTGACATGCTCATGCTCCTGGGCTCTGGAGTTATATAGAAGAACTGGCTTGAACCCCTGCTCTGCCACTTACAGGCTGTGTAGCTTCAGACAAGTTGCTTAATGTAAGAATCTGAGTCTCAGTGTTCTCCCCTGTAACATGGGGATAGCTACTGACATCAGAAAGATGTGTAAAAATTAATAAGGTAATGAATGTTTTGTTATCTTAGCCCTCTTCTTTGCACACATGTTGCCCATTAAATATTAGTTATTAGTGCAATAGTAATAATCAAGAGTTTGGTAAGCAGGATTCCATTATACAAAGAGTTGCTGTAACATCAATGTGGCTATAGCAGGGTTAAATGGTATTCAGCAAAGCAGGTGAACCCAGCGGAGTGCAGGTCTGATATAATGCAATGAGCCTGTAAAGCAGATATGAGTTATGCCTCCTACTCCAGCATTATAAATTGAGTTTATCTAATATCGTCAGAGCTTACCCTCAAAGGCACGGGAATATTGCAATTGTAAATGACAGCTGAGAAGAATAAAGGCCACCACGCTGGAAATAAATGTCAGTAGAAACCCAGGGGCCTTTTATTCATTAATTTAAAGGAGATCTTTTCCTAGTAATGCTTAGATGAGTACATTCAAAATACAGTAGATCATGTAAAGTGCTTTAAAGAGAGATCCATGTATGCATAGGAAGTTGCTAAAAGAATTAGATCTTTGAGATGCATCATGAATCCATATACTTTTACTTCATAAGAAGGCCTTTTGTATTTCCTCGAAAACGGTCAGAACTCTGGTGGAATGTTCTAGAAATGATTGCAGTAATATGCAAATCAGATGTATTTTCTCAATAATATCTGTCTACTCCACTGGCTGAAATCTCCTCTTCCCATAGATCAGCATGTTCCAGTGTAAGCCATCTCCTCCAGTTCAGAACTATTATTAAATGTTTAGAGGTACCTCTTCAGAAATCCAGAAAGAATTATGGTACAAAAATATCATGGGGAAAAAACTAAAAGTTCTTGTGAAATAAATAGTCCCTTGGGGACCCTTTTATAATATCTTTTAAGCATCTATGAATGTCACCATCTTTCACACCCACCACTCTTGCTAGGAGGCCATACATGGCAGTGGTGGTGAGGCGCTTACACTGAAAACCTTGGGTTTCCACCAACAAACAGGTCAGGGCATCCATGTTCTGTCCATGGCTGGTCCTTCTGTTATCCTTCCTGACAGAGAAAGCAGACAGACGCCCTGTTGAGGGATCTGCACAGGCAGATTGTGGCAGAGCTACACAGAAGGAGCGCACAGACTGGGCACTCAGATCCGAGAAGAGGAAGATGGTGACACACGTAACTACGCAAATAAGGTGAACTTCCATTCCTCTGGCTAGAATAGGTGGCGGGTAAGTTGGTTTTTCTTAGAGGAACTTGCCTTTGTAAACAGTACTGAGCTAGAGACCGTACTGAAAGCGAGCTGTGCACAAGTCCACAAGCAAAGACCAGAAGGCATCCAGGACATTAAAGCAAGTAGCAGTAACCCATGACATGCACCAAGGGGAGCAGCTAAAGTGGACAAGGAGAGGAGAGATTTTATGTGCGGCACCCTTTCGTGCTAGTTCTCAACAAGTTTTCCCTGGTTTTGAACATCTAGGAAGATTGCATTTCATGGTACCTAATGGTTGACTATGACCACATGACAAACTGTCCAATGAATAGATGGCAGAAGTGACACTGATACTGTGATTTCTAATAAAAAGTATATGTATATATTAGTCTTTGTCCCCATTTTTGGCACAGAGCTCCTAAAACCATTGGAATTTTAGGAGTGATAAGAGAGATAAAGGTTTCTTTTATTGTTAGTGAGGTGACTTTTAGACCCCACCTAAGCATGTCCCACTGGTTGTCAGAGAGCCAATCACATGACTAGAGAATTGGAATTTTCAGCACCCCCCCATCTCTGAGAAGGGATAAGGTGGAATTTGAGTTAATGATCAATAATTGATAACTTAATCAATTGTGCTCATGTAATGAAGCCTCCATAAAACCAAAAAGGGAGTTCAGAGAGCTTTTGGGTTAGTAGACACATGGGGATTTGGTGACAGCAGGGTTCTGTGAGAGGGCCTGAAGCACAGCCCCCTTTTCCCAACCCTTGTCCTATGCATCTCTTCTACCTGGGTGTTCCTGAGTCACATCCTTTTTATTTTTTAAATTTGTCTTTATTGTTCAAAGTATTACACATTTCCCCCTTTTTCCCCCCTTTGACTCCCTTCACCCTGCACTGCCCCCAGGCCTACTGCATAAGCTGGGAATCTAGTGAGTAAGTGAGTTTCCTGAATGACTTCTGTGGGCCACGCTAGCAAATTAATCAAACCCAAGGAGGGGGTCATAGGACCCTGTGTTTTATAGCAGGTCAGTTAGAACCACAGGAAAAAACCTGGGCTTGGGATTGGCCTCTGAAGTGGAGGACAGTCTTGTGGGACTGAGCCCTTTACCTGCGGAATCTGATGCTAACCTGGGTAGATAGTGTCAAAGCTGAGCTGACTTTTAGGACACCCAGCTGGGGTCCCAGAATCTCTTGGTGGTGTGAGAACATTCTAGCCCTCCTCCTCTCCTCAGACGTGATCAGAACCCTTCTAGACACACAACATTCTTGGGGTGCAGCGTTTAATTGCTGATGTCATGACAGAGTTGTTTTCTTTCTGGCATGGCGACCACGTGCGAGCTGGTGGCTGCTCCATCAGCAGGACTCCTTGAGGGAAATCAATAAGCAAAGCATCCCTGCTGACCGGAGACGAACTTGGAATGAATGAGAAGTATATCTTTTAACATTTGCGGCCATGAAGATTCTGTGATGAAGTAATATTCTGGCCGATGTGCCAGGAAGGGGCAGATAAGCTCTTTCTCCCTTGCTCAGAAAGGGTAGGTAGTTTTACCGGTTACAGGGGGAGGGGATATTTTAAATTCACCTGAGAACTTAACTGCATATATAATAACGCATATGTTTGTTTATACCTAGGTGAATGTAATCCTAAATTCTGAAGTTCTTATGTTGAGTATGACTCCAACTGTTCATTAGTTATTTTATAAAGTCATAATTTAAAACTACTTTCAAATTACCATTATGTGTACCATGTGGACTCTACCCAATTATTATAGTGGATAATAGGAGATTCTGATGTCTGTGGTGCCTACAGATCAGATAAGAAGTCTCTTCACGGAAGGATTCTCTAACAAGCTGCATTATATGCTACAGATGTATCATCACTGCTTGTACATATTTAACATTTGGGAAAGACTGGCTTTTTATTTTTTTAATTTTAAAGATGTGAGCATATCAAGTGTATATGCTTGATGATTATATAGTATAGTATATAGTATAGGATAGTATAATTATTTCATAGCCAAGATAATTTTTTAATCTTTTGAGATGTCCTTTTATATTTTCCATTAATTAGCTGATTAAAATGTGAAAACAAAACACTTCACCACCTCCAGCAAGGACGACTTTCACAGGACAGGAGAAGCGAACTCACTGTTACAGTACAGATGATGGATGGCCCATTTTATTCTCGGGGACTTGCACTTGGAAAGCATGGCTGTCTCTACACATTATTCCACCTGGCTTGATACCTAATCTAATCGGGAAAGTATAGTTTCTTTTAACTTATATTTCTACTCCCCACTTCTTTCATTGGAAACTGGGATTGCTCTGAACAGTCACTCTCTTAGTCACATGACGATTTAAAGATGCCCAGGCATCCTACAATTGTAGGAGATTTTCAAAATTTAAATGGCACAACACCATGACCTGGAAGGGTGATATCATTAGATTGTGCTTGTGGGCCCCCCTGCTCCCTTTAGACTTGGTAAATACCTGAAGGCAGGGACCAGTCTCTACAGAGCCTAGCAGTGCTCAGAACAGAGAGTACTAACCATGTTTATCCTGAATGGATCAGTATTCAACCAGTTCTTAGCTTTAAGAAATTAGGAAATAAACTTGCTCTGGAAGTTTGCTCAAAAACTTGTGTGCAAGTTTTTAGACTTCCATGAACTCCAAAATAATTTTTTCCTGTGACTTCCCTATTCTTCTCTGTCCAGTTGTGCTGAGGAACATTTCTGATGTCTTGTGTTATGCTTTTCAAAGTTCCCCTTCTCTTATATACATGTCTGTTCCCGGCCACACCAGAGACCATGAAATGGTTTTGAAGAACTTATGTGGTCAAACTCTTGGTTCCACCCCCAACCTTCAGGACTGCTTATCATAAATATGATCATGGAAATAAAGGGAGACCACCAGGCTCAAGAGAAAGCATTTCTTATTTCAACACAAATTTTAGAAACCTTGCTGTATACAACGCCTGGGCTATAAAAAAACTCATTTAAAAATAATAGAATTAGTTCTGTTTTCAGAGCATAAAAGCTGATCACTAAGATCTAGAACTAGTTTTACGTTTCTGTTCTAATGTTCCCAGGTATTCGAACCCTTAGGAAGTCATTTACTCTCTGACTTATCTGTAAGTTTCCTTACCTGTAACATGACCTCTAGGAAATGTTGACATCACAGGCAATAAGACAAATGAAAATTAAGATAGACAATGTATGAAAACGAAAAACTGGATGCAACTAAAATGTTAGATATTTTACAACTTCCAAAATTTGCATTAAGAACCTTCTTTATTCCCTGAATACACTCTTTGGAGCTAAGTGGTTAAATATAAATTTCAGATTGTAAAAAAAAAAAAATGGAGAAAGCCTTCCCACATAGTACAGAAAGAGAGATGAGTGCTTGATGATAGTCACGATTGAACTCAGCTGCTGGTGTGCGGTGACGTGGGCGCATTCTGAGCGGCACTAGGCCCTACAGGCACCAGGACCAAGGAGAAATCCAAGGTGCAAGACAAATGTCCTCCTCAGCCTCACCTCTGCTCTCTTACTATCTGTTAGAGGAAGATTATATGAGATTTAAAAGAAATCACTGAAATGTCCTGGACCTCTGAGTGTCAGTCTACAAAATGTGGAAAGCAATAGCATTTTATATGAAGAGATGATAGCTCATTGACATTAGATATATAAAGATCTTCGCCTTATTTTAGGAGCTCTACAGATATTGATTTAACATTCTCTCTTCTAGTTACTTATGCTGATTTTGCAAAATGAAGTTGCCCAAATTTTGCAGAAAAAGCCTTCCTGGGATTGGGCCCAAGTCTTGAACCTTTATTGGAATGCATGTTGAGTTATTTTATTTAAAGAGCCTCTAGAAAAGGATTTTATGACCTTTCCTAAGTTCAGAAAGATTTTGAGCAGTAGGACTGGGATCTGAACCTGAGTTTGACTAAAAGATCTTTACTATATATCTTACTAATTTCCCTCCAGAAAGGCAAGTGCAGCTATAGGAAAGAAAAATACACGGATGGAGAACTATTATCCCAATATTTCTCAACCCCATTAATTCACCACCCAAAAATTACTAATAATTTATTCAACAAATATTCTTAGACCTACAAACATGATACCCACCCATTTAGAGTTACAATCTATGGGGGAGACAGGCATTATTTACATATTCATACAAATAAATATCATATGAAAGTCCATCAGGGCAAAACATCAATGAGAAATCTAACTACTCTTCATAAAGTGATTCAAATGCCACAGTTGAGGACACACGGTGGACAGAATCTCGAGTCCTCGTGTCACTTGCTTTCATGAGGAAGGTGCAGGGCAAGGGCAAGCTGGGCTCTAGCACATTCTATCACATATTCCTTTACTTCCACTTTCTTCTTTCCAATTCTGAGAAAAGAATATTTTGTTCCTCCTCAGGCATTTGCCTCTGAGCAAACCACAATTCCAGGAGCAGCCCTGAGTCTCTGAAGCTTGGCTGTAAGGTGAAGGAAGGTTTATTCTGTTTAATAAAATTATGTTTGTTGCAAGTACTTGAGAAGTTTCTACCCTTCTTTGCCTTACAGTGATTCTTCAGAGGATTTTTTCTCTAATTAGCAAGGGTCAGGAAAGCTGCCCAAGAGGGCAGCTGTGTCTGGGCCCATAATGCTTCCAGGCTCTCATCGCACGCAGGGTTGCCCAGAAGGAGACCTGGGCCTGGGTCGCCAACACGGCTTTAAAGGGGCCTCTGGAGCTCAGATGATGCCCACTGTGTGTACAGGATGAGCCGGCCTCAAACATGCTGGGTGTTTTATTACAACATCAAGACACAAGGGGGCAGCAGCGTCCTCTACGAGAGCCAGAAACTGGATTTCTAGTTCACACTCTGCAATTCTTTCCTGAAGTTCCGCGCACGTCCGGCTAGATTTCTATCCAGAAAGCTATTTTCCCTTTATGGAAGGTGACCAAGAACTCCTGTTCCCAAGCTAGGTATACCGAAAAATTAACCATTTCAAGGAAAGGAACCTAGAGGCTATTATCTCCTTCATCCTGGAATTTACACTTAGAATAAATCAGCCTAAAATTACAACCTTTTTCGGCAGTTGGGCCACCTGTAATTTTAGTTACCAAAAATCTGTAGATTGTAGGCGTAAATAAGCAAAACAACACAGAAATTCCAAAGTTTAAACCTTAAAGTCTTACAAATTTCTTCTTCAGTTCATGTGGGCTCTCAAGTCAAACTCCCTGGGTTTGATTGGCTATATTACTGGGGAAAGATTTAAATCTTGAAAACAGGAATTTTGACAACACCTATCTCAGAGTTATTATGCGGTTTGAATAAAGACAACCCATATGCCATGTTCACTGCGATACCTGGCGTGACCTATGACGGGGGTTACTTCTGTAACGGTGGGGGCGACCGTTATGAACCTGTTTAAGTTTTTGTTGCTTTTCACTTAATGGAGGATATTATATTTCTCCTTATTAAATATCATCTGCTTATTGCCCCGGCCGGTGTTGCTCAGTGGTCTGAGCATCGGCCAG
Source organism: Miniopterus natalensis (assembly GCF_054644295.1). Classification (NCBI taxonomy): domain Eukaryota; kingdom Metazoa; phylum Chordata; class Mammalia; order Chiroptera; family Miniopteridae; genus Miniopterus; species Miniopterus natalensis. The sequence continues at coordinate 191,386,997 of NC_142081.1, read as the reverse complement.
CCCACCTAAGGGCGGCAGGTTCGATTCCTGTTCAAGGGCATGGGCCTGGGTTGCAGGTTCTATCCAATCCATGTGTCTCCCTCACATAGATGTCTCTCTCTCTCCCTCCCCCCTTCCTTCCACTCTCTCTAAAAAAATCAATGGAAAAAACATCTTAGGGTGAAGATGAACAACAACAACTAAATAAATAAATAAAAATAAATATCATCTGCCTATTTAATCTTAAAGGGTTTTTATAATCCTAAACCAATTTTCCATTTTCTTTTTTATTGTACTAAATTGCAGCCTTTGGAATTCAATAGCCCCTGGCTTAAAATCTATTTATATCACTTGCTAGTTTTTGGACTTTGAATAATTTACTTAACATCTGCTAGCCTGCGTTTTCCCATCATTCATTTATTCATCAAGTATTTTTGAAAATACAGTGCATGTCAGAGAGCGTAATAAATGTTGGGGACAAAACAGTCAATAAGACAGGTAAAGGCCCTCATGGGGAGGTTAGAGGTCATCAGAGGAGGCACATACAGCAGAGACCTGCACAGATGACCACTGAGCTGCAGCTGTGATTGGTGCTACAAAAGAGTAATGGAGACCAATCTAATTCAGGGTTATAGGGAAGACTTCCCTGAGGATGTGACATTTAAGTGACTTTACAAAGAGACCTGCAAGATGAGGAGAAGTAAGCAGGAGCTGGGGGAGAGGCCAAGGTCAGGTACAAAGCCTGGGACGTGTTCAATATTGTCAAAATGCCGGCTCTTTCCAACTTTATCCGTAGATTCAATGCAATCCTAATCAAAATTCCAGCAAGTTATTTTATAGATATTGGCAAAGTAATTCTAAAGTTCATGTGGTGAGGCAAAAAAAAAAAAGCCAGAATAGCCAGTAGGAGGAAGATAAAAAAAGTTGGAGGATTGATGCTATCTTACCTTAAGACTAAATATAAACTACAGTAATCAAGACAGCATGGTCTTAATGAAGGAATGCACAAATAGGCCAATGGGACAGGATTGAAAGCCCAGAAATAGAGCCACCTAAACACAGTCAACTGATCCTTGACAAAGGATCAAAAACAATACAATGGAGAAAAATAGTCTCTTCCGCCAATGGTCCTGGAATAATGAACATCTAAACGCAAAATAATTAATCTAGACACAGACCTCACACCCTTCACAAAAACTAACTCATAATGGATCGTAGGCCTAAATATAAAACACAAGACTATAAAACTCCTAGGAAAACATGGGAGAAAACCTATGATTAGGGTGATATCTTTTTAGATATAACACAAAAGACATAATCCATAAAAGAAATAATTGATAAGCCAAACTTCATTAAAATTAAAAACTTCTGCTCTGCAAAAGACAATGTCAAGACAATTAGAAGACAAACCACAGACTGGAAGAAAACATTTGCAGAAGACGCATCTGAAGGAATACTGTTATCCAAAATATATGCAGAACCCTTAAAACTCAACAATAAAAAAATCACAAAAAACAATTTGAATAAAAAAATTGACTTCAGATCTTAACAGACACTTCACCAAAGAAGATACACAGATGGCAAATAAACACATGAAAATATGCTTACATCATATGTCGTCAGGGAAATGCAAATTAAAATGGCAATGCAATACTACTACACACCTGTTAGAATAGCTAAAATCTGGAAAACTGACAACACCAAATGCTGACAAGGATGTAGAACACCAAAAACTCCCAGTCATCACTGGTGGAGATGCAAAAAGGTGCAGCCACTTTGGAAAACATTTGGAGGTTGCTTACAAAATTACTCAAACCATACAACCCAGCAATCACAATTTTTGGTGTTTGCCCAAAGGTGTTGAAAACTTACGTGCACACAAAACCTGCACATGGATCTTTATAGCAACATTATTCATAATTGTCAATACTTAGAAGCAACCAAGGTGTCTTTCAGTAGGTGAACGGAGAAACTCTGACACATCCAGACAATGGAATATTATTCAGCACTAAAAAGAAATGAGCTATTAAGCTACAAAAGAACATGGAGGAAAGTTAAATGCATATTATTAGCTGAGAGAAGCCAATCTGCAAGGCTACATGCAATATGACTCTATGACATTCTGGAAAAGGCAAAACCATGGAGACGGCAAAAAGATTAGCGGTTGTCAGAGGTGGGTGGGGAGAGAGGGGCAGATAGGCAGAGTCTATAGATTTTTTGAGCAATAAAAATACTCTGTGTGATATTATAACGATCGATATATGTCATTGTATGTTTGACCAAATCCATAGAATGTACAACAAAAGTGAACCCTAAAGTAAACGATGGACTTTGGGTAATTAGGATGTTTTCATGTAGGTCCATCTGTGGTAACAGATGCACCATCCTTGCGAGTGATGCTGATAGTGGGGGGGTCTGCATGTCTGGGGGCTGCGTGTATGGGAAACTCGGTGCCTTCCTTTCAGTTTTGATGTGAACCTTAAGCTGCTTTAATAGAGCTGTGAATTAGGCTTTTATTAGAGGTGCTACAAAATATTCTAATGTATACACCGGGTGGTAAAAATACCATCTAGTCTATGATATTGTTCCCCCCGGCTTTTTCTTCTTTACAGGACGGCCTCAGAGAAATAAACGTACACTCCTGTTCCTCTCGGTGCGTTTCAGCGCTCCAGGAGACAACAATCAGATGGATGAGGCAGAGTTCATATTTTTCTTACTTATTGTTCCAGTCTCTGGCTCCAGGCACAAGAAATGATATATTAGCTTATTTTATGAACTTGATTTTCACAACCAGAGGGTTTGAGTTTTAGAAAGTTATTTCAAATCCAGCAGGAAGCTGAGATGATGCAAAATTTGTATATATATATATAACAAAACAAATTAATCTGTAAGAACATTTGAAATTTCAATTTCACACTTCTTCTTCTTTATTCAAGTCAAATCTGCTCAACAAATCTCTATTAGACCCCCACTGTAAGCCAGGCACATACAAATGAAAATGATGAACAACCTGAACTGACTTAGAGTTGTGGCCTAATCATCACTTCATGGGATGAAATTCTTTGAGAACACCGAACGAGGAGCTCCAGCCTGCTATAAATTAAGCATACAGAAATATAATGTGTCGATACGAATAGATACTGAGGATTATATACAAATAAGATTCTGCGATAATTGCAATTCAGACACCTCTTAATTCCTTACGCTCTCTGCTAATTATTAGAGTGAGAGAAGGTGGTGGGGTAGCAAGGAGCAGCTTGTCGTACTGAGTCCTGGGCTGGCTTCGGTCCCTGTTTGGCATCAGTCATCGCTGAGCAAAGAGAGCCTCGGGTAGGTGGCCACGATGCCGAATTCCAAAATCCTCAGTGGCAGCTCCCACCAGGACTTGTCCAAGAAAATTGCTGACGGCCTGGGCCTGGAGCTAGGCAAGGCGGTGACGGAGACATTCAGCAACCAGGAGACCGTGTTGACACTGGCGAAGGTGTCCGTGGCCAGGATGCCCTCACCGCTCAGAGTGGCTGTGGGGAAACTAACGACAGTCTAATGGGGCTTTTGATCATGATTAATGCCCGTAGTTTGCTCCAGGCAGCCGGGCTACTGCAGTTGTCCCAGGCTTCCCTTAGGCCCGGCAGGACAAGAGGGACAGAGCCGGGCTCCAGTCTCAGCCAAGCTTGTCGCAATATGCTCCCCGCAGCAGGTGCAGGTCATGTTATCACCACGGGCCTTCGTGCGTCTCATGCTCAGGGCTGTTTTGATGTCCCCCTGGACACTTTGTACCAGGGCCAGCTGCCCTGAGGTGGATGAGGCAGAGTATCCCCGAGTGGACGCAGAGTATCCCCACTGCTGGGGGGCTGAGAGGGTGACCTCCATCGCAGACCAGCTGAATGTTCACTGGGCCTTGACTCACAAAGGACGGAAGAAGGCCAGTGAGGTGACCGCATGGTGCTGGTAGGAGGTAGGAAGGGTCCCGTGGCCATTCTAGAGGATGACACGGCTGGCACTTGTGGCGCAATCCGCCAAGCAGCTGACAAACTTCTTTCAGCTGGAGCCACAGGAGGTTATGCTATCCTGACTCATGGAGCCTTCTCCGGCCCGGCCGTTCCTCACATTGACAGCACACGCTTTGAAGCAGTAGTGGTCATGCCTCAGGAGCAGAAGATGAAGCTTTGCTCCAAAATACCAGTGATCGACATCTCCGGGATCCTCGCAGAGGCCATCAGGAGACCTCACAATGGGGCATCTGTTTCCTACCTGTTCAGCCACGTCCCTTTATAACAGAATAACTTCTGAGGCTTTTAAAAAATAAAGTGAACCCCTTCCCCCCCAAAACAAAAACAGTCTGAGAGCTATTACTTGGAAATAGCAAAGGATCTATTCCATTAACATATTTTTTTTTTGAGACTCTACCATATGCCTGGCCCTGGACTAGGCACCAGAAACACGACCGTGAAAGACTCAGCCCAGTTCTCCCCTCTGCCCCTTAGTGCCTCTCAGGGGCCCTCTGGTGCGTTATAGTGATTACCCCCTTCACTCTTTCCATTTAGTAGGTGATAAAACTCATAAATACTAGTGTCCCAAAGCAGTGATGGTCTCACTGTTTTTATTTTAGTCACCCCAACGTCCAGCCTGATAATTAAATAACTGACCATGATTCCAGAACACTCGTTTGCTTGAATATGAAAGATTCGTCATGCTCAATGGTTCCATTTTAACCTGGGGAAACCGAGGCAAGGGCTGTCAGATGATCTGCTCACGGTTACATCCTGACAGAGCAGGAGTAAGATCCTCTTTTTATCGCTCTCAGCCTGTGTTTGTTCCACTATCCCGAGCTGTCAAAGACAAACATCACTGAGGAAATACAAGGTCGACAGGCTTAAAACGCAGTTCCCTTCTTCCTCAGACATACAAGAAGAAAAATTCCTCCTTCTTTTTGCCCCTTTCTTTATCTCCTTCATTTTTCCTTTCTTCTTTCTTTAATTCTTTAATTTCAAAATCTTTCATTCCACATGAAGTTATTCTGTGTGTAGGGTGTGTATTCTGGGCACGAGGGACATAAAAGTGGGTAAGGGACACGCTCCAATCTAGGGGGCTCACAGTCCGGCGGCAAGGAAACTGGTAGCTGAATCGTTACAAAACAGTGCGATGTGTGTCACGGCCCCATGGAAAAGGTGCTCACTCCTCCCTGGGAAGGAGTGGGTGAAGAGCTGGAAAGGATTTGTAGGGGGGAAAAATGACTGAAGGTTTGTTAGGAATCTACCAGATTTCGAACTCAGGGCAGGGCATTCTAGGGCGAGGAATGACCACCTCAAAGGCGAACAGTATTTTCTACAGCTTTCCCCCTTCTCACTGGGGTGTAGAGCATTAGAAAGAGATATGTTTGGTGGAGAGGAAACACCACTGGGCTACTTTTAGCATTTGTTTCTCAACTGTAAGGCGGGGCTGGCAAGCATCCCACATCGCAAAGGGTTAGAAGGGGAAAGGGGCAGAGAGAGGGCTGAGCAAGGCCGGCCTCAGTCCACGAAGCGGGCGTCTCCGGCGGGCCCAGCTCCTGGCCTTGTAAATGCGCACCGCTTCCTCCACAGATTAACCGCGGCCGGTTTCCTTCTCTGCTTTTTCTGATAACCGTGCCTCTTTCACCACTGCGGCCAGTCTTGGAGGTGGATTTCCAATCCACTCGCTTCCCAAAGAGCTATGCAACACGCCCTTAGGCGCTGTATTAGTGTCCCACACGGAGGAACAAACCCTGTCCAAGGACAGCGACTGGGGGCGACTCTGCTGGTAGACCTGACAATGGAGTCGGGTCGTTGGAAGCAGATTTGGTAACATGTACAATTCTCAAGATACTTTGGTTGTAAACTGAATGAGGCAATTTCAGAACACAATGAGGGTAATATATTTTATTTATGTAATGTGAATTTTGGATGAGTTTGATAAAAATGCCAAGACTTTGGCCGGTCTTTCAAAGAACATTACAATAAAGGATAGAACATAATTAGTGATTTAAAATTTTTCATTACAGTCTTTTATATGTTTCCATCTTTCTATTTTGTGATTAGAAACAGATAAAAATTTTATTATAGAAATAATAAAATCATCACCGCCATCAACAAACTTACCTCGGTAAGTTTCCATCACATTCCCTTATGAAGATTGCAAAAATAAAAATGGCTATTTCTTGCTCATGCAGAACATACATGTGGGTTTCTGATATGTCTGGTCATTGGCAATTTCTTGCAGGTGTTTTCTTCAGCTTGGGGGCGTAGTAGGTGGGTTGCCAGGAGAGGTACCATGTGGTGGAGAGGAATGGCTTCAGACTTGAAGTCACCGGACCTAGATTATAGTTCTTTATCTTTCCTTGTCTATTTTGCGGCCTTGGACGACTCCTTTCTAATTGTAGCATCTGTTTTCTCAAATAAGGTGAACCTAATAATACAGCCCCTATCTACCAAACATGGTGGCTGAAAAGCAGTTTAACATTTTGCAAGCTGTAAGATGCTATAGCCATGTAAGTTGCTTTTAAGGACAATTATTCATAGTCATAAATCCTGCTCAGTGGCCTAAGGCAGGGGCCTGTTCTAAAGGTCTGTTTATTGTGCAATTGGCAAAGAGGCCCTTTTACAATGTTAGTGTATAAGTAGGCAGTTTAGGTCCATGTAACTACAAATAGTCAAACTGTAATATCTATCCTTCCCCCTGTATTGTATCCGGAAAGGCAGTTTTCATGTTTCATAATAAGAATGGCATTTACATCTACAAATTCCCTTTCAAATGCTCACATCTCCCAACTGATTTGCTACCAGCAATTTACTTTTCAGACATTTTTATTATGATGACAATAGCTTACTTGAGCACTCTGGAGTTGCTGTCTGAGAATGTTATGTAAGAGTATTAAACTGCATTATACTTCTGATGCTTTTTAAAGATTTTGTTTTCTGCCTGCAATTTAATTTTTCAATTTAGAATTTTTCTACTGCTCTTCTCGTATTGATTTTATTTTGTAGCACCATTACAGGAGTGTTCAATGAAACACTTTCTTTAAATGAAGGTAGACAAGTATATATCTATACATCCATGCATTTTTTCAGTGCACTTACTTTTGGTGCAAGACTATTGCATAATGATTAATTTGTTACTCAAATTCTAATTCTGGCTGAATCAATATGCACATTTCATTGTTTTTTGAGCACTTGGGTCATTAGTAGTTCCACGAATGTTAGTCATAATTCACCTTTAAGTTTATAGTGTTAAAATTGTTTAAAAATCATTTACATTTGTTTCCAGTTTAGTTTGTTTTCAATAGAAATTCTCACTTGGAATGTTCTTTTCTTTTAAAAGCAAATGTGTATCCAACTACATTTTTGCACTTCAGGCTTTACTATCTGGTTACATGTTAAAAAGAGTTATTTGGTAAAGAGATACTTTCCCCCCTATTTGTAGGAATTTTACTATGTACTTCCTTCCATAGTATTTTATTCTTTCCTTAAGCACTTTTCATTTGGTATTGTGATAGCTCATTTCCTTATATACATATACATAGCTCACTAGGTTGCAAGCTCTGTGGGAAAAGGAGATTTTTTGTCTATCAGGTTCGCTGCTGTATTCCTACATGTTGCTTGGTGCCTAACAAGTAACAGACCACTTCATCGCAATGAATTAATGAAGGAGCTGTAAACTATAAGAGACAAGAGAAGAGATGTGCACATAAATACACGAAGATTTAATCCACACGACTATGGAAATGCTATGTTAAAAAAATAAAACCCTAAAGAACATCAGACAAAACATTTGAAAATGTTGTACAAACCATGTCATGATTGCCGTTTCATATATCATGAGGGATACCTTGGCTCCCAATCAACAGACCAGTCTTCCCACTGAAGGGAGCAGGGTTTAGCCCCCCATCATTGTAGCGCAAGGTGAAAGGGACAGAGAACATGGGGCTGACGTCCTCTGAGGGAAACGCAGCTCTGAGAAAACAGATGAAGGGGTCCCAGCATGGTCCCGTGCGGGAGGCTGAAGGGAAGCAGAGGCTCCAAAGCAACATATCCATAGTCTCTGCTCACAGACAACTTCGAATAAGTGCATAAGCAAAGGCAATGAATCTTCAACAAATAGTTATGAGGCTCTGATTAAATTTAAAAAGGAATAGCCTGGTGTATTTATCAAGAAGAAGAGATAGAGATACCCAGAAGACAATTCAGTAAGTAGTTGGTGAATTCAGAGCAAACGAAAGTTGAAAAATGTATTTCCTCAGCCACACAAAGTAGAGGATTTCTAAGGGTTTAAATTAAGAGTTCCATAGTGAGGAGGAAGGGATATGAGAATTCTCTGATCACTGAGTAAAATTTTGTTTCTATCAAGACTTAAGGAGTAGCAGGGCATGCATTAAGGCCTTCTTCCATAGTGTGCATTTAATCCTAAAACAATCCATTCATGGGGTGGGCGGAGGACTGGGTGGAGGGGGCAAAAGAGGCAAATGGGGGACATCTGTAATAGTGCAACATTGAAAAATACCAAAAAATAAAATAAAATGAGCATAGAGCAAAAAAATACAAATAAATAAATTAAAGAATTCATTCATTTTCATGTTAAATTCCTAAGTTAAACAAACAAGTAAATACAACTTCTATGTGTACTATTATAGTTCTTTACCTATACTAGGCAGACGGATTCTGTCTGTCTATTGCAATTGGTCAAATACTACTCTAGATGTTTCTTTGAAGGTTTTGTTTTAATGGAATTGATATATTAGTTGGTAGACTTTGAGTAAAGCGGACAGCCTTTCATAATGTGAAAGAGGCTCATCTAGTCGGTTAAAGATCATAAGAAAAAGACCGACTGCCCTTGAGAGAAAGGACATTCTCCTAGCAAACTGCCTTTGGACTTGAACTCCACCCTGTAGTCTACCTTGCAGATTTTAAACTTGCCTCCACAACTGTGTAAACCAATTCCTTAAAATAAATTTCTGTCTCTCTCTCTGACTAATACAACTAATAAGCCAAGCAAAGAGATAAAATTAAATAATAAAATTTACTAAATTAACAGGAAGAATCATAAAAAGGGGATTTCTTTTATCTCTTGTGAAATAGGCATCAATAATTACTCACAGTGTGGCTATGAAGATCAAGTGGGTACAGATCTGCTAAAATATGTCTAAGGCCCTTAGCACTAAATAACATAACAGTTCTTAAAATTATGTTTTCATATTAACTATGAGACATATTAACATAGTAACTATGTTCTAGCTTCCATTCTATTTTTTAAAAATGTACTCAATTCCTATTATTATTCTCAGTAATGCAGTCTTTCTCTGAGTCACAAGCTTAGTATTCTTGACACAGTGACTCAAGATAGCATGTCTAATTTCTCAAACTTGAGAAAAGCTTTTGATGCAGAGTAAATAAGAAAGATTGAAATCCTTAAGAAATAAAAACACCAAAGTTTTAGGGCCACAAATAAAAAAAGGTTTCAAGCAAATATATACAAATGCATAAAGCAGATACACTGAATAGTAATAGATGGAAATTATATTGCATCCTAAGTTGGTTTTCTAAATACCAAACTTTTCAATAAATAGCTATTTTAATAACCCCCGGTGTTCAGAGAATGTAGTGCCTTGTGAAAATGAAAATTCTGAAATAAACAACAGTTCTGTATGTTCCATGTCTCTTGAGAAATTCATGGGCTGACCTCTGTTGCTCTAATACAGAAGATATGAGGGCAGGCCCTCTCACCCTGGCCAGCAAGCTCTGTTGTGTAATGAGTTTTCCCTTTGCCAACCCTTGCAATGAATATAAAAACTCAATTTTAGTGCTGCAAGCTGAAAAGGACGCCAGTGTCACTGGGTTTTTCTAAGGGGATATTTTCTGGTTTTGTCGGCATTTGTATTCCACTCATTTAATGGAGGGAGGTAATAGGATTTTTCTATCTGCTATAGAAGCTGTTACAAAAGTACAAAAGATGCAAGGTTAGGAAATATATTAAAAAACCCCCACACACATAAAGGGAAAACAAAACGGTCTATCGGTTTTGCACCCTGAGGATGCCCAACGTAATAATCGAGCAGCCTGGGAAGATGAAATCGCGCCTTCGGGGAAGTATAGCCGTGTGCCCCGGAGTCCACGCAGGGCCTGCCCCGCAGGGTGGAAGGACTTCCAGGACGGTCCCCAAGAGTCCCTGCCCCTTGTGCACACGCCCTGCGTGCATCTGATGGACTTGGCTCTGCGATGCGGTCATGTTATGTGGTGCAGCTGACCAGTTAACCGTAAAATAGTGCGATCACCTGGGGGGGCCTGGCCCGGTCCCTGGAGCCCTATACGGGAGGGCGCTTTCTCTGGCCCCGTGAAGAATTAAGGCCGCCGTGAGAAGCAGGGAAAGTCTGAGCCACCATTCCTGGCTAACCGCTGTGGGGGCCAGGTGGCAAGGGGGGAATGCCGTCTTCTGGAAGCGGGGAGCAGCCCCTGCTTGTCAGTCAGCAAGGAGAGAGGAAGCTCAGTGAAATAGCTGCGGAAACCTGAAACCTGCCAGCAGCGAGAGTGAGCTTGGAGGCCGATCTTTCCACAGAGCCTCCAGAAGATTACTCAGCCTGGCGACGCCTGGGCTTTGGCTTTGCGAGACCCTTAGCGGAGAACCCAGACATGCTGTCGCTCTTCTAAGCCACACAACTGTCCCTTAATAAATGTGCGTTGCTTTTTGCCCTTAAATGTGTGATAATTTGCTATGCAGTAATAGAAAACTAATACACATGGGTGGATCCCCTAACGAGTTTTATTCCTTCTTTTATATTCATGAATTCATTTTTGTATATGTTCGTTCATTTGTAATGCATTCATTGAATGCCTACTATGTGCCAGGCTTTAGGCTTGATCGGGAATTTTTAACTTATAAGGTAATTCCATGACCCATTCCCAAAGACTATGTAATTAGGATCCTGGAATGTAATTATCTGTTGACCAAAAACAGATAATGCAGACACTCTGCAAGTTGGAAAACCTTAATACAATTCAACATGTAGTTTGGGGGCTCATTTAGAAAGCGTGGTGGGCCCGCTGAAAAGCCATAGGTATCTCCCATACTTAAAAAGGTGAAGGCAGTCGGTGACAGCAATTCAGCCTAATTATTTTGGCCGTCTCAGAGGTTTATTGAAATTCCTCATAGTTTTTGAAATATCCAATGACTATCATGCTTGGAAATTCCAAACAGAGGGTCCCAGGACAATTTCATCAATTCTCCTTCACAGAGGCGAGCAAGCGGACAGGAGCCTGCCTAGGGTTTGCCGCCAGATCCTCCTCCCAGGGGCGCGTGCCGATGTCCACCGATCAGTCATGAAAATCCTATGGCTCTGGGGCAATGAAATCCCTGCTCTCCTCCGGATTTTGCTGATTCGACTGCATGACACCAAGTGAACACACCTCAGCTCAACAAGAATTTGGTGGCCCAAAGCCGGACATTCTATGATACCTGCCAGTAGCTGACGGGACAAGATACAAACGGATCCCCGCAGGGATGCGCTGCTAATGTTTTCACCCATCTCTGCAGAGAAGCCTGGAAGGTCTCCCCTCTCTTTCTTTCTCCCTGCCCCCTCCGCTCTCTCTCTTTCACGTTCTTCCTTTCCTCTCTCCCTCCCCCTTCCCTTGCTAGTGGTAGGCAAGGTCCAATTCTGAGCCTGCATTTCTTCTCGTTTTCATATCTCCCGTGTAGCCCTGTGACTTCAGTCCCTTATGTAATCATGACTCCTTAATTTTAGAATTAGTCTAGACACCTCTTCTCATCTACAAATGCAATTATCTGCCTTCTGGGGAATTCCCCCTTCACGCATCCTAATCCTGCCATAACCAACAGTTCCCAAGGCACCATTATCTTGTCCTTGGCAAGCATCCCCCCCCCCCCCCCCCCGGTCCCTGCGACTGCACGTTCCAGTCAGACCCAGTCCACAGCACCAGTTCCTTCCACTGCATTCACCCCTCTGGTTTTATCTACTTGGCACCCAAACCCGCTTTTTGTTTTTTACCATTTTTACTACCATTGCTCTAACCCAATGTTGCCCAAAGTGTGATCCCTGGGCCAGGAGCGTCCACAGCCCCTGAAACTTGTTAGAAATGTAAGTTCTCAGGCTTCATACCAGATCCCATGAGTCAGAAACTCTAGAGGTAGGTGTGTGACTTGTGGCCCCATCATATCTCATCGCTTATCACTCAGATCCTGCAACAGGCTCTAAATTGACCTCGCAGCCTCTGGAGTTTACCTTCTCCATTTGCAGTCCTAATTGTCTTATTCTCCTGCTGAAAACTTGATATTGGCAGGCCAGTGTCTTCTGGATAAAATAAAAAGGCACACGTAACGAATTACCAGGGATCTGCCTCTCTCCTTCTCTAGCTTTATCTGATCTCATCTCTCCTTTCCTTTCTCCCACCCTTCAGAACACAAGCTCCTCTTACACTTGGGCAATGATTAAAGACCTGTCATTCCAGAGTGGCCACACTCTCTTGAATCTCTGGGAGCCTCGCAGAAAGTAATTGTCTCCCTCCTCTTTCCTAGTCCCTATGTCAGATTTGGGTTTCTTCTCAGGGTTCTCTGTTCTTCTGTGTCATACCAAAAATTGCTGCATTTTTAAATTACCTCCCCTTGGTTTCTTGAAAGATGTAAGTAATTTTGAAATGCAAAAGGATAGTATTTTTGCTTTCGAGCAAAATGCAATGCTGTCTGGAAGGGAACACAAGAAAATATTCATAGTTGTTTCCTCTAGTGGGGTTAGGATGGGGAGATCTACCACCTGCACTCTTGATTTGTTACCATAAACATGCTTTATTTTTATTACCTAAAAATAAAGTTTAAAAATTAAAACACACTAGTCACAGGATGTGTAGATGTGTGTGTAGGGAGAAGGCATGGATGTTAAAGGGCCAAAAATTGTGCAAAAAAGAAAAGCAATGCTTGAAATAAATAAGAACTGGGGAGAGAAGATGCAATACATAGCTTACTCTAGTTTTTGCAAAACTACTCTAGTTTTCTCAGCCTTAAGAAATGTATGGAAGCCTTTTAAATGTACAATTTTCTCTTGATGTTCTTCCTTCTGTTTTCAAATTATTTTTATTTTCCCTTATTTAAATATGCACAAACGAACAAGGTGTATGAGATGGTAGCATAATCCCTTCTAATGAATTATAAATATAATTCATTTATCTTAAGTAACTAATATGTGGGCACCTAGGTAGGAAATGGCAGAACTGGGTTTTGAACCAAGGAGTAGGGTTGTGGTATCTGCAATGTTCTTATACGGCCATGAGACCAACTCAAACTAACAAGTTCAATACAGACCCAATGACAAAGCCAACTGATTTAGTATGACACATGCTGCTGGTTTGCTGAAACAAAATTCCCTTTATAATGTGGACACAGAACAGAACTCCACTCCATACGAAACACACTCACACTGATGTGAGCTTGCTTGCTTCTGCCGTGGCTGTGGGCTGTGTGCTGAGTCTAATTCACCAGCTTCTGAATGACTCGAACTCTTCATTTGTAGAGCTGCTTTATGACGTTTGGCCTGCATTTAGACCAAACACGTCATTTACAGCTAATGTTAGCTCTCTTCATTTTCTCACTACCTCATGTCTGTGAAAACAGTAGGACTCGGCACCTACACAAACAGTGCAAACAGAAGTGTGAAGACCCTGCAGTCACATGGCAGTTTTCAGAAGAATACATCATCTAGCTAGCAATCGTCCAGTAGGGGTCAGTAAACGATGGCCTGGGGGCCCAACTGGTTAGACACCTATTTTTGTAAGGTCCATAAGTTAAAAAGAGCTTTTTACAATTTTAAATGGTTGAAAAAATGAAAAGAATGTATGACAGAGATATATGTGCCCCACAAAGTCTAAAACATTTACTCTCTAGCCCTTTGGTAGATTAAGTTTACTGATCCCTCTCCTAGAATAACCTCATCTCATTTAAAAAATACGATCGTGAAAAGAAAATACAAAATGGAAAATATCTTTTAGAAAGCTTCAGGACCCTTGGGGATGTATTTTCAGGCAGCAGGGAGGAAAACACATTTCTACCTACTGGAAAATGTGGTCCAATTCATCGTCCAATATTTGTGAGATACAAGCACAAATAGACCATTGCCCAGGAGAAGCACAACCGTTCTTGGTACTAAGACAAGAAAGAAATTACTCCCAGTATTGCCATAAAGAGGACATTACTGAATGTAACAGTGTCCTCTCTGGCTGGCGAGCCTACAACAGATGGAAAGCAAGTTTCACAGCGCCCTTTTATATAACTAGCCTACGTTTAGTCAGATGACATCCTGTGGAAGAGTGAAAGGCAATTTTCAAAGGACCTTAGCGTGTGGGTCAGGTATTTGCTTTCTATTTATCTGGCTTCACGTAGACTTAGGAAGTATGGGAGGCTGGAGGCACTTTGGGCAAATCTCCCTCCATATCCTTCTCTTGGGGAAGCTGTTGGACACATGAGTAATCACGTAGGCGCACAATTGAAAATCAGCTGGTCTCTGTTGCCAGCTGAATTCATACCCAGTTTATGTTATTACCATGAAAGAACATTGTGCATAACTGGGAGCATGGCCATGCAGAGTTCTGGGGATAAGATCAAACATACAAATACAACACTTAATGAGGCCAGGAAAGCAATAGGTCTGCTCCTGAGACAGTTTCTCTATTCACATAAAGCAAATACGACGGAGCACACATCAGACACCTCCACCCAGCAGTGACATTCACGCCAGTAGGTGCTGAGATGAAATCTCTGCCTTGATTCTGTTAGAGGCAACTATATATAGCTCTCTCAAGAGCCATCATAAGTTTTATTAATCATACTTTAAAAGAGCATGAATACATTTAGTTATAAGCACAATTATTTATATTTTATTAATAAATGCCTGGCTTATCACACTTTGTGCTAGTTCAGCCCATTAGGATGATATCAGAGCGTCCAGAGCCCAAGTGCTTCTCTTGGAAAGTGCCCTGAGAAACCCAAATCACATTTGTAAAAGGGGTAACAGCTATGGATGCTGGATGGGTTTACGACTTTGCCATTATTGGTTAAACAACAACTATACTCTGGGTTCTGTCAGGTCCTCATGCAAAGCTCATAAGGGTGAGCAAGTTATGAGAGGGTTTGAGATTATCATGTGAAGTCAATTGCCTCATCTCCACCTTTGTGTGCAAAACTTTTTTCCTGGAAACTATTCAGTTTAGATTTTAAAATCAACTGTTGATGATGCAGCTGCTATCAGCTGTTTCCTGCCATGTTTTTTCTCACCCTCAGCAAAATCAGTGAGCTCTTTGGGGTCAGGGGCTATTCTCTGTATTTCCCTGCAGCCCAGAGTTGAGTGAAGAGGAATCTGTCACCCCACACTTTCCATACATGCGACACTTTCAGCTAAAGTAAAAGTATCTCTAACAAGTCTATCAAAGCATCAAGTCCTTTGCGGGTGGGAAGGTCACATTTACATTTTTGGCTGTTTAACCTCTCCAATGACAGGAATAATCTACAGTCTGCAAATCACTGGAAAATGGGCACCACTCTGGCAGACCGTGGTCAATGGATTTTAAGGAGAAAAAACAAGAACCAGAAAACACAGATATGACCTTGTTCATTCAATGAGTAAATTGTGAGGTTAGAGGGACTTAGGGTTGGGATGGAGAAACATTTGGAGCCTTCAAAGAGTATGTTTTGGTTGTTGTTTGGCCTATTAAACCCCTTCCTACTCTGAGAGGCTACGGTACAAGCCGTGATGTTCAAGGTTAACTGGAGAGGAACTTGCATTCAGAACTTCTCTGCCTAGAAGTGGACTTCAGGCTGCCTCTCTTCTCCTCTCTCTCTCTATCCTCCTAAAATGAATTCATAAATTCCGAATGACCTGGATATATATTTTCTACCTTTCATGGCCATCAGTTGCATTATCAGGATGAGTTTCAGTGGCTGTCACTCTGCAAGTCATAGCTGTCGCCCTGAAAGTCACAGAATGCAATGTCCTGCTTTCCTGTTATCAGGAATGTGAGATAATAAACTTACTCTCTTGCAATTTCATACGCAATTTTCTTACAACAGACATCAAAAGCCTGGAACTTGACAGATTTAGGGTTGCTCCACAGGGGCAGCCGGCGCCGCAGCTCATCAGGGCTCTGCTCGGATGCGCAGTAGGCTCTCGCTTCCCTGCCGTGCGGGGGGCTGGCACCCAGCCCTGGCCCCGAATGAGAAACTCGGAGGCTGCTGGGCTGGAGTGCTGTCCAGGGCGCTGCTCAGAGCAAAGCTGGGGAGCCTGGCTTCTTCGGCAGTGCTCCTTGGGACACGAGCCCGTGGGAACTGGGGTGACTCGCTCAGGCCAAGGCAAATGCCCGCATGTGCATGGTGACTGTAACCCTCCTGGGCAACTCTCCCTCCGGGCCAACTGCTTCTTTCTTGCTCCCAGAATGGACAGCTCATCACCCGAAGCGATCTTCCTCATTGTTGCTGTTATTGGAAAACAAAGACTGCGAGAGAAGACCATTGTTCAAGCTGGAAGTCATTTCGTGGAGAAAATGAGATGCTTGGGCCGTTCACTTGGTTCTTTATTTTATCGGCCCCTCTGGCATCCGCTTATGGATCTGATTTGATTTCTATTTTCATTTTGAGTCTTTTCTCTGTGACCTTGGGTCAGAGACAATATCAAAAGCAATGTGTTTTGTTGGGTTTATTTGTCTGAGCCAGTGAAAGGAGAGAGAAGTAGCAGAAGTGGAAGTGGGGAGAGAGAGGAAGGGAGGAAGGAAGCGAGGAAAGGAGGGAGGGAGGGAGACAAACTATGTCTGTATGAGGAGGAAGACTGACTACAGAGCCAAGCATCTAGCAGCTTTAATCTTTAACATAGCTCCAGATACAGTGTTTGCAAGCCATTAACATTTCATCCCATACACATGGTCACCAAGATGAGCGGAAAGGGCTGGAGCTGGGGGCCGAAAATGGGGAGGCAACCGGCAGCAAGAATAAAGAAGATAGATTGCTTTTTGCCATTGAAATAGAAATTTATCGTAATAAGTATTTGAGACAGCAAATGTTTTTTTGGAAAGCTTCTGGGCTTGCCTTTTGTAAAACATCATAAAACTTTCAAATCCAGTTTCAGCGGGAACTTTTTCATTAAATGCAGCTGTGCGCTCCTTAAGTCCCATTGTACTCGGGGCTTCCAGGGCCATGGGCGGCCCGCAGGCGGGGCGGGGGCATCAGCAGAGATGGCTGATGGAAATGAAATGGGGGAAGAATATGAACTCGGCTCATCCGGAGGACACCGAGTGACCACCTGTGACTGGTGTCATCAATGATGTCATTAAGCAACTTGCGAGGATGCAACCTTCCCTAATTTACAGAGAAAAGGTAAATCACAGGGCATAAGTTCTTCTCTAGGATTAGGTACCCCAACGCTACCATTTCCAGAGTATCCGAGTGGGAAAGCAAACGATGCAGTGTGCTTTGTTCAGAGACACCAAACAAGGAGCAGAACTGTCCTTCAGTGAATTGAGTGGTTACTAGGGAAACTTTTTAACAAGCTTGTTGGCCTAGTGATGCTTGGTCCAGTTTTCAACTTTTCCTTAGAGACTTCTTTATCCCACAGCCATAGAGATAAAAAAAATGAGGCAATTATTAAATGGGTATAATAAATGCTTAGAAAATTTTTAAGCGTAGTCGTACTTAATTGAATCGATTTTTGCTTATTAAGCATGATTATTTATAAGGCTATGGCCTCAGACTTCAATATGCATTTAGGATTGGATTGCCTTGGATGCGTGTTAAAAATGTACATACCAGCCCGGGGCTAATCCTAAAGATTCTGACTAAGGTGGTCTTGGGTGTGGTCCAAGAATTTCATTTTAAGCAAGTTTTCCAAGTAATTCTGATGAAGGTGGTGCATGGACCATTCTTTGAGGAGCAGTATCTTACCATGTGTGCATGGTGTGTACGTGGGTGTGTGAGTGTGCGTGTGCATGTGTGTGTGTGAGTGTGTGTGTGTGTACCGGGGAGATGTGGTAGACTTCTAGTTAGAAAATTGGTTTGTGTTGTTTTGTGAAGGAACTGCACTGACATGCTAAGGAGTTTATGTTTTTAAATAAGCAACTAATGTGATCTGTCATTTTAGAAGTACAGCTCTGGTAACCGGGTGGCTTGGAGAGGAGGGGAGAGGGGAGTCAAAGAGACGGGTTTAGAAGCTTTGCAAGGGATAAAGGCTTGATCTAAAATTCTGCACCATGCGTCGTGCAGGAATAATAATAAGATGCGGTCCCTTTCCTCAGGTTGCTTACAATCTAGCGAAAGAAGATCCAATAAATGAGACAGATGGAGAAGTCAAAGAGGTGGCGGGCCTGGTGCACAGCCGGGGATGGACAGACGCAGGCTCTCTCAGAGCTATAGGGAGAAGAGAAGAGTAAGTTCCAGACGAGGCCAGACGGACCCTGAGAGAAATTTCATTAGGTTAAATCAGAGTTGGATGTGATCCAGTCTGGCGCTGTGATCTTTTCACTCGTGGGGCCAGGGCCAGGCTCCACAGACTTGCATGAGTGAGGGGTGACAGACGGAAAGCACGGAATATTGCTTTCTTCTGAAGGTTTTGTCGGTGAGAAGAAAGTCAGAGCTGGGATAGCAGCCTGAAGGTACTACAGGGCTAAGGAGAGGCTGGCTTTGGTTTTGTTCTTTCCTGTAGAGGGTACTGGAATGTCTTTGCAGGAAAGGGGGAGATAGATGTTGAATATGGGAAGAGTGATGATTGATGGGGCAAAGAGAAAGGGAGAAGAGGTAGGACCTGGTCTTGGGAAGGAAGAGACCACAGCACTGAAGAGGGCGGGTGACTCCACATGGCCCTTCTGAGGTAGGAGGTGGCGGCAGGAGACAGAGAGAAGCGAGGGTGAGGGACTAGATGCTGAAGGTCCCCCCCAGTGGCCCTACTACACCTTCCTCCTTAGTTTGTAGAAACCAAGTGTGTAAGTTTTGTTCACACGGCAAGTGCTTGGCGAGGGCTGATCCCTCCCCGAGTCCCCGAGGATGAACCGTGACGGAAACTCCTCATGCCTGTGCCATTGGCTCTGCCGGTGACTGGTTTGGGTGTGGGAAGTGGCCGAGTTTGGGCCAAATATACATCAGGGAGCTCTCGGCTGAGGGCACTTCTGGGAATTATTTTCCTGCATGGTAAATAAGTTTTTTTCCCCGAATTTGATCGTATGAAGAGGGCATGGTGCTGAAATGAGGGAGCCATTTGCCACCATGAGGTAGGACAAAGGACCACCAGTTAAATGCTCAGGACGGAGGAGTAGAAATCTGGGTCTAATGACAACACTGAGCTAAGGTGTTCCTGGCACTGCTTGTCCTCAATTTCCTGTTTGGAGAGAAATTTACGTTCATCATTGTTTAAATCACAATCATTTGAGTTTTGGGAAACTTTGTCTCTACTCACTAAAGAAAAAGAGGAAGTCACCTGCTGAAGGGAGAGGGGAGCTTCTGGGTTGGGGCTTGGGATACGAGGAAAATACCTGGAGATGCCACTGAGGATGCTGAGGATGGTAGCTAACAAAAGAAACCAAAGGAATACAGTTTTAACAGCACGCCCAAAACAAAGGGGGTGGAGCATGGCCAGAATGGCTTCCCAACATTTCCAACCTCCCCATGGACGGGCAAAAGTGTAGACAGTCTGTGATGGGGCGAATTAAAGGTGGGCACTGGGCTGCAGCATCCACCAAAAGTCAAAGGCACAGGGTGTCCTTGGGGGAGGAGGGAAAGTGGAAATGTTCCAGGAAGGAGTCGATCAGCGTCAGCAGTGCTTGGTCGCCTCCTGTAACAGGTTTTGGCCTTGGTTTCATCGTCAGTAAAAAGAGAAGAAAACTAGCACCCAGCTCTTAGGGTTTACTGAAGACAAACTGAGATAGTATATATAATTGATTTTACGTGGTATGTGGCATATTTTAAGCACCCAATAAATATGCGGTGGGAATTGGGCCCTGAGCTCCTGTCAAAGCCAGTAAGGGAAGCAGCTCACACATCAGAAATAATGTCAAACAATCACTTCTGTGTGCATCAGGCTTATTTTTTCAATCAGCAAGATGTATAAAAATTCCACTCACCAAAAGATAAAAATTCCACTCACCATGCATATTAGTGTCTCTAAAGCTGAAGTAAGGAAAAAAAATTTTGGCACAAAATAGCCCGTGTATCCTAACAGGACAAACTCCAAGCACGCTGGCTGCCAGCGACGCTCACTGATTATTTGCCAAGAGTGTTTTTAGCCAGCGCATGCTTTTCCTCCGGCTGGGCCAGCGCTACTGGAGGTGTAGTTACTCATCTTGTCACTGGACCGGGTGGAGGGGCCAACAGGGGCCTGAGCCTGCCAAGGAGCCAGCTCTCTGAGCAGCTGTGGGTTAGGTCAGGCAGCTGCAGGCTTCTCGCTGCATCAATTTCCCTAGATCTTCCCTCAAATCCTCCCCTGTGTGGTGTGCTCCTAGGACAGGATCCACAGCTACAGGATCACTTGAGGATTTGCTCAACATGCAGACTTTCTAGCCCCATCACAGGAGAACTGAAGCAGGTGCTGCCTCTCAACAAGACCTCTGACATTTGGATGGCAAGGTCTATCCAAGCCCCATTTGAAAAGTACAGGAAGTATTGTGAGTGAAGCATCATTTTCTGTTTTAGGATTGAGATGCATGAGACTCTGAGAGGTGAAATAACGTTCCCAAGGTTTCCAGCTCGCCTTCTAAAATCCCACTACTCTGAAAAATATAGTTTTGATCAGTGAACACAGGGGAAATGCTCTCAGAAATCTTTGAGTAGAAGACCCGGGCCTTCGTCCAGATGCTGTCCAGGGGAATTTCACCTGCTCTTTTCCTAGAAGGTGGGACGAAGTCTTTAGGGAGAAGTGGCCTCTTCTTCAGGACTGGTACCGGCAAAAAGGTCAAGGCCGCGGGGAACTTCCCAACAAAGCGAGCTCTGTAAGAAGCGGGTCCAGGGCAAGGTGGAAGGCCTCTCATGGAGTATGAAATCAAATTCCTCATCCCTGGCAGGTGCTGGGCAGCAGAGCAAAGCTCAGCATCATGATTTTCTAGTGTATTGAACTGGACAAAATGTTTTCAAAGGAGATGGACTAGTTCTTAGGTAAGAGAGTTAAAGGCCCTATAGCAGCTATCTGATCTCGACGACCTGATAACTCAGTACTCTTGTACCCAAGGAAGGGCAGATTTGCCTTTTAAAAAATAACTCGAGTTTTCTCTACTTGAAAGTTTCAAGCAAAACTGAAAGGATCCTGGAGGTTGTATAAACCATTCGGATCTTTTGCAGGTTGGCATAGACCTACTAATAGGAACTCTAGAGTGGATTTCAGACCTTCTTATGAAAGGGTCTGTTTTGGGGCTCAGTTAGCCATTCTCTGTTTATTTTGGAAATTGATTTTGTGTTGGCCTGGGGGTTTAGACATTAGATTGTCTAAATAATTCTGTGTAGAAACAAAAATTCATGCCCAGATGTTCAGGCCAGTTTCATACAGAGCAGTAACTTAGAGGCATTCAAACTAGTGTTAAATGCACAAGGAAAAAAGTCAATATCTTATGCATTCCAAACATGAACCAACACCATTAGGTAAGGAAATCTTTCTACTAAGAAAATAATGTCCGGAAGGTTCACCCAGTCACTAGGAGGGAAAGGAGGGTTCATAAAGACTGCGCAGCTTTCCTGTGTCAGTCAAAACTTCAACAGCTGTAATTCCTGAGCCCCCAGAGTTGAGCCTGTGGAATTAGCCCAAGTCTTAATCTTTGTGTGAAGCGTCTTTTACCTCAAGGCAGTTTTCCAGGCAGATTTCAAATTCTGCCTTTAGGACAAATTCCTAAACCCTGATTAGACACATACATCCCATGACATTCCGGCTCCAGTCTCCTCCTTAGCTACTCACCATGCATCTTCCCCAGGAGCTCTGCCCCTGACCTGGAGCCAGCTCTGTGCTCCCCCACGGTGCCCTCCTGGCCATTCCATTGGCTGCCATGCCCCTTCTTCTGGGGGAATGTTCTGTGACCTCTCAAGTCCTGGTTCAAATAGCACCTTCCTCAGGCCCCTTCGCGCCTCGCCCTTAAGTGTGAATACCCGCATCTCTCCATTCTGCCTTACCTATTGCCTCCTCATCATTTACCACGGCAGCTCCTTGTGCCATTTCTCTGTCCCTCTCTGGTAACAGGCTCTTCCAGGGCTCTTTTTGTCTGCCTGGCCTGTGTCCAACGTTCGCTAAGTGGCTGCATAAGCATATCAGTATGATAATGCAATTACTGTAGGTTTTAAAATCGAAAACCAAGGATTATATTTGCAATATAATCAGCTATTGTCTTTGCAAAGTTCTTTTCCTCCAGCCTGCGGCCACTTTGAGGGCTGGTGCGGGGCAACTGGGAGAATGATTGGTAATCAAAGGAGCAGCTAGAGGGGTCACCGAAGCAGGCGGAACACCAATCATCTGGAATGTGAAAAGCAAAGCGAAACAAATTATCTTTTAGATCTATGCATTCATGCTGAGTTGATATCCATAGGATTAATTGAAAATCAATGATATTTACCGCTATTGAGCAGCATGGACTGGGCAGAGATTATATGGCTTATATTGAATGATGCTTTCTGGATATGATTTCTAACGATTGCAATGCCCCACATGACACACTGCTTGCCCAGTTTTAGAGATGGGCAATCTCAGGTTCAAAGGTACTCCAATAATGTTGCTAACATCAAATAGTTAAATAAATGGTGAAACTAAAAGGGGGTGGTCCTCAGGAAAAGATTACCTATACCTTGGTCAGTTCAGGCGGCTACCACAGAATACCACAGACTGGGTGGCTTACATATCAGGAATTTATTTCTCACAGATCGGGAGGCTGCAAAGTCTGAGATCAAGGTGCCAATAAATATGGTGTCTGGTTAGGACCTGCTTTCTGTTTTGCATGCTGTCTTCTCATTGCATTTCCAGCAGAAAGAGGAAGCAACTCTCTCATGTCACTTATTATAAGGGCAGCAATCCTATCATGAGGGTTCCACCCCCATGACCTCCCAAAGACAGCACTTCCCAATAGCATTGCATTGGGGCTGGGATTTCAACATATAAATGTGCAGGATGGGATGACACATTCAGTCCATAAGATCCTATTAATAGTAATGCTGGAAGACTAGGCTGGTGGGCTAATAGTAGTAGCATGAATTCTAGTGCTTTTACTTTGATTTGCAAGTCTATGAGAAAAAGGCAGCCAGACTAGTTTAGTAAACAAATATGATGAAAATCCCACTCCAAGTTAGTAGAAGAAATGTAGTCCTCTTCAGAAACAGTGAAGCTGGCCTCTGGGGTAGCTTGTCAGTGGGTTGGCTCAGCTCTCTTGACTGTGCCATCCCTTGGAGGCACACTTTGTGGAGTCTGAAATCCTTTTGACATAAGTAGCTGTCTAGTGAGAGCATAGCTTCTCCAAGGGCTAAGGCCTGTGTTTTGAGTGTTGCCAGCATAGAGCCTGAGCAGAAGGACATCTGTGGTGCTGCAGGGAGGGAACTAGCAGCTGCTCCCACCTGTAAGAACTCTACCGATTTTTCTGCCAATTATAACATTAATCCAATAGGCCTGAGTTTACTGATTGGAAAATTAAATCCAAGGTACCTTAGGCACAAAGTGGGGTGCAAATTTAGATTCAGAATTAAAGAACGTGCCACTATGCATGGTACTTTCATGAACACTATAATGTTAAACAATTCAGATAATAGTAGAAAGACAATCTAACATTTTGGGATGTTTACCATGTGTCAGGAATTGTGCTAATCTATCTATCTGTCTATCTATCTATCTATCTATCTATCTATCTATCTATCTATCTATCTATCTATCATCTATCTATCATCTATCATCTATTTATCATCATCTATCTACTATCTATCTATCTATCTATCTATCTATCTATCTATCTATCTATCTATCTATCTATCTATCATCTATCATCATCTATCTACTATCTATCATCTATCTATCATCTATCTATCATCTATCTATCTATCTATCTATCATCTATCTATCTATCTATCTATCTATCTATCTATCTATCTATCTATCTATCATCTATCTATCATCTATCTATCTATCTATCTATCTATCTATCTATCTATCTATCTATCTATCATCTATCTATCTATCATCTATCTATCTATCTATCATCTATCTATCATCTATCTATCTATCTATCTATCTATCTATCTATCTATCTATCTATCTATCTATCATCTATCTATCTATCTATCTATCTATCATCTATCATCTATCTATCTATATATCATCTATCTATCTATCTATCTATCTATCTATCTATCTATCTATCTATCTATCTATCATCTATCTATCATCTATCTATCTATCTATATCTATCTATCTATCTATCTATCTATCTATCTATCTATCTATCTATCTATCTATCTATCTATCTATCTATCTATCATCTATCTATCTATCTATCATCTATCATCTATCTATCTATCTATCTATCTATCTATCTATCTATCTATCTATCTATCTATCTATCTATCTATCATCTATCTATCTATCATCATCTATCTATCTATCATCTACCAATATCTATCTATCATCTATTGATCAACAGATAAATAATCCCACTTGATCCTCAAAAAGAGCTCATGAAATAGGTAGGTGCTATCATTATGTCATTTTGCAGATGAGACAACAAAATTTCACTTTTAATAACTGACAGTTAGCACTCAAGCTACACTCTCATGGTTTATTCATTTATCACTTTAAATTCATTCAGGACTGAAGACCCAAAGAAAAAGGGACTTATCACCTATGCTCACAGTAGGGTAGGGAAATGGGCAAATACACCAACTACAGAGTAAAACCATGTTGTAAGAGGTGCAAAGAATGATCTGGGAGGTTCGGGGAGGAAAGAGAAGTCTTCACAGGTATCTGAGACTTGGAGTAGTAAATATAATGTCTGACTTAGAAGAATCAAATTACAAAGTTGGCAAGAGAAGGCATCATATGCTCTGGATAGGATGGGTGCCTAGTCCAGTAGGATAAGAACATAAAAGACGAAGCAGAGAGTAACAGGAATTGAGGGCAGAAATACAGGAAAGGGCAAACCCTGAAGGTCCTTGAATGTTATGCAAAGGAATTTACATCTTATTTAAATACAGGTATAGGAGGTTCTTGAGAAATTTAAGCAGAGTTAGTGTCAATAGATTTGTTATTTACAAAGATCACTTCGACAAAATAGTGGTGGATGGCTTGGTGATGATAAGAGTAAAAATAAGAAAGTTAATTAAGATATTGCAATAAAGCATTGAAATTGAGTAAGGAGGGGCGGAAATGGGAAGCAGGTAACAAATTTGAGAGTATGGAAAGCATGGGTGGTGGTTAAGAGCATATATTCTGGGCTGACTGTGGAAGCTTGAATCCCAGCTCTGCCACCTCCTTACCTGCATGTTCTTAGGTTACCCCATAATCCTTGTGCTTGAGTTTCCTCATTTATAAAATTGAAATAATAGTGCTATGTTTTTCACAGTGTTGTGTATATTAACATAAGACACTTTGTATTTAATATGACACATTATTGCTGAACACTACTGTACAATATTATTGTATAGTTAATGCAAAGTGCTTAAAACAGTGCTTAGCACAAAGAAAGAGTTATGCCAGAGACACGTGGAAACTGAAAACAGTCTATATATACATTTTGCTGACCCTCCAAATGGACACACATAGTTATTTTTCCTTTTGTAAAATTGCATCCTAAAGCAAATTTAGTATATTGGAAACAAAATTCAGACTAAGAAAGCATAAAAATTAACCTGGCTTAGAGCTGAAAATCTGTATAGAAAGTGAAAACGTGATACTTCAATATGTATTTTTTGTGTCCTTTTGGGGTCTTGTAGTTGCCTGGTGTAAGGACTTTGGAGACAAAATGTTCCATGAGAGGGGCTATCAAAGGATTGTCATCTCTAAAGCACTGTGAAATTTGCCTCGTCTGCTGTGGGTTAAGATGAGAGTCCAGTCTTCCCTTGTGGGCCAGTGGCAGAAATTACAAAAGGTAAGCAAATAATTAATCTTTGCCTTCTTTGCTTTCACATCACAAAAGAGGAAAGAGGGGCCTGGCCCTGGTAGCATTTCTGCCATATTTTTATTGTAACTGGTACTGTATTCATTTTTAAAATTATAATTGCATTGCATCATGACTCATTTTTTCATCACCATGGTTACTGCTGTTGTTGCCTCTCATCTGTGCTAATCAAGCTTGAAGTTTAACTACTGCAGTAGCCTTCAAGCTGGTGGAACAGCCTCCACTGTCATACCTCTGACTCTGCTCTGTCAGGGTGAGATCTGGAAAATGTAAATCTGACCATAGCTGAGCTTGTTCCCTGGGTGATCTCATCTAGTCTCATGGAGAGAAATACAATTTAGGTGCTGAGGTCAGCAATGTTTATTTCCCAGCTTGGATATCTCCCCTTGAACTCTAGGTATATGTATGCTGCTAACAACTCAGTAAGTCTCCTTGGATGTCCACAAGGGGTCCTAAGTCCCCAAACAAGATGGGACTTGAGATTTTCTTCTCCAAATGTGGTCCTTCTTTAGTCTTTCAGAATGTCAACCCATTTTTCCTTTTGCTTAGATGAAAAGGTCTGAGCCATTTTTGTACAGAAACTGACATACCGAGAGGCTAAGTGGCATCTTCAAGTTTTTAAGTAAGAAAGCGGCAGGATCAGGATGTGAATCCAGGTAGTCTGGCTCCAGAGTCCATGCCCTGTAGCCTTATGTTAGGCTGCTTCTCTGTCGTATAAACCCCTTCGCACATAACCTGGAACTTGGTATGTCCCCTGCATGACAAATATCAACTATTCACTGTGGGGCAGGCGTGCTAGATCAATTTAGAACCATGAATTCTGATTCTATCTAGTTGTCCTATTAAAGAGCTAAAAATTCCCTTTCTTTAAGGTCAAGATTTAAAAAAATTCATTTTCACTCTACTTTTTTAATATTTTGTGTGTTCTTATTGGAATACTAGACTGGGATTTTGAGATGGGAGCTCAGATGTGTCTGTTATAATTATGTCACAGCTACTAATTAGTTATGTGACTTTGGGATGTTTCTAAACCTCTTGATGTTAAGATCATTCTGCCAAAAAAACACAAAACACCATGCATGCAATAGATGGTCCAGGTTTTATAATAATAATATAGAACAAATAGATACCAAGTTACATGGTCCCTTCACTTCTTGAGGACAGGACTCATCTAGTTGCTTACTACCCATTTTCCAAGTGTTTATTGCAGCTCCACATTCTGCAGAAACTAATACAGTGTGTGAATTACTGATGGAGGTTTCATGCCTTGGTATGTGGGAGGGACAAGGGGCCTTAGAATTCCAGAGGCAGTTTGATACCTTTAGAGAATCCTAAAGGAAGAGGCAGAAGACAGGGTCTGACGGTAAAGGAGGCAGAGGCCTCGTCATTTCATTGGCTATTTCATTGATTATTTGACTTCAGGACAAATAATCATCACATAGGTCATCTTCAACATTTGTCTCTGCAAAATTGGGAGAAGGTGGGATTAGTTGTTCTCAAAGGTGCGTTAACAGAGCTCTGAATGTGTAAGGTAGCTTCACCCCAAAGCACAAAGGACGCGGGCAATTCTGCAACAGCATCTATCACATGTCAGCATCTCCGCTCCCCCACCGTCATTTCCTTAAGACCCGTCACCCGTTATTCCCACTACAGAGAAGGAACATGAGGTCCAGGGAGGTTTCCCAGGGTAAAGTGACCAGTAAGCGTCTGAGCTGGGATCGGAGTCCAGGACGGGGTGGCTCTCAGTTCCCCATCTGTGCCTGAACCTTGTCCTCCCTAATCTGCAGCTCTAGTGGCGCAGGAACGAGGGCCGCCCAAGGTGCTGCTGGAGATGGCCTCGCTGCAGCACGCATTCATGGGGCTCTCGCAGAAAGTTACGATCAACGGAAGAATATTCTAGTCACATAAAATACTAATTAATTGGAGAAGGCTGGCAATTAACTGCATGCTCCCATTCTGTTTTCAATAAATGTAATCTAGCCAATAAATCTGTAGCACTTATTAATGATAATACAAAGTGTGTTCAGCAACAGGCTTGCCTCCCGTTAGGCAAGTAATATGGGACTTTATGTGGCTTCCAGGAGAAATGGAGTAGGTATTATTAGCATTCGCTTCAATGCACAGATACATGGTGCCTTAATTCTGCTGCCGACAAGCCGTAATTGCTCAGTTGTGTATGGCATATTAAAATGTGTTTAATCTGCTGTTAATTGCATGAAAAACATTATTGCCCACCCCACTTCTAATTACCATGGATAACATGGGGAATCAGAGTCCTAAAATAATTATAGACCATAAGTTGTAACAATACACTGCAAAGGGACAAATCACAAACTTCCCTGGAATTTGTTCATTTTAAATGATGTTTACTTCCATTGTTTCATGAAGAGCTCTGTATTGGACCACATTTCTGAACAAGATTCAACTTGGGTTTAACTGCAGAAATTATGCTATTTAATTTCTCAGTGATAAGGCACTAAATAACTGCTTGAAATGTTTTTTGTTCTTCCTTTCTCTCCACATTTCTGCAAACATTTTTTTTTTAATGATCTCTTTTGGGGAGAAGAAAGGGTATAATGTTTAGAAAGCCAGGTAGATTAATAACTAGCTAACTGCCTAATGATGAGTGATATAATCAGGAACTATGCTGAGAGAACCTAAAAAGAAAAACAAATAAATTGGCCCATTTTTGCAAAACAACAACATCAGAAAAAGACAACAAGCTGAATACTTGGCTTCTGAGAGTTAAACATTAACAATGATCCCAAATAGCAGTAACTCTCTTGGCCCACATTTTTGAAAAATTAAATTTTCTCCTTTCTTCAGTGTTATGGAATCTATATTATATTGGTTGTATAATATGTGTGTTTATGAACGTTTCCTTCAGAATATTTTGAAGATCAATACATGATATATTAAAAATGAAAATAGAAATAAAGTTGTACATTGGCTTATGTACAGTGGTTGAAAATTCACTTTTGAAAAAAATGATTTGGCCCTGGTCGGTGTGGCTCAGTTGGTTGTGCCATACACCAAAAGGTTGCAGGGTCAATTCCTGGTCAGGGCACATACCCAGTTGGTTGTAGGTTTGATCCCTGTTTGGGTGTGTGCGGAAAGCAACTGATAGATGTTTCTCTCTCACATTGATGTTTCTCTCTCTCTCCTTCTCTAAAAACAATAAAATAAAATAAAATAAAATAAAATAAAATAAAATAAAATAAAATAAAATAAAATAAAATAAAATAAATCAATGAAAAACATGGTTTGGCTTATTTCCTTGTTGGCCTATTTCAATGTTTATAAAATAAGGGCCATCAACCTGAAGGATTTGGAAGGTATAGTGTTTGAGCTCACTCTAAACATTTGTTTTTGCTAACTAAGGAACTAAGGCTTGAAAGAAGCCTTCAAGAAGATCATGAGTTAATTTTCTGAAGCAACATTATCTACTCTACCGAAATGGTCCTTTGATGTCCCTCAGTGGTTTTAAAGGCACTTTGTCTCATTCTTTACAGATTATATTAACATTTTCTGCATGGTGAGTAGATGTTGCTATGACAAAATAGGCCAGACAAAAAGCCAAAACTATGCCTGAGTTAATTATTTCCTTTCATAATTAATTTCACACTTTCACACTAGACTCTAATGTCTATGAGTAGAAGACAACTCTCTTTTACTCATTACTGTGTATCCAATACTAGCAACATCCCTGACATATAGATAGTATTTTAAAAGGGTTGGTGCTTCATATCTGCTTGTGGGAAGGATTAACCAGGAGGAGTTTAAGATGAGAAGTTTTGACTTAATCTCCTAAATTCTACAGGAGTTGGAATGTCAAATATTAAGCATAATTTATATATCAACATAATATGCATAGTAAGAAAATTACTGATTCTATCTCATCTTCCTTTAAACATTTCTTTGTATTTCCATCAAGTTAAATTAATCAACACAGAATTAAAAAAATTGTATCCTCTAACACATTCAATTCAAATGTAGTATTGAAAGACTTCTAAAGTTTTGGCAACTTACTTTATTTTAATGAAGATTTGAGAATCCCTGCCAGGATCACAGGAATAATTGCCAGTAAGGCTTATATTAAAAAACCCATTTAAGTGGGAATTGCAAAAATAACAAAAAATAATCTGACTTTATGGGGTAGGTTCACAGCCAGCAGCTCACAGTGATGAATGGTGCCCCAGATTTATTTTTGGTTTTAACCATAATACATCCAAAGTTGCACAGCAGGCTCGTTAAAGAATATGTACTGCATTTGAAAAATTATTTACTGGGCTCTGAGTGATACGTTTGTGTGAAGCAATTAGTTCTTCCAAAAAGAATAAGAGAGATTACGTAATGCTCTTAAAATTGATGGGCATAGCAGGCTTACCGCCAGCTTGTGCTTGGGTTCTGTGCTATGAAGACTGGGTTCCACATAAAACAAACTGTATCAGCAAACCTCCTTGGGTGAGGCTGCTCTTGAATTTGTTGTGTACTGTTCCCTTCTGATGTCCAGTACTAAGGGAAGTAGGAAACCTCGAAGCATTCGGAAGACAGAAACCTACCATTCCTATTTTAAAAGTAGTGATTCATTAAGGAATACGTGACTTTGAAGAATAAATTGACACATCACTTCCCAGACTTTAAAATAATTGTCTTAGGAGGATTAGCTTGACTAACTTGGGAAATCTTTAGTATATTCTATAGAAAAATTCAGTAGAAGAAATGTTTATTGACTTTTTTGCATTGCTAGTTGTTTCCCCAATCTAGTTTCTCCTTTTATCTACATACCCTGATGTCCAGCTAGAGAATACATGTCCTAGCTTTCCCTGCAGCTGGCTGGTTCATGTGACTAATGAACCCTTGGGATATTAATGAAAGTGATGCACATAACTTTTGTGTTATCTCTAAATTAAGACAAGTTGCCTGGTGCTGCTCTATTGTTCTTTTACCTTTCCTCTGGAAACGAACATGAAAATGACCTGTTTACACAATGCAGATGGAGACAGAAACTCAGCCAAAGGAGAACAGGGAAATGTATTGGAAGGAAACTGGATCCCTGAATGACCTATTGGAGCAGAACTGCCCCATCAGCTGGGACCACTTTGAGAAATAAAAATGTGATCTCACTTACAGGATTGCTGTGGAAAAATGGATAAAAAATCTTGAAGATTTTAGAAATGCTTCTAGTGAATGGTATTTTATACAAGGGTTGCTTTTATGTAAGTTGTTTTTTAAAATTACCTTCATCTCCAGGTTGCATTATATGTTGAAAACATCACAAATTATGTTATGTGGTTTGATTTTCACAAAATCTTGGTGAGGAAGTCATTATGGGAAAGACTGTCAGTTTCTCCAAGAACTCAAAGGGCAGAGTAAAATCAAACTAAATAAAGTGCACTATTTCCAAATTTGTCCTTAGGCAAGGTTGTAGGACAAAAACATCTTAAGAAAGAGCTTCTGGACAGTACATAATTCAGAGGAGCAGCATGGTGACAATGGTGCTAATGATAATAAGAATAGTGAGAATAAGAATAGCTACATTTGAGTGTTATCATGAGTCATGTTTTGTATTCTGTGCTTTACATTCATTATCTTTGCAAAGCATCTGTGAGATGCTATTTCTTCAATTTTGCAGATGAGATAAGTGAAGCACAGAGAGGTCAAGTATACTGCCAAATGGTAGCCAGAACTGGAATCTAATCACATTATCATTTTTACTTCAAGATGACATCATGGAGTCTTTCTGAACCTTAGTTACTTTTTTTTTTACTTAGAAGAATCTGAGGAAAGAACTAAAGGGTTCTAATATCTATTGACCATACTCTAAATAAAAGGGATTATGCAAAACATATATCATCATCTCAAATACATGAGTATTGATATTTTGAGTTTTTAAGAATAATATGATGTCCAGAGAAGCTAAACTACCTCTCCAAGGTAGGAAATGATAATTGAAAGGTTTAAACCCAGGAAAGAACTTGGACCATGCAATCCTTAGAAGCCAGAGGCAGCCAGGCTTATCTGCTTAGACCTGTCCACAACCTTCCCTTCAGAAAGCAATGCGTCTTGAGAGTTTGACAGAAAGTTCTGCTAGGGCATAGGAAATAGCATTTTAGCTCTGTATTTATACTTGACTCTAAGTACATGAGTAATACTTTGCACTTAAGGAAGATCTGCTACCTGAGTCCTTCAAGAGCGGAACAAAACCAATTATTACCCACCGCCCTTCTGATTGGAAAGGAAGATCTCTTAATCCCTAATTTGCTGACAGGGAGGCAGAAGCTGCCAGGGAAGACGTGATTTACTGAAGGTCACACAATCGGTCTATGAAAACCTTAAGAATACTTCTGAGGGCTCATGACAAAAGAGCAATTGCCTTACACAATTAGCAGCTTATTTCTCTAACCACCATATCCCACTCTTTCCCATGCATGTGCTAAACTCTCCCTCTCTCCCTCTCCATCATCAGTAGGATTTTGTGCTTATTATGTAAATTACCATGTCAAAAATGTAGAGCCCTATAATTTCATCCTCAGCTCACATCATCTATTTTTAAAGGTCTCAGTGCAAGGAGTTCTCAAACACTTTGGGTGGGGTAGAAAAGCCCCATCAAAGAACTCTCATTTCCTGCTGGTTCCTTTGGCCACAGCATAAAAACTTACAGAAATCAAGGAGCCCTGGCCAAGCAGTTCAGTTGGTTAGAGCATCATCCCAATACACCAAGAACACAGGTTTGACCCCTGGTCAGGGTACATACAAGAATCAACCAATGAATGCACAAATAAGTGGAACAACAAATTGATGTTTCTCTCTCTCTCCCCCTCCCTTCCTCTCTCTCTCTCTAAAATCAATCAATTAAAAAAAAATCAAGGGACAGTCTGGTGCCACTTTTGGTAAAATCTCCAAGGAGATGTCTGAATGCAGGAACAACACTGAGGTTGCGGATTAACTGTACTTGAGATGTGACATCAGACCAAATTCAACTGCTTCACTCCACAGGAGTTGCTTCTCCTCACTGACGCCACTGTGATGGACACTGTATGGTGATCTCAATAGATCACATCTTTTTTATCTCCTGGTCCTGAGTGCTGGATTAGCAAGGGTGATGGGCTGAGATGTTGTACCCTGGTTATGTTACATTATACAAGACTCTGCTTTAGTAGACTAGAGACACTCTCCCTTGCTAGCCACCATATCATGAGAGAACCTGTGAGTAGGCCATTGGCAAGGAATGGGGAGCCTCTAGGAGCTGAGTGTCCCCAGGTTGGCAATCAGCAAGAGTGAGGATCTTGGAAATACAACCATAAGGAAATGAGTTCTGCCAACAACCATGGACCCCAGGATCCAAAAAGTAATGAAGCCCAACCAAGATCTTCATTGTAGCTTCATGAGAGCCCAAACAGAGGATCTGACTAAGTCATTGCTGGACTCCTGACCCTCAACACTGTAAGATAAGTGTGTGTGTTTTCTAAGCCATAAATATGTGGTAATTTGTTATACACAACAGAAAAATAATACAAACATTTTTCTTTTTAGGTAAAAAGGATATTAATACTTAGCATTTTTAGGGAAAAAAGACATTAATGAAGGGAACCAAAGTTTTGCCACCCTGAAGTTATCTTTTTGGGATATTAATTTTAGGTCATTAATTAAAAAACAAGACTCAGAAAGAACCTTTGACCCTCTCCCTTTTTGCCTAAGAGATTCAGATAGAAAGGCCTACACCAGGAAGAAAATTTTGGGATATTGCCTTAGTCTAATTCTAATTAAGTATGGTAAATAGAAGGGCTTCAGGCAGGGGCTTAGCTATGTACCCCGTGTCCCATTGTTTCTGAGTCTCTGAACAACTTCCTGCTCTTCCTCAACTAACTGTAAGTCACCCAGTTTCACTTCTGAAATCTAAGACCCTGTTCCTGCCTTTCTCTCCTTTGTCTAAAGTCTATATACCTAATGTTGCCTCACTCTCTTTGGACTGTTTCGGGCTTGTGTGAATTCCCCATGCACATGTATTAAAATTTGGTTTTTCTCCTGTTAATCTGTCTCTGTTAATCTGATTATTAGCCCAGCTAGAAGAATTTAGAAGGTGGGAGGAAAAGTATTCATTTAAAATTTTTTTTTGAGCCCCCACATTAACAAGGATTAAAGTGATGCCTTAAAGATATATTTGAATCTAGTGGACACTTCAACGTAATGTAATTCAAAGTAGTGAACAAAAGGAAGCAGGCACAGATTTGGGACAGCAAGGAGCCAGGTGACCAAAGCATATGGGTCTAACTACAGGGTGGGGTAAAAGTAGGTTTACAGTTGTCTGTCTGGGACAGAATACAATAATTAATAAATAATAATACAAGAATAAGCCCTGTGTTTTGTGTAGTGACAACTGTAAACCTACTTTTTCCACACCCTGTATTTGCACCTATCTCTCCTCCTGTACCTTAAAGGATGGGAAGGATATGCTACAAATTATTAATCAATGAGATGAAATGCCGGAGACGCACAGCCATATTAAAACTTAATGCCCAGTAGACCATTCACGATCGCCTGAAGTTGAACTAAAGTATTGCTTGATTTTGAAAGGGAGCTGCAAAGAGCGTTCATGAATCATGTATGTAAATAACTGTGTGACCTTCTGGGTCAGTGGTTCTCAAATGTGGCCTTCTATTAGCTACCTACTCAAATGAATTTTTTTTTTTAAATTAAGAAGTTTATTTTTTCTAAAAAAAGGATTCTTGAGCATCACACCAAACTTGACTGAATCAGAATCATTGGAGGTAAATACTGTTACTCCCACTCCCTATACCCCTCACACACACACAAATATCTCACCCACCAGGACTTCATAAGGTTCCAACATAGCCAGTCTCACCATTGGTATTTGACATTATAGGGCTTATCACAGTTAGATCCGCGCTTGTGTGTGTGTATGTGTGTGTGTGTGAGTGTGAGATAGACTTGAGTAAGCCTTTCTCCTCTGCTCACCTTGTCTAATGTGCACCTACAATGTGCGAGCATCGGTGTGCCCAATGAGTCAAAGTCCAAATGGTTACAACATCTAGGAAAGATTGGCATGAAGCGCGCAGACAGCTGGGCTCCCCAGCTATAGATTTGCCTCTTTCCCTCTCACTTCTCAATGCTCCTCTGAGAACTAGGTGAAATTAAAATCGAAATGAAGTTCTTACATTCTTAAATCCTCTGTAGAGGATCTGGAGCTCCTTCTTGGTGAATTTGCTCTGGGCCTCCAGCAGCTCAAGGGCCTCGGGCCGATGCCTGACGGTGGCCATTTCCAGCTCATCTTCCACGCTGTCTGTGGGAGAGAACCAAGCAGAGTCTTAGGAACAGCCCGGCTCCCCAGCGCTTGCACACAAGCAAACAGAAAGAAGTGTTTATTCACGTCAATTATTTTTCCAGAGGAGTGATTCTCACACTGCCAATCGCTATTCGCATGTCCCAGAGTTTATAGTATTAAGCCAAGCTAATTCTATATAATATTTTTTCTAGTTATTAAAAATAACATAATAACAGTTTCTAGTTATTAGACATTACAAGATTAACATTTCTAAGTACAGTTCGAAAAAGGAAAAAAATCATGGAAAACTTAAAACTTGGGATTTGTGTATATATACCAAGTACTAGTTATACAAATAGAATTGTAGTTTAATAACAATCAACATCACCCTTGTATAGTGCGCCTATGAGACAGGACTTTGCTAATACTCAAGAAGGCTTCTTCTGACCTAGAGTATCTCACCCGCGGCTGCAAATAAAGTAGTCAGGCCAAGTGAGCAAGATCAGCTGCCAGATTGACTGGCATAGACCCAGTCTTCACGGGCGGGTACACACTGGATGGACTGGGGCCTATGGGAACTTTGGGCCAGACCCTGTTTTGTAGCCAAGGAAATCCATAGCTATAGATAAATTATAAAACATTGCGCTTTATTTTGTGAATTATATTTTTACTATAATTCTCTAAGATATTCTATGCAAAATAATTTTTAGACCACATAAATTTGAGAAATGTAGATGTTTACATAGTCTGGGAGCAAAATACAGGACTATAAAGTTTTAAAAGAACTTGTAACAAAGAGTTCTGTTTAGCTTTGTTTAACCCAATTAACCCCAAAGGGTATTTGTCCATAGAACCCTTCCTCCCCATGAGAAACATCTGGTAACATCTGCATATTTGCTCTAGGATCATGTAGAACACGCACTGGGAGGTGCTGGGATATATTAGGATCTGGGTATTTGGGTCTCCAAGTACGACATCCTTAATTAGGTCCAGCTCTTTGTAGTGGGGCCCAAGGAATTCTTCCCGCCATAGTTCAGTCCAAACCTCAGCTAAAGAACTCGTGAGGGGCCCCAGTGTCCAGGCCCAGTACTGAGGCCATGGCTTCCCTCTATTATATTCCTTCCTCTTGGCTATGGATCCCCAGCTCAGAGGGCTGAAGCTCAGAACAGCTTCTGCTCCTCAACTCTGGACCCAGGGCCACCAGCACCCCCTTTTCCACACTTCATGTGTCATTGGAGATGTAGTCATTTTTGACTACAAAAGTCAGATCATTTTTGATACTTAGTAATGCTGCCTCTCTGGTGATTCCCGGGGGTGGAGGTGGGAGGGGTGGGTAGGGGAGGGAGGAGAGGGTGAAGGGGGGATGAATGGTGATGGGAGGAGACATGACTTGGGGTGGTGAACACACAGTACAATATACAGATGATGCGTTATAGAATTGTACCCCGGAATCCCATGTAATTTTATTAACCAATGTCACTCCAATAAAATTAACTAAAAAAAAAGTAATGCCGCTTCTCACTAACACCTGCACCTTCTTACTGCCCTGCTTCCCTGGGGGCAGTGAGGGCCGGTGCTCTCCCTTGGCAGGGAAGTGAAGGTCAGGGCATGTCTCATATCGTCTCATGTCGGCATGTCCTTGCCACTGCCCTCAAGGGGTTTACAAAAGACCACTAATGGCGATGAAACAAATCCTTGGAGTGGCTGTGCTTGTCAAAATGAAAGAGAGGAGTTGAAAGCAAATATTTGTTTTGTACTTTTTGTATCAAAATCATTTATTTTGCAACGGTGGTCTGGAAAAGCTGCAGAATAGTGATTGATGGATAAAAGTAATAAAAGGGGCCTGAAAAGATGGGAAGACCAAGAACAAACTCTGAGCTGACAAAGATAAAAATGGGTGAGAATTTCCGTGTTTTTGCCTCGAAAGGATGTGAACAGAGAGAAAGCAGCTAGTAAAGCCAGCCAGGAGCTAACAGCTCGGCCTCAGGCTGGGCTTTATGAGGAAAGTAAAACAAGCCAAACAGGGCTCCTTTGATTTTCCCCTTTGTTCACTGTAGCAAAGAAGTTGATTCTACTGGATGGGTCCTGAGCAGAGAGAATGAGGGAAGATGGTACCCTCTGCGGCTGCTGCGAATCCAATGACTTGAGCTGCGTTGCAATTATTGCAGTTGCCAATGCAAAAATAAGCTCCAGAAACAAAACTAATGTAACCAAACAATAACAAACAGACTCTGCTTTCTCAAAAAATGTGCAGCTGTAAGCTCCTTTTGAATCATTTAGAGTGCCATTGCCTAAGCTTAAAACATTCCTCATTCCTTTCTCACCTGGTGAAATGTGTGCATCTTTTATGATCCAATTCTAATATTACTGCCTCCTCTCCAAAGCCTTCCCGATTGCTCCGCCATGAAGACAGATGGCTCCCTGGTCAGAGGCCTCACACCCTACCTCCGTCTCATACAGCATGTAAAGCAAAACATTGTGATCTGCTCATGTCTGTCTTCTCCATTGTGAGTTCCTGGAAACGGGAGCAATGTCTTACAGATCTGAATATTCTCTGGACTTCACACAGAGTCTGATATTCCATCAAGATTCAAGGATTATTTGGTGAATGAATGAATGAGTCGGTAAACAGATGATGTTGCTGCTAGAGTTTCCATTCCTCTGGAGTCCCTTGAACCTTAGCTGCCCTCTAGAAATTTCTCAGACTGAGGTCTGTGGACCTCTGGTGGCCCTTAAATGCCTTCTTTGGATTCACTGTTGACTGTGCATTGTTCTGAGAAACACAGCATGAGCAAAAGTAGAGGACATTTTAATCAGGTTTTCTGAGCAGTCTTTCAATCATAGCATAACCTTGTCTAGACCTAGTGACCCTCCCACTGGAAAGAAACAAAACAGCTCATTAACTTCTTGGCCTTTGTAACCGCACAGCCATCTGAACCACACGCTCAACACAGTTTCTTCCCCAGCTGTCACAGACTTGCAGATGCTGAGACTGAGACAAAAGACCCAGGGTTGGGGGGTCAGTTAGGTGTGTGATAGGATGAGCAGCACATGCAATATTCAGAGCACCACATGCAATATTCAAAGCACTGTGCTTGAAGTGCCCGCCGCAGGCTCTCATTTTCCCAGCTCACTGGTACCTTACTTCTTAATGACTCCTACCTGCTGAAGGGCTCTTTCGGTTTCTAGGAGGCTGACAGGCTCTGGAAACACACCCGAAATCATCAGCAATCACCAGTTTATGATAAATTAAAAAACACACGATACCACCTAACTCAATGAAAACCCTGGTTCCTGAAGGCGAACTCTGGAGAGCACAGCGTGATTCTGCTGTGAAATGCGTGCTGTGGCTCAGCCACCAGCGAAGAGCATGCATTTGGGGTGGGGATTAATATGGGGCTTAACGTTCACTGAGCTCCTAGTCCATGTCGGGAGACGGGCTCTGTTGATACCATTCTAGTCCTCGCAATAACTCCAAGATGAGGTATAACTGTCCTTTTTGGTTTTTGTGGGTTTTTTTTTTACATATGTGGGTACTGAGTCTCACAGAGGTGAAAAAAACGAGTGGTCAGATGTCACATAGGAGAAATAAATAGAGACAAGATTTACATCCAAGTCTTTAATGACAAAGCTTATGTTCTTTCTACTTGGCCACGTGCTCTCTTAACAATGATAAAAATAATGACAACCTTTCTCCTCCGCTGCACTGTCAAATGTCTCAGAAATGTTGGCTTTATCCACTGGGTTCATTTCCTAACTCCTGCTTGCTCCTTAATCTACTGCAGCCTGATTTCTGGCCCTGTTTTGGGTTGAAATATGTCCCTGTATAATTTGTATGTTGAAGACCTAACCTCCAATGTGACTATATATGAACATATAGTCTGAAGGAGGTGAAGAAGTTTAATGAGGTCATAAGGGTAGGATCCTAATCCAATGCATCTGGTGTCTTTATAAGGAGAGAAAGAGAGAGAGAGACTTGCAGACAGCCCCGGGATGCCCATGCACAGGGAAGGGCCATGTGAAGACACAGCAAGAAGGCAGCCACCTGCAAGCCAATGGGAGAGGTCTCAGGGAAACCAGCCCTGCTGGCTTGATTTTGGACGTCACGCCTCCAGAACCATCAGAAACTAACTTTCTGTTGTTCGAGCCAACAGGTTATGGTGTTTTGATGGCAGCCTGAGCAAACTAATAGCTCTACCTATATTCAAATGACGCACAATGCTAATAAAAGCAGGTCTTTTTATTCACTAGGTTTGCCCAGTGCATGCTGGGCAGTTTGCTGGTCAATCATATTATTTGTTCTTTACAAAGTCTGTCAAAAGAGATTATCATCCCCAATCTACAGATGAGAAAACGGAGGTTTGGAGATTCTACGCAGCTTGCTCAAAGTCAGATGGCTGGTTAGTAATGAAGCAGAAAAGGGTCCTCAGTACCCTGAGGTCTGACTTTTTAAGCATTCTGCTGAGATTGTTAACAAAAACCACCATCCTGTAGAGAACTTTTGCTCCAAGAACTTGCTGTATATTCTCACTGTAATAGGGCCAAAAATTCTGGGAGGTGTTACTGCCTGTTTTACAAAGAATAAAGTGGGACTCAAAGAACTTGAACAGCTGACTCGAGGTCACACAGCCGGTAAGTGACAGAGCTGGGATTTGATACTTGGTTTTTTGACACCAAAGACTGTGACTTTAGTCAAGATGCTTTTTGTAACAGTTACATATTTTGGTTTAAAATCCTAGGGGATAAAAGATTTGAAGCCACAAACCAGGTGGCCACTGACCCCCAATGCCTCAGGGGAAACATGCCTGCTGCCTGGAGATCACTATGATGGTGGCCCATGATGAGCTGATCAGAAAGGAGTGGGATAAGGCGTGGAAGGAGTGATGAGATCTCAGGACTGGAAAGAACCCAAAAGGTCATTTGCTCTTCCTCATGTTGTCACTGAGAAATTTAAGTTCCAGGAAGCCAAGGAGTATGTCTGGGATGAAACCAGAACCACGTGGGACTCTGGCCTCTGAATCATCTCCAGGCCTCTGTTAACACATATCTTGCCGAATTGCTAATTCCAGACATCCTGAGACAAGCTGAAGACAAGTAGTATTTTAATTCATGCATCTTCTGAGAGATTTCATTTTAATCAGACAATAAGTTCCTAAACCCAGACACCCTTGAGCTTCCTGGCTGTCTCTTTTTCTTCTTTGTTCCTTAGATTTAAGTCTCTCAGGAGCTGAGGTTTTTCTAATGTCTGCGTCAAGGGTCCCCTTAGGCCATGACACAGTTGGGCTAGAAATTGGAATTCAAATCACTTGGGAACAACCGAATGAGTTTCAAAAATAGTCATTTTTCTCTCCTTTCCAACAACTTCTCTTAAAATAAAGTAGAAACTTATTCCAGCCGGACTCATAATTATTTGAACTTGTCTCTATCCGAGGTTAAGCCACACCCTCCAAAAACAATCGCAGAACATCCTGCTCTGTAAACAAACATGAATGTGAGGTCTGTTGTCCTAATACACATGTTTGTAAACAATGCTGAAATAAAACCATTTTATGAAAAATAATGTCACTTTTTTTAAGAAGGTGGCTCAGTATGCAGGTCAGGCACACAGAGTCTCGTCCTTGCCTTATCATGTCATAACATTGTGAGGTCCTTGCCCCCGTGTCTTCTAGAATCTGCCATACTACTGGCTACATGGGCCCAACAGCATCTAGTCTGGCACCCTAGAAGTGCTCAATAAAAAATGTGAAATACATGCAAAACTATTTGAAGCACCCCAACCAGAGTGGGCATATCTACAAGGAGGTCTATTTCTCTATACAATGTGAATCTTCTTAAAAAAAAAAAATTCAATTTTTTATTATAAAAAGATCATAGATAGTAAAACTTTAAAATTATATTTGAGCTGAAATTGATTTGTCTGAGCCAAAGATTCAGCCAGCTTGACTTATATTGTTTTATCTCATTCATAAAAACACCCTCTGAGTCTTTACTCCTAAGGTTGACCCTTATTAAATTGATTTAATAGTGACTTGATCGAATGACAATAACATCAGGATGAGAACGATTACCTTCTAATGATATGTTACATTTTAGCATTTAGAAGCGGGGTCTAGTGGCAGGTATTGGAGAAGAGTTTAACTAATTTCACTCCAGACTTTAGCTTCACACTAAACAATGCTGTAGGATTCTTGACTACAGCATTGGCAGCTACTCCGGAGAAATTCTGGAATAAGAAGAGATACTATTGTCTGATTAACCAAGTCTGACACATCAGGACAAAGATGAAGCTGCCTGGGGGAAGATTTCCAAAGCTATTTTATATGACACATGCAATTTTTTCCCTCCCTTTCTTTTCTACATCAAAAACTTGCACAGGCACAGCAGGATGCCATATACTCAGAGCATCCCCTCCCTTAGTTCTACCCACCACAATGCTCTAATGGGCTGCCATTATAATCAGTTGAGGAAACAGATTTTCAAGGGTTAAGGAATTTGCTCAAGTCTGCACAGCTGCTAAGTGGGGGAGCTGGGATCGGACACAAACCTGTCTCTCCCCTTCCTGTCCGAGCATTTGACTCCTCCGGATGGGGAGTTTAAACCTGGGCCAGGCTCTAGAACCAGCTCTTTAAACTTTGCCAACTTCAAATGTTTTATTCAAACATATGGAGGCCTGGGAGCCCTCTCAACTCTTCTTGTCTTCACAACTATTCACCCATCCCCCTAGGAGGAGCTATTTCAGGCACACCTAGAGGGCATATGAGTAATTAACTCCAAGTTGATCAGCACAGCCCATGAGGAGAAGGCAATCCATCCACCTGAAATGCTGGGGAGTCCTAGCACTTCCCAGACCACCCAGAACAACTGGAACCCCTCCAAGTTCTGTCACTCAAACATGTGTTTCTTCAACTCTGACCCTAAAAGTATGTTAGGACCAAAAAAGCCCTTTAACATTGTACTTTACTTAGTATTCATATATCATGTAGAAAATGAAAAGTACTTTGAAAACAGCTAATTATTTTGAATGTCTTCTGTTAGAGGTGGTTGTTGGCAATGACATTGCAATTTCTGTTCCAGGAGAACTTGAATTATTTTGCAATTTTGCGACTGAATTCAATCAGTTATAAAATATAACTACTCAGAAGAAAATTACTTGAGCTATTTCTCACAGCATGTATGAATGGGTTGTCTCTATATTATTTATAAACCTAAATTACTGTTTACACAGCTTAGATTTTAAAATATAATCACCTATTGGAATGCTTATTATTAGCATTATCCACATTATTACTACAGCCAGTCAGGAAGGGCCCCTTATAAAAGAGGTATTATTTCATAGGTGACAGAGTCTTACTCCCTTTTCAGTAAGTGAGTGAAATAAACATTATTTTGCCAGTCATTACACATGGAGAGAAAATCTACAGTAAAAAGGCTGGGGTGAGGGCAGAAGGAAACAAGAAATATGATTGCACTTGCACACAGAGGCAGAATAAAAAGATTGATATTCTAAGATATTCTTGTTGCCTGGAAAGGCAACAGCTGGCAAGAATTATGATCAAAGAGAAAAATTTAAAAAGTAGTGAAACAGGAAGAGAGGTAAAGAAAGATAGCCCATGATAATGCACTCAATGAAAAATGCCCTAATGATAGAGTTTCTCTTGAATTTTGATAGACTTTCTTCTAAAAATGTAATCATCATAGCAAACCACCCTTTATAGCATTGGCTCTGTGTAAGCACTTTACATAAACTCATAAAATTCCCATGAGCCCACTGTATTCTGTTCTTAAGAAAAAGATGCTGGCCCAGAGAGCTTAAGTAACTTGCCCATGGTCACACAGCACCACTGCCAGAGCGTGCGCCCTGGAGTCTGCTTCCAGGGTTCAGGGCCTTGTTCATGGCTGCAATCTTGGCACCAAAATTAATCTCTCCCATGTGGAAGGTATTAATAGAGAGATGACTAAATGACCTGGCCTTGAGTCGAAGCTCTGCCACTTAACAGCTTTATAATAGGGAATGAGTCACTTAAAACCTCAAACCCTTTTTTTCCTTTATTGTCAAATGATGATAATAATAGCACTTAACAATAATTCTGAAGATTAAAGGCAATCACGTATGTAAAGGATTTTGCATAGTGTATGGTGCACCGCAGGAATCCATCCACATGCTTTCTGCTATTATTATGATGACTTTGCCACATCTGCTC
This sequence comes from Miniopterus natalensis, assembly GCF_054644295.1. NCBI lineage: Eukaryota > Metazoa > Chordata > Mammalia > Chiroptera > Miniopteridae > Miniopterus > Miniopterus natalensis. The sequence continues at coordinate 191,343,426 of NC_142081.1, read as the reverse complement.
ACCTAAAGCATTGATTTTACACTGTCACTGAGATCAATTAAAAGTGGTTTTTACTACCCCCAGGAATACTCACTGAGAGATATGCCCACCTCCAAGCATATTCAGAGAACGCGACAGTGTACTAGGGGTTGTTTTTCTACCCAAGTCTCAAACGGAAGTGTTTCGCTGAACGGTGAATAAGGCTTCCTCTGCCACTTTGTCGCCACAACATGTTTTTTTTTTTGTTCTTTGTTTCTTTTTTCCCCTCTGAACGTTTATAAGCAAAGGTGGGCCAGTGTTCCTGTCAAGGACTTCTGCCCATCACATTTGCTGCCCTGTATCGCCCAGCAAAAAAGCAATTTGGAAGTAAGGAGGTTAAACTTTAACCCTGCGATCTAAGCAGATAACAGAGCAATGCTGTGTATTTTATAGGCCTGGTGGGGTGGAAAATTGAGTCTGTGTGAAGTGTTAGGATCCTATTTCAGCCTATAAAGGAAACCAGCAGAAACTGGCATAGCTGGATGCATGTTTAGCCCTAATGTTACTGTCCAGGTCACTGCAAATGGAGCACAGGTATTTGTGACTTCTACTAGAAAACTGCCTAAGTGGCCGATTATGAAATCATCAATGAGAGAGACAAAAAACAGAGAAGGTTTTTAAAAATTGAAATGTCTACGCAGCTTCTTATAAGTAGTCATCACTTCACCCCTTTTGGCCCCAATTAACAATTTAAAAAAAGAGGGGAAAAATCAAGTGGGAAGCAAAAAGATTTCATCACACAGGTGACCTGAACGATAAAGACACACCAATCCAGGATGAAGCTGCTTCAGGAATGGCTTGTGATCTTAAGATGACTTTAAGCCATGTCTAAATAAAATGATCGTCTTTTCTTAATTGTCATGGCCTTCTCTGTTCCTTGTCTTGCTTATGCCACCAGCATCCTTCTGGTGGAATCATCCTTCTGGTGGAATCGCCCTTCTGCTGGAATCATTTTGTCCATTCCTATGCTTCACTCAGTACCATCAGTGACGCCTTCACCGTGCCTTTTAGGTCCATCTTCTCCCTCCTGTGACTACCCCTCACACTGAGGCACCGGTCTTCTCCAGGCTGGGGAGAGCCCGAGGCTCTGGCATTACACTGAGGTGAAATCCCTCCTTCAACACTGAGTTATTGTGAGGTCTTGGGTTAGTGATTTCATTTCTTTGTTTAGTTCTCTCGTTGAACTGGGGATTTTATGATTTATTTTTGTGTCTTTGCCTCACTCTGAATTTCAGTTGGTTCTTTGATTCAGAAATCAATACTCGACTAGCTTTTGCTGACAGGTTTGACACCCTGTTCATATTTTGTATTTAAATGTTGCTCTTGCTCCAGCCAGTTTGGCTCAGTGGTTAGAGCGTCGACCCACGGATGGAAGGGTCCTGGGTTCGGTTCTGGCCAAGGGCACGTACCTTGGTTGCGGGCTCGCGGGGGGAAATGCAGGAGGCAACCAGTCTATGTTTCTCTCTCTCTCTCTCTCTCTCTTCCTTCTACTCTCTCATAAAAGCAATGGAAAAAATATCCTCTGCTGAGGATTAAAAATACCTACCTACCTACCTACATACATACATACATAAATGCTGCTCTTGATCCTTTGCTAGTCTTTTCTCTGACTTCAAATTCACCATTAGCTTTTCTAAGGTAGGACTAGTGTCGAGCTCCCTTGGCCCTTGGCCAGCTCTAGCCATCTCACAACCCTTAAGATCACAAGGATGCATTCCCCATATTGAATCAGCAATTGAACTTCCAGGTATATAGCCAAAGAAAATGAGAGCAGTGTACCAAAAAGATACCTGAACTCCCTTGTTGACTGCAGCAATATTCACAATAGCTAAGATACGGAAACAACTTAAATGTCCATCAACAAATGTATGGATAAAGAAACTTTGGTACAGATATACAATAGAATATCATTCAGCCATGAGAAAGAAATCCAGTTGCTTGGGGCAATATAAATAGAGCTTGAGGGCATTATGCTAAGTTAAATAAGCCAGACAGAGAAAGACAAATGCTTTATGATAACACTTATATATGGGATCTTGACAAAAAAATTAAAATGAAATAAAAAGTCAAATTCATAGAAACAGAATAAAACAGGGGTTGCCAAGGGCTGGGGAAGAGAGGGGATAGGGTGAAGTTGGACAATCTTTCATCTATAGGATAAAAAAGATTTCAAGAGCTAATGTAAAACATGGTGACTATAGTTGATAACACTGTGTTGTATAATTGAAATTTTCTAAGATAGTAAAACTTAAATAATCTCATCCCCCCCGAAAATCCTAAATAAGTATGTGAAGTGATGGATGTGTTCATTAACTAAGTGGCGGGAATCTTTTCTTACAATTTTATATGTCAAATAACTTGATAAAGCTGAAATAGAAATCAATCAATCAATCAATCAATAAAAGCCTTGGACATCTCCCCACCACTTCCCTTTACTGCAGACTGATGTTGGCACCAAGGACCTTCAAACTCTGGTCCCAGCTCACCTTTCAGGCTGCCTCTCCTCCCCACTTCTCATTCCTTCTGACCGACTTAAGCTTTATCTTTTAAGGTACCTAGAATGTTCTTCCTGCTTTTTCTACCTCCCATGAAATGATGAGTCTTCTCCAAAGGGCGCTGCGGAAATATTCTCTTTGTGAAACGCACTGAGGTGAGATGCAGTCTCACATCTATGGCTGTGGTTGTCGTGATCACCACAGTATTAGAATGACAGCATCAGCGGCTAACGTTTAGGGACAATCCTAATCGTAAACACTTCATGTGCTCATTTAATCCTTTGGGCGAACATGGAATATTTGCCACTATTACTTCCACCGTACACATAAGGTGATTGAAGTTCAGAAAGGGTAAGCAACTTACCTAGGATTTCTATAGCTAGTCAGTCAGAGTGGGGATTTGAACCAAATAGGCTAATGGCAGCATGATTGCTCTTAGCTTGGTAACTCTGACCTCTCTGGTGTTGCCTCTCGCAGCATTCTACTTGCATTCATTTATCTGAGTGATCTGCATACATGTCTGTCTGCTTCAGTACAAGGTCGGCCTTCCGACGCCCTGATCTATGGGTTCCCTGTCCCTGGCACTACTGCTTTTCACATGGTTAGCGCTCCATACATGTTTCTGTATCTAAGTGAACTCTACTAAGCCTGCCCGCGGAAATGGCTGTCCCGGGGCTCCTGCCTCTGGCTTCCCTACACCAAGACTCATTCACCACTTAATGAAGATTCCTGGCAGATACGTGAGAGGTCAGCAAAAAGAATGCCCAGCTTTCTGTTTGTCACTAAACACCCAAGTGACTTTGGACAAGCCGCTCGATCTCTCCATTTTTTAGTTTGTTAAATGAAGACTGTGACCCCTGTGAACTGTAATTCCCTCTGGAGCTTTATAGGATGAAATACGATCAGCAAGAGGAAGAATCTTAAAACCTGGGAAAGGACATACAAAGGGAAGAGACAACTCTTCTACTTAGTAAAACACACAGTTCACAAAAAGTAAACGAGAGGCTGACTGCTATTAAACTGGATTAAGTGGAGTTTCTAACTTTCCCGCTTCTGCCTTCCCTGGGTGGTGAAGCACTGAGGACAAAGGAAATGGCACGTTAGCTTTATTGTCACAGCCAGAAGCAAGGCCAGCTCTCCTGTTCCTGCAAGGTTAGGCCAGAAGGACACAGGCGCGGTGAGGCGCTTCTCGTTTGCACATGGTGACACTGAGGTGCAGAGGCCACAATTTCTCTGAACACTATGGGCTTCACAAGGGTGCCATATGTTGCATAAGCACCCTGAAAAAGAATTTTTTTTTTTTTTTTTTGGTAAAACCGACCAAAATATTGAATGTAACTAGAGAACTGGTAAAGTACACAGAGTCTGCTCCCTGCCCCCATGCCTCTTACTGATGAGGTGATTTAGGCAAGTGAATTAACCTTTATTCGCCAGTTGCCTGTGGTGTAAAATGTGAATAATAAAGAATGACCATTTCATAGGATTATTTTTAGGATAAAATAAATTAAAATGTACAAAACACTTATTTTTTATGTTTATTTAAAGATATTTTAAATTGAATTTTTTAGAGTGAGAGCAGAACATAGACAGGCTGCTTCCTGCACTCCTACTGGGGATTGAGCCTGCAGCCTGGGAATGTGCCCTGACCAGGAATCAAACTGGCAACCTTTTGGTGCACTGGATGGTGGCCAACCAACTGAGCCCCACTGACCAGGGCATGTGCAAAGCACTTAGAACTGTGCCAGCCACATAGTAAGTGCTAGATGTCTGTTAAATAAGTAAAGATAACTGAGAATTCGATCACTACATTTTTGGAGCTCATAGAGATGCTGAAATGGAAAGACCTTGTATTATACTTGCAAATTAAGTTTATAAATCCTTACAGGTTATATTTCTGTTCCTCCAAAAATTTTCTTGACTATATGCCCAGGTCTGAGCTTTTAGCTAAAGTCACTAAGGAGTTGGCATGAGATTGATTAATTATTAGAAGGTTAAATATATATTTTAAAACTTCCTGGAGGTTACTGTTGTATTTTTAATTGGCAGCATGTTGGCAGTTCAAGTAACTTTTTGAAAATAAATCCAACAACCACATGCTGATGTTTTCTCAGCCAAGAGAGCATCTAAAACTTTCATGATCAATAAGCTTCCAGGAAACAAAACACTGAAATGTTATGCTGTATTGGACACCAAAAACCTGAAGTAAAGTTAGGAAATTATGTTTTGTAATTATACAAGGCAATATGATGATAGTGGCTTATGGGTTATGAGTAGTCTAGCCTTATAATAACCTTGTTGCATTTGCTCTCCTGTGTCTGCTCAAATAAACAACAAACTCCCTTGGAATAAAGCTTTAATTTGTTGAATCAATTATTTTTATTTTTTAAAATATGTTTTTATTGATTTTAGAGAGAGAGGAAGGTAGAGGGAGAGGGAGAGAAACATCAATGTGAGAGAAACATTAATTGGCTGTCTCCTGCACACCCCCTACTGGGGATTGAGCCTGAAACCCAGGCATGTACCTTGACCTGGAATCAAACCAGTGACATTTTGGTTCACAGAATGATGCTCAACCATCTGACCACCGACCAACTAGGACGGAATCAATTATTTTGATTGAATGAGGGCACTGAGATTCTACTGGGTAAAAGTAATTATGAAGCAAATTTAAGTAAAACATACACACATGCATACATATATATATATGTGTATATATATATATGTATGTATGTGTGTGTATATATATATATACACACACATATATTCAACTGTTCTATTTTTTGTATTTGTTCCTTACCATTATCTAGTGAGTAACCTTTTGTCACCATCATGTCCTTGGATAAATAGGGAAAGTAATTTCTTTAGAACTGGGGCATGGGGAAATAAAGTGACTTAGTCAATGAGGAGATAGAGCCACAGATTTGACAGCACTTATTTCTTTAAAGAAAAAGTATTTGTGCTCACATAGAGAAGAGTAGCTAGAATGTCTTGATTCTAAGCCATTCATGAAATAGCTAGTTAAATTTCTTAATCCTATAATTACCTACTCAACATCAACATATATGTGTGAGCCAGCTGTCAGCCTCCAAGATGTCATGGAACTGGAAACAAATCTTATAAGAAAAAGAGCAGTGTGACTGCCTCTGAGAATTATCACTGGTCCTGTAGTTCCCCAACTCTTGCTTTGCAAGACTACAGAGTATGGAAAACATCTCCATTTGGCCTCCCGAGCCAACGGCTCCCCTTCTGCTTGCTGCTCTGGGCCTGTGAGGCTGGTCTCCATGGATGGAATCTGCACCCTGGCTGCCCACTGGGTGTGGCCAGAGGGAAACACCAACAGGAGACCAGTGAGGAGGGAAAGAAAGAGGTTGTGGTATTGATTCTTTGGGTTCCCTCCTTGGTGGCATAGAGTTGATAGTAGCTGCATTCCTCTTCCAAAGGCCAGAGTCCCTGTTATGGAGATGTCTACGATAGTTATAGCTATAGCTATGATTTCCTTCATCTTCTGGTAACTGACAATCTAGAAATGATAACTTTCACTCCTGCTAGCATTGGGTGTTTCACCAGTCTGTTGGGTCCAGACCCTGACTATACCTTGGCAAATATTTGTCTGGCAGTCTTCTCAAACATCAAAGTCCAGATGTGTGGTTTAACAGGAGTCTAGGCTTATGATTTTTGCTGTTTGTTACAGATGAGTAATATATTTGATTTTCAAAAATTTAAGAATGTCTATGGTTTTTCATGCAGAAAATCTTTGTCATGTTCTACTTCTTTTAATGCTTTCATTTGAGACACAGACAGCAGAACTAATGTTTAAGTCTGCAGTTAACAAATGACTATAAAATCTGTATAATTTCCAAATATTGAGGATATTAGTCCATGTAACAAAAAATTTAGGAGGTAATATGTATGATATGTTTAAATATTTGAAGAGCCAACTCAAAAAATATTTTCCTAATATACATTGGAAAGCTTGCATTCACATAATTCTTTCATCCAATAATTCCAAACTTTGGGGAAAATAATCGAAAAGACATATATAGATATATGTACATAGATATAGGCACAGATAAATTTATCCCAGTGCTATTTACATTATAGGAGAAAAACTTAAAAGGGGAAAAAAATTAAATATCCAAAAGCCAGGGGATATGGTCAAATACAATTTATGGTAACTCTAGAATGTAATATGCTTGACATTAAAAATGACCTTTACAGATTCTTAATAACAAGGCTAATATTGGTGAAAGTGTGCAATGTAAAAAGGATCCGAGTTTGGTACAGATGGTATCTCATCGATACACACACAGCAATGAAAAAAGACGCTAGTACTTATTTGTTGGCACTTCAAGGGAGAGGAGTGCAGCAGGCCCAGGAGTGGGCTGTGGGCTGTGAGTGGGGCGTGATTGTGTGTGCGATTGCTCATCTGCTTTGCACTTTCCAAATTTCCTGCCATGAACCTTTTCACTTCTGTAAATAAACCACTCACCTTCCCAACACCCAAGGAGGAGGAAGGCTATCCTGTGGCCGGTATTGACACCACAGGTTACTCTCAGGGGTGGGAGCATGGGTGGAAGCTGAAAGGAAGGCTGATTTGAGCTCACTGTGATAGAGAATGCTCCTGGAAGCTGGCTGTCACTAACGGGTGGCTTTCTGAGGAAGCTGGAATGCTCCCCGGTGATGGCAGGAGTCTCTCTGGGAACTAGACATGACTACATGTCTATCCGATTCTCCCTCTAAACGCTCAGGTTCTTGACTGTGGAAATCTAAGTGCTCCATGGCACAGCAGGAGTATAGGCTTTCCTGCAGGAAACATTTTTTCTTCTGCTATTTGCATAATATGGATAAATCTCACATCCCTGCCAAGAGGAATGAAGAGTTCCTTCTTATCTACCTTTCGGGAAAAAGAAAATGAAATTGAGGGTGAGTATTGGCCCTTTACTAAATTCACTTTCAGCCTCTAGGTTTGAAGCTGCATGGGACCTGGTTTAGAATATTTCCTCAGCCACCCTGAAGCCATTCAAGCCAGGAACTAGCCCAGCCAAGCCTCCCCTCCCCTAGGGCTCTCTGCGAGGCACCCATGCTCTTCCCCCTTCTGGCTGGGGGTCCTCTGCCACTCTGGTACCACCTGCTTTGTACCTCGTGTCCTCATATCATCTTTACAGATCTGTGTCTCCCCACTTAGGGCCCAGATCATACATAGGGATCTAATGAAACCACTGTTGTAAAGCAAATAGCAATGGAATTAATGTGATCTCCTTTCTAAGTAATTTACTTCCACATGCTGGGGCTTTCTTGTGCTGGGGAGCTAATGCGGCAGGAGTTTTATACCTGTAGACCTTTTGGAGTTCACAAATCAGTGGCCATACCTAGCGTGGGTTCACTATCAACCAGTTTTATGAAATCATATTTTTATAAAAATAGTTTTTGGAGTCATTCTGCTAATTTTTCAGTATCTTTTTCTTTCCCTCAAGAAATACTCTAGACCTGCCGTCATGGCTCAGTAGATGAGCATTGACCTGGGATCCAGGAGATCGGGGTTCGATTCCTGGTCAGGGCAGGTGCCCTGGTTTCGGGCCCCATCCCCAGTGGGGGGCATGCAGGAGGCAGCTGATCAATGACTCTCATTATTGATGTTACTCTCTTTCTCCCTCTCCCTTCCTCTCTCTGAAATCAATAAAGATATATTTAAACAAAAACAAAAACAAAAAACAAAAGAAATGTTCCACTTCTTCTCATTTTTGGTTGGAAATTGTGGTGCATCCTCTGTGAACATTTCTTTGTGGGCTTTACCAGATGTTGGTACAGGAGGCTCAAGAGGGCCTGGCGATGTTGATCTTACCTAAGTAAACATAGTGATCCATTTGAAAGTTAGCAGCAATGGCTCTAATAACCAACACTTGCTGACAGATAGTGGCAATATAAATATCTGTAGCTTCAACATCATGTAGGACTAGGATTTGGCATTACTCTGAATTATGGCCTTCTAGGTTGTTGATGACACGTTAGGTTTTGTTTTTGAGATGGTGTGCATGTGTTTAAAATGAAGGGGAAAAAGCAAAGCAGTCTTTTTCAATCATAGTTCTAATATTTTTATCCAAAAGATTATTACTAATAAAAATAATTTTGTCCTGTCTCCTCTCTTCACAGAATGATCTAGTAAAACAGATCTTTTTAAAAGCTGTTTTATTTACTACTCTATCTCCAGCACAAGAACAGGGGCTGATGTATAATAAATATATGTTGAATGACTAAGTGAATTAATTAAATATTATTATTACAATATATTACCTTTGGTCAGTGTCACTGAAACGAATTACTGTTCTATTCTGGGACTTTTGACTGGATGTATTGGGTTGCTTGAAGTACTTTACATATTTTCTCCATTTTTGTTGTGGAGACTAGTGAAATTTTAGGGCATTTACATTTTCAAATCATGAATTGGGTACATCAGTTCCTAGAAAATGGTGTGGCAGAATAAAAAGAGGGTAGGTAAAGACATGGGTTATTTTGAACCTTTTCCTTATGTTGCATTAAAGATAACTGATTAGCAAGTGAAAACAGAATCATGCACCTATATCTTTTGAATGGCAAAAGTAAAATTTGGTGGCTTTTTTTTTTTTTTTTTTTTTTTTACCTTAGATAGTGAATAAGGTAAATATCACTGAAAAAGTTAACTGGACTCAAATTTCAATATTCAAACCAGCATTTTAGCCCCTCACCTAGAATGTTTCTCCTAGTTTCTTAGTGCTTGCTTTCCTCACTGGTGAGGAATACCACCTCTGCGGCTGATTCCAACAGTTGTTTGATGCTTGAAAAAAATTGTCCATGAAAGAATGCTTGTGAACATAGAATATTCATAAATGTTCATTATATATTATATATAGCATCTTTTAAAAAACAAAGGGTTTCCCCTGAGATATGCTCATTTTCTACTCCTCAAGAATGCCATGAAACTGGAGAGAAAGAAAAAAAGGAGAGTATGCTAGTCTATCCATCACCTTGGCTAAGCTATAGTATCGCTATTTAATCAAGCACTAATCTAAATGTTACTGTCTAGATATTTTGTAGATGTGATTGACATCCTCAATCTTTTGGCTTTCAGTCAAGGAGATTGCCCTGGATCATGTGGGTGGAATCAATAGCTTGGAAAGACTTAGGCAAAAACTAAAGTTTCCTGCAGAAGAAGGAACTCTGCTCAAGACTACAGCGCCAAATCCTGTCTGAGTTTCCAGCCTGTCAGCCTGACCTGTGAATTTCAGACATGCCAGGTCCTGTAGTTGTGTGAGCCCATTCCTTAAAATACATCTCCTTATATTAGTGTTTGATTTTTGTGTTTGTATGCATATATTATATATATACATATATGTGTACATGTATATGTATACATGTATCAGTTCTGTTTTTCTAGAGAATCCTGATTGATACAAGTAGAGAGTGAGCAGAGAAAAAAAGTCACATTTGCATAATTTTTTCACTTCATAGTATTTTTTCCGAAACTAGTGATATATCTGACATTTGGCAGTATCTAAATTACAACACCAAGTGCACGTATGGGAGTCAAAAAACTCACAAGGTAAAACCCTTTAAAGGGCACATTGCTTTGCTCACAAGTTAGGCAATGGGAACCCAAGAGTTATCTGAGTCTAGTCCTGACCCCTCATGTCAAAAAGTTTCTAAATGTTTTGAAGCCCAAGCTCCCATCACTAACACCATGCTGTCCATCTGCTAATAGGGGGGCTCCTCGCAATTGCACAAAACTTCCCCGGGGTATTTAGAGTACATCAATAGAGTTGGTTTTGCAGAATATAACGTATGGATTCTCTTTAGAAGCAGAGAACTGCAATGCATGCAGACCTACACAAACAAAACAAACATTTTTGGGGAAAGGAACAAATGAAAAAACAAACTTGCTTTGAACAGCAGGAGACGATGTTTTGGCAGCTGAGCAGGGCAAGAGCTTCATGAGCCGCTCTTTGATGCTGCGCTTGGTGCTGCTCTGAGCGTAGAGGAAACCTAGAAGATACCGATGGTTGGGTGCTGTTAACGCTGTCTTCCACGAGAAACCAGGGCGGGCTGCGTGGTTTGTCAGAGGAAGCCGGCAAGCAGGACCTGACCTCAGCCATCCGCTCAGGCAATCACAGGCAGTAGGTTGGGACCCCAGAAGGAAAATCAAAAACCCTTCCCCTTCTGTTTTTCTCATGTTTTAGGTTTTCTTTTCAAACCTTTTCCTTATGTTGCATTAAACATAATGATCAGCAAGTGAAAACAGAATCATGCAAGTGTATTTTTTGAGTCACAAAAGTAAAATTTGGTGGCTTCTTTTTGACTCTAGATTGGGAATAAAAGAAATATCATTGAATGAATTAACTGGATTGAAATGTCAATATTCAAACCAGCATTAAGGGCCCACATGGCAGTTTTCTGTTCTCATTGCTCCTTGTCTTTGATTACCAAGGAGAAAGATGCTTTGCATAAATCATTCACACTGCAATCACCTGGTAGTACATTTGCCTTCTCTGAAAGTGAGAAAATAGATGTCCTTGATATGCAGCTTCATTAGCATAAGCTGACAAGCCCAGAGAGGAGACAGTCCTTCACAATTTTTCTCCTGTCCACACCACTGAATGGAATTATTCAATCAGAGTAACTCCAAAAGAAGCAGCGTGTGTTTGAAATGTTAACCCAGGAATAGACAAAAGGGAATCTGTGACTTCAGATACTTCAGGAGGTCTCAGGAATGTCACGAATCACCTAGTGGGCAAGTCGCAAACACTTGACTGTCGAACTTGGCATCAGCCTGCCCACCTTGAGTGCCCAGAGCTTGAATTTGCATGTGGATAGATATATTGCCTCCCCCAAATCAGTTTGGAAGAGTTTGAATATAAAATGACAGCAAGAGAACCAATTTAGATTGAGTTTAGACCATCTTTATAATAGGAGTCTTGAGAATGTATTGCTTGTTGCTTTTCTACTTTATAGTTTCGATCTCATAATTGTAAGAAATCCTGACCACAAGGCTACTGATCTCTTTCCCTTTGGGGCTGGTTCCACCCGACATTAGTGTCTATTGGCTAAAAAACCTGATAGATTTCTTGTGTGTGGGATGACAGTAAATTAGTAGATGCATAAATCAAATCAGATCATTTCCCTGTTTAAAAGCCCTTAAAAATCTTTATGTTGTCCTTTGGGGGGAAAAACACACACACTTCCCACCATGGGCCTCAATCTTCTTACTCTGAGAGCATTTTCTACCATCCACCGAACTGCTCCAATGGGCCATCAACCATTGGCCACACCACCTTTCTTGCCTTTGTTGGGATTCACAAAACAGGCTGTTCCCCTGCTCTTGACACTGACCGGGTGTGAAATGTCTCCTTCACTTGATATCCCAGGTGCTGAGTGAGAGTCTGGCACGTAGGAGGAGATCAAGAAATGTCTGACAAATGAGTGAATAAGTTCACTTTTAATATCAAGAGAAGACCGGATTTCATGCCCTAGATTGGTATGTAAGTAAACTTTTAAACTTGTAAAATAAAATAAATCTGATTTACATAACACAGACTCTTTAGTTGGCTTCTTTCTACTATGTTTCTACAGGGAAAGGAGTACATACAGCTAAGAGCCACTTCCTTCTCAGGACATTGGGGTTTACTTTAGCTCCCTAGGCAGGATGTTGCTTCTTCTTTCAAGTAACTGAAGACTTCCATTCCACTGTACATGGAATCTAGTGGGTCCTTAGCCAATTACCAATTTCTAAATGCCCATGCAGCCTTTAAAACTCAGCTCAAATACACATGCACCTGGCAAACTATCCCTATTGTATCCTGACGCCTTCTTGAGGAAAGAGAGGCCTCGCCTTCCTCCGCTCTCCCTTCTCTATTGTTCTAGTGTCACACCCTCTTGTTCTGGATATCACATCCTATTGCAGAGTGAAGCCCTCTCCTGACAAAGAAAGAGAAGGTTCTATCAGCCACCAGCAGTAGGAGAGAGTTTTTAGTTTTATTTACTTCTGACCCAGCTCCTTGCTCCAGATTTGATTTCTGGACATCTAGCCAAACTACAATCATCCCTGAGACTGGCACATGGCAGACATTCAAGAAATATTTGCAAGTTGTTTGATTCCCCCCTTTTCCCTTAAATTCTGATACCTGCCAAGCTTGCTCTCTCTACAACTGCTTCCTGGACTCTCAGGCCTGGGTGTGGGGGAGGAGTTTCCTGCTTCCCAAGTCCTCTCAGGTTGCACTCCCTGCTAGCACCCATTATTGGGTAACTAAAGATGTTCTTCCCTGGAGCATCTTTTGAACTGCTCTTATTTTTGGGGGAGGACCCTTAGAACTTTAAAAGAAAAAGCACGCCTGAGAAAGAAAGAGGGCTTAGAAAGGTGCAGGCATGCTCCAGAGGGAGTCAGCAGAGACTACAAGGTAGACAGGCCACTGTTTTTAATCATGAGTTAGAAGTCCCAGATTTCAGTCCCTGTTTTACTACTTCAAGCTGAATGACCTTGAATAGGTTATTAAACTTCCTTGGTTCTCTGTCTTTTCTTAATAAAACAAAAGGATTTATAGTAAAGGATCATTGTTGTCAAAACGCAGTTTAAAGGTCCATTTTAGGAGTACACAGGGAGGGGAAAGTAGGTTTACAGTTGTTCATATGGAAAATAATACAATAAATAATAAATAATAATACAAGAATAAACTCTGTTTTGATAATTGTAAACTTATTTTTTGCCCCACCCAGTATTTAAACAGAAATTGTATATGGTTACTATCTTGTTTTTATAGTGTTTTCTCTTCAGTGAGACCTTTAGCTCCTAGAAGGCTAGATGTGGACATCATATAATTTCCCCCCTCTCTCTCTCTCTCTCTCTCTCTGCTATCAGATTATTATGCTATTTTAAAAATTTGTTTGTTTTCCTTAAAGTGTAGTAGTTGAATGTTCAGGCACTGTAGCAAAACAGCCTGGATTGAGATCCCAGCACTACATGTCCTTGGGTAAGGTTATTTAATCTCTCTGAATCTTTTCTCATCAACAAAATGGATTAGTGATAGTACATAACTCCTAAAATTGTTAGAATTAGAATTTTATGTGATAAAATATAAAGCATTTAGGTTGATGGCTGTTCATAATACACTCTCAGTAAATGTTAGATGATATTTTTCCCCCACTCTTTGAGTACATCAGCTTTCCTCTTACCTCATTCCATGATCTCTGTCTGAACTGTTGCTTTACCTCCATGTGGCCTAGCTTATCCTTGAGATGTCAGTCTAATAATCACTTTCTAATGAAAACCTTATATGACAGACCAAACTGAATTATGAACAGCTCTATTATATGCTTATAGCTTCCTCTATCTCTCTTTGATCTCAAATCTAAATCTCATTTATCTTTATTTTCACAAATGTAATTAAAACAATTGATGATACTATCATGGGTTTGACATATGTCTTCCCTACTGCAATGTAAGATTGAAAATTTCTACTTCCATACTTTACTAGAGGTACTATCCTACTCTAAGCAACCATGTAAATGGACAAGTTATATGAGGAAACTCTTTTCAAGGACTGAATAACAAGCAATGTAGAACTGTGGTACATGAAAGAAAAGATACCCAGGAGGTGAGCTCCACAAATGTCCTGGCTCTCTCTGCCTAGTGACATGTTTCTTCCATAGTTCACAGAGGTGGAGCTCATGTTCACTGAGCTGAGGTGGTAAAGATTGGAATTCTAGGCTTTCAAAGTGACTAGAATTGCAGGAAAGGGTGCTGGAGAAGAGAGACCTGGTATGTGTGTCAGAGGGAAGGATCCCTGTGAGGATTAAATGTGGGTCATTGTGATGATTAATTTTATGTGTCAACTTGACTAGGCTAAGGGATGCCCAGATAGTTGGTAAAACATTACCTTTGGGTGTATCTGTGAGAGGGTTTCTAGAAGAGATTAGCAATTGAGTTGGCAGACTGAATAAAGAACCCACCTTCACCAATGCTGGTGGCATCATCCACTAAGTTGAGGGCTTGAGTAGAACTGGAAGGCAGAGCAAGGGAGAATGTGTTCTCTTCCTGATTTGGGACAACCATTGTCTCCTGCCCTGTGATGTTGGTGCTCCTAGTTCTCAGGCCTTCAGTCTGACTGAGACTTAGACCATTGGCTTTCCTGGATCTCAGGCTTACAGATTTGGACTGGAAATATACCATCAGCTTTACTGAGCCTTCAGGTTGCAGATGGCATATTGTAGTTCTTCTCAGCTCTGTCATTGTGTGAGCCAGTCTCTCATAATAAATATCTTTCTATATGTCTACATGTATCCTATTGGTTCTATGTCTCTGGAGAATACTGACTAATATTGTCGTTGACCAGGGACTGTGTAATGCATACTCAGAGTCAGACTCCATCATATTTAGTAGGCAGAAGCTGCTGCAGGACTGAGAAATGGAGATAGAAGTCATGTAATGCTGAGATATAAACTAGATCTGGCTTAGGCCAAAAAATAAATAAATAAAATGAAAGAAACGGAACTGAGCACCTCTGGCATTCACTGGAGAATTCAGAAAGACTATTATTTTGGACTAAGAATCATTTCCTAGAGTAGGGGCGATACCCTATAACTAAGTATAAGACTAAAATTAGCCTATCCTAACAATACAACTGAAGTTGCCAAGACCAAAAAGAAGCCCTAGAAACTATGGAATGACTTCCAGGACAATATTCAACACACATTAAAAGAAAATAATACAATCAAAACTCCCTAATATGTTTTATAACAATGTCCATCATGCTACCAAAAATTAGCAGACATGTGAAGTTGCAGAAAAATGTGACTCATAAGCAGGATTTAAAACAGTCAATAGAAACAGAGCCTGGAATGACACAGATGTTGGATTTAGAAGAAAATGACTTTAAAGAAAATGATGGTCATAATAAATAAATATGTAAAAAAATTTTAGCAGTGAAATTAAAACTACAAAAAGAAACCAAACGAAAATTCTAGAAAAGAAAAGCCAAATATCTAAAATGAAAAAGAAGCCCTCTTTAAATGGATTTAACAGAGATTGGGGACTATGAGCTTCAATAGAGATGAAAAGAGGCAAATCTTCCTATCTGAATAATAGAGAGAAAAGGAAATAAAAATAGACACATTAATTTGTAAGACAATATCAAATAGTCTAACATGAATATATAGCCAGATGAGATGAAATAAAAAATTTTGGGGAAAAAAAATTACTGATCTTACATTATACTTGGGGAAGAAAAGCAATAAACAAAAATCAATTGCAAAATATAAATTTTGGCAGGTATGAGGTCTAGAGACTTCTGTTGGTAGACGGGTTGGGAGGTAGGGTGGGAAACATTTGTAATTTTAAATATTGTGGTCAGGGAAGGTGTCATTGGAGTTATATTTAAGCAAAAATATCTAATGAGATAAGAAAGCCTTATCTTATTTTGATTATTAGCAATTAGTAAAGAGTATTACATATATTAGCACTAATATACATTTGTGGAGTAATTAATGACTCACTTATTGGGTTACTCAGTTAACACTTATTGGCACTTACAATGGACAAAGTAATACCTTAAATTAATTGGCTATATAACCACTAAGTTTAACGATCTATTCACAAATTCATTGCCTTAGATATTAAAGTGACATCAACTCCCTTATCCCTGCATGTAGACATCAAACCAATCTACTAAAATACTAGCACTTTGATAGTCATGCAATAGAGCAATACAAAAAAAAAAAAAGATTAAAAAGTAAATGTGCAGATTAGTAGGCCACTTTAAATTTTGATGGAAATGACTGAAAATGTGTTCATTTTTACCAATGGGAAAGGTTTTATCTTAAAAAGCCCGAGGCTACTGAAAACAGATCAGCTGTCATCATCTGGTGGCCCCATATTTCTGACCCTCTGCATCTCAATAGGGGTCCATGCAAGGGGTCATTTTTCACTGACTGCTTTTCTCGTTACACAAAAATCCACATTACCTGGGAATGTCAGGTTTCCATGGTGGATGATGGGCCATGAATTATGAAATCAAGAAGTAATGATGATGGTGATAGACATGGTAATTTCACTGTGATGAGAATCATGCTTACTTTCCTTCTTTTTGCAGTAGAGCTGATAGCAAAGCCAAATATTCTCTGTGGCTCTGCCTGGGAATAAAGGCTCTACTGCACTATTCGCAGCCTGTTCAGCTTCTAGCTTGTGCTCTTGAATTATGGACAATGTTTTTCTTCCTAGACCCTAAGCCTCTTAGGGATGTCTGGTGGAGGAAAATGGCTAATAATCTTTCCATGTCTTTCCATGAATCAATAACTATGACAAAATCACCAGGAGTTTCAATGGCACTGTGATCCCATCTGCGTCTCCTGAATCAGTGACAAGGTGACTCGTAAGCAGTGACTTCAGACTGGGGCTGGAAAGTACATTCTTCACGGGGTGCAAATGTGAACTTATCTGCAGCATGTCTGATATTTTTCAATGGGCTTGTGGCTCATAAATACTCAAACACAGGAATTAAAGTGGAATACTGAAAATATTTAATCCCCAAGAAGTCAGGGACAGAGGAATAGAGAAGTAAAGAGAATACATAATAGGACAGCAGACTTTACTGAAAACAGATCAGAGTACAGCTTATATTTTCAAATGTTTTCCTGAAGAATCAGGGGCCCAGATAATTTGGAGATACTCTTGCTGAAAACTACCACCACAACGAACCGATTGTAACTGGACTGCAGTTACCCTTTAAGAAAGGTAGCAGCAGGGTTAGTTGCTGAAAACCATGGGAAAATATCTACACTTAATTTTGTCACTTCATGAATTTTGGAGGCAGGATACTGACCTTACTAATTGACCTGTTTCCTTTTGCCTGATTATAAAATTACCTTTTTAAATCTATCAGTTAATTAAGAAGGAGGGAAGGAGAAGGTGCTTGAATTTGCTCAAAATAATCTACAGAATTTAAATGCAAATAGAGTCAATTCAACTCTGCTTAGAGCTGCCACTTGAAGACACCTGTTTCTCAGAAAATAAACGCTGGTCTGTCTGTCAGCCTCTCAGTCTCGTTCCTATGTCTCTCTCTGCCTTTCCAGCTTTGTGTGTCTCACTCTCTTCCTTGGTCGTTGTCACTTTCTCACCTCTCTCTCCCATGCACTCTCCCTGCACGTCTCTCTCTGTCTTAGCCCTTCTATGTCTCTGATTGTGCCTCTCCTTCACCTTTCTCTGTCCTCTGTCTCTGTCTAGCTGTCTCCCTCTGCCTCAGACTCAATCAAGGCTGGGTCCCATTTGATCGTTACTTTTGTGCTGATTGCATGCCTCATGAAACATTTAGAGAGAGCTTTAGTCGGCTGAGGACAGGATAATTATTGTACGCTGTTGCTGAACAATTACATGATCGCAAGCCACAGTGCTTTCAAAATCAGGACTAAGTGCTTGTATTTGAACACATTCCTGCCCTGCTCTATTGGCAGAGCCAGCCAGGGAACACAAGCAGAAAACAACACCGTAAAACATCAATTTTCTTTGGGATCCTTTAAGACCCATCATCGAAGCCCAATTTTCTTCTGTTCCTCTGCAAAAAATTGCCAAAATGCTTACTTACATGGTGATATATTTTTGGAGTAAGGTACAGTCATTTACTAAATGGCAACTTCATCACAGTGTAAATGACGTAAACTGTGCAACATCATTAAAAAAATGTATTTAAAAAATTATAATTAATAGGAAAGATAAAATAGGAAGCTAAAATTTAACTATTTGCATACCATTTGATATTATTTGAATATTATTGTGACATTTTTTTGGCTTTAAAAAAAGAAGGACCTTCTGTCATATGTGATGACATGGATAAACCTTGAGGGCATTAGGCCAGGTCAGATGAGCCAGGCAGAAAAGGGTAAATACGGCACAATTCCACTTATACGAGGCACCTGAAAGAAACCAGGTCATAGAAGCAGAGATCAGAAAGGTGGCTGCCCAGGGCTGGGCAGGGGAAAAGGGGAGATGCTGTTCACTGGGTATAAATTTTTGATTTTGCCGGATGAATAAGTTCTAGAGATCTGCTCTGCCACATGGTGCCTGTAGTTCACCACACTGCACTGTGCATTTAAAAATGTGTTAAAGGAGTAGATCTCTTAGTAAGTATTTTTGTCAACATGAAATAATGTAAGTAACTTGGGGCACATTAATTGCGCCACTTGCAGTGGAAAGACTTGCAGCTTTATATTCAGAAAAAACTGGTTCGAGCCTGAGCTTTTCCACTTTGGGCTGGAGACTCTGGACGAGTGCCGTAACCTTGCTGAGCCTCTTGGACCTCACCTGGGTGATGGCAACACTGATAATTCCAGCCCTGGCCATGTCCCGGGGAGGGTGGGGGCTCAAACAAGGCTGCGTGTACACAGCTCCGGGCTAGTGATGCCCTCTGCCCGACGCAGCGGATGCCCGGAGAGAGGGTAAGGCTCGGCACCCAAAGCAAAAAGCAAGATTTCAAAAGTGACAGCAGTACCTTTTGTGAGATAGCAGCAATGAAAGCATCCCCCACACCCAGATGCCTATCTGGAGTGATGCCTCCTTAATAATATATTTTTAAAAATATGAATTAAACCTAAATTCTACTGCACTAATTATTGTCTTCAAGCTAACACATGTAACCCAGTATATACATAAAATTTAGTTCCCAAAAGCCTCGTTTCTCATGTTCACTGAACTTTACATATATATAATAAGCATTTTTAATGCTCAAGCAGTGTAACTTCAAGTTTTCCTTTGGGATAAGTAAAAAAATCAGAAAGTTACATTTGAATGAAGTGGTTTCTTCTGATAAAAAAACCCCCACAAATATAATTTATGAATTGAGTTTTAAAATGATTTGGGATTAGAAAGTTCATTTTCCTTTCCAAAAGAGTGTCTCTTTACTATATCATGAATCTTTCTGCTCCTCCCCTGCTCGGTCCACATTAATTTTCATATAGCCTCGCTACCCTGTTCATTTTATCATTAGTCAGTTCCCTGATGACTGCCCTTTAAAAGCATGCTTAAAAGCCTTTAAAATTTTATTTATTCTATTCAGCTTCTTTTAGTATAAAATTCTATAGAGACTCATAGTTAATTGCAAGAACGTTGGCTTTTACTTAGGGTGAAACAGGGAGAAAATGAAGGATCTTTGACAACAGGAGTGCTGTAATCTAGCTTATGTTTTGTTCAAGATATAGTCATGGTGCATTGGCAAAAATGAACCCAGTCCCTGCTCTCATGAAACTTAAAATCTAATGGGGAAGATAAATATGAACCAAAAATGCAACAGTAACACAAGAAAGTCTTCTAAATTTCACTTGAACATGATCTTGCCCTAAGGAAAGATGCGGATAAACAAGGCCTAAAATGCAGGACTCTAACCACAAGAAGACGACCTTCCACATGGCACTCAACCTTCCCAAGAACGCCATGCAGCAGATAATACTATTGACAGACAAATGACAGGCAAGGAAATTAGTTGTAGTGAGACGCTTACAGCTTCTAAGTGGCAGTTCGAGATATGAGGGCATGTCCATCTGTCTAACTCCTGTGTTTGACGTCTGGCTTCTATATTACACTATAACGGCTCTAATAGACAATTAGACTACTTCACTTATCGGGTAGCCTTCAGCTACAGAACATGTTGTACTTTGTGGAGTGGTTTTTATCCGAGCCTCACCCTGCCCTCCCGTTAGGCTTCTTAAATCATCCCATCTTAGATATGGTACCCAAAAGTTGGTGACCTGCATTCCTCTGCTGGAAATGCTGACTCTAATCCCATTTTCTGTAGGATATCCATCAAATTCCTGGTGGTATTAAAAAATAATGCAGTTGAAGAAAAAGCTGCACTAGGAGATCCAATTTCTTCATCTGAAAAATGGAGGTAATAATATGTGACAGTTACTAATCTCAAGGGAGTTAGATGAATGAAGTCATTGTTGCAGCAAATCCTTCAAGTGCTAGAAGAAATAACATATAATCCATTATAACCTCTAATATGAAAACTACTTCCCTATCCTTCTGGGTCATTGTATTCAATTCTCATCTTTCAACAATGAATTTATTCTATACATTGATTTGTTCATTAATTTAACTAACAAATATTTATTGAGTGTATATAAGGTAGACCCTGTGCCAGACACTTGGGATGAAAATCACGTAAGATATGCAGTAAAGCTCCAACGCTTACAGTTTTGTGCATACCCGTTCCTTGGCTCCAGCTGCTCATTAGAGTCACCAGGTGGCTTTACAGATTAGCCAGGCCTGCTGGGTCACTCCAGAACAAAGGACTCTCGTACATCAAATTCAAAACCAAACCTGAGCAGCATTGTTCTGTGCCGGGCCAACCACGCCAGGTAGGTTTTCCTAAGAACCATGGTTTACAGTTCTGCTATTACAAACTGACCTAGTTGTTTCAACATAAACACTGGACTGGGTTGAAGGGTGTCTCTCAAAGTTCATGTTCACAATGAACCTCAGAAATGTGCACTTATTTGGAAATAGAGTCTTCACAGATGCTATCAGTTAAATTCGGAAGAGGTCATACTGCATTAGAGTGGGCCCTAAGCTGAGTGACTTGTGTCCTTGCAGGCACATGCAGATGCACACAGGAGGAAGGCCACGTGATGAGGGAAGCAGAGATTGGGGTGATGCCCCTACAAGCCAAAGGACATCGGTGATCACTAGCAGCCACCAGAAACCAAGAGACAGGCATAAAGCAGATCATCCCTCAGAGCCTCCAGAAGGAGCCATCTGCGCTGTCACCCCAATTTCAGGCTTCTGGCCTCCTAAACTGTGAGATAATAAATTTCTGTGGTTTTAAGTTATTCAGTTTGTCGCAACTTATTACAGAAGCCCTAGGAAACTAACGAGACACCAATTCACAGATTTTCAAGACCATCATAAATAGTTAAACTAAACCATGGCCAAATATTTATCCTTTAGTTTATATAAAATATTCTTTTAACATAATCAGTGCTGTACTTACAGTACTTTCTTAACAGAACTGGAAATTTTTATAAATTGCTACCCAGCATATTTATCCCGGGCAAATTAGTCACTGTCCACAACTGAGTAGATTTTTACTCGTGTGGAATTGCCATGTTTTACATTCTGCAGTAAACCTCTGTCGAGTGCAAGCCTTCACAAAGGACTAGATGAGAAATGAGGGTCTTGGTTTCACATTAATTAGTTAATTAATTAATCAGATATTCATTAAACACCAGATGACTTTTCGTATCACTGAGGCTAAAGCCAAATTCCCTACAATGGCCTACAGTAGAGTGTGCACAATCCTCCCGCCCGAACTCATCGGTCTATCTTATATTCTATTTATGCTTCTCACTCTGTCTGTCACCCACTGGTCTCTGACCGATACGTCTCCTAAACAAGGGGAGAGGCCTCAGGAGACATGAATCCTGGTGGCGCCTTGATCTTGGACTTCCAACCTCTAGAACTGCGGGAAAACGGGTGTTGGTTGGTTAAGCCACCCAGTCTTTTGCTGTAGTGGCTCTAGCAAACAAACACACCTAGCCATAAACTACTGTCCAACTCGGAACAGCACTGAGGAGGAAAAGGGGCACTGTCAATAATGATACCAAGACAGCTGGCATAAACTGTGACTGCCCAGGTATAGCAGGCTCTTTGGTAGCCCTTCCCCGAGTCCTGTCACTATTAGCGTGAAATGTACTTTATTTACCATTGCTTTTCAGAGAGAGTGGAAGGGAGAGGGAGAGGGAGAGAGAGAGAGAGAGAGAAACATCGATGTGAGAGAGACACATTGATTGGTTGCCTCTTGCACATGCCCCAATTTGGGCCAGGGATCGAGCCTGCAACCAAAGTACGTCCCCCTGGCCAGAATCGAACCAAGGACCCTTCAGTTTGTGGGCCAGCATTCTAACCACTGAGCCAAAACAGCTAGGGCTGTACTTTACTTAGTTCTATGTTTATTGCCTGCTTGTCTACGCCAGACAGGAAATTCCTTGAGGGAAAGTATTTGTGTTTTTACTGCTCTGTACCCAGTGTCTAAATGTCTGGCACACAGTAGCGTCTCAATAAAAATATGTTGCATAAGTAAATGTAAACTGTAGGAGTGGTTGATATTCTTTGTTCACTATATAAAGGTGTCCATGTTCACTGATCTTTATAAAAAATCAACTCTCTCAATGTGACTACCAATTATTTTGTACCTGCTACATGCTAGGCAGGGTGCCAGGCACTTTACATATGCTATCATCCATTCTTACAACAACTTTGCAAGCTGGGAATGATCCTTATTTTATAGTCAAAGAACTTAAATATCTCAGAGGTTTTAAGGTCACTTCTCCTTTATCCCTCAGCAAGTACCTAAGGATTTAAACTCAGGTCTGTGTTTCCCTTTTTTAAAAATTAAGTTTATTGGAGTGACATTGGTTAATAAGATTATATGGGTTTCAAGTGTACATTTCTACGATACATGATCTCTATATTGCATTGTGTGCCCACCACCCAAAGTCAAATCGGCTTCTGTCACCATGTAGTTGACCCCTTATTACCCCCCTTCCCTTCCGTCTGGTAACTGCCACAGTTTTCTGTGTCTGAGTTTTTGTTTGTCTGTTTTTTGTGCTGTTCTGTCGCTTTGCATCTCCTAAAGCAGAGATGTTTGCACATCCTCAGTAGCTAGAACGGAGCATCAATTCAGATTTCATATCAGTAAGTCTATCAAAATGATCAATAGTTACTAGTCACAATATTAGACACGTTGAGGTACAAATGATATGCACAAATTATGTCAATGTGAGATCAGAATAGGTCCTATTCAATTAAACAGTGTGGGTGGAAAGATCCCCAATGCTTGAATCCTAAATTCTCTGTCAGCTCAACAGGAAAATCAAGGACCACAAACCAATGTTCCTAAGTGGATACGGGCAGCTCTTCCTTCTAATTTGATTTTTAGTAACTAATGCATTAGACTGGTACACAATGTGAAATATTGTCCTTGAAAACAGGCAGCTATGTCTGCTGCTCAACATTTTATTTATTAGAAACAGAGCCGGGAAAACCCAATGCTAAAATATATCACAGCCGCTGAGGGCCTATGTCCTGAAGAAGAAACTTAATTTCATGCCAATTAAGTAGATGCTCTCTGATATCTTTTTATGTTACTTGTATCTTGACCACATCAAAATGTTGCCTAAGAGAATCCTTTGGAGTTACATAAAGTAAAGTCACACTTTGCATACAAATTTGAAATAATACCATAGAAATAATAAAGTCTCACACCATGAGAACATTTGAAAGTAATGAGATACTCAAATTTTTGTTACATTTTTAAAAGAATTTCATGACTTCAAAGCTGGCAGACTGACAGAATGGTGATTTAAAGCAATATAATATCCCTTAAAGTTTGTAACAGAAACGCTGGTCATCCTTGTTAGTCTTACGGGAACCTTAAATTGACGTCATCAAGAACATGTTCTTCAAATAAAACACAACTTCTTCATCATTCACACCAACCAGGCTTTATTTTAAAAGCAGTGGAGCTAAAATTTTAATCCTGAAAATCCTAGCATCTCTCAATTCAGTTTTACAAATGTCTGTTAATGATATGGACACATTAAAGGCTCCTTGATGCTTTCTACTCCCAGGGATCTTAGGATTTTATTGGAAAGAAGGTGAACTTTTGAGAGATAAAAGTGAAATAATTTAGAAACAATCGCTTCACTCCAGAGGCTAATTCTGTGTCTACCTCTGTCATTCAGAGCTCCCTGCACTGTAGCGGACCTATCAGGCTCTCCGGCTCCTCCAGATCTCCATGGCGTGGTACAGAGCACTGCTTAGGAAACCGAAAGCCGTATTTTAGAAACCTGCTGTGACTAAACATTGTAAAAGGCACACTGTACATACGGGCATACTTTGGAGATATCATGGGGTGGGTTTCAGGCCACCACAAGAAAGTGGGTCGTAATCTTTTTGCAGGTGGTGGGTCTTGCCTTCAATGTGTAAGAAGCACAATGTCTGTGAAGCTCAATAACGTGAAGCGCAGAAAACACTCTCTCATAGGAATCACTGATCAAGGAGGACACTGAGCTCAGGGACGTGTTTGCTTGCCTCAGATCAGAAGTCTAAGAACTGATGGGATGTGTCTATGACCTGGTCTGTCTGAACACTAAGGCAACATACACTACTCATGTTTCATTCATCTCTGTCTCCCGGCATCATGTCTACCTAGCATTGGCTGCTCAATACATATTTGTTAAATGAATGGATCAATATATTGGTTGAATTCCAAAGCAGAAAGAGAGGCTTCTTTTATATGAATAAGTTATGTCTTTTATAAGGTTTCCAAAAACAATTAGCATTTGACTGGGACAATCTGAAATGCCAGACCCTAGCAAACCTATCTGTCACTTGGAGACAGGGCATTCAGAGAGCTGAGCCTTGAAAACTTGCCACCTTACTTGGTGGCATTCAGTGTTAGGCTCTGCTGGTTGGTGGGAGTCGGCGGGACAGGGGAAAGTGGTGGTAACAGGGAACCCAGCATTTTCAACAAACTTTAATAGTCTGAGAAAACAGTGCTGATGAAACACACTCAGATCATAATAAGAAACAGGCCAGAGTTATGAAATTGAGATAAGATATTCATAGCGAGATAAAGCAATATTGTACTCTCAGCCTAAAATGTTGTGGGAAGCCTGTAAAAATGGTTTCTTGGGTAAGGAAAATTATGGATCCTATCTTCCTCTCTGGATGACTAAAGCCATTAAATTGAACACGACCTCAGGACTGCATGTGCATAGAATCAAGCAGGACGATTTGCCCAATAAGTATTTTTATAGGCAAGATAGATCTGAGTTTCATGGGCGCTTAGGGGGGCATTGAACTGAGTAAGTTTGAGCTTCATGTTGATGAGAATAGGTAACAAATGCTGAGGGTTTTTGAGCACTTTACAAAGCACTATCCGATTCAGTGTATTTTATCACTATCTGTCATTTCCACTGTATATTTACTCTTCTGCCAAGACCGGGCTGTTAGCCACTTCCATTGTTCTCATAGTGATCTTCATCACACCTGAATTTCATCATCTTTAAAACATTTCTTAAGCTAGTTTTGTTTTGTTGAATTTCTTTTAATTTACTTTTAACTCTTGATTTCTAATGGTAGGCAGAATGGTCATAAAAGTGGTATCTGGGAGTAGAACCTTGATCTAAGCAAGGGAGCCTATAATGGGGCCAGAGCCCCTCTCCTTTCGTCTTTCTTTCTCAAAATGCAAGTTCCATGAAAGCAGTGGCCCATGCCTGCTTTTGCTCTGTTGTATCTCCACTGTCTGGCTCATTGGAGGCACCTAATAAAACTTATGAAGGGTAATAATGATAATGGATAAGGGTTCCTAAGAATTACATGAGTCTATTAACAATTTATTAGCACTATGTGTCAGACATCCTTCTGAGGACTTTCCACGCAATGACTCACTTAATCTTCACAACAACGCCATGAAGAAGGCATTATGATCACCCCCATCTAAACATGAGGAGACTGGGACCCTGAGAGATATACAGTAGCCTGCTGGGGTCACTTAGTAAGCAGCAGAGCCAAGACTTGAACCCATATCATCTATGTCTGTGTTCAGGGCTCTTAACAATCACTTGCCCAATGTTGGCCATATCTCATAACAAATAACTGGTCAATAAGGCAGGTAGTGTGGGGAAGCGATGTCTTGAAAGAGACCTTTGTGCAATCACTATATAAGATAAAACAAAGTGGCCTCTCATACATCAAGGAAGGCTAGCTCAATAAAGAAAGGCCTGGAACTTACCTAGAAAATTCACGACTGGCTATACCTTCAATTGCCCAAGCCTACTGCTTTGAGCAGACTGCCGTCAGCCCCTCTCTGCTCTGAGGCAGCCTTGAAGTCCCACTCTGTTACATTATCAATTTGAAATCAAACATAGCAGGTGGCGCCTGGCTCTCCTAGGTGGGTACCTCTCAGTTTGCCAAAGATTCATAAAAACAATATTTTAAAGAACTGCATTTATGCAACAAGCTAATTTTCTTCTCAGTTTGAATTCCATCATTCTTTAGCCCTAAGAATAAAAAGTGAGCGAGCTGAAGCAAATAGATAGAGCTCGACACTTCTGTATGTTACGTATGTTGACTCTTCCACGGTAGAAATTCTGCTCCTATAGTCAAGCTGCTCACCCAGAGTTGAGACTCAAGAATCCAGAGAGTTTTTATATATGCTTTTTCAAAATAGAATTTTAATTGATTTAATAACATTGGTTTAAAACTACACAAAACTTAATTCCCCCAGGAAAGACTTGTGATAGCATATTGAACTATTGTCTAACAGAAAAGCTCATTAAAAACTGTGCCCCTGGTTTCTATTCGGGGTCAGGTCATAGAGACACTCTCTGCCTAAGATGTAGCAAAATTTCACATTTCCACAAGGAAATCAGGTACTCACTATAAACCATATTTTCTGTACAAATAAGATAGAAAAATGAGCCACTCTCATCAGTAGGGAACCCTCTCCAAATCCAGGTTCTCAGGTGCCAGACCAGGGGCAAGCTTGTAGGCAGGTCCTATCGACAGCCGTCTCAGGCCTGCCTGTGTGTGAACTGTTTCCCACGTCATTCCTGAGGGCCTTCGGTTGAGAAGGATTCCTGGCTCCTTGGGGTCCTTGCAATGCTTGACTAAAGGAAAGCTTGAGAGGTGAGGCGTGCAGACAATAAAGCAGGGGTACAGCGGGGCTCTGTCTCCCCTCCCTTCTGGGCGAAAGGAGACAAAGCTTGGATAATGTATGAATTAATCATATCATCTACTCCTCTTCCGTTCTGATTTTCCTGTTCATCACAGTACTCATCGGGGCCAACAGAGGTGATTTAAATGTGTACATGACGAGACAACATTAGCTGCGTTTCTGAAAACACCTCATGTAATGTGTTTCTGTTTTAACATGTATTAGAGCTAGACATTTAAAGTCAACCTCTGCAGAGCCCTTTGGAAACGTGAGCACTCCTTTCACGAAGCTCACTTCTTGTCATTCATCCTGCAAATCAGAGGCCAGGGTTCTGAGGACCTGTGAAGTAAGGCACGTTTGTGGGGCATTCGGACTCTCTGTGGCAGCTTCTACACGAACCCCTGCAGCACACTGGACCTCCCGGAAAGCCCTCAACTCAGAACAGCTGCTCTTGGATTTCTTGGTATCATCTGGCATTTAGGCTACCAACTGCATTTCTCCTGATCAAATATAACTTAGCTTTTGGGCACTAGGAATAATTGCAAAGCCAAAAATAAATGGTTATACCCCTCTAAACAAAGCAAGAAATTATAAAATCAACCATTAGTATTGAAATACAGCCGTATTGTATTTTTTTAAAGATGTTCTTGCTGGTTTTATTTTGGGACCGTGGCTAGATGGTCTTTATCCATGAAAGTGAGTGATTATTTTCATGAGCAGGAGAGAAAGAAGTGTGTGGGAATAACATTTAAATTGCTGTTTTCTTTGAAGCTATGCTAGGATGTATAACTTGTGGGTCTGCATTCTTCAGAATTTAGGGATATTTATACCTATTTTAAAATTTTTTGAGAACGGTTATGTTTTTGTTTGCAGTTCTTTGACATATGATAACACTAGATTAAAAGTTAAAAGGCTTTTGCTTGATGCAATATTAATCCTTTCGTGGAATAACATTACTAAGGAAAGAAAAAAAGATGAAGGCAAAAATGTTTCTCGTTAGCATTTTGACTTCTGGGGGAGGACTTGAGACTGAATTCTAGTTGTTTGTTTTCAGTGTTTATTGTAGCTTAAACTGAAATGTGTGGGATTTAGTCATAATGTCCTAATACCATTAAAGTTGTATACAACTGAGCCGTTCAGTACCATAAAAAATGCCAAGTGTATATTTTTAAAAGTGTGTTTTTTTAAGCTAGAAAATAATACCACAGCATTTATTTTTTAACTATTATTTGTCTAAGAAGTGCTATATTAAAATATCTATTGTTCTAGGGCTTGTTAATAATTGAAGACATGATTTATTTCCAGGAGACTAACCTACTCAATTCTAAGAGGAACAATAGAAAGAAATACATTAGGACAAAACCTAAGAACTGTGTGTGTGATAAAATATGTTGAAAGTTAAAAAATG
This sequence comes from Miniopterus natalensis, assembly GCF_054644295.1. NCBI lineage: Eukaryota > Metazoa > Chordata > Mammalia > Chiroptera > Miniopteridae > Miniopterus > Miniopterus natalensis. The sequence goes on along the minus strand of NC_142081.1, from coordinate 191,314,777 downwards.
CATTTTTTCAGTGTATGCTCCAATATATAGCAATTTGTTTTCACTTTTAAAACTATGTAAAAGCTATAGATTACATTATCGTATGATTAGAAAATACAGATTTTCTAGGATAATTCTAACTACATCACATTTTCTTTTTAACTTAAGTAGACTTGTTAAAGCATGCTGAAGTGTAGATTTGATTTTCAGGCTTTTACTAAGATTTTCATATAAATGAATTTAAAACTTTTTCCATGGCATAAATTAATATAAATAAACAAATTAGAAAAAAATTGCCAGAGGTAGATCGTTTTATACACACACACACACACACACACACACACACACTTCTATTTTATTATTATTATTTTAAAGATTTTAAAATTGATTTTTAGAGAGAGATGAAGAAAGGGAAAGGGAGAGAGAGAAACATTGATTTGAGAGCAAAATTTTAATCAGCTGCCTCCTGCCTGATCCCTATGGGGGATCAAGCCCAAAACTTAGGCATGTGCCCCTACCAGGTATCTAACAGGCAACCCTTTGGTGAATGGGATGAAGCCCAAGCAATTGAGCCATACTGGCTAGGGCTAGATCGCTATATTTTTAATTAATATGGCAAAGTAGAAGCTTTGCTTTAAAATTTTCATGTATCTGTATTACTATAATTAAGAGAAATCCTCAGAGCTTAAGTGTTCCTTGCCACCTTTCAACTATTACTTATAAAAATTCTGATTAGAACCTAGATAATTTACCAGTATTTACTAAATGCCAATAAATATAGAGCATAGTTCTCTCCTCAGATCTCATGCTCTAGTAGGAGATGAATATAAATAAATAGGACTTTATCATACAACTTGATAAGTACAGTGTTCTAAATTAATGAGAATGCTCTGAAAATCTACAAAGGGGGCACCCGACTTTACAAATTGAAGGGGATCCACTTATGGAGGCTTTTCCAAAAGGATGGCACAATGGTTGGACTATTACATGGACTCAAGTATATCACAGTTTAACTCATAATTGTCCACAATTCATGATGTTTTAATAACAATTAATGGTAATCAAAGTAAGATCTGGTAGACCCAACTTTAGTTAATGTTCAAAATGATGACCCAAACAACTGTTGCTTTAGGTTAGAAGTATATTGATTTAGACTCTCCAATCTTTCCTTTCCCCATAACTATAGGTACTATGTTGAGGGAAAAAGACAGAAAACAGAAAGAAATTTCACCAGCTCCTTAGTCCCAGGACAATTGAATGGTTAGTGTACCTGATCATGGGTTCTTCCCAATCAATGGGACACATTTCAACCTTCCTATTTGCATGTGTGCTGTGCACTGAGGTGGAAAAGTTTCAGTAAAGTTGAATGTCATCTAAGGGATCAGAAACACATATTTGACTGAAATAAGTGTGGAGGACAAACACACAAAAAAAGATGATTGGAAGATGAATCTAAGAGGTTAAGATGTAAATATTGTAGAAACTGAAAGTGAAACTGGAATTCGTAAGACAGAGCTGCTTAGTTTTTCCTTCCTCTAATTTTTCCCTGTCCATTTGTTCCTTCCTCCCTCCCCACCATGTACACACATATTTAAGCCTTTTATAGTTTAATAAAATAAAGCAATTTATTCCACAACTTGCTGCCCTCTAGCATCAGAATTTCAGGCCACCACACACCTGAACTTCTCTCCTAAAGTTCATCAAGACATCCCATCTCTCTTCTCAGTTGACTAGATCATTTTGCATTGTGTGACATTTCAAGACTATTCCCTCCTTGAATTTATTTCCAGTCTTGACTTATTGATGCTACATTCTCCTGATTTTCCTCTCACAAATCTGTGGCCATTCTTTCCCAATCTGTATTTGGGGCTCCTTTTATTTCTATTGCCCTTGAATTTGAATATTCATGTTTCCTGGAGTTCTATCATTGGTTTGCATCTTTCTTTAATCCACACTTACATAGGCATTGCTGATAAATAACAGTAGATTAAAACAATAAAGCTAAAAATCTCTACCATCACGGAGCTTAAATTCTACCGAGGAGAAATGTATAATATACAAACAAAACATATAACTATCAGATGGCCTTGAGTGCTATATATCCAAAGTGGAAGTCATCAAAATTGTGTAATTAATCCTTCTTCCGAGTCCTTGCAAATGATATCTTGTTCTTCAGCTAGAAAACTAGGAATCATCCTAGACTCTCAGATCCAACTCAACTTATCTCAACATCATAACTCTAAATTCTGTCAATCCTAAACTCTACAAATCTATAAAAATATCCATATCCCTAATTCTACTGCCTTTATTTTGGCTGCTTTATTTCTGTTCAAGTTCCCCACTCTCATTCTCTACACTGCTTTAGAGGGAATTTCAACAAGAAGAACCTTATCACGCCACCCTTGGCATAACATCTTTTAATAGGTCCCTAATATTTGAGATAAATTATGGTCTCTCTTACAAGTAAATAGAAATTCTACACTGTTTTTCTTAGCAGGCAATCCTAAAGAAGTTCTTATCACTTAAAAATCCTTTCTGTGGTTTCCAAAGATATTTTTCACCTTGTATTAACCAATGTTCCCAGTTCCTCTCCTATCACATCTGTCCAAACATTTGGTAGACCAGCCATACTCAACCAGCCTATCCTTGCTAGTCAGTCATGGCTACTACCATCACCACCCTCATCTCTTAATGAGCACCAACAACATATCTAACAGTGTTTACTGGTATGTGACTACTTTGTACATATAACTTTAATTTACTTAAGAACCCTAATGAAGTAAGTATTCTGATTTCTATATTATAAATTAGAATACTAGAACACAAGAGCTTAAGTTTCTTGCCTACAAGGTCCTTGATCACACACAAGATACATATTTCTTGCCAATTAATTGGGGTTAATCATTTTCACTTCATGGAACTGTCATTTTAAGGATTAACTTAACTTACAAAAATATCTAGTACAGACACTGGCACCTAGTAGGTCTTCAAGCAATGATAATTATGATGACAAGGATGATCACATCGTATAATCTTCTGACAGAAGAGACAGAGGTGCTGAAGGGAAAAGTTCTGCCCCAGATAAAGTCAGTCCTGAGCTCATAACAGCATTTATTGAAGAGCTGCTCTTTAATATTCAGACATTTACCTCTTAAACTCAGGTAGGCCTATCTAACACAACTGTAGTGTAGGAATAGGCTTGGAGTACATTGTTCCAATCATTCATTCATTTAAAAATTATTCCTCCAGGATCTTTCATGTGCCAGATTCTGAGATTACATAGATTTATTTAAAAACACAAAGTCATGTCCTAAAGATTTTATCAGTCATCTATATAAATCACTAATAACATTCACTCCAATAATAGTTATTGAACACTTACTCCATGCCCAGGGTTCTAATAGGTATGAACAAAGCTCCCAATGCTCTAGTCTGCAAGGCAGACATCTACAATATCTACTTTCATCCTGCTTTGAATGTTGCCCAGGCCCCACCTATATCTACTCATCTTTTTCTTCTCCTATATTTTTGCATATGTCTCTATCTTGAACTAGTCCATAAGTAATTGGAAGAAAATGTGTCTCCCACTTATATTTCAACCCCTCACCACTTCCCACCTAGTGCAAAGCAAAACAGTTAAATTTAACCCAAGGCTGGTACCTGAAAAATGACTAGTAATAAAACCACAGTTATTAAAGACAGAGTGCAGATCACAAATATGATAATAGTTTGTCTGGGAGCCTTCCCTGTGGCCACTCAGATCCTCAGCACTGTCTAGGGCGTGATCTCAGGCAGACACATCAGTGGATTACTCCAGTGCCTGAAGGAAAAGATGTTCTTTTCTTGGTGTCTGTTCTACACTCCTGCACAGTTTTGCTGCCATGAAAGAAAGGGAGGGGGACCTTCCGGGGGCAAAGCCCGGCTTGGAGCCGAAACACCTGCCTGGAGAGAGGCCACTCACGTGACTTGTAGGGAATTCTTTACCCTGTTCTGGGTCATCTCATACGCACATGCTGAGGGCACTAGCAAAGGTGGCTCCAGAGAGTGTTTGAAAGAATTTGATACTTGAAATTGGAAAAGAAAACCATAATGACAACCACATAACTATCATAGGAAAATCAGAATGTCTTTATTTTACCATCTAGAACTGATTTTCAGTACAAATGGAGGTAGTACTAAAGCTGTTTTCATTTTTAAGGCTTTAGAAAGTTTTCACATAGCCCTGACTTTGAGCAAAATTTAGGATCTATCTTGGATGTGGCTACTGACCCTCACACAGTGAGACTCTTGCCTGTTAACAGTCTAGCTTTCAATCTGTCTGGGTATTTCATAGATAGATATTTAGGTCACAATTATTCATGCAAATTAATAAAGTTAAGGTATAGGTTTAATCTCTCTCCAATTCAGTCTTTAACCATAATGATTTTTGAGATAACTAATTCTATTTTTTTTCTCAAAGCTATCACGGAAAGATTTTTAAAAAGCTAGAACAGGTAACTGTATCCTGTTTACTGGTTTTCAGTGTTAAAGCACAAGAAAAGAAACAGCTAACCAAGCATGAATAGGCTTCCACTAAATACACATCTTCAAGTTCCAGAGACAGCTCATGCGAATGTCACCTTGAATGTTAAGTGGGGTTTTAGATGGGCTTACATCAAATCTTCCCTAGGTTTTGTCTCATACAAAAGATTTTATCAGCACATTTTTTCAGTATAAGTTCACTGTTCAATTAAAGGTTGAGGTTGAATCAGGGGAAACAATACAAAGTGGAGTCAATAAAAGTGTTTAACTTTGGTATTGATCAGCTCAGAGATTAGTCTTATTTCATGAAGCCAATCCAACCTGGCCAATGTTCCTACCACTGTGTTTGTCACCACTTAATAACTGAGGACTTATAAGAACTTTAATATCATAACTTAAAGCCCAAATAGGAATTTTTTGCTGTTTGAAGTCTGAGGCTGCTTTACGGCCTCATGGCTCCGCTCCTTGGGACTGGAAACTGCCTGCAGAATGAACAGTCTCTGTGTATGTTTGATTCCTGTAGATAAGTCACCCAAAGCTTTTGTTCTACAAGCCTGAACCAGAACTAGGATGCTGACAAATATCTAGTCATATGCACTCACTGTTCTTGTCTTGTAGCCCCATTTGCCCACCACTGAGTCAGTCAACAGTTGAAAAGTCCACTTGCCCCCACTAACCAAAGTATGTAAGTTTATGATCAGAAAACAAAGTATGCAAGTGTATGATCTTGTTTCCCCTAGCAACCCATCTCTGGGATTCAATTCATGTCATTTTTAAAAGGGAATAACAGTGTTGTTCTATAAGATTATTTTGCAATTACATGAGCTAATGCTTTTAAAACAGCTGGCCTAATAATTTGGTTTCCCCCTTCTCTGTTTGGAGTTGATCTGCAAAGACTAGATAGAAAAGCTAAAAAGAACTGAATAAATGTAAATTTAAACTATTTGCCTGCTCCCTAATTCATGTTAACATGTATAATGAAAATAGGGCTTCTTAAAGGTAAGAGCTTCAGTAAAATAAAAGAGAGTGTGATATGCAATTTTGTTTTTCTGTATTGGTAATGAACTTATTTCTGCTTTGCTTGACTGGTTGCAAAGTTTTGTCCCTAATGAAAGTAGAAATTGGATAAACTTTTCCTAATTGGCAAAAAATAAAAAAATAAAAAAATAAAATGACCTCAAAGAAAAACTTTTATAAAAAAAGAGAGATTCTTAATAGAAAGCCTAGTACAGACAGAAAGTTGCAAATGAAACATTCTGGCGACAGAGGAATGAAGAAAGAAGGACCCAAGAAGAGAAACTTGTAAAGACAGACATTCTCTCATTATAAAGATTGATGATTTAAGCGAGGTTAGTTTTTGAGGCTTATGGACTTGCTACGTTTAAGATGGCAAACAACAAAATGTTATTGCTAATTAGACATCCAATAAAATGTCACATGGAAAGGTTAGCTCTTTTAAAGAATGGTGGGTATTCTTGTATTTAAAATGTCATTGTTATTAGTTTTGAAACAGAGCTCACTGATAAAGCATGTTCCAGAGAGGAAGGAGACTTCTTTATTATTTGTCCAGTATATAAAAATGGGAAAAATATTATAGTGAGGTTCTGTCCTTCATTTAAAACATTTGCATTTGACTAATTTTATAGTGATGTAGGCCCAGAATTATTTTGGCTTGTGCAGATTCAAAAACAACAAAATGTATGTACAGAAGGAATGTTTTGTGCCAAGAACTGCCTCAGACCCCGAGGAAAGAGAGTGAACAAAATCAATAGGTTCCTGGCCGCATGGAGGTTATATTCTAGAGGGCGGAGACTTACAATAGGGAAATTATAATAGAATGTGATGTCCTGTAGTAGCAAGTGCTCTAAGGAAAGAAAGTAAAGTTTGGAGATTGCTAGTTCTCTGACCACCACTATCATAATAATCGGGTGGTGAAAGTCTCTGTGAAGAGGTGACATTTAAGAAGAAACCTCACAGAAGACAGTGAACAAACGTGTGGATATCTTGGCAAGAGACTTGCCGGCAGAGGCAAGGACATTCATCGTGGCTCCCTGTTGCCTGACCTTGCTACAGTCGGCCACTGCTGCAGTGGGTAGGTGAGTGGGGAGAGAATTAAGAATTATGTTCTGGGAAGTGGGCAAGCCACGTGATAAAGGTCATCTCATTTCCCCATCCTAACTAAGATAGACTGAACTACCTCTTTCCTTGATAAGGCAAGTGGGATTCATGAAACTGAAGGCTCATCTAGTAAACTTTAAATAATCCAGTCTCCAACCTAAAGTCTATGCAACATCTCATCCTGAGGACTCCTCTGGCCAACACAGTCGCAGAAGTAACTGTAGCACTTACCTTCATTGAGATCTTGCTAAGCACTAGATGTTTCTGTCTATTATCTCTTTTGGTCCCCACAACACCTCTGTGGTAGGGCTGTTATTATCCAGAGTGCTCAGGTTAAAAACAAAAACAGAAACTGTGTCTAGGGAGAGTTAAATGACTTGTTCAAAGTGATGGTGGGTCCATTATAAAAGCTAATTCCTGCTATTTCATTCTTCCTAAAAAGCTTATGTATTTTGCCATGTTTATTTCAACCATGAATCAGGATCAGTGTGCTTGATTAAGAAATGCATTTATAAAAATAATAAAATCCCAAAGTACCGATGGAGAATGTATAAATATAAGTATTGCATTTATTTTTGGATTCAACTTACAATTGAATTATGTATTCAATCATTTTTCTGACATTTATTATTATATTTCCTTTAGAGTCAACCAAATATAATTGATGAGAAATACAGTATGTTCTAGTGGTTTCTGCTCTTTAGAAGATAAGAGTCTGCCAAGACCTTGGTTTGTGGAGCCTCAGCTACAAACGCTCTAAGATAGCAGCGTGCATGCCAACCAGGTCACACCATATAATGCCTTAGCCTTTTCTTCTGGGTGTTAAGCATCTATTAATAGCCAAAGCTACCATTTGTGGCAGAGGCAATATTTTAGCAATTAAGAGCTGAGGTTCAAATCTCTGCTCTGAAATTTATACAACTTATTTGCAGCCTACTGCAGCTTCTCTGCTAAATATTCATTATGCTGCTGAATGCTCATTATGGGCCAGGGACTTTACATTCCACGCACTTCACATTCAGTTCCCCTAATGGTCCCAAGTTGAATTATTAACCCCATTTAACGGAAGAGAAAACTGAGCTCAGAGAGGAAAAATAAATTGGTAATGGCCATACAATTAATAAGCTGCAAAGCTGGTGTCTGAACCCCAGATGTCTCTGATTTAACAGCCTCAGCTTTGTAATAAGAGCTAGGCATGCAGATTCCGTACAGGCTCAACAAGGCACTGTTTCCTCAGTTCTGGCAATTTATAGGTTCTTTTCATTAGGAGACCAGTTTAGGATCAAATGTTCAAGGGACATAGTCTTGGGAGTGTTAAGAAGAGTACAGACGTCGGAGGCTAGAAATGCTGATTCTGATAGCTGTAATATGGAATCAAGCAGCAAGGCGTGTCAGAGGAATCACTGGATGCCTTGGCCAGCTGCTTCCCCTGAGATTGTTTCCGCCCCGAGCTATAAGATGGGATTAATTATAGCCAAGTCATTGGGTACTAATGATCAGATGTGTGAAAATAAGCACAGCACCCAGCTCCATTCCCGTGCGTGCAGAGACTCACCATGGCCCCCGTCGCAACTCTACATCCCACACTCTCTATCACTGTCAGCTGCAGTGACCCTGCAGGGGGCTCTCTGGCGACCCTGTGCAATCTAGAGAAACAGTTCATGCCTGTGCTGAACATGAAGTTCATCCAGGCAGTGGTCTTGCAGAGGCCAACAGAAATACCATGAACATGACTGCAGCTGCATTTCCATTGACCAAAGACTCATATGCCCAGTGCATTTTGCCCACTGTGACTAGTGGACAACCAGAGGGGACCAGACAGTCTTCAATGACTGAGGATTCATGTCTTGATATGGCATAAGAGAAAATCCACTGTGCTTCCCTAGATGATAAAAGGACTAAAATACAAAGACTTATGTTTTCTTTATCAACCCAGACATTTTCTCTCAATTCAAATCCACAGAGGCTTGCCTACTGGGACCATGCTCTGCACTTACCCTGGCAGAGAAAAGAAGGCTATGGATTAGCTGGGCATTTCCTCCAGGCTTTGCAAGGCTCCAGGAAAGCCAGAAGCCTGTCTAAGCCTCAGGCTACTCATCTACTGCCAGATAACCCTTCTTCTGACTCCATTCCAAGATAAACCAAGGTAAAGATAAACCTGGAAGGTATGGGGACATTTAGTCACTTACTCTCATGTAAAAACATCACCACTTCTAGGGAACTCAAATTTATGTTTTCAAAGTCTTGCTTGCCAAATACCCCCTTCCTTGCTAAACTTAAATTATATGTCATTGCCTCTCTCAGAGATAGTCAGATCCCCACAAACCAGCTCAGTCAGACTAGGTGACTTCCCCTAAGATCACCGCTCAAATAGGGCTGCCTCTGGGAGGAGGTTCTTAGTCTCAGGACTGCAGTTCATTAGAGCAGAGCTTCTCCCATTCCCCCGTGAGCCTGTGAATCCCAGGGGTCTCCAGCCAGCAAGCCCACTTAGCTCTCATGCCTCACTCTGTGAAGTAGTTGGGCATTGCTTGGGAACTGTATTGTTAAAAATGCAGAGTAGGGAGCCCTTTCCAGATTCAGGAGTGCAGCTTATCAAGAACCCCACGTGATCTCTTGACACATTCAAGTTTGAGGAATACTGCCTTGCAGATCATTCAACACCCTCATTTTCCAGGGAGAGAAACTGAGCCTCAATCAAGTAACTTTCCAGAACCTCTCACGGCAGAATCCAGTTTAGAGTCCAGGATTCCAATTCAGCAGTGTAACCTTCGGCACTATCATAAATCTCCCTGGGCTTTCATTTCCACATCAGTAAAATGGGGACACTCACAACTGCCTTGCCTCCTATTTGGTATAAAACATGAAAGCACTTTATTAACGTCAAAGCCTTATGCAAACAAATGCGTGTGCGATTATATCAAACCAAATAACCCGAATCCTCAAATACTGCGTGGTTGTGTGTGCACACAAGTGCATGAGTCTGGGTACAGAACTGGGCCGTATATGAAAACTTTTACCCTACTTAATTTAGATCGTAACCTAATTCTCAGACTAGTTGCCAAAAAAAGAATCCTTTCTCCTCTACATCTCAGAAGGTCTCTTAAAATGGATGGGCCCTTGGGGACTCACCGACAGGTTTCCACTGCCAGAGAGACAAGACAGCTGAGATCACGAGCCTTTATATCACGGGCCCCGATCACGGTGTTAGATCGGGGTCAGGAGCTCAGGTGGACAGATGACAGGGGAGAGCTGGGCAGCTTTTTTTTCCTTTCTTTTTTTCCTAAATTCCTGATAGCCACTCAAATAAAGTGTGGTTTAGAGAAAGGGATAGAAAAATAAAAGGATTGGAGGAAGAGCAAGAGAGCAAAAGTGGGAGGAGAGTTGATCGTATCCATCCATTCATTAAACAAATATTTATTGAGATTTCTGTACGGCAGACCCTGGCCTAGGTATTTTGGACATAGCCATGAACAAGGCCAGCAAGGATCCACCCTTAGATGTCTTAGGGGCCAGCGGTGCTGGTGGAGAGGGAGACACATCAAAAGCAAACTAAGACCAGGACAATTTGGGGTCATAAAAAGTGCTTTGAGGGACATAGTGACGGAGGGGTTCTGCTTATGATTGGATGACAAGGGTGGCTACACTCAGATGAAAATTCAAGTGTGACCCTAGGACAGGAATCCATGTGCAGACAAGGGAATGGGTATCGCAGGCAATGCCAATGCCCTGCGGTGAGGATGAGCGTGGGAGTTTTGAGGAACAGCGAGAAAGGTGGGGAGTACAGAAGGTAGGAGGTGAGGTAGGAAAGACTGACCTAAGTTCGTTCCTATAGGGTCCTGTGGCTCATGGTCAAGAGTGTGGGCATCAGCCTGAGTGCAGTAGAGTATCACTGCCAGTCCAATTACTGATCTACCTAAGAACAGAAATTACAATCTTAGAATCTCCGCACAGCATTGAAGGTTCGTAGACTTACTGTGGGGAATAGCAGCTTCTGTATTCACTTTTCTTCCTACCTTTCAGCCTTTCCTCTTTTCAGAGGTTAGAACACCTATGATATGCCAGCTACCGTATTTCTGTGAGCATGAACATTTGACTAACATTAAGTTCAGCTCATCTCTGAGAATTAGTACCAAATACCAGTAATCAGAAGCAATCAGTGGCCCCCCACTGCCAAGAGCAACTTTGGTTTGTTTTACTACAGAACTCGCTACATGTAAAACTAGAATTCCATCCAGCTGTATTGAATAAGAATTTTTAGAGGTAGGCCTGCCTATGTCTATTTTTAGACACAAGTGATGCAGAGAGAGCAACACAACCTCCTCTCTGAGCGTCTCTCTCGAGTACCTGGCATCTCTTCTCTGCTTCCCTAAGCTTCCCTAAGTCTTTAGGGATCAGCTCAGAGTCCCTAGCTTCTGTTAGCAGTTCTCCAGGAACATCTCTGACTCATGCTACTCTGAGTGCTACTCCTGGACACTAAGTCCTCACTGGTCATGCCTTCCAGCAGCAGAAGTGCCTTGAGGACTGGAGATGATCCTTTATCATCTCATCTTCCCAGTACCTAGCGTCTAGCTCTACATGCAACAGAAACTTAAGAAATGGTGATCGCTGACGATAGAAATAACCTTGATAGAGAGAAGCCTCAGTAGGCAAAGCTATCTTTTAACTTTGTTCTGGTTCCCTCTGGGATGGGGAGAAATAATTACAACAACAACAATCAACCGATGACACTGATAATGGCTGGTTTGTACCGAACACTTACTGCATGCCAGATACTGGGCCAACTCCACGCGGCATCTCATAATTTAATTTGTTTCTTATCAAATCCCGACCTGCAGTCTCCTGGATTTGATCCTGAGGCTCAGCCTCGTGGGAGATGCTTTCAATTAACTTGGATCCCAGTTTCATCTCAAGCACTGATTAATAGAGTGGTCTTTTCCAATCTCTTTGAGCCTCAGTTTGCATATTTGAAAAAAAAAATGGAATGAAACACCCTTGACTTTGCTCTTTTCCAGAGTTGTTGTGAAGATCAAATGAGGTAACAGAGTGAGCGCCATGCAAACAGGTGTTAAAGAAGCACAGACATAAAGAAGAAAACTGACTCTCAGCTGTGGAGCAGCCCCAGAATTCCAGTCACAACAGGACGTTCGCCCCCCTGCTTCAGAATTGACCTTATTTATTCTCAGTATCGCCAGGGTACTGGTTAAATCTGAATTTATCTCAGAAACAGGTCATACATGGAAGAGAGTTTGACTCAATGTGATATTGGAAAGCTGAAAAGCCCAGGAAAGCAAAATTCAATAAGTATTGACCAAGGTCCTTCATTTCTGGCTTGCTTTGACAATAACCTTTATTTTTCAATTAATTACGCCAGTGTTTCCTTCAGTGAAATACAGGCTGGACTTGGCAGGGCCCAGTGCACAGCTCTCATCCCCGTTGCCCTCCCCCATGCTCGATCCAGTGGCTCTTTTACTCTGCAGAGGGCACGAGTGACCCACCCCACCTGGCTGGGGAATGTTCAGGGGAAGAAATTACAGCCCATGGGAAAAAGCTTTGCTTAAACACACTGTTCAGGCTGTGGCTCTTTGGAGCTGGGCCTGGGGGCGGGGGGGAGCAAAGAAGAGTTGGTGCATATAATAAGAGTAGAACTAGGAAAACCCTCTTGTTTCCTTAACAACATCAGCATCACTGTTGTTTGAAATGCCATTATTGGAGATGATTCACTTTGTTTTCTACTGAGGGTTATTTTTTTTAAATAATGGTAATAGTCCTGAAAATGGTAATCTTTAAAGTTATAATACCTTGGTGTCAATTTGTCTGTTGGATCCCTTTGCTAACAGGAAGGTAAGGGCCTTACAGAACACATTGCAGGCAACATGTAAGGCCCTTTAAGGGCATCATCTCATTGAACCTCCACAAGCCCTCTGTATGGTGAGAACTGAAGATCAGAGTAATTCCCCAGAAGTCACATAGTTGGTATGTGGCAGCGATGTTTTGAGCACATATCTTTGTATAGATGTAGCCTTTTCCCTACTATCCCATACAAATAAATAAGGGTATGGTTACACAAATTTCATGGAAGAGAGGGAGAGGCTGAGATTTTGGTTACTTAAAAAAAAAATCCTATGTAGATATTGAACACCAGTCACAACGCTTTCTAGCATGTTACACGTCCAGAATGAAAAGTATTATACCTGTATTGGTTTAAAAAATTAGGTCCAATACCCCTCCACACTACTCTAACAGATTCTGTGTGGGAGAGCTGATTGTGGGGTCAGCCCTTTGGGCTCTCTGCCATGTGGTTCAATAACTGGGTTAGGTGGATTTCATTTGCCACCAGTGGAAATACAGATTCTTTCTTTACAGGGGAAGGAGATTTCTAGGGAAATGTCTTCTTGACCTGGAAGATCTACAGCCATTAGCTAGTGTGACGCCCTATCATCTCAGCTCTTAGGTCTTCTTACCTTTTGCCCTTTTCCTTGACTTTGAGTTAAGATGTGGTATGGAAAGTGAAAAACTTGCCAAAGCATTCCTTTGCTTCCTTTGCTGTGCATATTTCATTCCGTCCATATGCCCTGGATAGAATGAATAAGCCTGAGTTGCTTTTAATCTCCATGGCTGTTCTTTGATATTGGAAAACATTCCACTCACAGCCATTCTGTAATCAAAATCCCCAAGCCACCGAGGAGAGATCTAACTAGATTTTCAGTGGCAATTTAACTCTAAGTTGATGCAATCAATACTCTGTACAGGCCAGTGTGATGCTGTTAGAGGCTTTAACCCCTTTGTAGGCTTACAGACTTTGCTTTTCTAAGCAGTAAAGAGACACGTGACATGGAAGCCAATGAGATTATAGCTCTGAATCGAATTCTGCAGTTATTAATGCAATCATAGCCTTTTCTCTAGGAATCCTACAAAACCAACTTGACTTCCCCCACAGCTGGAATGCACCAAGAAGAAAAGTAACATTAAATGCAGAGTGCACGGCTGGGCTTTGGTGCCTTTGTTTTTGCTCAGCTTCTTTTCTATTTTCCATTAAAAAAAAAAAATCCTCACACTCTTTTATAGAATTCTAAAATAATATGGGGATCTATTCGCTATGGGCTGAATATCTGTGTCCCCCCAAACTCATAAGGTGAAGCCCTCTGACCCCAGTGTGACTGTATTTGGAGAGGGGGTCTCCAAGAAGTAATTAAGGTTAAATGAGGTCATCAGAATGGGTTTCTGATCTGATAGGATTAGTGTCCTTGTAAGAAGAGGCACCATTGAGCTCTCTCTCCCTTTCTCCTTGAATGCACAGAGAACATAGTAAGAAGGCAGCCGTCTACAAGCAGGAAGAGAGACCTCACCATAACGCAACCATGCTGGCTCCCTGACCTTGGAACTTCAGTCTCCAGAGCTGTCCGAAAATAAGCATCTTTTGTTTAAGCCACCCACTCTGTGGTATTTTGTTACAGTGGCTCAAGATGATTAATAAACAATTAATCTGGGAAAGTCTAAATATTTGAGTCAATTTGCTGGAAGTGTAAAATGAATTATTCTAAAATCCTTGCAAATGTGATTAGAATTAAGAATGTGGAGAAAACTTTTGATTATCTAGAAATGATTAAGTCTATGATCCTTTCTTTAAAAGTCTCAAATGAGAATTAGCTAATTCTAGACAGGTAGTTTCCTTCCTAACAGAAGACTAAATACTAACCTTACTCCGCCTCCCTTACCAAAACACCCATACATCTTTTTTGAATAGGCATCCTCTATTTCTGCTTAAAGTTAGTAAATTTTCAATGTAATTGAGAGCAGACTAACAGTATATTTTATTCATTTGGGTGTCTGGCTTGTGATGTTGTGTTTTATTGGGCCGATGAATTCATTTTTCTGATGGAAGAAAGAAAAACTGGGAGGAGAGGACCCTGGGCTCATATAAGCAGTTGAAGGTGGGACGGTGGGTTTGGGAATGGAGCAGTTAAACAGCATTTGCTCTGAAGGACCCAGATTTGTTTCTTTCCTTCCTCTTAAAAAATACAGGATGGAATGAAAGTAAGTTTACAGTTAGTTGTTTGTATGGAAAAATAATACAATAACTAATAAATAACACAAGAATAAACTCTGTGTTATGTGTATTCAAAACTGTCAACACCTTGTATTTTGCCACACCTTGTATATAGTATATTTGTTGAAAAGCAAACTTGGCCCTCCTCCGGCAATGATAATAAACATACGCTCCGCTTACAGTTATACCCCTAGAGTTATATCTCTGTAGGTGATGTGGTGTCTGGTACATAGTGGGCACTTTATACAAAGATTATGAATGAGTATCAGTGAATAATCTGACTGCATTTAAAAGCACATTTCTTAATAAGAAAAAAGGAAAACTGTAACTTCTGCTTTTCTTTTTATCTATGACAAATTCATAGTTGAAGAGCTTGAGATCATAAGTATTTCAGTCACAATCTATTTCAAGGTATTCCCCTCCCCCCTAAAATGACAGTGATTTATCCCAGTTGTTAAACTGTAGAGTGTGAATGTGAATGACTGTCTGTTTGAGTCAACAATCTTCCTTTTCACTCTGTGAAGCATCAGCTACCTTTTCCTTCTCTGTCATTCATGTCAAGGACTCTGTGTCTCTCCTCAGAGACCCTCCTAATAGCTTGTACAGAGCATCCACCTTTTCACAGCATCTGTCCCTTAGACCCCTAATGACCAGACACAACTCGAGACTTCCATATCACAGGGACCTAGCACATAATAAGTAATATACTGTATATAAAAATCAATGCGCTGTAATTTGCTGTATGAATTGATGGAGTTAATGAGATCCATCTTTGTATTCCATAGCCACACATGCTCATTTTCACCTTACCAGTGTTCCCCCCAAATTGGTCTTCTCTATGAACTGTTATCAAAAGAGATTCATTATCAATCACCAAGAATGTGCCAGCTACAAAGGGATGCTTACTTGGAGGGAGGTAGTGGAGGGATGAATGAATAGCAAAAGGGAAATATAGTCAACAACACCGTGATAAGCTTGCAGGATGACAGATGATCACTAGAATTAGTGGGGTGACCACAGTGTAAGGTCTAGAGATGTTGAATCACTATATTATATACCTGAAACTAATATAACCAATATAAGGTTGTATACCAATTATACTAAATATTAATTTAAAAATGAATTAAAAGAAGATATTTGAACTTTCAAAAACATGGGTCAGTTAGATTCTTCTTCTCCAAAAAATGTGATTAAGTCTTTGGACACTGAGAGTAGGCTACACAAGTTAGCAGGTAAAGTCACATGGATTACCTTTGTGTGTTTTCTTCAGGAAACAGGCAACCTTTCTGTGCAGGATTTAAGGAAAATTTTGTGCAGAAATCGTAAATCAACATCCCCATTTTGAAGTTCTAAGCACATTCATCCTATGTGATGTAGATTATATCTGTTTCCTCTCAGAGAAAAACAATTTTTACAAACAAATATCAGTTCAAGCGAGCCCATGAATTCAAGCTGAAAAGTGATGACAAGAACATAAAAACCTGGATGGACTCGAAGTAATAAACTGAGTCTATGGTCCATGAACAAGTACACCTAAGTTGTTTCAAAGGGACTGTTTACAGAATCCTGTAAACATGGACAAAATATGTTCTTTTTAAAAGGAGGCTTAGGGAGGCCCCTTAAAAACGTGGGCCTTACTAAGCCTGATACAATGACATATGATATTATTTTGTGCAAAGTGAACTTTTTGATGGAATGATTGAGACTTTAAAATAAGATTAATATGTGTCAAGTACTATGCAGGGTGTAGAGATGATTAATTCATCAAATAAACTGTAATTTGCTTTATTTGATAAGGCATGATCATCATGATAATGTAAAGAAGTCAATCAGGATGTAATTAAACAACTACTACAGCAACATCAATATTCCACAAGGCATTATGGAAAAGTCTGTCAACCAAGCTGGTCAGGCGGAAACTGACTAAGGGATATGGTGGCATTCATACAGCTCTAATCACTTTGTGCTCTTGCTTCTGGTGACATCACTAATGAGTCCCTGGGCTTTATCCTGCTGGGCCTAGATGCACTTCTCAAATCTTTTTCAATTCTATATTCTTGGCAGCCAATTAGCTAGAGCTGGCTAGCAAAATAGAATCTATTTGTCACCCTGTCTTATATTATTCTCTATATGATGTGGTTTGGGTCCCCTAATCCTACTATTTACCACCTTCTTGGATTCCTGGCAGATGATCTTAATTACCTCAATATCTATTTCAACCTCCTCTTTGAGCCATCCTTTGTTGTAGAGACTAGAAAGTTAAACCCTATCTTATCCAGACTCCCTTGCAGTTAGTGCTCCATATTTCACTTGAATTTCGAACGGAAGGAAGAGAGGCAAGTCTGAGGCAAAGGCAGCAGAGTTATGATATCACAGCTCTGGATACAGAGTCTCGTTGCAATAGTCACCTTTCTGATCACGGCAGAGGCGGGGTGAGTCTGGACCTGGGAGTTGTTCCTATGAGTTCTTCCTAGAACTTCTTTTTCCACCCTTTTCAATTAGTTTGTAAGCCACCTAATACCTAGTAATAAAATCCTTTCTTTCTAAATCTGAGAGAATGCTCCTGCTGACTGTAACTGGACTCTAATCTACACAGCCTTTGTCCCTTAAACAGCTCTTAATATGAAGTTTGTGCTGAACCTAAAGTAGAATACATTTCTACGCCCAGTCACATATGCAAAGCATTTAAAAATATATACAGAGCATTTTAAAAAATGTCATGTATGCAGAACATTAAAAAACAAGCAAACATTGAAGTTCACCTAAGCCTTACAAGCCTGATGTATGTATTACGGTTATAAGTCAGAGTCATGTTTCAATTTTTAAAAGAAAGTATAAGGTGGGAGAGAGGGAGGGAAAGAGAGAGAGAGAGAGAAAGAATTATTGAATGGTTATGTTTGTCTAGATTCAAAGTCTATGACATGCTGCTGGGCTGGTAGCCTCTTCACTAACCAATCGCATGACCTGGAGCAGGTTGTTTACACCCTTGTACTTCAGTGCCCATGGGCTAATGATCTGTGCCATTCCTGTCATAAAGGGTTAAGGAGGCAATAATGAGATGCATGTGGCAGCTCTCTGGAGTACCAATAAAGTCATTATAAGCACACTAATTGCATTGTGTATTAATAATTATAATTTAATCACCAAACTGAGAAAATTTAGAATTATATAAAAGTAATGGTTTAATTTGCATGTGTTCCAGGAAATATTGCTGGCTATTCTCACATTTTCATGGTGTTCTCTGATTTCTGGCCTCAAATCCCCACAGAGATGCAGCCTGCGTGGAGTGAAAGGAGCGAGGCAGGAGTCTGACCAGTGACCTCTTTAGAGGACACTTGTAAAATGCGTGCCCGCTGCATCTTCTGAGAAAATTAGAAGTCAAATCCTTGAGCCAGGCAAGGATTACAATTGTTCATTTTGACCTTAGCACAAACTGCTACTACCTGGGCCTCTGGTTTCCTTAGTAACCTTGCTCAATAAGCATTTGTGGAAAAGTGTCCTAACGTTGGTGTGGTAGAAGGATCCATGTGAAATTCACCAGACTAGGGATTTACTTTTATGGTCCAGAGGATGTGGTAGCTGGGGTTCCAAATGGCCAGTGAACTGCCTCCTCAGGAAACACAGATCCAATGTGACATCTACAACACCAACCACTGTGCCCATCTCTTCAGCTGGCAAATAGGGTGCTTAAAGGAGAATGCATGGGAAAGGAATACTTCCGCTGAAGCCAAAGGGCCATAGAGACCCACTTACTTTCTAACAAATTCACACTGTTGAGTAAGCCTGGAAAGTTCCAGAATCCCCTGGAGGCAAGAATAAGTACAGACTTTTCTCTTTCATTGTACAATAAAAACTGATGAAAAGGCACACATGTGAAGTGTAGTTTCCCTCTAGGCAGATTTCAGTGGACCTATTATTATACGAAGAATGACCTTCAACTAAATTGGGAGGAAGGAAAGATTGGACTTCCTACATGCCACTTATTTTGAGGAGGTGAGTAACAGCATCTTTCTTGGAGGTTTATTAAAGGACTCAACAGAGCTCGACTGTTTGGGGGACATGTACACCCCTAAAATAACCTAAGCTAAAGTAGCAAATATCTTTAGCTGACAAGAAGCATCCAAGCGTTCCATCCTGTTTAGTGTCACAGGCATCCTGCAGTGCCTGAAGGAGGTGTGCTGATTTTCACCGTTTCCAGCACTTGCAGGCACCCTCTTACTAGGGTAGGAAAGTGATGGACATGCACAGCTCATGAAAAAATTGACATTGCTGGGCACAGCGCTGGGAATTAATCCTTTGCAGTTGTGGGATGCCGAGCAAAATTGAAATCCACGGGACCATGTGGAAACCAGTAGGTGTATATAAATCTCTAAATGACTACTTTGGCCAGGTGGGAAAAGGTTCTATTTACTGCTTGCTGTCGGAAGTTTAGTTGATAGCCTGAAGAGGGAAGGAAGGTTTAAAACAAGGTATTTTCATGTGCACTAACGGCTGTTATCCAAGAGGAGCATGAGAAAGGATAGTCACAGGTCCAGAAGGACACAGTCTTCCTCTTGGCTACTGAAAATAGGTGTCCAAAATAAGTGACTGTGCTTTTAAATAATTAGCTTTAGCAGTGTGTGTTCACTGTCTTCTATTATTTCAGCAACTAGCCTATCATGATATGCACTCAGACAGCACTTTACTTGTTATAGTTTCAGACAGTGACCTATATGTTTATTTGCAAATCAGCACAGGTTAAAGTTTGGTTCCAAAATATTCAAACTGTATCTGCAAGGAAGGAAGAGTGTGGATAGGAATTACCGAAAGCTAGTATAAGCTAGTTCCCAAAGGGGACTGATTGTTAAATCTTTTCCTCCTTTTATCCTGTCTTTGTCTCCTTCCCCTACCGAGGAAACTGCTAATCTTCCCTCGAAGCCCACTATACCATCTCTCTTTGAAGGCTTCCCCAGCTCCAATAAACAGAGTTTGATATCTTTTCTTTTCATCACGCTACTTTCACCACATTTTATGACGTTTCTTTTTATATATTTCTCTTCCCACCTGAGCCCTTTAGGAAGTAAACTATATCACTAACAGAGTTGGTAGGTGCTTGTTAAAAATGAGCTGGGCAGCCCAGGCTACCTGTGCCCAAGCCCGTTTCCACAGCTCTGTGACCTTGGGTACAATCCTTAATATCATCTGTAACGTTAGGACAGTGAAAGTATCTACTTGTTGAGTTATTGCAAGAATCAAATGAGATGATAACATACAAAGTGCTTTGAATATCACCAGGCTCAGTTAAGTGTTTGCCATGATTTCTTTTTTAAAATCACCATTGTCTTGCTTAACATCAGGCACAGGGTAGACTCACTATGATTGTCTACACAAAGGAAACATGTCCTCCAAACTATTACAATTAACTAAGGAGCATATATAATGAAAAGCAGGTGTTCGGGGACTGAGCTTGAATGTCCCCTAATCCCAAATTAGCCTCCCCTTATTTCCAAAAATATTTTACAAGGAATTAAGAGTGTATGCAAACATACTTATACCCTGCAGAGTTCTAAAACAATTCAGGCAACAAACAGTGGATATGGTTGGCCAGGTTTGTATTAAATGACTTTCTTCAGAAACACTTTGACAAGGTTAGGTACAGTCCAGGAAGCAAGAAAGAAGCTGTTTCTTCTCATTCAGTGAAAACCTCATCACTGACCTCCTTGTGTTTCAGTCATGACAATGGGTGCGCTTTCCTGCTCTGCTTCCTCTGTGTACCTGGCTGGCAGCAAATGCCCCAGAAAAGACTTCAGCAGACGCACAGAGAGCAGGGGCCCAGGCATACATGTAGGGAATGGGTGTCCAAGCAAAGCAGTCCCCTCATCCTGAGAAAGATCTCAGGTAGCAGAGGCTACAACCCATTGAAATTCTAACTGAAATGCAGTCATTCGTTCAACTAATATCGAGAAGCTACAAAGTTCTGGTGCTATTTTAGGGGCTAGGAATCCAGCAGTAAGCCACCCAGGAGCAAAAACAACTAAGCAGACCTGCCACAAAATAAAGTCTATTAGATGGTAATAATGTACAATGGGGACAAATGAAACAAACAGAAAAGGGGGTCAGATGGCCCCAGAAAAAAGGGCAGGAGGTGTGCAGTGTTAAATGGGAAAATGGAGGAAAGGCCCTTGGAGACTTCTGAGACTTTTGATCATGTGTACAACGGACTGAATGTCTGTATCCCCTCTAAATTCATAAGTTGAAACCCTAATCCCAGTCGGATGGTATTTAGAGGTATGGCCTTTGGGAAGTAATTTGGTCATGAGGGTGGAGTCCCCATGAATGGGACTTATAAGAATTGGCCAGAGAGCTAGCTAGCTCTTTCCCACCACGCAAGGACACAGTGAGAAGTTGGCAGTCTGCAACCCAGCAGAGGGCTCTCACCAGAGCCCCATGTTGGCACCCTGATCTCAGACTTCCAGCCTCCAGAACTATGAGAAAGAAATTTCTTTTGTTTAAGCCACCAAGTCTATGGTAATTTTTTTATAGCATCTTGAACAGACTGAGAAAATGTATGGAAAGCACATATATCACAGAGTTTTTATATTTTTAAAAATAGATCCTGCTCTTCTTTTGTGTAACTTATTTCATGGAAAAAGCACACTCTTAAACATTTGCCTATTGACATTTTGAAAATCAAGAAATATTTTTCCATTACTTTTTCACTTTATAAATAGATATGAAATCCTCAGACATAAAAGACTTCAAGAAAAATATAAAATAGAACTAAAAAATTCACTAAAATTTGTTTACATTTATTAGCTTTTCAATGATAATTCCCAATGAAAATCACAAAATGTAAAATCACAAATTATTTTTATGTTTGGGACTATTTAATAAACAAAGGGAATGCTTTTTAAAAATCTCTGGTAAAATTTCCTTCTTTAATCCATTTTAAGTTTACAGCATGGATAGACCTGGAGAGTACTATGCTAAGTGAAATAAACCAGTCAGAGAAAGACAAGTACCGTATGATTTCACTTACATGTGGAATCTAATAAACAAAATAAATGAACAAACAAAATTAAAACATATTCATAGATACAGAGAACAGACTGACAGCTGTCAGAAGGGAGAGGGCTTGGGGGGCTGGGCAAAAAAGGTGAAGGGGTTAAGCAAACACACACGCACACACACACACACATACACGCCCTCATAGACACCAACAATAGTGTGGTGAGTACCAGAGGGAAAGGGTGTGGGGGGAGGTAGATGGGGGTAAAGAGGGTTAAATGGTGATGGAAGGAGACTTGGGGTGGCGAACTCACAATATACAGATGGTGTATTATAGAATTGTACACGTGAAACCTATATAATTTTATTAACCAAGGTCATTCCAATAAATTTTTAAAAAATCTCTGATAGCTCAAGTAAAGAAAACATCCTAAACTAAAAAGCTATTCAACTCCATCACTGCCTCCATATGCTATCACAGATCACTCAAAATCCCCTGTGTACATAAAGGCCCAATTTCTGAGAATTCGAAAGACACTAATAGTTTTGAGATATGAATACACTGATCTCTGATGAAAAATGAAAGAGTCCCAAAACTCATCAGAGACAACAATTCAAACTATTACTGGAAATGATCAAATAGTGTACATTTGGAACATACAGAGCTTTTTAAAAAATGGAAATTGGTTTCGTTAACTCCGATTTCCATTAATGTTTCATAAACTTAAATTGCCTTGCAATCACCTGGGTGCTTGTTAAAAACGTAAAGAGCTGGTTCTAGTCCCAGGATGTGAATTTGAAAATAGAACGAGGGAATATGCATGAGAATCAAGTCCCAGGGCTCCCCAGACAGAAAACTGTGGTCCCTGAAATGCAATGAAAACAAACAAAAATCCACTTCTGTGTAAGGAAGTACTAATGTACTGTACTCAAAACCTGTGACTATTTCCACACATTTTGATTAGAAGTGGCTTTAAAATGAACAATCCACATGTACTTTGACTCATAAACTGACACTTTCTATTGATATTATCAACAGGTCAGTGTTGGAAAGGAATCTCTTCCCCATCCTTTGGTTTCCATGACAACACATCTTCTCTAAACCATCCTGGCATCATTAGACCCTCACTTCCTCCCTCCTTGTGGAGGAATGACTTATCTGATTGGTAAATTTAGGAAAGATAATGTTCCTACTCTGCTCAATTTCTCCATTTTGTCTTTCTGGGGGCAAACTGTCCACATGGAGCAGTGTTCTCCTTTGCTCCTCCATTCTCAGTCTCTCCTGGGCAGCACCACCCTTCCCAGCCAGTGGGCGGAGGGGTCCAATCCCAGGCAGCATTGCCTGAGGCTGAGAGGCCAGTCCACCTAATTCTAAACCTGTCAGCAGGTCCACGTGGCTCTCATACTGGGCTACAGCCTCTGACCTGGTTTCTGTCATCTGCAGACCACATTTTGTCCTGCATCTCCCACTCCTTCGTCTTAGCTTTTATTGAGAACAAGGTGGGGGGTAAAAGGGGATTCTGTATACTCTTAGTCTGAAAACAACTCAGTATGCATTACTATGCACTACTACAGAATTGCCATTATATAAATTTCATTTGTACTACCGAGCTTTCCAGAAATATGAGAAAGAAAATGTCTGTTGTTTAAGCCACCCGGTCTATGGTACTTGGTTATAGCAGCTTGAACAGGCCAAGACAATGTATATGAAACACATAAATCAAACCATTTTTGTACTTTCAAAAATAGATTCTGCTCTTCTTTGGTATAACTTATTTCATGGAAAAGGAACATTATTAAAAATTTTCCCATCTAATACATTTTGAATATAAAGGAATGTTTTTCCTTGAGTCTGTGTTTTTACATACTTATATATTCAATGTCCTCAGCCCTTAGTTTTTCCAAGAACGCAATAACAGTCTGTTGCAACTTTATATGAGAAGCTCGAGTCTTAGAAAACTGAAATGACTTGTCCAAAACCATACACCTTGCAAATGGCGGCACAAGAATTCAAGGCCACTTCAACTTTACACTCTTCACCACTGTGCACGGTCTACCTCTGTCCACACTCCCCACTGAGGGGGGAAAAATTAGATTTTGCCATGAAGTTAAGAAGCATATCCCAGCCATGGTTAAAATACATGCTTCAAATATTTCATCACCTGATATCATTATCCTTTATAATTTGTATAATCACTAGTAAAAAAATATCTCTCAGGCAATGTTCAAAGAAAGTGCACTTCATGCTGAATTGAGCAAGATCAGCCCTAGCGGTTTTGCTCAGTGGTTAGAGAGTTGGCTCATGGACTGAAGGGTTCCAGGTTCGATTCCAGCCAAGAGCACATACCTTGGTTGCAGGACTGATCCCTGCCCCTGTTGGGGTGAGTGAGGGAGGCAATCAATTGCTGTGTCTCTCTCACATCGATGTTTCTCTCTGTCTCTCCCTCTCTCTCTCTCTGAAAAGCAATGGAAAAAATGTCCTCAGGTGAGAATTAAAAAAAAAAAAATCAATATTTTCTTTAATAATCATTAACTGAGTGCTCTGGTCTTCATCCCCTTTTCTGATAATTTCTCCCAGCTACTTGGGGTCAAGATTCTGTTGCAAAAATTATCCTGAGCCATTTTGATGCTCCCGGCATTTTTCCTTCATGAGCAGCAATGTTGTGAGTATTGATTCTGCTTAAAGTGCTTAGTTGATGCCACAGAAACAAACATCTTTTTACCTTATTCAAAATATCCAGTTTTTCTAACCTGTGAAGGAAAAACCGAGCTAATATGGAGTCATTGGTGCTGAGACAGAATAGACTCAAGTCCAGTGTCAAGGATCTTACTTCTCATAGTAATACACTTGTCACTACGTTAAAAAATGGTTAGGGAGGATTATCTTAATTAGGAGGCACACTACATGAATATTCTCTAGGAGACGATGAACTAGGAAGGAAAGGGAAACCCTCATTTGTTTACTTTATTTCAAGACAAAGTTTAAATAATTCTACTTAGCCATAGAGAAGGTGGAGAGAAGGAAATAAAAACTCATTAACTTTATCTCTTAACCCTCTACTCGGGACTTGCCTCCGCTGTTTCCCACTACAGTTACGTGTGAATCTAGTCGGCACTGACCCACATTCAGGAGGAGGCACACGGAGAAGCAAAACAAGGAGAGGAGAGCCAGAGCTGGTGAGTTGCTGACCCATATTCCTGCCTCTTCCTGGGACTGGCCTCAGACCAACACTCTCGGTATCTCAGAATTTATAATGTGCCTGATATATCAGCAGACTCCCTGTGGCTTACAGCGTAACACACAAAGCAAGTTGAAGAGCAAAGAACATGGCGCTACAAGGAAAGACCACGACTGACGCTACTTACAATGAAATGAGTGAAAGAGGTGCTCCCAGTACAGATGTCATGGGATAAGGTCCCAAGCTACCTATATCCACTTGAAAAACTCCCCTCTGTTGCACCTGCCTAGCATAGCTCAGTGCCTGAGTGTCAGCTTATGAGCCAGGAGGTTGCGGTTCGATTCCTGGTCAGGGCACATGCTCGGGCTGCGGGCTCCATCCCCAGTAGGGGGCGTGCAGGAGGCAGCCGGTCAATGACTCTCTCTCACCATTGATGTTTCTCTCTCTCTCCCTCTCCCCGCCTCTCTCTAAAATCATTTAAAAAAAGCACATATTCAAAAAACAAAAAAAAAATTCTCCTCCCTCTCTAGCCTGAGAAAATTTATTTAAAGGAGCTGAGAAACTTTTCTTAAATAATTATTCCAGATTTAAGTTGTGCCCTAAAGAACAGACATATTTAGGTTCCCCTGAAGGGTGATAGAATGAGATTTCCTTTGTGGAAAAATTTCTCCACTCCCCTTAGTGAGCCATTGACAAGGATAGTTCCTATTATTGTAAAATGTGTGTATTGGAAATATATTAGCTAGGTGGGTCAACTCTCAACTTGATAAAGGTTTTGCAACTTGATAAAGATTTTGCAACTATTTCTTTGCTGATTTTGCATTTTCCCCTTGAATACGC
Organism: Miniopterus natalensis; assembly: GCF_054644295.1. Taxonomy (NCBI): domain Eukaryota; kingdom Metazoa; phylum Chordata; class Mammalia; order Chiroptera; family Miniopteridae; genus Miniopterus; species Miniopterus natalensis. The sequence goes on along the minus strand of NC_142081.1, from coordinate 191,289,106 downwards.
CTATAAAATGCTAAGCTATATGTTAGTTTTATTGTTGATGTCTAGTAGAAGAGTTAGTTATACAACAGTATTGAGGTCAGTTTACTATTTTTGAACATTATAATTTTAGTTTAAAATCTCGTTAGGGGCCCAGGGCTATTGTGCAAATTTTTAATGAGGTACATTTGCAAAACCAGTTTTAGCTCTACAACCTCGGTTTTCACAAAGGAATGCATTTGACTACTTCCTTCTGTGTTGCCTTGAACATTTGCGGTGACAGGGTGGGGCTAATCCTGCTTTCACTCAGGCGATGTTCAGAAGCACCCAACACTTTCCTCTTCAGTGCACCGGTGCTATTAGCCACAGAGAAAGAGTGAAGACAGATGCGAATCTGGGCGTTTGTTCAGGTGCCTTAGTCTTCTAATTATTTTATCAGTATCCATTTTCCCCTGTAATTTGTTTAAATTTGGAATCACATCACCAATTTACCTCACTGCTGCCAGGTCTTAGATATTCTTTTTACTCCTTAGAGAGTTTCTGTGACCAGGTCATTAATAACCATGAGTTTACTGACATATACAGTCACTCATGTACTTAATTCTCCTCAAATGGGTGTCTGAAAGAGGACTTGACCTTAAATATACTATCATGATTTTACTAATCCAGGGACCTTATCATAGATATTTAGAAAAAAATTTAGCACTTACAAGCAAAATTAGAATGGAAAAAACACAAGTTCTAGCTTTTGAAATCTGTAGCTGATTCCAATTCATTGCTTGGTTGCTGATAAACAAGAAGGGGCTTTCATTCCTTACATGACCTGTAATATGAGAGTTTGACTGGATGGGCATTCAAATCTTCCTACTCAAAATATCTATGATTCTTGTCCCAGACTTTGTCATATGAACAACATACACCAGACTTTGACTTGAGATGCACATGGGCATGCCACTAAAAAGAGACATTACCCTCCCTCTCTCCTATTTCAATTCATCTAAGTAAAATGCATCTATTAGTAAGGCTCAGGAAATATTTGAATGCGTACAGCAATGGTTTTATGTATGACAATTTTCTCCTAAATTCATGCAGACCCAGCAATTACTTCATCCAGTGCAAGACTATATCATTCATTCTCTTTCAAAAAATAATCCAATGCCTACTTAGCACCATTCTCAATGGCTGAGATGGGTATGATGATCCATAAAACGTTGAGGCCATTTGACAAAGGGGGTGTGTCCTGTTCATTGACAAGAGGACAGAACAGGAAGAGCATATTTAAGCTACACTGTAAATTTTGTGTCTGCACAAAATTAAGATTTCTAATGTTGGCTTAAAAGACATTAGCAGTCCAGCCCTAAGAGGTTTTTTTTTTTTTTTAAATATAACTTTATTGATTTCAGAGAGAGGAAGGGAGAAGGAGAGAGAGAAAGAAACATCAATGATGAGAGAGTCACTGATCGGCTCTCTCCTACACGTCCCCGACTGGGGATCGAGCCCTCAACCTCAGGCATGTGTCCTGACCAGGAATCGAACCTCGATCTATCTCCTGGATCCTAGGTCAATGCTCAACTGCGGAGCCACACCAACATGGTCTTTAGTGTCCACCTTCAAAATGTCCTCAAGTAGCACACAGTGACAGGGCAATAAGTACAAACCATTGGGCACTCCTACTTCTTAGTGGGGCAGGCAAATGTGTCCCACCCCTTTGGAAAGCATTGCGAAGCCACATTTATGTCAAGAGACTTGAAACAGTTCATTCTCCTGTTCCATTAATTCTTCTTTTAGGATCATATCTTAAGAACATAATTTTAGATATATAAGCAACTTCACACACAGAGATTTTATTAAAGAATTTGTCAAATACTGAAAAAAATGCAAATAACTTATGTGTCCTAGAATCAGGATAACTAAATTATAGTACACAATTTATAGAATATAATACAGGCATTAAAATATTTATGAAGAATCTGTAATCTAATATAAAAATACTTATGCTCAGCCCGGCCAGGTGTCGCTCAGGGGTTGACCATCGACCTAGGATCCAGGAGATCGAGGTTCGGTTCCCGGTCAGGGCACATGCCTGGGTTGTGGGCTCATCCCCAGTCGGGGCCGTGCAGGAGGCAGCCAATCAATGACTCTCTCATCATTGATGTTTCTATCTCTCTCTCCCTCTCCCTTCCTCTCTCTGAAATCAATAAAGATATATTTAAAAAAAATACTTATGCTCTAATATTGAGCTTAAAGCAAAATAAAATTTTATGATTAAACACAGTATTATTAAGTTTAAAGAAACAAATCTACATACAGAAAAAAACTGAAAATATTTATTTAAATAAAGATATTACCAGTGGTTATTCTTTGAATGGTGAAAGTAGGGGCACTTTCTGCATATTTTTTCTTTTTCTATATTTATAAACTTTCCATAATGATTATTTATTACTTCTGTCATAAAAAAGCATATCTATTCCTAACACTCAGTTTTGGTTTTCAGTGATTTCCATTAAAGCTAGGTTGTTTTCACACTTAATGACTTCACACAGTTTAATGACTTATGAATATATTCACATAAAAAGGCTTACAGACTGTGTCTGACCATACCTCACTCCACTGTTGCTCAGTGTCGGCCCTCCTCCCTGCTGGCATATTCAGCAGCACCAGACAGCACTTTTGGTTGTCACAATTTGGGTAAGAGTGCTACTGACATTTAGTAGGTAGAGACCCAGGATACTGCCAGTTGCTCTATAATGCAGAGGACAGCACCACTGAAAAACAACGATCTAACCCAATAGTACTGAGGCTGAGAAACTCTGCCTAAAAAAAACAGTTTAAAAATTACATTAATTCAAGGGACGAAGAGAAACAAGATGGTAGATAACAGCTGCGCCTGCCGCCTCCCACAACCACATCAAAATTACAACTAAAGTACAGAACCGCCATCACTCAGAGCCTCCTGAGATCTGGCTGCACAGAAGCCCCACAACCAGGGACCTGAAGCAGCAACAAGACCAGTAGGAGGGGCAGAGACGCGGGCGGATCGGGGCTGGATCCCGAGCCCACAGCTGGCGGCGCCATTGAAACCCGGGAGGGAATCTCGGCGGTGGAGGTTCCCCGGAGGAGCGAGGGGTCCCAGCCCCACAGCAGGCCCCCAGCCCAGGGCTCCAGTGCCGGGAAGAGACGTCCCCATACCTTTGGGCTGTGAAACCGGCGGGGACTGTCCCTGAGGGTGGCGGAGGCTGCGGAAGCCCCAGCGGCTCCTCTAAAGGGACCAACACGGACTCACTCGGACGCTCCCTCGGAGCCCAGCGCTGGGAGCAGCCTGAAAGGACCCGGGACACTCGGGGGGAACTAACCTGCCTAAGATCCGGGCGAGAGGCGGAGGGGCGGCTTCCTCCCGGGCAGAAGGGCCGGCGGAGGCCATGGCTCCTGTGGCGAGTCCTCCCCGCACAGCCGGCAGCAGGCGCCATGTTTGAGTCGCCAGCACCTGACTCTCACCTTTGGCCCCGCCCCGTGATGCCCGGAGGCCCCGCCCCTCCCCACCTGCAGCTCATCCAGGCCATTTCCAGGGGCTTTTCTGTGCAAGTGGCCTCTCCAGCTTCATGCTTAGGACTTTCCTAAAGCCTCTCAAACAAGCAGCAGCTGCCCCATACGGCTTGATAAGGGGCCCAGGCCTGGCACTAGCGGCAGCTGCACTGGCTCATAGCTGGGCCTCTCCTGGGCACCTCCAGGCCCAGCACAAGGAGCAGCCAACTACGGTTTGCTGTGTAGCTCATGCTGGGGGGCCCTGGGCAAGGCACTGGCACAGGCTGACTGTGCACCTCCTGGGAGGCCCCAGAGACAGTGCACCTGGTGGTCAGACTCAACCACGCTGGATTACAACCCTACCACATCCACGAGTGACACACTCAAGGGGCACACTCGGTGAACACCAAAGCCCCACTGAAGTAAATCCTGCTCCATGGGGGTGTCTCCAGCACAGCAGCTCTTTGGCTGTGGTTGCAGCTGGTCCTCACAGCCGATTGGCCTGGGGGTTAGTTCCTCCCAGGGATGCCAACAGCAACCAAGGCTCAACTACAACAGGACAGGGCACACAGCCCACACAGGGGAGCACCTAGAAGGCCCAGCTCAGGTGACGGGGGAGGCTGAGCCACTGGTCCCTACAGGACACCTACTACA